>NW_027667820.1:6440444-7766180 GCF_963924665.1 Micromys minutus
TTTCAGAAATTCTCAAAATTTTAGAGCAAAAAGGCAGAAATTCTCTTTATTTTGGGGCAAAAAGACAGAAAATCTCCTTTTTTCAGGAGCAAAAAGTAAGAAATTCCCATATTTTGGGGCAAAATTGCAGAAATTTTCTTTATATTTGGGCAAAATTGCAGAAATTTCCCTTATTTTGGGGCAAAATTGCAGAAAATTCACTTATTTCAGAAAAAAGGAAGAAATTTTCTTATTTTGGGGCAAAAAGGCAGAAATTTCTTTTATTTTGGAACAAAATTGCAGAGATTTTTCTTATTTTGAGGCAAAAAGGCAGAAATTCCCCATATTTTGGGGCAAAAGGCAGATATTCTCCCTTATTTTGAAGTAAAAATGCTGAAACCCCCCTTATTTTTGGGCAAAAATTCAGAAATTTCCTTCATGTTAGGGCAAAAAACAGAAATTTTGTTTATTTTTGGAGAAAAGGCAGAAATTGCACTTATTTTGAGTCAAAAAGGCGGAAAATCCCCTTATTTTGTGGCAAAAATGTAGAAATTTCCCTTTTTTATGGCAAAAAGGTATACATTCACTTTATTTTCGGGCAAAAAGGCAGAAATTCCCTGTATTTTGGAGCAAAATTGCAGAAATTCCCCTGATTTTGGTGCAAAAAGGCAAAAATTCCCCTTATTTTGGGGTAAAACTGCAGAAATTTCACTTATTTCGAGGCAAAATTGCAGAAGTTCCCCTTATTCTCGGCAAAAAAAGCAGTAAATCCCCGTATTTTGGAGCAAAATTGCAGAAATTCTCATAATTTTCAGGAAAAAAGACAGAAATTCTCCTTATTTTGAGGCAAAAAACAGAAAATCTCCTTATTTTGGGGCAAAAGGCAGAAATTCCCCTTATTTTAGGGAAAATTGCAGAAATTTCCCTTATTTGAAGGCAAAAAACAGAAATTCCCCTTATTTTGGGGCAAAATTGCAGAAATTTCCCTTATTATGGGGAAAAATTGCAAAAATTTCCCTTATTTTAGGGCAAAATTGCAGAAATTTCACTTCTTTCATAGAAAAAAAGCAAAAATTTTTCTTATTTTGGGGCAAAAGGGCAGAAATTCCCATTATTTTGGGGCAAAAATGCAGAAATTCACCTAATTTTGGAGTAAAATTGCAGAAATTTCACATATTTCAGGGCAAAAAGGCAAAAATTTCCCTTATTTTGGGGCAAAATTGCAGAAATTTCACTTATTTCAGGGTAATAAGTCAGAAATTTTCCTTATTTTGGGGCAAAAAAGACAGAAATTCCTTTTGTTTTATAAGAAAAAGACAGAAATTTCACTTATTTAGAGGCCAAAAGGCAGAAATTCCCCTTATTTTGAAGCAAAAATGAAGAAATTTCCCTTTTTAATGGCAAAAAGGTATGCATTCCCCTTATTTTCGGGAAAAAAGGCAGAAATTCCCTGTATTTTGGAGCAAAATTGCAGAAATTCCCCTAATTGTGGGGCAACAAGGAAGAAATTCTCTATATGTTGGGGCAAAAAGCAGAAATTCTCATAATTTTGGGGCAAAACTCAGAAATTCCACTTATTTTGGGGCAAAATTCCAGAAATTTTCCTTATTTTGGAACAAAAAGGCAGAAGTTCCCCATATTTTGGGGCAAAAGGCAGAAATTCTTTTTATTTAGAGGTAAAATGCAGATATTCCCCTTATTTAGAAGAAAAATGCAGAAATTCCCCAAATAATGGGGGAAAATGCAGAAATTCCCTTTATTTTGGGGCGAAAAAACAGAAATTCCCTGTATTTTGAAGCAAAATTGCAGAAATTCTCATAATTTTCAGGCAAAAAGACAGAAATACTCCTTATTTTGGGGCAAAAAGACAGAAAATCTCCTTTTTTCGGGGGCAAAAAGTCAGAAATTCTTCTTATTTTGAGGCCAGAATTGCAACAATTTCCTTTACATTTGGGCAAAATTGCAGAAATTTTCCTTATTTGGGGCAAAATTGCAGAAAATTCACTTATTTTCAGGTAAAAAGTCTGAAATTTCCTTTATTTTGGGACAAAAAGGGAGAAATTCCCCTATTTTGGGGCAAAATTGCAGAAATTTTCCTTATTTTGGGGCAATAAGGCAGAAATTCCTATTATTTTGTGGCAAAAAGGCAGAAATTTCCCTTATTTTGAGGTTATAGGGCTGAAAATCTCCTTATTTTGGGGCAAAAAGGCAGAAATTCCCCTTATTTTGGGGTAAAATTGCAGAAATTTCAAATATTTCAGGGCAAAATGGCAGAAATTCCTCTTATTTTTTGGCAAAAAGATGAAATTCCTAATTTTTGGCTAAAATTGAAGAAATTTCACTTATTTCGGAACAAAAAGGCAGAAATTCCTCTTAATTTCGGGCAAAAAGGCAGAAATGACCCGTATTTTGGAGCAAAATTGCAGAAATTCCCCTAATATTGGTGCAAAAATGCAGAAATTTTCTTTATTTTGGGGCAAAAAGGCAGAAATTCTCCATATTTTGGTGCAAAAAGGCTGAAATTCCCCTTATTTTGAGGTAAAATGCTGAAATTCCCCATATTTTGGGGCAAAGGCAGAAATTCCCCTTATTTTGGGGCAAAATTGCGGAAATTTCATTTATTTCAGGGCAAAAAGTCAGAAATTCTTTTTATTTTGGGGCAAAAAGCAGAAATTTCTATTATTATGGTACAAGATTGAAGAAATTTTCCTTATTTTGGAACAAAAAGGCAGAAGTTCCCCATATTTTGGGGTAAAAGGCAGAAATTCCTTTTATTTTGAGGTAAAATGCAGAAATTCCCCTTATTTAGAGGTAAAATGCAGAAATTCCCTTTATTTTGGTGCTAAAAGGCAGAAATTCCCCGTATTTTGAAGCAAAATTGCAGAAATTCTCAAAATTTTCGGGCAAAAAGGCAGAAATTCTCCTTATTTTGGGGCAAAAAGACAGAAAATCTCCTTTTTTCAGGAGCAAAAAGTAAGAAATACCCCATATTTTGGGGCAAAATTGCAGAAATTTTCTTTACAGTTGGGCAAAATTGCAGAAATTTCCCTTATTTTGGGACAAAATTGCAGAAATTTCACTTATTTCAGAAAAAAGGAAGAAATTTTCTTATTTTGGGGCAAAAAGGCAGAAATTTCTTTTATTTTGGAACAAAATTGCAGAGATTTTTCTTATTTTGAGGCAAAAAGGCAGAAACTCTTCATATTTTGGGGCAAAAAGGCAGAAATTCCCCTTATTTTGGGGAAAAAAAGAGAAATTTTGTTTATTTTTGGAAAAAACGCAGAAATTGCACTTATTTTGAGTCAAAAAGGTGGAAAATCCCCTTATTTTGGGGCAAAAATGAAGAAATTTCCCTTTTTTATGGCAAAAAGGTATACATTCCCTATATTTTCGGGCAACAGGCAGAAATTCCCCTTATTTTAGGGCAAAATTGCAGAAATTTCTCTCATTTGAAGGCAACAAACAAAAATTCCCCTTATTTTTGGGCATAATTTCAAAAATTTCCCTTATTATGGGGAAAAATTGCAGAAATTTCCCTTATTTTAGGGCAAAATTGCAGAAATTTCATTAATTTCAAGGTAAAAAGTCAGAAATTCCCCTTATTTTGGGGCAAAAAGCAGAAATTTCTTTTATTATGGTACAAATTTGAAGAAATTTTCATTATTTTGGAACAAAAAGGCAGAAATTCCCCATATTTTGGGGCAAAAGGCAGAAATTCTTCTTATTTTGAGGTAAAATGCAGAAATTCCCCTTATTTAGAAGAAAAATGCAGAAATTCCCCAAATATTGGGGGAAAATGCAGAAATTCCCTTTATTTTGGGGCGAAAAAACAGAAATTCCCCGTATTTTGAAGCAAAATTGCAGAAATTCTCATAATGTTCAGGCAAAAAGACAGAAATACTCCTTATTTTGGGGCAAAAAGACAGAAAATCTACTTTTTTCGGGGGCAAAAAGTCAGAAATTCTTCTTATTTTGAGGCCAGAATTGCAGAAATTTCCTTTACATTTGGGCAAAATTGCAGAAATTTCCTTTTTTGGGGGCAAAATTGCAGAAATTTCACTTATTTCAGAAAAAAGGCAGAAATTTTCTTATTTTGGGGCAAAAAGGCCGAAATTTCTTTTATTTTGGTACAAAAATGCAGAAATTTTTATTATTTTGGGGCAAAAATGCAGAAATTCACCATATTTTGGGGCAAAAAGGCAGAAATTCCCCTTATTTTGAAGTAAAAAAGCTGAAATCCCCCTTATTTTCGGGCAAAAAGTCAGAAATTTCCTTAATGTTAGGGCAAAAAACAGAAATTTTGTTTATTTTTGGGGAAAAGGCAGAAATTGCACTTATTTTGAGTCAAAAAGGCGGAAAATCCCCTTATTTTGTGGCAAAAATGTAGAAATTTCCCTTTTTTATGACAAAAAGGTATACATTCACTTTATTTTCGGGCAAAAAGGCAGAAATTCCCTGTATTTTGGAGCAAAATTGCAGAAATTCCCCTAATTTTGGGGCAAAAAGGCAGAAATTCCCCTTATTTTGGGGTAAAACTGCAGAAATTTCACTTATTTAGCGGCAAAATGGCAGAAGTTCCTCTTATTCTCGGCAAAAAAAGCAGTAAATCCCCGTATTTTGGAGCAAAATTGCAGAAATTCTCATAATTTTCAGGCCAAAAGACAGAAATTCTCCTTATTTTGGGGCAAAAACCAGAAAATCTTCTTATTTTGGGGCAAAAGGCAGAAATTCCCCTTATTTTAGGGCAAAATTGCAGAAATTTCCCTTGTTTGAAGGCAAAAAACAGAAATTCCCCTTATTTTGGGGCAAAATTGCAGAAATTTCCCTTATTATGGGGAAAAATTGCAAAAATTTCCTATATTTTAGCGCAAAATTGCAGAAATTTCACTTATTTAATCGAAAAAAAGCAAAAATTTTTCTTATTTTGGGGCAAAAAGGCAGAAATTCCCATTATTTTGTGGCAAAAATGCAGAAATTCACCTAATTTTGGGGTAAAATTGCAGAAATTTCACATATTTCAGGGCAAAAAGGCAGAATTTTCCCTTATTTTGGGGCAAAATTGCAGAAATTTCACTTATTTCAGGGTAATAAGTCAGAAATTTTCTTTATTTTGGGGCAAAAAAGACAAAAATTCCCTTTGTTTTAAAAAAAAAAAAGACAGAAATTTCACTTATTTAGAGGCAAAAAAGCAGAAATTCCCCTTCTGTTGGAGCAAAAATGAAGAAATTTCCCTTTTTAATGGCAAAAAGGTAGGCATTCCCCTTATTTTCGGGCAAAAAGGCAGAAATTCCCCGTATTTTTGAGCAAAATTGCAGAAGTTTCCCTAATTGTGGGGCAAAAAGGAAGAAATTCTCTATATGTTGAGGCAAAAAGACAGAAATTCTCTTTATTTTTGGGCAAAACTCAGAAATTCCACTTATTGTGGGGCAAAATTCCAGAAATTTCCCTTATTCTGGGGCAAAATTGCAGAAATTTCACTTATTTTATGGTAAAATTGCAGAAATTTCACTTATTTCAGGGAAAAAAGGCAGAAATTTTCCTTATTTTGGGGCAAAAAGGCAGAAATTCCTAATATTTTGTGGCAAAAATGCAGAAATTCCCCTCATTTTGAGGTAAAAAGCCTGAAATTCTCCATATTTGGGGGCAAAAAGGCAGAAATTTCCCTTAATTTGAGGCAAAATTGCAGAAATTTCACTTATTTCAGGGTAATAAGTCAGAAATTCCCCTTATTTTGGGGCAAAAAAGAGAGAAATTCCCTTTGTTTTGGGGAAAAAAGACAGAAATTCCACTTATTTAGAGGCAAAAAGGAAGAAATTCCCCTTATTTTGGAGCAAAAATGAAGAAATTTCCTTTTTATATGGCAAAAAGGTATGCATTCCCCTTATTTTCGGGCAAAAAGGCAGAAATTCCCCGTATTTTAGAGCAAAATTGCAGAAATTCCCCTAATTTTGGGGCAAAAGGCAGAAATTCTCATTATTTTGGGGCAAAAATCAGAAATTGCCCTTACTTTGGGGCAAAATTCCAGAAATTTCCTATATTTTGGGGCAAAATTGTAGGAATTTACCTTGTTTTGGGGCAAAATTGCAGAAATTTCTCTTATTTGGGGCAAAATTGCAGAAATTTCACTTATTTTCAGGTAAAAAGGCTGAAATTTCCTATATTTTGGGACAAAAAGGGAGAAATCCCCTATTTTGGGGCAAAATTGCAGAAATTTTCCTTATTTTGGGGCAGTAAGGCAGACATTCTTATTATTTTGTGGCAAAAAGGCAGAAATTTCCCTTATTTTGAGGTTATAAGGCTGAAATTCCCCTTATTTTGGGGCAAAAAGGCAGAAATTCCCCTTATTTTGGGGTAAAATTGCAGAAATTTCAAATATTTCAGGGCAAAATGGCAGAAATTCCCCTTATTTTGGGGCAAAAAGATGAAATTCCTAATTTTTGGCTAAAATTGAAGAAATTTCACTTATTTCGGAACAAAAAGGCAGAAATTCCTCTTAATTTCGGGCAAAAAGGCAGAAATGACCCGTATTTTGGAGCAAAATAGCAGAAATTCCCCTAATATTGGTGCAAAAACGCAGAAATTCCCTTTATTTTGGGGCAAAAAGGCAGAAATTCTCCATATTTTGGTGCAAAAAGGCTGAAATTCCCCTTATTTTGAGGTAAAATGCTGAAATTCCCCATATTTTGGGGCAAAGGCAGAAATTCCCCTTATTTTGGGGCAAAATTGCGGAAATTTCATTTATTTCAGGGCAAAAAGTCAGAAATTCTCCTTATTTTGGGGCAAAAAGCAGAAATTTCTTTTATTATGGTACAAGATTGAAGAAATTTTCCTTATTTTGGAACAAAAAGGCAGAAGTTCCCCATATTTTGGGGCAAAAGGCAGAAATTTTTTTTATTTTGAGGTAAAATGCAGAAATTCCCCTTATTTAGAGGTAAAATGCAGAAATTCCCTTTATTTTGGTGCTAAAAGGCAGAAATTCCCCGTATTTTGAAGCAAAATTGCAGAAATTCTCAAAATTTTCGGGCAAAAATGCAGAAATTCTCCTTATTTTGGGGCAAAAAGACAGAAAATCTACTTTTTTCAGGAGCAAAAAGTAAGAAATTCCCCATATTTTGGGACAAAATTGCAGAAATTTCACTTATTTCAGAAAAAAGGAAGAAATTTTCTTATTTTGGGGCAAAAAGGCAGAAATTTCTTTTATTTTGGAACAAAATTGCAGAGATTTTTCTTATTTTGAGGCAAAAAGGCAGAAACTCTTCATATTTTGGGGCAAAAAGGCAGAAATTCCCCTTATTTTGGGGAAAAAAAGAGAAATTTTGTTTATTTTTGGAAAAAACGCAGAAATTGCACTTATTTTGAGTCAAAAAGGTGGAAAATCCCCTTATTTTGGGGCAAAAATGAAGAAATTTCCCTTTTTTATGGCAAAAAGGTATACATTCCCTATATTTTCGGGCAACAGGCAGAAATTCCCCTTATTTTAGGGCAAAATTGCAGAAATTTCTCTCATTTGAAGGCAACAAACAAAAATTCCCCTTATTTTTGGGCATAATTTCAGAAATTGACCTTATTATGGGGAAAAATTGCAGAAATTTCCCTTATTTTAGGGCAAAATTGCAGAAATTTCATTAATTTCAGGGTAAAAAGTCAGAAATTTCTTTTATTTTGGGGCAAAAAGCAGAAATTTCTTTTATTATGGTACAAATTTGAAGAAATTTTCATTATTTTGGAACAAAAAGGCAGAAATTCCCCATATTTTGGGGCAAAAGGCAGAAATTCTTCTTATTTTGAGGTAAAATGCAGAAATTCCCCTTATTTAGAAGAAAAATGCAGAAATTCCCCAAATATTGGGGGAAAATGCAGAAATTCCCTTTATTTTGGGGCGAAAAAACAGAAATTCCCCGTATTTTGAAGCAAAATTGCAGAAATTCTCATAATGTTCAGGCAAAAAGACAGAAATACTCCTTATTTTGGGGCAAAAAGACAGAAAATCTACTTTTTTCGGGGGCAAAAAGTCAGAAATTCTTCTTATTTTGAGGCCAGAATTGCAGAAATTTCCTTTACATTTGGGAAAAATTGCAGAAATTTCCTTTTTTTGGGGCAAAATTGCAGAAATTTCACTTATTTCAGAAAAAAGGCAGAAATTTTCTTATTTTGGGGCAAAAAGGCCGAAATTTCTTTTATTTTGGTACAAAAATGCAGAAATTTTTATTATTTTGGGGCAAAAATGCAGAAATTCCCCATATTTTGGGGTAAAAAGGCAGAAATTCCCCTTATTTTGAAGTAAAAAGGCTGAAATCCCCCTTATTTTCGGGCAAAAAGTCAGAAATTTCCTTCATGTTAGGGCAAAAAACAGAAATTTTGTTTATTTTTTGGGGAAAAGGCAGAAATTGCACTTATTTTGAGTAAAAAGGCGGAAAATCCCCTTATTTTGTGGCAAAAATGTAGAAATTTCCCTTTTTCATGGCAAAAAGGTATACATTCACTTTATCATCAGGCAAAAAGGCAGAAATTCCCTGTATTTTGGAGCAAAATTGCAGAAATTCCCCTAATTTTGGGCAAAAAGGCAGAAATTCCCCTTATTTTGGGGTAAAACTGCAGAAATTTCACTTATTTAGCGGCAAAATGGCAGAAGTTCCCCTTATTCTCAGCAAAAAAAGCAGAAAATCCCCGTATTTTGGAGCAAAATTGCAGAAATTCTCATAATTTTCAGGCAAAAACAAAGAAATTATCCTTATTTTGGGGCAAAAAACAGAAAATCTCCTTATTTTGGGGCAAAAGGCAGAAATTCCCCTTATTTTAGGGCAAAATTGCAGAAATTTCCCTTATTTGAAGGCAAAAAACAGAAATTCCCCTTATTTTGGGGCAAAATTGCAGAAATTTCCCTTATTATGGGGAAAAATTGAAAAATTTCCCTTATTTTAGGGCAAAATTGCAGAAATTTCACTTATTTAATAGAAAAAAAGCAAAAATTTTTCTTATTTTGGGGCAAAAAGGCAGAAATTCCCATTATTTTGGGGCAAAAATGCAGAAATTCACCTAATTTTGGGGTAAAATTGCAGAAATTTCACATATTTCAGGGCAAAAAGGCAGAAATTTCCCTTATTTTGTGGCAAAATTGCAGAAATTTCACTTATTTCAGGGTAATAAGTCAGAAATTTTCTTTATTTTGGGCCAAAAAAACAAAAATTCCCTTTGTTTTAAAAGAAAAAGACAGAAATTTCACTTATTTAGAGGCAAAAAGGCAGAAATTCCCCTTCTTTTGGAGCAAAAATGAAGAAATTTCTCTTTTTAATGGCAAAAAGGTATGCATTCCCCTTATTTTCGGGCAAAAAGGCAGAAATTCCCCGTATTTTGGAGCAAAATTGCAGAAGTTCCCCTAATTGTGGGGCAAAAAGGAAAAATTCTATATATGTTGGGGCAAAAAGACAGAAATTCTCTTTATTTTGGGGCAAAACTCAGAAATTCCACTTATTTTGGGGCAAAATTCCAGAAATTTCCCTTATTTTGGGGCAAAATTGCAGAAATTTCACTTATTTTATGGTAAAATTGCAGAAATTTCACTTATTTCAGGGAAAAAAGGCAGAAATTTTCCTTATTTTGGGGCAAAAATGCAGAAATTCCTAATATTTTGTGGCAAAAATGCAGAAATTCCCCTCATTTTGAGGTAAAAAGCCTGAAATTCTCCATATTTGGGGGCAAAAAGGCAGAAATTTCCCTTAATTTGAGGCAAAATTGCAGAAATTTCACTTATTTCAGGGTAATAAGTCAGAAATTCCCCTTATTTTGGGGCAAAAAGAGAGAAATTTCCTTTGTTTTGGGAAAAAAGAAAGAAATTCCACTTATTTAGAGGCAAAAAGGCAGAAATTCCCCTTATTTTGGGGCAAAAATGAAGAAATTTCTCTTTTTTATGGCAAAAAGGTATACATTCCCTTTATTTTCAGGCAAAAAGGCAGAAATTCCCTGTATTTTGGAGCAAAATTGCAGACATTCCCTTAATTTTGGTGCGAAAAGGCAGAAATTCCCCTTATTTTGGGGTAAAACTGCAGAAATTTCACTTATTTCGCGGCAAAATGGCAGAAATTCTCCTATTCTCGGCGAAGAAGGCAGAAAATCCCCGTATTTTGGAGCAAAATTGCAAAAATTCACCTAATTTTGGGGTAAAAAATACAGTAATTTTCTTTATTTTGGAAAATAAAGGCAGAAATTCTTTTTATTTTGGGGCGAAAGGCAGAAATTCCCCTTAATTTAGGGCAATATTGCAGAAATTTCCCATATGTGAAGGCAAAAAAAAGAAATTCCACTTATTTTGGGGAAAAATTGCAGAAATTTCCCTTAATATGGGGAAAAATTGCAGAAATTTCCCTTATTTTAGGGCATAATTGCAGAAATTTCAATTATTTCAGAGAAAAAAAGCAAAAATTTTTCTTATTTTGGGGCAAAAATTCAGAAATTCTCATTATTTTGGGGCAAAAAGGCAGAAATTCACCTTATTTTGGGGTAAAATTGCAAAAATTTCACATATTTCAGTGCAAAAGGCAGAAATTTCCCTTATTTTGGGGCAAAATTGCAGAAATTTCACTTATTTCAGGGTAATAAGTCAGAAATTTTCCCTATTTTGGGGCAAAAAAGACAGAAATTCCCTTAGTTTTGAAAGAAAAATCAGAAATTCCATTTATTTAGAGGCAAAAAGGCAGAAATTCCCCTTATTTTGGAGCAAAAATGAAGAAATTTCACTTTTTTATGGCAAAAAGGTATGCACTCCCCTTATTTTCAGGCAAAAAGGCAGAAATTCCCCGTATTCTGGAGCAAAATTGCAGAAATATCCCTAATTGTGGGGCAAAAAGGCAGAAATTCTATATATGTTGGGGCAAAAAGACAGAAATTCTCCTTATTTTGGGGCAAAACTCAGAAATTCCACTTATTTTGGTGCAAAATACCAGAAATTTCCCTTATTTTGGGACAAAAATGCAGAAATTCCCCATAATTGGGTGCTAAAAGGCAGAAATTTCCCTTATTTTGGGGCAAAATTGCAGAAATTTTCCTTATTTTGGGGCAAAAATGCAGAAATTCCTAATATTTTGTAGCAAAAATGCAGAAATTCCCTTTGTTTTGGGGGAAAAAGACAGAAATTCCACTTATTTAGAGGCAAAAAGGCAGAAATTCCCCTTATTTTGGAGCAAAAATGAAGAAATTTTTTTTTTATATGGCAAAAAGGTATGCATTCCCCTTATTTTCGGGCAAAAAGGCAGAAATTCCCCGTATTTTGGAGCAAAATTGCAGAAATTCCACTTATTTAGAGGCAAAAAGGCAGAAATTCCCCTTATTTTGGGGCAAAATTGCAGAAATTTCACTTATTTTCAGGTGAAAAGGCTTAAATTTCCTTTATTTTGGGACTAAAAGGGAGAAATTCCCCTTATTTTGGTGCAAAATTGCAGAAATTTTTCTTATTTTGGGGCAATAAGGCAGAAATTCCTATTATTTTGTGGCAAAAATGCAGAAATTTCCCTTATTTTGAGGTAATAACGCTGAAATTCCCCTTATTTTGGGGCAAAAAAGCAGAAATTCCCCTTATGTTGGGGTAAAATGCAGAAATTTCAAAGATTTCAGGGCAAAATGGCAGAAATTCCCTTTATTTTGGGGCAAAAAGATGAAATCCCTAATTTTTGGCTAAAATTGAAGAAATTTCACTTATTTCGGAACAAAAAGGCAGAAATTCCTGTTAATTTAGGGCGAAAAGGCAGAAATGACCCGTATTTTGGAGCAAAATTGCAGAAATTGCCTTAATATTTGTGCAAAAATGCAGAAATTCCCTTTATTTTGGGGCAAAAAGGCAGAAATTCTCCATATTTTGGTGCAAAAAGGCTGAAATTCCCCTTATTTTGAGGTAAAATGCTGAACTTCCCCATATTTTGGGGCAAGGGCAGAAATTCTTTTTATTTTGAGGTAAAATGCAGAAATTCCCCAAATATTGGGGGAAAATACAGAAATTCCCTTTATTTTGGGGCTAAAAGCAGAAATTCTCTGTATTTTGAAGTAGCAAAATTGCAGAAATTCTCATAATTTTCGGGCAAAAAGGCAGAAATTCTCCTTATTTTGGGGCAAAAAGACAGAAAATCTCCTTTTTTTTGGGAGCAAAAAGTCAGAAATTCCCCTTATTTTGGGACAAAAATGCAGAAATTTCTTTACATTTGGGCAAAATTGCAGAAATTTCCTTTATTTTGGGGCAAAATTGCATAAATTTCACTTATTTCAGAAAAAAGGCAGAAATTTTCTTATTTTGGGGCAAAAAGGCAGAAATTTCTTTTATTTTGGTAAAAAAATGCAGAAATTTTTCTTATTTTGGGGCAAAAGAGAAGAAATTCCCCTTATTTTGGGGCAAGAAAGACAGAAATTCCTTTTGTTTTGGGGAAAAAAGACAGAAATTCCACTTATTTCGCGGCAAAATGGCAGAAAATCCCCTTATTCTCGGCGAAAAAGGCAGAAAATCCCCATTTTTTGGAGCAAAATTACAGAAATTCACATAATTTTGGGGTAAAAATACAGTAATTTTCTTTATTTTGTTACAAAAATGCAGAAATTCTCTTATTTTGGGGCAAAAGGCAGAAATTCCCCTTATTTTAGGGCAAAATTGCAGAAATTCTCCTTATTTTTGGGCAAAAGGCAGTAATTTCCCTTATTTTAAGGAAAAATTTCAGAAATTTCCGTTATTTGGGGCCAAAAAACAAAAATTCCCCTTATTTTGGAGCAAAATTGCAGAAATTTACCTTATTATGGGGAAAAATTTCAGAAATTTCCCTTATTTTAGAACAAAATTGCAGAAATTTCACTTATTTCAGAGAAAAAAAACAAAAAATTTTCTTATTTTGGGGCAAAAAGGCAGAAATTCCCATTATTTTGGGCCAAAAAGGCAGAAATTTTCTTTATTTTGGGACAAAATTGCAGAAATTTCACTTATTTAAGGGTAATAAGTCAGAAATTTTCCTTATTTTGGGGCAAAAAAGATAGAAATTCCTTTTGTTTTGGGAGAAAAAGAGAGAAATTCCACTTATTTAGAGGCAAAAAGGCAGAAATTCCCCTTATTTTGGAGCAAAAATGAAGAAATTTCCTTTTTTTATGGCAAAAGGTATGCATTCCTTTTATTTTCGGGCAAAAATGCAGAAATTCCCCGTATTTTGGAGCAAAATTGCAGAAATTCCCCTAATTGTGGGGCAAAAAGGCAGAAATTCTCTATATGTTGGGGCAAAAAGACAGAAATTCTCCTTATTTTGGGGCAAAACTCAGAAATTCCACTTATTTTGGGGCAAAATTCCAGAAATTTTCTTATTTTGGGGCAAAATTGCAGAAATCTCACTTATTTTGGGCAAAATTACAGAAATTTCACAAATTTCAGGGAAAAAAGGAAGAAAATTTCCTTATTTTGGGGGAAAAACTCAGAAATTCTTAATATTTTGTGGCAAAAATGCAGAAATTCCCCTTATTTTGAGGTAAAAATGCTGAAATTTCCCTTATTTGGGGGCAAAAAAGAAGAAATTTCCCTTATTTTGGGGTACAATTGCAGAAATTTCACTTATTTCAGGGTAATAAGTCAGAAATTTTCCTTATTTTGGGGCAAAAAGACAGAAATTCCCTTTGTTTTGGGGGAAAAAGACAGAAATTCCACTTATTTAGAGGCAAAAAGGCAGAAATTCCCCTTATTTAGGAGCAAAAATGAAGAAATTACCCCTTTTTATGGCAAAAAGGTTTGCATTCCGCTTATTTTCGGGCAAAAGGCAGAAATTCCCCGTATTTTAGAGCAAATTTGCAGAAATTTTCCTAATTTTGGGGCAAAAGGCAGAAATTCCCTTTATTTTGGGGCAAAAATCAGAAATTCCCCTTACTTTGGGGCAAAATTCCAGAAATTTCCTTTATTTTGGGGCAAAATTGCAGGAATTTACCTTATTTTGGGGCAAAATAGCAGAAATTACCCTTATTTGGGGCAAAATTGCATAAATTTCACTTATTTTCATGTAAAAAGGCTGAAATTTCTTTTATTTTGAAGCAAAAAGGGAGAAAATTCTCTTATTTGGGGCAAAATTGCAGAAATTTCACTTATTTTCAGGTAAAATGCTGAAATTCCCCATATTTTGGGGCAAAGGCAGAAATTGCCCTTATTTTGGGGCAAAAAGGCACAAATTTCCGTTATTTTCGGGCAAAATTGCAGAAATTTCATTTATTTCAGGGCAAAAAGTCAGAAATTCCTCTTATTTTGGGGCAAAAAGCAGAAATTTCTTTTATTATGGTACAAAATTGAAGAAATTTTCCTTATTTTGGAACAAAAAGGCAGAAATTCCCCATATTTTGGGGCAAAAGGCAGAAATTCTTTTTATTTTGAGGTAAAATGCAGAAATTCCCCTTATTTAGAGGTAAAATGCAGAAATTAACTTTATTTTGGGGCTAAAAGGCAGAAATTCCCCTTATTTTGAAGTAAAAAGGCTGAAATCCCCCTTATTTTCGGGCAAAAAGTCAGAAATTTCCTTCATGTTAGGGCAAAAAACAGAAATTTTGTTTATTTTTGGGGAAAAGGCAGAAATTGCACTTATTTTGAGTCAAAAAGGCGGAAAATCCCCTTATTTTGTGGCAAAAATATAGAAATTTCCCTTTTTTATGGCAAAAAGGTATACATTCACTTTATTTTCGGGCAAAAAGGCAGAAATTCCCTGTATTTTGGAGCAAAATTGCAGAAATTCCCCTAATTTTGGGGCAAAAAGGCAGAAATTCCCTATATTTTGGGGTAAAACTGCAGAAATTTCACTTATTTAGCGGCAAAATGGCAGAAGTTCCCCTTATTCTCGGCAAAAAAAGCAGAAAATCCCCGTATTTTGGAGCAAAATTGCAGAAATTCTCATAATTTTCAGGCAAAAAGACAGAAATTCTCCTTATTTTGGGGCAAAAAACAGAAAATCTCCTTATTTTGGGGCAAAAGGCAGAAATTCCCCTTATTTTAGGGCAAAATTGCAGAAATTTCCCGTATTTGAAGGCAAAAAACAGAAATTCCCCTTATTTTGGGGCAAAATTGCAGAAATTTTCCTTATTATGGGGAAAAATTGCAAAAATTTCCCTTATTTTAGGGCAAAATTGCAGAAATTTCACTTATTTAATAGAAAAAAAGCAAAAATTTTTCTTATTTTGGAGCAAAAAGGCAGATATTCCCATTATTTGAGGGCAAAAAGGCAGAAATTTCCCTTATTTTGGGGTAAAATTGCAGAAATTTCACATATTTCAGGGCAAAAAGGCAGAAATTTCCCTTATTTTGGGGCAAAATTGCAGAAATTTCCTTTATTTTGGGGCAAAATTGCAGGAATTTACCTTATTTTGGGGCAAAATAGCAGAAATTACCCTTATTTGGGGCAAAATTGCATAAATTTCACTTATTTTCATGTAAAAAGGCTGAAATTTCTTTTATTTTGAAGCAAAAAGGGAGAAAATTCTCTTATTTGGGGCAAAATTGCAGAAATTTCACTTATTTTCAGGTAAAATGCTGAAATTCCCCATATTTTGGGGCAAAGGCAGAAATTGCCCTTATTTTGGGGCAAAAAGGCACAAATTTCCGTTATTTTCGGGCAAAATTGCAGAAATTTCATTTATTTCAGGGCAAAAAGTCAGAAATTCCTCTTATTTTGGGGCAAAAAGCAGAAATTTCTTTTATTATGGTACAAAATTGAAGAAATTTTCCTTATTTTGGAACAAAAAGGCAGAAATTCCCCATATTTTGGGGCAAAAGGCAGAAATTCTTTTTATTTTGAGGTAAAATGCAGAAATTCCCCTTATTTAGAGGTAAAATGCAGAAATTAACTTTATTTTGGGGCTAAAAGGCAGAAATTCCCCTTATTTTGAAGTAAAAAGGCTGAAATCCCCCTTATTTTCGGGCAAAAAGTCAGAAATTTCCTTCATGTTAGGGCAAAAAACAGAAATTTTGTTTATTTTTGGGGAAAAGGCAGAAATTGCACTTATTTTGAGTCAAAAAGGCGGAAAATCCCCTTATTTTGTGGCAAAAATATAGAAATTTCCCTTTTTTATGGCAAAAAGGTATACATTCACTTTATTTTCGGGCAAAAAGGCAGAAATTCCCTGTATTTTGGAGCAAAATTGCAGAAATTCCCCTAATTTTGGGGCAAAAAGGCAGAAATTCCCTATATTTTGGGGTAAAACTGCAGAAATTTCACTTATTTAGCGGCAAAATGGCAGAAGTTCCCCTTATTCTCGGCAAAAAAAGCAGAAAATCCCCGTATTTTGGAGCAAAATTGCAGAAATTCTCATAATTTTCAGGCAAAAAGACAGAAATTCTCCTTATTTTGGGGCAAAAAACAGAAAATCTCCTTATTTTGGGGCAAAAGGCAGAAATTCCCCTTATTTTAGGGCAAAATTGCAGAAATTTCCCGTATTTGAAGGCAAAAAACAGAAATTCCCCTTATTTTGGGGCAAAATTGCAGAAATTTTCCTTATTATGGGGAAAAATTGCAAAAATTTCCCTTATTTTAGGGCAAAATTGCAGAAATTTCACTTATTTAATAGAAAAAAAGCAAAAATTTTTCTTATTTTGGAGCAAAAAGGCAGATATTCCCATTATTTTAGGGCAAAAAGGCAGAAATTTCCCTTATTTTGGGGTAAAATTGCAGAAATTTCACATATTTCAGGGCAAAAAGGCAGAAATTTCCCTTATTTTGGGGCAAAATTGCAGAAATTTCACTTATTTCAGGGTAATAAGTCAGAAATTTTCTTTATTTTGGGGCAAAAAAGACAGAAATTCCCTTTGTTTTAAAAGAAAAAGACAGAAATTTCACTTATATAGAGGCAAAAAGGCAGAAATTCCCCTTCTTTTGGAGCAAAAATGAAGAAATTTCTCTTTTGAATGGCAAAAAGGTATGCATTCCCCTTATTTTCGGGCAAAAAGGCAGAAATTCCCCTTATTTTGGGGCAAAATTGCAGAAATTTCACTTATTTTCAGGTGAAAAGGCTTAAATTTCCTTTATTTTGGGACTAAAAGGGAGAAATTCCCCTTATTTTGGTGCAAAATTGCAGAAATTTTTCTTATTTTGGGGCAATAAGGCAGAAATTCCTATTATTTTGTGGCAAAAATGCAGAAATTTCACTTATTTTGAGGTAATAAGGCTGAAATTCCCCTTATTTTGGGGCAAAAAAGCAGAAATTCCCCTTATGTTGGGGTAAAATGCAGAAATTTCAAAGATTTCAGGGCAAAATGGCAGAAATTCCCTTTATTTTGGGGCAAAAAGATGAAATCCCTAATTTTTGGCTAAAATTGAAGAAATTTCACTTATTTCGGAACAAAAAGGCAGAAATTCCTGTTAATTTAGGGGGAAAAGGCAGAAATGACCCGTATTTTGGAGCAAAATTGCAGAAATTGCCTTAATATTGGTGCAAAAATGCAGAAATTCCCTTTATTTTGGGGCAAAAAGGCAGAAATTCTCCATATTTTGGTGCAAAAAGGCTGAAATTCCCCTTATTTTGAGGTAAAATGCTGAACTTCCCCATATTTTGGGGCAAAGGCAGAAATTCTTTTTATTTTGAGGTAAAATGCAGAAATTCCCCAAATATTGGGGGAAAATACAGAAATTCCCTTTATTTTGGGGCTAAAAGCAGAAATTCTCTGTATTTTGAAGTAGCAAAATTGCAGAAATTCTCATAATTTTCGGGCAAAAAGGCAGAAATACTCCTTATTTTGGGGCAAAAAGACAGAAAATCTCCTTTTTTTGGGAGCAAAAAGTCAGAAATTCCCCTTATTTTGGGACAAAAATGCAGAAATTTCTTTACATTTGGGCAAAATTGCAGAAATTTCCTTTATTTTGGGGCAAAATTGCAGAAATTTCACTTATTTCAGAACAAAGGCAGAAATTTTCTTATTTTGGGGGAAAAAGGCAGAAATTTCTTTTATTTTGGTAAAAAAATGCAGAAATTTTTTTTATTTTGGGGCAAAAGAGAAGAAATTCCCCTTATTTTGGGGCAAAAAAGACAGAAATTCCTTTTGTTTTGGGGAAAAAAGACAGAAATTCCACTTATTTCGCGGCAAAATGGCAGAAAATCCCCTTATTCTTGGCGAAAAAGGCAGAAAATCCCCATTTTTTGGAGCAAAATTACAGAAATTCACATAATTTTGGGGTAAAAATACAGTAATTTTCTTTATTTTGTTACAAAAATGCAGAAATTCTCTTATTTTGGGGCAAAAGGCAGAAATTCCCCTTATTTTAGGGCAAAATTGCAGAAATTCTCCTTATTTTGGGGCAAAAGGCAGTAATTTCCCTTATTTTAAGGAAAAATTTCAGAAATTTCCGTTATTTGGGGCCAAAAAACAAAAATTCCCCTTATTTTGGGGCAAAATTGCAGAAATTTACCTTATTATGGGGAAAAATTTCAGAAATTTCCCTTATTTTAGAACAAAATTGCAGAAATTTCACTTATTTCAGAGAAAAAAAGCAAAAATTTTTCTTATTTTGGGGCAAAAATGCAGAAATTCCCATTATTTTGGGCCAAAAAGGCAGAAATTTCCTTTATTTTGGGACAAAATTGCAGAAATTTCACTTATTTAAGGGTAATAAGTCAGAAATTTTCCTTATTTTGGGGCAAAAAAGATAGAAATTCCTTTTGTTTTGGGAGAAAAAGAGAGAAATTCCACTTATTTAGAGGCAAAAAGGCAGAAATTCCCCTTATTTTGGAGCAAAAATGAAGAAATTTCCTTTTTTTATGGCAAAAGGTATGCATTCCTTTTATTTTCGGGCAAAAATGCAGAAATTCCCCGTATTTTGGAGCAAAATTGCAGAAATTCCCCTAATTGTGGGGCAAAAAGGCAGAAATTCTCTATATGTTGGGGCAAAAAGACAGAAATTCTCCTTATTTTGGGGCAAAACTCAGAAATTCCACTTATTTTGGGGCAAAATTCCAGAAATTTTCTTATTTTGGGGCAAAATTGCAGAAATCTCACTTATTTTGGGGCAAAATTACAGAAATTTCACAAATTTCAGGGAAAAAAGGAAGAAAATTTCCTTATTTTGGGGGAAAAACGCAGAAATTCTTAATATTTTGTGGCAAAAATGCAGAAATTCCCCTTATTTTGAGGTAAAAATGCTGAAATTTCCCTTATTTGGGGGCAAAAAAGAAGAAATTTCCCTTATTTTGGGGTACAATTGCAGAAATTTCACTTATTTCAGGGTAATAAGTCAGAAATTTTCCTTATTTTGGGGCAAAAAAGACAGAAATTCCCTTTGTTTTGGGGGAAAAAGACAGAAATTCCACTTATTTAGAGGCAAAAAGGCAGAAATTCCCCTTATTTAGGAGCAAAAATGAAGAAATTACCCCTTTTTATGGCAAAAAGGTTTGCATTTTGCTTATTTTCGGGCAAAAGGCAGAAATTCCCCGTATTTTAGAGCAAAATTGCAGAAATTTTCCTAATTTTGGGGCAAAAGGCAGAAATTCCCTTTATTTTTGGGCAAAAATCAGAAATTCCCCTTACTTTGGGGCAAAATTCCAGAAATTTCCTTTATTTTGGGGCAAAATTGCAGGAATTTACCTTATTTTGGGGCAAAATAGCAGAAATTACCCTTATTTGGGGCAAAATTGCATAAATTTCACTTATTTTCATGTAAAAAGGCTGAAATTTCTTTTATTTTGTAGCAAAAAGGGAGAAATTTCCCTTATTTGGGGCAAAATTGCAGAAATTTCACTTATTTTCAGGTAAAATGCTGAAATTCCCCATATTTTGGGGCAAAGGCAGAAATTGCCCTTATTTTGGGGCAAAAAGGCACAAATTTCCGTTATTTTCGGGCAAAATTGCAGAAATTTCATTTATTTCAGGGAAAAAAGTCAGAAATTCCTCCTATTTTGGGGCAAAAAGCAGAAATTTCTTTTATTATGGTACAAAATTGAAGAAATTTTCCTTATTTTGGAACAAAAAGGCAGAAATTCCCCATATTTTGGGGCAAAAGGCAGAAATTCTTTTAATTTTGAGGTAAAATGCAGAAATTCCCCTTATTTAGAGGTAAAATGCAGAAATTCCCTTTATTTTGGGGCTAAAAGGCAGAAATTCCCCGTATTTTGAAGCAAAATTGCAGAAATTCTCATAATTTTCGGGCAAAAAGGCAGAAATTCTTCTTATTTTGGGGCAAAAAAACAGAAAATCTCCTTTTTTCAGGAGCAAAAAGTCAGAAATTCCCCTTATTTTGGGGCAAAATTGCAGAAATTTAGTTTACATTTGGGCAAAATTGAAGAAATTTCCCTTATTTTGGGGCAAAATTGCAGAAATTTCACTTATTTCAGAAAAAAGGCAGAAATTTTCTAATTTTGAAGCAAAAAGGAAGAAATTTCTTTTATTTTTGTACAAAATTGCTGAAATTTTTCTCATTTTTGGGCAAAAAGGCAGAAATTCCCCATATTTTGGGGCAAAAAGGCAAAAATTCCTTTTATTTTGAGGTAAAAAGGCTGAAATTCCCCTTATTTTTGGGCAAAAAGTCAGAAATTCCCCTTATTTAGGGGCAAATAGACAGAAATTTCGTTTATTTTTGGAAAAAGGGCAGAAATTGCACTTATTTTGAGTCAAAAAGGCAGAAAATCCCTTTATTTTGGGGCAAAAATGAAAAAATTTCCCTTTTTTATTGCAAAAATGTATACATTCCCTATATTTTCGGGCAAAAAGGCAGAAATTCCTTGTATTTTGGAGCAAAATTGCAGAAATTCCCCTAATTTTAAGGCAAAAATGCAGAAATTCCCCTTATTTTGGGGTAAAACTGCAGAAATTTCACTTATTTCGCGGCAAAATGGCAGAAATTCCCCTTATTTTCGGCGAAAAGGCAGAAAATCCCCGTATTTTGGAGCAAAATTGCAGAAATTCACATAAATTTGGGGAAAAAACACAGTAATTTTCTTTATTTTTGGGCAAAAGCAGAAATTCTCCTTATTTTGGGGCAAAAGGCAGAAATTCCCCTTATTTTAGGGCAAAATTGCAGAAATTCTCCTTATTTTGGGGCAAAACTCAGAAATTCCACTTATTTTGGGGCAAAATTCCAGAAATTTTCTTATTTTCGGGCAAAATTGCAGAAATTTCACTTATTTTGGGGCAAAATTACAGAAATTTCACAAATTTCAGGGAAAAAAGGCAGAAAATTTCCTTATTTTGGGGGAAAAAGGCAGAAATTCCTAATATTTTGTGGCAAAAATTCAGAAATTCCCCTTATTTTGAGGTAAAAATGCTGAAATTTCCCTTATTTGGGGGCAAAAAAGTAGAAATTTCCGTTATTTTGGGGCACAATTGCAGAAATTTCACTTATTTCAGGGTAATAAGTCAGAAATTTTCCTTATTTTGGGGCAAAAAAGACAGAAATTCCCTTTGTTTTGGGGGAAAAAGACAGAAATTCCACTTATTTAGAGGCAAAAATGCAGAAATTCCCCTTATTTAGGAGCAAAAATGAAGAAAGTTCCCTTTTTTATGGCAAAAAGTTTTGCATTCCGCTTATTTTCGGGCAAAAAGGCAGAAATTCCCCGTATTTTGGAGCAAAATTGCAGAAATTTTTCTAATTTTGGGGCAAAAGGCAGAAATTCTCTTTATTTTGGGGCAAAAATCAGAAATTCCCCTTACTTTGGGGCAAAATTCCAGAAATTTCATTTATTTTGGTGCAAAATTGCAGGAATTTACCTTATTTTGGGGCAAAATAGCAGAAATTACCCTTATTTGGGGCAAAATTGCAGAAATTTCACTTATTTTCATGTAAAAAGGCTAAAATTACTTTTATTTTGAAGCAAAAAGGGAGAAATTTCCCTTATTTGGGGCAAAATTGCAGAAATTTCACTTATTTTCAGGTAAAATGCTGAAATTCCCCATATTTTGGGGCAAAGGCAGAAATTGCCCTTATTTTGGGGCAAAAAGGCACAAATTTCTGTTATTTTCGGGCAAAATTGCAGAAATTTCATTTATTTCAGGGCAAAAAGTCAGAAATTCCTTTTATTTTGGGGCAAAAAGCAGAAATTTTTTTATTATGGTACAAAATTGAAAAAATTTTCCTTATTTTGGAACAAAAAGGCACAAATTCCCCATATTTTGGGGCAAAAGGCAGAAATCCTTTTTTTTAGGTAAAATGCAGAAATTCCCTTTATTTAGAGGTAAAATGCAGAAATTCCCTTTATATTGGGGCTAAAAGGCAGAAATTCTTCTTATGTTGGGGTAAAATGCAGAAATTTCAAAGATTTCAGGGCAAAATGGCAGAAATTCCCTCTATTTTGAAGCAGAAAAATGAAATCCCTAATTTTTGGCTAAAATTGAAGAAATTTCACTTATTTCGGAACAAAAAGGCAGAAATTCCTGTTAATTTAGGGCGAAAAGGCAGAAATGACCCGTATTTTGGAGCAAAATTGTAGAAATTGCCTTAATATTGGTGCAAAAATGCAGAAATTTCCTTTATTTTGGGGCAAAAAGGCAGAAATTCTCCATATTTTGGTGCAAAAAGGCTGAAATTACCCTTATTTTGAGGTAAAATGCTGAACTTCCCCATATTTTGGGGCAAAGGCAGAAATTCTTTTTATTTTGAGGTAAAATGCAGAAATTCCCCAAATATTGGGGGAAAATACAGAAATTCCCTTTATTTTGGGGCTAAAAGCAGAAATTCTCTGTATATTGAATTAGCAAAATTGCAGAAATTCTCATAATTTTCGGGCAAAAAGGCAGAAATTCTCCTTATTTTGGGGCAAAAAGACAGAAAATCTCCTTTTTTTGGGAGCAAAAAGTCAGAAATTCCCCTTATTTTGGGACAAAAATGCAGAAATTTCTTTACATTTGGGCAAAATTGCAGAAATTTCCTTTATTTTGGGGCAAAATTGCAGAAATTTCACTTATTTCAGAAAAAAGGCAGAAATTTTCTTATTTTGGGGCAAAAAGGCAGAAATTTCTTTTATTTTGGTAAAAAAATGCAGAAATTTTTCTTATTTTGGGGCAAAAGAGAAGAAATTCCCCTTATTTTGGGGCAAAAAAGACAGAAATTCCTTTTGTTTTGGGGAAAAAAGACAGAAATTCCACTTATTTCGCGGCAAAATGGCAGAAAATCCCCTTATTCTCGGCGAAAAAGGCAGAAAATCCCCATTTTTTGGAGCAAAATTACAGAAATTCACATAATTTTGGGGTAAAAATACAGTAATTTTCTTTATTTTGTTACAAAAATGCAGAAATTCTCTTAGTTTGGGGCAAAAGGCAGAAATTCCCCTTATTTTAGGGCAAAATTGCAGAAATTCTCCTTATTTTGGGGCAAAAGGCAGTAATTTCCCTTATTTTAAAAAAAAATTTCAGAAATTTCCGTTTTTTGGGGCCAAAAAACAAAAATTCCCCTTATTTTGGGGCAAAATTGCAGAAATTTACCTTATTATGGGGAAAAATTTCAGAAATTTCCCTTATTTTAGAACAAAATTGCAGAAATTTCACTTATTTCAGAGAAAAAAAGCAAAAATTTTTCTTATTTTGGTGCAAAAAGGCAGAAATTCCCATTATTTTGGGCCAAAAAGGCAGAAATTTCCTTTATTTTGGGACAAAATTGCAGAAATTTCACTTATTTAAGGGTAATAAGTCAGAAATTTTCCTTATTTTGGGGCAAAAAAGATAGAAATTCCTTTTGTTTTGGGAGAAAAAGAGAGAAATTCCACTTATTTAGAGGCAAAAAGGAAGAAATTCCCCTTATTTTGGAGCAAAAATGAAGAAATTTTTTTTTATGGCAAAAGGTATGCATTCCTTTTATATTCGGGCAAAAATGCAGAAATTCCCCGTATTTTGGAGCAAAATTGCAGAAATTCCCCTAATTGTGGGGCAAAAAGGCAGAAATTCTCTATATGTTGGGGCAAAAAGACAGAAATTCTCCTTATTTTGGGGCAAAACTCAGAAATTCCACTTATTTTGGGGCAAAATTCCAGAAATTTTCTTATTTTGGGGCAAAATTGCAGAAATCTCACTTATTTTGGGGCAAAATTACAGAAATTTCACAAATTTCAGGGAAAAAAGGAAGAAAATTTCCTTATTTTGGGGGAAAAACGCAGAAATTCTTAATATTTTGTGGCAAAAATGCAGAAATTCCCCTTATTTTGAGGTAAAAATGCTGAAATTTCCCTTATTTGGGGGCAAAAAAGAAGAAATTTCCCTTATTTTGGGGTACAATTGCAGAAATTTCACTTATTTCAGGGTAATAAGTCAGAAATTTTCCTTATTTTGGGGCAAAAAAGACAGAAATTCCCTTTGTTTTGGGGGAAAAAGACAGAAATTCCACTTATTTAGAGGCAAAAAGGCAGAAATTCCCCTTATTTAGGAGCAAAAATGAAGAAATTACCCCTTTTTATGGCAAAAAGGTTTGCATTCCGCTTATTTTCGGGCAAAAGGCAGAAATTCCCCATATTTTAGAGCAAAATTGCAGAAATTTTCCTAATTTTGGGGCAAAAGGCAGAAATTCCCTTTATTTTGGGGCAAAAATCAGAAATTCCCCTTACTTTAGGGCAAAATTCCAGAAATTTCCTTTATTTTGGGGCAAAATTGCAGGAATTTACCTTATTTTGGGGCAAAATAGCAGAAATTACCCTTATTTGGGGCAAAATTGCATAAATTTCAATTATTTTCATGTAAAAAGGCTGAAATTTCTTTTATTTTGAAGCAAAAAGGGAGAAATTTCCCTTATTTGGGGCAAAATTGCAGAAATTTCACTTATTTTCAGGTAAAATGCTGAAATTCTCCATATTTTGGGGCAAAGGCAGAAATTGCCCTTATTTTGGGGCAAAAAGGCACAAATTTCCGTTATTTTCGGGCAAAATTGCAGAAATTTCATTTATTTCAGGGAAAAAAGTCAGAAATTCCTCTTATTTTGGGGCAAAAAGCAGAAATTTCTTTTATTATGGTACAAAATTGAAGAAATTTTCCTTATTTTGGAACAAAAAGGCAGAAATTCCCCATATTTTGGGGCAAAAGGCAGAAATTCTTTTTATTTTGAGGTAAAATGCAGAAATTCCCCTTATTTAGAGGTAAAATGCAGAAATTCCCTTTATTATGGGGCTAAAAGGCAGAAATTCCCCTTATTTTGAAGTAAAAAGGCTGAAATCCCCCTTATTTTCGGGCAAAAAGTCAGAAATTTCCTTCATGTTAGGGCAAAAAACAGAAATTTTGTTTATTTTTGGGGAAAAGGCAGAAATTGCACTTATTTTGAGTCAAAAAGGCGGAAAATCCCCTTATTTTGTGGCAAAAATATAGAAATTTCCCTTTTTTATGGCAAAAAGGTATACATTCACTTTATTTTCGGGCAAAAAGCCCGAAATTCCCTGTATTTTGGAGCAAAAATGCAGAAATTCCTCTAATTTTGGGGCAAAAAGGCAGAAATTCCCTATATTTTGGGGTAAAACTTCAGAAATTTCACTTATTTAGCGGCAAAATGGCAGAAGTTCCCCTTATTCTCGGCAAAAAAAGCAGAAAATCCCCGTATTTTGGAGCAAAATTGCAGAAATTCTCATAATTTTCAGGCAAAAAGACAGAAATTCTCCTTATTTTGGGGCAAAAAACAGAAAATCTCCTTATTTTGGGGCAAAAGGCAGAAATTCCCCTTATTTTAGGGCAAAATTGCAGAAATTTCCCGTATTTGAAGGCAAAAAACAGAAATTCCCCTTATTTTGGGGCAAAATTGCAGAAATTTTCCTTATTATGGGGAAAAATTGCAAAAATTTCCCTTATTTTAGGGCAAAATTGCAGAAATTTCACTTATTTAATAGAAAAAAAGCAAAAATTTTTCTTATTTTGGGGCAAAAAGGCAGAAATTCCCATTATTTTAGGGCAAAAATGCAGAAATTCACCTAATTTTGGGGTAAAATTGCAGAAATTTCACATATTTCAGGGCAAAAAGGCAGAAATTTCCCTTATTTTGGGGCAAAATTGCAGAAATTTCACTTATTTCAGGGTAATAAGTCAGAAATTTTCTTTATTTTGGGGCAAAAAAGACAGAAATTCCCTTTGTTTTAAAAGAAAAAGACAGAAATTTCACTTATATAGAGGCAAAAAGGCAGAAATTCCCCTTCTTTTGGAGCAAAAATGAAGAAATTTCTCTTTTGAATGGCAAAAAGGTATGCATTCCCCTTATTTTCGGGCAAAAAGGCAGAAATTCCCCTTATTTTGGGGCAAAATTGCAGAAATTTCACTTATTTTCAGGTGAAAAGGCTTAAATTTCCTTTATTTTGGGACTAAAAGGGAGAAATTCCCCTTATTTTGGTGCAAAATTGCAGAAATTTTTCTTATTTTGGGGCAATAAGGCAGAAATTCCTATTATTTTGTGGCAAAAATGCAGAAATTTCCCTTATTTTGAGGTAATAAGGCTGAAATTCCCCTTATTTTGGGGCAAAAAAGGAGAAATTCCCCTTATGTTTGGGTAAAATGCAGAAATTTCAAAGATTTCAGGGCAAAATGGCAGAAATTCCCTTTATTTTGGGGCAAAAAGATGAAATCCCTAATTTTTGGCTAAAATTGAAGAAATTTCACTTATTTCGGAACAAAAAGGCAGAAATTCCTGTTAATTTAGGGCGAAAAGGCAGAAATGACCCGTATTTTGGAGCAAAATTGCAGAAATTGCCTTAATATTGGTGCAAAAATGCAGAAATTCCCTTTATTTTGGGGCAAAAAGGCAGAAATTCTCCATATTTGGTGCAAAAAGGCTGAAATTCCCCTTATTTTGAGGTAAAATGCTGAACTTCCCCATATTTTGGGGCAAAGGCAGAAATTCTTTTTATTTTGAGGTAAAATGCAGAAATTCCCCAAATATTGGGGGAAAATACAGAAATTCCCTTTATTTTGGGGCTAAAAGCAGAAATTCTCTGTATTTTGAAGTAGCAAAATTGCAGAAATTCTCATAATTTTCGGGCAAAAAGGCAGAAATTCTCCTTATTTTGGGGCAAAAAGACAGAAAATCTCCTTTTTTTGGGAGCAAAAAGTCAGAAATTCCCCTTATTTTGGGACAAAAATGCAGAAATTTCTTTACATTTGGGCAAAATTGCAGAAATTTCCTTTATTTTGGGGCAAAATTGCAGAAATTTCACTTATTTCAGAAAAAAGGCAGAAATTTTCTTATTTTGGGGCAAAAAGGCAGAAATTTCTTTTATTTTGGTAAAAAAATGCAGAAATTTTTCTTATTTTGGGGCAAAAGAGAAGAAATTCCCCTTATTTTGGGGCAAAAAAGACAGAAATTCCTTTTGTTTTGGGGAAAAAAGACAGAAATTCCACTTATTTCGCGGCAAAATGGCAGAAAATCCCCTTATTCTCGGCGAAAAAGGCAGAAAATCCCCATTTTTTGGAGCAAAATTACAGAAATTCACATAATTTTGGGGTAAAAATACAGTAATTTTCTTTATTTTGTTACAAAAATGCAGAAATTCTCTTATTTTGGGGCAAAAGGCAGAAATTCCCCTTATTTTAGGGCAAAATTGCAGAAATTCTCCTTATTTTTGGGCAAAAGGCAGTAATTTCCCTTATTTTAAGGAAAAATTTCAGAAATTTCCGTTATTTGGGGCCAAAAAACAAAAATTCCCCTTATTTTGGAGCAAAATTGCAGAAATTTACCTTATTGTGGGGAAAAATTTCAGAAATTTCCCTTATTTTAGAACAAAATTGCAGAAATTTCACTTATTTCAGAGAAAAAAAAACAAAAATTTTTCTTATTTTCGGGCAAAAAGGCAGAAATTCCCATTATTTTGGGCCAAAAAGGCAGAAATTTCCTTTATTTTGGGACAAAATTGCAGAAATTTCACTTATTTAAGGGTAATAAGTCAGAAATTTTCCTTATTTTGGGGCAAAAAAGATAGAAATTCCTTTTGTTTGGGGAGAAAAAGAGAGAAATTCCACTTATTTAGAGGCAAAAAGGCAGAAATTCCCCTTATTTTGGAGCAAAAATGAAGAAATTTCCTTTTTTTATGGCAAAAGGTATGCATTCCTTTTATCTTCGGGCAAAAATGCAGAAATTCCCCGTATTTTGGAGCAAAATTGCAGAAATTCCCCTAATTGTGGGGCAAAAAGGCAGAAATTCTCTATATGTTGGGGCAAAAAGACAGAAATTCTCCTTATTTTGGGGCAAAACTCAGAAATTCCACTTATTTTGGGGCAAAATTCCAGAAATTTTCTTATTTTGGGGCAAAATTGCAGAAATCTCACTTATTTTGGGGCAAAATTACAGAAATTTCACAAATTTCAGGGAAAAAAGGAAGAAAATTTCCTTATTTTGGGGGAATAACGCAGAAATTCTTAATATTTTGTGGCAAAAATGCAGAAATTCCCCTTATTTTGAGGTAAAAATGCTGAAATTTCCCTTATTTGGGGGCAAAAAAGAAGAAATTTCCCTTATTTTGGGGTACAATTGCAGAAATTTCACTTATTTCAGGGTAATAAGTCAGAAATTTTCCTTATTTTGGGGCAAAAAAGACAGAAATTCCCTTTGTTTTGGGGGAAAAAGACAGAAATTCCACTTATTTAGAGGCAAAAAGGCAGAAATTCCCCTTATTTAGGAGCAAAAATGAAGAAATTACCCCTTTTTATGGCAAAAAGGTTTGCATTCCGCTTATTTTCGGGCAAAAGGCAGAAATTCCCCGTATTTTAGAGCAAAATTGCAGAAATTTTCCTAATTTTGGGGCAAAAGGCAGAAATTCCCTTTATTTTGGGGCAAAAATCAGAAATTCCCCTTACTTTGGGGCAAAATTCCAGAAATTTCCTTTATTTTGGGGCAAAATTGCAGGAATTTACCTTATTTTGGGGCAAAATAGCAGAAATTACCCTTATTTGGAACAAAATTGCATAAATTTCACTTATTTTCATGTAAAAAGGCTGAAATTTCTTTTATTTTGAAGCAAAAAGGGAGAAATTTCCCTTATTTGGGGCAAAATTGCAGAAATTTCACTTATTTTCAGGTAAAATGCTGAAATTCCCCATATTTTGGGGCAAAGGCAGAAATTGCCCTTATTTTGGGGCAAAAAGGCACAAATTTCCGTTATTTTCGGGCAAAATTGCAGAAATTTCATTTATTTCAGGGCAAAAAGTCAGAAATTCCTCTTATTTTGGGGCAAAAAGCAGAAATTTCTTTTATTATGGTACAAAATTGAAGAAATTTTCCTTATTTTGGAACAAAAAGGCAGAAATTCCCCATATTTTGGGGCAAAAGGCAGAAATTCTTTTTATTTTGAGGTAAAATGCAGAAATTCCCCTTATTTAGAGGTAAAATACAGAAATTCCCTTTATTTTGGGGCTAAAAGGCAGAAATTCCCCTTATTTTGAAGTAAAAAGGCTGAAATCCCCTTATTTTCGGGCAAAAAGTCAGAAATTTCCTTCATGTTAGGGCAAAAAACAGAAATTTTGTTTATTTTTGGGGAAAAGGCAGAAATTGCACTTATTTTGAGTCAAAAAGGCTGAAAATCCCCTTATTTTGTGGCAAAAATATAGAAATTTCCCTTTTTTATGGCAAAAAGGTATACATTCACTTTATTTTCGGGCAAAAAGGCAGAAATTCCCTGTATTTTGGAGCAAAATTGCAGAAATTCCCCTAATTTTGGGGCAAAAAGGCAGAAATTCCCTATATTTTGGGGTAAAACTGCAGAAATTTCACTTATTTAGCGGCAAAATGGCAGAAGTTCCCCTTATTCTCGGCAAAAAAAGCAGAAAATCCCCGTATTTTGGAGCAAAATTGCAGAAATTCTCATAATTTTCAGGCAAAAAGACAGAAATTCTCCTTATTTTGGGGCAAAAAACAGAAAATCTCCTTATTTTGGGGCAAAAAGCAGAAATTCCCCTTATTTTAGGGCAAAATTGCAGAAATTTTCCTTATTATGGGGAAAAATTGCAAAAATTTCCCTTATTTTAGGGCAAAATTGCAGAAATTTCACTTATTTTGGGGCAAAATTGCAGAAATTTCACTTATTTCAGGGAAAAAAGGCAGAAATTTTCCTTATTTTGGGGTAAAAAGGCAGAAATTCCTAATATTTTGTGGCAAAAATGCAGAAATTCCCATTATTTTGAGGTAAAAAGCCTGAAATTCTCCATATTTGGGGGCAAAAAGGCAGAAATTTCCCTTAATTTGAGGCAAAATTGCAGAAATTTCACTTATTTCAGCGTAATAAGTCAGAAATTCCCCTTATTTTGGGGCAAAAAGAGAGAAATTTCCTTTGTTTTGGGAAAAAAGAAAGAAATTCCACTTATTTAGAGGCAAAAAGGCAGAAATTCCCCTTATTTTGGAGCAAAAATGAAGATTTTTTTTTATATGTCAAAAAGGTATGCATTCCTCTTATTTTCGGGCAAAAAGGCAGAAATTCCCCATATTGTGGAGCCAAATTGCAGAAATTCCCCTAATTTTGGGGCAAAAGGCAGAAATTCCCATTATTTTGGGGCAAAAATCAGAAATTGCCCTTACTTTGGGGCAAAATTCCAGAAATTTCCTTTATTTTGGGGCAAAATTGCAGGAATTTACCTTATTTTGGGGCAAAATTGCAGAAATTTCCCTTATTTGGGGCAAAATTGCAGAAATTTCACTTATTTTCAGGTAAAAAGGCTGAAATTTCCTTTATTTTGGGACAAAAAAGGAGAAATCTCCTATTTTGGGGCAAAATTGCAGAAATTTTCCTTATTTTGGGGCAGTAAGGCAGAAATTCCTATTATTTTGTGGCAAAAAGGCAGAAATTTCCCTTATTTTGAGGTTATAAGGCTGAAATTCCCCTTATTTTGGGGCAAAAAGGCAGAAATTCCCCTTATTTTGGGGTGAAATTGCAGAAATTTCAAATATTTCAGGGAAAAATGCAGAAAATCCCCTTATTTTGGGGCAAAAAGATGAAATTCCTAATTTTTGGCTAAAATTGAAGAAATTTCACTTATTTCGGAACAAAAAGGAAGAAATTCCTCTTAATTTCGGGCATAAAGGCAGAAATGACCCGTATTTTGGAGCAAAATTGCAGAAATTCCCCTAATATTGGTGCAAAAACGCAGACATTCCCTTTATTTTGGGGCAAAAAGGCAGAAATTCTCCATATTTTGGTGCAAAAAGGCTGAAATTCCCCTTATTTTGAGGTAAAATGCTGAAATTCCCCATATTTTGGGGCAAAGGCAGAAATTCCCCTTATTTTTGGGCAAAATTGCAGAAATTTCATTTATTTCAGGGCAAAAAGTCAGAAATTCTCCTTATTTTGGGGCAAAAAGCGGAAATTTCTTTTATTATGGTACAAGATTGAAGAAATGTTCCTTATTTTGGAACAAAAAGGCAGAAATTCCCCATATTTTGGGGCAAAAGGCAGAAATACTTTTTAATTTGAGGTAAAATGCAGAAATTCCCCTTATGTAGAGGTAAAATGCAGAAATTCCCTTTATTTTGGGGCTAAAAGGCAGAAATTCCCCGTATTTTGAAGCAAAATTGCAGAAATTCTCAAAATTTTCGTGCAAAAAGGCAGAAATTCTCCTTATTTTGGGGGAAAATGACAGAAAATCTCCTTTTTTCAGGAGTAAAAAGTAAGAAATTCCTCATATTTTGGGGCAAAATTGCAGAAATTTTCTTTACATTTGGGCAAAATTGCAGAAATTTCCCTTATTTTGGGGCAAAATTGCAGAAATTTCACTTATTTCAGAAAAAAAGAAGAAATTTTCTTATTTTGGGGCAAAAAGGCAGAAATTCCTTTTATTTTGGAACAAAATTGCAGAGATTTTTCTTATTTTGAGGCAAAAAGGCAGAAATTCCCCATATTTTGGAGCAAAAAGGCAAAAATTCCCCTTATTTTGGGGTAAAAAACAAATTTCGTTTATTTTTGGAAAAAACGCAGAAATTGCACTTATTTTGAGTCAAAAAGGTGGAAAATCCCCTTATTTAGGGGCAAAAATGAAGAAATTTCCCTTTTTTATGGCAAAAAGGTATACATTCCCTATATTTTCGGGTAAAAGGCAGAAATTCCCCTTATTTTAGGGCAAAATTGCAGAAATTTCTCTCATTTGAAGGCAACAAACAAAAATTCCCCTTATTTTTGGGCATAATTGCACAAATTTCCCTTATTATGGGAAAAAATTGCATAAATTTCCCTTATTTTAGGGCAAAATTGCAGAAATTTCACTTATTTCAGAGAAAAAAATCAAAATTTTTATTTATTTTGGGGTAAAAAGGCAGAAATTCCCATTATTTTGGGGCAAAAAGGCAAAAATTCACCTTATTTTGGGTTAAAATTGCAGAAATTTCACATATTTCAGGGCAAAAAGGCAGAAATTTCCCTTATTTTTATGCAAAAAGGCAGAAATTCCTAATATTTTGTGGCAAAAATGAAGAAATTAACCTTATTTTGAGGTAAAAATGCTGAAATTTCCATTATTTGGGGGCAAAAAGGCAGAAATTTCCCTTATTTTGGGGCAAAATTGAAGAAATTTCACTTATTTCAGGGTAATAAGTCAGAAATTCCCCTTATTTTGGGGCAAAAAAGACAGAAATTCCTTTTGTTTTGGGGGAAAAAGACAGAAATTCCACTTATATAGAGGCAAAATGGCAGAAATTCCCCTTATTTTGGAGCAAAAATGAAGAAATTTCCCTTTTTTATGGCAAAAAGGTATGCATTCCCCTTATTTTCGGGCAAAAAGGCAGAAATTCCCCGTATTTTGGAGCAAAATTGCAGAAATTCCTCTAATTTTGGGGCAAAAGGCAGAAATTCCCATTATTTTGGGGCAAAAATAAGAAATTCCCTTTATTTTGGGGCAAAATTCCAGAAATTTCTTTTATTTTGGGGCAAAATTGCAGGAATTTACCTCATTTTGGGGCAAAAACGCAGAAATTTCCTTTATTTGTTCAAAATTGCAGAAATTTCATTTATTTTAAAGTAAAAATGCTTAAATTTCTGTTACTTTGGGGCAAAAAGAGAGAAATGCCCCTTATTTTGGGGCAAAATTACAGAAAATTTTTTTATTTTGGGGTAAAAAGGCAGAAAGTCCTTATATTTTGGGGCAAAAAGGCAAAAATTCCCATTATTTTGAGGTAATAAGGCTGAAATTCCCCTTATTTTGGGGCAAAAAGGCAGAAATTCCCCTTATTTTGGGGTAAAATTGCAGAAATTTCAAATATTTCAGGGCAAAATGGCAGAAAATCCCCTTATTTTGGGGCAAAAAGATGAAATCCCTAATTATTGGCTAAAATTGAAGAAATTTCACTTATTTTGGTACAAAATGGCAGAAATTCCACTTAATTACGGGCAAAAACGCAGAAATGACCCGTATTTTCGAGCAAAATTGCAGAAATTCTTCTAATATTGATGCAAAAATGCAGTAATTCCCTTTATTTTGGGGCAAAAAGGCAGAAATTCTCCATATTTTGGTCCAAAAAGGCTGAAATTCCACTTATTTTGAGGTAAAATGTTGAAATTCTCCGTATTTTGTTACAAAAAGCAGAAATTTCCCTCATTTTAAGGCAAAAAGGCACAAATTTCTATTATTTTCGGGCAAAATTGCAGAAATTTCATTTATTTCAGAGTAAAAAGTCAGAAATTCCTCTTATTTTGGGGCAAAAAACAGAAAATCTCCTTATTTTGGGGCAAAAGGCAGAAATTCCCCTTATTTTAGGGCAAAATTGCAGAAATTTCCCTTATTTGAAGGCAAAAAACAGAAATTCCCCTTATTTTGGGGCAAAATTGCAGAAATTTCCCTTATTATGGGGAAAAATTGCAAAAATTTCCCTTATTTTAGGGCAAAATTGCAGAAATTTCACTTATTTAATAGAAAAAAAGCAAAAATTTTTCTTATTTTGGGGCAAAAAGGCAGAAATTCCCATTATTTTGGGGCAAAAATGCAGAAATTCACCTAATTTTGGGGTAAAATTGCAGAAATTTCACATATTTCAGGGCAAAAAGGCAGAAATTTCCCTTATTTGGGGCAAAATTGCAGAAATTTCACTTACTTCAGGGTAATAAGTCAGAAATTTTCTTTATTTTGGTGCAAAAAAGACAGAAATTCCCTTTGTTTTAAAAGAAAAAGACAGAAATTTCACTTATTTAGAGGCAAAAAGGCAGAAATTCCCCTTCTTTTAGAGCAAAAATGAAGAAATTTCCCTTTTTAATGGCAAAAAGGTATGCATTCCCCTTATTTTCGGGCAAAAAGGCAGAAATTCCCTGTATTTTGGAGCAAAATTGCAGAAGTTCCCCTAATTGTGGGGCAAAAAGGAAGAAATTCTCTATATGTTGGGGCAAAAAGACAGAAATTCTCTTTATTTTGGGGCAAAACTCAGAAATTCCACTTATTTTGGGGCAAAATTCCAGAAATTTCCCCTATTTTGGGGCAAAATTGCAGAAATTTCACTTATTTTATGGTAAAATTGCAGAAATTTCACTTATTTCAGGGAAAAAAGGCAGAAATTTTCTTTATTTTGGGGCAAAAAGGCAGAAATTCCTAATATTTTGTGGCAAAAATGCAGAAATTCCCCTCATTTTGAGGTAAAAAGCCTGAAATTCTCCATATTTGGGGGCAAAAAGGCAGAAATTTCCCTTAATTTGAGGCAAAATTGCAGAAATTTCACTTATTTCAGGGTAATAAGTCAGAAATTCCCCTTATTTTGGGGCAAAAAAGAGAGAAATTCCCTTTGTTTTGGGGAAAAAAGACAGAAATTCCACTTATTTAGAGGCAAAAAGGCAGAAATTCCCCTTATTTTGGAGCAAAAATGAAGAAATTCCCCTAATTTTGGGGCAAAAGGCAGAAATTCCCATTATTTTGGGGCAAAAATCAGAAATTGCCCTTACTTTGGGGCAAAATTCCAGAAATTTCCTTTATTTTGGGGCAAAATTGCAGGAATTTACATTATTTTGGGGCAAAATTGCCGAAATTTCCCTTATTTGGGGCAAAATTGCAGAAATTTCACTTATTTTCTGGTAAAAAGGCTGAAATTTTCTTTATTTTGGGACAAAAAGGGAGAAATCCCCTATTTTGGGGCAAAATTGCAGAAATTTTCCATATTTTGGGGCAGTAAGGCAGAAATTCCTATTATTTTGTGGCAAAAAGGCAGAAATTTCCCTTATTTTGAGGTTATAAGGCTGAAATTCCCCTTATTTTGGGGCAAAAAGGCAGAAATTCCCCTTATTTTGGGGTAAAATTGCAGAAATTTTAAATATTTAAGGGCAAAATGGTGGAAATAATCCCTTATTTTGGGGCAAAAAGATAAAATCTTTAATTTTTGGCTAAAATTGAAGAAATTTCACTTATTTCAAAAAAAAAGGCAGAAATTCCTCTTAATTTTGGGCAAAAAGACAGAAATGACCCGTATTTTGGAGTAAAATTGCAGAAAATCCCCTAATATTGCTGCTAAAATGCAGAAATTTATTTTATTTTGGGGCAAAAAGGCAGAAATTCCCCGTATTTTTAAGCAAAATTGCAGAAATTCTTATAATTTTCGGGCAAAAAGACAGAAATTCTTCTTATTTTGGGGCAAAAAGACAGAAAATCTCCTTTTTTCGGGGACAAAAAGTCAGAAATTCTTCTTATTTTGGGGCAAAATTCCAGAAATTTCCTTTACATTTGGGCAAAATTGCAGAAATTTACTTTATTTTGGGGCAAAATTGCAGAAATTTCACTTAATTCAGAAAAAAGGCAGAAATTTTCTTATTTTGGGGCAAAAAGGCAGAAATTTATTTTATTTTGGTACAAAAATGCAGAAATTTTTCTTAATTTGGGGCAAAAAGGCAGAAATTCCTCATATTTTGGAGCAAAAAGACAGAAATTCCTCTTATTTATAAGTAAAAAGGCTGAAATTCCCCTTATTTTCGGGTAAAAAGTCAGAAATTTCCTTCATGTTAGGAAAAAAACAGAATTTTTTTTTTATTTTTGGGGAAAAGGAAGAAATTGCACTTATTTTGAGTCAAAAAGGCGGAAAATCCCCTTATTTTGGGGCAAAAATGAAGAAATTTCTCTTTTTTATGGCAAAAAGTTATACATTCCCTTTATTTTCAGGCAAAAAGGCAGAAATTCCCTGTATTTTGGAGCAAAATTGCAGACATTCCCTTAATTTTGGTGCGAAAAGGCAGAAATTCCCCTTATTTTGGGGTAAAACTGCAGAAATTTCACTTATTTCGCGGAAAAATGGCAGAAATTCTCCTATTCTCGGCGAAGAAGGCAGAAAATCCCCGTATTTTGGAGCAAAATTGCAAAAATTCACCTAATTTTGGGGTAAAAAATACAGTAATTTTCTTTATTTTGGAAAATAAAGGCAGAAATTCTTCTTATTTTGGGGCAAAAGGCAGAAATTCCCCTTATTTTAGGGCAATATTGCAGAAATTTCCCATATGTGAAGGCAAAAAACAGAAATTCCACTTATTTTGGGGAAAAATTGCAGAAATTTCCCTTAATATGGGGAAAAATTGCAGAAATTTCCCTTATTTTAGGGCAAAATTGCAGAAATTTCACTTATTTCAGAGAAAAAAAGCAAAAATTTTTTTTATTTTGGGGCAAAAAGTCAGAAATTCTCATTATTTTGGGGCAAAAAGGCAGAAATTCACCTTATTTTGGGGTAAAATTGCAAAAATTTCACATATTTCAGGGCAAAAGGCAGAAATTTCCCTTATTTTGGGGCAAAATTGCAGAAATTTCACTTATTTCAGGGTAATAAGTCAGAAATTTAACTTATTTTGGGGCAAAAAAGACAGAAATTCCCTTAGTTTTGAAAGAAAAAACAGAAATTCCATTTATTTAGAGGCAAAAAGGCAGAAATTCCCCTTTTTTTGGAGCAAAAATGAAGAAATTTCACTTTTTTATGGCAAAAAGTTATGCACTCCCCTTATTTTCGGGCAAAAAGGCAGAAATTCCCCGTATTCAGGAGCAAAATTGCAGAAATATCCCTAATTGTGGGGCAAAAAGGCAGAAATTCTATATATGTTGGGGCAAAAAGACAGAAATTCTCCTTATTTTGGGGCAAAACTCAGAAATTCCACTTATTTTGGTGCAAAATACCAGAGAATTCCCTTATTTTGGGACAAAAATGCAGAAATTCCCCATAATTGGGTGCTAAAAGGCAGAAATTTCCCTTATTTTGTGGCAAAATTGCAGAAATTTTCCTTATTTTGGGGCAAAAATGCAGAAATTCCTAATATTTTGTAGCAAAAATGCAGAAATTCCCTTTGTTTTGGGGGAAAAAGACAGAAATTCCACTTATTTAGAGGCAAAAAGGCAGAAATTCCCCTTATTTTGGAGCAAAAATGAAGAAATTTTTTTTTATATGGCAAAAAGGTATGCATTCCCCTTATTTTCGGGCAAAAAGGCAGAAATTCCCCGTATTTTGGAGCAAAATTGCAGAAATTCCACATATTTAGAGGCAAAAAGGCAGAAATTCCCCTTATTTTGGGGCAAAATTGCAGAAATTTCACTTATTTTCAGGTGAAAAGGCTTAAATTTCCTTTATTTTGGGACTAAAAGGGAGAAATTCCCCTTATTTTGGTGCAAAATTGCAGAAATTTTTCTTATTTTGGGGCAATAAGGCAGAAATTCCTATTATTTTGTGGCAAAAATGCAGAAATTTCCCTTATTTTGAGGTAATAAGGCTGAAATTCCCCTTTTTGGGGCAAAAAAGCAGAAATTCCCCTTATGTTGGGGTAAAATGCAGAAATTTCAAAGATTTCAGGGCAAAATGGCAGAAATTCCCTTTATTTTGGGGCAAAAAGATGAAATCCCTAATTTTTGGCTAAAATTGAAGAAATTTCACTTATTTCGGAACAAAAAGGCAGAAATTCCTGTTAATTTAGGGGGAAAAGGCAGAAATGACCCGTATTTTGGAGCAAAATTGCAGAAATTGCCTTAATATTGGTGCAAAAATGCAGAAATTCCCTTTATTTTGGGGCAAAAAGGCAGAAATTCTCCATATTTTGGTGCAAAAAGGCTGAAATTCCCCTTATTTTGAGGTAAAATGCTGAACTTCCCCATATTTTGGGGCAAAGGCAGAAATTCTTTTTATTTTGAGGTAAAATGCAGAAATTCCCCAAATATTGGGGGAAAATACAGAAATTCCCTTTATTTTGGGGCTAAAAGCAGAAATTCTCTGTATTTTGAAGTAGCAAAATTGCAGAAATTCTCATAATTTTCGGGCAAAAAGGCAGAAATTCTCCTTATTTTGGGGCAAAAAGACAGAAAATCTCCTTTTTTTGGGAGCAAAAAGTCAGAAATTCCCCTTATTTTGGGACAAAAATGCAGAAATTTCTTTACATTTGGGCAAAATTGCAGAAATTTCCTTTATTTTGGGGCAAAATTGCAGAAATTTCACTTATTTCAGAAAAAAGGCAGAAATTTTCTTATTTTGGGGGAAAAAGGCAGAAATTTCTTTTATTTTGGTAAAAAAATGCAGAAATTATTTTTATTTTGGGGCAAAAGAGAAGAAATTCCCCTTATTTTGGGGCAAAAAAGACAGAAATTCCTTTTGTTTTGGGGAAAAAAGACAGAAATTCCACTTATTTCGCGGCAAAATGGCAGAAAATCCCCTTATTCTCGGCGAAAAAGGCAGAAAATCCCCATTTTTTGGAGCAAAATTACAGAAATTCACATAATTTTGGGGTAAAAATACAGTAATTTTCTTTATTTTGTTACAAAAATGCAGAAATTCTCTTATTTTGGGGCAAAAGGCAGAAATTCCCATTATTTTAGGGCAAAATTGCAGAAATTCTCCTTATTTTGGGGCAAAAGGCAGTAATTTCCCTTATTTTAAGGAAAAATTTCAGAAATTTCCGTTATTTGGGGCCAAAAAACAAAAATTCCCCTTATTTTGGGGCAAAATTTCAGAAAATTACCTTATTATGGGGAAAAATTTCAGAAATTTCCCTTATTTTAGAACAAAATTGCAGAAATTTCACTTATTTCAGAGAAAAAAAGCAAAAATTTTTCTTATTTTGGGGCAAAAATGCAGAAATTCCCATTATTTTGGGCCAAAAAGGCAGAAATTTCCTTTATTTTGGGACAAAATTGCAGAAATTTCACTTATTTAAGGGTAATAAGTCAGAAATTTTCCTTATTTTGGGGCAAAAAAGATAGAAATTCCTTTTGTTTTGGGAGAAAAAGAGAGAAATTCCACTTATTTAGAGGCAAAAAGGCAGATATTCCCCTTACTTTGGAGCAAAAATGAAGAAATTTCCTTTTATTATGGCAAAAGGTATGCATTCCTTTTATTTTCGGGCAAAAATGCAGAAATTCCCCGTATTTTGGAGCAAAATTGCAGAAATTCCCCTAATTGTGGGGCAAAAAGGCAGAAATTCTCTATATGTTGGGGCAAAAAGACAGAAATTCTCCTTATTTTGGGGCAAAACTCAGAAATTCCACTTATTTTGGGGCAAAATTCCAGAAATTTTCTTATTTTGGGGCAAAATTGCAGAAATCTCACTTATTTTGGGGCAAAATTACAGAAATTTCACAAATTTCAGGGAAAAAAGGAAGAAAATTTCCTTATTTTGGGGGAAAAACGCAGAAATTCTTAATATTTTGTGGCAAAAATGCAGAAATTCCCCTTATTTTGAGGTAAAAATGCTGAAATTTCCCTTATTTGGGGGCAAAAAAGAAGAAATTTCCCTTATTTTGGGGTACAATTGCAGAAATTTCACTTATTTCAGGGTAATAAGTCAGAAATTTTCCTTATTTTGGGGCAAAAAAGAAAGAAATTCCTTTTGTTTTAGGGGAAAAAGACAGAAATTCCACTTATTTAGAGGCAAAAAGGCAGAAATTCCCCTTATTTAGGAGCAAAAATGAAGAAATTACCCTTTTTTATGGCAAAAAGGTTTGCATTCCGCTTATTTTCGGGCAAAAGGCAGAAATTCCCCGTATTTTAGAGCAAAATTGCAGAAATTTTCCTAATTTTGGGGCAAAAGGCAGAAATTTCCTTTATTTTGGGGCAAAAATCAGAAATTCCCCTTACTTTGGGGCAAAATTCCAGAAATTTCCTTTATTTTGGGGCAAAATTGCAGGAATTTACCTTATTTTGGGGCAAAATAGCAGAAATTACCCTTATTTGGGGCAAAATTGCATAAATTTCACTTATTTTCATGTAAAAAGGCTGAAATTTCTTTTATTTTGTAGCAAAAAGGGAGAAATTTCCCTTATTTGGGGCAAAATTGCAGAAATTTCACTTATTTTCAGGTAAAATGCTGAAATTCCCCATATTTTGGGGCAAAGGCAGAAATTGCCCTTATTTTGGGGCAAAAAGGCACAAATTTCCGTTATTTTCGGGCAAAATTGCAGAAATTTCATTTATTTCAGGGAAAAAAGTCAGAAATTCCTCTTATTTTGGGGCAAAAAGCAGAAATTTCTTTTATTATGGTACAAAATTGAAGAAATTTTCCTTATTTTGGAACAAAAAGGCAGAAATTCTCCATATTTTGGGGCAAAAGGCAGAAATTCTTTTAATTTTGAGGTAAAATGCAGAAATTCCCCTTATTTAGAGGTAAAATGCAGAAATTCCCTTTATTTTGGGGCTAAAAGGCAGAAATTCCCCGTATTTTGAAGCAAAATTGCAGAAATTCTCATAATTTTCGGGCAAAAAGGCAGAAATTCTTCTTATTTTGGGGCAAAAAAACAGAAAATCTCCTTTTTTCAGGAGCAAAAAGTCAGAAATTCCCCTTATTTTGGGGCAAAATTGCAGAAATTTCCTTTACATTTGGGCAAAATTGAAGAAATTTCCCTTATTTTGGGGCAAAATTGCAGAAATTTCACTTATTTCAGAAAAAAGGCAGAAATTTTCTAATTTTGAAGCAAAAAGGAAGAAATTTCTTTTATTTTTGTACAAAATTGCTGAAATTTTTCTCATTTTTGGGCAAAAAGGCAGAAATTCCCCATATTTTGGGGCAAAAAGGCAAAAATTCCTTTTATTTTGAGGTAAAAAGGCTGAAATTCCCCTTATTTTTGGGCAAAAAGTCAGAAATTCCCCTTATTTTGGGGCAAATAGACAGAAATTTCGTTTATTTTTGGAAAAAGGGCAGAAATTGCACTTATTTTGAGTCAAAAAGGCAGAAAATCCCTTTATTTTGGGGCAAAAATGAAAAAATTTCTCTTTTTTATTGCAAAAATGTATACATTCCCTATATTTTCGGGCAAAAAGGCAGAAATTCCTTGTATTTTGGAGCAAAATTGCAGAAATTCCCCTAATTTTAAGGCAAAAATGCAGAAATTCCCCTTATTTTGGGGTAAAACTGCAGAAATTTCACTTATTTCGCGGCAAAATGGCAGAAATTCCCCTTATTTTCGGCGAAAAGGCAGAAAATCCCCGTATTTTGGAGCAAAATTGCAGAAATTCACATAAATTTGGGGAAAAAACACAGTAATTTTCTTTATTTTTGGGCAAAAGCAGAAATTCTCCTTATTTTGGGGCAAAAGGCAGAAATTCCCCTTATTTTAGGGCAAAATTGCAGAAATTCTCCTTATTTTGGGGCAAAACTCAGAAATTCCACTTATTTTGGGGCAAAATTCCAGAAATTTTCTTATTTTCGGGCAAAATTGCAGAAATTTCACTTATTTTGGGGCAAAATTACAGAAATTTCACAAATTTCAGGGAAAAAAGGCAGAAAATTTCCTTATTTTGGGGGAAAAAGGCAGAAATTCCTAATATTTTGTGGCAAAAATTCAGAAATTCCCCTTATTTTGAGGTAAAAATGCTGAAATTTCCCTTATTTGGGGGCAAAAAAGTAGAAATTTCCCTTATTTTGGGGCACAATTGCAGAAATTTCACTTAATTCAGGGTAATAAGTCAGAAATTTTCCTTATTTTGGGGCAAAAAAGACAGAAATTCCCTTTGTTTTGGGGGAAAAAGACAGAAATTCCACTTATTTAGATGCAAAAAGGCAGAAATTCCCCTTATTTAGGAGCAAAAATGAAGAAATTTCCCTTTTTTATGGCAAAAAGGTTTGCATTCCGCTTATTTTCGGGCAAAAAGGCAGAAATTCCCCGTATTTTGGAGCAAAATTGCAGAAATTTTTCTAATTTTGGGGCAAAAGGCAGAAATTCTCTTTATTTTGGGGCAAAAATCAGAAATTCCCCTTACTTTGGGGCAAAATTCCAGAAATTTCATTTATTTTGGGGCAAAATTGCAGGAATTTACCTTATTTTGGGGCAAAATGGCAGAAATTACCCTTATTTTGGGCAAAATTGCAGAAATTTCACTTATTTTCATGTAAAAAGGCTAAAATTACTTTTATTTTGAAGCAAAAAGGGAGAAATTTCCCTTATTTGGGGCAAAATTGCAGAAATTTCACTTATTTTCAGGTAAAATGCTGAAATTCCCCATATTTTGGGGCAAAGGCAGAAATTGCCCTTATTTTGGGGCAAAAAGGCACAAATTTCTGTTATTTTCGGGCAAAATTGCAGAAATTTCATTTATTTCAGGGCAAAAAGTCAGAAATTCCTTTTATTTTGGGGCAAAAAGCAGAAATTTCTTTTATTATGGTACAAAATTGAAAAAATTTTCCTTATTTTGGAACAAAAAGGCACAAATTCCCCATATTTTGGGGCAAAAGGCAGAAATCCTTTTTTTTAGGTAAAATGCAGAAATTCCCTTTATTTAGAGGTAAAATGCAGAAATTCCCTTTATATTGGGGCTAAAAGGCAGAAATTCTTCTTATGTTGGGGTAAAATGCAGAAATTTCAAAGATTTCAGGGCAAAATGGCAGAAATTCCCTTTATTTTGGGGCAGAAAAATGAAATCCCTAATTTTTGGCTAAAATTGAAGAAATTTCACTTATTTCGGAACAAAAAGGCAGAAATTCCTGTTAATTTAGGGCGAAAAGGCAGAAATGACCCGTATTTTGGAGCAAAATTGTAGAAATTGCCTTAATATTGGTGCAAAAATGCAGAAATTCCCTTTATTTTGGGGCAAAAAGGCAGAAATTCTCCATATTTTGGTGCAAAAAGGCTGAAATTCCCCTTATTTTGAGGTAAAATGCTGAACTTCCCCATATTTTGGGGCAAAGGCAGAAATTCTTTTTATTTTGAGGTAAAATGCAGAAATTCCCCAAATATTGGGGGAAAATACAGAAATTCCCTTTATTTTGGGGCTAAAAGCAGAAATTCTCTGTATATTGAATTAGCAAAATTGCAGAAATTCTCATAATTTTCGGGCAAAAAGGCAGAAATTCTCCTTATTTTGGGGCAAAAAGACAGAAAATCTCCTTTTTTTGGGAGCAAAAAGTCAGAAATTCCCCTTATTTTGGGACAAAAATGCAGAAATTTCTTTACATTTGGGCAAAATTGCAGAAATTTCCTTTATTTTGGGGCAAAATTGCAGAAATTTCACTTATTTCAGAAAAAAGGCAGAAATTTTCTTATTTTGGGGCAAAAAGGCAGAAATTTCTTTTATTTTGGTAAAAAAATGCAGAAATTTTTCTTATTTTGGGGCAAAAGAGAAGAAATTCCCCTTATTTTGGGGCAAAAAAAACAGAAATTCCTTTTGTTTGGGGGAAAAAAGACAGAAATTCCACTTATTTCGCGGCAAAATGGCAGAAAATCCCCTTATTCTCGGCGAAAAAGGCAGAAAATCCCCATTTTTTGGAGCAAAATTACAGAAATTCACATAATTTTGGGGTAAAAATACAGTAATTTTCTTTATTTTGTTACAAAAATGCAGAAATTCTCTTAGTTTGGGGCAAAAGGCAGAAATTCCCCTTATTTTTGGGCAAAATTGCAGAAATTCTCCTTATTTTGGGGCAAAAGGCAGTAATTTCCCTTATTTTAAGGAAAAATTTCAGAAATTTCCGTTATTTGGGGCCAAAAAACAAAAATTCCCCTTATTTTGGGGCAAAATTGCAGAAATTTACCTTATTATGGGGTAAAATTTCAGAAATTTCCCTTATTTTAGAACAAAATTGCAGAAATTTCACTTATTACAGAGAAAAAAAGCAAAAATTTTTCTTATTTTGGGGCAAAAATGCAGAAATTCCCATTATTTTGGGCCAAAAAGGCAGAAATTTCCTTTATTTTGGGACAAAATTGCAGAAATTTCACTTATTTAAGGGTAATAAGTCAGAAATTTTCCTTATTTTGGGGCAAAAAAGATAGAAATTCCTTTTGTTTTGGGAGAAAAAGAGAGAAATTCCACTTATTTAGAGGCAAAAAGGCAGAAATTCCCCTTATTTTGGAGCAAAAATGAAGAAATTTCCTTTTTTTATGGCAAAAAGGTATGCATTCCTCTTATTTTCGGGCAAAAATGCAGAAATTCCCCGTATTTTGGAGCAAAATTGCAGAAATTCCCCTAATTGTGGGGCAAAAAGGCAGAAATTCTCTATATGTTGGGGCAAAAAGACAGAAATTCTCCTTATTTTGGGGCAAAACTCAGAAATTCCACTTATTTTGGGGCAAAATTCCAGAAATTTTCTTATTTTGGGGCAAAATTGCAGAAATCTCACTTATTTTGGGGCAAAATTACAGAAATTTCACAAATTTCAGGGAAAAAAGGAAGAAAATTTCCTTATTTTGGGGGAAAAACGCAGAAATTCTTAATATTTTGTGGCAAAAATGCAGAAATTCCCCTTATTTTGAGGTAAAAATGCTGAAATTTCCCTTATTTGGGGGCAAAAAAGAAGAAATTTCCCTTATTTTGGGGTACAATTGCAGAAATTTCACTTATTTCAGGGTAATAAGTCAGAAATTTTCTTTATTTTGGGGCAAAAAAGAAAGAAATTCCTTTTGTTTTAGGGGAAAAAGACAGAAATTCCACTTATTTAGAGGCAAAAAGGCAGAAATTCCCCTTATTTAGGAGCAAAAATGAAGAAATTACCCTTTTTTATGGCAAAAAGGTTTGCATTCCGCTTATTTTCGGGCAAAAGGCAGAAATTCCCCGTATTTTAGAGCAAAATTGCAGAAATTTTCCTAATTTTGGGGCAAAAGGCAGAAATTCCCTTTATTTTGGGGCAAAAATCAGAAATTCCCCTTACTTTGGGGCAAAATTCCAGAAATTTCCTTTATTTTGGGGCAAAATTGCAGGAATTTACCTTATTTTGGGGCAAAATAGCAGAAATTACCTTTATTTGGGGCAAAATTGCATAAATTTCACTTATTTTCATGTAAAAAGGCTGAAATTTCTTTTATTTTGTAGCAAAAAGGGAGAAATTTCCCTTATTTGGGGCAAAATTGCAGAAATTTCACTTATTTTCAGGTAAAATGCTGAAATTCCCCATATTTTGGGGCAAAGGCAGAAATTGCCCTTATTTTGGGGCAAAAAGGCACAAATTTCCGTTATTTTCGGGCAAAATTGCAGAAATTTCATTTATTTCAGGGAAAAAAGTCAGAAATTCCTCTTATTTTGGGGCAAAAAGCAGAAATTTCTTTTATTATGGTACAAAATTGAAGAAATTTTCCTTATTTTGGAACAAAAAGGCAGAAATTCCCCATATTTTGGGGCAAAAGGCAGAAATTCTTTTAATTTTGAGGTAAAATGCAGAAATTCCCCTTATTTAGAGGTAAAATGCAGAAATTCCCTTTATTTTGGGGCTAAAAGGCAGAAATTCCCCGTATTTTGAAGCAAAATTGCAGAAATTCTCATAATTTTCGGGCAAAAAGGCAGAAATTCTTCTTATTTTGGGGCAAAAAAACAGAAAATCTCCTTTTTTCAGGAGCAAAAAGTCAGAAATTCCCCTTATTTTGGGGCAAAATTGCAGAAATTTCCTTTACATTTGGGCAAAATTGAAGAAATTTCCCTTATTTTGGGGCAAAATTGCAGAAATTTCACTTATTTCAGAAAAAAGGCAGAAATTTTCTAATTTTGAAGCAAAAAAGAAGAAATTTCTTTTATTTTTGTACAAAATTGCTGAAATTTTTCTCATTTTTGGGCAAAAAGGCAGAAATTCCCCATATTTTGGGGCAAAAAGGCAAAAATTCCTTTTATTTTGAGGTAAAAAGGCTGAAATTCCCCTTATTTTTGGGCAAAAAGTCAGAAATTCCCCTTATTTTGGGGCAAATAGACAGAAATTTCGTTTATTTTTGGAAAAAGGGCAGAAATTGCACTTATTTTGAGTCAAAAAGGCAGAAAATCCCTTTATTTTGGGGCAAAAATGAAAAAATTTTCCTTTTTTATTGCAAAAATGTATACATTCCCTATATTTTCGGGCAAAAAGGCAGAAATTCCTTGTATTTTGGAGCAAAATTGCAGAAATTCCCCTAATTTTAAGGCAAAAATGCAGAAATTCCCCTTATTTTGGGGTAAAACTGCAGAAATTTCACTTATTTCGCGGCAAAATGGCAGAAATTCCCCTTATTTTCGGCGAAAAGGCAGAAAATCCCCGTATTTTGGAGCAAAATTGCAGAAATTCACATAAATTTGGGGAAAAAACACAGTAATTTTCTTTATTTTTGGGCAAAAGCAGAAATTCTCCTTATTTTGGGGCAAAAGGCAGAAATTCCCCTTATTTTAGGGCAAAATTGCAGAAATTCTCCTTATTTTGGGGCAAAACTCAGAAATTCCACTTATTTTGGGGCAAAATTCCAGAAATTTTCTTATTTTCGGGCAAAATTGCAGAAATTTCACTTATTTTGGGGCAAAATTACAGAAATTTCACAAATTTCAGGGAAAAAAGGCAGAAAATTTCCTTATTTTGGGGGAAAAAGGCAGAAATTCCTAATATTTTGTGGCAAAAATTCAGAAATTCCCCTTATTTTGAGGTAAAAATGCTGAAATTTCCCTTATTTGGGGGCAAAAAAGTAGAAATTTCCCTTATTTTGGGGCACAATTGCAGAAATTTCACTTAATTCAGGGTAATAAGTCAGAAATTTTCCTTATTTTGGGGCAAAAAAGACAGAAATTCCCTTTGTTTTGGGGGAAAAAGACAGAAATTCCACTTATTTAGATGCAAAAAGGCAGAAATTCCCCTTATTTAGGAGCAAAAATGAAGAAATTTCCCTTTTTTATGGCAAAAAGGTTTGCATTCCGCTTATTTTCGGGCAAAAAGGCAGAAATTCCCCGTATTTTGGAGCAAAATTGCAGAAATTTTTCTAATTTTGGGGCAAAAGGCAGAAATTCTCTTTATTTTGGGGCAAAAATCAGAAATTCCCCTTACTTTGGGGCAAAATTCCAGAAATTTCATTTATTTTGGGGCAAAATTGCAGGAATTTACCTTATTTTGGGGCAAAATGGCAGAAATTACCCTTATTTTGGGCAAAATTGCAGAAATTTCACTTATTTTCATGTAAAAAGGCTAAAATTACTTTTATTTTGAAGCAAAAAGGGAGAAATTTCCCTTATTTGGGGCAAAATTGCAGAAATTTCACTTATTTTCAGGTAAAATGCTGAAATTCCCCATATTTTGGGGCAAAGGCAGAAATTGCCCTTATTTTGGGGCAAAAAGGCACAAATTTCTGTTATTTTCGGGCAAAATTGCAGAAATTTCATTTATTTCAGGGCAAAAAGTCAGAAATTCCTTTTATTTTGGGGCAAAAAGCAGAAATTTCTTTTATTATGGTACAAAATTGAAAAAATTTTCCTTATTTTGGAACAAAAAGGCACAAATTCCCCATATTTTGGGGCAAAAGGCAGAAATCCTTTTTTTTAGGTAAAGTGCAGAAATTCCCTTTATTTAGAGGTAAAATGCAGAAATTCCCTTTATATTGGGGCTAAAAGGCAGAAATTCTTCTTATGTTGGGGTAAAATGCAGAAATTTCAAAGATTTCAGGGCAAAATGGCAGAAATTCCCTTTATTTTGGGGCAGAAAAATGAAATCCCTAATTTTTGGCTAAAATTGAAGAAATTTCACTTATTTCGGAACAAAAAGGCAGAAATTCCTGTTAATTTAGGGCAAAAAGGCAGAAATGACCCGTATTTTGGAGCAAAATTGTAGAAATTGCCTTAATATTGGTGCAAAAATGCAGAAATTCCCTTTATTTTGGGGCAAAAAGGCAGAAATTCTCCATATTTTGGTGCAAAAAGGCTGAAATTCCCCTTATTTTGAGGTAAAATGCTGAACTTCCCCATATTTTGGGGCAAAGGCAGAAATTCTTTTTATTTTGAGGTAAAATGCAGAAATTCCCCAAATATTGGGGGAAAATACAGAAATTCCCTTTATTTTGGGGCTAAAAGCAGAAATTCTCTGTATATTGAATTAGCAAAATTGCAGAAATTCTCATAATTTTCGGGCAAAAAGGCAGAAATTCTCCTTATTTTGGGGCAAAAAGACAGAAAATCTCCTTTTTTTGGGAGCAAAAAGTCAGAAATTCCCCTTATTTTGGGACAAAAATGCAGAAATTTCTTTACATTTGGGCAAAATTGCAGAAATTTCCTTTATTTTGGGGCAAAATTGCAGAAATTTCACTTATTTCAGAAAAAAGGCAGAAATTTTCTTATTTTGGGGCAAAAAGGCAGAAATTTCTTTTATTTTGGTAAAAAAATGCAGAAATTTTTCTTATTTTGGGGCAAAAGAGAAGAAATTCCCCTTATTTTGGGGCAAAAAAAACAGAAATTCCTTTTGTTTGGGGGAAAAAAGACAGAAATTCCACTTATTTCGCGGCAAAATGGCAGAAAATCCCCTTATTCTCGGCGAAAAAGGCAGAAAATCCCCATTTTTTGGAGCAAAATTACAGAAATTCACATAATTTTGGGGTAAAAATACAGTAATTTTCTTTATTTTGTTACAAAAATGCAGAAATTCTCTTAGTTTGGGGCAAAAGGCAGAAATTCCCCTTATTTTTGGGCAAAATTGCAGAAATTCTCCTTATTTTGGGGCAAAAGGCAGTAATTTCCCTTATTTTAAGGAAAAATTTCAGAAATTTCCGTTATTTGGGGCCAAAAAACAAAAATTCCCCTTATTTTGGGGCAAAATTGCAGAAATTTACCTTATTATGGGGTAAAATTTCAGAAATTTCCCTTATTTTAGAACAAAATTGCAGAAATTTCACTTATTACAGAGAAAAAAAGCAAAAATTTTTCTTATTTTGGGGCAAAAATGCAGAAATTCCCATTATTTTGGGCCAAAAAGGCAGAAATTTCCTTTATTTTGGGACAAAATTGCAGAAATTTCACTTATTTAAGGGTAATAAGTCAGAAATTTTCCTTATTTTGGGGCAAAAAAGATAGAAATTCCTTTTGTTTTGGGAGAAAAAGAGAGAAATTCCACTTATTTAGAGGCAAAAAGGCAGAAATTCCCCTTATTTTGGAGCAAAAATGAAGAAATTTCCTTTTTTTATGGCAAAAAGGTATGCATTCCTCTTATTTTCGGGCAAAAATGCAGAAATTCCCCGTATTTTGGAGCAAAATTGCAGAAATTCCCCTAATTGTGGGGCAAAAAGGCAGAAATTCTCTATATGTTGGGGCAAAAAGACAGAAATTCTCCTTATTTTGGGGCAAAACTCAGAAATTCCACTTATTTTGGGGCAAAATTCCAGAAATTTTCTTATTTTGGGGCAAAATTGCAGAAATCTCACTTATTTTGGGGCAAAATTACAGAAATTTCACAAATTTCAGGGAAAAAAGGAAGAAAATTTCCTTATTTTGGGGGAAAAACGCAGAAATTCTTAATATTTTGTGGCAAAAATGCAGAAATTCCCCTTATTTTGAGGTAAAAATGCTGAAATTTCCCTTATTTGGGGGCAAAAAAGAAGAAATTTCCCTTATTTTGGGGTACAATTGCAGAAATTTCACTTATTTCAGGGTAATAAGTCAGAAATTTTCTTTATTTTGGGGCAAAAAAGAAAGAAATTCCTTTTGTTTTAGGGGAAAAAGACAGAAATTCCACTTATTTAGAGGCAAAAAGGCAGAAATTCCCCTTATTTAGGAGCAAAAATGAAGAAATTACCCTTTTTTATGGCAAAAAGGTTTGCATTCCGCTTATTTTCGGGCAAAAGGCAGAAATTCCCCGTATTTTAGAGCAAAATTGCAGAAATTTTCCTAATTTTGGGGCAAAAGGCAGAAATTCCCTTTATTTTGGGGCAAAAATCAGAAATTCCCCTTACTTTGGGGCAAAATTCCAGAAATTTCCTTTATTTTGGGGCAAAATTGCAGGAATTTACCTTATTTTGGGGCAAAATAGCAGAAATTACCCTTATTTGGGGCAAAATTGCATAAATTTCACTTATTTTCATGTAAAAAGGCTGAAATTTCTTTTATTTTGTAGCAAAAAGGGAGAAATTTCCCTTATTTGGGGCAAAATTGCAGAAATTTCACTTATTTTCAGGTAAAATGCTGAAATTCCCCATATTTTGGGGCAAAGGCAGAAATTGCCCTTATTTTGGGGCAAAAAGGCACAAATTTCCGTTATTTTCGGGCAAAATTGCAGAAATTTCATTTATTTCAGGGAAAAAAGTCAGAAATTCCTCTTATTTTGGGGCAAAAAGCAGAAATTTCTTTTATTATGGTACAAAATTGAAGAAATTTTCCTTATTTTGGAACAAAAAGGCAGAAATTCCCCATATTTTGGGGCAAAAGGCAGAAATTCTTTTAATTTTGAGGTAAAATGCAGAAATTCCCCTTATTTAGAGGTAAAATGCAGAAATTCCCTTTATTTTGGGGCTAAAAGGCAGAAATTCCCCGTATTTTGAAGCAAAATTGCAGAAATTCTCATAATTTTCGGGCAAAAAGGCAGAAATTCTTCTTATTTTGGGGCAAAAAAACAGAAAATCTCCTTTTTTCAGGAGCAAAAAGTCAGAAATTCCCCTTATTTTGGGGCAAAATTGCAGAAATTTCCTTTACATTTGGGCAAAATTGAAGAAATTTCCCTTATTTTGGGGCAAAATTGCAGAAATTTCACTTATTTCAGAAAAAAGGCAGAAATTTTCTAATTTTGAAGCAAAAAAGAAGAAATTTCTTTTATTTTTGTACAAAATTGCTGAAATTTTTCTCATTTTTGGGCAAAAAGGCAGAAATTCCCCATATTTTGGGGCAAAAAGGCAAAAATTCCTTTTATTTTGAGGTAAAAAGGCTGAAATTCCCCTTATTTTTGGGCAAAAAGTCAGAAATTCCCCTTATTTTGGGGCAAATAGACAGAAATTTCGTTTATTTTTGGAAAAAGGGCAGAAATTGCACTTATTTTGAGTCAAAAAGGCAGAAAATCCCTTTATTTTGGGGCAAAAATGAAAAAATTTTCCTTTTTTATTGCAAAAATGTATACATTCCCTATATTTTCGGGCAAAAAGGCAGAAATTCCTTGTATTTTGGAGCAAAATTGCAGAAATTCCCCTAATTTTAAGGCAAAAATGCAGAAATTCCCCTTATTTTGGGGTAAAACTGCAGAAATTTCACTTATTTCGCGGCAAAATGGCAGAAATTCCCCTTATTTTCGGCGAAAAGGCAGAAAATCCCCGTATTTTGGAGCAAAATTGCAGAAATTCACATAAATTTGGGGAAAAAACACAGTAATTTTCTTTATTTTTGGGCAAAAGCAGAAATTCTCCTTATTTTGGGGCAAAAGGCAGAAATTCCCCTTATTTTAGGGCAAAATTGCAGAAATTCTCCTTATTTTGGGGCAAAACTCAGAAATTCCACTTATTTTGGGGCAAAATTCCAGAAATTTTCTTATTTTCGGGCAAAATTGCAGAAATTTCACTTATTTTGGGGCAAAATTACAGAAATTTCACAAATTTCAGGGAAAAAAGGCAGAAAATTTCCTTATTTTGGGGGAAAAAGGCAGAAATTCCTAATATTTTGTGGCAAAAATTCAGAAATTCCCCTTATTTTGAGGTAAAAATGCTGAAATTTCCCTTATTTGGGGGCAAAAAAGTAGAAATTTCCCTTATTTTGGGGCACAATTGCAGAAATTTCACTTAATTCAGGGTAATAAGTCAGAAATTTTCCTTATTTTGGGGCAAAAAAGACAGAAATTCCCTTTGTTTTGGGGGAAAAAGACAGAAATTCCACTTATTTAGATGCAAAAAGGCAGAAATTCCCCTTATTTAGGAGCAAAAATGAAGAAATTTCCCTTTTTTATGGCAAAAAGGTTTGCATTCCGCTTATTTTCGGGCAAAAAGGCAGAAATTCCCCGTATTTTGGAGCAAAATTGCAGAAATTTTTCTAATTTTGGGGCAAAAGGCAGAAATTCTCTTTATTTTGGGGCAAAAATCAGAAATTCCCCTTACTTTGGGGCAAAATTCCAGAAATTTCATTTATTTTGGGGCAAAATTGCAGGAATTTACCTTATTTTGGGGCAAAATGGCAGAAATTACCCTTATTTTGGGCAAAATTGCAGAAATTTCACTTATTTTCATGTAAAAAGGCTAAAATTACTTTTATTTTGAAGCAAAAAGGGAGAAATTTCCCTTATTTGGGGCAAAATTGCAGAAATTTCACTTATTTTCAGGTAAAATGCTGAAATTCCCCATATTTTGGGGCAAAGGCAGAAATTGCCCTTATTTTGGGGCAAAAAGGCACAAATTTCTGTTATTTTCGGGCAAAATTGCAGAAATTTCATTTATTTCAGGGCAAAAAGTCAGAAATTCCTTTTATTTTGGGGCAAAAAGCAGAAATTTCTTTTATTATGGTACAAAATTGAAAAAATTTTCCTTATTTTGGAACAAAAAGGCACAAATTCCCCATATTTTGGGGCAAAAGGCAGAAATCCTTTTTTTTAGGTAAAGTGCAGAAATTCCCTTTATTTAGAGGTAAAATGCAGAAATTCCCTTTATATTGGGGCTAAAAGGCAGAAATTCTTCTTATGTTGGGGTAAAATGCAGAAATTTCAAAGATTTCAGGGCAAAATGGCAGAAATTCCCTTTATTTTGGGGCAGAAAAATGAAATCCCTAATTTTTGGCTAAAATTGAAGAAATTTCACTTATTTCGGAACAAAAAGGCAGAAATTCCTGTTAATTTAGGGCAAAAAGGCAGAAATGACCCGTATTTTGGAGCAAAATTGTAGAAATTGCCTTAATATTGGTGCAAAAATGCAGAAATTCCCTTTATTTTGGGGCAAAAAGGCAGAAATTCTCCATATTTTGGTGCAAAAAGGCTGAAATTCCCCTTATTTTGAGGTAAAATGCTGAACTTCCCCATATTTTGGGGCAAAGGCAGAAATTCTTTTTATTTTGAGGTAAAATGCAGAAATTCCCCAAATATTGGGGGAAAATACAGAAATTCCCTTTATTTTGGGGCTAAAAGCAGAAATTCTCTGTATATTGAATTAGCAAAATTGCAGAAATTCTCATAATTTTCGGGCAAAAAGGCAGAAATTCTCCTTATTTTGGGGCAAAAAGACAGAAAATCTCCTTTTTTTGGGAGCAAAAAGTCAGAAATTCCCCTTATTTTGGGACAAAAATGCAGAAATTTCTTTACATTTGGGCAAAATTGCAGAAATTTCCTTTATTTTGGGGCAAAATTGCAGAAATTTCACTTATTTCAGAAAAAAGGCAGAAATTTTCTTATTTTGGGGCAAAAAGGCAGAAATTTCTTTTATTTTGGTAAAAAAATGCAGAAATTTTTCTTATTTTGGGGCAAAAGAGAAGAAATTCCCCTTATTTTGGGGCAAAAAAAACAGAAATTCCTTTTGTTTGGGGGAAAAAAGACAGAAATTCCACTTATTTCGCGGCAAAATGGCAGAAAATCCCCTTATTCTCGGCGAAAAAGGCAGAAAATCCCCATTTTTTGGAGCAAAATTACAGAAATTCACATAATTTTGGGGTAAAAATACAGTAATTTTCTTTATTTTGTTACAAAAATGCAGAAATTCTCTTAGTTTGGGGCAAAAGGCAGAAATTCCCCTTATTTTTGGGCAAAATTGCAGAAATTCTCCTTATTTTGGGGCAAAAGGCAGTAATTTCCCTTATTTTAAGGAAAAATTTCAGAAATTTCCGTTATTTGGGGCCAAAAAACAAAAATTCCCCTTATTTTGGGGCAAAATTGCAGAAATTTACCTTATTATGGGGTAAAATTTCAGAAATTTCCCTTATTTTAGAACAAAATTGCAGAAATTTCACTTATTACAGAGAAAAAAAGCAAAAATTTTTCTTTTTTTGGGGCAAAAATGCAGAAATTCCCATTATTTTGGGCCAAAAAGGCAGAAATTTCCTTTATTTTGGGACAAAATTGCAGAAATTTCACTTATTTAAGGGTAATAAGTCAGAAATTTTCCTTATTTTGGGGCAAAAAAGATAGAAATTCCTTTTGTTTTGGGAGAAAAAGAGAGAAATTCCACTTATTTAGAGGCAAAAAGGCAGAAATTCCCCTTATTTTGGAGCAAAAATGAAGAAATTTCCTTTTTTTATGGCAAAAAGGTATGCATTCCTCTTATTTTCGGGCAAAAATGCAGAAATTCCCCGTATTTTGGAGCAAAATTGCAGAAATTCCCCTAATTGTGGGGCAAAAAGGCAAAAATTCTCTATATGTTGGGGCAAAAAGACAGAAATTCTCCTTATTTTGGGGCAAAACTCAGAAATTCCACTTATTTTGGGGCAAAATTCCAGAAATTTTCTTATTTTGGGGCAAAATTGCAGAAATTTCACTTATTTTGGGGCAAAATTACAGAAATTTCACAAATTTCAGGGAAAAAAGGCAGAAAATTTCCTTATTTTTGGGGAAAAAGGCAGAAATTCTTAATATTTTGTGGCAAAAATGCAGAAATTTCCTTTATTTTGAGGTAAAAATGCTGAAATTTCCCTTATTTGGGGGCAAAAAAGAAGAAATTTCTCTTATTTTGGGGTACAATTGCAGAAATTTCACTTATTTCAGGGTAATAAGTCAGAAATTTTCCTTATTTTGGGGCAAAAAAGAAAGAAATTCCTTTTGTTTTAGGGGAAAAAGACAGAAATTCCACTTATTTAGAGGCAAAAAGGCAGAAATTCCCCTTATTTAGGAGCAAAAATGAAGAAATTACCCTTTTTTATGGCAAAAAGGTTTGCATTCCGCTTATTTTCGGGCAAAAAGGCAGAAATTCCCCGTATTTTGGAGCAAAATTGCAGAAATTTCCCTAATTTTGGGGCAAAAGGCAGAAATTCCCTTTATTTTGGGGCAAAAATCAGAAAGTCCCCTTACTTTGGGGCAAAATTCCAGAAATTTCCTTTATTTTGGGGCAAAATTGCAGGAATTTACCTTATTTTGGGGCAAAATAGCAGAAATTACCCTTATTTGGAACAAAATTGCATAAATTTCACTTATTTTCATGTAAAAAGGCTAAAATTACTTTTATTTTGAAGCAAAAAGGGAGAAATTTCCCTTATTTGGGGCAAAATTGCAGAAATTTCACTTATTTTCAGGTAAAATGCTGAAATTCCCCATATTTTGGGGCAAAGGCAGAAATTGCCCTTATTTTGGGGCAAAAAGGCACAAATTTCCGTTATTTTCGGGCAAAATTGCAGAAATTTCATTTATTTCAGGGCAAAAAGTCAGAAATTCCTCTTATTTTGGGGCAAAAAGCAGAAATTTCTTTTATTATGGTACAAAATTGAAGAAATTTTCCTTATTTTGGAACAAAAAGGCAGAAATTCCCCATGTTTTGGGGCAAAAGGCAGAAATTCTTTTAATTTTGAGGTAAAATGCAGAAATTCCCCTTATTTAGAGGTAAAATGCAGAAATTCCCTTTATTTTAAGGCTAAAAGGCAGAAATTCCCCGTATTTTGAAGCAAAATTGCAGAAATTCTCATAATTTTCGGGCAAAAAGGCAGAAAATCTTCTTATTTTGGGGCAAAAAAAGAGAAAATCTCCTTTTTTCAGGAGCAAAAAGTCAGAAATTCCCCTTATTTTGGGGCAAAATTGCAGAAATTAACTTTACATTTGGGCAACATTGAAGAAATTTCACTTATTTCAGAAAAAAGGCAGAAATTTTCTAATTTTGAAGCAAAAAAGAAGAAATTTCTTTTATTTTTGTACAAAATTGCTGAAATTTTTCTCATTTTGGGGCAAAAAGGCAGAAATTCCCCATATTTTGGGGCAAAAAGGAAAAATTCCTTTTATTTTGAGGTAAAAAGGCTGAAATTCCCCTTATTTTTGGGCAAAAAGTCAGAAATTCCTATTATTTTGGGGCAAATAGACAAAAATTTCGTTTATTTTTGGAAAAAGGTCAGAAATTGCACTTATTTTGAGTCAAAAAGGCAGAAAATCCCTTTATTTTGGGGCAAAAATGAAGAAATTTCTCTTTTTTATTGCAAAAAGGTATACATTCCCTATATTTTCGGGCAAAAAGGCAGAAATTCCTTGTATTTGGGAGCAAAATTGCAGAAATTCCCCTAATTTTGGGACAAAAATGCAGAAATTCCCCTTATTTTGTGGTAAAACTGCAGAAATTTCACTTATTTTGCGGCAAAATGGCAGAAATTCTGTTTATTTTCGGCGAAAAGGCAGAAAATACCCATATTTTGGAGCAAAATTGCAGAAATTCACATAAATTTGGGGAAAAAACACAGTAATTTTCTTTATTTTTGGGCAAAAGCAGAAATTCTCCTTATTTTGGGGCATAAGGCAGAAATTCCCCTTATTTTAGGGCAAAATTGCAGAAATTCTCCTTATTTTGGGGCAAAACTCAGAAATTCCACTTATTTTGGGGCAAAATTCCAGAAATTTTCTTATTTAGGGGCAAAATTGCAGAAATTTCACTTATTTTGGGGCAAAATTACAGAAATTTCACAAATTTCAGAGAAAAAAGGCAGAAAATTTCCTTATTTTGGGGGAAAAAGGCAGAAATTCCTAATATTTTGTGGCAAAAATGCAGAAATTCCCCTTATTTTGAGGTAAAAATGCTGAAATTTCCCTTATTTGGGGGCAAAAAAGTAGAAATTTCCCTTATTTTGGGGCACAATTGCAGAAATTTCACTTAATTCAGGGTAATAAGTCAGAAATTTTCCTTATTTTGGGGCAAAAAAGACAGAAATTCCCTTTGTTTTGGGGGAAAAAGACAGAAATTCCACTTATTTAGAGGCAAAAAGGCAGAAATTCCCCTTATTTAGGAGCAAAAAATGAAGAAATTTCCCTTTTTTATGGCAAAAAGGTTTGCATTCCGCTTATTTTCAGGCAAAAAGGCAGAAATTCCCCGTATTTTGGAGCAAAATTGCAGAAATTTCCCTGATTTTGTGGCAAAAGGCAGAAATTCCCTTTATTTTGGGGCAAAAATCAGAAATTCCCCTTACTTTGGGGCAAAATTCCAGAAATTTCCTTTATTTTGGGGCAAAATTGCAGGAATTTACCTTATTTTGGGGCAAAATGGGTGAAATTACCCTTATTTGGGGCAAAATTGCAGAAATTTCACTTATTTTCATGTAAAAAGGCTGAAATTTCTTTTATTTTGAAGCAAAAAGGGAGAAATTTCCCTTATTTGGGGCAAAATTGCAGAAATTTCACTTATTTTCAGGTAAAATGCTGAAATTCCCCATATTTTGGGGCAAAGGCAGAAATTGCTCTTATTTGGGGGCAAAAAGGCACAAATTTCTGTTATTTTCGGGCAAAATTGCAGAAATTTCATTTATTTCAGGGCAAAAAGTCAGAAATTCCTTTTATTTTGGGGCAAAAAGCAGAAATTTCTTTTATTATGGTACAAAATTGAAAAAATTTTCCTTATTTTGGAACAAAAAGGCACAAATTCCCCATATTTTGGGGCAAAAGGCAGAAATTCTTTTTATTTTGAGGTAAAATGCAGAAATTCCCTTTATTTAGAGGTAAAGTGCAGAAATTCCCTTTATATTGGGGCTAAAAGGCAGAAATTCTTCTTATTTTGGGGCAAAAAAACAGAAAATCTCCTTTTTTCAGGAGCAAAAAGTCAGAAATTCCCCTTATTTTGGGGCAAAGTTGCAGAAATTTCCTTTACATTTGGGCAAAATTGAAATAATTTCCCTTATTTTGGGGCAAAATTGCAGAAATTTCACTTATTTCAGAAAAAAGGCAGAAATTTTTTAATTTTGAAGCAAAAAAGAAGAAATTTCTTTTATTTTTGTACAAAATTGCTGAAATTTTTCTCATTTTGGGGCAAAAAGGCAGGAATTCCCATATTTTGGGGCAAAAAGGCAAAAATTCCTTTTTATTTTGAGGTAAAAAGGCTGAAATTCTCCTTATTTTCGGGCAAAAAGTCAGAAATTCCCCTTATTTTGGGGCAAAAATACAGAAAATTCATTTATTTTTGGAAAAAAAGGCAGAAATTGCACTTATTTTGAGTCAAAAATGCAGGAAATCCCTTTATTTTGAGGCAAAAATGAAGAAATTTTCCTTTTTTATTGCAAAAAGGTATACATTCCTTATATTTTCAGGCAAAAAGGCAGAAATTCCTTGTATTTTGGAGCAAAATTGCAGAAATTCCCCTAATGTTGGGGCAAAAATGCAGAAATTCCCCTTATTTTGGGGTAAAACTGCAGAAATTTCACTTATTTCGCGGCAAAATGGCAAAAATTCCCCTTATTTTCGGCGAAAAGGCAGAAAATCCCCGTATTTTGGAGCAAAATTGCAGAAATTCACATAAATTTGGGGAAAAAATACAGTAATTTTTCTTTATTTTTGGGCAAAATCAGAAATTCTCCTTATTTTGGGGCAAAAGGCAGAAATTCCCCTTATTTTAGGGCAAAATTGCAGAAATTCTCCTTATTTTGGGGCAAAAGGAAGAATTTCCCCTTATTTTAGGGCAAAATTGCAGAAATTTTCCATATTATGGGGAAACATTGCAGAAATTTTCTTTATTTAGGGCAAAATTGCATATTTTGGGGCAAAAGGCAGAAATTCTTCTTATTTTGAGGTAAAATGCCGAAATTCCATTTATTTAGAGGTAAAATGCAGAAATTTCCCAAATATTGGGGGAAAATGCACAAATTCCCTTTATTTTGGGGCTAAAAGGCAGAAATTCCCCGTATTTTGAAGCAAAATTGCAGAAATTCTCATAATTTTCGGGCAAAAAGGCAGAAATTCTCCTTATTTTGGGGCAAAAAGACAGAAAATCTCCTTTTTTAAGGAGCAAAAAGTCAGAAATTCCCCTTCTTTTGGGGCAAAATTGCAAAAATTTCCTTTACATTTTGGCAAAATTGGAGTAATTTCCCTTATTTGGGGCAAAATTGCAGAAATTTCACTTATTTCAGAAACAAGGCAGAAATTTTCTTATTTTGGGGCAAAAAGGCAGAAATTTCTTTTATTTTGGAACAAAATTGCAGAAATTTTTCTTATTTTGAGGCAAAAAGGCAGAAATTTCCCATATTTTGGCGCAAAAAGGCAGAAATTTCCCTTATTTTGAGGTAAAAAGGCTGAAATTTCCCTTATTTTCGGTCAAAAATTAAGAAATTCCCCTTATTTTGGGGCAAAAGGACAGAAATTTCATTTATTTTTTGGGAAAAAGCAGAAATTGCACTTATTTTGAGTCAAAAAGACGGAAAATCCCCTTATTTTGGGGCAAAAATGAAGAAATTTTCCTATTTTATGGCAAAGAGGTATACATTTCCTTTATTTTCGGGCAAAAAGGCAGATATTTTCCGTATTTTGGAGCAAAATTGCAGAAATTCCCCTAATTTTGGGTTAAAAATACAGTAATTTTCTTTATTTTGAGGCAAAAAGGCAAAAATTCTCCTTATTTTGGGGCAAAAAACAGAAATTCCCCTTATTTTAGGGCAAAATTGCAGAAATTCTCCTTATTTTGGGGCAAAAGGCAGAAATTCCCCTTATTTCAGGGCAAAATTGCAGAAATTTCACTTATTTGGGGGCAAAAAACAGAAATTCCCCTTATTTTGGGGCAAAATTGCAGAAATTTCCCTTATTATGGGGAAAATTGCAGAAATTTTCTTTATTTTAGGGCAAAATTGCAGAATTTTACTTATTTCAGAGAAAAAAAACAAAAATTTTTATTATTTTGGGGCAAAGAGGCAGAAATTTTCATTATTTCTGGACAAAAAGGCAGAAATTTCCCTTATTTTGGGGCAAAAAAGATAAAAATTCCATTTGTTTTGGGGAAAAAAGAGAGAAATTCCACTTATTTAGAGGCAAAAAGGCAGAGATTCCCCGTATTTTGGAGCAAAATTGCAGAAATTACCCTAATTGTGGGGCAAAAAGGCAGAAATTCTCTATATGTTGGGGCAAAAAGACAGAAATTCTCCTTATTTTGGGCAAAACTCAGAAATTTCCATTATTATGGGGCAAAATTGGAGAAATTTCACTAATTTTGGGGCAAAATTGCAGAAATTTCACTTATTTCAGGGAAAAAAGGCAGAAATTTTCCTTATTTTGGGGCAAAAAGGCAGAAATTCTTAATATTTTGTGGCAAAAATGCAGAAATTCCCTTTATTTTGAGGTAAAAATGCTGAAATTTCCCTTATTTGGGGGCAAAAAGGCAGAAATTTCCCTTATTTTGGGGCAAAATTGCAGAAATTTCACTTATTTCAGGGTAATAAGTCAGAAATTCCCCTTATTTTGGGGCAAAAAAAGACAGAAATTCCCTTTGTTTTGGGGGAAAAAGACAGAATATCCACTTATTTAGAGGCAAAATGGCAGAAATTCCCCTTATTTTGGAGCAAAAATGAAGAAATTTCTCTTTTTTATGGCAAAAAGGTATGCATTCCCCTTATTTTCGGGCAAAAAGGCAGAAATTCTCTATATGTTGGGGCAAAAAGACAGAAATTCTTTTTATTTTGGGGCTAAAAATAAAATTCCAATTATTTTGTGGCAAAATTCCAGAAATTTAACTTATTTGGGGACAAAATTGCAGAAATTTCACATATTTTGGAGCAAAATTCCAGAAATTTCACTTATTTCAGGGAAAAAAGGCAGAAATTTTCCTTATTTTGATGCAAAAAGGCAGAAATTCCTAATATTTTGTGGCAAAAATGCAGAAATTTCCTTTATTTTGAGGTAAAAAGTCTGAAATTTCCCTTATTTTGGCACAAAAAGGCAGAATTTTTTTTATTTTGGGGAAAAATTGCAGGAATTTACCTTATTTTGGGGCAAAATTGCAGAAATTTCTCTTATTTGGGGCAAAAGTGCAGAAATTTCACGTATTTTTAGGTAAAAAGGCTGAAATTTTTTTTATTTTTGGGCAAAATGGAGAAATTCCCCTTATTTGGGGGCAAAATTGCAGAAATTTTTCTTATTTTGGAGCAAAAATGCAGAAATTCTTTATATTTTGTGGCAAAAATGCAGAAATTTCCCTTATTATGAGGTAATAAGGCTAAAATTCCCCTTTATTTTGGAACAAAAAGGCAGAAATTTCCCTTATTTTGGGGCAAAAATATGAAATCCCTAATTTTTGGCTAAAATTGATGAAATTTCACTTATTTCGGGACAAAAAGGCAGAAATTCCACTTAATTTCAGGCATAAAGCAGAAATGACCCGTATTTTGGAGCAAAATTGCAGAAATTCCCCTAATATTGGTGCAAAAATGCAGAAATTCCCTTTATTTTGGGGCAAAAAGGCAGAAATTCTCCATATTTTGGTGCAAAAAGGCTGATATTCCCCTTATTTTGAGGTAAAATGCTAAAATTCCCCATATTTTGGGGCAAAGGCAGAAATTCCTCTTATTTTGGGGCAAAAAGGCACAAATTTTCCAAATTTGCAGGCAAAATTGCAGAAATTTCATTTATTTCAGGGCAAAAAGTCAAAAATTCCACGTATTTTGGGGCAAAAAGCAGAAATTTCTTTTATTATGGTACAAATTTGAAGAAATTTTCCTTATTTTGGAAAAAAAAGGAAGAAATTCCCCATATTTTGGGGAAAAGGCAGAAATTCTTCTTATTTTGAGGTAAAATGCCGAAATTCACCTTATTTAGAAGTAAAATGGAGAAATTTCCCAAATATTGGGGGAAAATGCAGAAATTCTTTTTATTTTGCGGCTAAAAAACAGAAATTTCCCGTATTTTGAAGCAAAATTGCAGAAATTCTTATAATTTTCAGACAAAAAGACAGAAATTCTCCTTATTTTGGGGCAAAAAGACAGAAAATTGCTTTTTTTCGGGAGCAAATGTCAGAAATTCCCCTTCTTTTGGGGCAAAATTGCAGAAATTTCACTTATTTCAGAAAAAAGGCAGAAATTTTCTTATTTTGGGGCAAAAAGGCACAAATTTCCCTTATTTTCAGGCAAAATTGCAGAAATTTCATTTATTTCAGGGCAAAAAGTCAGAAATTCAACTTATTTTGGGGCAAAAAGCAGAAATTTCTTGTATTATGGTACAAAATTGAAGAAATTTTCCTTATTTTGGAACAAAAAGGAAGAAATTCCCCATATTTTGGGGCAAAAGACTGATTCTTCTAATTTTGAGGTAAAATGCCGAAATTCCCCTTATTTATAGGTAAAATGCAGAAATTCCCCAAATATTGGGGGATAATGCAGAAATTCCCTTTATTTTGGGGCTAAAAAACAGAAATTCCCCGTATTTTGAAGCAAAATTGCAGAAATTCTCATAATTTTCAGGCAAAAAGGCAGAAATTCTCCTTATTTTGGGGCAAAAAGCCAGAAAATTGCCTTTTTTAGGGAGCAAAAAGTCAGAAATTCCCCTTCCTTTGGGGCAAAATTGCAGAAATTTCACTTATTTCAGAGAATAGGCAGAAATTTTCTTATTTTGGGGCAAAAAGGCAGAAATTTCTTTTATTTTGGAACAAAATTGCAGAAATTTTTCTTATTTTGAGGCAAAAAGGCAGAAATTCCCCATATTTTGGGGCAAAAAGGCAGAAATTCTCCTTATTTTGAGGTAAAAAGGCTGAAATTCCCCTTATTTTCGGGCAAAAATTCAGAAATTCCCCTTATTTTGGGGCAAAAAGACAGAAATTTCGTTTACTTTTGGGGAAAAGGCCGAAATTGCACTTATTTTGAGACAAAAAGGTGGAAAATCCCCTTATTTTGGGGCAAAAATGAAGAAATTTCCCTATTTTATGGTAAAAAGATATACATTTCCTTTATTTTCAGACAAAAAGGCAGAAATTATTCGTATTTTGGAGAAAATTTGCCGAAATTCCCCTAATTTTGGGTTAAAAATACAGTAATTTTCTTTATTTTGAGGCAAAAAGGCAGATATTCTCCTTATTTTGGGGCAAAAGGCAGAAATTCCCCTTATTTTAGGGCAAAATTGCAGAAATTCTTTTTATTTTGGGGCAAAAGGCAGAAATTCCCCTTATTTCAGGGCAAAATTCAGAAATTTCCCTTATTTGGGGGCAAAAAACAGAAATTCCCCTTATTTTGGGGCAAAATTGCAGAAATTTCACTTATTTCAGAGAAAAAAAGCAAAAATTTTTCTTCTTTTGGGGCAAAGAGGCAGAAATTTCCATTATTTTGGGACAAAAAGTCAGAAATTTCCCTTATTTTGTGGCAAAATTGCAGAAATTTCACTTATTTAAGGGTAATAAGTCAGAAATTTTCCTTATTTTGGGGCAAAAAAGGTAGAAATTCCCTTTGTTTTGGGGGAAAATCAGAGAAATTCCACTTATTTAGAGGCAAAAATGTAGAAATTCCCCTTATTTTTGAGCAAAAATGAAGAAATTTCCCTTTTTTATGGCAAAAATGTATGCATTCCTCTTATTTTCGGGCAAAAAGGCAGAAATTCCCCGTATTCTGGAGCAAAATTGCAGAAATTCCCCTAATTGTGGGGCAAAAAGGCAGAAAATCTCTATATGTTGGGGCAAAAAGACAGAAATTCTCCTTATTTTGGGGCAAAACTCAGAAATTCCACTTATTTTGAGGCAAAATTCCAAAAATTTTCCTTATTTTGGGGCAAAATTAAAGAAATTTCACTAATTTTGGGGCAAAATTGCAGAAATTTCACTTATTTCAGGGCAAAATGGAAGATATTCCCTTTATTTTGGGGCAAAAAGATGAAATTCCTAATTTTTGGCTAAATTGAAGAAATTTCACTTATTTCGGGACAAAAAGGCAGAAATTCCACTTAATTTCGGACATAAACGCAGAAATGACCCGTATTTTGGAGCAAAATTGCAGAAATTCCCCTAATATTGGTGCAAAAATGCAGAAATTTCCTTTATTTTGGGGCAAAAGGCAGAAATTCTCCATATTTTGGTGCAAAAAGGCTGAAATTCCCCTTATTTTGAGGTAAAATGCTGAAATTCCCCATATTTTGGGGCAAAAGGCAGAAATTCCTTTTATTTTGGGGCAAAAAGACACAAATTTTCCTCATTTTCGGGCAAAATTCTAGAAATTTCATTTATTTCAGGGTAATAAGTCAGAAATTCCCCTTATTTTTGGGCAAAAAGGCAGAAATTCTTCCTTATTTTAGGGCAAAAAGACAGAAAATCTCCTTTTTTCGGAAGCAAAAAGTCAGAAATTCCCCTTATTTTGGGGAAAAATTGCAGAAATTTCCTTTACATTTGGGCAAAATTGCAGAAATTACCCTTATTTTGGGGCAAAATTGCAGAAATTTCACTTATTTCAGAAAAAAGCAGAAATTTTCTTATTTTGGGGCAAAAAGGCAGAAATTTCTTTTATTTTGGTACAAAATTGCAGAAATTTTTCTTATTTTGGCGCAAAAAGGCAGAAATTCTTCATATTTTGAGGTAAAAAGGCTGAAATTCCCCTTATTTGAGGGTAAAAAGTCAGAAATTACCCTTATTTTGGGGCAAAAAGACAGAAATTACATTTATTTTGGGGGAAAAGGCAGAAATTGCACTTATTTTGAGTCAAAGAGGTGGAAAATCCTCTTATTTTGGGGCAAAAATGAAGAAATTTCCCTTTTTTATTGCAAAAATGTATACATTCCCTATATTTTTGGGCAAAAAGGCAGAAATTCTTTGTATTTTGGAGCAAAATTACAGAAATTCCCCTAATTTTGGGGCAAAAATGCAGAAATTCCCCTTATTTTGGGGTAAAACTGCAGAAATTTCACTTATTTCGCGGCAAAATGGCAGAAATTCCCTTTATTTTCGGCGGAAAGGCAGAAAATCCCCGTATTTTGGAGCAAAATTGCAGAAATTCACATAAATTTGGAAAAAATGCAGTAATTTTCTTTATTTTGGGGCAAAAAGGCAGAAATTCTCCTTATTTTGGGGCAAAAGGCAGAAATTCCTATTATTTTAGGGCAAAATTGCAGAAATTCTCCTTATTTTGGGGCAAAAGGCAGAAATTCCCTTTATTTTAGGGCAAAATTGCAGAAATTTTCCTTATTATGGGGAAACATTGCATATATTTCCCTTATTTTAGGGCAAAATTGCAGAAATATCACTTATTTCAGAGAACAAAAGCAAAAATTTTTCTTATTTTGGGGCAAAAGGCAGAAATTCTCATTATTTTGGAACAAAAAGGCAGAAATTCACCTTATTTTGGGGTAAAATTGCAGAAATTTCACATATTTCAGGGAAAAAAGTCAGAAATTTCCTTTATTTTGGGAAAAAATTGCAGAAATTTCACTTATTTCAGGGTAATAAGTCAGAAATTTTCCTAATTTTGGGGCAAAAAAGACAGATATTCCCTTTGTTTTCGGGGAAAAAAATCGAAATTCCACTTATTTAGAGGAAAAAAAGTAGAAATTCCCCTTATTTTGGAGCAAATATGAAGAAATTTCTCTTTTTTATGGCAAAAAGATATGCATTCTTCTTATTTTCGGGCAAATAGGCAGAAATTTCCCATATTTTGGAGCAAAATTGCAGAAATTCTTCTAAGTGTGGGGCAAAAAGGCAGAAATTTTCTATATGTTGGGGCAAAAAGACAGAAATTCTCCTTATTTTGGGGCAAAACGCAGAAATTCCACTTATTTTGGGGCAATATTCCAGAAATTTTACTTATTTTGGGGCAAAATTGCAGAAATTTCACTTATTTTGGGGCAAAATTACAGAAATTTCACTTATTTCAGGGAAAAAGGCAGAAATTTTCCTTATTTTGGGGCAAAAAGGCAGAAATTCCTAATATTTTGTGGCAAAAATGCAGAAATTCCCTTTATTTTGAGGTAAAAAGGCTGAAATTTCCCTTATTTTGGGGCAAAAATGCAGAAATTTTTTTTATTTGGGAGAAAATTGCAGGAATTTACCTTATTTTGGGGCAAAATTGCAGAAATTTCCCTTATTTGGGGCAAAATTGCAGAAATTTCACTTATTTTCAGGTAAAAAGGATGAAATTTTTTTTATTTTGGGGAAAAAAGGGAGAAATTCCCCTTATTTTGATGCAAAATTGCAGAAATTTCCCTTATTTTGGGGCAAAAAGGCAGAAATTCCTTATAGTTTGTGGCAAAAAGGCAGAAATTTCCCTTATTATGAGGTAATATGGCTGAAATTCCCCTTATTCTGGAACAAAAAGGCAGAAATTCCCCTTATTTTGGGGTAAAATTGCAGAAATTTCAAATATTTCAGGGCAAAATGGCAGAAATTCCCCTTATTTGGGGGCAAATATATGAAATCCCTAATTTTTGGCTAAAATTGAAGAAATTTCACTTATTTCTAGACAAAAAGGCAGAAATTCCACTTAATTTCGGGCAAAAAAGCAGAAACGACCCGTATTTTGGAGCAAAATTGCAGAAATTCCCCTAATATTGGTGCAAAAATTCAGAAATTCCCTTTCTTTTGGGGCAAAAAGGCATAAATTTCCTTTACATTTGGGCAAAATTGGAGTAATTTCCCTTATTTTGGGGCAAAATTGCAGAAATTTCACTTATTTCAAAAAAAGGCAGAAATTTTTATATTTTGGGGCAAAAAACCAGAAATTTCTTTATTTTCAACAAAATTTCAGAAATTTTTCTTATTTTGAGGCAAAATAGCAGAAATTCCCCATATTTTCGGGCAAAAAGGCAGAAATTCCCCTTATTTTGAGGTAAAAAGGATGAAATTCCCCTTATTTTCTGACAAAAAGTCAGAAATTCCTATTATTTTGGGGCAAAAACAGAAATTTCGTTTATTTTTGGGAAAAGGCAGAAATTTCACTTATTTTGAGTCAAAAAGGCAGAAAATCCCCTTATTTTGGGGCAAAAATGAAGAAATTTACCTATTTTATGGCAAAAAGGTATACATTTCCTTTATTTTCGGGCAAAAGGCAGAAATTTTCCGTATATTGGAGCAAAATTGCAGAAATTCCCCTAATTTTGGGTTAAAAATACAGTAATTTTTTTTATTTTGGGGCAAAAAGGCAGAAATTCACCTTATTTTGGGGCCAAATGCAGAAATTCCCCTTAATTTAGGGCAAAATTGCAGAAATTCTCCTTATTTTGGGGCAAAAGGCAGAAATTTTGTTTATTTTTGGGCAAAATTGCAGAAATTTCCCTTATTTGGGGGCAAAATTGCAGAAATTTCACTTATTTAAGGGTAATAAGTCAGAAATTTTCTTTATTTTGGTGCAAAAAAGATAGAAATTCCCTTTGTTTTGGAGGAAAAAGAGAGAAATTCCACTTATTTAGAGGCAAAAAGGCAGAAATTCCCCTTATTTTTGAGCAAAAATGAAGAAATTTCCCTTTTTTTATGGAAAAAGGTATGCATTCCCCTTATTTTCGGGCAAAAAGGCAGAAAGTCCCCGTATTTTGGAGCAAAATTTCAGAAATTTCCCTAATTGTGGGGCAAAAATGCAGAAATTCTCTATATGTTGGGGCAAAAAGACAGAAATTCTCCTTATTTTGGAGCAAAACTCAGAAATTCCACTTATTTTGGGGCAAAATTCCAGAAATTTCCCTTATTTTAAGGAAAAATTGGAGAAATTTCACTAATTTTGGGGCAAAATTTCAGAAATTTCACTTATTTCAGAGAAAAAAGGCAGAAATTTTCCTTATTTTGGGACAAAAAGGCAGAAATTCCTAATATTTTTTGGCAAAAATGCAGAAATTCCCTTTATTTTGAGGTAAAATGGCTGAAATTTCCATTATTTGGGGGCAAAAAGGCAGAAATTTTTTTTATTTTGGGGCAAAATTGCAGAAATTTCATTTATTTCAGGGTAATAAGTAAGAAATTTCCTTTATTTTGGGGCAAAAAAAGACAGAAATTCACTTTGGTTTGGGGAAAAAAGAAAGAAATTCCGCTTATTTAGAGGCAACATGGCAGAAATTCCCCTTATTTTGGAGCAAAAATGAAGAAATTTCTCTTTTTTATGGCAAAAAGGTATGCATTCCCCTTATTTTCGGGCAAAAAGGCAGAAATTCCCCGTATTTTGGAGCAAAATTGCAAAAATTCTCCTAATTTTAGGGCAAAATCCAGAAATTCCCCTTATTTTGGCGTAAAATTGCAGAAATTTCAAATATTTCAGGGCAAAATGGCAGAAATTCCCTTTATTTTGGGGCAAAAAGATGAAATTCCTAATTTTTGCTAAAATTGAATAAATTTCACTTATTTCAGGACAAAAAGGCAGAAATTCCTCTTAATTTTGGGCAAAAACGCAGAAATGACCCGTATTTTAAAGCAAAATTGCAGAAATTCCCCTAATATTGGTGCAAAAATGCAGAAATTTCCTTTATTTTGGGGCAAAAAGGCAGAAATTCTCCATATTTTGGTGCAAAAATGCTGAAATTCCTTTTATTTTGAGGTAAAATCTGAAATTCCCCATATTTTATTGCAAAAGGCAGAAATTCCCCTTATTTTGGAGCAAAAAGGCATAAATTTCCCTTATTTTCGGGCAAAATTGCAGAAATTTCATTTATTTCAGGGCAAAAAGTCAGAAATTCTCCTTATTTTGGGGCAAAAAGAAGAAATTTCTTTTATTATGGTACAAAATTGAAGAAATTTTCCTTATTTTGGAACAAAAAGGCAGAAATTCCCCATATTTAGTGGCAAAAGACAGAAATTCTTTTTATTTTGAGGTAAAATGCAGCAATTCCCCTTATTTAGAGGTAAAATGCAGAAATTCCCTTTATTTTGAAGCTAAAAGGCAGAAATTTCCCGTATTTTGAAGCAAAATTGCAGAAATTCTTATAATTTTCAGGCAAAAAAGCAGAAATTCTAATTATTTTGGGGAAAAGACAGAAAATCTTTTTTCGGGAGCAAAAAGTCAGAAATTCCCCATATTTTGGGGCAAAATTGCAGAAATTTCCTTTATATTTGGGCAAAATTTCAGAAATTTCTCTAATTTTGGGGCAAAATTGCAGAAATTTCACTTATTTTAAAAAAAGCAGAAATTTTCTTATTTTGGGGCAAAAAGGCAGAAATTTCTTTTACTTTGGTACAAAATTGCAGAAATTTTTCTTATTTTGGCACAAAAAGGCAGAAATTCCCCATATTTTGGGGCAAAAAGGCAGAAATTTCCCTTATTTTGAGGTAAAAAGCTAAAATTCCCCATATTTTCAGGTAAAAAGTCAGAAATTCCCCTTATTTTAGGGCAAAAATACAGAAATTACATTTATTTGGTGGGAAAAGGCAGAAATTGCACTTATTTTGAGTCAAAAAGGCAGAAAATCCCCTTATTTTGGGGCAAAAACGAAGAAATTTCCCTTTTTTATTGCAAAAAGGTATACATTCCCTATATTTTCGGGCAAAAAGGCAGAAATTCCTTTTATTTTGGAGCAAAATTGCAGAAATTCCCCTAATTTTGGGGCAAAAATGCAGAAATTCCCCTTATTTTGGGGTAAAACTGGAGATATTTCACTTATTTCGCGGCAAAATGGCAGAAATTCTTCTTATTTTCGGCGAAAAGGCAGAAAATCCCTGTATTTTGGAGCAAAATTGCAGAAATTCACATAAATGTGGGGAAAAAATACAGTAATTTTCTTTATTTTGGGGCAAAAAGGCAGAAATTCTTCTTCTTTTGGGGCAAAAGGCAGAAATTCCCCTTATTTTAGGGCAAAATTGCAGAAATTCTCCTTATTTTGGGGCAAAAGGCAGAAATTCCCCTTATTTAAGGGCAAAATTGCAGAAATTTTCCTTATTATGGGAAAACATTGCAGAAATTTTCCTTATTTTAGGGCAAAATTGCAGAAATTTCACTTATTTCGAAGAAAAAAGCAAAAATTTTTCTTATTTGGGGGCAAAAAGGCAGAAATTCCCATTATATTGGGGCAAAAACGCAGAAATTCACCTTATTTTGGAGTAAAATTTCAGAAATTTCACATATTTCAGGGCAAAAAGTCAGAAATTTCCCTTATTTTGGGGCAAAATTGCAGAAATTTCACTTATTTCAGGGTAATAAGTCAGAAATTTTCCTTATTTTGGGGCCAAAAATACAGAAATTCCATTTCTTTTGAGGGAAAAAAACAGAAATTCCACTTATTTAGAGGCAAAAAGGCAGAAATTCTTCTTATTTTGGAGCAATAATGAAGAAATTTCCCTTTTTTATGGCAAAAAGGTATGCATTCCCCTTATTTTGGGGCAAAAAGGCAGAAATTTCCCATATTTTGGAGCAAAATTGCAGAAATTCTTCTAAGTGTGGGGCAAAAAGGCAGAAATTCTCTATATGTTGGGGCAAAAAGACCGAAATTCTCCTTATTTTGGGGCAAAACTCAGAAATTCCACTTATTTTGGGGCAAAATACCAGAAATTTAACTAATTTTGGGGCAAAATTGCAGAAATTTCACTTATTTTGGGGAAAAATTGCAGAAATTTCACTTATTTCAAGGAAAAAAGGCAGAAATTTTCCTTATTTTGTGGCAAAAAGACAGAAATTTTTTTTATTTTGTGGCAAAATTGCAGGAATTTACCTTATTTTTGGGCAAAATTGCACAAATTTTCCTTATTTGGGGCAAAATTGCAGAAATTTCACTAATTTTCATGTAAAAAGGCTGAAATTTTTTGGGGGGGGCAAAAAAAAAGAAATTCCCCTTCTTGTGGGGCAAAATTGCAGAAATTATCCTTATTTTGGGGCAAAAAGGCAGAAATTCCTTATATTTTGTGGCAAAAAGGCAAAAATTTCCCTTATTATGTGGTAATAAGGCTGAAATTCCCCTTATTCTGGAACAAAAAGGCAGAAATTCCCCTTATTTTGGGGTAAAATTGCAGAAATTTCAAATATTTCCAGGGCAAAATGTCAGAAATTCCCCTTATTTTGGGGCAAAAAGATGAAATCCCTAATTTTTTGCTAAAATTGAAGAAATTTCACTTATTCGGGACAAAAAGGCAGAAATTCCAATTAATTTCGGGCAAAAAATCAGATATGACCCGTATTTTGGAAAAAAATTGCAGAAATTCCTCTAATATTGGTGCAAAAATGCAGAAATTCTCTTTATTTTCGGGCAAAAAGGTAGAAATTCTCCATATTTTGGTGCAAAAAGGCTGAAATTCCCCTTATTTTGAGGTAAAATGCTGAAATTCCCCATATTTTGGGGCAAAGGCAGAAATTCCTCTTATTTTGGGGCAAAAAGGCACAAATTTCCCTTATTTTCAGGCAAAATTGCAGAAATTTCATTTATATCAGGACAAAAAGTCAGAAATTCCACGTATTTTGGGGCAAAAAGCAGAAATTTCTTTTATTATGGTACAAAATTGAAGAAATTTTCCTTATTTTGGAACAAAAACGCAGAAATTCCCCATATTTTGGGGCAAAAGGCAGAAATTCTTCTTATTTTGAGGTAAAATGCCGAAATTCCACTTATTGAAAGGTAAAATGCAGAAGTTTCCCAAATATTGGGGGAAAATGCAGAAATTCCCTTTATTTTGGGGCTAAAAGTAAGAAATTCCCCGTATTTTGAAGCAAAATTGAAGAAATTCTCATAATTTTCAGGCAAATAGGCAGAAAATCTCCTTATTTTGGGGCAAAAAGACAGAAAATCTCCTTTTTTCGGGAGCAAAAATTCAGAAATTCCCCTTCTTTTGGGGCAACATTGCAGAAATTTCACTTATTTCAGAAAAAAGGCAAAAATTTTCTTATTTTTGGGCAAAAAGGCAGAAATTTCTTTTATTTTGGAACAAAATTGCAGAAATTTTTCTTATTTTGAGGCAAAAAGGCAGAAATTCCCCATATTTTGGGGCAAAAAAACAGAAATTCCCCTTATTTTGAGGTAAAAAGGCTGAAATTCCCCTTATTTTCGGGCAAAAAGTCAGAAATTACTCTTATTTTGGGGCAAAAAGACAGAAATTTCGTTTATTTTTGGGGAAAAGGCCGAAATTGCACTTATTTTGAGTCAAAAAGGCGGAAAATCCCCTTATTTTGGGGCAAAAATGAAGAAATTTCTTTATTTTAAGGTAAAAAGGTATACATTTCCTTTATTTTCGGGCAAAAAGGCAGAAATTTTCCATATTTTGGAGCAAAATTGCAGAAATTCCTCAAATTTTGGGTTAAAAATACAGTAATTTTCTTTATTTTGGGGCAAAAAGTCCGAAATTCTCCTTATTTTGGGGCAAAAGGCAGAAATTCCCCCTATTTAAGGGCAAAATTGCAGAAATTCTCCTTATTTTGGGGCAAAAGGCAGAAATTCCCCTTATTTTAGAGCAAAATTGCAGAAATTTCCCTTATTTGGGGGCAAAAAACAGAAATTTCTCTTATTTTCGGGCAAAATTGCAGAAATTTCCCTTATTATGGAGAGAAATTGCAGAAATTTCCCTTATTTTAGGGCAAAATTGCAGAAATTTCACTTATTTCAGAGAAAAAAAGCAAAAATTTTTCTTATTTTGGGGCAAAAAGTCAGAAATTCCCATTATTTTGGGGCAAAAAAGTAGAAATTTCCTTTATTTTTGGGTAAAATTGTAGAAATTTCACTTATTTAAGGGTAATAAGTCAGAAATTTTCCTTATTTTGGGGCAAAAAAGAAGCAAATTCCTTTTGTTTTGGGGGAAAAAGAGAGAAATTCCACTTATTTAGAGGCAAAAAGGCAGAAATTTCCCTTATTTTGGAGCAAAAATGAAGAAATTTTCCTTTTTTTATGGCAAAAAGGTATGCATTTCGCTTATTTTTTGGCAAAACGACAGAAATTCCCCATATTTTGGAGCAAAATTGCTGAAATTCCCCTAATTGTGGGGCAAAAAGGCAGAAATTCTCTATATGTTGGGGCAAAAAATCAGAAATTCCCCTTCTTTTGGGGCAAAATTGCAGAAATTTCACTTATTTCAGAAAAAAGGCAGAAATTTTCTTATTTTCGGTCAAAAAGGCAGAAATTTCTTTTATTTTGGAACAAAATTGCAGAAATTTTTATTATTTTGAGGCAAAAAGGCAGAAATTCCCCATATTTTTGGGCAAAACGGCAGAAATTCCCCTTATTTTGAGGTAAAAAGGCTGAAATTCCCCTTATTTTCGGGCAAAAAGTCAGAAATTCCCCTAATTTTGGGGCAAAAATGCAGAAAATCTCCTTTTTTGGGGGTAAAACTCTGAAATTTTACTTATTTCGTGGCAAAATGGCAGAAATTCCCCTTATTTTTGGCGAAAAAGTCAGAAAATCCCTGTATTATGGAGCAAAATTGCAGAAATTCACCTAATTTTGGGGTAAAAAATACAGTAATTTACTTTATTTTGGGGCAAAAAGGCAGAAATTCTCTTTATTTTGAGGAAAGGGAAGAAATTCCCCTTATTTTAGGGAAAAATTGCAGAAATTTCTATTATTTGGGGCAAAAAACAGAAATTCCCTTTATTTTGGGGCAAAATTGCAGAAATTTTCTATATTTTGGGGCAAAAAGGCATAAATTTCTAAGATTTTGGGGAAAAAAGGCAAAAATTTCCCTTATTTTGAGGTAATAAGGCTGAAATTCCCCTTATTTTGGGGCAAAAAGGCAGAAATTCCCCTTATTTTTGGGTAAAATTGCAGAAATTTCAAATATTTCTGGGCAAAATGGCAGAAATTTCCCTTAATTTGGGGCAAAAAATGAAATCCCTAATTTTTGGCTAAAATTGAAGAAATTTCACTTATTTTGGGACAAAAAGGCAAAAATTCCACTTAATTTCGAGCAAAAAGGCAGAAATGACCCGTATTTTGGAGCAAAATTGCAGAAATTCCCCTAATATTGGTGCAAAAATGCAGAAATTCCCTTTATTTTGGGGCAAAAATGCAGAAATTCTCCATATTTTGGTGCAAAAAGGCTGAAATTCCCTTTATTTTGAGGTAAAATGCTGAAATTCCCCATATTTTGGGGCAAAGGCAGAAATTCCTTTTATTTTGGGGCAAAAAAGCACAAATTTCCCTTATTTTCGGGCAAATTTGCAGAAATTGCATTTATTTCAGGGCAAAAAGTCAGAAATTTCCCTTATTTTGGGGCAAAAAGCAGAAATTTCTTTTATTATTGTACAAAATTGAAGAAATTTTCCTTATTTTTTAACAAAAAGGCAGAAATTCCCCATATTTAGTGGCAAAAGGCAGAAATTCTTCTTATTTTGAGGTAAAATGCAGAAATTCCCCTTATTTAGAGGTAAAATGGAGAAATTCCCCAAATATTGGGGGAAAATACAGAAATTCCCTTTATTTTGTGGCTAAAAGGCAGAAATTCTACGTATTTTGAAGCTAAATTGCAGAAATTCTCATAATTTTAGGGCAAAAAGTTAGAAATTCTCCTTATTTTGGGGCAAAAAGACAGAAAATCTCTTTTTTTCGGGAGCAAAAAGTCAGAAATTACCCTTATTTTGGGGCAAAATTGCAGAAATTTCCTATATATTGGGGCAAAATTGCAGAAATTTCCCTTATTTTTGGGCAAAATTGCAGAGATTTCAATTATTTTAGGGAAAAAAGGCTGAAATTTTCTTATTTTGGGGCAAAAAGGCCAAAATTTCTTTTATTTTGGTACAAAATTGCAGAAATTTTTCTTATTTTGGGGCAACAAGGTAGAAATTTCCCATATTTTGGGGAAAATGCAGAAATTCCCTTTATTTTGAGGTAAAAAGGCTGAAATTCCTTTTATTTTGGGGCAAAAAGTCAGAAATTCCCCTTATTTTGGGGCAAAAAGGCAGAAATTTCGTTTGTTTTTGAGGAAAAGGCAGAAATTGCACTTATTTTGAGTCAAAAAAGCGGAAAATCCCATTATTTCCAGGCAAAAATAAAGAAATTTCCCTTTTTTTATGGCAAAAAGTTATACATTCCTTTTATTTTCAGGCCAAAAGGCAGAAATTCCCTGTATTTTGGAGCAAAATTGCAGAAATTCCCCTAATTTTGGGGCAAAAATGCAGAAATTCCTTTTATTTTGGGGTAAAACTGCAGAAATTTCACTCATTTCCCGGCAAAATGGCAGAAATTCCCCTTAGTTTTGATGAAAAAGTCAGAAAATCCCTGTATTATAGAGCAAAATTGCAGAAATTCACCTAATTTTGGGGTAAAAAATACAGTAATTTTCTTTATTTTGGGGCAAAAAGGCAGAAATTCTCTTTATTTGGGGAAAAGGCAGAAATTCCCCTTATTTTAGGGCAAAATTGCAGAAATTTATTTTATTTGGGGCAAAAAACAGAAATTCCCCTTATTTTGAGGCAAAATTGCAGAAATTTCCCTTATTATGGGGAAAAATTGCAGAAATTTCCTTTATTTTAGGGTAAATTGCAGAAATTTCACTTATTTCAGAGAAAAAAAGCAAAAATTTTTCTTATTTTGGGGCAAAAAGGCAGAAATTTTCATTATTTTGGGGCAAAAAGGCAGAAATTCACCTTATTTTGGGGTAAAATCGCAGAAATTTCACATATTTCAAGGCAAAGAGGCAGAAATTTTCCTTATTTTGTGGCAAAATTGCATAAATTTCACTTATTTCATGTTAATAAGTCAGAAATTTTCTTTATTTTGGGGCAAAAAAGACAGGAATTCTCTTTGTTTTGGGGGAAAAAAACAGAAATTCCACTTATTTAGAGGCAAAAACGCAGAAATTCCCCTTATTTTGGAACAAAAAAGAAGAAATTTCCTTTTTTTTGGCAAAAAGGAATGCATTCCCCTTATTTTCGGGCAAAAACGCAGAAATTCTCCGAATTTTGGAGCAAAATTGCAGAAATTTTTCTAATTGTGAAGCAAAAAGGTAGAAATTCCGTATATGTTGGGGCAAAAAGACAGAAATCTCCTTATTTTGGGGCAAAACTCAGAAATTCCACTTATTTTGGAACAAAATTTCAGAAATTTCCTACATTTTGGGGCAAAATTGCAGAAATTTCACTTATTTTGGGGCAAAATTGCAGAAATTTCACTTATTTCAGGGAAAAAAGGCAGAAATTTTCCTTATTTTGGGGTAAAAAGGCAGAAATTCCTAATATTTTGTGGCAAAAATGCAGAAATTCCCATTATTTTGAGGTAAAAAGGCTGAAATTCCCGTTATTTGGGGGCAAAAAGGCAGAAATTTCCCTTATTTTGGAGCAAAATTGCAGAAATTTCACTTATTTCAGAGTAATAAGTCATTAATTCTCCTTATTTTGGGGCAAAAAAGACAGAAATTCCCTTTGTTTTGGGGGAAAAATACAGAAATTCCACTTATTTAGAGGCAAAAAGGCAGATATTCCCTCTTTTTGGAGCAAAAATGAAGAAATTTTTCTTTTTTATGGCAAAAAGTTATGCATTCCCCTTATTTTCGGGCAAAAAGGCAGAAATTCCCCGTATTTTGGAGCAAAATTGCAGAAATTTCCCTAATTTTGGGGCAAAAGGCAGAAATTCGCTTTATGTTGGGGCAAAAATCAGAATTTCCTCTCATTTTGGGGCAAAATTCTAGAAATTTCCTTTATTTTGGGGCAAAATTGCAGAAATTTACCTTATTTTGTGGCAAAATTGCAGAAATTTCCCTTAGTTGGGGCAAAATTTCGGTAATTTCACTAATTTTCAGGTAAAAAGTCTGAAATTTCCTTTATTTTGGGGCAAAAAGTGAGAAATTCCCCTTATTTTAAGGCAAAATTGCAGAAATTTTTCTTATTTTGGAACAAAAAGGCAGAAATTCCCCATATTTTAGGGCAAAAGGCAGAAATTCTTCTTATTTTGAGGTAAAATTCAGAAATTCCACAAATATTGGGGGAAAATACAGAAATTCCCTTTATTTCGGGGCTAAAAGGCAGAAATTCTCTGTATTTTGAAGCAAAATTGCAGAAATTCTCATAATTTTCAGGCAAAAAGGCAGAAATTCTTTTTAATTTTGGGCAAAAAGACAGAAAATCTCCTTTTTTCGGGAGCAAAAAGTCAGAAATTCCCCTTATTTTGGGGCAAAATTGCAGAAATTTCCTTTACATTGGGGCAAAATTGCAGAAATTTCCCCTATTTTGGGGCAAAATTGCAGAAATTTCACTTATTTTAGGGAAAAAAGGCAGAAATTTTCTTATTTTGGGGTAAAAAGCCAAAATTTCTTTTATTTTGGTACAAAATTGCAGAAATTTTTTTTATTTTGGGGCAAAAAGGCAGAAATTCCCCATATTTTGGGGCAAAAAGGCAAAAATTCCCCTTATTTTGAGGTAAAAAGGCTGAAATTCCTTTTATATTGGGGAAAAAATCAGAAATTCCCCTTATTTTGGGGCAAAAAGACAGAAATTTCATTTATTTTTGGGGAAAAGGCAGAAATTGCACTTATTTTGAGTCAAAAAGACAGAAAATCCCCTTATTTTCGGGCAAAAATGAAGAAATTTCCCTTTTTTATGGCAAAAAGTTATACATTCCTTTTATTTTCGGGCAAAAAGGCAGAAATTCCCCGTATTTTGGAGCAAAATTGCAGAAATTCCCCTAATTTGGGGGCAAAAAGGCAGAAATTCCCTTTATTTTGGGGTAAAACTGCAGAAATTTCACTCATTTCACAGCAAAATGGCAGAAATTCCACTTATTTTTGGCGAAAAAGTCAGAAAATCCCTGTATTATGGAGCAAAATTGCAGAAATTCACCTAATTTTAGGGTAAAAAATACAGTAATTTTCTTTATTTTGGGGCAAAAAGGCAGAAATTCTCTTTATTTTGGGGAAAAGGCAGAAATTCCCGTTATTTTAGGGCAAAATTGTAAAAATTTCTTTTATTTGGGGGCAAAAAACAGAAATTCCCCTTATTTTGGGGCAAAATTGCAGAAATTTCCCTTATTATGGGGAAAATTGCAGAAATTTCCCTTATTTTAGGGCAAAATTGCAGAAATTTCACTTATTTCAGAGAAAAAAAGCAAAAATTTTATTTATTTTGGGGCAAAAATGCAGATATTCCCATTATTTTGGGGCAAAAAAGCAGAAATTCAACTTTTTTGGGGTAAAATTGCAGAAATTTCACATATTTCAAGGCAAAAAGGCAGAAATTTTCCTTATTTTGTGGCAAAATTTCAGAAATTTCCCTTATTTCAGGTTAATAATTCAGAAATTTTCCTTATTTTGTGGCAAAAAAGACAGAAATTCCCTTTGTTTTGGGGGAAAAAGACAAAAATTCTACTTATTTAGAGGCAAAAAAGCAGAAATTCCACTTATTTTAGAGCAAAAAAAGAAATTTCCCTTTTTTATGGCAAAAAGGTATGCATTCCCCTTATTCTCGGGCAAAAAGTCAGACATTCTCCATATTTTGGAGCAAAATTGCAGAAATTCCCCTAATTGTGGGGCAAAAAGGCAGAAATTTCCTATATGTTGGGGCAAAAAGACAGAAATTCTCCTTATTTTGGGGCAAAACTCAGAAATTCCACTTATTTTGGGGCAAAATACCAGAAATTTAACCTATTTTGGGGCAAAATTGCAGAAATTTCACTTATTTTGTGGCAAAATTGCAGAAATTTCACTTATTTCAGGGTAATAAGTCAGAAATTCCCCTTATTTTGGGGCAAAAAAGACAGAAAATCCCTTTGTTTTGGGGGAAAAAGACAGAAATTCCACTTATTTAGAGGCACAATGGCAGAAATTTCCCTTATTTTGGAGCAAAAATGAAGAAATTATCCTTTTTTATGGCAAAAAGGTATGCATTCCACTTATTTTCGGGCAAAAAGGCAGAAATTCCTCGTTTTTTGGAGCAAAATTGCAGAAATTTCCCTAATTTTGAGGCAAAAGGCAGAAATTTCCTTTATGTTGGGCAAAAATCAGAAATTCCCTTCATTTTTGGGCAAAATTCCAGAAATTTTTTTTATTTTGGGTCAAAATTGCAAAAATATACCTTATTTTGTGGCAAAAAGCAGAAATTTCCCTTAGTTGGGGCAAAATTTCAGTAATTTCACTTATTTTCAGGTAAAAAGGCTGAATTTTTCTTTATTTTAGGGAAAAAAGTGAGAAATTCCCTTTATTTTGGGGCAAAATTGGAGAAATTTTCCTTATTTTGTGGCAAAAATGCAAAAATTTCGTATATTTTGTGGCAAAAAGGCAGAAATTTTCCTTATTTTGAGGTAATAAGGCTGAAATTTCCCTTATTTTGGGGCAAAAGGGCAGAAATTTCCCTTATGTTGGGGTAAAATTGCAGAAATTTCAAATATTTTATGGCAAAATGGCAGAAATTCCCCTTATTTTTAGGCAAAATTGCAGAAATTCCCCTCATATTGGTGCAAAAATTCAGAAATTCTCTATATTTTGGTGCAAAAAAGCTGAAATTCCCCATATTTTGAGGTAAAATGCTGAAATTCCCAATATTTTGGGGCAAAAGGCAGAAATTTCCCTTATTTTGGGGCAAAAAGGCACAAATTTCCCTTATTTTCGGGCAAAATTGCAGAAATTTCATTTATTTCAAGGCAAAAAGTAAGAAATTCCCCTTATTTTGGGGCAAAAAGCAGAAATTTCCTTTATTATGGTACAAAATTGAAGAAATTTTCCTTATTTTGGAACAAAAAGGCAGAAATTCCCCTTATTTAGCGGTAAAATGAAGAAATTCCCCAAATATTGAAGGATAATGCAGAAATTCCCTTCATTTGGGGCTAAAATTCAGAAAATCCCCGTATTTTGAAGCAAAATTGCAGAAATTCTCATACTTTTCGGGCAAAAAGGCAGAAATTCTCCTTATTTTGGGGTAAAAAGACAGAAAATCTCTTTTTTTCGAGAGCAAACAGTCAGAAATTCCCCTTATTTTGGGGCAAAATTGCAGAAATTTCCCTTATTTTGGGGCAAAATTGCAGAAATTTCACTTATTTAAGAAAAAAGGCAGAAATTTTCTTATTTTGGGGCAAAAAGGCAGAAATTTCTTTTATTTTGGTACAAAATTGCAGAAATGTTTCTTATTTTGGGGGAAAAAGGCAGAAATTCCCCATATTTTGGGGCAAAAAGGCAGAAATTCCCCTTATTTTGAGGTAAAAAGGCTGAAATTCTCCTTATTTTCGGGCAAAAAGTCAGAAATTCCCCTTATTTTGGGGCAAAAAGACAGAAATTTCGTTTATTTTTAAAAAAAAGTCAGAAATTGCACTTATTTTGAGTCAAAAAGGGGAAAAATTCCCTTATTTTGGGGCAAAAATGAAAAAATTTCCCTTTTTTATGGCAAAAATTTATACATTCCCTATATTTTTGGGCAAAAATGCAGAAATTCCCCGTATTTTGGAGCAAAATTGCAGAAATTCCCCTAATTTTAAGGCAAAAGGGCAGAAATTCCCCTTATTTTAGTGCAAAATTGCAGAAATTTCAATTATATCAGAGAAAAAAAGCAAAAATTTTTTTTTGGGGGGCAAAAAGGCATTAATTCCCATTATTTTAGGGAAAAAAGGCAGAAATTTACCTTATTATGGGGTAAAAAGGCTGAAATTCTTTTTATTTTGGGGCAAAAATCAGAAATTCCCCTTATTTTGGGGCAAAAATACAGAAATTTCGTTTATTTTTGGGGAAAAGGCAGAAATGTAACTTATCTTGAGTCAAAAAGGCGGAAAATCCCCTTATTTTTGGGCAAAAATGAAGAAATTTCCCTTTTTTATGGCAAAAAGGTATACATTCCTTTTATTTTCGGGCAAAAACACAGAAATTCCTCGTATTTTGGAGCAAAATTGCAGAAATTCCCCTAATTTTTGGGCAAAAAGGATGAAATCCCTCTCATTTTGGGGTAAAACTGCAGAAATTTCACTTATTTCGCGGCAAAATGGCAGAAATTCCCCTTATATTCAGCGAAAAAGGCAGAAAATCCCTGTATTTTAAAGCAAAATTGCAGAAATTCACCTAATTTTGGGTTAAAAAATACAGTAATTTTCTTTATTTTTGGGCAAAAAGGCAGAAATTCTCTTATTTTGGGGCAAAAGGCAGAAATTCCCTTTATTTTAGGGCAAAATTGCAGAAATTTCCATTATTTGGGGGCAAAAAACAGAAATTACCCTTATTTTGGTGCAAAATTGCAGAATTTTCCCTTATTATGGGGAAAATTTGCAGAAATTTCCCTTATTTTAGAGCAAAATTGTGAAAATTTCACTTATTTCAAAAAGAAAAAACAAAAATTTTTCTTATTTTGGGGCAAAAATGCAGAAATTCCCATTATTTTAGGGCAAAACGGCAGAAATTCACCTTATTTTGGGGTAAAATTTCAGAAATTTCACATATTTTAGGACAAAAATGCAGAAATTTCCCTTACTTTGGGGAAAAAATTAAGAAATTGCCCTTTTTTATGGCAAAAAGTTATGCATTCCCCTTATTTTCGGGCAAAAAGGCAGAAATTCCCTGAATTTTGGAGAAAAATTGCAGAAATTTTCCTAATTGTGGGGCAAAAAGGCAGAAATTCTCTTTATTTTTGGGCAAAACTCAGAAATTCCACTTATTTTGGGGCAAAATTCCAGAAATTTCCCTTATTTTGTGGAAAATTGCAGAAATTTCACTTACTTTGGGGCAAAATTGCAGAAATTTCACTTATTTCAGGGAAAAAAGGCAGACATTTTTTTATTTTGGGGCCAAAAGGCAGAAATTCCTAATATTTTGTGCCAAAATTCAGAAATTCCCCTTATTTTGAGGGAAAAATGCTGAAATTCCCCTTATTTGGGGGCAAAAAAGGCAGAAATTTCCTTTATTTTGGGGCAAAATTGCAGAAATTTCACTTATTTCAGGGTTAAGTCTGAAATTCCCATTAATTTCGGGCAAAAAAGACAGAAATTCCTTTTGTTTTGGGGGAAAAAGACACAATTCCACTTATTTAGAAGCAAAAAGGCAGAAACTCCCCTTACTTTGGTGCAAAAATGAAGAAATTTTCCTTTTTCATGGCAAAAAGGTATGCATTCCACTTATTTTCAGGCAAAAAGGCAGAAATTCCCCGTATTTTGGAGCAAAATTGCAGAAATTCCCCTAATTTTGGGCAAAAGGCAGAAATTATCTATATTTTGGGGCAAAAATCAGAAATTCCCCTTATTTTGGGCAAAATTCCAGAAATTTTCTTTATTTGGAAGCAAAATTGCAGGAATTTACCTTATTTTGGGGCAAAATTGCAGAAATTACCCTAAATTGGGGCACAATTTCAGAAACTTCACATATTTTCAAGTAAAAAGGCTGAAATTTCCTTTATTTTTGGGCAAAAAGAAAGAAATTCCACTTATTTTGGGGCAAAATTGCAGAAATTTTCCTTATTTTGGGGCAAAAAGGCAGAAATTTCTCTTATTTTGAGGTAATAAGGCTGAAATTCCCTTTATTTTTGGTCAAAAAAGCAGAAATTCCCTTTATTTTAAGGTAAAATTGCAGAAATTTCAAATATTTCAGGGCAAAATGGCAGAAATTCCCATTATTTTGGGGCAAAAAGATGAAATACCTAATTTTTGGCTAAAATTGAAGAAATTTCACTTATTTTGGGACAAAAAGGCAGAAATTCCACCTAATTTCGGGCATAAAGGCAGAAATGTCCCGTATTTTGGAGCAAAATTGCAGAAATTCCCGTAATATTGGTGCAAAAATGCAGAAATTCCCTATATTTTGCGGGCAAAAGGGCAGAAATTCCCCTTATTTTGAGGTGAAAAGGCTGAAATTTCCCTAATTTTGGGGCAAAATTCAGAAATTCCCTTTTTTTGGGCAAAAAGACAGAAATTTCGTTTATTTTTGGGAAAACGACAGAAATTGCACTTATTTTGAGTCAAATAGGTGGAAAATTCCCTTATTTTGGGTCAAAAATGAAGAAATTTCCTTTTTTTATGACAAAAAGGTATATATTCCCTTTATTTTCGGGCAAAAAGGCAGAAATTCCCCGTATTGTGGAGCAAAATTGCAGAAATTCCCCTAATTTTTGGGCAAAAAGGCAGAAATTCCCCTTATTTTGGGGTAAAACTGCAGAAATTTTACTTATTTCACGGCAAAATGGCAGAAATTCCCCCTTATTTTCAGCGAAAAAGGCAGAAAATCCCTGTATTTTGGAGCAAAATTGCAGAAATTCACCTAATTTTGGGGTAAAAAATACAGTAATTTTTTTTTATTTTGGGGCAAAAAGGCAGAAATTCTCCTTATTTTGGGGCAAAAGGCAGAAATTCCCCTTATTTTAAAGCAAAATTGCAGAAATTTCTATTATTTGTGGGCAAAAAATAGAAATTCCTCTTATTTTGGGCAAAATTGCATAAATTTCCCTTATTATATGGAATAATTGCAGAAATTTCCCTTATTTTAGAGCAAAATTGCAGAAATTTCACATATTTCAGATAAAAAAGCAAAAATTTTTTTTATTTTGGGGCAAAAATGCAGAAATTCACCTTATTTTGGGGCAAAACTAAGAAATTCCACTTATATTGGGGCAAAATTCCAAAATTTCCTATTTTGAGGGCAAAATTTCAGAAATTTCACTTATTTCAAAGAAAAAAGGCAGAAATTTTCCTTATTTTGGGGCAAAAAGGCAGAAATTCCTAATATTTTGTAGCAAAAATGCAGAAATACCCCTTATTTTGAGGTAAAATGGCTGAAATACCCAAGTATTTGGGGGCAAAAATGCAGAAATTTCCATTATATTGGGGCAAAATTTCAGAAATTTCACTTATTTCAGGGTAATAAGTCAGAAATTTTTTTTATTTTGGGGCAAAAAAGACAGAAATTCCCTTTGTTTTGGGGGAAAAAGACAGAAATTCCACTTATTTAGAGGCAAAATGCAAAAATTCCTTCTACTTTGGAGCAAAAAAGAAGAAATTACCCTTTTTATGGCTAAAAGTTATGCATTCTTCTTATTTTCAGACAAAAAAACAGAAATTCCCCATATTTTGGGGGAAAAGGCAGAAATTCTTCTTATTTTGGGGCAAAAAGGCACAAATTTCCCTTATTTTCGGGCAAAATTGCAGAAATTTCATTTATTTCAGGGCAAAAAGTCAGAAATTCCCCTTATTTTGGGGCAAAAAGCAGAAATTTCTTTTATATAGTACCAAATTGAAGAAATTTTTCTCATTTTGAAACAAAAAGGCAGAAATTCCCCATATTTTGGGGCAAAAGCTGAAATTCTTCTTATTTTGATGTAAAATGCAGAAATTCCTTTTATTTAGAAGTAAAATGCAGAAATTCCCCAAATATTGAGGGAAAATGCAGAAATTCCCTTTATTTTGGGGCTAAAAGGCAGAAATTCCCTGTATTTTGAAGCAAAATTGCAGAAATTCTCATAATTTTCAGGCAAAAAGCAGAAATTCTCTTTATTTTGGGGCAATAAGACAGAAAATCTCCTTTGTTCGGGAGCAAAAAATCAGAAATTCCCCTTATTTTGGGGCAAAATTGCAGAAATTTTCTTTACATTGGGGCAAAATTGCAGAAATTTCCCTTATTTTGGGGCAAAATATCAGAAATTTCATTTATTTCAGGAAAAAAAGGCAGAAATTTTCTTATTTCGGGGCAAAAAGGCAGAAATTTCTTTTATTTTGGTCCATAATTGCAGAAATTTTTCTAATTTTGGGGCAAAAAAGCAGAAATGCCCCATATTTTGGTGCAAAAAGTCAAAAATTCCCCTTATATTGAGGTAAAAAGGCTGAAATTTCTTTTATTTTGGGGCAAAAAGTCAGAAGTTCCCTTTATTTTGGGGCAAATAGACAGAAATTTCATTTATTTTTGGGGAAAAGGCAGAAATTGCACTTATTTTGAGTCAAAAAGGCGGAAATTCCCTTATTTTCGGTCAAAAATGAAGAAATTTCCCTATTTTATGGCAGCAAGGTATACATTCCTTTTATTTTCGGGCAAAAAGGCAGAAATTCCCCGTATTTTGGAGCAAAATTGCAGAAATTCCCATTATTTTGGGGCAATAAGGCAGAAATTCACCTTATTTTGGGGTAAAATTGCAGAAATTTCACATATTTCAGGGCAAAAAGGCGGAAAATTTCCTTATTTTGGGGCAAGATTGCAAAAATTTTACTTATTTCAGGATAATAAATCAGAAATTTTACATATTTTGGGGCAAAAAAGACAGAAATTCTCTTTGTTTTGGGAAAAAAAGTCAGAAATTCCAATTATTTAGAGGCAAAAAGGCAGAAATTCCCCTTATTTTGGAGCAAAAATGAAAAAAAATCTCTTTTTTATAACAAAAAGGTATGCATTCCCCTTATTTTTGGGCAAAAAGGCAGAAATTCCCCGTATTTTGGGGCAAAAGGCAGAAATTCCTTTATTTTGGGGCAAAAAGTCCCAAATTTCCCTTATTTTCGGGGAAAATTGAAGAAATTTCATTTATTTCAGGGCAAAAATCAGAAATTCCCCTTATTTTGGGGCAAAAAGCAGAAATTTCTTTTATTATAGTACAAAATTGAAGAAATTTTCTTTATTTTGAAACAAAAAGGCAGAAATTCCCCATATTTTGGGGCAAAAGCTGAAATTCTTCTTATTTTGAAATAAAATGCAGAAATTCCTTTTATTTAGAGGTAAAATGCAGAAATTCCCCAAATATTGGGGGAAAATGCAGAAATTCCCTTTATTTTGGGGCTAAAAGGCAGAAATTCCCTGTATTTTGAAGCAAAATTGCAAAAATTCTAATAATTTTCGAGCAAAAAGGCAGAAATTCTCTTTATTTTGGGGCAAAAAGAGAGAAAATCTCCTTTTTTCGGGAGCTAAAAATCAGAAATTCTTCCTATTTTGGGGCAAAGTGCAGAAATTTCTTTTACATTAGGGCAAAATGGCAGAAATTTCCTTTATTTTGGGGCAAAATATCAGAAATTTCACTTATTTCAGGGAAAAAAGGCAGAAATTTTCTTATTTTGGTGCAAAAAGGCAGAAATTTCTTTTATTTTGGTACAAAATTGCAGAAATTTTTTTTATTTTGGGGCAAAAAGTCAGAAATTCCCCATATTTTGGGAAAAAAGGCAGAAATTCCCCTAATTTGAGGTGAAAAGGTTAAAATTCCTGTTATTTTTGGGCAAAAAGTCAGAAATTCTCTTTATTTTGGGGCAAATAGAGAGAAATTTCGTTTATTTTTGGGGAAAAAGCAGAAATTGCACTTATTTTGAGTCAAAAAGGCGGAAAATCCCCTTATTTTCGGGCAAAAATGAAGAAATTTCCCTTTTTTATGGCAAAAAGGTATACATTCCTTTTATTTTCGGGCAAAAAGGCAGAAATTCCCCATATTTTGTAGCAAAATTGCAGAAATTCTCCTAATTTTGGGGCAAAAAGTCAGAAATTCCTTTTATTTTGGGGTAAAACCCCAGAAATTTCACTTATTTAACAGCAAAATTGCAGAAATTCCCCTTATTTTCGAGGAAAAGGCAGAAAATCCCTGTATTATAGAGCAAAATTGCAGAAATTCACCTAATTTTGGAGTAAAAAATACAGTAATTTTTTTATTAGGGGCAAAAAGTAAGAAAGTCCCCTTATTTTAGGGCAAAATTGCAGAAATTTCCCTTATTTGGGGGCAAAAAACAGAAATTCCCCTTATTTTTGGGCAAAATTGCAGAAATTTCCCTTATTATGGAGAAAAATTGCAGAAATTTCTCTTATTTTAGGGCAAAATTGCAGAAATTTCACTTATTTGGGGCAAAATTGCAGAAATTTCACATATTTTCAGGTAAAAATGCTGAAATTTCCTTTATTTTGGGGCAAAAATAGAGAAATTCCCCTTATTTTGGGGCAAAATTGCAGAAATTTCCCTTATTTTGGGGCAAAAAGGATGAAATTTCTTAGATTTTAAGGAAAAAAGGCAGAAATTTCCATTATTTTGAGGTAATAAGGCTGAAATTCCTCTTATTTGGGGGCAAAAAGGCAGAAATCCCCTTTATTTTGTGGTAAAATTGCAGAAATTTCAAATATTTCAGGGCAAAATGGCAGAAAATCCCCTTATTTTGGGGCAAAAAATGAAATCCCTAATTTTTGGCTAAAATTGAAGAAATTTCACTTATTTTGGGACAAAAAGGCAGAAATTCCACTTAATTTCGGGCATAAAGGCAGAAATGACACGTATTTTGGAGCAAAATTGCAGAAATTCCCCTAATATTGGTGCAAAAATGCAAAAATTCCCTTATTTTGTGGGCAAAAACGCAGAAATTCCCCTTATTTTGAGGTAAAAAGGCTGAAATTCCCCTTATTTTGGGGCAAAAAGTCAGAAATTCTCCTTATTTTGGGCAAAAAGACAGAAATTTTGTTTATTTTTGGGGAAAAGGCAGAAATTGCACTTATTTTGAGTCAAAAAGGTGGAAAATTCCCTTATTTTGGGTCAAATATGAAGAAATTTCCATTTTTTATGGCAAAAATGTATACATTCCCTTTATTTTCGGGCAAAAAGGCAGAAATTCCCCGTATTTTGGAGCAAAATTGCAGAAATTCCCCTAATTTTTGAGCAAAAAGGCAGAAATTCCCCTTATTTTGGGGTAAAACTTCAAAAATTTTACTTATTTCACGGCAAAATGGCAGAAATTCCCCTTATTTTCAGCGAAAAAGGCAGAAAATCCCCGTATTTTGGAGCAAAATTGCAGAAATTCACCTAATTTTGGGGTAAAAAATACAGTAATTTTCTTTATTTTGGGGCAAAATGCAGAAATTCTCCTTATTTTGGGGCAATAGGCAGAAATTCCCCTTATTTTAAAGCAAAATTGCATAAATTTCCCTTATTTGGGGTCAAAAAATAGAAATTCCCCTTATTCTGGGGCAAAAATGCAGAAATTTCCCTTATTTTAGGGCAAAATTGCAGAAATTTCACTAATTTCAGAGAAAAAAAGCAAAAATTTTTCTTATTTTTGGGCAAAAAGGCAGAAATTCACCTTATTTGGGAGCAAAACTCAGAAATTCCACTTATTTTGGGGCAAAATTCCAGAAATTTCTTTTTTGGGGGGCAAAATTGTAGAAATTTCACTTACTTTGGGACAAAATTGCAGAAATTTCACTTATTTCAAAGAAAAAAAGCAGAAATTTTCCTTATTTTGGGGCAAAAAGGCAGAAATTCCTAATATTTTGTGGCAAAAATGCAGAAATACCCCTTATTTTAAGGTGAAAAGGCTGAAATACCCAAGTATTTTGGGGCAAAATGCAGAAATTTCCATTATATTGGGGCAAAATTGCAGAAATTTCTCTTATTTCAGGGTAATAAGTCAGAAATTTTCCTTATTTTAGGGCAAAAAAGACAGAAATTCCCTTTGTTTTGGGGGAAAAAGACAGAAATTCCACTTAGTTAGAGGCAAAATGAAAAAATTCCCCTTATTTTGGAGCAAAAATGAAGAAATTACCCTTTTTTATGGCAAAAAGGTATGCATTCTTCTTATTTTCAGACAAAAAGGCAGAAATTCCCCATATTTTGGGGCAAAAGGCAGAAATTCCCCTTATTTTGGGGTAAAAAAGCACAAATTTCCCTTATTTTCGGGCAAAATTGCAGAAATTTCATTTATTTCAGGGCAAAAAGTCAGAAATTCCTCTTATTTTGGGGCAAAAAGAAGAAATTTCTTTTATTATAGTACAAAATTGAAGAAATTTCTCTTATTTTGAAACAAAAAGGCAGAAATTCCCCATATTTTGGGGCAAAAGCAGAAATTCTTATTTTGAGGTAAAATGCAGAAATTCCTTTTATATAGAGGTAAAATGCAGAAATTCCCCAAAAATTGGGGGAAAATGCAGAAATTCCCTTTATTTTGAGGCTAAAAGGCAGAAATTTTCTGTATTTTGAAGCAAAATTGCAGAAAATCATATAATTTTCGGGCAAAAAGGCTGAAATTCTCTTTATTTTGGGGCAATAAGACAGAAAATCTTCTTTTTTCGGGAGCAAAAAATCAGAAATTCCCCTTATTTTGGGGCAAAATTGCAGAAATTTCCTTTACATTGGGGCAAAATTGCAGAAATATCCCTTATTTTGGGGCAAAATATCAGAAATTTCAATTCTTTCAGGGAAAAAAGGCAGAAATTTTCTTATTTTGGGGCAAAAAGGCAGAAATTTCTTTTATTTTGGTACAAAATTGCAGAAATTTTTCTAATTTTGGTGCAAAAAAGCAAAAATTCTCTATATTTTGGGGCAAAAAGTCAGAAATTCCCCTTATTTGGAGGTAAAAAGGCTGAAATTCCCTATATTTTGGGGCAAAAAGTCAGAAATTCCCTTTATTTTGGGGCAAATAGACAGAAATTTCATTTATTTTTAGGGAAAAGGCAGAAATTGCACTTATTTTGAGTCAAAAAGGCGGAAAATCCCTTTATTTTCGGGCAAAAATGAAGAAATTTCCCTATTTTATGGCAACAAGGTATACATTCCTTTTATTTTCGGGCAAAAAGGCAGAAATTCCCCGTATTTTGGAGCAAAATTGCAGAAATTCCCATTATTTTGGGGAAATAAGGCAGAAATTCACCTTATTTTGTGGTAAAATTGCAGAAATTTCACATATTTCAGGGCAAAAAGGCGGAAATTTTTCTTATTTTGGGTCAAAATTGCAAAAATTTTACTTATTTCAGGGTAATAAATCAGAAATTTTCCATATTTTGGGGCAAAAAAGACAGAAATTCTCTTTGTTTTAGGAAAAAAAGTCAGAAATTCCACTTATTTAGAGGCAAAAAGGCAGAAATTCCCCTTATTTTGGAGTAAAAATGAAAAAATTTCTCTTTTTTTATGGCAAAAAGGTATGCATTTCCCTTATTTTTGGGCAAAAAGGCAGAAATTCCTTGTATTTTGGGGCAAAAGGCAGAAATTCCCATTATTTTGAGGCAAAAAGGCACAAATTTCCCTTATTTTCGGGCAAAATTGCAGAAATTTCATTTATTTCAGGGCATAAAGTCAGAAATTCCCCTTATTTTGGGGCAAAAAGCAGAAATTTCTTTTATTATAGTACAAAATTGAAGAAATTTTTCTTATTTTGAAACAAAAAGGCAGAAATTCTCCATATTTTGGGGCAAAAGCAGAAATTCTTCTTATTTTGAGGTAAAATGCAGAAATTCCTTTTATTTAGAGGTAAAATGCAGAAATTCCACAAATATTGGGGGAAAATGCAGAAATTCCCTTTATTTTGGGGCTAAAAGGCAGAAATTCCCTGTATTTTGAAGCAAAATTGCAGAAATTCTCATAATTTTCGGGCAAAAAGGCAGAAATTCTCTTTATTTTGGGGCAAAAAGAGAGAAAATCTTCTTTTTTCAGGAGCTAAAAATTAAAAATTCTTCTTATTTTGGGGCAAAATTGCAGAAATTTCTTTTACATTGGGGCAAAATTGCAGAAATTTCCCTTATTTTGGGGCAAAATATCAGAAATTTCACTTATTTCAGGGAAAAAAAGGCAGAAATTTTCTCATTTTGGTGCAAAAAGGCAGAAATTTCTTTTATTTTGGTACAAAATTGCAGAAATTTTCTTATTTTGGGGCAAAAAAGCAGAAATTCCCCATATTTTGGGAAAAAAAACAGAAATTCCCCTTATTTTGAGGTAAAAAGGCTAAAATTCTTTTATTTTTGGGCAAAAAGTCAGACATTCTCTTTATTTTGGGGCAAATAGACAGAAATTTCATTTATTTTTGGGGAAAAAGCAGAAATTGCACTTATTTTGAGTCAAAAAGGCGGAAAATCCCCTTATTTTCGGGCAAAAATGAAGAAATTTCTCTATTTTATGGCAACAAGGTATACATTCCTTTTATTTTCGGACAAAAAGGCAGAAATTCCCCGTATTTTGAAGCAAAATTGCCGAAATTCCCATTATTTTGGGGCAATAAGGCAGAAATTCACCTTATTTTGGGGTAAAATTGCAGAAATTTCACATATTTCAGGGCAAAAAGGTGGAAATTTTCCTTATTTTGGGGCAAAATTGCAAAAATTTTACTTATTTCAAGGTAATAAATCAGAAATTTTCCATATTTTGGGGAAAAAAGACAGAATTTCTCTTTGTTTTGGGAAAAAAAGTCAGAAATTCCACTTATTTAGAGGCAAAAAGGCAGAAATTCCCCTTATTTTGGAGCAAAAATGAAAAAATTTCTCTTTTTTATGTCAAAAAGGTATGCATTCCTATTATTTTTGGGCAAAAAGGCAGAAATTCCCCGTATTTTGGGGCAAAAGGCAGAAATTCTCTTTATTTTGGGGCAAAAAGTCACAAATTTCCCTTATTTTCGGGCAAAATTGCAGAAATTTCATTTATTTCAGGGCAAAAATCAGAAATTCCCCTTATTTTGGGGCAAAAAGCAGAAATTTCTTTTATTATAGTACAAAATTGTAGAAATTTTCCTTATTTTGAAACAAAAAGGCAGAAATTCCCCATATTTTGGGGCAAAAGGCAGAAATTCTTCTTATTTTGAGGTAAAATGCAGAAATTCCTTTTATTTAGAGGTAAAATGCAGAAATTCCACAAATATTGGGGGAAAATGCAGAAATTCCCTTTATTTTGGGGCTAAAAGGCAGAAATTCCCTGTATTTTGAAGCAAAATTGCAGAAATTCTCATAATTTTCGGGCAAAAAGGCAGAAATTCTCTTTATTTTGGGGCAAAAAGACAGAAAATCTCCTTTTTTCGGGAGCAAAAAATCAGAAATTCTCCTTATTTTGGGGCAAAATTGCAGAAATTTCTTTTACATTGGGGCAAAATTGCAGAAATTTCCCTTATTTTGGGGCAAAATATCAGAAATTTTCTTATTTCAAGGAAAAAAGGCAGAAATTTTCTTATTTTGGGGCAAAAAGGCAGAAATTTCTTTTATTTTGGTACAAAATTGCAGAAATTTTTCTTATTTTGGGGCAAAAATTCAGAAATTCCCCATATTTTGGGAAAAAAAGGCAGAAATTCCCTTATTTTGAGGTGAAAAGGCTAAAATTCCTTTTATTTTTGGGCAAAAAGTCAGAAATTCTTTTTATTTTGGGGCAAATATACAGAAATTTCGTTTATTTTTGGGGAAAAAGCAAAAATTGCACTTATTTTGAGTCAAAAAGGCGAAAATCCCCTTATTTTCAGGCAAAAATGAAGAAATTTCCCTTTTTTATGGCAAAAAGGTATACATTCCTTTTATTTTCGGGCAAAAAGGCAGAAATTTCCCGTATTTTGAAGCAAAATTGCAGAAATTCCCCAAATTTTGTGGCAAAAAGTCAGAAATTCCTTTTATATTGGGGTAAAACCCTAGAAATTTCACTTATTTCACGGCAAAATGGCAGAAATTCCCCTTATTTTCGAGGAAAAGGCAGAAAATCTCTGTATTATAGAGCAAAATTGCAGAAATTCACCTAATTTTGAGGTAAAAATACAGTAATTTTTTTTATTAGGGGCAAAAAGTCAGAAAGTCCCCTTATTTTAGGGCAAAATTGCAGAAATTTCCTTTATTTGGGGGCAAAAAACAGAAATTCCCCTTATTTTGGGGCAAAATTGCAGAAATTTCCCTTATTATGGAGAAATATTGCAGAAATTTCCCTTATTTTAGGGCAAAATTGCAGAAATTTCACTTATTTGGGGCAAAATTGCAGAAATTTCACATATTTTCAGGTAAAAATGCTGAAATTTCCTTTATTTTGGGGCAAAAATAAAGAAATTTCCCTTATTTTGGGGCAAAATTGCAAAAATTTTCCTTATTTTGGGGCAAAAAGGCAGAAATTTCTTAGATTTTGAGGGAAAAAGGCAAAAATTTCCCTTATTTTGAGGTAATAAGGCTGAAAATCCCCTTATTTTGGGGCATAATGGCAGAAAATCCCCTTATTTTGGGGCAAAAAAATGAAATCCCTAATATTTGGCTAAAATTGAAGAAATTTCACTTATTTTGGGACAAAAAGGCAGAAATTCCACTTAATTTCGGGCATAAAGGCAGAAATGACCCGTATTTTGGAGCAAAATTGAGAAATTCCCCTAATATTGGTGCAAAAATGCAAAAAATTCCCTTTATTTTGTGGGCAAAAAGGCAGAAATTCCCCTTATTTTGAGGTAAAAAGGCTGAAATTTCCCTTATTTTGGGGCAAAAATTCAGAAATTCCCCTTATTTTGGGCAAAAAGACAGAAATTTCGTTTATTTTTGGGGAAAAGGCAGAAATTGCACTTATTTTGAGTCAAAAAGGTGGAAAATTTCCTTATTTTGGGTCAAAAATGAGAAAATTTCCATTTTTTATGGCAAAAATATATACATTCCCTTTATTTTCGGGCAAATAGGCAGAAATTCCCTGTATTTTGGATCAAAATTGCAGAAATTATTCTAATTTTTGGGCAAAATGGCAGAAATTCCCCTTATTTTGGGGTAAAACTGCAAAAATTTTACTTATTTCACGGCAAAATGGCAGAAATTCACCTTATTTTCAGCGAAGAAGGCAGAAAATCCCCGTATTTTGGAGCAAAATTGCAGAAATTTCCCTTATTTTGGGGCAAAATTGCAGTAATTCCCTTTATTTTGGGGCGAAATTGCAGAAATTGCTTTTATTTGGGGACAAAAATGCTTAAATTCCCTTTATTTTGGAGCAAAAATGCAGAAATTTTCCTTATTTTAGGGCAAAAATACAGAAATTCTCCTTATTTCAGGGCAAAAATACAGAAATTCCCCTTATTTTGGGGCAAAAAGGCAGAAATTCCCCTTATTTTAAGCCAAAAATACAGAAATTATTCTTATTTTAGGGCAAAAGACTAAATTCCCTCTATTTTGGGGCAAAAAGGTAAATTCTCCTTATTTTAGGGCAAAAAGAAAGAAATTCCCCTTATTTTTGGGCAAAAATGCAGAAATATCTTTTAATTTAGGGCAAAAATGCAGAAATTCCCCTTATTTTGGGCCAAATAGGCAGAAATTTCCCTTATTTTGAGGCTAAAAGATAGAAATTTTATCTTATTTTACAATAAAATTGCAGAAATTTCCCTTATTTTGTGGCAAAAATGCAGAAATTCCCATTATTTTGGGTTAAAAAGGCAGAAATTTCCCTTATTTTGGAACAAAATTGGAGAAATTTCCCATATTTTGGGGCAAAAATGCAGTAATGCTTCTAATTTTTGGGCAAAATTCAGAAATTTCACTAATTTTGGGGCAAAAAGGCAGAAATTTCTCTTATTTTGTGGCAAAAATGTAGAAATTTCCCTCTTTATGGGACAAAATTGCAGAAATTTTCTTTTTTTGGGGGCAAACTGCAGAAATTTTTCTTATTTTGGGGTAAAAATACAGTAATGCTTCTAATTTTGGGGCAATAATTCAGAAATTCCCCTAATTTTGGGGCAAAAAGGCAGAAATTCCCTGTATTGTGGGGCAAAATTGCTGAAATTTCCCTTTTTATGGACATAATTGCAGAAATTTCCCTTATCTTGGGGCAAAATTGCAGAAATTTCCCTTATTTTGGGGCAAAATTGCAGAAATTTCCCTTATCGTGGGGCAAAAAATGTTAGAAATTCCCCTTTTTTCAAGACATAAAGGCAGAAATTCCACTTATTAGGGGGCAAAAATGCAGAAATTTCCCTTATTTTAGGGCAAAAAGACTGAAATTCCCCTTATTTTGTGACTTAAAGGCAGAAATTATTTTTATTTTATAGCAAAAATCAGAAATTCCACTTAATTTTGGGCTAAATGCAAAAATTTCCTTTATTTGGGGCAAAAAAGAGTAATGCCCCCAATTTTGGGTCAAAAAGGCAGAAATTCCACTAATTTTGGAGCAAAATTGCAGAAATTTCCCTAATTTTGGGGCAAAATTGCAGAAATTCCCTTTATCTTGGGGCAAAATTGCAGAAATTCTCCATTATTTTGAAACAAAATTGCAGAAATTCTCCTTATTTTTGGGCAAAAATGCAGAAATTCCCCTAATTTTAGGGCAAAATTGCAGAAATTTCCCTTATTTGGGGGCAAAATTGCAGTAATTCCCCTAATTTTGTGTCAAAATTGCAGAAATTCCCTTTATTTTGGGGCAAAATTGCAGAAATTCCCCAATATTTTGGAGCAAAATTGCAGTAATACCCCTAATTTTGGGACAAAAATGCAGAAATTCCCCTTCTTTTGGGGCAAAAAGGTAGAAATTCCACTTATTTTGGAGCAAAATTGCATAATTTTCCTTTATTATTGGGCAAATAGGAAGTAATGCCCCTAATTTGGGAGCAAAAAGGCAGAAATTCCTCTAATTTTGAGGCAAAATGCAGAAATTCTCCTTTTATGGGGGCAAAAATGCAGAAATTTCTTTTATCTTGGGGAAAAATGCAGAAATTCCTCTTATTTCGGGTCAAAAAGGCAGAAATTCCGCTTATTTGGGGTCAAAAATACAGAAATTACCCTTATTTTAAGGCAAAAAGACTGAAATTTCCCATGTTTTGTGCCAAAAAAAAAACAGAAATTCTTATTTTAGGGCAAAAGGAAGAAATTCCACTTAATTTTGGACAAAAATGCAGAAATTTCAGTTATTTGGGGCAAAAAGACGGTAATGCATCTAATTTTGTGTCAAAAAGGCAGAAATTCCCCTAATTTTTGAGCAAAATTGCAGAAATTTCCCTTATTTTGTGGCAAAATTGCATTAATTCCCCTAATTTTGTGTCAAAATTCCAGAAATTCCCTTTATTTTGGGGCAAAATTGCAGAAATTCCCCTTATTTGGGGACAAAAATGCTTAAATTCCCTTTATTTTGGAGCAAAAATGCAGAAATTTTCCTGATTTTAGGGCCAAAAAACAGAAATTCTCCTTATTTCAGGGCAAAAATACAAAAATTCCTCTTATTTTGGGGCAAAAATGCAGAAATTCCCCTTATTTTAAGCCAAAAATACAGAAATTACCCTTATTTTAGGGCAAGAAGACTAAATTCCCCCTATTTTGGGGCACAAAGGTAAATTCTCCTTATTTTAGGGCAAAAAGGAAGAAATTCCCCTTATTTTTGGGCAAAAATGCAGAAATATCTTTTAATTTGGGGCAAAAATGCAGAAATTTTCCTTATTTTGGGCCAAATAGGCAGAAATTTCCTTTATTTTGAGGCTAAAAGATAGAAATTTAACTTATTTTACAATGAAATTGCAGAAATTTCCTTTATTTTGTGGTAAAAATGCAGAAATTCTCATTATTTAGTGTTATAAAGGCAGAAATTTCCCTTATTTTGGAACAAAATTGCAGAAATTTCTCATATTTTGGGGCAAAAATGCAGTAATGCTTCTAATTTTGGGGCAAAATTCAGAAATATCACAAATTTTGGGGCAAAAAGGCAGAAATTCCTCTTATTTTGTGGCAAAAATGTAGAAATTTCCCTCTTTATGGGACAAAATTGCAGAAATTTTCATTTTTTGGGGGCAAACTGCAGAAATTTTTCTTATTTTTGGGGTAAAAATACAGTAATGCTTCTAATTTTGGGGCAATAATTCAGAAATTCCCCTAATTTTGGGGCAAAAAGGCAGAAATTCCCTGTATTGTGGGGCAAAATTGCTGAAATTTCCCTTTTTATGAACATAATTGCAGAAATTTCCCTTATCTTGGGGCAAAATTGCAGAAATTTCCCTTATTTTGGGGCAAAATTACAGAAATTTCCATTATCGTGGGGCAAAAATGTTAGAAATTCCCCTTTTTTCAAGACATAAAGGTAGAAATTCCACTTATTAGGGGGCAAAAATGCAGAAATTTCCCTTATTTTAGGGCAAAAAGACTGAAATTCCTCTTATTTTGTGACTTATAGGCAGAAATTCTTTTTATTTTAGGGCAAAAATCAGAAATTCCACTTAATTTTGGGCAAAAATGCAATAATTTCTTTTATTTGGGGCAAAAGAGAGTAATGCCCCTAATTTTGGGTCAAAAAGGCAGAAATTATCCTAATTTCTGAGCAAAATTGCAGAAATTTCCCTAATTTTGGGGCAAAATTGCAGAAATTCCCTTTATTTTGGGGCAAAATTGCAGAAATTCCCCATTATTTTGAAGCAAAATTGCAGAAATTCCCCTTATTTTGTGGCAAAAATGCAGAAATTCCGCTTATTTGGGGTCAAAAATGCAGAAATAACCCTTATTTTAGGGCAAAAAGACTGAAATTCCTCTTATTTTGTGCCAAAAGGGCAGAAATTCTTATTTTAGGGCAAAAAGGCAGAAATTCCAATTAATTTTGGGAAAAATGCCGAAATTTCCCGTATTTGGGGCAAAAAAACAGTATTGCCCCTAATTTTGGGTCAAAAAGGCAGAAATTCCCCTAATTTTGTAGCAAAATTGCAGTAATTCCCCTAATTTTCTGTCAAAATTGCAGAAATTTTTTTTATTTTGGGGCAAAATTGCAGAAATTCCCCATTATTTTGGAGCAAAATTGCAGTAATACCCCTAATTTTTGGTCAAAAATGCAGAAAGAGGAGGCAGGGGTAGATAAAGAAGCAGCTAGTTATGAGGAAAAAAGATATTATCCTGACGAGCAGTACAGGCCCATGCGCTTGTCCCCAGCCGTTCCAACAGCACCTCCTTTACCAACAGCCCCTCCTCCTTATGAGACACGTGCACCTTTGAAATCCTTCTCATTCCTCCCAGAGAGAGTAAAGAAACAGGTGCGTCTTACATTATGCCACAAAAATTTGATGATTTTAAAAGAGGCATTTCCTATATTGTTACAGGCCCTAAAAAGTAAGGGCCTATATATTGCCACAGAAAAGCTCCAGATTTTTGATACTGGTCAATTTCTAGGGTCTGTGGTATTTATTCACTGATAAGATTGTCCCTCAAAAGCTCGAGATAAGAAGAGATCACCTTCACACTCTTAATGATTTTCAAAAATTACTGGGAGACATTAATTGGCTTAGACCTTTTCTTAAGATTCTTTCTGCTGAACTTAAACCCTTATTTGATACTCTAGAAAGGGATCCACATGTCTCCTCACCTAGAAGTTTGACCCCGCAAGCAAAAAAAGCGTTACAGTTGGTAGAAGAAGCTATACAGGATGCACAATTGGTTCGCATAGATTATGATAAGCCTTTTTCATTATGTGTTTTTAAAACAAACAGGCTCCCCACTGCTGTGCTTTGGCAACAAGGACCATTATTGTGGGTACATCCTAATGCCTCGCCAGCTAAAATAATTGACTGGTATCCAGATGCTGTGGCACAATTGGCGCTGAGGGGGCTAAAATCTGCCATCACGCATTTTGGCATTGAGCCACAGCTGTTAATTGTTCCCTATAATGCCATGCAGGTTTCCACTCTTGCTGCCACTTCGAATGATTGGGCTATCTTAGTCACTTCCTTTTTGGGAAAAATAGATAATCATTACCCAAAACATCCAATTTTACAGTTTGCTTTAACTCAACCTGTAGTTTTTCCCAAAGTAACGTCCTGTAGTCCCCTAAAAGAAGGGTTAGTTATTTATACTGATGGTTCCAAGACCGGGCTGGGGGCTTTTGTGGTTAACGGGCAGGTCTATTCGAGGCAGTATACAGAAACCTCTCCACAGGTGGTAAAATGTTTAGTGGTTCTTGAGGTTTTACAACGTTTTTCAGAGCCTATAAATATAGTGTCTGATTCATCTTATGTTGTTAATGCTGTCAATTTGCTTGAGGCGGCTGGCATTATTAAACTGTCTAGCAGAGTTGCCTCGATTTTTGCGCAAATTCAAAACTGCCTTCTAGCCAGAAGATCGCCCTTTTATATTACTTACATTAGAGCTCATTCTGGATTGCCAGGACCTATGGCTCAAGGCAATGATTTGGCAGACAGGGCTACAAAAATAATCGCTATAGCCATGTCTTCGCTTCTAGAGGCTGCTAAAAGTTTTCACAAAAACTTTCATGTAACTTCTGAAACTTTGCGGCGCCGCTTTTCCATTTCCAGAAAACAGGCTCGCGATATTGTTGTCAATTGCCAAAATTGCAGTCAGTTTCTGCCTGCGCCCCACTCGGGGGTTAATCCTCGGGGCATCCAGCCTCTTCAAATATGGCAAATGGAGGTTACCCATGTCCCCTCCTTTGGTAAACTGCAATATGTACATGTATCCATTGATACCTGTTCGGAAATAATTGCAGCCACTCCCTTATCTAGAGAAAAGGCCTCACATGCCATCCAACATTGCTTGGAGGCTTGGAGTGCCTGGGGTAAGCCAAAGTTCTTAAAGACAGATAATGGGCCGGCTTTTACCTCACAAAAATTTCAACAATTCTGTAGCCAGATGGCTGTGACTCATCTTACAGGTTTGCCGTATAATCCACAAGGACAAGGTATTGTGGAACATGCTCACCGCACCCTTAAATCATATCTAATAAAACAGAAAGGGGGAATTATGCAGGCTTTGCCCCCTGTGCCTAGGACCGCAGTATCCATGGCACTGTTCACCTTAAATTTTTTAAATCTTGATGACCATGGCCATACGGCAGCTAAAAGGCATTGCCTACCCATGGACAAACCAAAAGAGATGGTAAAATGGAAAGATGTCATAACTAATAAATGGAAAGGACCGGATCTTGTGTTGATAAGATCCAAAGGAGCTGTTTGTGTTTTTCCTCAGGATGAAAATAATCCTTTCTGGGTTCCCAAGAGGCTCACGCGAAAAACGGCAGAGACTCCTGATGACAGCCCTGCTCCTGATGCTGTGGAACCAGAGAGTCAGAGAAGAGACGAGATGGGCGATTCTGTCGGCATTCCTGAAACCAATTCCAGTGGAACTTGATGCTACAGTCTTCCCTAACCTTTTCACCCCCGATATTAACTTGGGTGGGGGTGGGACTCTTGGGAGCAATCCTTTGCTGCGGACTTGCGTTGCTTCTCTGGCTGGTTTGTAAGCTCAAGGCCCAAACAAAATAGAGACAAGGTGGTTACTGCCCAAGCGCCTGCCGCTCTGGAACATGCAGCATCAGCCGATATCTAGTTGTCTATGCTTAAACAGTAGGTCGCCGGCCAGACAGCTCTTGCACTCCTAGAACTTCGGTTCATTGCACAGGATTAGAGTGTCTGGTTTGAGCAGCCCATGAGGGATGCCGAGCTAAGCATCGCACTGAGAGCCTCTTGTCGTGGAGTCATCTCTGGGAGGTACGTCATTTTGCGTGAGGGTTCCCTGCCCCAGTGTCCCTCCCTCAGAAAAACGGCAGAGTGACAGGTCAAGAGTACTGCGGGCTACAAAAAGCCTAGCGGTTACTCCTGTACATGGTCTTTATACACCTTAATGAGGATTTGACCTCTATCTCCGCCCACCTAATATGGGTGTCCTACTTTGCTCAAAGTATAAAAGATAGGGGGAGATGTGGTGCGCCGCCCACACATTCCCACGCATTCGCCATTACAAGATGGCGCTGATATCTGGCTGGAGTTAACAGTAAACAAGCCATGTGCGCACAGGCTGGGTAACTTCTGCTTCATGAGTTCCGCCTCTTCCGTGGCGTCATAGGGCCTGGTGAGTTTCAACCAATCAGGGGGCTCCGCGTCCGAGGCAAGGACTGATCCCTTTATAAGGGGGCGAGCTGGATAGCTCTCTCTCTCTTCTTCCTCTCTTCTTCCTCTCTTTCTCCCGTTGGTTTTCGGCCGTCTCGTGGAGCTTGTTCGTCCTGTTCGTCTTCTTGGATTTCTTGGTTTTCTCCGTCTTTTTCGTCACGTGAAGCAAATACTGGTTTTCCAGAGCAATAAAGTTTACCGCAGAAGGATTCTATTTTGTGTGCCGCGTCGTTCTTGCAGGCGAGACGGTTGCTCGGGACAGAAATTCCCCTACTTTTGGGGCAAAAAGGTAGAAATTCCACTTATTTTGGAGCAAAAGTGCATAATTTTCCCTTATTATTGGGCAAAAAGGCAGTAATGCCCCTCATTTGGGGGCAAAAAGGCAGAAATTCCTCTAATTTTGGGGCAAAATGCAGAAATTCTCCTTATTTGGGGGCAAAAATGAAGAAATTTCAATTTTTTGGGACAAAATTGCCGAAATTTCCCTTATTTTGAGGCAAAATTGCAGAAATTTCTTTTATCTTGTGGAAAAATGCAGAAATTCCCCTTAATTCAGGTCAAAAAGGCAGAAATTCCGCTTATTTGGGGTAAAAAATGCAGAAATTACCCTTATTTTAGGGCAAAAAGATTGAAATTTTTCATATTTTGTGCCAAAAAAACAGAAATTCTTATTTTAGGGCAAAAAAGAAGAAATTCCACTTAATTTTGGACAAAAATGCAGAAATTTCCCTTATTTGGGGAAAAAAAACAGTTATGCCCCTAATTTTGTGTCAAAAAGGCAGAAATTCCCCTAATTTTGGAGCAAAATTGCAGAAATTTCCCTTATTTTAGGGCAAAATTGCAGTAATTCTCCTAATTTTGTGTCAAAATTCCAGAAATTCCCTTTATTTTGGGGCAAAATTGCAGAAATTCCCCTTATTTGAGGACAAAAATGCTGAAATTCCTTTTATTTTGGAGCAAAAATGCAGAAATTTTCCTTATTTTAGGGCAAAAAGACAGAAATTCTCCTTATTTCAGGATAAAAATACAGAAATTCAACTTATTTTGGGGCAAAAATGCAGAAATTCCCCTTATTTTAAGCCAAAAATACAGAAATTACCTTTATTTTAGGGCAAAAAGACTAAATTCCCCCTATTTTGGGGCAAAAAGGTAAATTCTCCTTATTTTAGGGCAAAAAGGAAGAAATTCCCCTTATTTTTGGGCAAAAATGCAGAAATATCTTTTAATTTGGGGCAAAAATGCAGAAATTCCCCTTATTTTGGGCCAAATAGGCAGAAATTTCCATTATTTTGAGGCTAAAAGAAATTTAACTTATTTTACAATAAAATTGCAGAAATTTTCCTTATTTTGTGGCAAAAATGCAGAAATTCCCATTATTTTGGGTTAAACAGGCAGAAATTTCCCTTATTTTGGAACAAAATTGCAGAAATTTCCCATATTTTGGGGCAAAAATGCAGTAATGCTTCTAATTTTGGGGCAAAATTCAGAAATTTCACAAATTTTGGGGCAAAAAGGCAGAAATTCCTCTTATTTTGTGGCAAAAATGTAGAAATTTCCCTCTTTATGGGACAAAATTGCAGAAATTTTCTTTTTTTGGGGGCAAACTGCAGAAATTTTTCTTATTTTGGGGTAAAAATACAGTAATGCTTCTAATTTTGGGGCAATAATTCAGAAATTCCCCTAATTTTGGGGCAAAAAGGCAGAAATTCTCTGTATTGTGGGGCCAAATTGCTGAAATTTCCCTTTTTATGGACATAATTGCAGAAATTTCCCTTATCTTGGGGCAAAATTGCAGAAATTTCCCTTATTTTGGGCACAATTGCAGAAATTTCCCTTATCGTGGGGCAAAAATGTTAGAAATTCCCCTTTTTTCAAGACATAAAGGCAGAAATTCCCCTTATTAGGGGGCAAAAATGCAGAAATTTCCCTTATTTTAGGGCAAAAAGACTGAAATTCCTCTTATTTTGTGACTTAAAGGCAGAAATTCTTTTTATTTTAGGGAAAAAATCAGAAATTGCACTTAATTTTGGGCAAAAATGCAATAATTTCCTTTATTTGGGGCAAAAAAGAGTAATTCACCTAATTTTGGGTCAAAAAGGCAGAAATTATCCTAATTTCTGAGCAAAATTGCAGAAATTTCCCTAATTTTGGGGCAAAATTGCAGAAATTCTCTTTATTTTGGGGCAAAATTGCAGAAATTCCCCATTATTTTGAAGCAAAATTGCAGAAATTCCCCTTATTTTGGGGCAAAAATGCAGAAATTCCGCTTATTTGGGGTCAAAAATGCAGAAATAAGCCTTATTTTAGGGCAAAAAGACTGAAATTCCTCTTATTTTGTGCCAAAAGGGCAGAAATTCTTATTTTAGGGCAAAAAGGCAGAAATTCCAATTAATTTTGGGGAAAATTCCGAAATTTCCCGTATTTCGGGCAAAAAGAGAGTATTGCCCCTAATTTTGGGTCAAAAAGGCAGAAATTCCCCTAATTTTGTAGCAAAATTGCAGTAATTCCCCTAATTTTCTGTCAAAATTGAAGAAATTCTTTTTATTTTGGGGCAAAATTGCAGAAATTCCCCATTATTTTGGAGCAAAATTGCAGCAATACCCCTAATTTTTGGTCAAAAAGGCAGAAATTCCCCTACTTTTGGGGCAAAAAGGTAGAAATTCCACTTATTTTGGAGCAAAAGTGCATAATTTTTCCTTATTATTGGGCAAAAAGGCAGTAATGCATCTCATTTAGAGGCAAAAATGCAGAAATTCCTCTAATTTCGGGGCAAAATGCAGAAATTTTCCTTATTTGGGGGCAAAAATGAAGAAATTTCCATTTTTTGGGAAAAAATTGCAGAAATTTTCCTTATTTTGGGGCAAAATTGCAGAAATTTCTTTTATCTTGTGGAAAAATGCAGAAATTCCCCTTATTTCGGGTCAAAAAGGCAGAAATTCTGCTTATTTGGGGTAAAAAATGCAGAAATTATTCTAATTTTAGGGCAAAAAGATTGAAATTTTTCATATTTTGTGCCAAAAAACCAGAAATTCTTATTGTAGGGCAAAAAGGAAGAAATTCCACATAATTTTGGACAAAAATGCAGAAATTTCCCTTATTTGGGGCAAAAAGACAGTAATGCCCCTAATTTTGGGTCGAAAAGACAGAAATTCCTCTAATTTTGGAGCAAAATTGCAGAAATTTCTCTAATTTTGGAGGAAAATATCAGAAATTTTTCTAAGTTTGTGGCAAAATTGCAGAAATTCCCTTTATTTTGGGGAAAAATTGCAGAAATTCACCATTATTTTGGAGCTAAATTGCAGAAATTCCACTTATTTTAGAGCAAAAATGCAGAAATTCCCCTAATTTTGGCAAAAATTTGCAGAAATGTCCCTTATTTTGGGGCAAAATCGCAAAAATTTCCCTAATTTTGTGTTAAAATTTCAGAAATTCCCTTAATTTTGAAGCAAAAATGGAGAATTTTCCTTATTTTGGGGCAAAAACTGTGAAATTCCTCTTATTTTGGAGCAAAAATGCAGAAATTTTTTTTTAAATTAGAGCAAAAAGGGAGAAATTCTCTTTATTTTAGGCCAAAAATACAGAAATTACCCTTATTTTAGGCCAAAAAGTCTAAATTTTCCTTATTTTGGCAAAAAAAGGCAGAAATTCCCCTTATTTTAGGGTAAAAATGCAGAAATTCCCCTTAATTTTGGGATCAATGCAAAAGTTTCCCTTTATTTGGGGCAAAAATGCAGAAATTGCCCTTATATTGGGCCAAATAGGCAGAAATTTCCCTTATTTTGAGTGAAAAGGATAGAAATTTAAATTATTTAAGGATAAAATTGTAGAAATTTCCCTTATTTTGTGGAAAAATGCAGAAATTCCCATTATTTTGCGGTAAAGAGGCAGAAATTTCCTTTATTTTGGAACAAAATTGCAGAAATTCCCCATATTTTGGGGCAAAAATGCAGTAATGCTTCTAATTTTGGGGCAAAATTCAGGAATTTCACTAATTTTGCGGCAAAAACTCAGAAATTCCTCTTATTTTGTGGCAAAAATTCAGAAATTTCCCTCTTTATGAAACAAAATTGCAAATATTTTCTTTATTTTGTGGCAAACTGCAGAAATTTTTCTTATTTTGGGGTAAAAATGCAGTAATGCTTCTAACTTTGGGGCAAAAATGCTGAAATTCCCCTTATTTTGGAGCAAAAATGCAGAATTTTTTCTTATTTTAGGGCAAAAAGACAGAAATTCTCCTTATTTCAGGGCAAAAATAAAGAAATTCCCCTTATTTTGGGGCAAAAATACAGAAATTCCCCTTATTTTAAGCCAAAAATACAGAAATTACCCTTATTTTAGGGCAAAAAGACTAAATTCCCTCTATTTTTAGTCAAAAAAGTAATTTCCCCTTATTTTAGGGCAAAAAAGCAGAAATTCCCCTTATTTTTAAGCAAAAATGCAGAAATTTCTTTTAATTTGGGGCAAAAATGCAGAAATTCCCCTTATTTTGGGCCAAATAGGCAGAAATTTCCTTTATTTTTGGGTAAACTATAGAAATTTAATATATTTTAAGATAAAATTGCAGAAATTTCCCTTATTTTGTGGCAAAAATGCAGAAATTCCCATTATTTTGGGGTAAAAAGGCAGAACTTTCCCTTATTTTGGAACAAAATTGCAGAAATTTCCAATATTTTGGAGCAAAAATGCAGTAATGCTTTTAATTTTGGGGTAAAATTCAGAAATTTCTCTAATTTTGGGTCAAAATACAGAAATTCCTCTTATCTTGGGGCAAAAATGCAGCAATTTCCTTTATTTTGAGGCAAATTGCAGAAATTTCCCTTATTTTGTGGCAAAAATTCTGTAATGCTTCTAATATTGGGGCAAAAATCAGAAATTCCATTAGTTTTGGGGCAAAAAGGCAGAAATTCTCCTTTTTGTGGGACAACATTGCAGAAATTTCCCTTTTTTGGAACAAAATTGCAAATTTTTCCCTTATTTTTGGACAAAATTGCAGAAATTTCCCTTATCATGTGGCAAAAATGCAGAAATTCCCCTTATTTAAGGTCAAAAATGCAGAAATTCCACTCATTTGGGGGAAAATTTCTGAAATTACCCTTCTTTTAGAGAAAAAGCCTGAAATTCCCCTTATTTTGTGCCAAAAGGCAGAAATTCTTATTTTAGAGCAAAAAGGCAGAAATTCTACAAAATTTTGGGCAAAAATGCAGAAATTTCCCTTATTTTGGAGCAAAAACATAGTAATACCCCAAATTTTAGGGCAAAAAGGCAAAAATTCCCCTAATTTTGGTGCAAAAATTCAGAAATTCCTTTTATTTTGGGGCAAAAATGTTGAAATTCCCCTTATTATGGAGCAAAAATGCAGAAATTTTTCTTATTTTAGTTCAAAAAGACAGAAATTCTCCTTATTTTAAACCAAAAATACATAAATTACTCTTATTTTAGGCCAAAATGACCAAATTCCTCTTATTTTTGGGCAAAAAAGCAAAAAATTTACTTTTATTTTAGAGCAAAAAGGCAGAAATTTCCCTTATTTTGGGGCAAAATTGTAGAAATTTACCTTATCTTGGGGCAAAAATGCAGAAATTCCGCTTATTTGGCGTCAAAAATGCAGAAATAACCCTTATTTTAGGGCAAAAAAACTGAAATTCCCCTCATTTTGTGCCAAAATGGCAGAAATTCTTATTTTAGGGCAAAAAGGCTGAAATTCCACTTAATTTTGGGCATAAATGCAGAAATTTCCCTTATTTGGGGCAAAAAGACAGTAATGCCCCTAATTTTGGGTCAAAAAGGCAGAAATTCCCCTAATTTGGGGGCAAAATTGCACAAATTTCCCTTATTTTGAGGAAAAAATTGCAGAAATTCCCCTAATTTTCTGTCAAAATTGCAGAAATTCCCTTTATGATGGGGCAAAATTGCAGAAATTCTCCTTTATTTTAAAGCAAAATTGCAGTAATACCCCTAATTTTTGGTCAAAAAGGCAGAAATTCCCCTTCTTTTAGAGCAAAAATGTAGAAATTCCACTTATTTTGGAGAAAAATTGCATAATTTTCCCTTATTATAGAGCAAAAAGTAAGTAATGCCCCTAATTTTGGGACAAAAAGGCAGAAATTCCCCTAGTTTTGGGGCAAAATGCAGAAATTCTCCTTATTTGGGGGCAAAAATGCAGAATTTTCATTTTTTGGGAAAAAATTGCAGAAATTTTTTTTTATTTTAGGGCAAAATTGCAGAAATTTCTTGGATCTTGGGAAAAATATGGAGAACTTCCTCTTATTTCGGATCAAAAAGGCAGAAATTCCGCTTATTTGGGGTCAAAATGCAGAAATTACCCTTATTTTAGGGCAAAAAGACTGAAATTCCCAATATTGTGTGCCAAAAAAACAGAAATTTTTATTTAAGGGCAAAAAGAAAGAAATTCCACTTAATTTTGCACAAAAATGCAGAAATTTCCCTTATTTGGGGCCAAAAGACAGTAAAGCCCCTTATTTTGTGTCAAAAAGTCAGAAATTCCCCATATTTTGGAGCAAAATTGCAGAAATTTCCCTTATTTTGGGGCAAAATTGCAGTAATTCCCCTAATTTTGTGTCAAAATTGCAGAAATTCCCTTTATTATGAGGCAAAATTGCAGAAATTTACCTTATTTGGGGGCAAAAATGCTGAAATTCCCCTTATTTTGGAGCAAAAATGCAGTAATTTTTCTTATTTTAGGGCAAAAAGACAGAAATTCTTTTTATTTCAGGGCAAAAATACAGATAATCCCCTTATTTTGGGGCAAAAATACAGAAATTCCTTTTATTTTAAGCCAAAAATACAGAAATTACCCTTATTTTAGTACAAAAAGACTAAATTTCCTCTATTTTGGGGCAAAAAGGTAAATTCCCCTTATTTTAGGGCATAAAAGCCGAAATTTTCCTTATTTTTAAGCAAAAATGCAGAAATTTCTTTTAATTTGGGGCAAAAATGCAGAAATTCCCCTTATTTTGGGCCAAATAGGCAGAAATTTTCCTTATTTTTGGGCTAAAGGATAGAAATTTAATATATTTTAAGATAAAATTGCAGAAATTTCCCTTATTTTGTGGCAAAAATGCAGAAATTCCCATTATTTTGGGGAAAAAGGCAGAACTTTCCCTTATTTTGAAACAAAATTGCAGAAATTTCCCATATTTTGGAGCAAAAATGCAGTAATGCTTTTAATTTTGGGGTAAAATTCAGAAATTTCTCTAATTTTGGGTCAAAATAAAGAAATTCCTCTTATCTTGGGGCAAAAGTGCAGAAATTTCCTTTATTTTGAAGCAAATTGCAGAAATTTATCTTATTTTGTGGCAAAAATTCTGTAATGCTTCTAATTTTGGGGCAAAAATCAGAAATTCCATTAGTTTTGGGGCAAAAAGGCAGAAATTCTCCTTTTTGTGGGACAACATTGCAGAAATTTCCCTTTTTTGGAACAAAATTGCAGATTTTTCCCTTATTTTTGGGCAAAATTGCAGAAATTTCCCTTATCTTGTGCCAAAAATGCAGAAATTCCCCTTATTTAAGGTCAAAAATGCAGAAATTCCGCTCATTTGGGGGAAAATTTTTGAAATTACCCTTCTTTTAGAGAAAAAGCCTGAAATTCCCCTTATTTTGTGCCAAAAAGGCAGAAATTCTTCTTATTTTAGAGCAAAATGGCAGAAATTCCACAAAATTTTGGGCAAAAATACAGAAATTTCCTTTATTTTGGAGCAAAAAGACAGTAATACCCCTAATTTTGGGGCAAAAAGTCAGAAATTCCCCGAAATTTGGAGCAAAATTGCAGAAATTTCCCTTATTTTGAGGCATAATTGCAGTAATTCCCCTAATTTTCTGTCAAAATTGCAGAAAATCCCTTTATTATGGAACAAAATTGCAGAAATTCCCCATTATTTTGAAGCAAAATTGCAGTAATACCCCTAATTTTTTGTCAAAAAGGCAGAAATTCCCCTTCTTTTGGGGCAAAAATGTAGAAATTCCAATTATTTTGGAGCAAAATTGCATAGTTTTCCCTTATTATTGGACAAAAATGAAGTAATGCCCCTAATTTTGGGGCAAAAAGGCAGAAATTCCCCTAATTTTGGGGCAAAAATGCAGAAATTTCTATTTTTTGGGACAAAATTGCAGAAATTTCCCCTATTTTAGGGCAAAATTGCAGAAATTTCTATTATCTTGGGGAAAAAAATGCAGAAATTCCCCTTATTTCGGGTCATAAATGCAGAAATTACCCTTATTTTAGGGCAAAAAGACTGAAATTCCCCATATCTTGTGCCAAAAAACCAGAAATTCTTATTTTAGGGCAAAAAGGTAGAAATTCCACTTAATTTTGGACAAAAATGCAGAAATTTCCCTTATTTGGGCATAAAGACGGTAATGACCCTAATTTTGTGTAAAAAAGGCAGAAAGTCCCTATAATTTTGGAGCAAAATTGCAGAAATTTCCCTTATTTTGGGGCAAAATTGCAGTAATTCCCCTAATTTTGTGTCAAAATTGCAGAAATTTCCTTTATTTTGTGGCAAAATTGCAGAAATTCCCCTTTTTGGGGGCAAAAATGCTGAAATTCCCCTTATTTTGGAGCAAAAATGCAGAAATTTTTCTTCTTTTAGGGCAAAAAGACAGAAATTCTCCTTATTTCAGGGCAAAAATACAGAAATTCCTTTTATTTTGTGGCAAAAATACAGAAATTCCCCTTATTTTGAGCCAAAAATACAGAAATTACCCTTATTTTAGGGCAAAAAGACTAAATTCCCTCTATTTTGGGGCAAAAAGGTAAATTCCCCTTATTTTAGGGCAAAAAAGCAGAAATTCCCCTTATTTTTAAGCAAAAATGCAGAAATTTTTTTTAATTTTGGGCAAAAATGCAGAAATTCCCCTTATTTTGGTCCAAATAGGCAGAAATTTCCCTTATTTTTGGGCTAAAGGATAGAAATTTAATATATTTTAAGATAAAATTACAGAAATTTCCCTTATTTTGTTGCAAAAATGCAGAAATTCCCATTATTTTGGGGTAAAAAGGCAGAACTTTTCTTATTTTAGAACAAAATTGCAGAAATTTCCTATATTTTGGAGCAAAAATGCAGTAATGCTTTTAATTTTGGGGTAAAATTCAGAAATTTCTCTAATTTTGGGTCAAAATACAGAAATTCCTCTTATCTTGGGGCAAAAATGCAGAAATTTCCTTTATTTTGAGGCAAATTGCAGAAATTTCCCTTATTTTGTAGCAAAAATTCTGTAATGCATCTAATATTGGGGCAAAAATCAGAAATTCCATTAGTTTTGGGGCAAAAAGGCAGAAATTCTCCTTTTTGTGGGACAACATTGCAGAAATTTCCCTTTTTTGGAACAAAATTGCAAATTTTTCCCTTATTTTTGGGCAAAATTGCAGAAATTTCACTTATCTTGTGGCAAAAATGCAGAAATTCCCCTTATTTAAGGTCAAAAATGCAGAAATTCCGCTCATTTGGGGGAAAATTTCTGAAATTACCCTGATTTTAGAGAAAAAGCCTGAAATTCCCCTTATTTTGTGCCAAAAAGGCAGAAATTCTTCTTATTTTAGAGCAAAAAGGCAGAAATTCCACAAAATTTTGGGCAAAAATGCAGAAATTTCCCTTATTTTGGAGCAAAAACACAGTAATACCCCAAATTTTGAGGCAAAAAGGCAAAAATTCCCCTAATTTTGGTGCAAAAAGTCAGAAATTCTTTTTATTTTGGGGCAAAAATGCTGAAATTCTCTTATTATGGAGCAAAAATGCAGAAATTTTTCTTATTTTAGTTCAAAAATACAGAAATTCTCCTTATTTTAAACCAAAAATACATAAATTACTCCTATTTTAGGCCAAAATGACCAAATTCCTCTTATTTTTGGGCAAAAAAGCAAAAATTTTCCTTTTATTTTAGAGCAAAAAGGCAGAAATTTCCCTTATTTTGGGGCAAAATTGTAGAAATTTCCCTTATCTTGGGGCAAATATGCAGAAATTCTGCTTATTTGGCATCAAAAATGCAGAAATAACCCTTATTTTAGGGCAAAAAAACTGAAATTCTCCTCATTTTTGCAAAAATTGCAGAAATTCTTATTTTAGGGCAAAAAGGCAGAAATTCCAATTAATTTTGGGCAAAAATGCTGAAATTTCCTTATTTGGGGCAAAAAGACAGTAATGCCTTTAATTTTGGGTCAAAAGGCAGAAATTCCTCTAATTTTGGAGCAAAATTGCAAAAATTTCCCTCTTTTTGGAAAAAAAATTTCATAAATTCCCCTAATTTTCTGTCAAAATTGCAGAAATTCCCTTTATTATGGGGCAAAATTGCAGAAATTCCCCATTATTTTGAAGCAAAATTGCAGTAATACCCCTAATTTTTGGTCAAAAAGGCAGAAATTCCCCTTATTTAGAGCAAAAATGGAGAAATTCCACTTATTTTAGAGCAAAATTGCATAATTTTCCCTTATTATTGAGCAAAAAGTAAGTAATGCCCCTAATTTTGGGACAAAAAGGCAGAAATTCCTCTAATTTTGGGGCAAAATCTAGAAATTCTCTTTATTTGGGGGAAAAAATGCAGAAATTTCCATTCTTTGGGAAAAAAATTGCAGAAATTTGTCTTATTTTAGGGCAAAATTGCAGAAATTTCTTTTATCTTGGGGAAAATATGCAGAACTTCCCCTTATTTCGGGTCAAAAAGGCAGAAATTCTGCTTATTTGGGGTCAAAAATGAAGAAATTACCCTTATTTCAGGGCAAAAAGACTGAAATTCCCCGTATTTTGTGCCAAAAAAACAGAAATTCTTATTTTAGGGCAGAAAGGAAGAAATTCCACTTACTTTTGGACAAAAATGCAGAAATTTCCCTTATTTGGGGCCAAAAGAAAGTAAAGCCCTTTATTTTGTGTCAAAAAGTCAGAAATTCCCCATATTTTGGAGCAAAATTGCAGAAATTTCCCTTATTTTGGGGCAAAATTGCAGTAATTCCCCTAATTTTGTGTCAAAATTCCAGAAATTCCCTTTATTTTGGGGCAAAAATACAGAAATTCCCCTTATTTTAAGCCAAAAATACAGAAATTACCTTTATTTTTGGGCAAAAAAACTAAATTATCCCTATTTTGTGGCAAAAAGGTAAATTCCCCTTATTTTAGGGCAAAAAAGCAGAAATTCCCCTTATTTTTAAGCAAAAATGCAGAAATATCTTTTAATTTGGGGCAAAAATGCAGAAATTCCCCTTATTTTGGGCCAAATAGGCAGAAATTTCCCTTATTTTTGGGCTAAAGGATAGAAATTTAATATGTTTTAAGATAAAATTGCAGAAATTTCCCTTATTTTGTGGCAAAAATGCAGAAATTCCCATTATTTTGGGGTAAAAAGGCAGAACTTTCCCTTATTTTGGAACAAAATATCAGAAATTTCCCATATTTTGGAGCAAAAATGCAGTAATGCTTTTAATTTTGGGGTAAAATTCAGAAATTTCTCTAATTTTGGGTCAAAATACAGAAATTCCTCTTATCTTGGGGCAAAAATGCAGAAATTTCCTTTATTTTGAGGCAAATTGCAGAAATTTCCCTTATTTTGTGGCAAAAATTCTTCAATGCTTCTAATTTTGGGGCAAAAATCAGAAATTCCATTAGTTTTGGGGCAAAAAGGCAGAAATTCTCCTTTTTGTGGGACAACATTGCAGAAATTTCCCTTTTTGGAACAAAATTGCAAATTTTTCCCTTATTTTTGGGCAAAATTGCAGAAATTTTCCTTATCTTGTGGCAAAAATGCAGAAATTCCCCTTATTTAAGGTCAAAAATGCAGAAATTCCGCTCATTTGGGGTAAAATTTCTGAAATTACCCTTATTTTAGAGAAAAAGCCTGAAATTCCCCTTATTTTGTGCCAAAAAAGCAGAAATCCTTATTTTAGAGCAAAAAGGCAGAAATTCCACAAAATTTTGGGCAAAACTGCAGAAATTTCCCTTATTTTGGAGCAAAAACACAGTAATAACCCTAATTTTGGGGCAAAAAGGCAAAAATTCCCCTAATTTTGGTGCAAAAATTCAGAAATTCCTTTTATTTTGGGGCAAAAATGCTGAAATTCCCCTTATTATGGAGCAAAAATGCAGAAATTTTTCTTATTTTAGTTCAAAAAGACAGAAATTCTCTTTATTTTAAACCAAAAATACATAAATTACTCTTATTTTAGGCTAAAATGACCAAATTCCTCTTATTTTTGGGCAAAACAGCAAAAATTTTACTTTTATTTTAGAGCAAAAAGGCAGAAATTTTCCTTATTTTGGGGCAAAATTGTAGAAATTTCCCTTATCTTGGGGCAAAAATGCAGAAATTCCGCTTATTTGGCGTCAAAAATGCAGAAAAAACCCTTATTTTAAGGCAAAAAAACTGAAATTCCCCTCATTTTGTGCCAAAATGGCAGAAATTCTTATTTTAGGGCAAAAAGGCAGAAATTCCACTTAATTTTGGGCAAAAATGCAGAAATTTCCCTTACTTGGGGCAAAAAGACAGTAATGCCCCTAATTTTGGGTCAAAAAAAGCCAGAAATTCCCCTAATTTTGGGGCAAAATTGCACAAATTTCCCTTATTTTGGGGAAAAAATTTCATAAATTCCCCTAATTTTCTGTCAAAATTGCAGAAATTCCCTTTATTATGGGGCAAAATTGCAGAAATTCCCCATTATTTTGAAGCAAAATTGAAGTAATACCCCTAATTTTTGGTCAAAAAGGCGGAAATTCCCCTTCTTTTAGAGCAAAAATGTAGAAATTCCACTTATTTTGGAGCAAAATTGCATAATTTTCCCTTATTATAGAGCAAAAAGTAAGTAATGCCCCTAATTTTGGGACAAAAAGGCAGAAATTTCCCTAATTTTGGGGCAAAATGCAGAAATTCTCCTTATTTGGGGGCAAAAATGCAGAAATTTCCATTTTTTGGGAAAAAAATTGCAGAAATTTTTCTTATTTTAGGGCAAAATTGCAGAAATTTCTTTTATCTTGGGGAAAATATGCAGAACTTCCCCTTATTTCGGGTCAAAAATGAAGAAATTCCACTTATTTGAGGTCAAAAATGCAGAAATTACCTTTATTTTAGGGCAAAAAGACTGAAATTCCCCATATTTTGTGCCAAAAAACCAGAAATTCTTATTTTAGGGCAAAAAGGAAGAAATTCCACTTAATTTTGGACAAAAATGCAGAAATTTCCCTTATTTGAGGCCAAAAGACAGTAAAGCCCCTTATTTTGTGTCAAAAAGTCAGAAATTCCCCATATTTTGGAGCAAAATTGCAGAAATTTCCCTTATTTTGGGGCAAAATTTCAGTAATTCCCCTAATTTTGTGTCAAAATTGCAGAAATTCCCTTAATTATGGGGCACAATTGCAGAAATTCCCCTTATTTGGGGGCATAAATGCTAAAATTCCCCTTTTTTGGAGCAAAAATGCAGAAATTTTTCTTATTTTAGGGCAAGAAGACAGAAATTCTCTATATTTCAGAGCAAAAATACAGAAATTCCTATTATTTTGGTGCAAAAATACAGAAATTCCCCTTATTTTAAGCCAAAAATACAGAAATTCCCCTTATTTTAAGCCAAAAATACAGAAATTACCCTTATTTTAGGGCAAAAAGACTAAATTCCCTCTATTTTGGGGCAAAAAGGTAAATTCCCCTTATTTTAGGGCAAAAACGCAGAAATTCCCCTTATTTTTAAGCAAAAATGCAGAAATTTTTTTTAATTTGGGGCAAAAATGCAGAAATTCCCCTTATTTTGGGCCAAATAGGCAGAAATTTCCCTTATTTTTGGGCTAAAGGATAGAAATTTAATATATTGTAAGATAAAATTGCAGAAATTTCCCTTATTTTGTTGCAAAAATGCAGAAATTCCCATTATTTTGGGGTAAAAAGGCAGAACTTTCCCTTATTTTAGAACAAAATTGCAGAAATTTCCTATATTTTGGAGCAAAAATGCAGTAATGCTTTTAATTTTGGGGTAAAATTCAGAAATTTCTCTAATTTTGGGTCAAAATACAGAAATTCCTCTTATCTTGGGGCAAAAATGCAGAAATTTCTTTTATTTTGAGGCAAATTGCAGAAATTTCCTATATTTTGTGGCAAAAATTCTGTAATGCATCTAATATTGGGGCAAAAATCAGAAATTCCATTAGTTTTGGGGAAAAAAGGCAGAAATTCTACTTTTTGTGGGACAACATTGCAGAAATTTCCCTTTTTTGGAACAAAATTGCAAATTTTTCCCTTATTTTTGGGCAAAATTGCAGAAATTTCACTTATCTTGTGGCAAAAATGCAGAAATTCCCCTTATTTAAGGTCAAAAATGCAGAAATTCCGCTCATTTGGGGGAAAATTTCTGAAATTACCCTTCTTTTAGAGAAAAAGCCTGAAATTCCCCTTATTTTGTGCCAAATAGGCAGAAATTCTTCTTATTTTAGAGCAAAAAGGCAGGAATTCCACAAAATTTTGGGCAAAAATGCAGAAATTTCCCTTATTTTGGAGCAAAAACACAGTAATACCCCAAATTTTGAGGCAAAAAGGCAAAAATTCCCCTAATTTTGGTGCAAAAATTCAGAAATTCCTTTTATTTTGGGCAAAAATGCTGAAATTCCCTTATTATGGAGCAAAAATGCAGAAATTTTTCTTATTTTAGTTCAAAAATACAGAAATTCTCCTTATTTTAAACCAAAAATACATAAATTACTCCTATTTTAGGCCAAAATGACCAAATTCCTCTTATTTTTGGGCAAAAAAGCAAAAATTTTCCTTTTATTTTAGAGCAAAAAGGCAGAAATTTCCCTTATTTTGGGGCAAAATTGTAGAAATTTCCCTTATCTTGTGGCAAATATGCAGAAATTCCGCTTATTTGGCGTCAAAAATGCAGAAATAAGCCTTATTTTAGGGCAAAAAAAACTGAAATTCTCCTCATTTTTGCAAAAATTGCAGAAATTCTTATTTTAGGGCAAAAAGGCAGAAATTCCACTTAATTTTGGGCAAAAATGCTGAAATTTCCTTATTTGGGGCAAAAAGACAGTAATGCCTTTATTTTTGGGTCAAAAGGCAGAAATTCCTATAATTTTGGAGCAAAATTGCAGAAATTTCCCTTATTTTGGAAAAAAAATTGCAGAAATTCCCCTAATTTTCTGTCAAAATTGCAGAAATTCCCTTTATTATGGGGCAAAATTGCAGAAATTCCCCATTATTTTGAAGCAAAATTGCAGTAATACCCCTAATTTTTGGTCAAAAAGGCAGAAATTCCCCTTATTTAGAGCAAAAATGGAGAAATTCCACTTATTTTAGAGCAAAATTGCATAATTTTCCCTTATTATTGAGCAAAAAGTAAGTAATGCCCCTAATTTTGGGACAAAAAGGCAGAAATTCCTCTAATTTTGGGGCAAAATCTAGAAATTCTTTTTATTTGGGGGAAAAAATGCAGAAATTTCCATTCTTTGGGAAAAAAATTGCAGAAATTTGTCTTATTTTAGGGCAAAATTGCAGAAATTTCTTTTATCTTGGGGAAAATATGCAGAACTTCCCCTTATTTCGGGTCAAAAAGGCAGAAATTCCGCTTATTTGGGGTCAAAAATGAAGAAATTACCCTTATTTCAGGGCAAAAAGACTGAAATTCCCCGTATTTTGTGCCAAAAAAACAGAAATTCTTATTTTAGGGCAAAAAGGAAGAAATTCAACATACTTTTGGACAAAAATGCAGAAATTTCCCTTATTTGGGGCCAAAAGAAAGTAAAGCCCTTTATTTTGTGTCAAAAAGTCAGAAATTCCCCATATTTTGGAGCAAAATTGCAGAAATTTCCCTTATTTTGGGGCAAAATTGCAGTAATTCCCCTAATTTTGTGTCAAAATTCCAGAAATTCCCTTTATTTTGGGGCAAAAATACAGAAATTCCCCTTATTTTAAGCCAAAAATACAGAAATTACCTTTATTTTAGGGCAAAAAAACTAAATTATCCCTATTTTGTGGCAAAAAGGTAAATTCCCCTTATTTTAGGGCAAAAAAGCAGAAATTCCCCTTATTTTTAAGCAAAAATGCAGAAATATATTTTAATTTGGGGCAAAAATGCAGAAATTCCCCTTATTTTGGGCCAAATAGGCAGAAATTTCCCTTATTTTTGAGCTAAAGGATAGAAATTTAATATGTTTTAAGATAAAATTGCAGAAATTTCCCTTATTTTGTGGCAAAAATGCAGAAATTCCCATTATTTTGGGGTAAAAAGGCAGAACTTTCCCTTATTTTGGAACAAAATAGCAGATATTTCCCATATTTTGGAGCAAAAATGCAGTAATGCTTTTAATTTTGGGGTAAAATTCAGAAATTTCTCTAATTTTGGGTCAAAATACAGAAATTCCTCTTATCTTGGGGCAAAAATGCAGAAATTTCCTTTATTTTGAGGCAAATTGCAGAAATTTCCCTTATTTTGTGGCAAAAATTCTGTAATGCTTCTAATTTTGGGGCAAAAATCAGAAATTCCATTAGTTTTGGGGCAAAAAGGCAGAAATTCTCCTTTTTGTGGGACAACATTGCAGAAATTTCCTTCTTTTGGAACAAAATTGCAAATTTTTCCCTTATTTTTGGGCAAAATTGCAGAAATTTTCCTTATCTTGTGGCAAAAATGCAGAAATTCCCCTTATTTAAGGTCAAAAATGCAGAAATTCCGCTCATTTGGGGTAAAATTTCTGAAATTACCCTTATTTTAGAGAAAAAGCCTGAAATTCCCCTTATTTTGTGCCAAAAAGGCAGAAATCCTTATTTTGGAGCAAAAAGGCAGAAATTCCACAAAATTTTAGGCAAAAATGCAGAAATTTCCCTTATTTTGGAGCAAAAACACAGTAATACCCCTAATTTTGGAGCAAAAAGGCAAAAATTCCCCTAATTTTGGTGCAAAAAGTCAGAAATTCTTTTTATTTTGGGGCAAAAATGCTGAAATTCCCCTTATTATGGAGCAAAAATGCAGAAATTTTTCTTATTTTAGTTCAAAAAGACAGAAATTCTCTTTATTTTAAACCAAAAATACATAAATTACTCTTATTTTAGGCTAAAATGACCAAATTCCTCTTATTTTTGGGCAAAACAGCAAAAATTTTACTTTTATTTTAGAGCAAAAAGGCAGAAATTTTCCTTATTTTGGGGCAAAATTGTAGAAATTTCCCTTATCTTGGGGCAAAAATGCAGAAATTCCGCTTATTTGGTGTCAAAAATGCAGAAAAAACCCTTATTTTAAGGCAAAAAAACTGAAATTCCCCTCATTTTGTGCCAAAATGGCAGAAATTCTTATTTTAGGGCAAAAAGGCAGAAATTCCACTTAATTTTGGGCAAAAATGCAGAAATTTCCCTTACTTGGGGCAAAAAGACAGTAATGCCCCTAATTTTGGGTCAAAAAAGCCAGAAATTCCCCTAATTTTGGGGCAAAATTGCACAAATTTCCCTTATTTTGGGGAAAAAATTTCATAAATTCCCCTAATTTTCTGTCAAAATTGCAGAAATTCCCTTTATTATGGGGCAAAATTGCAGAAATTCCCCATTATTTTGAAGCAAATTTGAAGTAATATTCCTAATTTTTGGTCAAAAAGGCGGAAATTCCCCTTCTTTTAGAGCAAAAATGTAGAAATTCCACTTATTTTGGAGCAAAATTGCATAATTTTCCCTTATTATAGAGCAAAAAGTAAGTAATGCCCCTAATTTTGGGACAAAAAGGCAGAAATTCCCCTAATTTTGGGTCAAAATGCAGAAATTCTCCTTATTTGGGGGCAAAAATGCAGAAATTTCCATTTTTTGGGAAAAAAAATTGCAGAAATTTTTCTTATTTTAGGGCAAAATTGCAGAAATTTCTTTTATCTTGGGGAAAATATGCAGAACTTCCCCTTATTTTGGGTCAAAACGGAAAAATTCAGCTTATTTGAGGTCAAAAATGCAGAAATTACCCTTATTTTAGGGCAAAAAGACTGAAATTCCCCATATTTTGTGCCAAAAAAACAGAAATTCTTATTTTAGGGCAAAAAGGAAGAAATTCCACTTAATTTTGGACAAAAATGCAGAAATTTTCCTTATTTGGGGCCAAAAGACAGTAAAGCCCCTTATTTTGTGTCAAAAAGTCAGAAATTCCCCATATTTTGGAGCAAAATTGCAGAAATTTCCCTTATTTTGGGGAAAAATTGCAGTAATTCCCCTAATTTTGTGTCAAAATTGCAGAAATTCCCTTTATTATGGGGCACAATTGCAGAAATTCCCCTTATTTGGGGGCATAAATGCTAAAATTCCCCCTTTTTTGGAGCAAAAATGCAGAAATTTTTCTTATTTTAGGGCAAAAAGACAGAAATTCTCTATATTTCAGAGCAAAAATACAGAAATTCCTCTTATTTTGGGGCAAAAATACAGAAATATCCCTTATTTTAAGCCAAAAATACAGAAATTACCCTTATTTTAGGGCAAAAAGACTAAATTCCCTCTATTTTGGGGCAAAAAGGTAAATTCCCCTTATTTTAGGGCAAAAAAGCAGAAATTCCCCTTATTTTTAAGCAAAAATGCAGAAATTTTTTTTAATTTGGGGCAAAAATGCAGAAATTCCCCTTATTTTGGGCCAAATAGGCAGAAATTTCCCTTATTTTTGGGCTAAATGATAGAAATTTAATATATTTAAGATAAAATTGCAGAAATTTCCCTTATTTTGTTGCAAAAATGCAGAAATTCCCATTATTTTGGGGTAAAAAGGCAGAACTTTCCCTTATTATAGAACAAAATTGCAGAAATTTCCCATATTTTGGAGCAAAAATGCAGTAATGCTTTTAATTTTGGGGTAAAATTCAGAAATTTCTCTAATTTTGGGTCAAAATACAGAAATTCCTCTTATCTTGGGGCAAAAATGCAGAAATTTCCTTTATTTTGAGGCAAATTGCAGAAATTTCCCTTATTTTGTGGCAAAAATTCTGTAATGCTTCTAATATTGGGGCAAAAATCAGAAATTCCATTAGTTTTGGGGCAAAAAGGCAGAAATTCTCCTTTTTGTGGGACAACATTGCAGAAATTTCCCTTTTTTGGAACAAAATTGCAAATTTTTCCCTTATTTTTGGGCAAAATTGCAGAAATTTCCCTCATCTTGTGGCAAAAATGCAGAAATTCCTCTTATTTAAGGTCAAAAATGCAGAAATTCCGCTCATTTGGAAGAAAATTTCTGAAATTACCCTGATTTTAGAGAAAAAGCCTGAAATTCCCCTTATTTTGTGCCAAAAAGGCAGAAATCTTTATTTTAGAGCAAAAAGGCAGAAATTCCACAAAATTTTGGGCAAAAATGCAGAAATTTCCCTTATTTTGGAGCAAAAACACAGTAATAACCCTAATTTTGGGGCAAAAAGGCAAAAATTCCCTCAATTTTGGTGCAAAAAGTCAGAAATTCCTTTTATTTTGGGGCAAAAATGCTGAAATTCCCCTTATTATGGAGCAAAAATGCAGAAATTTTTCTTATTTTAGTTCAAAAAGACAGAAATTCTCTTTATTTTAAACCAAAAATACATAAATTACTCTTATTTTAGGCTAAAATGACCAAATTCCTCTTATTTTTGGGCAAAACAGCAAAAATTTTACTTTTATTTTAGAGCAAAACGGCAGAAATTTTCCTTATTTTGGGGCAAAATTGTAGAAATTTCCCTTATCTTGGGGCAAAAATGCAGAAATTCTGCTTATTTGGCGTCAAAAATGCAGAAAAAACCCTTATTTTAAGGCAAAAAAACTGAAATTCCCCTCATTTTGTGCCAAAATGGCAGAAATTCTTATTTTAGGGCAAAAAGGCAGAAATTCCACTTAATTTTGGGCAAAAATGCAGAAATTTCCCTTACTTGAGGCAAAAAGACAGTAATGCCCCTAATTTTGGGTCAAAAAAGCCAGAAATTCCCCTAATTTTGGGGAAAAATTGCACAAATTTCCCTTATTTTGTGGAAAAAATTTCATAAATTCCCCTAATTTTCTGTCAAAATTGCAGAAAATCCCTTTATTATGGGGCAAAATTGCAGAAATTCCCCATTATTTTGAAGCAAAATTGAAGTAATACCCCTAATTTTTGGTCAAAAAGGTGGAAATTCCCCTTCTTTTAGAGCAAAAATGTAGAAATTCCACTTATTTTGGAGCAAAATTGCATAATTTTCCCTTATTATAGAGCAAAAAGTAAGTAATGCCCATAATTTTGGGACAAAAAGGCAGAAATTTCCCTAATTTTGGGGCAAAATGCAGAAATTCTCCTTATTTGGGGGCAAAAATGCAGAAATTTCCATTTTTTGTGAAAAAAATTGCAGAAATTTTTCTTATTTTAGGGCAAAATTGCAGAAATTTCTTTTATCTTGGAGAAAATATGCAGAACTTCCCCTTATTTTGGGTCAAAAATGAAGAAATTCCACTTATTTGAGGTCAAAAATGCAGAAATTACCCTTATTTTAGGGCAAAAGACTGAAATTCTCTATATTTCAGAGCAAAAATACAGAAATTCCTCTTATTTTGGGGCAAAAATACAGAAATTCCCCTTATTTTAAGCCAAAAATACAGAAATTACTCTTATTTTAGGGCAAAAAGTCTAAATTCCCTCTATTTTGGGGCAAAAAGGTAAATTCCCCTTATTTTAGGGCAAAAAAGCAGAAATTCCCCTTATTTTTAAGCAAAAATGCAGAAATTTTTTAATTTGGGGCAAAAATGCAGAAATTTCCCTTATTTTTGGGCTAAAGGATAGAAATTTAATATTTTTTAAGATAAAATTGCAGAAATTTCCCTTATTTTGTTGCAAAAATGCAGAAATTCCCATTATTTTGGGGTAAAAAGGCAGAACTTTCCCTTATTTTAGAACAAAATTGCAGAAATTTCCTATATTTTGGAGCAAAAATGCAGTAATGCTTTTAATTTTGGGGTAAAATTCAGAAATTTCTCTAATTTTGGGTCAAAATACAGAAATTCCTCTTATCTTGGGGCAAAAATGCAGAAATTTCCTTTATTTTGAGGCAAATTGCAGAAATTTCCCTTATTTTGTGGCAAAAATTCTGTAATGCTTCTAATATTGGGGCAAAAATCAGAAATTCCATTAGTTTTGGGGCAAAAAGGCAGAAATTCTCTTTTTGTGGGACAACATTGCAGAAATTTCCCTTTTTTTGGAACAAAATTGCAAATTTTTCCCTTATTTTTGTGCAAAATTGCAGAAATTTCACTTATCTTGTGGCAAAAATGCAGAAATTCCCCTTATTTAAGGTCAAAAATGCAGAAATTCCGCTCATTTGGGGGAAAATTTCTGAAATTACCCTGATTTTAGAGAAAAAGCCTGAAATTCCCCTTATTTTGTGCCAAAAAGGTAGAAATTCTTCTTATTTTAGTGCAAAACGGCAGAAATTCCACAAAATTTTGGGCAAAAATGCAGAAATTTCCCTTATTTTGGAGCAAAAACACAGTAATACCCCTAATTTTGAGGCAAAAAGGCAAAAATTCCCCTAATTTTGGTGCAAAAATTCAGAAATTCCTTTTATTTTGGGGCAAAAATGCTGAAATTCCCTTATTATGGAGCAAAAATGCAGAAATTTTTCTTATTTTAGTTCAAAAATACAGAAATTCTCCTTATTTTAAACCAAAAATACATAAATTACTCCTATTTTAGGCCAAAATGACCAAATTCCTCTTATTTTTGGGCATGAAGCAAATATTTTCCTTTTATTTTAGAGCAAAAAGGCAGAAATTTCCCTTATTTTGGGGCAAAATTGTAAAAATTTCCCTTATCTTGGGGCAAATATGCAGAAATTCCGATTATTTGGCGTCAAAAATGCAGAAATAACCCTTATTTTAGGGCAAAAAAACTGAAATTCTCCTCATTTTTGCAAAAATTGCAGAAATTCTTATTTTAGGGCAAAAAGGCCGAAATTCCAATTAATTTTGGGCAAAAATGCTGAAATTTCCTTATTTGGGGCAAAAAGACAGTAATGCCTTTAATTTTGGGTCAAAAGGCAGAAATTCCTCTAATTTGGGAGCAAAATTGCAGAAATTTCCCTTATTTTGGAAAAAAAAATTGCAGAAATTCCCCTAAATTTCTGTCAAAATTGCAGAAATTCCCTTTATTATGGGGCAAAATTGCAGAAATTCCCCATTATTTTGAAGCAAAATTGCAGTAATACCCCTAATTTTTGGTCAAAAAGGCAGAAATTCCCCTTATTTAGAGCAAAAATGGAGAAATTCCACTTATTTTAGAGCAAAATTGCATAATTTTCCCTTATTATTGAGCAAAAAGTAAGTTATGCCCCTAATTTTGGGACAAAAAGGCAGAAATTCTTCTAATTTTGGGGCAAAATCTAGAAATTCTCTTTATTTGGGGGAAAAAATGCAGAAATTTCCATTCTTTGGGAAAAAAATTGCAAAAATTTGTCTTATTTTAGGGCAAAATTGCAGAAATTTCTTTTATCTTGGGGAAAATATGCAGAACTTCCCCTTATTTCGGGTCAAAAAGGCAGAAATTCCGGTTATTTGGGGTCAAAAATGAAGAAATTACCCTTATTTCAGGGCAAAAAAACTGAAATTCCCCGTATTTTGTGCCAAAAAAACAGAAATTCTTATTTTAGGGCAAAAAGGAAGAAATTCCACTTACTTTTGGACAAAAATGCAGAAATTTCCCTTATTTGGGGCCAAAAGAAAGTAAAGCCCTTTATTTTGTGTCAAAAAGTCAGAAATTCCCCATATTTTGGAGCAAAATTGCAGAAATTTCCCTTATTTTGGGGCAAAATTGCAGTAATTCTCCTAATTTTGTGTCAAAATTCCAGAAATTCCCTTTATTTTGGGGCAAAAATACAGAAATTCCCCTTATTTTAAGCCAAAAATACAGAAATTACCTTTATTTTAGGGCAAAAAAACTAAATTATCCCTATTTTGTGGCAAAAAGGTAAATTCCCCTTATTTTAGGGCAAAAAAGCAGAAATTCCCCTTATTTTTAAGCAAAAATGCAGAAATATCTTTTAATTTGGGGCAAAAATGCAGAAATTCCCCTTATTTTGGGCCAAATAGGCAGAAATTTCCCTTATTTTTGGGCTAAAGGATAGAAATTTAATATGTTTTAAGATAAAATTGCAGAAATTTCCCTTATTTTGTGGCAAAAATGCAGAAATTCCCATTATTTTGGGGTAAAAAGGCAGAACTTTCCCTTATTTTGGAACAAAATTGCAGAAATTTTTTCATATTTTGGAGAAAAAATGCAGTAATGCTTTTAATTTTGGGGTAAAATTCAGAAATTTCTCTAATTTTGGGTCAAAATACAGAAATTCCTCTTATCTTGGGGCAAAAATGCAGAAATTTCCTTTATTTTGAGGCAAATTGCAGAAATTTCCCTTATTTTGTGGCAAAAATTCTGTAATGCTTCTAATTTTGGGGCAAAAATCAGAAATTCCATTAGTTTTGGGGCAAAAAGGCAGAAATTCTCCTTTTTGTGGGACAACATTGCAGAAATTTCCTTTTTTTGGAACAAAATTGGAGATTTTTCCCTTATTTTTGGGCAAAATTGCAGAAATTTTCCTTATCTTGTGGCAAAAATGCAGAAATTCCCCTTATTTAAGGTCAAAAATGCAGAAATTCCGCTCATTTGGGGGAAAATTTCTGAAATTACCCTTATTTTAGAAAAAAAGCCTGAAATTCCCTTTATTTTGTGCCAAAAAGGCAGAAATTCTTCTTATTTTAGAGCAAAAAGGCAGAAATTCCACAAAATTTTGGGCAAAAATGCAGAAATTTCCCTTATTTTGGAGCAAAAACACAGTAATACCCCTAATTTTGGGGCAAAAAGGCAAAAATTCCCCTAATTTTGGTGCAAAAAGTCAGAAATTCCTTTTATTTTGGGGCAAAAATGCTGAAATTCCCCTTATTATGGAGCAAAAATGCAGAAATTTTTCTTATTTTAGTTCAAAAAGACAGAAATTCTCTTTATTTTAAACCAAAAATACATAAATTACTCTTATTTTAGGCCAAAATTACCAAATTCCTCTTATTTTTGGGCAAAAAAGCAAAAATTTTACTTTTATTTTAGAGCAAAAAGGCAGAAATTTCCCTTATTTTGGGGCAAAATTGTAGAAATTTCCATTATCTTGGGGCAAAAATGCAGAAATTCCGCTTATTTGGCGTCAAAAATGCAGAAATAACCCTTATTTTAGGGCAAAAACCTGAAATTCCCCTCATTTTGTGCCAAAATGGCAGAAATTCTTATTTTAGGGCAAAAAGGCAGAAATTCCACTTAATTTTGGGCAAAAATGCAGAAATTTCCCTTACTTGGGGCAAAAAGACAGTAATGCCCCTAATTTTGGGTCAAAAAGGCAGAAATTCCCCTAATTTAGGGGCAAAATTGCACAAATTTCCCTTATTTTGGGGAAAAATTTCATAAATTCCCCTAATTTTCTGTCAAAATTGCAGAAATTCCCTTTATTATGGGGCAAAATTGCAGAAATTCCCTATTATTTTGAAGATAAATTGCAGTAATACCCCTAATTTTTGGTCAAGAAGGCGGAAATTCCCCTTATTTTAGAGCAAAAATGTAGAAATTCCACTTATTTTGGAGCAAAATTGCATAATTTTCCCTTATTATAGAGCAAAAAGTAAGTAATGCCCCTAATTTTGGGACAAAAAGGCAGAAATTCCCCTAATTTTGGGGCAAAATGCAGAAATTCTCCTTATTTGGGGGCAAAAATGCAGAAATTTCCATTTTTTGGGAAAAAATTGCAGAAATTTTTCTTATTTTAGGGCAAAATTGCAGAAATTTCTTTTATCTTGGGAAAAATATGCAGAACTTCCCCTTATTTCGGGTCAAAAATGCAGAAATTCCGCTTATTTGAGGTCAAAAATGCAGAAATTACCCTTATTTTAGGGCAAAAAGACTGAAATTCCCCATATTTTGTGCCAAAAAAACAGAAATTCTTATTTTAGGGCAAAAAGGAAGAAATTCCACTTAATTTTGGACAAAAATTCAGAAATTTCCCTTATTTGGGGCCAAAAGACAGTAAAGCCCCTATTTTGTGTCAAAAAGTCAGAAATTCCCCATATTTTGGAGCAAAATTGCAGAAATTTCCCTTAATTTGGGGCAAAATTGCAGTAATTCCCCTAATTTTGAATCAAAATTGCAGAAATTCCCTTTATTATGGGGCAAAATTGCAGAAATTCCAATAATTTGGGGGCATAAATGCTAAAATTCCCCTTATTTTGGAGCAAAAATGCAGAAATTTTTCTTATTTTAGGGCAAAAAGACAGAAATTCTCTATATTACAGGGCAAAAATACAGAAATTCCTTTTATTTTGGGGCAAAAATACAGAATTTCCCCTTATTTTAAGACAAAAATACAGAAATTACCTTTATTTTAGGGCAAAAAGAATAAATTCCCTCTATTTTGGGGCAAAAAGGTAAATTCCCCTTATTTTAGGGCAAAAAAAGCAGAAATTCCCCTTATTTTTAAGCAAAAATGCAGAAATTTCTTTTAATTTGGGGCAAAAATGCAGAAATTCCCCTTATTTTTGGCCAAATAGGCAGAAATTTCCTTTATTTTTGGGCTAAAGGATAGAAATTTAATATGTTTTAAGATAGAATTGCAGAAATTTCCCTTATTTTGTGGCAAAAATGCAGTAATTCTTATTATTTTGGGTAAAAAGGCAGAACTTTCCCTTATTTTGGAACAAAATTGCAGAAATTTCCCATATTTTGGAGCAAAAATGCAGTAATGCTTTTAATTTTGGGGTAAAATTCAGAAATTTCTCTAATTTTGGGTCAAAATACAGAAATTCCTCTTATCTTGGGGCAAAAATGCAGAAATTTCCTTTATTTTGAGGCAAATTGCAGAAATTTCCCTTATTTTGTGGCAAAAATTCTGTAATGCTTCTAATTTTGGGGCAAAAATCAGAAATTCCATTAGTTTTGAGGCAAAAAGGCAGAAATTCTCCATTTTGTGGGACAACATTGCAGAAATTTCCCTTTTTTGGAACAAAATTGCAGATTTTTCCCTTATTTTTGGGCAAAATTGCAAAAATTTCCCTTATCTTGTGGCAAAAATGCAGAAATTCCCCTTATTTAAGGTCAAAAATGCAGAAATTCCGATCATTTGGGGGAAAATTTCTGAAATTACCCTTATTTTAGAGAAAAAGCCTGAAATTCCCCTTATTTTGTGCCAAAAAGGCAGAAATTCTTCTTATTTTAGAGCAAAAAGGCAGAAATTCCACAAAATTTTGGGCAAAAATGCAGAAATTTCCCTTAATTTGGAGGAAAAACACAGTAATACCCCTAATTTTGGGGCAAAAAGGCAAAAATTCCCCTAATTTTGGTGCAAAAAGTCAGAAATTCCTTTTATTTTGGGGCAAAAATGCTGAAATTCTTCTTATTATGGAGCAAAAATGCAGAAATTTTTCTTATTTTAGTTCAAAAAGACAGAAATTCTCCTTAATTTAAACCAAAAATACATAAATTACTCTTACTTTAGGCCAAAGTGACCAAATTCCTCTTATTTTTGGGCAAAAAAGCAAAAATTTTCCTTTTATTTTAGAGCAAAAAGGCAGAAATTTCCCTTATTTTGGGGCAAAATTGTAGAAATTTCCTTTATCTTGGAGCAAAAATGCAGAAATTCCGCTTATTTGGCGTCAAAAATGCAGAAATAACCCTTATTTTAGGGCAAAAAAACTGAAATTCCCCTCATTTTGTGCCAAAATGGCAGAAATTCTTATTTTAGGGCAAAAAGGCAGAAATTCCACTTAATTTTGGGCAAAAATGCAGAAATTTCCCTTACTTGGGGCAAAAAGACAGTAATGCCCCTAATTTTGGGTCAAAAAGGCAGAAATTCCCCTATTTTTGGAGCAAAATTGCACAAATTTCCCTTATTTTGGGGAAAAAATTGCAGAAATTCCCCTAATTTTCTGTCAAAATTGCAGAAATTCCCTTTATTATCGGGCAAAATTGCAGAAATTCCCCATTATTTTGAAGCAAAATTGCAGTAATACCCCTAATTTTTGGTCAAAAAGGCGGAAATTCCGCTTCTTTTAGAGCAAAAATTTAGAAACTCCACTTATTTTGGAGCAAAATTGCATACTTTTCCCTTTCTATTGAGCAAAAAGAAAGTAATGCCCCTAATTTTGGGACAAAAAGGCAGATATTCCCCTAATTTTGGGGCAAAATGCAGAAATTCTCCTTCTTTGGGGGCAAATATGCAGAAATTTCCATTTTTTGGGAAAAAATTGCAGAAATTTTTCTTATTTTAGGGCAAAATTGCAGAAATTTCTTTTATCTTGGGGAAAATATGCAGAACTTCCCCTTATTTCGGGTCAAAAAAGCAGAAATTCCGCTTATTTGGGGTCAAAAATTCAGAAATTACCCTTATTTTAGGGTAAAAAGACTGAAATTCCCCATATTGTGTGCCCAAAAAACAGAAATTCTTATTTTAGGGCAAAAAGGAAGAAATTCCACTTAATTTTCGACAAAAATGCAGAAATTTCCCTTATTTGGGGCCAAAAGACCGTAAAGCCCCTTATTTTGTGTTAAAAAGGCAGAAATTCCTCAATTTTGGAGCAAAATTGCAGAAATTACCCTTATTTTGGGGCAAAATTGCAGTAATTCCCCTAATTTTGTGTCAAAATTCCAGAAATTCCCTTTATTTTGGGGCAAAATTGCAGAAATTCCCCTTATTTGGGAGCAAAAATGCTGAAATTTCCTTTTATTTTGGAGCAAAAATGCAGAAATTTTTCTTATTTTAGGGCAAAAATACAGAAATTCTCCTTATTTCAGGGCAAAAATACAGAAATTCCCCTTATTTTGGGGCAAAAATACAGAAATTCCCCTTATTTTAAGCCAAAAATACAGAAGTTACCCTTATTTTAGGGCAAAAAGACTAAATTCCCCCTATTTTGGGGCAAAAAGGTAAATTCCCCTTATTTTAGAGCAAAAAAGAAGAAATTCTCCTAATTTTTAAGCAAAAATGCAGAAATATCTTTTAATTTGGGGCAAAAATGCAGATATTCCCCTTATTTTGGGCCAAATAGGTAGAAATTTCCCTTATTTTTTGGCTAAAGGATAGAAATTTAATATATTTTAAGATAAAATTGCAGAAATTTCCCTTATTTTGTGGCAAACATGCAGAAATTCCCATTATTTTGGGGTAAAAAGGCAGAACTTTCCCTTATTTTGGAACAAAATTGCAGAAATTTCCCATATTTTGGAGCAAAAATGCAGTAATGCTTTTAATTTTGGGGTAAAATTCAGAAATTTCTCTAATTTTGAGTCAAAATACAGAAATTCCTCTTATCTTGGGGCAAAAGTGCAGAAATTTCCTTTATTTTGAGGCAATTTGCAGAAATTTCCCTTATTTTGTGGCAAAAATTCTGTAATGCTTCTAATTTTGGGGCAAAAATCAGAAATTCCATTAGTTTTGAGGCAAAAAGGCAGAAATTCTCCATTTTGTGGGACAACATTGCAGAAATTTCTCTTTTTTTGGAACAAAATTGCAGATTTTTCCCTTATTTTTGGGCAAAATTGCAAAAATTTCCCTTATCTTGTGGCAAAAATGCAGAAATTCCCCTTATTTAAGGTCAAAAATGCAGAAATTCCGCTCATTTGGGGGAAATTTTCTGAAATTACCCTTATTTTAGAGAAAAAGCCTGAAATTCCCCTTATTTTGTGCCAAAAAGGCAGAAATTCTTCTTATTTTAGAGCAAAAAGGCAGAAATTCCACAAAATTTTGGGCAAAAATGCAGAAATTTCCCTTAATTTGGAGGAAAAACACAGTAATACCCCTAATTTTGGGGCAAAAAGGCAAAAATTCCCCTAATTTTGGTGCAAAAAGTCAGAAATTCCTTTTATTTTGAGGCAAAAATGCTGAAATTCTTCTTATTATGGAGCAAAAATGCAGAAAATTTTCTTATTTTAGTTCAAAAAGACAGAAATTCTCCTTAATTTAAACCAAAATACATAAATTACTCTTACTTAGGCCAAAATGACAAAATTCCTCTTATTTTTGGGCAAAAAAGCAAAAATTTTCCTTTTATTTTAGAGCAAAAAGGCAGAAATTTCCCTTATTTTGGGGCAAAATTGTAGAAATTTCCTTTATCTTGGGGCAAAAATGCAGAAATTCCGCTTATTTGGCGTCAAAAATGCAGAAATAACCCTTATTTTAGGGCAAAAAAACTGAAATTCCGCTCATTTTGTGCCAAAATGGCAGAAATTCTTATTTTAGGGCAAAAAAGCAGAAATTCCACTTAATTTTGGGCAAAAATGCAGAAATTTCCCTTATTTGGGGCAAAAAGACAGTAATGCCCCTAATTTTGGGTCAAAAAGGCAGAAATTCCCCTAATTTTGGAGCAAAATTGCACAAATTTCCCTTATTTTGGGGAAAAAATTGCAGAAATTCCCCTAATTTTCTGTCAAAATTGCAGAAATTCCCTTTATTATGGGGCAAAATTGCAGAAATTCCCCATTATTTTGTAGCAAAATTGCAGTAATACCCCTAATTTTTGGTCAAAAAGGCGGAAATTCCCCTTCTTTTAGAGCAAAAATTTAGAAACTCCACTTATTTTGGAGCAAAATTGCATAATTTTCCCTTATTATTGAGCAAAAAGAAAGTAATGCCCTTAATTTTGGGACAAAAAGGCAGATATTCCCATAATTTTGGGGCAAAATGCAGAAATTCTTCTTCTTTGGGGACAAATATGCAGAAATTTCCATTTTTTGGGAAAAAATTGCAGAAATTTTTCTTATTTTAGGGCAAAATTGCAGAAATTTCTTTTATCTTGGGGAAAATATGCAGAACTTCCCCTTATTTCGGGTCAAAAAAGCAGAAATTCCGCTTATTTGGGGTCAAAAATTCAGAAATTACCCTTATTTTAGGGTAAAAAGACTGAAATTCCCCATATTGTGTGCCCAAAAAACAGAAATTCTTATTTTAGGGCAAAAAGGAAGAAATTCCACTTTATTTTGGACAAAAATGCAGAAATTTCCCTTATTTGGGGCCAAAAGACAGTAAAGCCCCTTATTTTGTGTCAAAAAGTCAGAAATTCCCCAATTTTGGACCAAATTGCAGAAATTTCCCTTATTTGGGGGCAAAATTGCAGTAATTCCCCTAATTTTGTGTCAAAATTCCAGAAATTCCCTTTATTTTGGGGCAAAATTGCAGAAATTCCCCTTATTTGGGGGCAAAAATGCTGAAATTCCCCTTATTTTTGAGCAAGAATGCAGAAATTTTTTTTAATTTGGGGCAAAAATGCAGAAATTCCCCTTATTTTGGGCCAAATAGGCAGAAATTTCCCTTATTTTTCGGCTAAAGGATAGAAATTTAATATATTTTAAGATTAAAATTGCAAAAATTTCCCTTATTTTGTGGCAAAAATGCAGAAATTCCCATTATTTTGGGGTAAAAAGGCAGAACTTTCCCTTATTTTGGAACAAAATTGCAGAAATTTCCCATATTTTGGTGCAAAAATGCAGTAATGCTTTTAATTTTGGGGTAAAATTCAGAAATTTCTCTAATTTTGGGTCAAAATACAGAAATTCCTTTTATCTTGGGGCAAAAATGCAGAAATTTCCTTTATTTTGAGGCAAATTGCAGAAATTTCCCTTATTTTGTGGCAAAAATTCTGTAATGCTTCTAATTTTGGGGCAAAAATCAGAAATTCCATTAGTTTTGGGGCAAAAAGGCAGAAATTCTCCTTTTTGTGGGACAACATTGCAGAAATTTCCCTTTTTTGGAACAAAATTGCAGATTTTTGCCCTATTTTTGGGCAAAATTGCAGAAATTTCCCTTATCTTGTGGCAAAAATGCAGAAATTCCCCTTATTTCAGGTCAAAAGGCAGAAATTCCGCTTATTTGAAAGAAAATTCCTGAAATTACCCTTATTTTAGGGAAAAAGCCTGAAATACCTCTTATTTTGTGCCAAAAAGGCAGTAATTCTTCTCATTTTAGAGCAAAAAGACAGAAATTCCACAAAATTTTGGGCAAAAATGCAGAAATTTCCCTTATTTTGAAGCAAAAACACAGTAAGACCCCTAATTTTGGGGCAAAAAGGCAAAAATTCCCCTAATTTTGGGGCAAAAAGTCAGAAATTCCTTTTATTTTGGGGCAAAAATGCTGAAATTTCCCTTAATATGGAGCAAAAATGCAGAAATTTTTCTTATTTTAGGTCAAAAATACAGAAATTCTCTTTATTTTAAACCAAAAATATATAAATTACTCTTATTTTAGGCCAAAAAGACCAAATTCCTCTTATTTTGGGGCAAAAAGGCAAAAATTTTACTTTTATTTTAGAGCAAAAAGGCAGAAATTTCCCTTAATATTGGGCAAAATTGTAGAAATTTCCCTTATCTTGGGGCAAAAATGGAGAAATTCCGTTTATTTGGCGTCAAAAATGCCGAAATAACCCTTATTTTAGGGCAAAAAGACTGAAATTCCCCTTATTTTGTGCCAAAAGGGCAGAAATTCTTATTTTAGGGCAAAAAGGCAGAAATTCCAATTAATTTTGGGCAAAAATGCAGAAATTTCCCTTATTTGGGGCAAAAAGACAGTAATGCCCCTAATTTTGGGTCAAAAAGGCAGAAATTCCCCTAAATTTGGAGCAAAATTGCAGAAATTTCCCTTATTTTGAGGCATAATTGCAGTAATTCCCCTAATTTTCTGTCAAAATTGCAAAAATTCCCTTTATTTTGGGGCAAAATTGCAGAAATTCCCCATTATTTTGAAGCAAAATTGCAGTAATACCCCTAATTTTTGGTCAAAAAGGCAGAAATTCCCCTTCTTTTGGGGCAAAAATGTAGAAATTCCAATTATTTTGGAGCAAAATTGCATAATTTTCCCTTATTATTGGGCAAAAAGGATGTAATGCCCCTAATTTGGGGCAAAAAGGCAGAAATTCCCCTAATTTTGGGGCAAAAATGAAGAAATTTCCATTTTTTGGGACAAAATTTCAGAAATTTTCTTATTTTAGGGCGAAATTGCCGAAATTTCTATTATCTTGGGGAAAAAATGCAGAAATTGCCCTTATTTCGGGTCATAAATGCAGAAATTACCCTTATTTTAGGGCAAAAAGACTGAAATTCCCCATATTTTGTTCCAAAAAAACAGAAATTTTTATTTTAGGGCAAAAAGGAAGAAATTCCACTTAATTTTGGACAAAAATGCAGAAATTTCCCTTATTTGGGCATAAAGACGGTAATGATCCTAATTTTGTGTCAAAAAGGCAGAAAGTTCCTATAATTTTGGAGCAAAATTGCAGAAATTTCCCTTATTTTGGGGAAAAATTGCAGTAATTCCCCTAATTTTGTGTCAAAATTCCTGAAATTCCCTATATTTTGGGGCAAAATTGCAGAAATTCTCCTTATTTGGGGGCAAAAATGCTGAAATTCTTCTTCTTTTGGAGCAAAAAAGGAGAAATTTTTCTTATTTTAGGGCAAAAAGACAGAAATTCTCCTTATTTCAGGGCAAAAATACAGAAATTCCCCTTATATTGGGGCAAAAATACAGAAATTCCCCTTATTTTAAGCCAAAAATACAGAAATTACCCTTATTTTAGGGCAAAAAGACTAAATTCTCCCTTTTTTGTTGCAAAAAGGTAAATTCCCCTTATTTTAGGGCAAAAAAGAAGAAATTCCCCTTATTTTTAAGCAAAAATGCAGAAATTTCTTTTAATTTGGGGCAAAAATGCAGAAATTCCCCTTATTTTGGGCCAAATAGGCAGAAATTTCCCTTATTTTTGGGCTAAAGGATAGAAATTTAATATATTTTAAGATAAAATTGCAGAAATTTTCCTTATTTTGTGGCAAAAATGCAGAAATTCCCATTATTTTGGGGTAAAAAGGCAGAACTTTCCCTTATTTTGGAACAAAATTGCAGAAATTTCCCATATTTTGGAGCAAAAATGCAGTAATGCTTTTAATTTTGGGGTAAAATTCAGAAATTTCTCTAATTTTGGGTCAAAATACAGAAATTCCTCTTATCTTGGGGCAAAAATGCAGAAATTTCCTTTATTTTGAGGCAAATTGCAGAAATTTCCCTATTTTGTGGCAAAAATTCTGTAATGCTTCTAATTTTGGGTCAAAAATCAGAAATTTCATTAGTTTTGGGGCAAAAAGGCAGAAATTCTCCTTTTTGTGGGACAACATTGCAGAAATTTCCCTTTTTTGGAACAAAATTGCAGATTTTTGCCTTATTTTTGGGCAAAATTGCAGAAATTTCCCTTATCTTGTGGCAAAAATGCAGAAATTCCCCTTATTTAAAGTCAAAAATGCAGAAATAACCCTTATTTTAGGGCAAAAAGACTGAAATTTCCCTCATTTTGTTCCAAAATGGCAGAAATTCTTATTTTTGGGCAAAAAAGCAGAAATTCCACTTAATTTTGTGCAAAAATGCAGAAATTTCCCTTATTTGGGGCAAAAAGACAGTAATGCCCCTAATTTTGGGTCAAAAAGGCAGAAATTCTCCTAATTTTGGAGCAAAATTTCAGAAATTTCCCTTATTTTGAGGCAAAATTGCAGAAATTCCCCTAATTTTCTGTCAAAATTGCAGAAATTCCCTTTATTATGGGGCAAAATTGCAGAAATTCCCCATTATTTTGAAGCAAAATTGCAGTAATACCCCTAATTTTTGGTCAAAAAGGCAGAAATTCCTTTTCTTTTAGAGCAAAAATGTAGAAATTCCACTTATTTTGGAGCAAAATTGCATAATTTTCCCTTATTATTGAGCAAAAAGGAAGTAATGCCCCTAATTTTGGGGCATAAAGGCAGAAATACCCCTAATTTTGGGGCAAAATGCAGAAATTCTCCTTATTTGGGGGCAAAAATGCAGAAATTTCCATTTTTTGGGAAAAAAAATGCAGAAATTTTCCTTATTTTAGGGCAAAATTGCAGAAATTTCTTTTATCTTGGGGAAAATATGCAGAACTTCCCCTTATATCGGGTCAAAAAGGCAGAAATTTTGCTTATTTGGGGTCAAAAATGCAGAAATTACCCTTATTTTAGGGCAAAAAGACTGAAATTCCCCATATTTTGTGCCAAAAAACCAGAAATTCTTATTTTAAGGCTAAAAGGAAGAAATTCCACTTAATTTTTGACAAAAATGCAGAAATTTCCCTTATTTGAGGCCAAAAGACAGTAAAGCCCTTTATTTTGTGTCAAAAAGTCAGAAATTCCCCATATTTTGGAGCAAAATTGCAGAAATTTCCCTCATTTTGGGGCAAAATTGCAGTAATTCCCCTAATTTTGTGTCAAAATTCCAGAAATTCTCTTTATTTTGGGGCAAAATTGCAGAAATTCCCCTTATTTGGGGACAAAAAAGCTGAAAATCCTCTTATTTTGGAGGAAAAATGCAGAAATTTTCCTTATTTTAGGGCAAAGAGACAGAAATTCTCCTTAATTCAGGGCAAAAATACAGAAATTCCCCTTATTTGGCGGCAAAAATTCAGAAATTCCCCTTATTTTAAGACAAAAATAGAGAAATTACCCTTATTTTAGGGCAAAAAACTAAATTCTCCCTATTTTGGGGCAAAAAAGTAAATTCCCCTTATTTTAGGGCAAAAAGGCAAAAATTCCCCTTATTTTTTAGTAAAAATGCAGAATTTTCTTTTAATTCGAGGCAAAAATGCAGAAATTCCCCTTATTTGGGCCAAATAGGCAGAGATTCTTCTTATTTTAGAGCAAAAATGAAGAAATTCCACAAAATTTTGGGCAAAAATACATAAATTTTCTTTATTTTGGAGCAAAAACACAGTAATACCCCTAATTTTGGGGCAAAAAGGCAAAAATTCCCCTAATTTTGGGGCAAAAATTGAGAAATTCCTTTTATTTTTGGGCAAAAATGCTGAATTTCCCCTTATTATGGAGCAAAAATGCAGAAATTTTTCTTATTTTAGGTCAAAAAGACAGAAATTCTCCTTATTTTAAACCAAAAATACATAAATTACTTTTATTCTATGCCAAAAAAACCAAATTCCTCTTATTTTTGGGCAAAAAAGCAAAAATTTTACTTTTATTTTAGAGCAAAAAGGCAGAAATTTCCTTTATTTTGAAGCAAAATTGTACAAATTTCCCTTATCTTGGGGCAAAAATGCAGAAATTCCGATTATTTGTCGTCAAAAATGCAGAAATAACCCTTATTTTAGGGCAAAAAAACTGAAATTCCCCTCATTTTGTGCCAAAATGGCAGAAATTCTTATTTTAGGGCAAAAAGGCAGAAATTCCACCTAATTTTGGGCAAAAATGCAGAAATTTCCCTTATTTGGGGCAAAAAGACAGTAATGCCCCTAATTTTGGGTCAAAAAGGCAGAAATTCCCCTAATTTTGGAACAAAATTGCAGAAATTTCCCTTATTTTGGGGCAAAATTGCAGAAATTCCCCTAATTTTCTGTCAAAATTGCAGAAATTCCCTTTATTATGGGGCAAAATTGCAGAAATTCCCCATTATTTTGAAGCAAAATTGCAGTAATACCTCTAACTTTTGGTCAAAAAGGCAGAAATTCCCCTTCGTTTGGGGCAAAAATGTAGAAATTCCACTTATTTTGAAGCAAAATTGCATAATTTTCCCTTTTTATTGTGCAAAAAGGAAGTAATGCCCCTTATTTTGGGGCAAAAAGGCAGAAATTCCCCTAATTTTGAGACAAAATGCAGAAATTCTCCTTATTTGGCGGCAAAAATGCAGAAATTTCCAACTTTTGAGACAAAATTGCAGAAATTTCCTTTATTTTATAGCAAAATTGCAGAAATTTCTTTTATCTTGAGGAAAAAATGCAGAACTTCCCCTTATTTCGGGTCAAAAAGGCAGAAATTCCACATATTTGGGGTCAAAAAAAAAAGAAATTCCCCTTATTTAGGGGCAAAAAGCAGACATTTCCCTTATTTTGGGAAAAATTTTAGAAATTTCACTTATTTCAGGGCAAAAAGTCAGAAATTCCTCTTATTTTGGGGCAAAAAGAGAAAAATTCCGTTTATTTTTGGGGAAAAGGCAGAAATTGCACTAATTTTGAGTCAAAAAAGCGGAAAATCCCCTTATTTTGGGGAAAAAAATGAAAAAATTTCTTTTTTTTATGGTAAAAAGGTATACATTCCCTTTATTTTTGTACAAAAACGCAGAAATTCCCCGTATTTTGGAGCAAAATTGCAGAAATTCCCCTAATTTTGGGCAAAAAGGCAGAAATTCCATTTATTTGGGGTAAAACTGCAGAAATTTCACTTATTTCGCGGCAAAATGGCAGAAATTCCCCTTATTTTGGGCGAAAAAGGCAGAAAATCCCCGTATTTTAGAGCAAAATTGCAGTAATTCACCTAATTTTGGGGTAAAATATGCAGTAATTTTCTTTATTTTAAGGCAAAATGGCAGAAATTTCCCTTATTTGGGGCAAAAGGCAGAAATTCCCCTTATTTTAGGGCAAAATTGCAGAAAATTCCCTTATTTGGGGGCCTAAAACAGAAATTCCCCTTTTTTTGGGGCAAAATTGCAGAAATTTCCCTTATTATGGGGAAAAATTGCAGAAATTTCCCTTATTTTAGAGTAAAATTGCAGAAATTTCACTTATTTCAAAGAAAAAAAGCAAAAATTTTTCTTATTTTGGGGCAAAAAGGCAGAAATTCGCCTTATTTTGGGGCAAAAAAGAAGAAATTCACCTTATTTTGGAGCAAAATTGCAGAAATTTCCCTAATATTTGGGCAAAATGCAGAAATTTACTTTATTTGGGCCAAAAAAGCAGAAGTTCCCCAAATTTTCGGGCAAAAAGAAAGAAATTCCTCGTATTTTGAAGCAAAATTTTAGAAACTCCCCTAATTTTGGGGCAAAAAGGCAGAAATTCCCTTTATTTTGAGGCAAAAATACAGAAATTCATTTTATTATGGGGCAAGAAGTCAGAAATTTCCCTTATTTTGGGGCAAAATTGAAGAGATTTCCCTCATTTTGGAGCAAAATTGCAGAAATTTCCCTTATTTTGGAGCAAAATTGAAGAAATTTCTTTTATTTTTGTACAGAATTGCAAAAATTTTTCTTATTTTGTGGCAAGAAGGCAAAAATTTTCCATATTTTGGGGCAAAAAGGCACAAATTTTTCTTATTTTCAGGCAAAATTGAAGAAATTTCATTTATTTCAGGGCAAAAAGCAGAAATTCCTTTTATTATTGTAAAAAATTGAAGAAATTTTCCTTATTTTGGAACAAAAATGCAGAAATACCCCATATTTTGGGGCAAAAGGCAAAAATTCCTCTTATTTTGAGGTAAAATGCAGAAATTCCGCTAATTTAGAGGTAAAATATAGAAATTCCCATAATAATGGGGAAAAATGCAGAAATTCCCTTTATTTTGGGGCTAAAAGGCACAAATTCCCCATATTTTGAAGCAAAATTGCAGAAATTCTCATAATTTTCGGACAAAAAGGCAGAAATTCTCCTTATTTCGGGGCAAAAAGACAGAAAATCTTTTTTTTTCGGGGGCAAAAAGTTAGAAATTTCATTTATTTTGGGGCAAAATTGCAGAAATTTCCCTTATTTTGGGGCAAAATTGCAGAAATTTCACTTATTTCAGGAAAAAAAGGCAGAAATTTCTCTTATTTTGGGGCAAAAAAGCAGAAATTTCTTTTATTTTTAAGTAAGAAGGCTGAAATTCTTCTTATTTTGGGGCAAAAATGCAGAAATTCCCCTTATTTTGGGGCAAAAATGAGACATTTCCCTTATTTTGGAGAAAAATTTTAGAAATTTCAATTATTTCAGGGCAAAAAGTCAGAAATTCCCCTTATTTTGGGGCAAAAAGGGAGAAATTCCGTTTATTTTTGGGGAAAAGGCAGAAATTGCAGTTATTTTGAGTCAAAAAGGCAGAAAATCCCCTTATTTTGAGGAAAAAATGAAGAAATTTCTCTTTTTATGGCAAAAAGGTATACATTCCCTTTATTTTTGGGCAAAAAGGCAGAAATTCCCCGTATTTTGGAGCAAAATTGCAGAAATTCCCCTAATTTTGTATAAAAAGGCAGAAATTCTCCTTTTTGTGGGACAACATTGCAGAAATTTTCCTTTTTTGGAACAAAATTGCAGATTTTTGCCTTATTTTTGGGCAAAATTGCAGAAATTTCCCTTATCTTGTGGCAAAAATGCAGATTCCCCTTATTTAAGGTCAAAAAAGCAGAAATTCCGGTCATTTGGGGGAAAATTCCGGAAATTACCCTTATTTTAGGGAAAAAGCCTGAAATTCCCCTTATTTTGTGCCAAAAAGGCAGAAATTCTTCTTATTTTGAGCAAAAAGGCTGAAATTCCACAAAATTTTGGGCAAAAATGCAGAAATTTCCCTTATTTTGGAGCAAAAACAAAGTAATACCCCTAATTTTGGGGCAAAAAGGCAAAAATTCCCCTAATTTTGGTGCAAAAAGTCAGAAATTCCTTTTATTTTGGGGCAAAAATGCTGAAATTCCCCTTATTATGGAGCAAAAATGCAGAAATTTTTCTTATTTTAGTTCAAAAAGACAGAAATTCTCCTTATTTTAAACCAAAAATACATAAATTACTCTTATTTTAGGCCAAAATGACCAAATTCCTCTTATTTTTGGGCAAAAAAGCAAAAATTTTACTTTTATTTTAGAGCAAAAAGGCAGAAATTTCCCTTATTTTGGGGCAAAATTGTAGAAATTTCCCTTATCTTGGGGCAAAAATGCAGAAATTCCGCTTATTTGGCGTCAAAAATGCAGAAATAACCCTTATATTAGGGCAAAAAGACTGAAATTCCCCTCATTTTGTTCCAAAATGGCAGAAATTCTTATTTTTGGGCAAAAAAAGCAGAAATTCCACTTAATTTTGGGCAAAAATGCAGAAATTTCCCTTATTTGGGGCAAAAAGACAGTAATGCCCCTAATTTTGGGTCAAAAAGGCAGAAATTCCTCTAATTTTGGAGCAAAATTGCAGAAATTTTCTTTATTTTGAGGCAAAATTGCAGAAATTCCCCTAATTTTCTGTCAAAATTGCAGAAATTCCCTTTATTATGGGGCAAGATTGCAGAAATTCCCCATTATTTTGAAGCAAAATTGCAGTAATACCCCTAATTTTTGGTCAAAAAGGCAGAAATTCCCCTTCTTTTAGAGCAAAAATGTAGAAATTCCACTTATTTTGGAGCAAAATTGCATAATTTTCCCTTATTATTGAGCAAAAAGGAAGTAATGCCCCTAATTTTGGGGCAAAAAGGCAGAAATTCCCCTAATTTTGGGGCAAAATGCAGAAATTCTCCTTATTTGGGGGCAAAAATGCAGAAATTTCCATTTTTTGGGAAAAAATTGCAGAAATTTTCCTTATTTTAGGGCAAAATTGCAGAAATTTCTTTTATCTTGGGGAAAATATGCAGAACTTCCCCTTATTTCGGGTCAAAAAGGCAGAAATTCCGCTTATTTGGGGTCAAAAATGCAGAAATTACCCTTATTTTAGGGCAAAAAGACTGAAATTCCCCTCATTTTGTGCCAAAATGGCAGAAATTCTTATTTTAGGGCAAAAAGGCAGAAATTCCACTTAATTTTGGGCAAAAATGCAGAAATTTCCCTTATTTGGGGCAAAAAGACAGTAATGCCCCTAATTTTGGGTCAAAAAGGCAGAAATTCCCCTAATTTTGGAGCAAAATTGCAGAAATTTCCCTTATTTTGGGGCAAAGTTGCAGAAATTCCCCTAATTTTCTGTCAAAATTGCAGAAATTCCCTTTATTATGGGGCAAAATTGCAGAAATTCCCCATTATTTTGAAGCAAAATTGCAGCAATACCCCTAATTTTTGGTCAAAAAGGAAGAAATTCTCCTTCTTTTATAGCAAAAATGTAGAAATTCCAATTATTTTGGAGCAAAATTGCATAATTTTCCCTTATTATTGAGCAAAAAGAAAGTAATGCCCCTAATTTTGGGGCAAAAAAGCAGAAATACCCCTAATTTTGGGGCAAAATGCAGAAATTCTCCTTATTTGTGGGGCAAAAAAGAAGAAATTTCCATTTTTTGGAAAAAAAATTCCAGAAATTGTCATTATATTAGGGCAAAATTGCAGAAATTTCTTTTATCTTGGGGAAAATATGCAAAACTTCCCCTTATTTTGGGTCAAAAAGGCAGAAATTCCGCTTATTTGGGGTCAAAAATGCAGAAATTACCCTTATTTTAGGGGAAAAAGCCTGAAATTCCCCATATTTTGTGCCAAAAAACAGAAATTCTTATTTTAGGGCAAAAAGGAAGAAATTCAACTTAATTTTGGACAAAAATGCAGAAATTTCCCTTATTTGGGGCCAAAAGACAGTAGAGCCCCTAATTTTGTGTCAAAAAGTCCGAAATTCCCCATATTTTGGAGCAAAATTGCAGAAATTTCCCTGATTTTAGGGCAAAATTGCAGTAATTCCCCTAATTTTGTGCAAAATTCCAGAAATTCCCTCTATTTTGGGGCAAAATTGCAGAAATTCCCCTTATTTGGGGGCAAATATGCTGAAATTCCCCTTATTTTGGAGCAAAAATGCAGAAATTTTCCTATTTTAGGGCAAAAAGACAGAAATTCTCCTTATTTCAGGGCAAAAATACAGAAATTCCCCTTATTTTGGGGCAAAAATACAGAAATTCCTTTTATTTTAAGCCAAAAATACAGAAATTACCCTTATTTTAGGGCAAAAAAACTAAATTCCCCCTATTTTGAGGCAAAAAGGTAAATTCCCCTTATTTTAGGGCAAAAAAGCCGAAATTCCCCTTATTTTTAAGCAAAAATGCAGAAATTTCTTTTAATTTGGGGAAAAATTCAGAAATTCCCCTTATTTTGGGCCAAATAGGCAGAAATTTCCCTTATTTTTGGGCTAAAGGATAGAAATTTAATATATTTTAAGATAAAATTGCAGAAATTTCCCTTATTTTGTGGCAAAAATGCAGAAATTCCCATTATTTTGGGGTAAAAAGGCAGAACTTTCCCTTATTTTGGAACAAAATTGCAGAAATTTCCCATATTTTGGAGCAAAAATGCAGTAATGCTTTTAATTTTGGGGTAAAATTCAGAAATTTCTCTAATTTTGGGTCAAAATACAGAAATTCCTCTTATCTTGGGGCAAAAATGCAGAATTTTCCTTTATTTTGAGGCAAATTGCATAAATTTCCCTTATTTTGTGGCAAAAATTCTGTAATGCTTCTAATTTTGAGGTAAAAATCACAAATTCCATTAGTTTTGGGGCAAAAAGGCAGAAATTCTTGTTTTTGTGGGACAACATTGCAGAAATTTCCCTTTTTTGGAACAAAATTGCAGATTTTTGCCTTATTTTTGGGCAAAATTGCAGAAATTTCCCTTATCTTGTGGCAAAAATGCAGAAATTCCCCTTATTTAAGGTCAAAAAGGCAGAAATTCCGCTCATTTGGGGGAAAATTCCTGAAATTACCCTTATTTTAGGGAAAAAGCCTGAAATTCCTCTAATTTTGTGCCAAAAGCAGAAATTCTTGTTATTTTAGAGCAAAAAGGCAGAAATTCCACAAATTTTTGGGCAAAAATGCAGAAATTTCCCTTATTTTGGAGCAAAAACAGAGTAATACCCCTAATTTGGGGGCAAAAAGGCAAAAATTCCTCTAATTTTACTGCAAAAAGTCAGAAATTCCTTTTATTTTGGGGCAAAAATGCTGAAATTCCCCTTATTATGGAGCAAAAATGCAGAAATTTTTCTTATTTTAGTTCAAAAAGACAGAAATTCTTCTTATTTTAAACCAAAAATACATAAATTACTCTTATTTTAGGCCAAAATGACCAAATTCCTCTTATTTTTGGGCAAAAAAGCAAAAATTTTACTTTTATTTTAGAGCAAAAAGGCAGAAATTTTCCTTATTTTGGGGCAAAATTGTAGAAATTTCCCTTATCTTGGGGCAAAAATGCAGAAATTCCGCTTAATTGGCATCAAAAATGCCGAAATAACACTTATTTTAGGGCAAAAAGACTGAAATTCCCCTTCTTTTGTGCCAAAAGGGCAGAAATTCTTATTTTAGGGCAAAAAAGCAGAAATTCCACTTAATTTTGGGCAAAAATGCAGAAATTTTCCTTATTTGGGGCAAAAAGAGAGTAATGCCCCTAATTTTGGGTCAAAAAGGCAGAAATTCCCCTAAATTTGGAGCAAAATTTCAGAAATTTCCCTTATTTTGAGGCATAATTGCAGTAATTTCCCTAATTTTCTGTCAAAATTGCAAAAATTCCCTTTATTTTGGGGCAAAATTGCAGAAATTCCCCATTATTTTGAAGCAAAATTGAAGTAATACCCCTAATTTTTGGTCAAAAAGGCAGAAATTCCCCTTCTTTTGGGGCAAAAATGTAGAAATTCCAATTATTTTGGAGCAAAATTGTATAATTTTCCCTTATTATTGGGCAAAAAGGAAGTAATGCCCCTAATTTTGGGGCAAAAAGGCAGAAATTCCCCTAATTTTGGGGCAAAAATGCAGAAATTTTCATTTTTTGGGACAAAATTGCAGAAATTTCCTTATTTTAGGGCAAAATTGCAGAAATTTCTATTATCTTGGGGAAAAAATGCAGAAATTGCCCTTATTTCGGGTCATAAATGCAGAAATTACCCTTATTTTAGGGCAAAAAGACTGAAATTCCCCATATTTTGTTCCAAAAAAACAGAAATTTTTATTTTAGGGCAAAAAGGAAGAAATTCCACTTAATTTTGGACAAAAATGCAGAAATTTCCCTTATTTGGGCATAAAGACGGTAATGATCCTAATTTTGTGTCAAAAAGGCAGAAAGTTCCTATAATTTTGGAGCAAAATTGCAGAAATTTCCCTTATTTTGGGGAAAAATTGCAGTAATTCCCCTAATTTTGTGTGAAAATTCCTGAAATTCCCTATATTTTGGGGCAATTGCAGAAATTCCCCTTATTTGGGGGCAAAAATGCTGAAATTCTTCTTCTTTTGGAGCAAAAAAGGAGAAATTTTTCTTATTTTAGGGCAAAAAGACAGAAATTCTCCTTATTTCAGGGCAAAAATACAGAAATTCCCCTTATATTGGGGCAAAAATACAGAAATTCCCCTTATTTTAAGCCAAAAATACAGAAATTACCCTTATTTTAGGGCAAAAAGACTAAATTCTCCCTATTTTGTTGCAAAAAGGTAAATTCCCCTTATTTTAGGGCAAAAAAGAAGAAATTCCCCTTATTTTTAAGCAAAAATGCAGAAATTTCTTTTAATTTGGGGCAAAAATGCAGAAATTCCCCTTATTTTGGGCCAAATAGGCAGAAATTTTCCTTATTTTTGGGCTAAAGGATAGAAATTTAATATATTTTAAGATAAAATTGCAAAAATTTTCCTTATTTTGTGGCAAAAATGCAGAAATTCCCATTATTTTGGGGTAAAAAGGCAGAACTTTCCCTTATTTTGGAACAAAATTGCAGAAATTTCCCATATTTTGGAGCAAAAATGCAGTAATGCTTTTAATTTTGGGGTAAAATTCAGAAATTTCTCTAATTTTGGGTCAAAATACAGAAATTCCTCTTATCTTGGGTCAAAAATGCAGAAATTTCCTTTATTTTGAGGCAAATTGCAGAAATTTCCCTATTTTGTGGCAAAAATTCTGTAATGCTTCTAATTTTTGGTCAAAAATCAGAAATTTCATTAGTTTTGGGGCAAAAAGGCTGAAATTCTCCTTTTTGTGGGACAACATTGCAGAAATTTCCCTTTTTTGGAACAAAATTGCAGATTTTTGCCTTATTTTTGGGCAAAATTGCAGAAATTTCCCTTATCTTGTGGCAAAAATGCAGAAATTCCCCTTATTTAAAGTCAAAAATGCAGAAATAACCCTTATTTTAGGGCAAAAAGACTGAAATTCCCCTCATTTTGTTCCAAAATGGCAGAAATTTTTATTTTTGGGCAAAAAAGCAGAAATTCCACTTAATTTTGGGCAAAAATGCAGAAATTTCCCTTATTTGGGGCAAAAAGACAGTAATGCCCCTAATTTTGGGTCAAAAAGGCAGAAATTCTCCTAATTTTGGAGCAAAATTGCAGAAATTTCCCTTATTTTGAGGCAAAATTGCAGAAATTCCCCCAATTTTCTGTCAAAATTGCAGAAATTCCCTTTATTATGGGGCAAGATTGCAGAAATTCCCCATTATTTTGAAGCAAAATTGCAGTAATACCCCTAATTTTTGGTCAAAAAGGCAGAAATTCCCCTTCTTTTAGAGCAAAAATGTAGAAATTCCACTCATTTTGAAGCAAAATTGCATAATTTTCCCTTATTATTGAGCAAAAAGGAAGTAATGCCCCTAATTTTGGGGCAAAAAGGCAGAAATACCCCTAATTTTGGGGCAAAATGCAGAAATTCTCCTTATTTGGGGGCAAAAATGGAGAAATTTCCATTATTGGGAAAAAAATGCAGAAATTTTCTTATTTTAGGGCAAAATTGCAGAAATTTCTTTTATCTTGGGGAAAATATGCAGAACTTCCCCTTATATCGGGTCAAAAAGGCAGAAATTCCGCTTATTTGGGGTCAAAAATGCAGAAATTACCCTTATTTTAGGGCAAAAAGACTGAAATTCCCCATATTTTGTGCCAAAAAACCAGAAATTCTTATTTTAAGGCTAAAAGGAAAAAATTCCACTTAATTTTTGACAAAAATGCAGAAATTTCCCTTATTTGGGGCAAAAAGACAGTAATGCCCCTAATTTTGGGTCAAAAAGGCAGAAATTCCCCTAATTTTGGAACAAAATTGCAGAAATTTCCCTTATTTTGGGGCAAAATTGCAGAAATTCCCCTAATTTTCTGTCAAAATTGCAGAAATTCCCTTTATTATGGGGCAAAATTGCAGAAATTCCCCATTATTTTGAAGCAAAATTGCAGTAATACCTCTAACTTTTGGTCAAAAAGGCAGAAAATCCCCTTCGTTTGGGGCAAAAATGTAGAAATTCCACTTATTTTGAAGCAAAATTGCATAATTTTCCCTTTTTATTGTGCAAAAAGGAAGTAATGCCCCTTATTTTGGGGCAAAAAGGCAGAAATTCCCCTAATTTTGAGACAAAATGCAGAAATTCTCCTTATTTGGGGGCAAAAATGCAGAAATTTCCATTTTTTGGGACAAAATTGCAGAAATTTCCTTTATTTTATAGCAAAATTGCAGAAATTTCTTTTATCTTGAGGAAAAAATGCAGAACTTCCCATTATTTCGGGTCAAAAAGGATGAAATTCCACATATTTGGGGTCAAAAAGGAAGAAATTCCCCTTATTTAGTGGCAAAAAGCAGACATTTCCCTTATTTTGGGAAAAATTTTAGAAATTTCACTTATTTCAGGGCAAAAAGTCAGAAATTCCCCTTATTTTGGGGCAAAAAGAGAGAAATTCCGTTTATTTTTGGGGAAAAGGCAGAAATTGAACTAATTTTGAGTCAAAAAAGCGGAAAATCCCCTTATTTTAGGGAAAAAAATGAAAAAATTTCTTTTTTTTATGGTAAAAAGGTATTCATTCCCTTTATTTTTGTACAAAAAGGCAGAAATTCGCCGTATTTTGGAGCAAAATTGCAGAAATTCCCCTAATTTTGGGCAAAAAGGAAGAAATTCCATTTATTTGGGGTAAAACTGCAGAAATTTCACTTATTTCGCGGCAAAATGGCAGAAATTCCCCTTATTTTGGGCGAAAAAGGCAGAAAATCCCCGTATTTTAGAGCAAAATTGCAGTAATTCACCTAATTTTGGGGTAAAATATGCATTAATTTTCTTTATTTTGGGGCAAAACGGCAGAAATTTCCCTTATTTGGGGCAAAAGGCAGAAATTCCCCTTATTTTAGGGCAAAATTGCAGAAAATTCCCTTATTTGGGGGCCTAAAACAGAAATTCCCCTTTTTTTGGGGCAAAATTGCAGAAATTTACCTTATTATGGGGAAAAATTGCAGAAATTTCCCTTATTTTAGAGTAAAATTGCAGAAATTTCACTTATTTCAGAGAAATAAAGCAAAAATTTTTCTTATTTTGGGACAAAAAGGCAGAAATTCGCCTTATTTTGAGGCAAAAAGGAAGAAATTCACCTTATTTTGGAGCAAAATTGCAGAAATTCCCCTAATATTGGGGCAAAATGCAGAAATTTCCTTTATTTGGGCCAAAAAAGCAGAAGTTCCCCAAATTTTCGGGCAAAAAGACAGAAATTCCTCGTATTTTGAAGCAAAATTTTAGAAACTCCCCTAATTTTGGGGCAAAAAGGCAGAAATTCCCATTATTTTGAGGCAAAAATACAGAAATTCATTTTATTATGGGGCAAAAAGTCAGAAATTTCCCTTATTTTGGGGCAAAATTGAAGAGATTTCCCTTATTTTGTACCAAAATTGCAGAAATTTCCCTTATTTTGGAGCAAAATTGAAGAAATTTCTTTTATTTTTGTACAGAATTGCAAAATTTTTTCTTATTTTGTGGCAAGAAGGCAAAAATTTTCCATATTTTGGGGCAAAAAGGCACAAATTTTTCTTATTTTCAGGCAAAATTGAAGAAATTTCATTTATTTCAGGGCAAAAAGCAGAAATTCCTTTTATTATGGTAAAAATTGAAGAAATTTTCCTTATTTTGGAACAAAAATTCAGAAATACCCCATATTTTGGGGCAAAAGGCAAAAATTCCTCTTATTTTGAGGTAAAATGCAGAAATTCCGCTTATTTAGAGGTAAAATACAGAAATTCCCCTAATATTGGGGAAAAATGCAGAAATTCCCTTTATTTTGGGGCTAAAAGGCAGAAATTCCCCATATTTTGAAGCAAAATTGCAGAAATTCTCATAATTTTTGGACAAAAAGGCAGAAATTCTCCTTATTTCGGGGCAAAAAGACAGAAAATCTTTTTTTTTCGGGGGCAAAAAGTTAGAAATTTCATTTATTTTGGGGCAAAATTGCAGAAATTTCCCTTATTTTGGGGCAAAATTGCAGAAATTTCACTTATTTCAGGGAAAAAAGGCAGAAATTTCTCTTATTTTGAGGCAAAAAAGCAGAAATTTCTTTTATTTTTAAGTAAGAAGGCTGAAATTCTTCTTATTTTGGGGCAAAAATGCAGAAATTCCCCTTATTTTGGGGCAAAAAGGAGACATTTCCCTTATTTGGGAGAAAAATTTTAGAAATTTCACTTATTTCAGGGCAAAAAGTCAGAAATTCCTCTTATTTTGGAACAAAAAGACAGAAATTCCGTTTATTTTGGGGGAAAAGGCAGAAATTGCACTTATTTTGAGTCAAAAAGGCAGAAAATCCCCTTATTTTGAGGAAAAAATGAAGAAATTTCTCTTTTTATGGCAAAAAGGTATACATTCCCTTTATTTTTGGGTAAAAAGGCAGAAATTCCCCGTATTTTGGAGCAAAATTGCAGAAATTCCCCTAATTTTGTATAAAAAGGCAGAAATTCTCCTTTTTGTGGGACAACATTGCAGAAATTTTCTTTTTTTGGAACAAAATTGCAGATTTTTCCCTTATTTTTGGGCAAAATTGCAGAAATTTCCCTTATCTTGTGGCAAAAATGCAGAAATTCCCCTTATTTAAGGTCAAAAAGGCAGAAATTCCGCTCATTTGGGGGAAAATTCCTGAAATTACCCTTATTTTAGGGAAAAAGCCTGAAATTCCCCTTATTTTGTGCCAAAAAGGCAGAAATTCTTCTTATTTTGAGCAAAAGGCTGAAATTCCACAAAATTTTGGGCAAAAATGCAGAAATTTCCCTTATTTTGGAGCAAAAACAGAGTAATACCCCTAATTTTGGGGCAAAAAAGCAAAAATTAGCCTAATTTTGGTGCAAAAAGTCAGAAATTCCTTTTATTTTGGGGCAAAAATGCTGAAATTCCCCTTATTATGGAGCAAAAATGCAGAAATTTTTCTTATTTTAGTTCAAAAAGACAGAAATTCTCCTTATTTTAAACCAAAAATACATAAATTACTCTTATTTTAGGCCAAAATGACCAAATTCCTCTTATTTTTGGGCAAAAAAGCAAAAATTTTACTTTTATTTTAGAGCAAAAAGGCAGAAATTTCCCTTATTTTGGGGCAAAATTGTAAAAATTTCCCTTATCTTGGGGCAAATATGCAGAAATTCCGCTTATTTGGCTTCAAAAATGCAGAAATAACCCTTATTTTAGGGCAAAAAGACTGAAATTCCCCTCATTTTGTGCCAAAATGGCAGAAATTCTTATTTTAGGGCAAAAAGGCAGAAATTCCACTTAATTTTGGGCAAAAATGCAGAAATTTCCCTTATTTGGGGGCAAAAAGAAAGTAATGCCCCTAATTTTGGGTCAAAAAGGCAGAAATTCCCCTAATTTTGGAGCAAAATTTCAGAAATTTCCCTTATTTTGAGGCAAAATTGCAGAAATTCCCCTAATTTTCTGTCAAAATTGCAGAAATTCCCTTTATTATGGGGCAAAATTGCAGAAATTCCCCATTATTTTGAAGCAAAATTGCAGCAATACCCCTAATTTTTGGTCAAAAAGGAAGAAATTCTCCTTCTTTTATAGCAAAAATGTAGAAATTCCAATTATTTTGGAGCAAAATTGCATAATTTTCCCTTATTATTGAGCAAAAAGAAAGTAATGCCCCTAATTTTGGGGCAAAAAAGCAGAAATAACCCTAATTTTGGGGCAAAATGCAGAAATTCTTCTTATTTGGGGGCAAAAATGAAGAAATTTCCATTTTTTGGAAAAAAAATTCCAGAAATTGTCATTATTTTAGGGCAAAATTGCAGAAATTTCTTTTATCTTGGGGAAAATATGCAGACCTTCCCCTTATTTTGGGTCAAAAAGGCAGAAATTCCGCTTATTTGGGGTCAAAAATGCAGAAATTACCCTTATTTTAGGGGAAAAAGCCTGAAATTCCCCATATTTTGTGCCAAAAAACAGAAATTCTTATTTTAGGGCAAAAAGGAAGAAATTCCACTTAATTTTGGACAAAAATGCAGAAATTTCCCTTATTTGGGGCCAAAAGACAGTAAAGCCCCTAATTTTGTGTCAAAAAGTCAGAAATTCCCCATATTTTGGAGCAAAATTGCAGAAATTTCCCTGATTTTAGGGCAAAATTGCAGTAATTCCCCTAATTTTGTGCAAAATTCCAGAAATTCCCTCTATTTTGGGGCAAAATTGCAGAAATTCCCCTTATTTGGGGGCAAATATGCTGAAATTCCCCTTATTTTGGAGCAAAAATGCAGAAATTTTTCTTATTTAGGGCAAAAAGACAGAAATTCTTCTTATTTCAGGGCAAAAATACAGAAATTCCCCTTATTTTGGGGCAAAAATACAGAAATTCCTTTTATTTTAAGCCAAAAATACAGAAATTTCCCTTATTTTAGGGCAAAAAAACTAAATTCCCCCTATTTTGAGGCAAAAAGGTAAATTCCCCTTATTTTAGGACAAAAAAGCCGAAATTCCCCTTATTTTTAAGCAAAAATGCAGAAATTTCTTTTAATTTGGGGAAAAATTCAGAAATTCCCTTTATTTTGGGCCAAATGGGCAGAAATTTTCCTTATTTTTGGGCTAAAGGATAGAAATTTAATATATTTTAAGATAAAATTGCAGAAATTTCCCTTATTTTGTGGCAAAAATGCAGAAATTCCCATTATTTTGGGGTAAAAAGGCAGAACTTTCCCTTATTTTGGAACAAAATTGCAGAAATTTCCCATATTTTGGAGCAAAAATGCAGTAATGCTTTTAATTTTGGGGTAAAATTCAGAAATTTCTCTAATTTTGGGTCAAAATACAGAAATTCCTCTTATCTTGGGGCAAAAATGCAGAATTTTCCTTTATTTTGAGGCAAATTGCATAAATTTCCCTTATTTTGTGGCAAAAATTCTGTAATGCTTCTAATTTTGAGGTAAAAATCACAAATTCCTTTAGTTTTGGGGCAATAAGGCAGAAATTCTTGGTTTTGTGGGACAACATTGCAGAAATTTCCCTTTTTTGGAACAAAATTGCAGATTTTTGCCTTATTTTTGGGCAAAATTGCAGAAATTTCCCTTATCTTGTGGCAAAAATGCAGGAATTCCCCTTATTTAAGGTAAAAAAGGCAGAAATTCTGCTCATTTGGGGGAAAATTCCTGAAATTTCCCTTATTTTAGGGAAAAAGCCTGAAATTCCCCTTATTTTGTGCCAAAAAGGCAGAAATTCTTCTTATTTTAGAGCAAAAAGGCAGAAATTCCACAAATTTTTGGGCAAAAATGCAGAAATTTCCCTTATTTTGGAGCAAAAACAGAGTAATACCCCTAATTTTGGGGCAAAAAGGCAACAATTCCTCTAATTTTGGTGCAAAAAGTCAGAAATTCCTTTTATTTTGGGGCAAAAATGCTGAAATTCCCCTTATTATGGAGCAAAAATGCAGAAATTTTTCTTATTTTAGTTCAAAAAGACAGAAATTCTTCTTATTTTAAACCAAAAATACATAAATTACTCTTATTTTAGGCCAAAATGACCAAATTCCTCTTATTTTTGGGCACAAAAGCAAAAATTTTACTTTATTTTAGAGCAAAAAGGCAGAAATTTCCCTTATTTTGGGGCAAAATTGTAGAAATTTCCCTTATCTTGGGGCAAAAATGCAGAAATTCCGCTTATTTGGCGTCAAAAATGCAGAAATAACCCTTATTTTAGGGCAAAAAGACTGAAATTCCCCTCATTTTGTTCCAAAATGGCAGAAATTCTTATTTTTGGGCAAAAAAGCAGAAATTCCACTTAATTTTGGGCAAAAATGCAGAAATTTCCCTTATTTGGGGCAAAAAGACAGTAATGCCCCTAATTTTGGGTCAAAAAGGCAGAAATTCCCCTAATTTTGGAGCAAAATTGCAGAAATTTTCTTTATTTTGAGGCAAAATTGCAGAAATTCCCCTAATTTTCTGTCAAAATTGCAGAAATTCCCTTTATTATGGGGCAAGATTGCAGAAATTCCCCATTATTTTGAAGCAAAATTGCAGTAATACCCCTAATTTTTGGTCAAAAAGGCAGAAATTCCCCTTCTTTTAGAGCAAAAATGTAGAAATTCCACTTATTTTGGAGCAAAATTGCATAATTTTCCCTTATTATTGAGCAAAAAGGAAGTAATGCCCCTAATTTTGGGGCAAAAAGGCAGAAATTCCCCTAATTTTGGGGCAAAATGCAGAAATTCTCCTTATTTGGCGGCAAAAATGCAGAAATTTCCATTTTTTGGGAAAAATTGCAGAAATTTTCCTTATTTTAGGGCAAAATTGCAGAAATTTCTTTTATCTTGGGGAAAATATGCAGAACTTCCCCTTATTTCGAGTCAAAAAGGCAGAAATTCCGCTTATTTGGGGTCAAAAATGCAGAAATTACCCTTATTTTAGGGCAAAAAGACTGAAATTCCCCATATTTTGTGCTAAAAAACAGAAATTCTTATTTTAGGGCTAAAAGGAAGAAATTCCACTTAATTTTGGACAAAAATGCAGAAATTTCCCTTATTTGAGGCCAAAAGACAGTAAAGCCCCTTATTTTGTGTCAAAAAGTCAGAAATTCCCCATATTTTGGAGCAAATTGCAGAAATTTCCCTCATTTTGGGGCAAAATTGCAGTAATTCCCCTAATTTTGTGTCAAAATTCCAGAAATTCTCTTTATTTTGGGGAAAAATTGCAGAAATTCCCCTTATTTGGGGACAAAAAAGCTGAAAATCCTCTTATTTTGGAGGAAAAATGCAGAAATTTTCCTTATTTTAGAGCAAAGAGACAGAAATTCTGCTTAATTCAGGGCAAAAATACAGAAATTCCCCTTATTTGGGGGCAAAAATTCAGAAATTCCCCTTATTTTAAGACAAAAATACAGAAATTACCCTTATTTTAGGGCAAAAAACTAAATTCTCCCTATTTTGGGGCAAAAAAGTAAATTCCCCTTATTTTAGGGCAAAAAGGCAAAAATTCCCCTTATTTTTTAGTAAAAATGCAGAATTTTCTTTTAATTTGGGGCAAAAATGCAGAAATTCCCCTTATTTTGGGCCAAATAGGCAGAAATTTTTCTTATTTTAGAGCAAAAAGGCAGAAATTCCACAAAATTTTGGGCAAAAATGCATAAATTTCTTTTATTTTGGAGCAAAAACACAGTAATACCCCTAATTTTGGGGCAAAAAGGCAAAAATTCCCCTAATTTTGGGGCAAAAATTCAGAAATTCCTTTTATTTTGGGGCAAAAATGCTGAATTTTTCCTTATTATGGAGCAAAAATGCAGAAATTTTTCTTATTTTAGGTCAAAAAGACAGAAATTCTCCTTATTTTAAACCAAAAATACATAAATTACTTTTATTCTATGCCAAAAAAACCAAATTCCTCTTATTTTTGGGCAAAAAAGCAAAAATTTTACTTTTATTTTAGAGCAAAAAGGCAGAAATTTTCTTTATTTTGAAGCAAAATTGTAGAAATTTCCCTTATCTTGGGGCAAAAATGCAGAAATTCCGTTATTTGGCGTCAAAAATGCAGAAATAACCCTTATTTTAGGGCAAAAAGACTGAAATTCCCCTCATTTTGTGCCAAAATGGCAGAAATTCTTATTTTAGGGCAAAAAGGCAGAAATTCCACTTAATTTTGGGCAAAAATGCAGAAATTTCCCTTATTTGGGGCAAAAAGACAGTAATGCCCCTAATTTTGGGTCAAAAAGGCAGAAATTCCCCTAATTTTGGAACAAAATTGCAGAAATTTCCCTTATTTTGGGGCAAAATTGCAGAAATTCCCCTAATTTACTGTCAAAATTGCAGAAATTCCCCATTATTTTGAAGCAAAATTGCAGTAATACCTCTAACTTTTGGTCAAAAAGGCAGAAATTCCACTTCGTTTGGGGCAAAAATGTAGAAATTCCACTTATTTTGAAGCAAAATTGCATAATTTTCCCTTTTTATTGTGCAAAAAGGAAGTAATGCCCCTTATTTTGGGGCAAAAAGGCAGAAATTCCCCTAATTTTGAGACAAAATGCAGAAATTCTACTTATTTGGGGGCAAAAATGCAGAAATTTCCATTTTTTGGGACAAAATTGCAGAAATTTCCTTTATTTTATAGCAAAATTGCAGAAATTTCTTTTATCTTGAGGAAAAAATGTAGAACTTCCCCTTATTTCGGGTCAAAAATGCAGAAATTCTACATATTTGGGGTCAAAAAGGAAGAAATTCCCCTGATTTAGGGGCAAAAAGCAGACATTTCCCTTATTTTGGGAAAAATTTTAGAAATTTCACTTATTTCAGGGCAAAAAGTCAGAAATTCCCCTTATTTTGGGGCAAAAAGAGAGAAATTCCGTTTATTTTTGGGGAAAAGGCAGAAATTGAACTAATTTTGAGTCAAAAAACGGAAAATCCCCTTATTTTGGGGAAAAAAATGAAAAAAAAATTTTTTTATGGTAAAAAGGTATACATTCCCTTTATTTTTGGGCAAAAAGGCAGAAATTCCCCGTATTTTGGAGCAAAATTGCAGAAATTCCCCTAATTTTGGGCAAAAAGGCAGAAATTCCATTTATTTGGGGTAAAACTGCAGAAATTTCACTTATTTCGCGGCAAAATGGCAGAAATTCCCCTTATTTTGGGCGAAAAAGGCAGAAAATCCCCGTATTTTAGAGCAAAATTGCAGTAATTCACCTAATTTTGGGGTAAAATATGCAGTAATTTTCTTTATTTTGGGGCAAAATGGCAGAAATTTCCCTTATTTGGGGCAAAAGGCAGAAATTCCCCTTATTTTAGGGCAAAATTGCAGAAAATTCCCTTATTTGGGGGCCTAAAACAGAAATTCCCCTTTTTTTGGGGCAAAATTGCAGAAATTTCCCTTATTATGGGGAAAAATTGCAGAAATTTCCCTTATTTTAGAGTAAAATTGCAGAAATTTCACTTATTTCAGAGAAAAAAAGCAAAAATTTTTCTTATTTTGTGGCAAAAAGGCAGAAATTCGCCTCATTTTGGGGCAAAAAGGAAGAAATTCACCTTATTTTGGAGCAAAATTGCAGAAATTCCCCTAATATTGGGGCAAAATGCAGAAATTTCCATTATTTGGGCCAAAAAAGCAGAAGTTCCCCAAATTTTCGGGCACAAAGACAGAAATTCCTCGTATTTTGAAGCAAAATTTTAGAAACTCCCCTAATTTTGGGGCAAAAAGGCAGAAATTCCCTTTATTTTGAGGCAAAAATACAGAAATTCATTTTATTATGGGGCAAAAAGTCAGAAATTTCCCTTATTTTGGGGCAAAATTGAAGAGATTTCCCTTATTTTGGAGCAAAATTGCAGAAATTTCCCTTATTTTGGAGCAAAATTGAAGAAATTTCTTTTATTTTTGTACAGAATTGCAAAAATTTTTCTTATTTTGTGGCAAGAAGGCAAAAATTTTCCATATTTTGGAGCAAAAAGGCACAAATTTTTTTTATTTTCAGGCAAAATTGAAGAAATTTCATTTATTTCAGGGCAAAAAGGAGAAATTCCTTTTATTATGGTAAAAATTGAAGAAATTTTCCTTATTTTGGAACAAAAATGCAGAAATACCCCATATTTTGGGGCAAAAGGCAAAAATTCCTCTTATTTTGAGGTAAAATGCAGAAATTCCGCTTATTTAGAGGTAAAATACAGAAATTCCCCTAATATTGGGGAAAAATGCAGAAATTCCCTTTATTTTGGGGCTAAAAGGCAGAAATTCCCCATATTTTGAAGCAAAATTGCAGAAATTCTCATAATTTTCAACAAAAAGGCAGAAATTCTCCTTATTTTGGGGCAAAAAGACAGAAAATCTTTTTTTTTCGGGGGCAAAAAGTTAGAAATTTCATTTATTTTGGGGCAAAATTGCAGAAATTTCCCTTGTTTTGGGGCAAAATTGCAGAAATTTCACTTATTTCAGGGAAAAAAGGCAGAAATTTCTCTTATTTTGGGGCAAAAAAGCAGAAATTTCTTTTAGTTTTAAGTAAGAAGGCTAAAATTCTTCTTATTTTGGGGCAAAAAGGCAGAAATTCCCCTTATTTTGGGGCAAAAAGGAGACATTTCCCTTATTTGGGAGAAAAATTTTATAAATTTCACTTATTTCAGGGCAAAAAGTCAGAAATTCCTCTTATTTTGGAACAAAAAGACAGAAATTCCGTTTATTTTGGGGGAAAAGGCAGAAATTGCACTTATTTTGAGTCAAAAAGGCAGAAAATCCCCTTATTTTGAGGAAAAAATGAAGAAATTTCTCTTTTTATGGCAAAAAAGTATACATTCCCTTTATTTTTGGGTAAAAAGGCAGAAATTCCCCGTATTTTGGAGCAAAATTGCAGAAATTCCCCTAATTTTGTATAAAAAGGCAGAAATTCTCCTTTTTGTGGGACAACATTGCAGAAATTTTCTTTTTTTGGAACAAAATTGCAGATTTTTCCCTTATTTTTGGGCAAAATTGCAGAAATTTCCCTTATCTTGTGGCAAAAATACAGAAATTCCCCTTATTTAAGGTCAAAAAGGCAGAAATTCCGCTCATTTGGGGGAAAATTCCTGAAATTACCCTTATTTTAGGGAAAAAGCCTGAAATTCCCCTTATTTTGTGCCAAAAAGGCAGAAATTCTTCTTATTTTGAGCAAAAAGGCTGAAATTCCACAAAATTTTGGGCAAAAATGCAGAAATTTCCCTTATTTTGGAGCAAAAACAGAGTAATACCCCTAATTTTGGGGCAAAAAGGCAAAAATTCCCCTAATTTTGGTGCAAAAAGTCAGAAATTCCTTTTATTTTGGGGCAAAAATGCTGAAATTCCCCTTATTATGGAGCAAAAATGCAGAAATTTTTCTTATTTTAGTTCAAAAAGACAGAAATTCTCCTTATTTTAAACTAAAAATACATAAATTACTCTTATTTTAGGCCAAAATGACCAAATTCCTCTTATTTTTGGGCAAAAAAGCAAAAATTTTACTTGTATTTTAGAGCAAAAAGGCAGAAATTTCCCTTATTTTGGGGCAAAATTGTAAAAATTTCCCTTATCTTGGGGCAAAAATGCAGAAATTCCGCTTATTTGGCGTCAAAAATGCAGAAATAACCCTTATTTTAGGGCAAAAAGACTGAAATTCCCCTCATTTTGTTCCAAAATGGCAGAAATTCTTATTTTTGGGCAAAAAAGCAGAAATTCCACTTAATTTTGGGCAAAAATGCAGAAATTTCCCTTATTTGGGGCAAAAAGACAGTAATGCCCCTAATTTTGGGTCAAAAAGGCAGAAATTCCCCTAATTTTGGAGCAAAATTGCAGAAATTTTCTTTATTTTGAGGCAAAATTGCAGAAATTCCCCTAATTTACTGTCAAAATTGCAGAAATTCCCTTTATTATGGGGCAAGATTGCAGAAATTCCCCTTATTTGGGGGCAAATATGCTGAAATTCCCCTTATTTTGGAGCAAAAATGCAGAAATTTTTCTTATTTAGGGCAAAAAGACAGAAATTCTCTTTATTTCAGGGCAAAAATACAGAAATTCCGCTTATTTTGGGGCAAAAATACAGAAATTCCTTTTATTTTAAGCCAAAAATACAGAAATTACCCTTATTTTAGGGCAAAAAAACTAAATTCCCCCTATTTTGAGGCAAAAAGGTAAATTCCCTTTATTTTAGGGCAAAAAAGCCGAAATTCCCCTTATTTTTAAGCAAAAATGCAGAAATTTCTTTTAATTTGGGGAAAAATTCAGAAATTCCCCTTATTTTGGGCCAAATAGGCAGAAATTTCCCTTATTTTTGGGCTAAAGGATAGAAATTTAATATATTTTAAGATAAAATTGCAGAAATTTCCCTTATTTTGTAGCAAAAATGCAGAAATTCCCATTATTTTGGGGTAAAAAGGCAGAACTTTCCCTTATTTTGGAACAAAATTGCAGAAATTTCCCATATTTTGGAGCAAAAATGCAGTAATGCTTTTAATTTTGGGGTAAAATTCAGAAATTTCTCTAATTTTGGGTCAAAATACAGAAATTCCTCTTATCTTGGGGCAAAAATGCAGAATTTTCCTTTATTTTGAGGCAAATTGCATAAATTTCCCTTATTTTGTGGCAAAAATTCTGTAATGCTTCTAATTTTGAGGTAAAAATCACAAATTCCTTTAGTTTTGGGGCAAAAAGGCAAAAATTCTTGTTTTTGTGGGACAACATTGCAGAAATTTCCCTTTTTTGGAACAAAATTGCAGATTTTTGCCTTATTTTTGGGCAAAATTGCAGAAATTTCCCTTATCTTGTGGCAAAAATGCAGGAATTCCCCTTATTTAAGGTCAAAAAGGCAGAAATTCCGCTCATTTGGGGGAAAATTCCTGAAATTTCCCTTATTTTAGGGAAAAAGCCTGAAATTCCCCTTATTTTGTGCCAAAAAGGCAGAAATTCTTCTTATTTTAGAGCAAAAAGGCAGAAATTCCACAAATTTTTGGGCAAAAATGCAGAAATTTCCCTTATTTTGGAGCAAAAACAGAGTAATACCCCTAATTTTGGGGCAAAAAGGCAAAAATTCCTCTAATTTTGGTGCAAAAAGTCAGAAATTCCTTTTATTTTGGGGCAAAAATGCTGAAATTCCCCTTATTATGGAGCAAAAATGCAGAAATTTTTCTTATTTTAGTTCAAAAAGACAGAAATTCTTCTTATTTTAAACCAAAAATACATAAATTACTCTTATTTTAGGCCAAAATGACCAAATTCCTCTTATTTTTGGGCACAAAAGCAAAAATTTTACTTTATTTTAGAGCAAAAAGGCAGAAATTTCCCTTATTTTGGGGCAAAATTGTAGAAATTTCCCTTATCTTGGGGCAAAAATTCAGAAATTCCGCTTATTTGGCGTCAAAAATGCAGAAATAACCCTTATATTAGGGCAAAAAGACTGAAATTCCCCTCATTTTGTTCCAAAATGGCAGAAATTCTTATTTTTGGGCAAAAAAGCAGAAATTCCACTTAATTTTGGGCAAAAATGCAGAAATTTCCCTTATTTGGGGCAAAAAGACAGTAATGCCCCTAATTTTGGGTCAAAAAGGCAGAAATTCCCCTATTTTTGGAGCAAAATTGCAGAAATTTTCTATATTTTGAGGCAAAATTGCAGAAATTCCCCTAATTTACTGTCAAAATTGCAGAAATTCCCTTTATTATGGGGCAAGATTGCAGAAATTCCCCATTATTTTGAAGCAAAATTGCAGTAATACCCCTAATTTTTGGTCAAAAAGGCAGAAATTCCCTTTCTTTTAGAGCAAAAATGTAGAAATTCCACTTATTTTGGAGCAAAATTGCATAATTTTCCCTTATTATTGAGCAAAAAGGAAGTAATGCCCCTAATTTTGGGGCAAAAAGGCAGAAATTCCCCTAATTTTGGAGCAAAATTGCAGAAATTTCCCTTATTTTGGGGCAAAGTTGCAGAAATTCCCCTAATTTTCTGTCAAAATTGCAGAAATTCCCTTTATTATGGGGCAAAATTGCAGAAATTCCCCATTATTTTGAAGCAAAATTGCAGCAATACCCGTACTTTTGGTCAAAAAGGAAAAAATTCTCCTTCTTTTATAGCAAAAATGTAGAAATTCCAATTATTTTGGAGCAAAATTGCATAATTTTCCCTTATTATTGAGCAAAAAGAAAGTAATGCCCCTAATTTTGGGGCAAAAAAGCAGAAATACCCCTAATTTTGGGGCAAAATGCAGAAATTCTTCTTATTTGGGGGCAAAAATGAAGAAATTTCCATTTTTTGGAAAAAAAAATTCCAGAACTTGTCATTATTTAAGGGCAAAATTGAGAAATTTCTTTTATCTTGGGGAAAATATGCAGACCTTCCCCTTATTTTGGGTCAAAAAGGCAGAAATTCCGCTTATTTGGGGTCAAAAATGCAGAAATTACCCTTATTTTAGGGGAAAAAGCCTGAAATTCCCCATATTTTGTGCCAAAAAACAGAAATTCTTATTTTAGGGCAAAAAGGAAGAAATTCCACTTAATTTTGGACAAAAATGCAGAAATTTCCCTTATTTGGGGCCAAAAGACAGTAAAGCCCCTAATTTTGTGTCAAAAAGTCAGAAATTCCCCATATTTTGGAGCAAAATTGCAGAAATTTCCCTGAGTTTAGGGCAAAATTGCAGTAATTCCCCTAATTTTGTGCAAAATTCCAGAAATTTCCTCTATTTTGGGGCAAAATTGCAGAAATTCCCCTTATTTGGGGGCAAATATGCTGAAATTCCCCTTATTTTGGAGCAAAAATGCAGAAATTTTTCTTATTTAGGGCAAAAAGACAGAAATTCTCTTTATTTCAGGGCAAAAATACAGAAATTCCGCTTATTTTGGGGCAAAAATACAGAAATTCCTTTTATTTTAAGCCAAAAATACAGAAATTACCCTTATTTTAGGGCAAAAAAACTAAATTCCCCCTATTTTGAGGCAAAAAGGTAAATTCCCTTTATTTTAGGGCAAAAAAGCCGAAATTCCCCTTATTTTTAAGCAAAAATGCAGAAATTTCTTTTAATTTGGGGAAAAATTCAGAAATTCCCCTTATTTTGGGCCAAATAGGCAGAAATTTCCCTTATTTTTGGGCTAAAGGATAGAAATTTAATATATTTTAAGATAAAATTGCAGAAATTTCCCTTATTTTGTAGCAAAAATGCAGAAATTCCCATTATTTTGGGGTAAAAAGGCAGAACTTTCCCTTATTTTGGAACAAAATTGCAGAAATTTCCCATATTTTGGAGCAAAAATGCAGTAATGCTTTTAATTTTGGGGTAAAATTCAGAAATTTCTCTAATTTTGGGTCAAAATACAGAAATTCCTCTTATCTTGGGGCAAAAATGCAGAATTTTCCTTTATTTTGAGGCAAATTGCATAAATTTCCCTTATTTTGTGGCAAAAATTCTGTAATGCTTCTAATTTTGAGGTAAAAATCACAAATTCCTTTAGTTTTGGGGCAAAAAGGCAGAAATTCTTGTTTTTGTGGGACAACATTGCAGAAATTTCCCTTTTTTGGAACAAAATTGCAGATTTTTGCCTTATTTTTGGGCAAAATTGCAGAAATTTCCCTTATCTTGTGGCAAAAATGCAGGAATTCCCCTTATTTAAGGTCAAAAAGGCAGAAATTCCGCTCATTTGGGGGAAAATTCCTGAAATTTCCCTTATTTTAGGGAAAAAGCCTGAAATTCCCCTTATTTTGTGCCAAAAAGGCAGAAATTCTTCTTATTTTAGAGCAAAAAGGCAGAAATTCCACAAATTTTTGGGCAAAAATGCAGAAATTTCCCTTATTTTGGAGCAAAAACAGAGTAATACCCCTAATTTTGGGGCAAAAAGGCAAAAATTCCTCTAATTTTGGTGCAAAAAGTCAGAAATTCCTTTTATTTTGGGGCAAAAATGCTGAAATTCCCCTTATTATGGAGCAAAAATGCAGAAATTTTTCTTATTTTAGTTCAAAAAGACAGAAATTCTTCTTATTTTAAACCAAAAATACATAAATTACTTTTATTTTAGGCCAAAATGACCAAATTCCTCTTATTTTTGGGCACAAAAGCAAAAATTTTACTTTATTTTAGAGCAAAAAGGCAGAAATTTCCCTTATTTTGGGGCAAAATTGTAGAAATTTCCCTTATCTTGGGGCAAAAATGCAGAAATTCCGCTTATTTGGCGTCAAAAATGCAGAAATAACCCTTATATTAGGGCAAAAAGACTGAAATTCCCCTCATTTTGTTCCAAAATGGCAGAAATTCTTATTTTTGGGCAAAAAAGCAGAAATTCCACTTAATTTTGGGCAAAAATGCAGAAATTTCCCTTATTTGGGGCAAAAAGACAGTAATGCCCCTAATTTTGGGTCAAAAAGGCAGAAATTCCCCTAATTTTGGAGCAAAATTGCAGAAATTTTCTTTATTTTGAGGCAAAATTGCAGAAATTCCCCTAATTTTCTGTCAAAATTGCAGAAATTCCCTTTATTATGGGGCAAGATTGCAGAAATTCCCCATTATTTTGAAGCAAAATTGCAGTAATACCCCTAATTTTTGGTCAAAAAGGCAGAAATTCCCCTTCTTTTAGAGCAAAAATGTAGAAATTCCACTTATTTTGGAGCAAAATTGCATAATTTTCCCTTATTATTGAGCAAAAAGGAAGTAATGCCCCTATATTTGGGGCAAAAAGGCAGAAATTCCCCTAATTTTGGGGCAAAATGCAGAAATTCTCCTTATTTGGGGGCAAAAATGCAGAAATTTCCATTTTTTGGGAAAAAATTGCAGAAATTTTCCTTATTTTAGGGCAAAATTGCAGAAATTTCTTTTATCTTGGGGAAAATATGCAGAACTTCCCCTTATTTCGGGTCAAAAAGGCAGAAATTCCGCTTATTTGGGGTCAAAAATGCAGAAATTACCCTTATTTTAGGGCAAAAAGACTGAAATTCCCCATATTTTGTGCTAAAATACAGAAATTCTTATGTTAGGGCTAAAAGGAAGAAATTCCACTTAATTTTGTACAAAAATGCAGAAATTTCCCTTCTTTGAGGCCAAAAGACAGTAAAGCCCCTTATTTTGTGTCAAAAAGTCAGAAATTCCCCATATTTTGGAGCAAAATTGCAGAAATTTCCCTCATTTTGGGGCAAAATTGCAGTAATTCCCCTAATTTTGTGTCAAAATTCCAGAAATTCTCTTTATTTTGGGGAAAAATTGCAGAAATTCCCCTTATTTGGGGACAAAAAAGCTGAAAATCCTCTTATTTTGGAGGAAAAATGCAGAAATTTTCCTTATTTTAGAGCAAAGAGACAGAAATTCTGCTTAATTCAGGGCAAAAATACAGAAATTCCCCTTATTTGGGGGCAAAAATTCAGAAATTCCCCTTATTTTAAGACAAAAATACAGAAATTACCCTTATTTTAGGGCAAAAAAACTAAATTCTCCCTATTTTGGGGCAAAAAAGTAAATTCCCCTTATTTTAGGGCAAAAAGGCAAAAATTCCCCTTATTTTTTAGTAAAAATGCAGAATTTTCTTTTAATTTGGGGCAAAAATGCAGAAATTCCCCTTATTTTGGGCCAAATAGGCAGAAATTTTTCTTATTTTAGAGCAAAAAGGCAGAAATTCCACAAAATTTTGGGCAAAAATGCATAAATTTCTTTTATTTTGGAGCAAAAACACAGTAATACCCCTAATTTTGGGGCAAAAAGGCAAAAATTCCCCTAATTTTGGGGCAAAAATTCAGAAATTCCTTTTATTTTGGGGCAAAAATGCTGAATTTTTCCTTATTATGGAGCAAAAATGCAGAAATTTTTCTTATTTTAGGTCAAAAAGACAGAAATTCTCCTTATTTTAAACCAAAAATACATAAATTACTTTTATTCTATGCCAAAAAAACCAAATTCCTCTTATTTTTGGGCAAAAAAGCAAAAATTTTACTTTTATTTTAGAGCAAAAAGGCAGAAATTTTCTTTATTTTGAAGCAAAATTGTAGAAATTTCCCTTATCTTGGGGCAAAAATGCAGAAATTCCGCTTATTTGGCGTCAAAAATGCAGAAATAACCCTTATTTTAGGGCAAAAAGACTGAAATTCCCCTCATTTTGTGCCAAAATGGCAGAAATTCTTATTTTAGAGCAAAAAGTCAGAAATTCCCCTTATTTTGGGACAAAAAGAGAGAAATTCCGTTTATTTTGGGGGAAAAGGCAGAAATTGCACTAATTTTGAGTCAAAAAAGCGGAAAATCCCCTTATTTTGGGGAAAAAAATGAAAAAAAATTTTTTTATGGTAAAAAGGTATACATTCCCTTTATTTTTGGCCAAAAAGGCAGAAATTCCCCGTATTTTGGAGCAAAATTGCAGAAATTCCCCTAATTTTGGGCAAAAAGGCAGAAATTCCATTTATTTGGGGTAAAACTGCAGAAATTTCACTTATTTCGCGGCAAAATGGCAGAAATTCCCCTTATTTTGGGCGAAAAAGGCAGAAAATCCCCGTATTTTAGAGCAAAATTGCAGTAATTCACCTAATTTTGGGGTAAAATATGCAGTAATTTTCTTTATTTTGGGGCAAAACGGCAGAAATTTCCCTTATTTGGGGCAAAAGGCAGAAATTCCCCTTATTTTAGGGCAAAATTGCAGAAAATTCCCTTATTTGGGGGCCTAAAACAGAAATTCCCCTTTTTTTGGGGCAAAATTGCAGAAATTTACCTTATTATGGGGAAAAATTGCAGAAATTTCCCTTATTTTAGAGTAAAATTGCAGAAATTTCACTTATTTCAGAGAAAAAAAGCAAAAATTTTTCTTATGTTGGGGCAAAAAGGCAGAAATTCGCCTTATTTTGGGGCAAAAAGGAAGAAATTCACCTTATTTTGGAGCAAAATTGCAGAAATTCCCCTAATATTGGGGCAAAATGCAGAAATTTCCTTTATTTGGGCCAAAAAAGCAGAAGTTCCCCAAATTTTCAGGCAAAAAGACAGAAATTCCTCGTATTTTGAAGCAAAATTTTAGAAACTCCCCTAATTTTGGGGCAAAAAGGCAGAAATTCCCTTTATTTTGAGGCAAAAATACAGAAATTCATTTTATTATGGGGCAAAAAGTCAAAAATTTCCCTTATTTTGGGGCAAAATTGAAGAGATTTCCCTTATTTTGAAGCAAAATTGCAGAAATTTCCCTTATTTTGGAGCAAAATTGAAGAAATTTCTTTTATTTTTGTACAGAATTGCAAAAATTTTTCTTATTTCGTGGAAAGAAGGCAAAAATTTTCCATATTTTGGGGCAAAAAGGCACAAATTTTTCTTATTTTCAGGCAAAATTGAAGAAATTTCATTTATTTCAGGGCAAAAAGCAGAAATTCCTTTTATTATGGTAAAAATTGAAGAAATTTTCCTTATTTTGGAACAAAAATTCAGAAATACCCCATATTTTGGGGCAAAAGGCAAAAATTCCTCTTATTTTGAGGTAAAATGCAGAAATTCCGCTTATTTAGAGGTAAAATACAGAAATTCCCCTAATATTGGGGAAAAATGCAGAAATTCCCTTTATTTTGGGGCTAAAAGGCAGAAATTCCCCATATTTTGAAGCAAAATTGCAGAAATTCTCATAATTTTTGGACAAAAAGGCAGAAATTCTCCTTATTTCGGGGCAAAAAGACAGAAAATCTTTTTTTTTCGGGGGCAAAAAGTTAGAAATTTCATTTATTTTGGGGCAAAATTGCAGAAATTTCCCTTATTTTGGGGCAAAATTGCAGAAATTTCACTTATTTCAGGGAAAAAAGGCAGAAATTTCTCTTATTTTGAGGCAAAAAAGCAGAAATTTCTTTTATTTTTAAGTAAGAAGGCTGAAATTCTTCTTATTTTGGGGCAAAAATGCAGAAATTCCCCTTATTTTGGGGCAAAAAGGAGACATTTCCCTTATTTGGGAGAAAAATTTTAGAAATTTCACTTATTTCAGGGCAAAAAGTCAGAAATTCCTCTTATTTTGGAACAAAAAGACAGAAATTCCGTTTATTTTGGGGGAAAAGGCAGAAATTGCACTTATTTTGAGTCAAAAAGGCAGAAAATCCCCTTATTTTGAGGAAAAAATGAAGAAATTTCTCTTTTTATGGCAAAAAGGTATACATTCCCTTTATTTTTGGGTAAAAAGGCAGAAATTCCCCGTATTTTGGAGCAAAATTGCAGAAATTCCCCTAATTTTGTATAAAAAGGCAGAAATTCTCCTTTTTGTGGGACAACATTGCAGAAATTTTCTTTTTTTGGAACAAAATTGCAGATTTTTCCCTTATTTTTGGGCAAAATTGCAGAAATTTCCCTTATCTTGTGGCAAAAATGCAGAAATTCCCCTTATTTAAGGTCAAAAAGGCAGAAATTCCGCTCATTTGGGGGAAAATTCCTGAAATTACCCTTATTTTAGGGAAAAAGCCTGAAATTCCCCTTATTTTGTGCCAAAAAGGCAGAAATTCTTCTTATTTTGAGCAAAAGGCTGAAATTCCACAAAATTTTGGGCAAAAATGCAGAAATTTCCCTTATTTTGGAGCAAAAACAGAGTAATACCCCTAATTTTGGGGCAAAAAAGCAAAAATTAGCCTAATTTTGGTGCAAAAAGTCAGAAATTCCTTTTATTTTGGGGCAAAAATGCTGAAATTCCCCTTATTATGGAGCAAAAATGCAGAAATTTTTCTTATTTTAGTTCAAAAAGACAGAAATTCTCCTTATTTTAAACCAAAAATACATAAATTACTCTTATTTTAGGCCAAAATGACCAAATTCCTCTTATTTTTGGGCAAAAAAGCAAAAATTTTACTTTTATTTTAGAGCAAAAAGGCAGAAATTTCCCTTATTTTGGGGCAAAATTGTAAAAATTTCCCTTATCTTGGGGCAAATATGCAGAAATTCCGCTTATTTGGCTTCAAAAATGCAGAAATAACCCTTATTTTAGGGCAAAAAGACTGAAATTCCCCTCATTTTGTGCCAAAATGGCAGAAATTCTTATTTTAGGGCAAAAAGGCAGAAATTCCACTTAATTTTGGGCAAAAATGCAGAAATTTCCCTTATTTGGGGGCAAAAAGAAAGTAATGCCCCTAATTTTGGGTCAAAAAGGCAGAAATTCCCCTAATTTTGGAGCAAAATTTCAGAAATTTCCCTTATTTTGAGGCAAAATTGCAGAAATTCCCCTAATTTTCTGTCAAAATTGCAGAAATTCCCTTTATTATGGGGCAAAATTGCAGAAATTCCCCATTATTTTGAAGCAAAATTGCAGCAATACCCCTAATTTTTGGTCAAAAAGGAAGAAATTCTCCTTCTTTTATAGCAAAAATGTAGAAATTCCAATTATTTTGGAGCAAAATTGCATAATTTTCCCTTATTATTGAGCAAAAAGAAAGTAATGCCCCTAATTTTGGGGCAAAAAAGCAGAAATAACCCTAATTTTGGGGCAAAATGCAGAAATTCTTCTTATTTGGGGGCAAAAATGAAGAAATTTCCATTTTTTGGAAAAAAAATTCCAGAAATTGTCATTATTTTAGGGCAAAATTGCAGAAATTTCTTTTATCTTGGGGAAAATATGCAGACCTTCCCCTTATTTTGGGTCAAAAAGGCAGAAATTCCGCTTATTTGGGGTCAAAAATGCAGAAATTACCCTTATTTTAGGGGAAAAAGCCTGAAATTCCCCATATTTTGTGCCAAAAAACAGAAATTCTTATTTTAGGGCAAAAAGGAAGAAATTCCACTTAATTTTGGACAAAAATGCAGAAATTTCCCTTATTTGGGGCCAAAAGACAGTAAAGCCCCTAATTTTGTGTCAAAAAGTCAGAAATTCCCCATATTTTGGAGCAAAATTGCAGAAATTTCCCTGATTTTAGGGCAAAATTGCAGTAATTCCCCTAATTTTGTGCAAAATTCCAGAAATTCCCTCTATTTTGGGGCAAAATTGCAGAAATTCCCCTTATTTGGGGGCAAATATGCTGAAATTCCCCTTATTTTGGAGCAAAAATGCAGAAATTTTTCTTATTTAGGGCAAAAAGACAGAAATTCTTCTTATTTCAGGGCAAAAATACAGAAATTCCCCTTATTTTGGGGCAAAAATACAGAAATTCCTTTTATTTTAAGCCAAAAATACAGAAATTTCCCTTATTTTAGGGCAAAAAAACTAAATTCCCCCTATTTTGAGGCAAAAAGGTAAATTCCCCTTATTTTAGGACAAAAAAGCCGAAATTCCCCTTATTTTTAAGCAAAAATGCAGAAATTTCTTTTAATTTGGGGAAAAATTCAGAAATTCCCCTTATTTTGGGCCAAATGGGCAGAAATTTTCCTTATTTTTGGGCTAAAGGATAGAAATTTAATATATTTTAAGATAAAATTGCAGAAATTTCCCTTATTTTGTGGCAAAAATGCAGAAATTCCCATTATTTTGGGGTAAAAAGGCAGAACTTTCCCTTATTTTGGAACAAAATTGCAGAAATTTCCCATATTTTGGAGCAAAAATGCAGTAATGCTTTTAATTTTGGGGTAAAATTCAGAAATTTCTCTAATTTTGGGTCAAAATACAGAAATTCCTCTTATCTTGGGGCAAAAATGCAGAATTTTCCTTTATTTTGAGGCAAATTGCATAAATTTCCCTTATTTTGTGGCAAAAATTCTGTAATGCTTCTAATTTTGAGGTAAAAATCACAAATTCCTTTAGTTTTGGGGCAATAAGGCAGAAATTCTTGGTTTTGTGGGACAACATTGCAGAAATTTCCCTTTTTTGGAACAAAATTGCAGATTTTTGCCTTATTTTTGGGCAAAATTGCAGAAATTTCCCTTATCTTGTGGCAAAAATGCAGGAATTCCCCTTATTTAAGGTCAAAAAGGCAGAAATTCTGCTCATTTGGGGGAAAATTCCTGAAATTTCCCTTATTTTAGGGAAAAAGCCTGAAATTCCCCTTATTTTGTGCCAAAAAGGCAGAAATTCTTCTTATTTTAGAGCAAAAAGGCAGAAATTCCACAAATTTTTGGGCAAAAATGCAGAAATTTCCCTTATTTTGGAGCAAAAACAGAGTAATACCCCTAATTTTGGAGCAAAAAGGCAAAAATTCCTCTAATTTTGGTGCAAAAAGTCAGAAATTCCTTTTATTTTGGGGCAAAAATGCTGAAATTCCCCTTATTATGGAGCAAAAATGCAGAAATTTTTCTTATTTTAGTTCAAAAAGACAGAAATTCTTCTTATTTTAAACCAAAAATACATAAATTACTCTTATTTTAGGCCAAAATGACCAAATTCCTCTTATTTTTGGGCACAAAAGCAAAAATTTTACTTTATTTTAGAGCAAAAAGGCAGAAATTTCCCTTATTTTGGGGCAAAATTGTAGAAATTTCCCTTATCTTGGGGCAAAAATGCAGAAATTCCGCTTATTTGGCGTCAAAAATGCAGAAATAACCCTTATTTTAGGGCAAAAAGACTGAAATTCCCCTCATTTTGTTCCAAAATGGCAGAAATTCTTATTTTTGGGCAAAAAAGCAGAAATTCTACTTAATTTTGGGCAAAAATGCAGAAATTTCCCTTATTTGGGGCAAAAAGACAGTAATGCCCCTAATTTTGGGTCAAAAAGGCAGAAATTCCCCTAATTTTGGAGCAAAATTGCAGAAATTTTCTTTATTTTGAGGCAAAATTGCAGAAATTCCCCTAATTTTCTGTCAAAATTGCAGAAATTCCCTTTATTATGGGGCAAGATTGCAGAAATTCCCCATTATTTTGAAGCAAAATTGCAGTAATACCCCTAATTTTTGGTCAAAAAGGCAGAAATTCCCCTTCTTTTAGAGCAAAAATGTAGAAATTCCACTTATTTTGGAGCAAAATTGCATAATTTTCCCTTATTATTGAGCAAAAAGGAAGTAATGCCCCTAATTTTGGGGCAAAAAGGCAGAAATTCCCCTAATTTTGGGGCAAAATGCAGAAATTCTCCTTATTTGGCGGCAAAAATGCAGAAATTTCCATTTTTTGGGAAAAATTGCAGAAATTTTCCTTATTTTAGGGCAAAATTGCAGAAATTTCTTTTATCTTGGGGAAAATATGCAGAACTTCCCCTTATTTCGAGTCAAAAAGGCAGAAATTCCGCTTATTTGGGGTCAAAAATGCAGAAATTACCCTTATTTTAGGGCAAAAAGACTGAAATTCCCCATATTTTGTGCTAAAAAACAGAAATTCTTATTTTAGGGCTAAAAGGAAGAAATTCCACTTAATTTTGGACAAAAATGCAGAAATTTCCCTTATTTGAGGCCAAAAGACAGTAAAGCCCCTTATTTTGTGTCAAAAAGTCAGAAATTCCCCATATTTTGGAGCAAATTGCAGAAATTTCCCTCATTTTGGGGCAAAATTGCAGTAATTCCCCTAATTTTGTGTCAAAATTCCAGAAATTCTCTTTATTTTGGGGAAAAATTGCAGAAATTCCCCTTATTTGGGGACAAAAAAGCTGAAAATCCTCTTATTTTGGAGGAAAAATGCAGAAATTTTCCTTATTTTAGAGCAAAGAGACAGAAATTCTGCTTAATTCAGGGCAAAAATACAGAAATTCCCCTTATTTGGGGGCAAAAATTCAGAAATTCCCCTTATTTTAAGACAAAAATACAGAAATTACCCTTATTTTAGGGCAAAAAACTAAATTCTCCCTATTTTGGGGCAAAAAAGTAAATTCCCCTTATTTTAGGGCAAAAAGGCAAAAATTCCCCTTATTTTTTAGTAAAAATGCAGAATTTTCTTTTAATTTGGGGCAAAAATGCAGAAATTCCCCTTATTTTGGGCCAAATAGGCAGAAATTTTTCTTATTTTAGAGCAAAAAGGCAGAAATTCCACAAAATTTTGGGCAAAAATGCATAAATTTCTTTTATTTTGGAGCAAAAACACAGTAATACCCCTAATTTTGGGGCAAAAAGGCAAAAATTCCCCTAATTTTGGGGCAAAAATTCAGAAATTCCTTTTATTTTGGGGCAAAAATGCTGAATTTTTCCTTATTATGGAGCAAAAATGCAGAAATTTTTCTTATTTTAGGTCAAAAAGACAGAAATTCTCCTTATTTTAAACCAAAAATACATAAATTACTTTTATTCTATGCCAAAAAAACCAAATTCCTCTTATTTTTGGGCAAAAAAGCAAAAATTTTACTTTTATTTTAGAGCAAAAAGGCAGAAATTTTCTTTATTTTGAAGCAAAATTGTAGAAATTTCCCTTATCTTGGGGCAAAAATGCAGAAATTCCGTTATTTGGCGTCAAAAATGCAGAAATAACCCTTATTTTAGGGCAAAAAGACTGAAATTCCCCTCATTTTGTGCCAAAATGGCAGAAATTCTTATTTTAGGGCAAAAAGGCAGAAATTCCACTTAATTTTGGGCAAAAATGCAGAAATTTCCCTTATTTGGGGCAAAAAGACAGTAATGCCCCTAATTTTGGGTCAAAAAGGCAGAAATTCCCCTAATTTTGGAACAAAATTGCAGAAATTTCCCTTATTTTGGGGCAAAATTGCAGAAATTCCCCTAATTTACTGTCAAAATTGCAGAAATTCCCCATTATTTTGAAGCAAAATTGCAGTAATACCTCTAACTTTTGGTCAAAAAGGCAGAAATTCCACTTCGTTTGGGGCAAAAATGTAGAAATTCCACTTATTTTGAAGCAAAATTGCATAATTTTCCCTTTTTATTGTGCAAAAAGGAAGTAATGCCCCTTATTTTGGGGCAAAAAGGCAGAAATTCCCCTAATTTTGAGACAAAATGCAGAAATTCTACTTATTTGGGGGCAAAAATGCAGAAATTTCCATTTTTTGGGACAAAATTGCAGAAATTTCCTTTATTTTATAGCAAAATTGCAGAAATTTCTTTTATCTTGAGGAAAAAATGTAGAACTTCCCCTTATTTCGGGTCAAAAATGCAGAAATTCTACATATTTGGGGTCAAAAAGGAAGAAATTCCCCTGATTTAGGGGCAAAAAGCAGACATTTCCCTTATTTTGGGAAAAATTTTAGAAATTTCACTTATTTCAGGGCAAAAAGTCAGAAATTCCCCTTATTTTGGGGCAAAAAGAGAGAAATTCCGTTTATTTTTGGGGAAAAGGCAGAAATTGAACTAATTTTGAGTCAAAAAAGCGGAAAATCCCCTTATTTTGGGGAAAAAAATGAAAAAAAAATTTTTTTATGGTAAAAAGGTATACATTCCCTTTATTTTTGGGCAAAAAGGCAGAAATTCCCCGTATTTTGGAGCAAAATTGCAGAAATTCCCCTAATTTTGGGCAAAAAGGCAGAAATTCCATTTATTTGGGGTAAAACTGCAGAAATTTCACTTATTTCGCGGCAAAATGGCAGAAATTCCCCTTATTTTGGGCGAAAAAGGCAGAAAATCCCCGTATTTTAGAGCAAAATTGCAGTAATTCACCTAATTTTGGGGTAAAATATGCAGTAATTTTCTTTATTTTGGGGCAAAATGGCAGAAATTTCCCTTATTTGGGGCAAAAGGCAGAAATTCCCCTTATTTTAGGGCAAAATTGCAGAAAATTCCCTTATTTGGGGGCCTAAAACAGAAATTCCCCTTTTTTTGGGGCAAAATTGCAGAAATTTCCCTTATTATGGGGAAAAATTGCAGAAATTTCCCTTATTTTAGAGTAAAATTGCAGAAATTTCACTTATTTCAGAGAAAAAAAGCAAAAATGTTTCTTATTTTGTGGCAAAAAGGCAGAAATTCGCCTCATTTTGGGGCAAAAAGGAAGAAATTCACCTTATTTTGGAGCAAAATTGCAGAAATTCCCCTAATATTGGGGCAAAATGCAGAAATTTCCATTATTTGGGCCAAAAAAGCAGAAGTTCCCCAAATTTTCGGGCACAAAGACAGAAATTCCTCGTATTTTGAAGCAAAATTTTAGAAACTCCCCTAATTTTGGGGCAAAAAGGCAGAAATTCCCTTTATTTTGAGGCAAAAATACAGAAATTCATTTTATTATGGGGCAAAAAGTCAGAAATTTCCCTTATTTTGGGGCAAAATTGAAGAGATTTCCCTTATTTTGGAGCAAAATTGCAGAAATTTCCCTTATTTTGGAGCAAAATTGAAGAAATTTCTTTTATTTTTGTACAGAATTGCAAAAATTTTTCTTATTTTGTGGCAAGAAGGCAAAAATTTTCCATATTTTGGAGCAAAAAGGCACAAATTTTTTTTATTTTCAGGCAAAATTGAAGAAATTTCATTTATTTCAGGGCAAAAAGGAGAAATTTCTTTTATTATGGTAAAAATTGAAGAAATTTTCCTTATTTTGGAACAAAAATGCAGAAATACCCCATATTTTGGGGCAAAAGGCAAAAATTCCTCTTATTTTGAGGTAAAATGCAGAAATTCCGCTTATTTAGAGGTAAAATACAGAAATTCCCCTAATATTGGGGAAAAATGCAGAAATTCCCTTTATTTTGGGGCTAAAAGGCAGAAATTCCCCATATTTTGAAGCAAAATTGCAGAAATTCTCATAATTTTCAACAAAAAGGCAGAAATTCTCCTTATTTTGGGGCAAAAAGACAGAAAATCTTTTTTTTTCGGGGGCAAAAAGTTAGAAATTTCATTTATTTTGGGGCAAAATTGCAGAAATTTCCCTTGTTTTGGGGCAAAATTGCAGAAATTTCACTTATTTCAGGGAAAAAAGGCAGAAATTTCTCTTATTTTGGGGCAAAAAAGCAGAAATTTCTTTTAGTTTTAAGTAAGAAGGCTAAAATTCTTCTTATTTTGGGGCAAAAAGGCAGAAATTCCCCTTATTTTGGGGCAAAAAGGAGACATTTCCCTTATTTGGGAGAAAAATTTTAGAAATTTCACTTATTTCAGGGCAAAAAGTCAGAAATTCCTCTTATTTTGGAACAAAAAGACAGAAATTCCGTTTATTTTGGGGGAAAAGGCAGAAATTGCACTTATTTTGAGTCAAAAAGGCAGAAAATCCCCTTATTTTGAGGAAAAAATGAAGAAATTTCTCTTTTTATGGCAAAAAAGTATACATTCCCTTTATTTTTGGGTAAAAAGGCAGAAATTCCCCGTATTTTGGAGCAAAATTGCAGAAATTCCCCTAATTTTGTATAAAAAGGCAGAAATTCTCCTTTTTGTGGGACAACATTGCAGAAATTTTCTTTTTTTGGAACAAAATTGCAGATTTTTCCCTTATTTTTGGGCAAAATTGCAGAAATTTCCCTTATCTTGTGGCAAAAATACAGAAATTCCCCTTATTTAAGGTCAAAAAGGCAGAAATTCCGCTCATTTGGGGGAAAATTCCTGAAATTACCCTTATTTTAGGGAAAAAGCCTGAAATTCCCCTTATTTTGTGCCAAAAAGGCAGAAATTCTTCTTATTTTGAGCAAAAAGGCTGAAATTCCACAAAATTTTGGGCAAAAATGCAGAAATTTCCCTTATTTTGGAGCAAAAACAGAGTAATACCCCTAATTTTGGGGCAAAAAGGCAAAAATTCCCCTAATTTTGGTGCAAAAAGTCAGAAATTCCTTTTATTTTGGGGCAAAAATGCTGAAATTCCCCTTATTATGGAGCAAAAATGCAGAAATTTTTCTTATTTTAGTTCAAAAAGACAGAAATTCTCCTTATTTTAAACTAAAAATACATAAATTACTCTTATTTTAGGCCAAAATGACCAAATTCCTCTTATTTTTGGGCAAAAAAGCAAAAATTTTACTTGTATTTTAGAGCAAAAAGGCAGAAATTTCCCTTATTTTGGGGCAAAATTGTAAAAATTTCCCTTATCTTGGGGCAAAAATGCAGAAATTCCGCTTATTTGGCGTCAAAAATGCAGAAATAACCCTTATTTTAGGGCAAAAAGACTGAAATTCCCCTCATTTTGTTCCAAAATGGCAGAAATTCTTATTTTTGGGCAAAAAAGCAGAAATTCCACTTAATTTTGGGCAAAAATGCAGAAATTTCCCTTATTTGGGGCAAAAAGACAGTAATGCCCCTAATTTTGGGTCAAAAAGGCAGAAATTCCCCTAATTTTGGAGCAAAATTGCAGAAATTTTCTTTATTTTGAGGCAAAATTGCAGAAATTCCCCTAATTTACTGTCAAAATTGCAGAAATTCCCTTTATTATGGGGCAAGATTGCAGAAATTCCCCTTATTTGGGGGCAAATATGCTGAAATTCCCCTTATTTTGGAGCAAAAATGCAGAAATTTTTCTTATTTAGGGCAAAAAGACAGAAATTCTCTTTATTTCAGGGCAAAAATACAGAAATTCCGCTTATTTTGGGGCAAAAATACAGAAATTCCTTTTATTTTAAGCCAAAAATACAGAAATTACCCTTATTTTAGGGCAAAAAAACTAAATTCCCCCTATTTTGAGGCAAAAAGGTAAATTCCCTTTATTTTAGGGCAAAAAAGCCGAAATTCCCCTTATTTTTAAGCAAAAATGCAGAAATTTCTTTTAATTTGGGGAAAAATTCAGAAATTCCCCTTATTTTGGGCCAAATAGGCAGAAATTTCCCTTATTTTTGGGCTAAAGGATAGAAATTTAATATATTTTAAGATAAAATTGCAGAAATTTCCCTTATTTTGTAGCAAAAATGCAGAAATTCCCATTATTTTGGGGTAAAAAGGCAGAACTTTCCCTTATTTTGGAACAAAATTGCAGAAATTTCCCATATTTTGGAGCAAAAATGCAGTAATGCTTTTAATTTTGGGGTAAAATTCAGAAATTTCTCTAATTTTGGGTCAAAATACAGAAATTCCTCTTATCTTGGGGCAAAAATGCAGAATTTTCCTTTATTTTGAGGCAAATTGCATAAATTTCCCTTATTTTGTGGCAAAAATTCTGTAATGCTTCTAATTTTGAGGTAAAAATCACAAATTCCTTTAGTTTTGGGGCAAAAAGGCAGAAATTCTTGTTTTTGTGGGACAACATTGCAGAAATTTCCCTTTTTTGGAACAAAATTGCAGATTTTTGCCTTATTTTTGGGCAAAATTGCAGAAATTTCCCTTATCTTGTGGCAAAAATGCAGGAATTCCCCTTATTTAAGGTCAAAAAGGCAGAAATTCCGCTCATTTGGGGGAAAATTCCTGAAATTTCCCTTATTTTAGGGAAAAAGCCTGAAATTCCCCTTATTTTGTGCCAAAAAGGCAGAAATTCTTCTTATTTTAGAGCAAAAAGGCAGAAATTCCACAAATTTTTGGGCAAAAATGCAGAAATTTCCCTTATTTTGGAGCAAAAACAGAGTAATACCCCTAATTTTGGGGCAAAAAGGCAAAAATTCCTCTAATTTTGGTGCAAAAAGTCAGAAATTCCTTTTATTTTGGGGCAAAAATGCTGAAATTCCCCTTATTATGGAGCAAAAATGCAGAAATTTTTCTTATTTTAGTTCAAAAAGACAGAAATTCTTCTTATTTTAAACCAAAAATACATAAATTACTCTTATTTTAGGCCAAAATGACCAAATTCCTCTTATTTTTGGGCACAAAAGCAAAAATTTTACTTTATTTTAGAGCAAAAAGGCAGAAATTTCCCTTATTTTGGGGCAAAATTGTAGAAATTTCCCTTATCTTGGGGCAAAAATTCAGAAATTCCGCTTATTTGGCGTCAAAAATGCAGAAATAACCCTTATATTAGGGCAAAAAGACTGAAATTCCCCTCATTTTGTTCCAAAATGGCAGAAATTCTTATTTTTGGGCAAAAAAGCAGAAATTCCACTTAATTTTGGGCAAAAATGCAGAAATTTCCCTTATTTGGGGCAAAAAGACAGTAATGCCCCTAATTTTGGGTCAAAAAGGCAGAAATTCCCCTATTTTTGGAGCAAAATTGCAGAAATTTTCTTTATTTTGAGGCAAAATTGCAGAAATTCCCCTAATTTACTGTCAAAATTGCAGAAATTCCCTTTATTATGGGGCAAGATTGCAGAAATTCCCCATTATTTTGAAGCAAAATTGCAGTAATACCCCTAATTTTTGGTCAAAAAGGCAGAAATTCCCTTTCTTTTAGAGCAAAAATGTAGAAATTCCACTTATTTTGGAGCAAAATTGCATAATTTTCCCTTATTATTGAGCAAAAAGGAAGTAATGCCCCTAATTTTGGGGCAAAAAGGCAGAAATTCCCCTAATTTTGGAGCAAAATTGCAGAAATTTCCCTTATTTTGGGGCAAAGTTGCAGAAATTCCCCTAATTTTCTGTCAAAATTGCAGAAATTCCCTTTATTATGGGGCAAAATTGCAGAAATTCCCCATTATTTTGAAGCAAAATTGCAGCAATACCCGTACTTTTGGTCAAAAAGGAAAAAATTCTCCTTCTTTTATAGCAAAAATGTAGAAATTCCAATTATTTTGGAGCAAAATTGCATAATTTTCCCTTATTATTGAGCAAAAAGAAAGTAATGCCCCTAATTTTGGGGCAAAAAAGCAGAAATACCCCTAATTTTGGGGCAAAATGCAGAAATTCTTCTTATTTGGGGGCAAAAATGAAGAAATTTCCATTTTTTGGAAAAAAAAATTCCAGAAATTGTCATTATTTAAGGGCAAAATTGAGAAATTTCTTTTATCTTGGGGAAAATATGCAGACCTTCCCCTTATTTTGGGTCAAAAAGGCAGAAATTCCGCTTATTTGGGGTCAAAAATGCAGAAATTACCCTTATTTTAGGGGAAAAAGCCTGAAATTCCCCATATTTTGTGCCAAAAAACAGAAATTCTTATTTTAGGGCAAAAAGGAAGAAATTCCACTTAATTTTGGACAAAAATGCAGAAATTTCCCTTATTTGGGGCCAAAAGACAGTAAAGCCCCTAATTTTGTGTCAAAAAGTCAGAAATTCCCCATATTTTGGAGCAAAATTGCAGAAATTTCCCTGAGTTTAGGGCAAAATTGCAGTAATTCCCCTAATTTTGTGCAAAATTCCAGAAATTTCCTCTATTTTGGGGCAAAATTGCAGAAATTCCCCTTATTTGGGGGCAAATATGCTGAAATTCCCCTTATTTTGGAGCAAAAATGCAGAAATTTTTCTTATTTAGGGCAAAAAGACAGAAATTCTCTTTATTTCAGGGCAAAAATACAGAAATTCCGCTTATTTTGGGGCAAAAATACAGAAATTCCTTTTATTTTAAGCCAAAAATACAGAAATTACCCTTATTTTAGGGCAAAAAAACTAAATTCCCCCTATTTTGAGGCAAAAAGGTAAATTCCCTTTATTTTAGGGCAAAAAAGCCGAAATTCCCCTTATTTTTAAGCAAAAATGCAGAAATTTCTTTTAATTTGGGGAAAAATTCAGAAATTCCCCTTATTTTGGGCCAAATAGGCAGAAATTTCCCTTATTTTTGGGCTAAAGGATAGAAATTTAATATATTTTAAGATAAAATTGCAGAAATTTCCCTTATTTTGTAGCAAAAATGCAGAAATTCCCATTATTTTGGGGTAAAAAGGCAGAACTTTCCCTTATTTTGGAACAAAATTGCAGAAATTTCCCATATTTTGGAGCAAAAATGCAGTAATGCTTTTAATTTTGGGGTAAAATTCAGAAATTTCTCTAATTTTGGGTCAAAATACAGAAATTCCTCTTATCTTGGGGCAAAAATGCAGAATTTTCCTTTATTTTGAGGCAAATTGCATAAATTTCCCTTATTTTGTGGCAAAAATTCTGTAATGCTTCTAATTTTGAGGTAAAAATCACAAATTCCTTTAGTTTTGGGGCAAAAAGGCAGAAATTCTTGTTTTTGTGGGACAACATTGCAGAAATTTCCCTTTTTTGGAACAAAATTGCAGATTTTTGCCTTATTTTTGGGCAAAATTGCAGAAATTTCCCTTATCTTGTGGCAAAAATGCAGGAATTCCCCTTATTTAAGGTCAAAAAGGCAGAAATTCCGCTCATTTGGGGGAAAATTCCTGAAATTTCCCTTATTTTAGGGAAAAAGCCTGAAATTCCCCTTATTTTGTGCCAAAAAGGCAGAAATTCTTCTTATTTTAGAGCAAAAAGGCAGAAATTCCACAAATTTTTGGGCAAAAATGCAGAAATTTCCCTTATTTTGGAGCAAAAACAGAGTAATACCCCTAATTTTGGGGCAAAAAGGCAAAAATTCCTCTAATTTTGGTGCAAAAAGTCAGAAATTCCTTTTATTTTGGGGCAAAAATGCTGAAATTCCCCTTATTATGGAGCAAAAATGCAGAAATTTTTCTTATTTTAGTTCAAAAAGACAGAAATTCTTCTTATTTTAAACCAAAAATACATAAATTACTTTTATTTTAGGCCAAAATGACCAAATTCCTCTTATTTTTGGGCACAAAAGCAAAAATTTTACTTTATTTTAGAGCAAAAAGGCAGAAATTTCCCTTATTTTGGGGCAAAATTGTAGAAATTTCCCTTATCTTGGGGCAAAAATGCAGAAATTCCGCTTATTTGGCGTCAAAAATGCAGAAATAACCCTTATATTAGGGCAAAAAGACTGAAATTCCCCTCATTTTGTTCCAAAATGGCAGAAATTCTTATTTTTGGGCAAAAAAGCAGAAATTCCACTTAATTTTGGGCAAAAATGCAGAAATTTCCCTTATTTGGGGCAAAAAGACAGTAATGCCCCTAATTTTGGGTCAAAAAGGCAGAAATTCCCCTAATTTTGGAGCAAAATTGCAGAAATTTTCTTTATTTTGAGGCAAAATTGCAGAAATTCCCCTAATTTTCTGTCAAAATTGCAGAAATTCCCTTTATTATGGGGCAAGATTGCAGAAATTCCCCATTATTTTGAAGCAAAATTGCAGTAATACCCCTAATTTTTGGTCAAAAAGGCAGAAATTCCCCTTCTTTTAGAGCAAAAATGTAGAAATTCCACTTATTTTGGAGCAAAATTGCATAATTTTCCCTTATTATTGAGCAAAAAGGAAGTAATGCCCCTATATTTGGGGCAAAAAGGCAGAAATTCCCCTAATTTTGGGGCAAAATGCAGAAATTCTCCTTATTTGGGGGCAAAAATGCAGAAATTTCCATTTTTTGGGAAAAAATTGCAGAAATTTTCCTTATTTTAGGGCAAAATTGCAGAAATTTCTTTTATCTTGGGGAAAATATGCAGAACTTCCCCTTATTTCGGGTCAAAAAGGCAGAAATTCCGCTTATTTGGGGTCAAAAATGCAGAAATTACCCTTATTTTAGGGCAAAAAGACTGAAATTCCCCATATTTTGTGCTAAAATACAGAAATTCTTATGTTAGGGCTAAAAGGAAGAAATTCCACATAATTTTGTACAAAAATGCAGAAATTTCCCTTCTTTGAGGCCAAAAGACAGTAAAGCCCCTTATTTTGTGTCAAAAAGTCAGAAATTCCCCATATTTTGGAGCAAAATTGCAGAAATTTCCCTCATTTTGGGGCAAAATTGCAGTAATTCCCCTAATTTTGTGTCAAAATTCCAGAAATTCTCTTTATTTTGGGGAAAAATTGCAGAAATTCCCCTTATTTGGGGACAAAAAAGCTGAAAATCCTCTTATTTTGGAGGAAAAATGCAGAAATTTTCCTTATTTTAGAGCAAAGAGACAGAAATTCTGCTTAATTCAGGGCAAAAATACAGAAATTCCCCTTATTTGGGGGCAAAAATTCAGAAATTCCCCTTATTTTAAGACAAAAATACAGAAATTACCCTTATTTTAGGGCAAAAAAACTAAATTCTCCCTATTTTGGGGCAAAAAAGTAAATTCCCCTTATTTTAGGGCAAAAAGGCAAAAATTCCCCTTATTTTTTAGTAAAAATGCAGAATTTTCTTTTAATTTGGGGCAAAAATGCAGAAATTCCCCTTATTTTGGGCCAAATAGGCAGAAATTTTTCTTATTTTAGAGCAAAAAGGCAGAAATTCCACAAAATTTTGGGCAAAAATGCATAAATTTCTTTTATTTTGAAGCAAAAACACAGTAATACCCCTAATTTTGGGGCAAAAAGGCAAAAATTCCCCTAATTTTGGGGCAAAAATTCAGAAATTCTTTTTATTTTGGGGCAAAAATGCTGAATTTTTCCTTATTATGGAGCAAAAATGCAGAAATTTTTCTTATTTTAGGTCAAAAAGACAGAAATTCTCCTTATTTTAAACCAAAAATACATAAATTACTTTTATTCTATGCCAAAAAAACCAAATTCCTCTTATTTTTGGGCAAAAAAGCAAAAATTTTACTTTTATTTTAGAGCAAAAAGGCAGAAATTTTCTTTATTTTGAAGCAAAATTGTAGAAATTTCCCTTATCTTGGGGCAAAAATGCAGAAATTCCGCTTATTTGGCGTCAAAAATGCAGAAATAACCCTTATTTTAGGGCAAAAAGACTGAAATTCCCCTCATTTTGTGCCAAAATGGCAGAAATTCTTATTTTAGAGCAAAAAGTCAGAAATTCCCCTTATTTTGGGACAAAAAGAGAGAAATTCCGTTTATTTTGGGGGAAAAGGCAGAAATTGCACTAATTTTGAGTCAAAAAAGCGGAAAATCCCCTTATTTTGGGGAAAAAAATGAAAAAAAATTTTTTTATGGTAAAAAGGTATACATTCCCTTTATTTTTGGCCAAAAAGGCAGAAATTCCCCGTATTTTGGAGCAAAATTGCAGAAATTCCCCTAATTTTGGGCAAAAAGGCAGAAATTCCATTTATTTGGGGTAAAACTGCAGAAATTTCACTTATTTCGCGGCAAAATGGCAGAAATTCCCCTTATTTTGGGCGAAAAAGGCAGAAAATCCCCGTATTTTAGAGCAAAATTGCAGTAATTCACCTAATTTTGGGGTAAAATATGCAGTAATTTTCTTTATTTTGGGGCAAAACGGCAGAAATTTCCCTTATTTGGGGCAAAAGGCAGAAATTCCCCTTATTTTAGGGCAAAATTGCAGAAAATTCCCTTATTTGGGGGCCTAAAACAGAAATTCCCCTTTTTTTGGGGCAAAATTGCAGAAATTTACCTTATTATGGGGAAAAATTGCAGAAATTTCCCTTATTTTAGAGTAAAATTGCAGAAATTTCACTTATTTCAGAGAAAAAAAGCAAAAATTTTTCTTATGTTGGGGCAAAAAGGCAGAAATTCGCCTTATTTTGGGGCAAAAAGGAAGAAATTCACCTTATTTTGGAGCAAAATTGCAGAAATTCCCCTAATATTGGGGCAAAATGCAGAAATTTCCTTTATTTGGGCCAAAAAAGCAGAAGTTCCCCAAATTTTCAGGCAAAAAGACAGAAATTCCTCGTATTTTGAAGCAAAATTTTAGAAACTCCCCTAATTTTGGGGCAAAAAGGCAGAAATTCCCTTTATTTTGAGGCAAAAATACAGAAATTCATTTTATTATGGGGCAAAAAGTCAAAAATTTCCCTTATTTTGGGGCAAAATTGAAGAGATTTCCCTTATTTTGAAGCAAAATTGCAGAAATTTCCCTTATTTTGGAGCAAAATTGAAGAAATTTCTTTTATTTTTGTACAGAATTGCAAAAATTTTTCTTATTTCGTGGAAAGAAGGCAAAAATTTTCCATATTTTGGGGCAAAAAGGCACAAATTTTTCTTATTTTCAGGCAAAATTGAAGAAATTTCATTTATTTCAGGGCAAAAAGCAGAAATTCCTTTTATTATGGTAAAAATTGAAGAAATTTTCCTTATTTTGGAACAAAAATGCAGAAATACCCCATATTTTGGGGCAAAAGGCAAAAATTCCTCTTATTTTGAGGTAAAATGCAGAAATTCCGCTTATTTAGAGGTAAAATACAGAAATTCCCCTAATATTGGGGAAAAATGCAGAAATTCCCTTTATTTTGGGGCTAAAAGGCAGAAATTCCCCATATTTTGAAGCAAAATTGCAGAAATTCTCATAATTTTCGGACAAAAAGGCAGAAATTCTCCTTATTTTGGGGCAAAAAGACAGAAAATCTTTTTTTTTCGGGGGCAAAAAGTTAGAAATTTCATTTATTTTGGGGCAAAATTGCAGAAATTTCCCTTGTTTTGGGGCAAAATTGCAGAAATTTCACTTATTTCAGGGAAAAAATGCAGAAATTTCTCTTATTTTGGGGCAAAAAAGCAGAAATTTCTTTTATTTTTAAGTAAGAAGGCTAAAATTCTTCTTATTTTGGGGCAAAAAGGCAGAAATTCCCCTTATTTTGGGGCAAAAAGGAGACATTTCCCTTATTTTGGAGAAAAATTTTAGAAATTTCACTTATTTCAGGGCAAAAAGTCAGAAATTCCCCTTATTTTGGGGCAAAAAGACAGAAATTCCGTTTATTTTGGGGGAAAAGGCAGAAATTCCACTTATTTTGAGTCAAAAAGGCAGAAAATCCCCTTATTTTGAGGAAAAAATGAAGAAATTTCTCTTTTTATGGCAAAAAAGGTATACATTCCCTTTATTTTTGGGTAAAAAGGCAGAAATTCCCCGTATTTTGGAGCAAAATTGCAGAAATTCCCCTAATTTTGTATAAAAAGGCAGAAATTCTCCTTTTTGTGGGACAACATTGCAGAAATTTTCTTTTTTTGGAACAAAATTGCAGATTTTTCCCTTATTTTTGGGCAAAATTGCAGAAATTTCCCTTATCTTGTGGCAAAAATGCAGAAATTCCCCTTATTTAAGGTCAAAAAGGCAGAAATTCCGCTCATTTGGGGGAAAATTCCTGAAATTACCCTTATTTTAGGGAAAAAGCCTGAAATTCCCCTTATTTTGTGCCAAAAAGGCAGAAATTCTTCTTATTTTGAGCAAAAAGGCTGAAATTCCACAAAATTTTGGGCAAAAATGCAGAAATTTCCCTTATTTTGGAGCAAAAACAGAGTAATACCCCTAATTTTGGGGCAAAAAGGCAAAAATTCCCCTAATTTTGGTGCAAAAAGTCAGAAATTCCTTTTATTTTGGGGCAAAAATGCTGAAATTCCCCTTATTATGGAGGAAAAATGCAGAAATTTTTCTTATTTTAGTTCAAAAAGACAGAAATTCTCCTTATTTCAAACTAAAAATACATAAATTACTCTTATGTTAGGCCAAAATGACCAAACTCCTCTTATTTTTGGGCAAAAAAGCAAAAATTTTACTTTTATTTTAGAGCAAAAAGGCAGAAATTTCCCTTATTTTGGGGCAAAATTGTAAAAATTTCCCTTATCTTGGGGCAAATATGCAGAAATTCCGCTTATTTGGCTTCAAAAATGCAGAAATAACCCTTATTTTAGGGCAAAAAGACTGAAATTCCCCTCATTTTGTGCCAAAATGGCAGAAATTCTTATTTTAGGGCAAAAAGGCAGAAATTCCACTTAATTTTGGGCAAAAATGCAGAAATTTCCCTTATTTGGGGCAAAAAGACAGTAATGCCCCTAATTTTGGGTCAAAAAGGCAGAAATTCCCCTAATTTTGGAGCAAAATTGCAGAAATTTCCCTTATTTTGGGGCAAAGTTGCAGAAATTCCCCTAATTTTCTGTCAAAATTGCAGAAATTCCCTTTATTATGGGGCAAAATTGCAGAAATTCCCCATTATTTTGAAGCAAAATTGCAGCAATACCCCTAATTTTTGGTCAAAAAGGAAGAAATTCTCCTTCTTTTATAGCAAAAATGTAGAAATTCCAATTATTTTGGAGCAAAATTGCATAATTTTCCCTTATTATTGAGCAAAAAAAAAGTAATGCCCCTAATTTTGGGGCAAAAAAGCAGAAATACCCCTAATTTTGGGGCAAAATGTAGAAATTCTCTATATTTGGGGGCAAAAATGAAGAAATTTCCATTTTTTGGAAAAAAAATTCCACAAATTGTCATTATTTTAGGGCAAAATTGCAGAATTTTTTTTTATCTTGGGGAAAATATGCAAAACTTCCCCTTATTTTGGGTCAAAAAGGCAGAAATTCCGCTTATTTGGGGTCAAAAATGCAGAAATTACCCTTATTTTAGGGGAAAAAGCCTGAAATTCCCCATATTTTGTGCCAAAAAACAGAAATTCTTATTTTAGGGCAAAAAGGAAGAAATTCCACTTAATTTTGGACAAAAATGCAGAAATTTCCCTTATTTGGGGCCAAAAGACAGTAAAGCCCCTAATTTTGTGTCAAAAAGTCCGAAATTCCCCATATTTTGGAGCAAAATTGCAGAAATTTCCCTGATTTTAGGGCAAAATTGCAGTAATTCCCCTAATTTTGTGCAAAATTCCAGAAATTCCCTCTATTTTGGGGCAAAATTGCAGAAATTCCCCTTATTTGGGGGCAAATATGCTGAAATTCCCCTTATTTTGGAGCAAAAATGCAGAAATTTTTCTTATTTAGGGCAAAAAGACAGAAATTCTTCTTATTTCAGGGCAAAAATACAGAAATTCCCCTTATTTTGGGGCAAAAATACAGAAATTCCTTTTATTTTAAGCCAAAAATACAGAAATTTCCCTTATTTTAGGGCAAAAAAACTAAATTCCCCCTATTTTGAGGCAAAATGGTAAATTCCCCTTATTTTAGGGCAAAAAAGCCGAAATTCCCCTTATTTTTAAGCAAAAATGCAGAAATTTCTTTTAATTTGGGGAAAAATTCAGAAATTCCCCTTATTTTGGGCCAAATAGGCAGAAATTTTCCTTATTTTTTGGCTAAAGGATAGAAATTTAATATATTTTAAGATAAAATTGCAGAAATTTCCCTTATTTTGTGGCAAAAATGCAGAAATTCCCATTATTTTGGGGTAAAAAGGCAGAACTTTTTCTTATTTTGGAACAAAATTGCAGAAATTTCCCATATTTTGGAGCAAAAATGCAGTAATGCTTTTAATTTTGGGGTAAAATTCAGAAATTTCTCTAATTTTGGGTCAAAATACAGAAATTCCTCTTATCTTGGGGCAAAAATGCAGAATTTTCCTTTATTTTGAGGCAAATTGCATAAATTTCCCTTATTTTGTGGCAAAAATTCTGTAATGCTTCTAATTTTGAGGTAAAAATCACAAATTCCTTTAGTTTTGGGGCAAAAAGGCAGAAATTCTTGTTTTTGTGGGACAACATTGCAGAAATTTCCCTTTTTTGGAACAAAATTGCAGATTTTTGCCTTATTTTTGGGCAAAATTGCAGAAATTTCCCTTATCTTGTGGCAAAAATGCAGGAATTCCCCTTATTTAAGGTCAAAAAGGCAGAAATTCTGCTCATTTGGGGGAAAATTCCTGAAATTTCCCTTATTTTAGGGAAAAAGCCTGAAATTCCCCTTATTTTGTGCCAAAAAGGCAGAAATTCTTCTTATTTTAGAGCAAAAAGGCAGAAATTCCACAAATTTTTGGGCAAAAATGCAGAAATTTCCCTTATTTTGGAGCAAAAACAGAGTAATACCCCTAATTTTGGGGCAAAAAGGCAACAATTCCTCTAATTTTGGTGCAAAAAGTCAGAAATTCCTTTTATTTTGGGGCAAAAATGCTGAAATTCCCCTTATTATGGAGCAAAAATGCAGAAATTTTTCTTATTTTAGTTCAAAAAGACAGAAATTCTTCTTATTTTAAACCAAAAATACATAAATTACTCTTATTTTAGGCCAAAATGACCAAATTCCTCTTATTTTTGGGCACAAAAGCAAAAATTTTACTTTATTTTAGAGCAAAAAGGCAGAAATTTCCCTTATTTTGGGGCAAAATTGTAGAAATTTCCCTTATCTTGGGGCAAAAATGCAGAAATTCCGCTTATTTGGCGTCAAAAATGCAGAAATAACCCTTATATTAGGCCAAAAAGACTGAAATTCCCCTCATTTTGTTCCAAAATGGCAGAAATTCTTATTTTTGGGCAAAAAAGCAGAAATTCCACTTAATTTTGGGCAAAAATGCAGAAATTTCCCTTATTTGGGGCAAAAAGACAGTAATGCCCCTAATTTTGGGTCAAAAAGGCAGAAATTCCCCTAATTTTGGAGCAAAATTGCAGAAATTTTCTTTATTTTGAGGCAAAATTGCAGAAATTCCCCTAATTTTCTGTCAAAATTGCAGAAATTCCCTTTATTATGGGGCAAGATTGCAGAAATTCCCCATTATTTTGAAGCAAAATTGCAGTAATACCCCTAATTTTTGGTCAAAAAGGCAGAAATTCCCCTTCTTTTAGAGCAAAAATGTAGAAATTCCACTTATTTTGGAGCAAAATTGCATAATTTTCCCTTATTATTGAGCAAAAAGGAAGTAATGCCCCTATATTTGGGGCAAAAAGGCAGAAATTCCCCTAATTTTGGGGCAAAATGCAGAAATTCTCCTTATTTGGGGGCAAAAATGCAGAAATTTCCATTTTTTGGGAAAAAATTGCAGAAATTTTCCTTATTTTAGGGCAAAATTGCAGAAATTTCTTTTATCTTGGGGAAAATATGCAGAACTTCCCCTTATTTCGGGTCAAAAAGGCAGAAATTCCGCTTATTTGGGGTCAAAAATGCAGAAATTACCCTTATTTTACGGCAAAAAGACTGAAATTCCCCATATTTTGTGCTAAAAAACAGAAATTCTTATTTTAGGGCTAAAAGGAAGAAATTCCACTTAATTTTGGACAAAAATGCAGAAATTTCCCTTATTTGAGGCCAAAAGACAGTAAAGCCCCTTATTTTGTGTCAAAAAGTCAGAAATTCCCCATATTTTGGAGCAAAATTGCAGAAATTTCCCTCATTTTGGGGCAAAATTGCAGTAATTCCCCTAATTTTGTCTCAAAATTCCAGAAATTCTCTTTATTTTGGGGAAAAATTGCAGAAATTCCCCTTATTTGGGGACAAAAAAGCTGAAAATCCTCTTATTTTGGAGGAAAAATGCAGAAATTTTCCTTATTTTAGAGCAAAGAGACAGAAATTCTGCTTAATTCAGGGCAAAAATACAGAAATTCCCCTTATTTGGGGGCAAAAATTCAGAAATTCCCCTTATTTTAAGACAAAAATACAGAAATTACCCTTATTTTAGGGCAAAAAAACTAAATTCTCCCTATTTTGGGGCAAAAAAGTAAATTCCCCTTATTTTAGGGCAAAAAGGCAAAAATTCCCCTTATTTTTTAGTAAAAATGCAGAATTTTCTTTTAATTTGGGGCAAAAACGCAGAAATTCCCCTTATTTTGGGCCAAATAGGCAGAAATTTTTCTTATTTTAGAGCAAAAACGCAGAAATTCCACAAAATTTTGGGCAAAAATGCATAAATTTCTTTTATTTTGGAGCAAAAACACAGTAATACCCCTAATTTTGGGGCAAAAAGGCAAAAATTCCCCTAATTTTGGGGCAAAAATTCAGAAATTCCTTTTATTTTGGGGCAAAAATGCTGAATTTTTCCTTATTATGGAGCAAAAATGCAGAAATTTTTCTTATTTTAGGTCAAAAAGACAGAAATTCTCCTTATTTTAAACCAAAAATACATAAATTACTTTTATTCTATGCCAAAAACAAAAAATTCCTCTTATTTTTGGGCAAAAAAGCAAAAATTTTACTTTTATTTTAGAGCAAAAAGGCAGAAATTTTCTTTATTTTGAAGCAAAATTGTAGAAATTTCCCTTATCTTAGGGCAAAAATGCAGAAATTCCGCTTATTTGGCGTCAAAATGCAGAAATAACCCTTATTTTAGGGCAAAAAGACTGAAATTCCCCTCATTTTGTGCCAAAATGGCAGAAATTCTTATTTTAGGGCAAAAAGGCAGAAATTCCACTTAATTTTGGGCAAAAATGCAGAAATTTCCCTTATTTGGGGCAAAAAGACAGTAATGCCCCTAATTTTGGGTCAAAAAGGCAGAAATTCCCCTAATTTTGAAACAAAATTGCAGAAATTTCCCTTATTTTGGGGCAAAATTGCAGAAATTCCCCTAATTTTCTGTCAAAATTGCAGAAATTCCCTTTATTATGGGGCAAGATTGCAGAAATTCCCCATTATTTTGAAGCAAAATTGCAGTAATACCTCTAACTTTTGGTCAAAAAGGCAGAAATTCCCCTTCGTTTGGGGCAAAAATGTAGAAATTCCACTTATTTTGAAGCAAAATTGCATAATTTTCCCTTTTTATTGTGCAAAAAGGAAGTAATGCCCCTTATTTTGGGGCAAAAAGGCAGAAATTCCCCTAATTTTGAGACAAAATGCAGAAATTCTACTTATTTGGGGGCAAAAATGCAGAAATTTCCATTTTTTGGGACAAAATTGCAGAAATTTCCTTTATTTTATAGCAAAATTGCAGAAATTTCTTTTATCTTGAGGAAAAAATCCAGAACTTCCCCTTATTTCGGGTCAAAAAGGCAGAAATTCTACATATTTGGGGTCAAAAAGGAAGAAATTCCCCTTATTTAGGGGCAAAAAGCAGACATTTCCCTTATTTTGGGAAAAATTTTAGAAATTTCACTTATTTCAGGGCAAAAAGTCAGAAATTCCCCTTATTTTGGGGCAAAAAGAGAGAAATTCCGTTTATTTTTGGGGAAAAGGTAGAAATTGCACTAATTTTGAGTCAAAAAAGCGAAAAATCCCCTTATTTTGGGGAAAAAAATGAAAAAATTTCTTTTTTTTATGGTAAAAAGGTATACATTCCCTTTATTTTTGGGCAAAAAGGCAGAAATTCCCCGTATTTTGGAGCAAAATTGCAGAAATTCCCCTAATTTTGGGCAAAAAGGCAGAAATTCCATTTATTTGGGGTAAAACTGCAGAAATTTCACTTATTTCGCGGCAAAATGGCAGAAATTCCCCTTATTTTGGGTGAAAAAGGCAGAAAATCCCCGTATTTTAGAGCAAAATTGCAGTAATTCACCTAATTTTGGGGTAAAATATGCATTAATTTTCTTTATTTTGGGGCAAAACGGCAGAAATTTCCCTTATTTGGGGCAAAAGGCAGAAATTCCCCTTATTTTAGGGCAAAATTGCAGAAAATTCCCTTATTTGGGGGCCTAAAACAGAAATTCCCCTTTTTTTTGGGGCAAAATTGCAGAAATTTACCTTATTATGGGGAAAAATTGCAGAAATTTCCCTTATTTTAGAGTAAAATTGCAGAAATTTCACTTATTTCAGAGAAAAAAAGCAAAAATTTTTCTTATTTTGGGGCAAAAATGCAGAAATTCGCCTTATTTTGGGGCAAAAAGGAAGAAATTCACCTTATTTTGGAGCAAAATTGCAGAAATTCCCCTAATATTGGGGCAAAATGCAGAAATTTCCTTTATTTGGGCCAAAAAAAGCAGAAGTTCCCCAAATTTTCAGGCAAAAAGACAGAAATTCCTCGTATTTTGAAGCAAAATTTTAGAAACTCCCCTAATTTTGGGGCAAAAAGGCAGAAATTCCCTTTATTTTGAGGCAAAAATACAGAAATTCATTTTATTATGGGGCAAAAAGTCAGAAATTTCCCTTATTTTGGGGCAAAATTGAAGAGATTTCCCTTATTTTGGAGCAAAATTGCAGAAATTTCCCTTATTTTGGAGCAAAATTGAAGAAATTTCTTTTATTTTTGTACAGAATTGCAAAAATTTTTCTTATTTTGTGGCAAGAAGGCAAAAATTTTCCATATTTTGGGGCAAAAAGGCACAAATTTTTCTTATTTTCAGGCAAAATTGAAGAAATTTCATTTATTTCAGGGCAAAAAGCAGAAATTCCTTTTATTATGGTAAAAATTGAAGAAATTTTCCTTATTTTGGAAAAAAATGCAGAAATACCCCATATTTTGGGGCAAAAGGCAAAAATTCCTCTTATTTTGAGGTAAAATGCAGAAATTCCGCTTATTTAGAGGTAAAATACAGAAATTCCCCTAATATTGGGGAAAAATGCAGAAATTCCCTTTATTTTGGGGCTAAAAGGCAGAAATTCCCCATATTTTGAAGCAAAATTGCAGAAATTCTCATAATTTTCGGACAAAAATGCAGAAATTCTCCTTATTTTGGGGCAAAAAGACAGAAAATCTTTTTTTTTCGGGGGCAAAAAGTTAGAAATTTCATTTATTTTGGGGCAAAATTGCAGAAATTTCCCTTGTTTTGGGGCAAAATTGCAGAAATTTCACTTATTTCAGGGAAAAAAGGCAGAAATTTCTCTTATTTTGGGGCAAAAAAGCAGAAATTTCTTTTATTTTTAAGTAAGAAGGCTAAAATTCTTCTTATTTTGGGGCAAAAAGGCAGAAATTCCCCTTATTTTGAGGCAAAAAGGAAACATTTCCCTTATTTTGGAGAAAAATTTTAGAAATTTCACTTATTTCAGGGCAAAAAGTCAGAAATTCCCCTTATTTTGGGGCAAAAAGACAGAAATTCCGTTTATTTTGGGGGAAAAGGCAGAAATTGCACTTATTTTGAGTCAAAAAGGCAGAAAATCCCCTTATTTTGAGGAAAAAATGAAGAAATTTCTCTTTTTATGGCAAAAAGGTATACATTCCCTTTATTTTTGGGTAAAAAGGTAGAAATTCCCCGTATTTTGGAGCAAAATTGCAGAAATTCCCCTAATTTTGTATAAAAAGGCAGAAATTCTCCTTTTTGTGGGACAACATTGCAGAAATTTTCTTTTTTTGGAACAAAATTGCAGATTTTTCCCTTATTTTTGGGCAAAATTGCAGAAATTTCCCTTATCTTGTGGCAAAAATGCAGAAATTCCCCTTATTTAAGGTCAAAAAGGCAGAAATTCCGCTCATTTGGGGGAAAATTCCTGAAATTACCCTTATTTTAGGGAAAAAGCCTGAAATTCCCCTTATTTTGTGCCAAAAAGGCAGAAATTCTTCTTATTTTGAGCAAAAAGGCTGAAATTCCACAAAATTTTGGGCAAAAATGCAGAAATTTCCCTTATTTTGGAGCCAAAACCGAGTAATACCCCTAATTTTGGGGCAAAAAGGCAAAAATTCCCCTAATTTTGGTGCAAAAAGTCAGAAATTCCTTTTATTTTGGGGCAAAAATGCTGAAATTCCCTTTATTATGGAGCAAAAATGCAGAAATTTTTCTTATTTTAGTTCAAAAAGACAGAAATTCTCCTTATTTTAAACCAAAAATACATAAATTACTCATATTTTAGGCCAAAATGACCAAATTCCTCTTATTTTTGGGCAAAAAAGCAAAAATTTTACTTGTATTTTAGAGCAAAAAGGCAGAAATTTCCCTTATTTTGGGGCAAAATTGTAAAAATTTCCCTTATCTTGGGGCAAATATGCAGAAATTCCGCTTATTTGGCTTCAAAAATGCAGAAATAACCCCTATTTTAGGGCAAAAAGACTGAAATTCCCCTCATTTTGTGCCAAAATGGCAGAAATTCTTATTTTAGGGCAAAAAGGCAGAAATTCCACTTAATTTTGGGCAAAAATGCAGAAATTTCCCTTATTTGGGGCAAAAAGACAGTAATGCCCCTAATTTTGGGTCAAAAAGGCAGAAATTCCCCTAATTTTGGAGCAAAATTGCAGAAATTTCCCTTATTTTGGGGCAAAGTTGCAGAAATTCCCCTAATTTTCTGTCAAAATTGCAGAAATTCCCTTTATTATGGGGCAAAATTGCAGAAATTCCCCATTATTTTGAAGCAAAATTGCAGCAATACCCCTAATTTTTGGTCAAAAAGGAAGAAATTCTCCTTCTTTTATAGCAAAAATGTAGAAATTCCAATTATTTTGGAGCAAAATTGCATAATTTTCCCTTATTATTGAGCAAAAAGAAAGTAATGCCCCTAATTTTGGGGCAAAAAAGCAGAAATACCCCTAATTTTGGGGCAAAATGTAGAAATTCTCTATATTTGGGGGCAAAAATGAAGAAATTTCCATTTTTTGGAAAAAAAATTCCAGAAATTGTCATTATTTTAGGGCAAAATTGCAGAAATTTCTTTTATCTTGGGGAAAATATGCAAAACTTCCCCTTATTTTGGGTCAAAAAGGCAGAAATTCCGCTTATTTGGGGTCAAAAATGCAGAAATTACCCTTATTTTAGGGGAAAAAGCCTGAAATTCCCCATATTTTGTGCCAAAAAACAGAAATTCTTATTTTAGGGCAAAAAGGAAGAAATTCCACTTAATTTTGGACAAAAATGCAGAAATTTCCCTTATTTGGGGCCAAAAGACAGTAAAGCCCCTAATTTTGTGTCAAAAAGTCAGAAATTCCCCATATTTTGAAACAAAATTGCAGAAATTTCCCTGATTTTAGGGCAAAATTGCAGTAATTCCCCTAATTTTGTGCAAAATTCCAGAAATTTCCTCTATTTTGGGGCAAAATTGCAGAAATTCCCCTTATTTGGTGGCAAATATGCTGAAATTCCCCTTATTTTGGAGCAAAAATGCAGAAATTTTTCTTATTTAGGGCACAAAGACAGAAATTCTCTTTATTTCAGGGCAAAAATACAGAAATTCCGCTTATTTTGGGGCAAAAATACAGAAATTCCTTTTATTTTAAGCCAAAAATACAGAAATTACCCTTATTTTAGGGCAAAAAAACTAAATTCCCCCTATTTTGAGGCAAAAAGGTAAATTCCCCTTATTTTAGGGCAAAAAAGCCGAAATTCCCCTTATTTTTAAGCAAAAATGCAGAAATTTCTTTTAATTTGGGGAAAAATTCAGAAATTCCCCTTATTTTGGGCCAAATAGGCAGAAATTTCCCTTATTTTTGGGCTAAAGGATAGAAATTTAATATATTTTAAGATAAAATTGCAGAAATTTCCCTTATTTTGTGGCAAAAATGCAGAAATTCCCATTATTTTGGGGTAAAAAGGCAGAACTTTCCCTTATTTTGGAACAAAATTGCAGAAATTTCCCATATTTTGGAGCAAAAATGCAGTAATGCTTTTAATTTTGGGGTAAAATTCAGAAATTTCTCTAATTTTGGGTCAAAATACAGAAATTCCTCTTATCTTGGGGCAAAAATGCAGAATTTTCCTTTATTTTGAGGCAAATTGCATAAATTTCCCTTATTTTGTGGCAAAAATTCTGTAATGCTTCTAATTTTGAGGTAAAAATCACAAATTCCTTTAGTTTTGGGGCAAAAAGGCAGAAATTCTTGTTTTTGTGGGACAACATTGCAGAAATTTCCCTTTTTTGGAACAAAATTGCAGATTTTTGCCTTATTTTTGGGCAAAATTGCAGAAATTTCCCTTATCTTGTGGCAAAAATGCAGGAATTCCCCTTATTTAAGGTCAAAAAGGCAGAAATTCCGCTCATTTGGGGGAAAATTCCTGAAATTTCCCTTATTTTAGGGAAAAAGCCTGAAATTCCCCTTATTTTGTGCCAAAAAGGCAGAAATTCTTCTTATTTTAGAGCAAAAAGGCAGAAATTCCACAAATTTTTGGGCAAAAATGCAGAAATTTCCCTTATTTTGGAGCAAAAACAGAGTAATACCCCTAATTTTGGGGCAAAAAGGCAAAAATTCCTCTAATTTTGGTGCAAAAAGTCAGAAATTCCTTTTATTTTGGGGCAAAAATGCTGAAATTCCCCTTATTATGGAGCAAAAATGCAGAAATTTTTCTTATTTTAGTTCAAAAAGACAGAAATTCTTCTTATTTTAAACCAAAAATACATAAATTACTCTTATTTTAGGCCAAAATGACCAAATTCCTCTTATTTTTGGGCACAAAAGCAAAAATTTTACTTTATTTTAGAGCAAAAAGGCAGAAATTTCCCTTATTTTGGGGCAAAATTGTAGAAATTTCCTTTATCTTGGGGCAAAAATGCAGAAATTCCGCTTATTTGGCGTCAAAAATGCAGAAATAACACTTATATTAGGGCAAAAAGACTGAAATTCCCCTCATTTTGTTCCAAAATGGCAGAAATTCTTATTTTTGGGCAAAAAAAGCAGAAATTCCACTTAATTTTGGGCAAAAATGCAGAAATTTCCCTTATTTGGAGCAAAAAGACAGTAATGCCCCTAATTTTGGGTCAAAAAGGCAGAATTTCCCCTAATTTTGGAGCAAAATTGCAGAAATTTTCTTTATTTTGAGGCAAAATTGCAGAAATTCCCCTAATTTTCTGTCAAAATTGCAGAAATTCCCTTTATTATGTGGCAAGATTGCAGAAATTCCCCATTATTTTGAAGCAAAATTGCAGTAATACCCCTAATTTTTGGTCAAAAAGGCAGAAATTCCCCTTCATTTAGAGCAAAAATGTAGAAATTCCACTTATTTTGGAGCAAAATTGCATAATTTTCCCTTATTATTGAGCAAAAAGGAAGTAATGCCCCTAATTTTGGGGCAAAAAGGCAGAAATTCCCCTAATTTTGGGGCAAAATGCAGAAATTCTCCTTATTTGGGGGCAAAAATGCAGAAATTTCCATTTTTTGGGAAAAAATTGCAGAAATTTTCCTTATTTTAGGGCAAAATTGCAGAAATTTCTTTTATCTTGGGGAAAATATGCAGAACTTCCCCTTATTTCGGGTCAAAAAGGCAGAAATTCCACTTATTTGGGGTCAAAAATGCAGAAATTACCCTTATTTTAGGGCAAAAAGACTGAAATTCCCCTCATTTTGTGCCAAAATGGCAGAAATTCTTATTTTAGGGCAAAAAGGCAGAAATTCCACTTAATTTTGGGCAAAAATGCAGAAATTTCCCTTATTTGGGGCAAAAAGACAGTAATGCCCCTAATTTTGGGTCAAAAAGGCAGAAATTCCCCTAATTTTGGAGCAAAATTGCAGAAATTTCCCTTATTTTGGGGCAAAGTTGCAGAAATTCCCCTAATTTTCTGTCAAAATTGCAGAAATTCCCTTTATTATGGGGCAAAATTGCAGAAATTCCCCATTATTTTGAAGCAAAATTGCAGCAATACCCCTAATTTTTGGTCAAAAAAGAAGAAATTCTCCTTTTTTATAGCAAAAATGTAGAAATTCCAATTATTTTGGAGCAAAATTGCATAATTTTCCCTTATTATTGAGCAAAAAGAAAGTAATGCCCCTAATTTTGGGGCAAAAAAGCAGAAATACCCCTAATTTTGGGGCAAAATGCAGAAATTCTTCTTATTTGGGGGCAAAAATGAAGAAATTTCCATTTTTTGGAAAAAAAATTCCAGAAATTGTCATTATTTTAGGGCAAAATTGAGAAATTTCTTTTATCTTGGGGAAAATATGCAGACCTTCCCCTTATTTTGGGTCAAAAAGGCAGAAATTCCGCTTATTTGGGGTCAAAAATGCAGAAATTACCCTTATTTTAGGGGAAAAAGCCTGAAATTCCCCATATTTTGTGCCAAAAAACAGAAATTCTTATTTTAGGGCAAAAAGGAAGAAATTCCACTTAATTTTGGACAAAAATGCAGAAATTTCCCTTATTTGGGGCCAAAAGACAGTAAAGCCCCTAATTTTGTGTCAAAAAGTCAGAAATTCCCCATATTTTGGAGCAAAATTGCAGAAATTTCCCTGATTTTAGGGCAAAATTGCAGTAATTCCCCTAATTTTGTGCAAAATTCCAGAAATTCCCTCTATTTTGGGGCAAAATTGCAGAAATTCCCCTTATTTGGGGGCAAATATGCTGAAATTCCCCTTATTTTGGAGCAAAAATGCAGAAATTTTTCTTATTTAGGGCAAAAAGACAGAAATTCTTCTTATTTCAGGGCAAAAATACAGAAATTCCCCTTATTTTGGGGCAAAAATACAGAAATTCCTTTTATTTTAAGCCAAATATACAGAAATTTCCCTTATTTTAGGGCAAAAAAACTAAATTCCCCCTATTTTGAGGCAAAAAGGTAAATTCCCCTTATTTTAGGGCAAAAAAAGCCGAAATTCCCCTTATTTTTAAGCAAAAATGCAGAAATTTCTTTTAATTTGGGGAAAAATTCAGAAATTCCCCTTATTTTGGGCCAAATAGGCAGAAATTTCCCTTATTTTTGGGCTAAAGGATAGAAATTTAATATATTTTAAGATAAAATTGCAGAAATTTCCCTTATTTTGTGGCAAAAATGCAGAAATTCCCATTATTTTGGGGTAAAAAGGCAGAACTTTCCCTTATTTTGGAACAAAATTGCAGAAATTTCCCATATTTTGGAGCAAAAATGCAGTAATGCTTTTAATTTTGGGGTAAAATTCAGAAATTTCTCTAATTTTGGGTCAAAATACAGAAATTCCTCTTATCTTGGGGCAAAAATGCAGAATTTTCCTTTATTTTGAGGCAAATTGCATAAATTTCCCTTATTTTGTGGCAAAAATTCTGTAATGCTTCTAATTTTGAGGTAAAAATCACAAATTCCTTTAGTTTTGGGGCAAAAAGGCAGAAATTCTTGTTTTTGTGGGACAACATTGCAGAAATTTCCCTTTTTTGGAACAAAATTGCAGATTTTTGCCTTATTTTTGGGCAAAATTGCAGAAATTTCCCTTATCTTGTGGCAAAAATGCAGGAATTCCCCTTATTTAAGGTCAAAAAGGCAGAAATTCCGCTCATTTGGGGGAAAATTCCTGAAATTTCCCTTATTTTAGGGAAAAAGCCTGAAATTCCCCTTATTTTGTGCCAAAAAGGCAGAAATTCTTCTTATTTTAGAGCAAAAAGGCAGAAATTCCACAAATTTTTGGGCAAAAATGCAGAAATTTCCCTTATTTTGGAGCAAAAACAGAGTAATACCCCTAATTTTGGGGCAAAAAGGCAAAAATTCCTCTAATTTTGGTGCAAAATTCAGAAATTCCTTTTATTTTGGGGCAAAAATGCTGAAATTCCCCTTATTATGGAGCAAAAATGCAGAAATTTTTCTTATTTTAGTTCAAAAAGACAGAAATTCTTCTTATTTTAAACCAAAAATACATAAATTACTCTTATTTTAGGCCAAAATGACCAAATTCCTCTTATTTTTGGGCACAAAAGCAAAAATTTTACTTTATTTTAGAGCAAAAAGGCAGAAATTTCCCTTATTTTGGGGCAAAATTGTAGAAATTTCCCTTATCTTGGGGCAAAAATGCAGAAATTCCGCTTATTTGGCGTCAAAAATGCAGAAATAACCCTTATATTAGGGCAAAAAGACTGAAATTCCCCTCATTTTGTTCCAAAATGGCAGAAATTCTTATTTTTGGGCAAAAAAGCAGAAATTCCACTTAATTTTGGGCAAAAATGCAGAAATTTCCCTTATTTGGGGCAAAAAGACAGTAATGCCCCTAATTTTGGGTCAAAAAGGCAGAAATTCCCCTAATTTTGGAGCAAAATTGCAAAAATTTTCTTTATTTTGAGGCAAAATTGCAGAAATTCCCCTAATTTTCTGTCAAAATTGCAGAAATTCCCTTTATTATGGGGCAAGATTGCAGAAATTCCCCATTATTTTGAAGCAAAATTGCAGTAATACCCCTAATTTTTGGTCAAAAAGGCAGAAATTCCCCTTCTTTTTGAGCAAAAATGTAGAAATTCCACTTATTTTGGAGCAAAATGCATAATTTTCCCTTATTATTGAGCAAAAAGGAAGTAATGCCCCTAATTTTGGGGCAAAAAGGCAGAAATTCCCCTAATTTTGGGGCAAAATGCAGAAATTCTCCTTATTTGGGGGCAAAAATGCAGAAATTTCCATTTTTTGGGAAAAAATTGCAGAAATTTTCCTTATTTTAGGGCAAAATTGCAGAAATTTCTTTTATCTTGGGGAAAATATGCAGAACTTCCCCTTATTTCGGGTCAAAAAGGCAGAAATTCCGCTTATTTGGGGTCAAAAATGCAGAAATTACCCTTATTTTAGGGCAAAAAGACTGAAATTCCCCTCATTTTGTGCCAAAATGGCAGAAATTCTTATTTTAGGGCAAAAAGGCAGAAATTCCACTTAATTTTGGGCAAAAATGCAGAAATTTCCCTTATTTGGGGCAAAAAGACAGTAATGCCCCTAATTTTGGGTCAAAAAGGCAGAAATTCCCCTAATTTTGGAGCAAAATTGCAGAAATTTCCCTTATTTTGGGGCAAAGTTGCAGAAATTCCCCTAATTTTCTGTCAAAATTGCAGAAATTCCCTTTATTATGGGGCAAAATTGCAGAAATTCCCCATTATTTTGAAGCAAAATTGCAGCAATACCCCTAATTTTTGGTCAAAAAGGAAAAAATTCTCCTTCTTTTATAGCAAAAATGTAGAAATTCCAATTATTTTGGAGCAAAATTGCATAATTTTCCCTTATTATTGAGCAAAAAGAAAGTAATGCCCCTAATTTTGGGGCAAAAAAGCAGAAATACCCCTAATTTTGGGGCAAAATGCAGAAATTCTTCTTATTTGGGGGCAAAAATGAAGAAATTTCCATTTTTTGGAAAAAAAATTCCAGAAATTGTCATTATTTTAGGGCAAAATTGAGAAATTTCTTTTATCTTGGGGAAAATATGCAGACCTTCCCCTTATTTTGGGTCAAAAAGGCAGAAATTCCACTTATTTGGGGTCAAAAATGCAGAAATTACCCTTATTTTAGGGGAAAAAGCCTGAAATTCCCCATATTTTGTGCCAAAAAAACAGAAATTCTTATTTTAGGGCAAAAAGGAAGAAATTCCACTTAATTTTGGACAAAAATGCAGAAATTTCCTTTATTTGGGGCCAAAAGACAGTAAAGCCCCTAATTTTGTGTCAAAAAGTCAAAAATTCCCCATATTTTGGAGCAAAATTGCAGAAATTTCCCTGATTTTAGGGCAAAATTGCAGTAATTCCCCTAATTTTGTGCAAAATTCCAGAAATTCCCTCTATTTTGGGGCAAAATTGCAGAAATTCCCCTTATTTGGGGCAAATATGCTGAAATTCCCCTTATTTTGGAGCAAAAATGCAGAAATTTTTCTTATTTAGGGCAAAAAGACAGAAATTCTTCTTATTTCAGGGCAAAAATACAGAAATTCCCCTTATTTTGGGGCAAAAATACAGAAATTCCTTTTATTTTAAGCCAAAAATACAGAAATTTCCCTTATTTTAGGGCAAAAAAACTAAATTCCCCCTATTTTGAGGCAAAAAGGTAAATTCCCCTTATTTTAGGGCAAAAAAGCCGAAATTCCCCTTATTTTTAAGCAAAAATGCAGAAATTTCTTTTAATTTGGGGAAAAATTCAGAAATTCCCCTTATTTTGGGCCAAATAGGCAGAAATTTTCCTTATTTTTGGGCTAAAGGATAGAAATTTAATATATTTTAAGATAAAATTGCAGAAATTTCCCTTATTTTGTGGCAAAAATGCAGAAATTCCCATTATTTTGGGGTAAAAAGGCAGAACTTTCCCTTATTTTGGAACAAAATTGCAGAAATTTCCCATATTTTGGAGCAAAAATGCAGTAATGCTTTTAATTTTGGGGTAAAATTCAGAAATTTCTCTAATTTTGGGTCAAAATACAGAAATTCCTCTTATCTTGGGGCAAAAATGCAGAATTTTCCTTTATTTTGAGGCAAATTGCATAAATTTCCCTTATTTTGTGGCAAAAATTCTGTAATGCTTCTAATTTTGAGGTAAAAATCACAAATTCCTTTAGTTTTGGGGCAAAAAGGCAGAAATTCTTGTTTTTGTGGGACAACATTGCAGAAATTTCCCTTTTTTGGAACAAAATTGCAGATTTTTGCCTTATTTTTGGGCAAAATTGCAGAAATTTCCCTTATCTTGTGGCAAAAATGCAGGAATTCCCCTTATTTAAAGTCAAAAAGGCAGAAATTCCGCTCATTTGGGGGAAAATTCCTGAAATTTCCCTTATTTTAGGGAAAAAGCCTGAAATTCCCCTTATTTTGTGCCAAAAAGGCAGAAATTCTTCTTATTTTAGAGCAAAAAGGCAGAAATTCCACAAATTTTTGGGCAAAAATGCAGAAATTTCCCTTATTTTGGAGCAAAAACAGAGTAATACCCCTAATTTTGGGGCAAAAAGGCAAAAATTCCTCTAATTTTGGTGCAAAAAGTCAGAAATTCCTTTTATTTTGGGGCAAAAATGCTGAAATTCCCCTTATTATGGAGCAAAAATGCAGAAATTTTTCTTATTTTAGTTCAAAAAGACAGAAATTCTTCTTATTTTAAACCAAAAATACATAAATTACTCTTATTTTAGGCCAAAATGACCAAATTCCTCTTATTTTTGGGCACAAAAGCAAAAATTTTACTTTATTTTAGAGCAAAAAGGCAGAAATTTCCCTTATTTTGGGGCAAAATTGTAGAAATTTCCCTTATCTTGGGGCAAAAATGCAGAAATTCTGCTTATTTGGCGTCAAAAATGCAGAAATAACCCTTATATTAGGGCAAAAAGAATGAAATTCCCCTCATTTTGTTCCAAAATGGCAGAAATTCTTATTTTTGAGCAAAAAAGCAGAAATTCCACTTAATTTTGGGCAAAAATGCAGAAATTTCCCTTATTTGGGGCAAAAAGACAGTAATGCCCCTAATTTTGGGTCAAAAAGGCAGAAATTCCCCTAATTTTGGAGCAAAATTGCAGAAATTTTCTTTATTTTGAGGCAAAATTGCAGAAATTCCCCTAATTTTCTGTCAAAATTGCAGAAATTCCCTTTATTATGGGGCAAGATTGCAGAAATTCCCCATTATTTTGAAGGAAAATTGCAGTAATACCCCTAATTTTTGGTCAAAAAGACAGAAATTCCCCTTCTTTTAGAGCAAAAATGTAGAAATTCCACTTATTTTGGAGCAAAATTGCATAATTTTCCCTTATTATTGAGCAAAAAGGAAGTAATGCCCCTAATTTTGGGGCAAAAAGGCAGAAATTCCCCTAATTTTGGGACAAAATGCAGAAATTCTCCTGATTTGGGGGCAAAAATGCAGAAATTTCCATTTTTTGGGAAAAATTGCAGAAATTTTCCTTATTTTAGGGCAAAATTGCAGAAATTTCTTTTATCTTGGGGAAAATATGCAGAACTTCCCCTTATTTCGGGTCAAAAAGGCAGAAATTCCGCTTATTTGGGGTCAAAATGCAGAAATTACCCTTATTTTAGGGCAAAAAGACTGAAATTCCCCATATTTTGTGCTAAAAAACAGAAATTCTTATTTTAGGGCTAAAAGGAAGAAATTCCACTTAATTTTGGACAAAAATGCAGAAATTTCCCTTATTTGAGGCCAAAAGACAGTAAAGCCCCTTATTTTGTGTCAAAAAGTCAGAAATTCCCCATATTTTGGAGCAAAATTGCAGAAATTTCCCTCATTTTGGGGCAAAATTGCAGTAATTCCCCTAATTTTGTGTCAAAATTCCAGAAATTCTCTTTATTTTGGAAAAAAATTGCAGAAATTCCCCTTATTTGGGGACAAAAAAGCTGAAAATCCTCTTATTTTGGAGGAAAAATGCAGAAATTTTCCTTATTTTAGAGCAAAGAGACAGAAATTCTGCTTAATTCAGGGCAAAAATTCAGAAATTCCCCTTATTTTAAGACAAAAATACAGAAATTACCCTTATTTTAAGGCAAAAAACTAAATTCTCCCTATTTGGGGGCAAAAAAGTAAATTCCCCTTGTTTTAGGGCAAAAAGGCAAAAATTCCCCTTATTTTTTAGTAAAAATGCAGAATTTTCTTTTAATTTGGGGCAAAAATGCAGAAATTCCCCTTATTTTGGGCCAAATAGGCAGAAATTTTTCTTATTTTAGAGCAAAAAGGCAGAAATTCCAGAAAATTTTGGGCAAAAATGCATAAATTTCTTTTATTTTGGAGCAAAAACACAGTAATACCCCTAATTTGGGGCAAAAAGGCAAAAATTCCCCTAATTTTGGGGCAAAAATTCAGAAATTCCTTTTATTTTGGGGCAAAAATGCTGAATTTTTCCTTATTATGGAGCAAAAATGCAGAAATTTTTCTTATTTTAGGTCAAAAAGACAGAAATTCTCCTTATTTTAAACCAAAAATACATAAATTACTTTTATTCTATGCCAAAAAAACCAAATTCCTCTTATTTTTGGGCAAAAAAGCAAAAATTTTACTTTTATTTTAGAGCAAAAAGGCAGAAATTTTCTTTATTTTGAAGCAAAATGGTAGAAATTTCCCTTATCTTGGGGCAAAAATGCAGAAATTCCGTTATTTGGCGTCAAAAATGCAGAAATAACCCTTATTTTAGGGCAAAAAGACTGAAATTCCCCTCATTTTGTGCCAAAATGGCAGAAATTCTTATTTTAGGGCAAAAAGGCAGAAATTCCACTTAATTTTGGGCAAAAATGCAGAAATTTCCCTTATTTGGGGCAAAAAGACAGTAATGCCCCTAATTTTGGGTCAAAAAGGCAGAAATTCCCCTAATTTTGGAACAAAATTGCAGAAATTTCCCTTATTTTGGGGCAAAATTGCAGAAATTCCCCTAATTTTCTGTCAAAATTGCAGAAATTCCCTTTATTATGGGGCAAAATTGCAGAAATTCCCCATTATTTTGAAGCAAAATTGCAGTAATACCTCTAACTTTTGGTCAAAAAGGCAGAAATTCCCCTTCGTTTGGGGCAAAAATGTAGAAATTCCACTTATTTTGAAGCAAAATTGCATAATTTTCCCTTTTTATTGTGCAAAAAGGAAGTAATGCCCCTTATTTTGGGGCAAAAAGGCAGAAATTCCCCTAATTTTGAGACAAAATGCAGAAATTCTCCTTATTTGGGGGCAAAAATGCAGAAATTTCCATTTTTTTGGGACAAAATTGCAGAAATTTCCTTTATTTTATAGCAAAATTGCAGAAATTTCTTTTATCTTGAGGAAAAAATGCAGAACTTCCTCTTATTTCGGGTCAAAAAGGCAGAAATTCTACATATTTGGGGTCAAAAAGGAAGAAATTCCCCTTATTTAGGGGCAAAAAGCAGACATTTCCCTTATTTTGGGAAAAATTTTAGAAATTTCACTTATTTCAGGGCAAAAAGTCAGAAATTCCCCTTATTTTGGGGCAAAAAGAGAGAAATTTCGTTTATTTTGGGGGAAAAGGCAGAAATTGCACTAATTTTGAGACAAAAAAGCGGAAAATCCCCTTATTTTGGGGAAAAAAATGAAAAAAAAATTTTTTTATGGTAAAAAGGTATACATTCCCTTTATTTTTGGGCAAAAAGGCAGAAATTCGCCGTATTTTGGAGCAAAATTGCAGAAATTTTCCTAATTTTGGGCAAAAAGGCAGAAATTCCATTTATTTGGGGTAAAACTGCAGAAATTTCACTTATTTCGCGGCAAAATGGCAGAAATTCCCCTTATTTTGGGCGAAAAAGGCAGAAAATCCCCGTATTTTAGAGCAAAATTGCAGTAATTCACCTAATTTTGGGGTAAAATATGCAGTAATTTTCTTTATTTTGGGGCAAAATGGCAGAAATTTCCCTTATTTGGGGCAAAAGGCAGAAATTCCCCTTATTTTAGGGCAAAATTGCAGAAAATTCCCTTATTTGGGGGCCTAAAACAGAAATTCCCCTTTTTTTGGGGCAAAATTGCAGAAATTTACCTTATTATGGGGAAAAATTGCAGAAATTTCTCTTATTTTAGAGTAAAATTGCAGAAATTTCACTTATTTCAGAGAAAAAAAGCAAAAATTTTTCTTATTTTGGGGCAAAAAGGCAGAAATTCGCCTTATTTTGGGGCAAAAAGGAAGAAATTCACCTTATTTTGGAGCAAAATTGCAGAAATTCCCCTAATATTGGGGCAAAATGCAGAAATTTCCTTTATTTGGGCCAAAAAAGCAGAAGTTCCCCAAATTTTCGGGCAAAAAGACAGAAATTCCTCGTATTTTGAAGCAAAATTTTAGAAACTCCCCTAATTTTGGGGCAAAAAGGCAGAAATTCCCTTTATTTTGAGGCAAAAATACAGAAATTCATTTTATTATGGGGCAAAAAGTCAGAAATTTCCCTTATTTTGGGGCAAAATTGAAGAGATTTCCTTTATTTTGGAGCAAAATTGCAGAAATTTCCCTTATTTTGGAGCAAAATTGAAGAAATTTCTTTTATTTTTGTACAGAATTGCAAAAATTTTTCTTATTTCGTGGCAAGAAGGCAAAAATTTTCCATATTTTGGGGCAAAAAGGCACAAATTTTTCTTATTTTCAGGCAAAATTGAAGAAATTTCATTTATTTCAGGGCAAAAAGCAGAAATTCCTTTTATTATGGTAAAAATTGAAGAAATTATCCTTATTTTGGAACAAAAATGCAGAAATACCCCATATTTTGGGGCAAAAGGCAAAAATTCCTCTTATTTTGAGGTAAAATGCAGAAATTCCGCTTATTTAGAGGTAAAATACAGAAATTCCCCTAATATTGGGGAAAAATGCAGAAATTCCCTTTATTTTGGGGCTAAAAGGCAGAAATTCCCCATATTTTGAAGCAAAATTGCAGAAATTCTCATAATTTTCGGACAAAAAGGCAGAAATTCTCCTTATTTTGGGGCAAAAAGACAGAAAATCTTTTTTTTTCGGGGGCAAAAAGTTAGAAATTTCATTTATTTTGGGGCAAAATTGCAGAAATTTCCATTGTTTTGGGGCAAAATTGCAGAAATTTCACTTATTTCAGGGAAAAAAGGCAGAAATTTCTCTTATTTTGGGGCAAAAAAGCAGAAATTTCTTTTATTTTTAAGTAAGAAGGCTAAAATTCTTCTTATTTTGGGGCAAAAAGGCAGAAATTCCCCTTATTTTGGGGCAAAAAGGAGACATTTCCCTTATTTTGGAGAAAAATTTTAGAAATTTCACTTATTTCAGGGCAAAAAGTCAGAAATTCCCCTTATTTTGGGGCAAAAAGACAGAAATTCCGTTTATTTTGGGGGAAAAGGCAGAAATTGCACTTATTTTGAGTCAAAAAGGCAGAAAATCCCCTTATTTTGAGGAAAAAATGAAGAAATTTCTCTTTTTATGGCAAAAAAGGTATACATTCCCTTTATTTTTGGGCAAAAAGGCAGAAATTCCCTGTATTTTGGAGCAAAATTGCAGAAATTCCCCTAATTTTGTATAAAAAGGCAGAAATTCTCCTTTTTGTGGGACAACATTGCAGAAATTTTCTTTTTTTGGAACAAAATTGCAGATTTTTCCCTTATTTTTGGGCAAAATTGCAGAAATTTCCCTTATCTTGTGGCAAAAATGCAGAAATTCCCCTTATTTAAGGTCAAAAAGGCAGAAATTCCGCTCATTTGGGGGAAAATTCCTGAAATTACCCTTATTTTAGAGAAAAAGCCTGAAATTCCCCTTATTTTGTGCCAAAAAGGCAGAAATTCTTCTTATTTTGAGCAAACAGGCTGAAATTCCACAAAATTTTGGGCAAAAATGCAGAAATTTCCCTTATTTTGGAGCAAAAACAGAGTAATACCCCTAATTTTGGGGCAAAAAGGCAAAAATTCCCCTAATTTTGGTGCAAAAAGTCAGAAATTCCTTTTATTTTGGGGCAAAAATGCTGAAATTCCCCTTATTATGGAGCAAAAATGCAGAAATTTTTCTTATTTTAGTTCAAAAAGACAGAAATTCTCCTTATTTTAAACTAAAAATACATAAATTACTCTTATTTTAGGCCAAAATGACCAAATTCCTCTTATTTTTGGGCAAAAAAGCAAAAATTTTACTTTTATTTTAGAGCAAAAAGGCAGAAATTTCCCTTATTTTGGGGCAAAATTGTAAAAATTTCCCTTATCTTGGGGCAAATATGCAGAAATTCCGCTTATTTGGCTTCAAAAATGCAGAAATAACCCTTATTTTAGGGCAAAAAGACTGAAATTCCTCTCATTTTGTGCCAAAATGGCAGAAATTCTTATTTTAGGGCAAAAAGGCAGAAATTCCACTTAATTTTGGGCAAAAATGCAGAAATTTCCCTTATTTGGGGCAAAAAGACAGTAATGCCCCTAATTTTGGGTCAAAAAGGCAGAAATTCCCCTAATTTTGGAGCAAAATTGCACAAATTTCCCTTATTTTGGGGCAAAGTTGCAGAAATTCCCCTAATTTTCTGTCAAAATTGCAGAAATTCCCTTTATTATGGGGCAAGATTGCAGAAATTCCCCATTATTTTGAAGCAAAATTGCAGTAATACCCCTAATTTTTGGTCAAAAAGGCAGAAATTCCCCTTCTTTTAGAGCAAAAATGTAGAAATTCCACTTATTTTGGAGCAAAATTGCATAATTTTCCCTTATTATTGAGCAAAAAGGAAGTAATGCCCCTAATTTTGGGGCAAAAAGGCAGAAATACCCCTAATTTTGGGGCAAAATGCAGAAATTCTCCTTATTTGGTGGCAAAAATGCAGAAATTTCCATTTTTTGGAAAAAAATGCAGAAATTGTCATTATTTTAGGGCAAAATTGCAGAAATTTCTTTTATCTTGGGGAAAATATGCAGAACTTTTCCTTATTTTGGGTCAAAAAGGCAGAAATTCCGCTTATTTGGGGTCAAAAATGCAGAAATTACCCTTATTTTAGGGGAAAAAGCCTGAAATTCCCCATATTTTGTGCCAAAAAACAGAAATTCTTATTTTAGGGCAAAAAGGAAGAAATTCCACTTAATTTTGGACAAAAATGCAGAAATTTCCCTTATTTGGGGCCTAAAGACAGTAAAGCCCCTTATTTTGTGTCAAAAAGTCAGAAATTCCCCATATTTTGGAGCAAAATTGCAGAAATTTCCCTTATTTTGGGGCAAAATTGTAGTAATTCCCCTAATTTTGTGTCAAAATTGCAGAAATTCCCTTTATTATGGGGCACAATTGCAGAAATTCCCCTTATTTGGGGGCATAAATGCTAAAATTCCCCTTTTTTTGGAGCAAAAATGCAGAAATTTTTCTTATTTTAGGGCAAAAATACAGAAATTCTCTATATTTCAGAGCAAAAATACAGAAATTCCTCTTATTTTGGGGCAAAAATACAGAAATTCCCCTTATTTTAAGCCAAAAATACAGAAATTAACCTTATTTTAGGGCAAAAAGACTAAATTCCCTCTATTTTGGGGCAAAAAGGTAAATTCCCCTTATTTTAGGGCAAAAAAGCAGAAATTCCCCTTATTTTTAAGCAAAAATGCAGAAATTTTTTTTAATTTGGGGCAAAAATGCAGAAATTCCCCTTATTTTGGGCCAAATAGGCAGAAATTTCCCTTATTTTTGGGCTAAAGGATAGAAATTTAATATATTTTAAGATAAAATTGCAGAAATTTCCCTTATTTTGTTGCAAAAATGCAGAAATTTCCATTATTTTGGGGTAAAAAGGCAGAACTTTCCCTTATTTTAGAACAAAATTGCAGAAATTTCCCATATTTTGGAGCAAAAATGCAGTAATGCTTTTAATTTTGGGGTAAAATTCAGAAATTTCTCTAATTTTGGGTCAAAATACAGAAATTCCTCTTATCTTGGGGCAAAAATGCAGAAATTTCCTTTATTTTGAGGCAAATTACAGAAATTACCCTTATTTTGTGGCAAAAATTCTGTAATGCTTCTAATATTGGGGCAAAAATCAGAAATTCCATTAGTTTTGGGGCAAAAAGGCAGAAATTCTCCTTTTTTGTGGGACAACATTGCAGAAATTTCCCTTTTTTGGAACAAAATTGCAAATTTTTCCCTTATTTTTGGGCAAAATTGCAGAAATTTCCCTTATCTTGTGGCAAAAATGCAGAAATTCCCCTTATTTAAGGTCAAAATTGCAGAAATTCCGCTCATTTGGGGGAAAATTTCTGAAATTACCCTGATTTTAGAGAAAAAGCCTGAAATTCCCCTTATTTTGTGCCAAAAAGGCAGAAATCCTTATTTTAGAGCAAAAAGGCAGAAATTCCACAAAATTTTGGGCAAAAATGCAGAAATTTCCCTTATTTTGGAGCAAAAACAGAGTAATACCCCTAATTTTGGAGCAAAAAGGCAAAAATTCCCCTAATTTTGGTGCAAAAAGTCAGAAATTCCTTTTATTTTGGGGGAAAAATGCTGAAATTCCCCTTATTATGGAGCAAAAATGCAGAAATTTTTCTTATTTTAGTTCAAAAAGACAGAAATTCTCCTTATTTTAAACCAAAAATACATAAATTACTCTTATTTTATGCCAAAATGACCAAATTCCTCTTATTTTTGGGCAAAAAAGCAAAAATTTTACTTTTATTTTAGAGCAAAAAGGCAGAAATTTCCCTTATTTTGGGGCAAAATTGTAGAAATTTCCCTTATCTTGGGGCAAATATGCAGAAATTCGCTTATTTGGCTTCAAAAATGCAGAAATAACCCTTATTTTAGGGCAAAAAGACTGAAATTCCCCTCATTTTGTGCCAAAATGGCAGAAATTCTTATTTTAGGGCAAAAAGGCAGAAATTCCACTTAATTTTGGGCAAAAATGCAGAAATTTCCCTTATTTGGGGCAAAAAGACAGTAATGCCCCTAATTTTGGGTCAAAAAGGCAGAAATTCCCCTAATTTTGGAGCAAAATTGTAGAAATTTCCCTTATTTTGAGGCAAAGTTGCAGAAATTCTTCTAATTTTCTGTCAAAATTGCAGAAATTCCCTTTATTATGGGGCAAAATTGCAGAAATTCCCCATTATTTTGAAGCAAAATTGCAGTAATACCCCTAATTTTTGGTCAAAAAGGAAGAAATTCTCTTTCTTTTATAGCAAAAATGTAGAAATTCCAATTATTTTGGAGCAAAATTGCATAATTTTCCCTTATTATTGAGCAAAAAGAAAGTAATGCCCCTAATTTTGGGGCAAAAAGGCAGAAATACCCCTAATTTTGGGGCAAAATGCAGAAATTCTCCTTATTTGGTGGCAAAAATGCAGAAATTTCCATTTTTTGGAAAAAAATGCAGAAATTGTCATTATTTTAGGGCAAAATTGCAGAAATTTCTTTTATCTTGGGGAAAATATGCAGAACTTTTCCTTATTTTGGGTCAAAAAGGCAGAAATTCCGCTTATTTGGGGTCAAAAATGCAGAAATTACCCTTATTTTAGGGGAAAAAGCCTGAAATTCCCCATATTTTGTGCCAAAAAACAGAAATTCTTATTTTAGGGCAAAAAGGAAGAAATTCCACTTAATTTTGGACAAAAATGCAGAAATTTCCCTTATTTGGGGCCTAAAGACAGTAAAGCCCCTTATTTTGTGTCAAAAAGTCAGAAATTCCCCATATTTTGGAGCAAAATTGCAGAAATTTCCCTTATTTTGGGGCAAAATTGTAGTAATTCCCCTAATTTTGTGTCAAAATTGCAGAAATTCCCTTTATTATGGGGCACAATTGCAGAAATTCCCCTTATTTGGGGGCATAAATGCTAAAATTCCCCTTTTTTTGGAGCAAAAATGCAGAAATTTTTCTTATTTTAGGGCAAAAATACAGAAATTCTCTATATTTCAGAGCAAAAATACAGAAATTCCTCTTATTTTGGGGCAAAAATACAGAAATTCCCCTTATTTTAAGCCAAAAATACAGAAATTAACCTTATTTTAGGGCAAAAAGACTAAATTCCCTCTATTTTGGGGCAAAAAGGTAAATTCCCCTTATTTTAGGGCAAAAAAGCAGAAATTCCCCTTATTTTTAAGCAAAAATGTAGAAATTTTTTTTAATTTGGGGCAAAAATGCAGAAATTCCCCTTATTTTGGGCCAAATAGGCAGAAATTTCCCTTATTTTTGGGCTAAAGGATAGAAATTTAATATATTTTAAGATAAAATTGCAGAAATTTCCCTTATTTTGTTGCAAAAATGCAGAAATTTCCATTATTTTGGGGTAAAAAGGCAGAACTTTCCCTTATTTTAGAACAAAATTGCAGAAATTTCCCATATTTTGGAGCAAAAATGCAATAATGCTTTTAATTTTGGGGTAAAATTCAGAAATTTCTCTAATTTTGGGTCAAAATACAGAAATTCCTCTTATCTTGGGGCAAAAATGCAGAAATTTCCTTTATTTTGAGGCAAATTACAGAAATTACCCTTATTTTGTGGCAAAAATTCTGTAATGCTTCTAATATTGGGGCAAAAATCAGAAATTCCATTAGTTTTGGGGCAAAAAGGCAGAAATTCTCCTTTTTTGTGGGACAACATTGCAGAAATTTCCCTTTTTTGGAACAAAATTGCAAATTTTTCCCTTATTTTTGGGCAAAATTGCAGAAATTTCCCTTATCTTGTGGCAAAAATGCAGAAATTCCCCTTATTTAAGGTCAAAATTGCAGAAATTCCGCTCATTTGGGGGAAAATTTCTGAAATTACCCTGATTTTAGAGAAAAAGCCTGAAATTCCCCTTATTTTGTGCCAAAAAGGCAGAAATCCTTATTTTAGAGCAAAAAGGCAGAAATTCCACAAAATTTTGGGCAAAAATGCAGAAATTTCCCTTATTTTGGAGCAAAAACAGAGTAATACCCCTAATTTTGGAGCAAAAAGGCAAAAATTCCCCTAATTTTGGTGCAAAAAGTCAGAAATTCCTTTTATTTTGGGGGAAAAATGCTGAAATTCCCCTTATTATGGAGCAAAAATGCAGAAATTTTTCTTATTTTAGTTCAAAAAGACAGAAATTCTTCTTATTTTAAACCAAAAATACATAAATTACTCTTATTTTAGGACAAAATGACCAAATTCCTCTTATTTTTGGGCAAAAAAGCAAAAATTTTACTTTTATTTTAGAGCAAAAAGGCAGAAATTTCTTTTATTTTGGGGCAAAATTGTAGAAATTTCCCTTATCTTGGGGCAAAAATGCAGAAATTCCTCTTATTTGGCGTCAAAAATGCAGAAATAACCCTTATTTTAAGGCAAAAAGACTGAAATTCCCTCATTTTGTGCCAAAATGGCAGAAATTCTTATTTTAGGGCAAAAAGGCAGAAATTCCACTTAATTTTGGGCAAAAATGCAGAAATTTCCCTTATTTGTGGCAAAAAGACAGTAATGCCTCTAATTTTGGGTCAAAAAGGCAGAAATTCCCCTAATTTTGGAGCAAAATTGCAGAAATTTCCTTTATTTTGGGGCAAAATTGCAGAAATTCCCTTAATTTTTTGTCAAAATTGCAGAAATTCCCTTTATTATGGGGCAAAATTGCAGAAATTCCCCATTATTTTGAAGCAAAATTGCAGTAATACCCCTAATTTTTGGTCAAAAAAACAGAAATTCTCCTTCTTTTAGAGAAAATGTAGAAATTCCACTTATTTTGGAGCAAAATTGCATAATTTTCCCTTATTATTGAGCAAAAAGGAAGTAATGCCCCTAATTTTGGAACAAAAAAGCAGAAATACCCCTAATTTTGGGGCAAAATGCAGACATTCTCTTTATTTGGGGGCAAAAATGCAGAAATTTCCATTTTTTGGAAAAAATTGCAGAAATTTTCCTTATTTTAGGGCAAAATTGCAGAAATTTCTTTTATCATGGGAAAAATATGCAGAACTTCCCCTTATTTCGGGTCAAAAAGGCAGAAATTCCGCTTATTTGGGGTCAAAAATGCAGAAATTACCCTTATTTTAGGGGAAAAAGCCTGAAATTCCTTATATTTTGTGCCAAAAAAAAACAGAAATTCTTATTTTAGGGCAAAAAGGAAGAAATTCCACTTAATTTTGGACAAAAATGCAGAAATTTCCCTTATTTGGGGCCAAAAGACAGTAAAGCCCCTTATTTTGTGTCAAAAAATCAGAAATTCCCCATATTTTGGAGCAAAAATGCAGAAATTATCCTTATTTTAGGGCAAAGAGACAGAAATTCTCCTTAATTCAGGGAAAAATACAGAAATTCCCCTTATTTTGGGGCAAAAATGCAGAAATTCCCCTTAGTTTAAGCCAAAAGTACAGAAATTACACTTATTTTAGGGCAAAAAGACTAAATTCCCCCTATTTTGGGGCAAAAAGTTAAATTCCTATTATTTTAGGGCAAAAAGGCAGAAATTCCCCTTATTTTTTAGGAAAAATGCAGAAATTTCTTTTATCTTGGTGAAAATATGCAGAACTTCCCCTTATTTCGGGTCAAAAAGGCAGAAATTCCGCTTATTTGGGGTCAAAAATGCAGAAATTACCCTTATTTTAGGGCAAAAAGACTGAAATTCCCCATATTTTGTGCCCAAAAAACAGAAATTCTTATTTTAGGGCAAAAAGGAAGAAATTCCACTTAATTTTGGACAAAAATGCAGAGATTTCCCTTATTTGGGGCCAAAAGACAGTACAGCCCCTTATTTTGTGTCAAAAAGTCAGAAATTCCTCATATTTTGGAGCAAAATTGCAGAAATTTCCATTATTTTGGGGCAAAATTACAGTAATTCCCCTAATTTTGTGTCAAAGTTCCAGAAATTCTCTTTATTTTGGGAAAAAATTGCAGAAATTCTCGTTATTTGGGGACAAAAGAGCTGAAAATCCTCTTATTTTGGAGCAAAAATGCAGAAATTTTCCTTATTTTAGGGCAAAGAGACAGAAATTCTCATTAATTCAGGGCAAAAATACAGAAATTCCCCTTATTTTGGGGCAAAAATGCAGAAATTCCTCTTATTTTAAGCCAAAAATACAGAAATTACCCTTATTTTAGGGCAAAAAAACTAAATTCCCCCTATTTGGGGGCAAAAAGGTAAATTCCCCTTATTGTAGGGCAAAAAAGCAGAAATTCCCCTTATTTTTTAGGAAAAATGCAGAAATTTCTTTTAATTTGGGGCAAAAATGCAGAAATTCCCCTTATTTTGTGCCAAAAAGGCAGAAATTCCACAAAATTTTGGGCAAAAATGCATAAATTTCCTTTATTTTGGAGCAAAAACACAGTAATACCTCTAATTTTGGGGCAAAAAGGCAAAAATTACCCTAATTTTGGGGCAAAAATTCAGGAATTTCTTTTATTTTGGGGCAAAAATGCTGAATTTCCCCTTATTATGGAGCAAAAATGCAGAAATTTTTCTTATTTTAGGTAAAAAAGACAGAAATTCTCCTTATTTTAAACCAAAAATACGTAAATTACTCTTATTTTATGCCAAAAAGACCAAATTCCTTTCATTTTTGGGCAAAAAAGCAAAAATTTTACTTTTATTTTAGAGCAAAAAGGCAGAAATTTCCCTTATTTTGGGGCAAAATTGTAGAAATTTCCCTTATCTTGGGGCAAATATGCAGAAATTCCGCTTATTTGGCGTCAAAAATTCAGAAATAACCCTTATTTTAGGGCAAAAAGACTGAAATTACCCTCATTTTGTGCCAAAATGGCAGAAATTCTTATTTTAGGGCAAAAAGGCAGAAATTCCACTTAATTTTGGGCAAAAATGCAGAAATTTCCCTTATTTGGGGCAAAAAGACAGTAATGCCTCTAATTTTGCGTCAAAAAGGCAGAAATTCCCCTAATTTTGGAGCAAAATTGCAGAAATTTCCCTTATTTTAGGGCAAAATTGCAGAAATTCCCCTAATTTTCTGTCAAAATTGCAGAAATTCCCTTTATTATGGGGCAAAATTGCAGAAATTCCCCATTATTTTGAAGCAAAATTGCATCAATACCCCTAACTTTTGGTCAAAAAGGAAGAAATTCCCCTTCTTTTGGGGCAAAAATGTAGAAATTCCCCTTATTTTGAAGCAAAATTGCATAATTTTCCCTTTTTATTGTGCAAAAAGAAAGTAATGCTTCTAATTTTGGGGCAAAAAGGCAGTAATTCACCTAATTTTGAGACAAAATGCAGAAATTCTCCTTATTTGGGGGCAAAAATGCAGAAATTTCCATTTTTGGGACAAAATTGCAGAAATTTTCTTTATTTTAGGGCATAATTGCAGAAATTTCTTTTATCTTGGGGAAAAATGCAGAACTTCTTCTTATTTCGGGCCAAAAATTCAGAAATTCCACATATTTGGGGTCAAAAAGGCAGAAATTCCCCGTATTTTGGGGCAAAAAGCAGACATTTCCCTTATTTTGGAGAAAAATTTTAGAAATTTCACTTATTTCAGGGCAAAAAGTCAGAAATTCCCCTTATTTTGGGGCAAAAAGAGAGAAATTCCGTTTATTTTTGGGGAAAAGGCAGAAATTGCACTTATTTTGAGTCAAAAAGGTGGAAAATCCCCTTATTTTAGAGAAAAAAAATGAAGAAATTTCTCTTTTTTATGGTAAAAAGGTATACATTCACTTTAGTTTTGGGCAAAAAGGCAGAAATTTCCCGTATTTTGGAGCAAAATTGCAGAAATACTTCTAATTTTGGGCAAAAAGGCAGAAATTCCATTTATTTGGGGTAAAACTGCAGAAATTTCACTTATTTCGCGGCAAAATGGCAGAAATTCCCCTTATTTTGGGTGAAAAAGGCAGAAAATCCCTGTATTTTAGAGCAAAATTGCAGTAATTCACCTAATTTTGGGGTAAAATATGCAGTAATTTTCTTTATTTTGAAGCAAAACGGCAGAAATTTCCCTTAATTCGGGGCAAAAGGCAGAAATTCCCCTTATTTTAGGGCAAAATTGCAGAAATTTCCCTTATTTGGAGTCAAAAAACAGAAATTCCCCTAATTTGGAGCAAAATTGCAAAAATTTCCCTTATTATGGGGAAAAATTGCAGAAATTTCCCTTATTTTTGAGCAAAATTGCAGAAATTTCACTTATTTCAAATAAAAAAAGCAAAAATTTTTCTTATTTTGGGGCAAAAAGGCAGAAATTCGCCTTATATTGGGGCAAAAAGGCAGAAATTCGCCTTATTTTGGGGCAAAAAGGCAGAAATTCACCGTATATTGGAGCAAAATTGCAAAAATTCCCCTAATATTGGGGCAAAATGCAGAAATTTTCTTTATTTGGGCCAAAAAAGCAGAAGTCCCCCTTATTTTCGGGCAAAAAGGCAGAAATTCCCCGTATTTTGAAGCAAAATTTTAGAAACTCTCCTAATTTTGGTGCAAAAAGGCAGAAATTCCCTTTATATTGAGGCAAAAATACAGAAATTCATTTTATTATGGGGCAAAAAGTCAGAAATTCCCCTTATTTTGGGGCAAAATTGAAGAAATTTCCCTTATTTTGGAGCAAAATTTCAGAAATTTCCCTTATTTTGGAGCAAAATTGTAGAAATTTCTTCTATTTTGGTACAGAATTCATGAAATTTTTCTTATTTTGTGGCAAGAAGGCAGAAATTTTCCATATTTTGGGGCAAAAAGGCACAAATTTTTTTTATTTTCGGGCAAAATTGCAGAAATTTCATTTATTTCCGGGCAAAAAGCAGAAATTCCTTTTATTATGGTACAAAATTGAAGAAATTTTCCTTATTTTGGAACATAAAGTCAGAAATTCCCCATATTTTGGGTCAAAAGGCAGAAATTCCTCTTATTTTGAGGTAAAATGCAGAAATTCTGCTTATTTAGAGGTAAAATGAAGAAATTCCCCTAATATTGGGGGATAAATGCAGAAATCCCCTATATTTTGGGGCTAAAAGGCAGAAATTCCAAATATTTTGAAGCAAAATTGCAGAAATTCTCATAATTTTCAGACAAAAAGGCAGAAATTCTCTTTATTTTGGGGCAAAAAGACAGAAAATCTTATTTTTCGGGGGCAAAAAGTCAGAAATTTCCTTTATTTTGGGGCAAAATTGCATAAATTTCCCTTATTTTGGGGCAAAATTTCAGAAATTTCACTTATTTTAGGGAAAAAAAGCAGAAATTTCTCTTATTTTGGGGCAAAAAAGCAGAAATTTCTTTTATTTTGGTACAAAATTGCAGAATTTTTTTTTATTTTGGGCAAAAAGGCAGATATTCCTTTTATTTTTAGGTAAAAAGTCTGAAATTCCTCTTATTTTGGGGCAAAAAGGCAGAAATTCCCCTTATTTTGGGGCAAAAAGGAGACATTTCCCTTATTTTGGTTGAAAAATTTTAGAAATTTCACTTATTTCAGGTCAAAAAGTCAGAAATTCCGTTTATTTTTGGGGAAAAGGCAGAAATTGCACTTGTTTTGAATCAAAAAGGCAGAAAATCCCCTTATTTTGGAAAAAAAATTAACAAATTTCTCTTTTTATGGCAAAAAGGTATACATTCCCTTTATTTTTTGGCAAAAAGGCAGAAATTCCCCGTATTTTGGAGCAAAATTGCAGAAATTCCCCTAACTTTGGGCAAAAAGGCAGAAATTCCATTTATTTGGGGTAAAACTGCAGAAATTTCACTTATTTCACAGCAAAATGGCAGAAATTCCTTTTATTTTCGGCGAAAAAGGCAGAAAATCCCCGTATTTTAGAGCAAAATTGCAGTAATTCACCTAATTTTTGGGTAAAATATGCAGTAATTTTCTTTATTTTTGGGCAAAACGGCAGAAATTTCCCTTAATTCCGGGAAAAAGGCAGAAATTCCCCTTATTTTAGGGCAAAATTGCAGAATTTTCCCTTATTTGGGGGCAAAAAACAGAAATTCCCCTTATTTTGGAATAAAATTGCAGAAATTTCCATTATTATAGGGAAAAATTGCAGAAATTTCGCTTTTTTTAGAGCAAAATTGCAGACATTTCACTTATTTCAGAGAAAAAAAGCAAAAATTTTTCTTATTTTGGGGCAAAAAGGCAGAAATTCGCCTCATTTTGGGGCAAAAAGGCAGAAATTCACCTTATTTTGGAGCAAAATTGCAGAAAGTCCCCTAATATTGGGGCAAAAATGCAGAAATTTCTTTTATTTGGGCCAAAAAAGCAGAAGTTCCCCTTATTTTCGGGCAAAAAGGCAGAAATTCCCCATATTTTGAAGCAAAATTTTAGAAACTCTCCTAATTTGGGGGCAAAAATGCAGAAATTCCCTTTTTTGGGGGCAAAAATACAGAAATTCATTTTATTATGAGGCAAAAAGTCAGAAATTCCCCTTATTTTGGTGCAAAATTGAAGAGATTTCCCTTATTTTGAAGCAAAATTGCAGAAATTTCCATTATTTTGGAGCAAAATTGTAGAAATTTCTTTTATTTTGGTACAGAATTGCAGAAATTTTTCTTATTTTGTGGCAAGAAGGCAGAAATTTTCCATATTTTGGGGCAAAAAGGCACAAATTTTTCTTATTTTCGGGCAAAATTGCAGAAATTTCATTTATTTCAGGGTAAAAAGCAGAAATTCCTTTTATTATGGTACAAAATTGAAGAAATTTTCCTTATTTTGGAACAAAAAGGCAGAAATTCCCAATATTTTGGGTCAAAAGGCAGAAATTCCACTTATTTTGAGGTAAAATGCAGAAATTCCGCTTATTTAGAGGTAAAATGAAGAAATTCCCCTAATATTGGGGAAAAATGCAGAAATTCCCTATATTTTGAGGCTAAAAGGCAGAAATTCCAAATATTTTGAAGCAAAATTGCAGAAATTCTCATAATTTTCGGACAAAAAGGGAGAAATTCTCCATATTTTGGGGCAAAAAAACAGAAAATCTTTTTTTTCGGGCGCATAAAGTCAGAAATTTCCTTTATTTTGGGACAAAATTGCAGAAATTTCCCTTATTTTGGGGCAAAATTGCAGAAATTTCACTTATTTTAGGGAAAAAAAGCAGAAATTTCTCTTATTTTGGGGCAAAAAGCAGAAATTTATTTTATTTTGGTACAAAATTGCAGAAATTTTCCTTATTTTGGGCAAAAAGGTAGAAATTCCTTTTATTTTTAGGTAAAAAGTCTGAAATTCCTCTTATTTTGGGGCAAAAAGGCAGAAATTCCCCTTATTTTGGCGCAAAAAGCAGACATTTCCCTTATTTTGGGGAAAATTTTTAGAAATTTCACTTTTATCTGGGCAAAAAGTCAGAAATTCCCCTTATTTTGGGGAAAAAGACAGAAATTCCGTTTTTTTGGGGGGAAAAGGCAGAAATTGCACTTATTTTGAGTCATAAAGGCGGAAAATACCCTTATTTTGGGGAAAAAAAATGAAGAAATTTCCCTTTTTTTATGGCAAAAGTTATACATTCTCTTTATTTCAGGCAAAAAGGCAGAAATTCCCCGTATTTTGGAGCCAAATTGCAGAAATTCCCCTAATTTTAATCAAAAAGGCAGAAAATTTATTTATTTGGGGAAAAACTGCAGAAATTTCACTTATTTCGCAGCAAAATGGCAGAAATTCCCTTTATTTTCGGCGAAAAAGGCAGAAAATCCCTGTATTTTGGAGCAAAATTGCAGTAATTCACCTAATTTTGGGGTAAAAAACGCAGTAGTTTTTTTTTATTTTGGGGCAAAACGGCAGAAATTTCCCTTAATTCAGGGCAAAAGGCAAAAATTCCCCTTGTTTTAGGGCAAAATTTCAGAAATTTCTTTTATTTGGGGGCAAAAAACAGACATTCCCATTATTTTGGGGCAAAATTGCAGAAATTTCCCTTATTAAGGGGAAAAATTACAGAAATTTCCCTTCTTTTAGGGCAAAATTGCAAAATTTCACTTATTTCAGAGAAAAAAGCAAAAATTTTTCTTATTTTGGAACAAAAAGGCAGAAATTCCCCCTATATTGTGGCAAAAAGGCAGAAATTCACATTATTTTGGAATAAAATTGCAGAAATTTCACATATTTTATGGCAAAATGTCAGAAATTTTCCTTATTTTGAGGCAAAAAGTAAGAAATTCCCCTTATTTTGGGATAAAATTGCAGAAATTTCCATTTTTGTAGGGCAAAAAGTCAGAAAATCCCCTTAATTTCGGACAAAACGGCAGAAATTCCCCTTATTTTGGAGCAAAATTGCAGAAATTCCCCTACTATTGGGGCAAAAATGCAGAAATTTCCTTTATTTGGACCAAAAAAGCAGAAGTTCTTATTTTCTGGCAAAAAGGCAAAAATTTTCCGTATTCTGAAGCAAAATATCAGAAACTCCCCTAATTTTGGGGCAAAAAGGCAGAAATTCCCTTAATTTTGGGGCAAAAATACAGAAATTCACCTTGTTATGGGGCAAAAAGTCAGAAATTTCCCTTATTTTGGGGCAAAATTGAAGAAATTTCCCTTATCTTGGAACAAAATTGCAGAAATTTTCCTAATATTGTGGCAAAATTGTAGAAATTTCTTTTATTTTGGTACAGAATTGCAGAAATTTTTCTTATTTTGTGGCAAGAAGGCAGAAATTTTCCATATGTAGGGGCAAAAAGACACAAATTTTTCTTATTTTCGGGCAAAATTGCAGAAATTTCATTTATTTCAGGGCAAAAAGCAGAAATTTCTTTTATTATAGTACAAAATTGAAGAAATTTTCCTTATTTTGGAACAAAAAGGCAGAAATTCCCCATATTTTGGGGCAAAAGGCAGAAATTCCTCTTATTTTGAGGTAAAATGCAGAAATTCCCCTAATATTGGGGGAAAATGCAGAAATTCCCTTTATTTTGGGGCTAAAAGGCAGAAATTCCCCGTATTTTGAAGCAAAATTGCAGAAATTCTCAAAAGTTTCGGGCAAAAAGGCAGAAATTCTCCTTATTTTGGGGCAAAAAGACAGAAAATTTTTTTTTCGGGGGCAAAAAGTCAGAAATTTTCCTTATTTTGGGGCAAAATTGCAGAAATTTCTCTTATTTTGGAGCAAAATTACAGAAATTTCAATTATTTTGCGGCAAAATTGCAGAAATTTCAATTATTTCAGAGAAAAAAAGCAAAAATTTTTCTTATTTTGGGGCACAAAGGCAGAAATTCGCCTTATTTTGGGGCAAAAAGGCAGAAATTCACCTTATTTTGGAGCAAAATTGCAGAAATTTTCCTAATATTGGGGCAAAAATGCAGAAATTTCCTTTATTTGGGCCAAAATAGCAGAAGTTCCCCTTATTTTTGGGCAAAAAGGCAAAAATTTCCCGTATTTTGAAGCAAAATTTTAGAAACTCTCATAATTTTGGGGCAAAAAGGCAGAAATTCCCTTTATTTTGAGGCAAAAATACAGAAATTCATTTTATTATGGGGCAAAAAGTCAGAAATTCCCCTTATTTTGGTGCAAAATTGAAGAGATTTCCCTTATTTTGAAGCAAAATTGCAGAAATTTCCCTTATTTTGGAGCAAAATTGTAGAAATTTCTTATATTTTGGTACAGAATTGCAGAAATTTTTCTTATTTTATGGCAAGAAGGCAGAAATTTTCCATATTTTGGGGCAAAAAGTCACAAATTTTTCTTATTTTCGGGCAAAATTGCAGAAATTTCATTTATTTCAGGGCAAAAAGCAGAAATTCCTTTTATTATGGTACAAAATTGAAGAAATTTTCCTTATTTTGGAACAAAAAAAGAGAAATTATCCATATTTTGGGGCAAAACGCAGAAATTCCTCTTATTTTGAGGTAAAATGCAGAAATTCCGCTTATTTAGAGGTAAAATGCAGGTATTCCCCTAATATTGGGGAAAAATGCAGAAATTCCCTTTATTTTGGGGCTAAAAGGCAGAAATTCCCTTTATTTTGGGGCAAAAATACAGATATTCATTTTATTATGAGGCAAAAAGTCAGAAATTCCCCTTATTTTGGTGATAAATTGAAGAGATTTCCCTTATTTTGAAGCAAAATTGCAGAAATTTCCCTTATTTTGGAGCAAAATTGTAGAAATTTCTTTTATTTTGGTACAGAATTGCAGAAATTTTTCTTATTTTGTGGCAAGAAGGATGAAATTTTCCATATTTTGGGGCAAAAAGGCACAAATTTTTCTTATTTTCGGGCAAAATTGCAGAAATTTCATTTATTTCAGGGTAAAAAGCAGAAATTCTTTTTATTATGGTACAAAATTGAAGAAATTTTCCTTATTTTGGAACAAAAAGGCAGAAATTCCCAATATTTTGGGTCAAAAGGCAGAAATTCCACTTATTTTGAGGTAAAATGCAGAAATTCCGCTTATTTAGAGGTAAAATGAAGAAATTCCCCTAATATTGGGGAAAAATGCAGAAATTCCCTATATTTTGGGGCTAAAAGGCAGAAATTCCAAATATTTTGAAGCAAAATTGCAGAAATTCTCATAATTTACGGACAAAAAGGCAGAAATTCTCCTTATTTTGGGGCAAAAAGACAGAAAATCTTTTTTTTCGGGCGCATAAAGTCAGAAATTTCCTTTATTTTGGGGCAAAATTGCAGAAATTTCCCTTATTTTGGGGCAAAATTGCAGAAATTTCACTTATTTTAGGGAAAAAAGCAGAAATTTCTCTTATTTTGGGGCAAAAAAGCAGAAATTTCTTTTATTTTGGTACAAAATTGCAGAAATTTTTCTTATTTTGGGCAAAAAGGTAGAAATTCCTTTTATTTTTAGGTAAAAAGTCTGAAATTCCTCTTATTTTGGGGCAAAAATGCAGAAATTCCCCTTATTTTGGGGCAAAAAGCAGACATTTCCCTTATTTTGGGGAAAATTTTAAGAAATTTCACTTTTTTCTGGGCAAAAAGTCAGAAATTCCCCTTATTCTGGGGAAAAGGACAGAAATTCCGTTTTTGGGGGGAAAAAGGCAGAAATTGCACTTATTTTGAGTCATAAAGGCGGAAAATCCTCTTATTTGGGGGAAAAAAATGAAGAAATTTCCCTTTTTTTATGGCAAAAAGTTATACATTCTCTTTATTTCGGGCAAAAAGGCAGAAATTCCCCGTATTTTGGAGCCAAATTGCAGAAATTCCCCTAATTTTAAGCAAAAAGGCAGAAAATCTATTTATTTGGGGAAAAACTGCAGAAATTTCACTTATTTCGCAGCAAAATGGCAGAAATTCCATTTATTTTCGGCGAAAAAGGCAGAAAATCCCTGTATTTTGGAGCAAAATTGCAGTAATTGACCTAATTTTGGGGTAAAAAATGCAGTAGTTTTTTTTTATTTAGGGGCAAAACGGCAGAAATTTCCCTTAATTCGGGGCAAAAGGCAAAATTTCCCCTTGTTTTAGGGCAAAATTTCAGAAATTTCTTTTATTTGGGGGCAAAAAACAGACATTCCCATTATTTTGGGGCAAAATTGCAGAAATTTCCCTTATTAAGGGGAAAAATTTCAGAAATTTCCCTTCTTTTAGGGCAAAATTGCAAAATTTCACTTATTTCAGAGAAAAAAGCAAAAATTTTTATTATTTTGGAACAAAAAGGCAGAAATTCCCCCTATATTGTGGCAAAAAGGCAGAAATTCACATTATTTTGGGGTAAAATTGCAGAAAATTCACATATTTTATGGCAAAATGTCAGAAATTTTCCTTATTTTGAGGCAAAAATAAGAAATTCCTCTTATTTTGGGATAAAATTGCAGAAATTTCCATTTTTGTAGGGCAAAAAGTCAGAAAATCCCCTTAATTTCGGACAAAACGGCAGAAATTCCCCTTATTTTGGAGCAAAATTGCAGAAATTCCCCTACTATTATGGCAAAAATGCAGAAATTTCCTTTATTTGGACCAAAAAAGCAGAAGTTCTACTTATTTTCTGGCAAAAAGGCAAAAATTTTCTATATTCTGAAGCAAAATTTCAGAAACTCCCCTAATTTTGGGGCAAAAAGGCAGAAATTCCCTTAATTTTGGAGCAAAAATACAGAAATTCACCTTGTTATGGGGCAAAAAGTCAGAAATTTCCCTTATTTTGGGGCAAAATTGAAGAAATTTCCCTTATCTTGGAACAAAATTGCAGAAATTTTCCTAATATTGTGGCAAAATTGTAGAAATTTCTTTTATTTTGGTACAGAATTGCAGAAATTTTTCTTATTTTGTGGCAAGAAGGCAGAAATTTTCCATATGTAGGGGCAAAAAGACACAAATTTTTCTTATTTTCGGGCAAAATTGCAGAAATTTCATTTATTTCAGGGCAAAAAGCAGAAATTTCTTTTATTATGGTACAAAATTGAAGAAATTTTCCTTATTTTGGAACAAAAAGGCAGAAATTCCCCATATTTTGGGGCAAAAGGCAGAAATTCCTCTTATTTTGAGGTAAAATGCAGAAATTCCCCTAATATTGGGGGAAAATGCAGAAATTCCCTTTATTTTGGGGCTAAAAGGCAGAAATTCCCCGTATTTTGAAGCAAAATTGCAGAAATTCTCAAAATTTTTGGGCAAAAAGGCAGAAATTCTCCTTATTTTGGGGCAAAAAGACAGAAAATTTTTTTTTCGGGGGCAAAAAGTCAGAAATTTCCCTTATTTTGGGGCAAAATTGCAGAAATTTCTCTTATTTTGGAGCAAAATTGCAGAAATTTCCATTTTTGTAGGGCAAAAAGTCAGAAAATCCCCTTAATTTCGGACAAAACGGCAGAAATTCCCCTTATTTTGGAGCAAAATTGCAGAAATTCCCCTACTATTATGGCAAAAATGCAGAAATTTCCTTTATTTGGACCAAAAAAGCAGAAGTTCTACTTATTTTCTGGCAAAAAGGCAAAAATTTTCTATATTCTGAAGCAAAATTTCAGAAACTCCCCTAATTTTGGGGCAAAAAGGCAGAAATTCCCTTAATTTTGGAGCAAAAATACAGAAATTCACCTTGTTATGGGGCAAAAAGTCAGAAATTTCCCTTATTTTGGGGCAAAATTGAAGAAATTTCCCTTATCTTGGAACAAAATTGCAGAAATTTTCCTAATATTGTGGCAAAATTGTAGAAATTTCTTTTATTTTGGTACAGAATTGCAGAAATTTTTCTTATTTTGTGGCAAGAAGGCAGAAATTTTCCATATGTAGGGGCAAAAAGACACAAATTTTTCTTATTTTCGGGCAAAATTGCAGAAATTTCATTTATTTCAGGGCAAAAAGCAGAAATTTCTTTTATTATGGTACAAAATTGAAGAAATTTTCCTTATTTTGGAACAAAAAGGCAGAAATTCCCCATATTTTGGGGCAAAAGGCAGAAATTCCTCTTATTTTGAGGTAAAATGCAGAAATTCCCCTAATATTGGGGGAAAATGCAGAAATTCCCTTTATTTTGGGGCTAAAAGGCAGAAATTCCCCGTATTTTGAAGCAAAATTGCAGAAATTCTCAAAATTTTTGGGCAAAAAGGCAGAAATTCTCCTTATTTTGGGGCAAAAAGACAGAAAATTTTTTTTTCGGGGGCAAAAAGTCAGAAATTTTCCTTATTTTGGGGCAAAATTGCAGAAATTTCTCTTATTTTGGAGCAAAATTGCAGAAATTTCAATTATTTTGCGGCAAAATTGCAGAAATTTCAATTATTTCAGGGAAAAAAAGCAAAAATTTTTCTTATTTTGGGGCACAAAGGCAGAAATTCGCCTTATTTTGGGGCAAAAAGGCAGAAATTCACCTTATTTTGGAGCAAAATTGCAGAAATTTTCCTAATATTGGGGCAAAAATGCAGAAATTTCCTTTATTTGGGCCAAAATAGCAGAAGTTCCCCTTATTTTTGGGCAAAAAGGCAAAAATTTCCGGTATTTTGAAGCAAAATTTTAGAAACTCTCATAATTTTGGGGCAAAAAGGCAGAAATTCCCTTTATTTTGAGGCAAAAATACAGAAATTCATTTTATTATGGGGCAAAAAGTCAGAAATTCCCCTTATTTTGGTGCAAAATTGAAGAGATTTCCCTTATTTTGAAGCAAAATTGCAGAAATTTCCCTTATTTTGGAGCAAAATTGTAGAAATTTCTTATATTTTGGTACAGAATTGCAGAAATTTTTCTTATTTTGTGGCAAGAAGGCAGAAATTTTCCATATTTTGGGGCAAAAAGTCACAAATTTTTCTTATTTTCGGGCAAAATTGCAGAAATTTCATTTATTTCAGGGCAAAAAGCAGAAATTCCTTTTATTATGGTACAAAATTGAAGAAATTTTCCTTATTTTGGAACAAAAAAAGAGAAATTATCCATATTTTGGGGCAAAACGGAGAAATTCCTCTTATTTTGAGGTAATATGCAGAAATTCCGCTTATTTAGAGGTAAAATGCAGGTATTCCCCTAATATTGGGGAAAAATGCAGAAATTCCCTTTATTTTGGGGCTAAAAGGCAGAAATTCCCCATATTTTGAAGCAAAATTGCAGAAATTCTCATAATTTTCGGGCAAAAAGGCAGAAATTCTCCTTATTTTGGGGCAAAAAGACAGAAAATCTTCTTTTTTCGGGGGCAAAAATTCAGAAATTTTCCTTATTTTGGTGCAAAATTGCAGAAATTTTTCTTATTTTGGAGCAAAATTGCAGAAATTTCCTTTATTTTGCGGCAAAATTGCAGAAATTTCCCTTATTTTGGGGCAAAATTCTAGAAATTTCACTTATTTCAGAGAAAAAAGGCAGAAATTTCTTTTATTTTGGGGCAAAAAAGCAGAAATTTCTTTTATTTTGGTACAAAATTGCAGAAATTTTTCTTATTTTGGGCAAAAAGGCAGAAATTCCTTTTATTTTTAGGTAAAAAGCCTGAAATTCCTCTTATTTTGGGGCAAAAAGGCAGAAATTCCCCTTATTTTGGGGCAAAAAGCAGACATTTCCCTTATTTTTGGAAAAATTTTAGAAATTTCACTTATTTTAAGGCAAAAAGTCAGAAATACCCCTTATTTTAGGGCAAAAAGACAGAAATTCCGTTTATTTTGGGGGAAAAGGCAGAAATTGCACTTATTTTGAGTCAAAAAGGCAAAAAATCCCTTTATTTTGGGGGAAAAAATGAAGAAATTTCTCTTTTTTATGGTAAAAAGTTATACATTTCTTTTATTTTTGGGCAAAAAGGCAGAAAATCCCCGTATTTTGGAGCAAAATTGCAGAAATCCCCCAAATTTTCGGCAAAAAAGCAGAAATACCATTTATTTGGGGTAAAACTGAAGAAATTTAACTTATTTCGCGGCAAAATGGCAGAAATTCCCCTTATTTTGGGCGAAAAAGGCAGAAAATCCCCGTATTTTAGAGCAAAATTGCAATAATTCACCTAATATTGCGGTCAAAAATGCTTTAATTTTCTTTATTTTGGGGCAAAACGGCAGAAATTTCCCTAAATTCGGGGCAAAAGGCAGAAATTTCCCTTATTTTATGGCAAAATTGCAGAAATTTCCCTTATTTGGGGGCAAAAACCAGAAATTCCCCTTATTTTGGGGAAAAATTGCAGAAATTTCCCTTATTATGGGTAAAAATTGCAGAAATTTCCCTGATTTTAGAGCAAAATTGCAGAAATTTCACTTATTTCAGAGAAAAAGAGCAAAAATTTTTCTTATTTTGGGGCAAAAAGGCAGAAATTCGCCTTATTTTGGGGCAAAATGGCAGAAATTCACCTTATTTTGGAGCAAAATTGCAGAAATTTTCCTAATATTGGGGCAAAAATGCAGAAATTTTTTTATTTATGCCAAAAAAGCAGAAGTTCCTCTTGTTTTCGGGCAAAAAAGCAGAAATTCCCCATATCTTGAAGCAAAATTTTAGAAACTCTCCTAATTTTGGGGCATAAAGGCAGAAATTCCCTTTATTTTGAGGCAAAAATACAGAAATTCATTTTATTATGGGGCAAAAAGTAAGAAATTCCTCTTATTTTGGGACAAAATTGAAGAGATTTCCCTTATTTTGGAGCAAAATTGCAGAAATTTCCCTTATTTTGGAGCAAAATTGTAGAAATTTCTTTTATTTTGATACAGAATTGCAAAAATTTTTCTTATTTTGTGGCAAGAAGGCAGAAATTTTCCATATTTTGGGGCAAAAAGGCACAAATTTTTCTTATTTTCGGGCAAAATTGCAGAAATTTCATTTATTTCAGAGAAAAAAGCAGAAATTCCTTTTATTATGGTACAAAATTGAAGAAATTTTCCTTATTTTGGAACAAAAAGTCAGAAATTCCCCATATTTTGGGGAAAAACGCAGAAATTCCTCTTATTTTGAGGTAAAATGCAGAAATTCCGCTTATTTAGAGGTAAAATGCAGAAATCCCCCTAATATTGGGGAAAAATGCAGAAATTCCCTTTATTTTGGGGCTAAAAGGCAGAAATTCCCCATATTTTGAAGCAAAATTGCAGAAATTCTCATAACTTTCGGGCAAAAAGGCAGAAATTCTCCTTATTTTGGGGCAAAAAGACAGAAAATGTTCTTTTTTCGGGGGCAAAAATTCAGAAATTTTCCTTATTTTGGTGCAAAATTGCAGAAATTTCTTTTATTTTGGAGCAAAATTGCAGAAATTTCCTTTATTTTGCGGCAAAATTGCAGAAATTTCCCTTATTTTGGGGCAAAATTCTAGAAAATTCACTTATTTCAGGGAAAAAAGGCAGAAATTTCTTTTATTTTGGGGCAAAAAAGCAGAAATTTCTTTTATTTTGTTACAAAATTGCAGAAATTTTTCTTATTTTGGGCAAAAAGGCAGAAATTCCTTTTATTTTTAGGTAAAAAGCCTGAAATTCCTCTTATTTTGGGGCAAAAAGGCAGAAATTCCCCTTATTTTGGGGCAAAAAGCAGACATTTCCCTTATTTTTGGAAAAATTTTAGAAATTTCACTTATTTTAAGGCAAAAAGTCAGAAATACCCCTTATTTTAGGGCAAAAAGACAGAAATTCCGTTTATTTTGTGGGAAAAGGCAGAAATTGCACTTATTTTGAGTCAAAAAGGCAAAAAATCCCTTTATTTTGGGGAAAAATGAAGAAATTTCTCTTTTTTATGGTAAAAAGTTATACATTTCCTTTATTTTTGGGCAAAAAGGCAGAAAATCCCCGTATTTTGGAGCAAAATTGCAGAAATCCCCCTAATTTTCGGCAAAAAAGCAGAAATACCATTTATTTGGGGTAAAACTGAAGAAATTTAACTTATTTCGCGGCAAAATGGCAGAAATTCCCCTTATTTTGGGCGAAAAAGGCAGAAAATCCCCGTATTTTAGAGCAAAATTGCAATAATTCACCTAATATTGCGGTCAAAAATGCTTTAATTTTCTTTATTTTGGGGCAAAACGGCAGAAATTTCCCTAAATTCGGGGCAAAAGGCAGAAATTTCCCTTATTTTATGGCAAAATTGCAGAAATTTCCCTTATTTGTGGGCAAAAACCAGAAATTCCCCTTATTTTGGGGAAAAATTGCAGAAATTTCCCTTATTATGGGGAAAAATTGCAGAAATTTCCCTGATTTTAGAGCAAAATTGCAGAAATTTCACTTATTTCAGAGAAAAAGAGCAAAAATTTTTCTTATTTTGGGGCAAAAAGGCAGAAATTCGCCTTATTTTGGGGCAAAAAGGCAGAAATTCACCTTATTTTGGAGCAAAATTGCAGAAATTTTCCTAATATTGGGGCAAAAATGCAGAAATTTTTTTATTTATGCCAAAAAAGCAGAAGTTCCTCTTGTTTTCGGGCAAAAAAGCAGAAATTCCCCATATCTTGAAGCAAAATTTTAGAAACTCTCCTAATTTTGGGGCATAAAGGCAGAAATTCCCTTTATTTTGAGGCAAAAATACAGAAATTCATTTTATTATGGGGCAAAAAGTAAGAAATTCCTCTTATTTTGGGACAAAATTGAAGAGATTTCCCTTATTTTGGAGCAAAATTGCAGAAATTTCCCTTATTTTGGAGCAAAATTGTAGAAATTTCTTTTATTTTGATACAGAATTGCAAAAATTTTTCTTATTTTGTGGCAAGAAGGCAGAAATTTTCCATATTTTGGGGCAAAAAGGCACAAATTTTTCTTATTTTCGGGCAAAATTGCAGAAATTTCATTTATTTCAGAGAAAAAAGCAGAAATTCCTTTTATTATGGTACAAAATTGAAGAAATTTTCCTTATTTTGGAACAAAAAGTCAGAAATTCCCCATATTTTGGGGCAAAACGCAGAAATTCCTCTTATTTTGAGGTAAAATGCAGAAATTCCGCTTATTTAGAGGTAAAATGCAGAAATCCCCCTAATATTGGGGAAAAATGCAAAAATTCCCTTTATTTTGGGTTTAAAAGGCAGAAATTCCCCATATTTAGAAGCAAAATTGCAGAAATTCTCATAATTTTCGGGCAAAAAGGCAGAAATTCTCCTTATTTTGGGGCAAAAAGGCAGAAAATCTTCTTTTTTCGGGGGCAAAAATTCAGAAATTTTCCTTATTTTGGTGCAAAATTGCAGAAATTTCTTTTATTTTGGAGCAAAATTGCAGAAATTTCCTTTATTTTGCGGCAAAATTGCAGAAATTTCCCTTATTTTGGGGCAAAATTCTAGAAAATTCACTTATTTCAGGGAAAAAAGGCAGAAATTTCTTTTATTTTGGGGCAAAAAAGCAGAAATTTCTTTTATTTTGTTACAAAATTGCAGAAATTTTTCTTATTTTGGGCAAAAATGCAGAAATTCCTTTTATTTTTAGGTAAAAAGCCTGAAATTCCTCTTATTTTGGGGCAAAAAGGCAGAAATTCCCCTTGTTTTGGGGCAAAAAGCAGACATTTCCCTTATTTTTGGAAAAATTTTAGAAATTTCACTTATTTTAAGGCAAAAAGTCAGAAATTCCCCTTATTTTGGGGCAAAAAGACAGAAATTCCGTTTATTTTGGGGGAAAAGTCAGAAATTGCACTTATTTTGAGTCAAAAAGGCAGAAAATCCCTTTATTTTGGGGAAAAAAATGAAGAAATTTCTCTTTTTTATGGTAAAAAGGTATACATTTCCTTTATTTTTGGGCAAAAAGGCAGAAAATCCCCGTATTTTGGAGCAAAATTGCAGAAATCCCCCTAATTTTCAGCAAAAAAGCAGAAATACCATTTATTTGGGGTAAAACTGAAGAAATTTAACTTATTTCGCGGCAAAATGGCAGAAATTCCCCTTATTTTGGGCGAAAAAGGCAGAAAATCCCCGTATTTTAGAGCAAAATTGCAATAATTCACCTAATATTGCAGTCAAAAATGCAGTAATTTTCTTTATTTTGGGGCAAAACGGCAGAAATTTCCCTTAATTCGGGTCAAAAGGCAGAAATTTCCCTTATTTTATGGCAAAATTGCAGAAATTTCCCTTATTTGGGGGCAAAAACTAGAAATTCCCATTATTTTGGGGAAAAATTGCAGAAATTTCCCTGATTTTAGAGCAAAATTGCAGAAATTTCACTTATTTCAGAGAAAAAGAGCAAAAATTTTTCTTATTTTGGGGCAAAAAGGCAGAAATTCGCCTTATTTTGGGGCAAAAAGGCAGAAATTCACCTTATTTTGGAGCAAAATTGCAGAAATTTTCCTAATATTGGGGCAAAAATGCAGAAATTTTTTTATTTATGCCAAAAAAGCAGAAGTTCCTCTTGTTTTCGGGCAAAAAAGCAGAAATTCCCCATATCTTGAAGCAAAATTTTAGAAACTCTCCTAATTTTGGGGCATAAAGGCAGAAATTCCCTTTATTTTGAGGCAAAAATACAGAAATTCATTTTATTATGGGGCAAAAAGTAAGAAATTCCTCTTATTTTGGGACAAAATTGAAGAGATTTCCCTTATTTTGGAGCAAAATTGCAGAAATTTCCCTTATTTTGGAGCAAAATTGTAGAAATTTCTTTTATTTTGATACAGAATTGCAAAAATTTTTCTTATTTTGTGGCAAGAAGGCAGAAATTTTCCATATTTTGGGGCAAAAAGGCACAAATTTTTCTTATTTTCGGGCAAAATTGCAGAAATTTCATTTATTTCAGAGAAAAAAGCAGAAATTCCTTTTATTATGGTACAAAATTGAAGAAATTTTCCTTATTTTGGAACAAAAAGTCAGAAATTCCCCATATTTTGGGGCAAAACGCAGAAATTCCTCTTATTTTGAGGTAAAATGCAGAAATTCCGCTTATTTAGAGGTAAAATGCAGAAATCCCCCTAATATTGGGGAAAAATGCAAAAATTCCCTTTATTTTGGGTTTAAAAGGCAGAAATTCCCCATATTTAGAAGCAAAATTGCAGAAATTCTCATAATTTTCGGGCAAAAAGGCAGAAATTCTCCTTATTTTGGGGCAAAAAGGCAGAAAATCTTCTTTTTTCGGGGGCAAAAATTCAGAAATTTTCCTTATTTTGGTGCAAAATTGCAGAAATTTCTCTTATTTTGGAGCAAAATTGCAGAAATTTCCTTTATTTTGCGGCAAAATTGTAGAAATTTCCCTTATTTTCGGGCAAAATTATAGAAATTTCACTTATTTCAGGGAAAAAAGGCAGAAATTTCTTTTATTTTGGGGCAAAAAAAGCAGAAATTTCTTTTATTTTGGTACAAAATTGGAGAAATTTTTCTTATTTTGGGCAAAAAGGCAGAAATTCCTTTTATTTTTAGGTAAAAAGGCTGAAATTCCTCTTATTTTGGGGCAAAAAGGCAGAAATTCCCCTTATTTTGGGGCAAAAAGCAGACATTTCCCTTATTTTTGGAAAAATTTTAGAAATTTCACTTATTTTAAGGCAAAAAGTCAGAAATTCCCCTTATTTTGGGGCAAAAAGACAGAAATTCCGTTTATTTTGGGGGAAAAGGCAGAAATTGCACCTATTTTGAGTCAAAAGGGCAGAAAATCCCTTTATTTTGGGGAAAAAAATGAAGAAATTTCTCTTTTTTATGGTAAAAAGGTATACATTTCCTTTATTTTTGGGCAAAAAGGCAGAAAATCCCCGTATTTTGGAGCAAAATTGCAGAAATCCCCCTAATTTTCAGCAAAAAAGCAGAAATACCATTTATTTGGGGTAAAACTGAAGAAATTTAACTTATTTCGCGGCAAAATGGCAGAAATTCCCCTTATTTTGAGCGAAAAAGGCAGAAAATCCCCGTATTTTAGAGCAAAATTGCAATAGTTCACCTAATATTGCGGTCAAAAATGCAGTAATTTTCTTTATTTTGGGGCAAAACGGCAGAAATTTCCCTTAATTCGGGTCAAAAGGCAGAAATTTCCCTTATTTTAGGGCAAAATTGCAGAAATTTCCCTTATTTGGGGGCAAAAACCAGAAATTCCCATTATTTTGGGGAAAAATTGCAGGAATTTCCCTGATTTTAGAGCAAAATTGCAGAAATTTCACTTATTTCAGAGAAAAAGAGCAAAAATTTTTCTTATTTTGGGGCAAAAAGGCACAAATTCGCCTTATTTTGGGGCAAAAAGGCAGAAATTCACCTTATTTTGGAGCAAAATTGCAGAAATTTTCCTAATATTGGGGCAAAAATGCAGAAATTTTTTTATTTATGCCAAAAAAGCAGAAGTTCCTCTTGTTTTCGGGCAAAAAAGCAGAAATTCCCCATATCTTGAAGCAAAATTTTAGAAACTCTCCTAATTTTGGGGCATAAAGGCAGAAATTCCCTTTATTTTGAGGCAAAAATACAGAAATTCATTTTATTATGGGGCAAAAAGTAAGAAATTCCTTTTATTTTGGGGCAAAATTGAAGAGATTTCCCTTATTTTGGAGCAAAATTGCAGAAATTTCCCTTATTTTGGAGCAAAATTGTAGAAATTTCTTTTATTTTGATACAGAATTGCAAAAATTTTTCTTATTTTGTGGCAAGAAGGCAGAAATTTTCCATATTTTGGGGCAAAAAGGCACAAATTTTTCTTATTTTCGGGCAAAATTGCAGAAATTTCATTTATTTCAGAGAAAAGAGCAGAAATTCCTTTTATTATGGTACAAAATTGAAGAAATTTTCCTTATTTTGGAACAAAAAGTCAGAAATTCCCCATATTTTGGGGCAAAACGCAGAAATTCCTCTTATTTTGAGGTAAAATGCAGAAATTCCGCTTATTTAGAGGTAAAATGCAGAAATCCCCCTAATATTGGGGAAAAATGCAGAAATTCCCTTTATTTTGGGGCTAAAAGGCAGAAATTCCCCATATTTTGAAGCAAAATTGCAGAAATTCTCATAATTTTCGGGCAAAAAGGCAGAAATTCTCCTTATTTTGGGGCAAAAAGACAGAAAATCTTCTTTTTTCGGGGGCAAAAATTCAGAAATTTTCCTTATTTTGGTGCAAAATTGCAGAAATTTCTCTTATTTTGGGCAAAAAGGCAGATATTCCTTTTATTTTTAGGTAAAAAGTCTGAAATTTCTCTTATTTTGGGGCAAAAAGGCAGAAATTCCCCTTATTTTGGGGCAAAAAGGAGACATTTCCCTTATTTTGGTGAAAAATTTTAGAAATTTCACTTATTTCAGGGCAAAAAGTCAGAAATTCCAGTTTTTTTGGGGCAAAAAGACAGAAATTCCGTTTATTTTTGGGGAAAAGGCAGAAATTGCACTTATTTTGAGTCAAAAAGGCAGAAAATCCTCTTTTTTTGGAAAAAAATTAACAAATTTCTCTTTTTATGGCAAAAAGGTATACATTCCCTTTATTTTTGGGCAAAAAGGCAGAAATTCCCCGTATTTTGGAGCAAAATTGCAGAAATTCCCCTAACTTTGGGCAAAAAGGCAGAAATTCCATTTATTTGGGGTAAAACTGCAGAAATTTCACTTATTTCACAGCAAAATGGCAGAAATTCCTTTTATTTTCGGCGAAAAATGCAGAAAATCCCTGTATTTTAGAGCAAAATTGCAGTAATTCACCTAATTTTGGGGTAAAAAATGCAGTAATTTTCTTTATTTTTGGGCAAAACGGCAGAAATTTCCCTTAATTCTGGGAAAAAGGCAATAATTCCCCTTATTTTAGGGCAAAATTGCAGAATTTTCCCTTATTTGGGGGCAAAAAACAGAAATTCCCCTTATTTTGGAATAAAATTGCAGAAATTTCCATTATTATAGGGAAAAATTGCAGAAATTTCGCTTTTTTTAGAGCAAAATTGCAGAAATTTTACTTATTTCAGAAAAAAAAGCAAAAATTTTTCTTATTTTGGGGCTAAAAGGCAGAAATTCGCCTCATTTTGGGGCAAAAAGGCAGAAATTCACCTTATTTTAGAGCAAAATTGCAGAAAGTCCCCTAATATTGGGGCAAAAATGCAGAAATTTCTTTTATTTGGGCCAAAAAAGCAGAAGTTCCCCTTATTTTCGGGCAAAAAGGCAGAAATTCCCCATATTTTGAAGCAAAATTTTAGAAACTCTCCTAATTTGGGGACAAAAAGGCAAAAATTCCCTTTATTTTGGGGCAAAAATACAGAAATTCATTTTATTATGAGGCAAAAAATCAGAAATTCCCCTTATTTTGGTGCAAAATTGAAGAGATTTCCCTTATTTTGAAGCAAAATTGCAGAAATTTCCCTTATTTTGGAGCAAAATTGTAGAAAATTCTTTTATTTTGGTACAGAATTGCAGAAATTTTTTTTTATTTTGTGGCAAGAAGGCAGAAATTTTCCATATTTTGGGGCAAAAAGGCACAAATTTTTCTTATTTTCAGGCAAAATTGCAGAAATTTCATTTATTTCAGGGCAAAAAGCAGAAATTCCTTTTATTATGGTACAAAATTGAAGAAATTTTCCTTATTTTGGAACAAAAATGCAGAAATACCCCATATTTTGGGTCAAAAGGCAGAAATTACTCTTATTTTGAGGTAAAATGCAGAAATTCTGCTTATTTAGAGGTAAAATGAAGAAATTCCCCTAATATTGGGGAAAAATGCTGAAATTCCCTATATTTTGGGTCTAAAAGGCAGAAATTCCAAATATTTTGAAGCAAAATTGCAGAAATTCTCATAATTTTCGGGCAAAAAGGCAGAAATTCTCCTTATTTTGGGGCAAAAAGACAGAAAATCTTATTTTTTGGGAGAAAAAAGTCAAAAAATTCCTTTATTTTGGGGCAAAATTGCAAAAATTTTCTTTATTTTGGGGCAAAATTGCAGAAATTTCACTTATTTTAGGGAAAAAAGGCAGAAATTTCTCTTATTTTGGGGCAAAAAAGCAGAAATTTCTTTTATTTTGGTACAAAATTGCAAAATTTTTTTTTATTTTGGGCAAAAAGGCAGAAATTTTTTTTATTTTTAGGTAAAAAGTCTGAAATTCCTATTATTTTGGGGCAAAAAGGCAGAAATTCCCCCTATTTTGGGGCAAAAAGAAGACACTTCCCTTATTTTGGGGAAAAATTTTAGATATTTCACTTATTTCAGGGCAAAAAGTCAGAAATTCCAGTTATTTTGGGTCAAAAAGACAGAAATTCCATTTATTTTTGGGGAAAAGGCAGAAATTGCACTTATTTTGAGTCAAAAAGGCAGAAAATCCCCATATTTTGGAAAAAAAAAATGAACAAATTTCTTTTTTTATGGCAAAAAGGTATACATTCCCTTCATTTTGGGGCAAAAAGGCAGAAATTCCCCGTATTTTGGAGCAAAATTGCAGAAATTCCCCTAATTTTGGGCAAAAAGGCAGAAATTCCATTTATTTGGGGTAAAACTGCAGAAATTTCACTTATTTCGCGGCTAAATGGCAGAAATTCCTTTTATTTTCGGCGAAAAAGGCAGAAAATCCCTGTATTTTAGAGCAAAATTGCAGTAATTCACCTTATTTTGGGGTAAAAAATGCAGTAATTTTCTTTATTTTTGGGCAAAACGGCAGAAATTTCCCTTAATTCCGGGCAAAAGGCAGAAATTTCCCTTATTTTATGGCAAAATTGCAGAATTTTCCCTTATTTGGGGGCAAAAAATAGAAATTCCCCTTATTTTGGAGAAAAATTGCAGAAACTTCCCTTATTATAGGTTAAAATTGCAGAAATTTCGCTTATTTTAGAGCAAAATTGCATAAATTTCACTTATTTAAGAGAAAAAAAGCAAAAATTTTTCTTATTTTGGGGCAAAAAGGCAGAAATTCGCCTCATTTTGGGGCAAAAATGCAGAATTTTTTTTTAATTTGGGCCAAAAAAGCAGAAGTTCCCCTTATTTTTGGGCAAAAAGGCAGAAATTCCCCATATTTTGAAGCAAAATTTTAGTAACTCTCCTAATTTTGGGGCAAAAAGGCAGAAATTCCCTTTATTTTGGGGCAAAAATACAGAAATTCATTTTATTATGAGGCAAAAAGTCAGAAATTCCCCTTATTTTGGTGATAAATTGAAGAGATTTCCCTTATTTTGAAGCAAAATTGCAGAAATTTCCCTTATTTTGGAGCAAAATTGTAGAAATTTCTTTTATTTTGATACAGAATTGCAAAAATTTTTCTTATTTTGTGGCAAGAAGGCAGAAATTTTTCATATTTTGGGGCAAAAAGGCACAAATTTTTCTTATTGTCGGGCAAAATTGCAGAAATTTCATTTATTTCAGGGCAAAAAGCAGAAATTCCTTTTATTATGGTACAAAATTGAAGAAATTTTCCTTATTTTGGAACAAAAAGTCAGAAATTCCCCATATTTTGGGGCAAAACGCAGAAATTCCTCTTATTTTGAGGTAAAATGCAGAAATTCCGCTTATTTAGAGGTAAAATAGAGAAATCCCCCTAATATTGGGGAAAAATGCAGAAATTCCCTTTATTTTGGGGCTAAAAGGCAGAAATTCCCCATATTTTGAAGCAAAATTGCAGAAATTCTCATAATTTTCGGGCAAAAAGGCAGAAATTCTCCTTATTTTGGGGCAAAAAGACAGAAAATCTTCTTTTTCGGGGGCAAAAATTCAGAAATTTTCCTTATTTTGGTGCAAAATTGCAGAAATTTCTCTTATTTTGGGCAAAAAGGCAGATATTCCTGTTATTTTTAGGTAAAAAGTCTGAAATTTCTCTTATTTTGGGGCAAAAAGGCAGAAATTCCCCTTATTTTGGGGCAAAAAGGAGACATTTCCCCTTATTTTGGTGAAAAATTTTAGAAATTTCACTTATTTCAGGGCAAAAAGTCAGAAATTCCAGTTTTTTGGGGGCAAAAAGACAGAAATTCCGTTTATTTTTGGGGAAAAGGCAGAAATTGCACTTATTTTGAGTCAAAAAGGCAGAAAATCCCCTTTTTTTGGAAAAAAATTAACAAATTTCACTTTTTATGGCAAAAAGGTATACATTCCCTTTATTTTTGTGCAAAAAGGCAGAAATTCCCCGTATTTTGGAGCAAAATTGCAGAAATTCCCCTAACTTTGGGCAAAAAGGCAGAAATTCCATTTATTTGGGGTAAAACTGCAGAAATTTCACTTATTTCACAGCAAAATGGCAGAAATTCCTTTTATTTTCGGCGAAAAATGCAGAAAATCCCTGTATTTTAGAGCAAAATTGCAGTAATTCACCTAATTTTGGGGTAAAAAATGCAGTAATTTTCTTTATTTTTGGGCAAAACGGCAGAAATTTCCCTTAATTCTGGGAAAAAGGCAATAATTCCCCTTATTTTAGGGCAAAATTGCAGAATTTTCCCTTATTTGGGGGCAAAAAACAGAAATTCCCCTTATTTTGGAATAAAATTGCAGAAATTTCCATTATTATATGGAAAAATTGCAGAAATTTCGCTTTTTTTAGAGCAAAATTGCAGAAATTTTACTTATTTCAGAAAAAAAAGCAAAAATTTTTCTTATTTTGGGGCTAAAAGGCAGAAATTCGCCTCATTTTGGGGCAAAAAGGCAGAAATTCACCTTATTTTGGAGCAAAATTGCAGAAAGTCCCCTAATATTGGGGCAAAATGCAGAAATTTTCTTTATTTGGGCCAAAAAAGCAGAAGTTCCCCTTATTTTCGGGCAAAAAGGCAGAAATTCCCCATATTTTGAAGCAAAATTTTAGAAACTCTCCTAATTTGGGGACAAAAAGGCAGAAATTCCCTTTATTTTGGGGCAAAAATACAGAAATTCATTTTATTATGAGGCAAAAAATCAGAAATTCCCCTTATTTTGGTGCAAAATTGAAGAGATTTCCCTTATTTTGAAGCAAAATTGCAGAAATTTCCCTTATTTTGGAGCAAAATTGTAGAAAATTCTTTTATTTTGGTACAGAATTGCAGAAATTTTTTTTTATTTTGTGGCAAGAAGGCAGAAATTTTCCATATTTTGGGGCAAAAAGGCACAAATTTTTCTTATTTTCAGGCAAAATTGCAGAAATTTCATTTATTACAGGGCAAAAAGCAGAAATTCCTTTTATTATGGTACAAAATTGAAGAAATTTTCCTTATTTTGGAACAAAAATGCAGAAATACCCCATATTTTGGGTCAAAAGGCAGAAATTACTCTTATTTTGAGGTAAAATGCAGAAATTCCGCTTATTTAGAGGTAAAATGAAGAAATTCCCCTAATATTGGGGAAAAATGCTGAAATTCCCTATATTTTGGGTCTAAAAGGCAGAAATTCCAAATATTTTGAAGCAAAATTGCAGAAATTCTCATAATTTTCGGGCAAAAAGGCAGAAATTCTCCTTATTTTGGGGCAAAAAGACAGAAAATCTTATTTTTCGGGAGAAAAAAGTCAAAAAATTCCTTTATTTTGGGGCAAAATTGCAGAAATTTTCCTTATTTTGGGGCAAAATTGCAGAAATTTCACTTATTTTAGGGAAAAAAGGCAGAAATTTCTCTTATTTTGGGGCAAAAAAGCAGAAATTTCTTTTATTTTGGTACAAAATTGCAGAAATTTTTTTTATTTTGGGCAAAAAGGCAGAAATTTTTTTTATTTTTAGGTAAAAAGTCTGAAATTCCTATTATTTTGGGGCAAAAAGGCAGAAATTCCCCTTATTTTGGGGCAAAAATGAGACACTTCCCTTATTTTGGGGAAAAATTTTAGATATTTCACTTATTTCAGGGCAAAAAGTCAGAAATTCCAGTTATTTTGGGTCAAAAAGACAGAAATTCCGTTTATTTTTGGGGAAAAGGCAGAAAATGCACTTATTTTCAGTCAAAAAGGCAGAAAATCCCCTTATTTTGGAAAAAAAAATGAACAAATTTCTTTTTTTATGGCAAAAAGGTATACATTCCCTTTATTTTTGGGCAAAAAGGCAGAAATTCCCCGTATTTTGGAGCAAAATTGCAGAAATTCCCCTAATTTTGGGCAAAAAGGCAGAAATTCCATTTATTTGGGGTAAAACTGCAGAAATTTCACTTATTTCGCGGCAAAATGGCAGAAATTCCTTTTATTTTCGGCGAAAAAGGCAGAAAATCCCTGTATTTTAGAGCAAAATTGCAGTAATTCACCTTATTTTGGGGTAAAAAATGCAGTAATTTTCTTTATTTTTGGGCAAAACGGCAGAAATTTTCTTAATTCCGGGCAAAATGCAGAAATTTCCCTTATTTTATGGCAAAATTGCAGAATTTTTCCTTATTTGGGGGCAAAAAATAGAAATTCCCCTTATTTTGGAGAAAAATTGCAGAAATTTCCCTTATTATAGGGAAAAATTGCAGAAATTTCGCTTATTTTAGAGCAAAATTGCAGAAATTTCACTTATTTCAGAGAAAAAAAGCAAAAATTTTTCTTATTTTGGGGCAAAAAGGCAGAAATTCGCCTCATTTTGGGGCAAAAAGGCAGAAATTCACCTTATTTTGGAGCAAAATTGCAGAAATTCCCCTAATATTGGGGCAAAAATGCAGAATTTTTTTTTATTTGGGCCAAAAAAGCAGAAGTTCCACTTATTTTCGGGCAAAAAGTCAGAAATTCCCCATATTTTGAAGCAAAATTTTAGTAACTCTCCTAATTTTGGGGCAAAAAGGCAGAAATTCCCTTTATTTTGGGGCAAAAATACAGATATTCATTTTATTATGAGGCAAAAAGTCAGAAATTCCCCTTATTTTGGTGATAAATTGAAGAGATTTCCCTTATTTTGAAGCAAAATTGCAGAAATTTCCCTTATTTTGGAGCAAAATTGTAGAAATTTCTTTTATTTTGGTACAGAATTGCAGAAATTTTTCTTATTTTGTGGCAAGAAGGATGAAATTTTCCATATTTTGGGGCAAAAAGGCACAAATTTTTCTTATTTTCGGGCAAAATTGCAGAAATTTCATTTATTTCAGGGTAAAAAGCAGAAATTCTTTTTATTATGGTACAAAATTGAAGAAATTTTCCTTATTTTGGAACAAAAAGGCAGAAATTCCCAATATTTTGGGTCAAAAGGCAGAAATTCCACTTATTTTGAGGTAAAATGCAGAAATTCCGCTTATTTAGAGGTAAAATGAAGAAATTCCCCTAATATTAGGGAAAAATGCAGAAATTCCCTATATTTTGGGGCTAAAAGGCAGAAATTCCAAATATTTTGAAGCAAAATTGCAGAAATTCTCATAATTTTCGGACAAAAAGGCAGAAATTCTCCTTATTTTGGGGCAAAAAGACAGAAAATCTTTTTTTTCGGGCGCATAAAGTCAGAAATTTCCTTTATTTTGGGGCAAAATTGCAGAAATTTCCCTTATTTTGGGGCAAAATTGCAGAAATTTCACTTATTTTAGGGAAAAAAAGCAGAAATTTCTCTTATTTTGGGGCAAAAAAGCAGAAATTTCTTTTATTTTGGCACAAAATTGCAGAAATTTTTCTTATTTTGGGCAAAAAGGTAGAAATCCCTTTTATTTTTAGGTAAAAAGTCTGAAATTCCTCTTATTTTGGGGCAAAAATGCAGAAATTCCCCTTATTTTGGGGCAAAAAGCAGACATTTCCCTTATTTTGGGGAAAATTTTTAGAAATTTCACTTTTTTCTGGGCAAAAAGTCAGAAATTCCCCTTATTCTGGGGAAAAAGACAGAAATTCCGTTTTTTGGGGGAAAAAGGCAGAAATTGCACTTATTTTGAGTCATAAAGGCGGAAAATCCCCTTATTTGGGGGAAAAAAATGAAGAAATTTCCCTTTTTTTATGGCAAAAAGTTATACATTCTATTTATTTCGGGCAAAAAGGAAGAAATTCCCCGTATTTTGGAGCCAAATTGCAGAAATTCCCCTAATTTTAAGCAAAAAGGCAGAAAATCTATTTATTTGGGGAAAAACTGCAGAAATTTCACTTATTTCGCAGCAAAATGGCAGAAATTCCATTTATTTTCGGCGAATAAGGCAGAAAATCCCTGTATTTTGGAGAAAAATTGCAGTAATTCACCTAATTTTGGGGTAAAAAATGCAGTAGTTTTTTTTATTTTGGGGCAAAACGGCAGAAATTTCCCTTAATTCGGGGCAAAAGGCAAAATTTCCCCTTGTTTTAGGGCAAAATTTCAGAAATTTCTTTTATTTGGGGGCAAAAAACAGACATTCCCATTATTTTGGGGCAAAATTGCAGAAATTTCCCTTATTAAGGGGAAAAATTTCAGAAATTTCCCTTCTTTTAGGGCAAAATTGCAAAATTTCACTTATTTCAGAGAAAAAAGCAAAAATTTTTATTATTTTGGAACAAAAAGGCAGAAATTCCCCCTATATTGTGGCAAAAAGGCAGAAATTCACATTATTTTGGGGTAAAATTGCAGAAATTTCACATATTTTATGGCAAAATGTCAGAAATTTTCCTTATTTTGAGGCAAAAATAAGAAATTCCTCTTATTTTGGGATAAAATTGCAGAAATTTCTATTTTTGTAGGGCAAAAAGTCAGAAAATCCCCTTAATTTCGGACAAAACGGCAGAAATTCCCCTTATTTTGGAGCAAAATTGCAGAAATTCCCCTACTATTATGGCAAAAATGCAGAAATTTCCTTTATTTGGACCAAAAAAGCAGAAGTTCTACTTATTTTCTGGCAAAAAGGCAAAAATTTTCTATATTCTGAAGCAAAATTTCAGAAACTCACCTAATTTTGGGGCAAAAAGGCAGAAATTCCCTTAATTTTGGGGCAAAAATACAGAAATTCACCTTGTTATGGGGCAAAAAGTCAGAAATTTCCCTTATTTTGGGGCAAAATTGAAGAAATTTCCCTTATCTTGGAACAAAATTGCAGAAATTTTCCTAATATTGTGGCAAAATTGTAGAAATTTCTTTTATTTTGGTACAGAATTGCAGAAATTTTTCTTATTTTGTGGCAAGAAGGCAGAAATTTTCCATATGTAGGGGCAAAAAGACACAAATTTTTCTTATTTTCGGGCAAAATTGCAGAAATTTCATTTATTTCAGGGCAAAAAGCAGAAATTTCTTTTATTATGGTACAAAATTGAAGAAATTTTCCTTATTTTGGAACAAAAAGGCAGAAATTCCCCATATTTTGGGGCAAAAGGCAGAAATTCCTCTTATTTTGAGGTAAAATGCAGAAATTCCCCTAATATTGGGGGAAAATGCAGAAATTCCCTTTATTTTGGGGCTAAAAGGCAGAAATTCCCCGTATTTTGAAGCAAAATTGCAGAAATTCTCAAAATTTTTGGGCAAAAAGGCAGAAATTCTCCTTATTTTGGGGCAAAAAGACAGAAAATTTTTTTTTCGGGGGCAAAAAGTCAGAAATTTTCCTTATTTTGGGGCAAAATTGCAGAAATTTCTCTTATTTTGGAGCAAAATTGCAGAAATTTCAATTATTTTGCGGCAAAATTGCAGAAATTTCAATTATTTCAGGGAAAAAAAGCAAAAATTTTTCTTATTTTGGGGCACAAAGGCAGAAATTCGCCTTATTTTGGGGCAAAAAGGCAGAAATTCACCTTATTTTGGAGCAAAATTGCAGAAATTTTCCTAATATTGGGGCAAAAATGCAGAAATTTCCTTTATTTGGGCCAAAATAGCAGAAGTTCCCCTTATTTTTGGGCAAAAAGGCAAAAATTCCCCGTATTTTGAAGCAAAATTTTAGAAACTCTCATAATTTTGGGGCAAAAAGGCAGAAATTCCCCGTATTTTGGAGCAAAATTGCAGAAATTCCCCTAATTTTGGGCAAAAAGGCAGAAATTCCATTTATTTGGGGTAAAACTGCAGAAATTTCACTTATTTCGCGGCTAAATGGCAGAAATTCCTTTTATTTTCGGCGAAAAAGGCAGAAAATCCCTGTATTTTAGAGCAAAATTGCAGTAATTCACCTTATTTTGGGGTAAAAAATGCAGTAATTTTCTTTATTTTTGGGCAAAACGGCAGAAATTTCCCTTAATTCCGGGCAAAAGGCAGAAATTTCCCTTATTTTATGGCAAAATTGCAGAATTTTCCCTTATTTGGGGGCAAAAAATAGAAATTCCCCTTATTTTGGAGAAAAATTGCAGAAACTTCCCTTATTATAGGTTAAAATTGCAGAAATTTCGCTTATTTTAGAGCAAAATTGCATAAATTTCACTTATTTAAGAGAAAAAAAGCAAAAATTTTTCTTATTTTGGGGCAAAAAGGCAGAAATTCGCCTCATTTTGGGGCAAAAAGGCAGAAATTCACCTTATTTTGGAGCAAAATTGCAGAAATTCCCCTAATATTGGGGCAAAAATGCAGAATTTTTTTTTAATTTGGGCCAAAAAAGCAGAAGTTCCCCTTATTTTTGGGCAAAAAGGCAGAAATTCCCCATATTTTGAAGCAAAATTTTAGTAACTCTCCTAATTTTGGGGCAAAAAGGCAGAAATTCCCTTTATTTTGGGGCAAAAATACAGAAATTCATTTTATTATGAGGCAAAAAGTCAGAAATTCCCCTTATTTTGGTGATAAATTGAAGAGATTTCCCTTATTTTGAAGCAAAATTGCAGAAATTTCCCTTATTTTGGAGCAAAATTGTAGAAATTTCTTTTATTTTGATACAGAATTGCAAAAATTTTTCTTATTTTGTGGCAAGAAGGCAGAAATTTTTCATATTTTGGGGCAAAAAGGCACAAATTTTTCTTATTGTCGGGCAAAATTGCAGAAATTTCATTTATTTCAGGGCAAAAAGCAGAAATTCCTTTTATTATGGTACAAAATTGAAGAAATTTTCCTTATTTTGGAACAAAAAGTCAGAAATTCCCCATATTTTGGGGCAAAACGCAGAAATTCCTCTTATTTTGAGGTAAAATGCAGAAATTCCGCTTATTTAGAGGTAAAATAGAGAAATCCCCCTAATATTGGGGAAAAATGCAGAAATTCCCTTTATTTTGGGGCTAAAAGGCAGAAATTCCCCATATTTTGAAGCAAAATTGCAGAAATTCTCATAATTTTCGGGCAAAAAGGCAGAAATTCTCCTTATTTTGGGGCAAAAAGACAGAAAATCTTCTTTTTCGGGGGCAAAAATTCAGAAATTTTCCTTATTTTGGTGCAAAATTGCAGAAATTTCTCTTATTTTGGGCAAAAAGGCAGATATTCCTGTTATTTTTAGGTAAAAAGTCTGAAATTTCTCTTATTTTGGGGCAAAAAGGCAGAAATTCCCCTTATTTTGGGGCAAAAAGGAGACATTTCCCCTTATTTTGGTGAAAAATTTTAGAAATTTCACTTATTTCAGGGCAAAAAGTCAGAAATTCCAGTTTTTTGGGGGCAAAAAGACAGAAATTCCGTTTATTTTTGGGGAAAAGGCAGAAATTGCACTTATTTTGAGTCAAAAAGGCAGAAAATCCCCTTTTTTTGGAAAAAAATTAACAAATTTCACTTTTTATGGCAAAAAGGTATACATTCCCTTTATTTTTGTGCAAAAAGGCAGAAATTCCCCGTATTTTGGAGCAAAATTGCAGAAATTCCCCTAACTTTGGGCAAAAAGGCAGAAATTCCATTTATTTGGGGTAAAACTGCAGAAATTTCACTTATTTCACAGCAAAATGGCAGAAATTCCTTTTATTTTCGGCGAAAAATGCAGAAAATCCCTGTATTTTAGAGCAAAATTGCAGTAATTCACCTAATTTTGGGGTAAAAAATGCAGTAATTTTCTTTATTTTTGGGCAAAACGGCAGAAATTTCCCTTAATTCTGGGAAAAAGGCAATAATTCCCCTTATTTTAGGGCAAAATTGCAGAATTTTCCCTTATTTGGGGGCAAAAAACAGAAATTCCCCTTATTTTGGAATAAAATTGCAGAAATTTCCATTATTATATGGAAAAATTGCAGAAATTTCGCTTTTTTTAGAGCAAAATTGCAGAAATTTTACTTATTTCAGAAAAAAAAGCAAAAATTTTTCTTATTTTGGGGCTAAAAGGCAGAAATTCGCCTCATTTTGGGGCAAAAAGGCAGAAATTCACCTTATTTTGGAGCAAAATTGCAGAAAGTCCCCTAATATTGGGGCAAAATGCAGAAATTTTCTTTATTTGGGCCAAAAAAGCAGAAGTTCCCCTTATTTTCGGGCAAAAAGGCAGAAATTCCCCATATTTTGAAGCAAAATTTTAGAAACTCTCCTAATTTGGGGACAAAAAGGCAGAAATTCCCTTTATTTTGGGGCAAAAATACAGAAATTCATTTTATTATGAGGCAAAAAATCAGAAATTCCCCTTATTTTGGTGCAAAATTGAAGAGATTTCCCTTATTTTGAAGCAAAATTGCAGAAATTTCCCTTATTTTGGAGCAAAATTGTAGAAAATTCTTTTATTTTGGTACAGAATTGCAGAAATTTTTTTTTATTTTGTGGCAAGAAGGCAGAAATTTTCCATATTTTGGGGCAAAAAGGCACAAATTTTTCTTATTTTCAGGCAAAATTGCAGAAATTTCATTTATTACAGGGCAAAAAGCAGAAATTCCTTTTATTATGGTACAAAATTGAAGAAATTTTCCTTATTTTGGAACAAAAATGCAGAAATACCCCATATTTTGGGTCAAAAGGCAGAAATTACTCTTATTTTGAGGTAAAATGCAGAAATTCCGCTTATTTAGAGGTAAAATGAAGAAATTCCCCTAATATTGGGGAAAAATGCTGAAATTCCCTATATTTTGGGTCTAAAAGGCAGAAATTCCAAATATTTTGAAGCAAAATTGCAGAAATTCTCATAATTTTCGGGCAAAAAGGCAGAAATTCTCCTTATTTTGGGGCAAAAAGACAGAAAATCTTATTTTTCGGGAGAAAAAAGTCAAAAAATTCCTTTATTTTGGGGCAAAATTGCAGAAATTTTCCTTATTTTGGGGCAAAATTGCAGAAATTTCACTTATTTTAGGGAAAAAAGGCAGAAATTTCTCTTATTTTGGGGCAAAAAAGCAGAAATTTCTTTTATTTTGGTACAAAATTGCAGAAATTTTTTTTATTTTGGGCAAAAAGGCAGAAATTTTTTTTATTTTTAGGTAAAAAGTCTGAAATTCCTATTATTTTGGGGCAAAAAGGCAGAAATTCCCCTTATTTTGGGGCAAAAATGAGACACTTCCCTTATTTTGGGGAAAAATTTTAGATATTTCACTTATTTCAGGGCAAAAAGTCAGAAATTCCAGTTATTTTGGGTCAAAAAGACAGAAATTCCGTTTATTTTTGGGGAAAAGGCAGAAAATGCACTTATTTTCAGTCAAAAAGGCAGAAAATCCCCTTATTTTGGAAAAAAAAAATGAACAAATTTCTTTTTTTATGGCAAAAAGGTATACATTCCCTTTATTTTTGGGCAAAAAGGCAGAAATTCCCCGTATTTTGGAGCAAAATTGCAGAAATTCCCCTAATTTTGGGCAAAAAGGCAGAAATTCCATTTATTTGGGGTAAAACTGCAGAAATTTCACTTATTTCGCGGCAAAATGGCAGAAATTCCTTTTATTTTCGGCGAAAAAGGCAGAAAATCCCTGTATTTTAGAGCAAAATTGCAGTAATTCACCTTATTTTGGGGTAAAAAATGCAGTAATTTTCTTTATTTTTGGGCAAAACGGCAGAAATTTTCTTAATTCCGGGCAAAATGCAGAAATTTCCCTTATTTTATGGCAAAATTGCAGAATTTTTCCTTATTTGGGGGCAAAAAATAGAAATTCCCCTTATTTTGGAGAAAAATTGCAGAAATTTCCCTTATTATAGGGAAAAATTGCAGAAATTTCGCTTATTTTAGAGCAAAATTGCAGAAATTTCACTTATTTCAGAGAAAAAAAGCAAAAATTTTTCTTATTTTGGGGCAAAAAGGCAGAAATTCGCCTCATTTTGGGGCAAAAAGGCAGAAATTCACCTTATTTTGGAGCAAAATTGCAGAAATTCCCCTAATATTGGGGCAAAAATGCAGAATTTTTTTTTATTTGGGCCAAAAAAGCAGAAGTTCCACTTATTTTCGGGCAAAAAGTCAGAAATTCCCCATATTTTGAAGCAAAATTTTAGTAACTCTCCTAATTTTGGGGCAAAAAGGCAGAAATTCCCTTTATTTTGGGGCAAAAATACAGATATTCATTTTATTATGAGGCAAAAAGTCAGAAATTCCCCTTATTTTGGTGATAAATTGAAGAGATTTCCCTTATTTTGAAGCAAAATTGCAGAAATTTCCCTTATTTTGGAGCAAAATTGTAGAAATTTCTTTTATTTTGGTACAGAATTGCAGAAATTTTTCTTATTTTGTGGCAAGAAGGATGAAATTTTCCATATTTTGGGGCAAAAAGGCACAAATTTTTCTTATTTTCGGGCAAAATTGCAGAAATTTCATTTATTTCAGGGTAAAAAGCAGAAATTCTTTTTATTATGGTACAAAATTGAAGAAATTTTCCTTATTTTGGAACAAAAAGGCAGAAATTCCCAATATTTTGGGTCAAAAGGCAGAAATTCCACTTATTTTGAGGTAAAATGCAGAAATTCCGCTTATTTAGAGGTAAAATGAAGAAATTCCCCTAATATTAGGGAAAAATGCAGAAATTCCCTATATTTTGGGGCTAAAAGGCAGAAATTCCAAATATTTTGAAGCAAAATTGCAGAAATTCTCATAATTTTCGGACAAAAAGGCAGAAATTCTCCTTATTTTGGGGCAAAAAGACAGAAAATCTTTTTTTTCGGGCGCATAAAGTCAGAAATTTCCTTTATTTTGGGGCAAAATTGCAGAAATTTCCCTTATTTTGGGGCAAAATTGCAGAAATTTCACTTATTTTAGGGAAAAAAAGCAGAAATTTCTCTTATTTTGGGGCAAAAAAGCAGAAATTTCTTTTATTTTGGCACAAAATTGCAGAAATTTTTCTTATTTTGGGCAAAAAGGTAGAAATCCCTTTTATTTTTAGGTAAAAAGTCTGAAATTCCTCTTATTTTGGGGCAAAAATGCAGAAATTCCCCTTATTTTGGGGCAAAAAGCAGACATTTCCCTTATTTTGGGGAAAATTTTTAGAAATTTCACTTTTTTCTGGGCAAAAAGTCAGAAATTCCCCTTATTCTGGGGAAAAAGACAGAAATTCCGTTTTTTGGGGGAAAAAGGCAGAAATTGCACTTATTTTGAGTCATAAAGGCGGAAAATCCCCTTATTTGGGGGAAAAAAATGAAGAAATTTCCCTTTTTTTATGGCAAAAAGTTATACATTCTATTTATTTCGGGCAAAAAGGAAGAAATTCCCCGTATTTTGGAGCCAAATTGCAGAAATTCCCCTAATTTTAAGCAAAAAGGCAGAAAATCTATTTATTTGGGGAAAAACTGCAGAAATTTCACTTATTTCGCAGCAAAATGGCAGAAATTCCATTTATTTTCGGCGAATAAGGCAGAAAATCCCTGTATTTTGGAGAAAAATTGCAGTAATTCACCTAATTTTGGGGTAAAAAATGCAGTAGTTTTTTTTATTTTGGGGCAAAACGGCAGAAATTTCCCTTAATTCGGGGCAAAAGGCAAAATTTCCCCTTGTTTTAGGGCAAAATTTCAGAAATTTCTTTTATTTGGGGGCAAAAAACAGACATTCCCATTATTTTGGGGCAAAATTGCAGAAATTTCCCTTATTAAGGGGAAAAATTTCAGAAATTTCCCTTCTTTTAGGGCAAAATTGCAAAATTTCACTTATTTCAGAGAAAAAAGCAAAAATTTTTATTATTTTGGAACAAAAAGGCAGAAATTCCCCCTATATTGTGGCAAAAAGGCAGAAATTCACATTATTTTGGGGTAAAATTGCAGAAATTTCACATATTTTATGGCAAAATGTCAGAAATTTTCCTTATTTTGAGGCAAAAATAAGAAATTCCTCTTATTTTGGGATAAAATTGCAGAAATTTCTATTTTTGTAGGGCAAAAAGTCAGAAAATCCCCTTAATTTCGGACAAAACGGCAGAAATTCCCCTTATTTTGGAGCAAAATTGCAGAAATTCCCCTACTATTATGGCAAAAATGCAGAAATTTCCTTTATTTGGACCAAAAAAGCAGAAGTTCTACTTATTTTCTGGCAAAAAGGCAAAAATTTTCTATATTCTGAAGCAAAATTTCAGAAACTCACCTAATTTTGGGGCAAAAAGGCAGAAATTCCCTTAATTTTGGGGCAAAAATACAGAAATTCACCTTGTTATGGGGCAAAAAGTCAGAAATTTCCCTTATTTTGGGGCAAAATTGAAGAAATTTCCCTTATCTTGGAACAAAATTGCAGAAATTTTCCTAATATTGTGGCAAAATTGTAGAAATTTCTTTTATTTTGGTACAGAATTGCAGAAATTTTTCTTATTTTGTGGCAAGAAGGCAGAAATTTTCCATATGTAGGGGCAAAAAGACACAAATTTTTCTTATTTTCGGGCAAAATTGCAGAAATTTCATTTATTTCAGGGCAAAAAGCAGAAATTTCTTTTATTATGGTACAAAATTGAAGAAATTTTCCTTATTTTGGAACAAAAAGGCAGAAATTCCCCATATTTTGGGGCAAAAGGCAGAAATTCCTCTTATTTTGAGGTAAAATGCAGAAATTCCCCTAATATTGGGGGAAAATGCAGAAATTCCCTTTATTTTGGGGCTAAAAGGCAGAAATTCCCCGTATTTTGAAGCAAAATTGCAGAAATTCTCAAAATTTTTGGGCAAAAAAGCAGAAATTCTCCTTATTTTGGGGCAAAAAGACAGAAAATTTTTTTTTCGGGGGCAAAAAGTCAGAAATTTTCCTTATTTTGGGGCAAAATTGCAGAAATTTCTCTTATTTTGGAGCAAAATTGCAGAAATTTCAATTATTTTGCGGCAAAATTGCAGAAATTTCAATTATTTCAGGGAAAAAAAGCAAAAATTTTTCTTATTTTGGGGCACAAAGGCAGAAATTCGCCTTATTTTGGGGCAAAAAGGCAGAAATTCACCTTATTTTGGAGCAAAATTGCAGAAATTTTCCTAATATTGGGGCAAAAATGCAGAAATTTCCTTTATTTGGGCCAAAATAGCAGAAGTTCCCCTTATTTTTGGGCAAAAAGGCAAAAATTCCCCGTATTTTGAAGCAAAATTTTAGAAACTCTCATAATTTTGGGGCAAAAAGGCAGAAATTCCCTTTATTTTGAGGCAAAAATACAGAAATTCATTTTATTATGGGGCAAAAAGTCAGAAATTCCCCTTATTTTGGTGCAAAATTGAAGAGATTTCCCTTATTTTGAAGCAAAATTGCAGAAATTTCCCTTATTTTGGAGGAAAATTGTAGAAATTTCTTATATTTTGGTACAGAATTGCAGAAATTTTTCTTATTTTGTGGCAAGAAGGCAGAAATTTTCCATATTTTGGGGCAAAAAGTCACAAATTTTTCTTATTTTCGGGCAAAATTGCAGAAATTTCATTTATTTCAGGGCAAAAAGCAGAAATTCCTTTTATTATGGTACAAAATTGAAGAAATTTTCCTTATTTTGGAACAAAAAAAGAGAAATTATCCATATTTTGGGGCAAAACGGAGAAATTCCTCTTATTTTGAGGTAATATGCAGAAATTCCGCTTATTTAGAGGTAAAATGCAGGTATTCCCCTAATATTGGGGAAAAATGCAGAAATTCCCTTTATTTTGGGGCTAAAAGGCAGAAATTCCCCATATTTTGAAGCAAAATTGCAGAAATTCTCATAACTTTCGGGCAAAAAGGCAGAAATTCTCCTTATTTTGGGGCAAAAAGACAGAAAATGTTCTTTTTTCGGGGGCAAAAATTCAGAAATTTTCCTTATTTTGGTGCAAAATTGCAGAAATTTCTTTTATTTTGGAGCAGAATTGCAGAAATTTCCTTTATTTTGCGGCAAAATTGCAGAAATTTCCCTTATTTTGGGGCAAAATTCTAGAAAATTCACTTATTTCAGGGAAAAAAGGCAGAAATTTCTTTTATTTTGGGGCAAAAAAGCAGAAATTTCTTTTATTTTGGTACAAAATTGCAGAAATTTTTCTTATTTTGGGCAAAAAGGCAGAAATTCCTTTTATTTTTAGGTAAAAAGCCTGAAATTCCTCTTATTTTGGGGCAAAAAGGCAGAAATTCCCCTTATTTTGGGGCAAAAAGCAGACATTTCCCTTATTTTTGGAAAAATTTTAGAAATTTCACTTATTTTAAGGCAAAAAGTCAGAAATACCCCTTATTTTAGGGCAAAAAGACAGAAATTCCGTTTATTTTGGGGGAAAAGGCAGAAATTGCACTTATTTTGAGTCAAAAAGGCAAAAAATCCCTTTATTTTGGGGAAAAAATGAAGAAATTTCTCTTTTTTATGGTAAAAAGGTATACATTTCCTTTATTTTTGGGCAAAAAGGCAGAAAATCCCCGTATTTTGGAGCAAAATTGCAGAAATCCCCCTAATTTTCGGCAAAAAAGCAGAAATACCATTTATTTGGGGTAAAACTGAAGAAATTTAACTTATTTCGCGGCAAAATGGCAGAAATTCCCCTTATTTTGGGCGAAAAAGGCAGAAAATCCCCGTATTTTAGAGCAAAATTGCAATAATTCACCTAATATTGCGGTCAAAAATGCTTTAATTTTCTTTATTTTGGGGCAAAACGGCAGAAATTTCCCTAAATTCGGGGCAAAAGGCAGAAATTTCCCTTATTTTATGGCAAAATTGCAGAAATTTCCCTTATTTGGGGGCAAAAACCAGAAATTCCCCTTATTTTGGGGAAAAATTGCAGAAATTTCCCTTATTATGGGGAAAAATTGCAGAAATTTCCCTGATTTTAGAGCAAAATTGCAGAAATTTCACTTATTTCAGAGAAAAAGAGCAAAAATTTTTCTTATTTTGGGGCAAAAAGGCAGAAATTCGCCTTATTTTGGGGCAAAAAGGCAGAAATTCACCTTATTTTGGAGCAAAATTGCAGAAATTTTCCTAATATTGGGGCAAAAATGCAGAAATTTTTTTATTTATGCCAAAAAAGCAGAAGTTCCTCTTGTTTTCGGGCAAAAAAGCAGAAATTCCCCATATCTTGAAGCAAAATTTTAGAAACTCTCCTAATTTTGGGGCATAAAGGCAGAAATTCCCTTTATTTTGAGGCAAAAATACAGAAATTCATTTTATTATGGGGCAAAAAGTCAGAAATTCCCCTTATTTTGGTGATAAATTGAAGAGATTTCCCTTATTTTGAAGCAAAATTGCAGAAATTTCCCTTATTTTGGAGCAAAATTGTAGAAATTTCTTTTATTTTGATACAGAATTGCAAAAATTTTTCTTATTTTGTGGCAAGAAGGCAGAAATTTTTCATATTTTGGGGCAAAAAGGCACAAATTTTTCTTATTGTCGGGCAAAATTGCAGAAATTTCATTTATTTCAGAGAAAAGAGCAGAAATTCCTTTTATTATGGTACAAAATTGAAGTAATTTTCCTTATTTTGGAACAAAAAGTCAGAAATTCCCCATATTTTGGGGCAAAACGCAGAAATTCCTCTTATTTTGAGGTAAAATGCAGAAATTCCGCTTATTTAGAGGTAAAATGCAGAAATCCCCCTAATATTGGGGAAAAATGCAGAAATTCCCTTTATTTTGGGGCTAAACGGCAGAAATTCCCCATATTTTGAAGCAAAATTGCAGAAATTCTCATAATTTTCGGGCAAAAAGGCAGAAATTCTCCTTATTTTGGGGCAAAAAGACAGAAAATCTTCTTTTTTCGGGGGAAAAATTCAGAAATTTTCCTTATTTTGGTGCAAAATTGCAGAAATTTCTCTTATTTTGGAGCAAAATTGCAGAAATTTCCCTTATTTTGGGGCAAAATTCTAGAAAATTCACTTATTTCAGGGAAAAAAGGCAGAAATTTCTTTTATTTTGGGGCAAAAAAGCAGAAATTTCTTTTATTTTGGTACAAAATTGCAGAAATTTTTCTTATTTTGGGCAAAAAGGCAGAAATTCCTTTTATTTTTAGGTAAAAAGCCTGAAATTCCTCTTATTTTGGGGCAAAAAGGCAGAAATTCCCCTTATTTTGGGGCAAAAAGCAGACATTTCCCTTATTTTTGGAAAAATTTTAGAAATTTCACTTATTTTAAGGCAAAAAGTCAGAAATACCCCTTATTTTAGGGCAAAAAGACAGAAATTCCGTTTATTTTGGGGGAAAAGGCAGAAATTGCACTTATTTTGAGTCAAAAAGGCAGAAAATCCCTTTATTTTGGGGAAAAAATGAAGAAATTTCTCTTTTTATGGTAAAAAGGTATACATTCCCTTTATTTTTGGGCAAAAAAACAGAAAATCCCCGTATTTTGGAGCAAAATTGCAGAAATCCTCCTAATTTTTGGCAAAAAGGCAGAAATTCCATTTATTTGGGGTAAAACTGCAGAAATTTAACTTATTTCGCGGCAAAATCGCAGAAATTCCTCTTATTTTGGGCGAAAAAGGCAGAAAATCCCATATTTTAGAGCATAATTGCAGTAAATCACCTAATTTTGGGGTAAAAAATGCAGTAATTATCTTTATTTTGGGGCAAAACGGCAAATTTCTTTTAATTCAGGGCAAAAGGCAGAAATTCCTCTTATTTTAGGGCAAAATTGCAGAAATTTCCTTTATTTGGGGGCAATAAACAGAAATTCCCCTTATTTTGAGGCAAAATTGCAGAAATTTCCCTTATTATGGGAAAAAATTGCAGAAATTTCCCTTATTTTAGGACAAAATTGCAGAAATTTCACTTATTTCAGAGAAGAAAAGCAAAAATTTTTCTTATTTTGGGGCAAAAAGGCAGAAATTCGCCTTATTTTGGGGCAAAAAGGCAGAAATTCCCCATATTTTGAAGCAAAATTTCAGAAACTCTCCTAATTTGGGGGCAAAAAGGCAGAAATTCCCTTTATTTTGAGGCAAAAATACAGAAATTCATTTTATTATGGGACAAAATTCAGAAATTCCATTTATTTTGGGCCAAAATTGAGGAAATTTCCATTATTTTGGAGCAAAATTGCAGAAATTTTCCTTATTTTGTGGCAAAATTGTAGAAATTTCTTTTCTTTTGCTACAGAATTGCAGAAATTTTTCTTATTTTTTGGCAAGAAGGCAGAGATTTTCCATATTTTGAGGCAAAAAGGCACAAATTTTTCTTATTTTCGGGCAAAATTGCAGAAATTTCATTTATTTCAGGGCAAAAAGAAGAAATTTCTTTTATTATGGTACAAAATTGAAGAAATTTTTCTTATTTTGGAACAAAAAGGCAGAAATTCCCCATATTTTGGGGCACAAGCAGAAATTCCACTTCTTTTGAGGTAAAATGCAGAAATTCTGCTTATTTAGAGGTAAAATGCAGAAATTCTCCTAAAATTGGGGAAAAAAATGCAGAAATTCCCTTTATCTGGGGGCTAAAAGGCAGATATTTTCCATATTTTGAAGCAAAATTGAAGAAATTCTCATAATTTTCAGGCAAAGAGGCAGAAATTCTCCTTATTTGGGGCAAAAAGACAGAAAATCTCCTTTTTTCGGGGGCAAAAAGTCAGAAATTCCCCTTATTTTGTGGCAAAATTGCAGAAATTTTCCTTATTTTGGAGCAAAATTGCAGAAATTTCTCTTATTTTGGGGCAAAATTGCAGAAATTTCACTTATTTCAGGGAAAAAAGGCAGAAATTTCTATTATTTTGAGGCAAAAAAGCAGAAATTTCTTTTATTTTGGAAGAAAATTGAAGAAATTCCCCTTAATTTGGGGCAAAAAGGCAGAAATTCCCCTTATTTTGAGGTAAAAAGGCTGAAATTCCCCTTATTTTGGGGCAAAAAGGCAGAAATTCCATTTATTATGGAACAAAAAGCAGACATTTCACTTATTTTGGGGAAAAATTTTAGAAATTTCACTTATTTCAGGGCAAAAAGTCAGAAATTCCCCTTATTTTGGGGCAATAGGACAGAAATTCCTTTTATTTTTGGGGGAAAGGCAGAAATTGCACTTATTTTGAGTCAAAAAGGCAGAAAATCCTCTTCTTTTGGGTAAAAAATGAAGACATTTCTCTTTTTTATGGCAAAAAGTTATACATTCCCTTTATTTATGGGCAAAAAGGCAGAAATACCCTGTATTTTGGAGCAAAATTGCAGAAATTCCCCTAATTTTGGGCAAAAAGGCAGAAATTCCATTTATTTGGGGTAAAACTGCAGAAATTTCACTTATTTCGCGGCAAAATGGCAGAAATTCCCCTTATTTTCGGCGAAAAAGGCAGAAAATCCCCGTATTTTGGAGCAAAATTGCAGTAATTCACCTAATTTTGGGGTAAAAATGCAGTAATTTTTTTATATTTTGGCAAAACGGCAGAAATTTCCCCTAATTCGGGGCAAAAGGCAGAAATTCACCTTATTTTAGAGCAAAATTGCAGAAATTCCCCTAATATTGGGGCAAAAATGCAGAAATTTCCTTTATTAGGACCAAAAAAGCAGTAGTTCCCCTTGTTTTCGGGCAAAAAAATAGAAATTCCCCATATTTTGAAGCAAAATTTTAGAAACTCCCCTAATTTTGGGGCAAAAAGGCAGAAATTCCATTTATTTTGGGGCAAAAATACAGAAATTCCTCTTATTATGGGGCAAAAATTCAGAAATTCCCCTTATTTTGGGGCAAAATTGAAGAAATTTCCTTTATTTTGGAGCAAAATTGCAGAAATTTCCCTTATTTTGTGGCAAAATTGTAGAAATTTCTTTTATTTTGGTACAGAATTGCAGAAATTTTTCTTTTTTTGTGGCAAGAAGGCAGAAATTTTCCATATTTTGGGGCAAAAAGGCACAAATTTTTCTTATTTTCGGGCAAAATTGCAGAAATTTCATTTATTTCAGGGCAAAAAGCAGAAATTTCTTTTATTATGGTACAAAATTAAAGATATTTTCCTTATTTTGGAACAAAAAGGCAGAAATTCCCCATATTTTGGGGCAAAGGCAGAAATTCCTCTTATTTTGAGGTAAACTTCAGAAATTCTGCTTATTTATAGGTAAAATGCAGAAATTCTCCTAATATTGGGGAAAATGCAGCAATTCCCTGTATTTGCGGGCTAAAAGGCAGATATTTTCCGTATTTTGAAGCAAAATTGAAGAAATTCTCATAATTTTCGGGCAAAAAGGCAGAAATTCATCTTATTTTGGGGCAAAAAGAAAGAAAATCTCTTTTTTTCGGGGCAAAAAGTCAGAAATTTCCCTTATTTTGGTACAAAATTGCAGAAATTTCTCTTATTTTGGGGCAAAAATGCAGAAATTCCCCTTATTTTGAGGTAAAAAGACTGAAATTCCCCTTATTTTGGGGCATAAATGCAGAAATTCCCCTTATTTTAGAGCAAAATTGCAGAAATTCCCCTAATATTGGGGCAAAAATGCAGAAATTTCCTTTATTTGGGCCAAAAAAGCAGAAGTTCCCCTTATTTTTGGGCAAAAAGGCAGAAATTCCCCGTATTTTGAAGCAAAATTTTAGAAACTCCCCTAATTTTGGGGCAAAAAGGCAGAAATTTCCTTTATTTTGGGGCAAAAATACAGAAATTCACCTTATTATGTGGCAAAAAGTCAGAAATTCCCCTTACTTTAAGCAAAATTGAAGAAATATCCTATATTTTGGAGCAAAATTGCAGAAATTTCCCTTATTTTGTTGCAAAATTGTAGAAATTTCTTTTATTTTGGTACAGAATTGCAGAAATTTTTCTTATTTTGTGGCAAAAAGGCAGAAATTTTCCATATTTTGGAACAAAAGGCACAAATTTTTCTTATTTTCGGGCAAAATTGCAGAAATTTCATTTATTTAAGGGCAAAAAGCAGAAATTCCTTTTATTATGGTACAAAATTGAAGAAATATTCCTTATTTTGGAACAAAAGGGCAGAAATTCCCCATATTTTGGGGCAAAGGCAGAAATTCCTCTTATTTTGAGGTAAAATGCAGAAATTCTGCTTATTTATAGGTAAAATGCAGAAATTCTCCTAATATTGGGGAAAAATGCAGCAATTCCCTGTATTTGCGGGCTAAAAGGCAGATATTTTCCGTATTTTGAAGCAAAATTGAAGAAATTCTCATAATTTTCGGGCAAAAAGGCAGAAATTCATCTTATTTGGGGCAAAAAGAAAGAAAATCTCTTTTTTTCGGGGCAAAAAGTCAGAAATTTCCCTTATTTTGGGGCAAAATTGCAGAAATTTCTCTTATTTTGGAGCAAAATTGCAGAAATTTCCTTTATTTTGGTACAAAATTGCAGAAATTTCTCTTATTTTGGGGCAAAAATGCAGAAATTCCCCTTATTTTGAGGTAAAAAGACTGAAATTCCCCTTATTTTGGGGCATAAATGCAGAAATTCCCCTTATTTTAGAGCAAAATTGCAGAAATTCCCCTAATATTGGGGCAAAAATGCAGAAATTTCCTTTATTTGGGCCAAAAAAGCAGAAGTTCCCCTTATTTTTGGGCAAAAAGGCAGAAATTCCCCGTATTTTGAAGCAAAATTTTAGAAACTCCCCTAATTTTGGGGCAAAAAGGCAGAAATTCCCTTTATTTTGGGGCAAAAATACAGAAATTCACCTTATTATGTGGCAAAAAGTCAGAAATTCCCCTTATTTTAAGCAAAATTGAAGAAATATCCTATATTTTGGAGCAAAATTGAAGAAATTTCCCTTATTTTGTGGCAAAATTGTAGAAATTTCTTTTATTTTGGTACAGAATTGCAGAAATTTTTCTTATTTTGTGGCAAGAAGGCAGAAATTTTCCATATTTTGGAACAAAAGGCACAAATTTTTCTTATTTTCGGGCAAAATTGCAGAAATTTCATTTATTTAAGGGCAAAAAGCAGAAATTTCTTTTATTATGGTACAAAATTGAAGGAATTTTTCTTATTTTGGAAAAAAATGCAGAAATTCCCCATATTTGAGGGCAAAAAGCAGAAATTCCTCTTATTTTGAGGTAAAATGCAGAAATTCCGCTTATTTAGATGTAAAATGCAGAAATTCCCCTAATATTGGGGAAAAATGCAGAAATTTTCTTTATTTTGGGGCTAAAAGCAGAAATTACCCGTATTTTGAAGCAAAATTGCAGAAAATTCTCATAATTTTCGGGCAAAAAGGCAGAATTTCCCCTCATTTTGAGGTAAAAATCCTGAAATTCTCCTTATTTTGGGGCAAAAAGGCAGAAATTCCCCTTATTTTGGGGCAAAAAGCAGACATTTCCCTTATTTGGGGAAAAATTTTAGAAATTTCACTTATTTCAGGGCAAAAAGTCAGAAATTCCCCTTATTTTGTGGCAAAAAGACAGAAATTCCGTTTATTTTTGGGGAAAAGGCAGAAATTGCAATTATTTTGAGTGAAAAAGGCGGAAAATCCCCTTATTTTGGGGAAAAAATGAAGAAATTTCACTTTTTTTATGGCAAAAAGGTATACATTCCCTTTATTTTTGGTCAAAAAGGCAGAAATTCTCCGTATTTTGGAGCAAAATTGCAGAAATTCTCTTAATTTTGGGCAAAAAGGCAGAAATTCCATTTATTTGGGGTAAAACTGCAGAAATTTCACTTATTTCGCAGCAAAATGGCAGAAATTCCCTTTATTTTCGGCGAAAAAGGCAGAAAATCCCCGTATTTTGGAGCAAAATTGCAGTAATTCACCTAATTTTGGAAAAAAAATGCAGTAATTTTCTTTATTTTGGGGCAAAACGGCAGAAATTTTTCTTAATTCGGGGCAAAAAGCAGATTTTCCTTATTTTAGGGCAAAATTGCAGAAATTTCCCTTATTTGTGGGCAAAAAACAGAAATTCTCCTTATTTTGGGGCAAAATTGCAGAAATTTCCATTATTATGGGGAAAAATTGCAGAAATTTCCATATTTTAGCAAAAAATTGCAGAAATTTCATCTATTTCAGAGAAAAACAGCAAAAATTTTTCTTATTTTGGGGCAAAAAGGCAGAAATTCACCTTATTATGGGGCAAAAAGTCAGAAATTCTGCTTATTTTGGGGCAAAATTGAAGAAATTTCCCTTATTTTGGAGCAAAATTGCAGAAATTTAACTTATTTTATGGCAAAATTGTAGAAATTTCTTTTATTTTGGTACAGAATTGCAGAAATTTTTTTTATTTTGTGGCAAGAAGGCAGAAATTTTCCATATTTTGGGGCAAAAAGGCATAAATTTTTTTTTATTTTCAAGCAAAATTGCAGAAACTTCATTTATTTCAGGGCAAAAAGCAGAAATTTCTTTTATTATGGTACAAAATTGAAGAAATTTTCCTTATTTTGGAACAAAAAGGCAGAAATTCCCCATATTTTGGGGCAAAGGCAGAAATTCCTCTTATTTTGAGGTAAAATGCAGAAATTCTCCTTATTTAGAGGTAAAATGCAGAAATTCCTCTAATATTGTGGAAAAATGTAGAAATTCCCTTTATTTGGGGGCTAAAAGGCAGAAATTTTCCGTATTTTGAAGCAAAATTGCAGAAATTCTCATAACTTTCGGGCAAAAAAACAGAAAATCTTCTTATTTTGGGGCAAAAAGACAGAAAATCTTCTTTTTTCGGGGGCAAAAAGTCAGAAATTCCCTCTATTTTGAGGCAAAATTGCAGAAATTTCTCTTATTTTGGAGCAAAATTGCAGAAATTTCACTTATTTTAGGGAAAAAAGGCAGAAATTTCTTATAGTTTGGGGCGAAAAAGCAGAAATTTTTTTTATTTTGGTACAAAATTGCAGAAATTTTTCTTATTTTGGGGCAAAAAAGCAGAAATTCCCCTTATTTTGAAGAAAAATGAAGAAATTCCCCTTTTTTATGAAAAAAAGTTATACATTCCCTTTATTTTTGGGCAAAAAGGCAGAAATTCCCCGTATTTTGGAGCAAAATTGCAGAAATTCCCCTAATTTTGGGCAAAAAGGCAGAAATTCCATTTATTTGGGGAAAAACTGCAGAAATTTCACTTATTTCGCGGCAAAATTGCAGAAATTCCCTTTATTTTTGGCGAAAAAGGTAGAAAATCCCCGTATTTAAAAGCAAAATTGCAGTAATTCACCTAATTTTGGGGTAAAAAATGCAGTAGTTTTCTTTATTTTGGGGCAAAACGGCAGAAATTTCCCTTAATTCGGGGCAAAAGGCAGAAATTCCCCTTATTTTAGGGCAAAATTGCAGAAATTTCCCTTATTTGTGGGCAAAAAACAGGAATTCCCCCTATTTTGGGGCAAAATTGCAGAAATTTCCCTTATTATGAGGAAAAATTGCAGAAATTTCCCTTATTTTAGGGCAAAATTACAGAAATTTCACTTATTTGTGGGCAAAAAACAGGAATTCCCCCTATTTTGGGGCAAAATTGCAGAAATTTCCCTTATTATGGGGAAAAATTGCAGAAATTTCCCTTATTTTAGGGCAAAATTACAGAAATTTCACTTATTTCAGAGAAAAAAAGCAAAAATTTTTCTTATTTTGGGGCAAAAAGGCAGAAATTCGCCTTATTTTGGGGCAAATAGGCAGAAATTCACCTTATTTTGGAGCAAAATTGCAAAAAATCCCCTAATATTGGGACAAAAGTGCAGAAATTTTTTTTTATTTGGGCCACAAAAGAAGAAGGTCCCCTTACTTTCGGGCAAAAAGGCAGAAATTCTCCGTATTTTGAAGCAAAATTTTAGAAACTCCCTTAATTTTGGGGCAAAAAGGCAGAAATTTCCTTTATTTTGGGGCAAAAATACAGAAATTCATTTTATTATGTGGCAAAATTCAGAAATCCCCCTTATTTTGGGGCAAAATTGAAGAAATTTCCCTCATTTTGGTACAAAATTGCAGAAATTTCTCTTATTTTGGGGCAAAAATGCAGAAATTCCCCTTATTTTGAAGAAAAATGAAGAAATTCCCCTTTTTTATGAAAAAAAGTTATACATTCTCTTTATTTTTGGGCAAAAAGGCAGAAATTCCCCGTATTTTGGAGCAAAATTGCAGAAATTCCTCTAATTTTGGGCAAAAAGGCAGAAATTCCATTTATTTGAGGAAAAACTGCAGAAATTTCACTTATTTCGTGGCAAAATTGCAGAAATTCCCTTTATTTTTGGCGAAAAAGGCAGAAAATCCCCATATTTAAAAGCAAAATTGCAGTAATTCACCTAATTTTGGGGTAAAAAATGCAGTAGTTTTCTTTATTTTAGGGCAAAAAGGCAGAAATTCTCCTTATTTTGGGGCAAAAAGACAGAAAATCTCCTTTTTTCGGGGGCATAATGTCAGAAATTCCCCTTATTTTGGTACAAAATTGCAGAAATTTCCCTTATTATGGGGAAAAATTGCAGAAATTTCCCTTATTTTAGGGCAAAATTACAGAAATTTCACTTATTTCAGAGAAAAAAAGCAAAAATTTTTCTTATTTTGGGGCAAAAAGGCAGAAATTCGCCTTATTTTGGGGCAAATAGGCAGAAATTCACCTTATTTTGGAGCAAATTGCAAAAAATCCCCTAATATTGGGACAAAAGTGCAGAAATTTCCTTTATTTGGGCCACAAAAGAAGAAGTTCCCCTTATTTTCGGGCAAAAAGGCAGAAATTCCCTGTATTTTGAAGAAAATTTTAGAAACTCCCTTAATTTTGGGGCAAAAACGCAGAAATTTCCTTTATTTTGGGGCAAAAATACAGAAATTCATTTTATTATGGGGCAAAATTTAGAAATCCCCCTTATTTTGGGCAAAATTGAAGAAATTTTCATTATTTTGGAGCAAAATTGCAGAGATTTTCTTTATTTTGTGGCAAAATTGTAGAAATTTCTTTTATTTTGGTACAGAATTGCAGAAATTTTTCTTATTTTGTGGCAAGAAGGCAGAAATTTTCCATATTTTGGGGCAAAAAGGAACAAATTTTTCTTATTTTCGGGCAAAATTGCAGAAATTTCATTTATTTCAGGGCAAAAAGCAGAAATTCCTTTTATTATGGTACAAAATTGAAGTAATATTCCTTATTTTGGAACAAAAGGGCAGAAATTCCCCATATTTTGGGGCAAAGGCAGAAATTCCTCTTATTTTGAGGTAAAATGCAGAAATTCTGCTTATTTATAGGAAAAATGCAGAAATTCTCCTAATATTGGGGAAAAATGCAGCAATTCCCTGTATTTGCGGGCTAAAAGGCAGATATTTTCCGTATTTTGAAGCAAAATTGAAGAAATTCTCATAATTTTCGGGCAAAAAGGCAGAAATTCTCCTTATTTTGGGGCAAAAAGAAAGAAAATCTCTTTTTTGCGGGGGCAAAAAGTCAGAAATTTCCCTTATTTTGGGGCAAAATTGCAGAAATTTCTCTTATTTTGGAGCAAAATTGCAGAAATTTCCCTTATTTTGGTACAAAATTGCAAAAATTTCTCTTATTTTGGGGCAAAAATGCAGAAATTCCCCTTATTTTGAGGTAAAAAGGCTGAAATTTCCCTTATTTTGGGGCAAAAATGCAGAAATTCCCCTTATTTTAGAGCAAAATTGCAGAAATTCCCCTAATATTGGGGCAAAAATGCAGAAATTTTCTTTATTTGGGCCAAAAAAGCAGAAGTTCCCCTTATTTTTGTGCAAAAAGGCAGAAATTCCCCGTATTTTGAAGCAAAATTTTAGAAACTCCCCTAATTTTGGGGCAAAAAGGCAGAAATTCCCTTTATTTTGGGGCAAAAATACAGAAATTCACCTTATTATGTGGCAAAAAGTCAGAAATTCCCCTTAATTTAAGCAAAATTGAAGAAATATCCTTTATTTTGGAGCAAAATTGCAGAAATTTCCCTTATTTTGTGGCAAAATTGTAGAAATTTCTTTTATTTTGGTACAGAATTGCAGAAATTTTTCTTATTTTGTGGCAAGAAGGCAGAAATTTTCCATATTTTGGAACAAAAGGCACAAATTTTTCTTATTTTCGGGCAAAATTGCAGAAATTTCATTTATTTCAGGGCAAAAAGCAGAAATTTCTTTTATTATGGTACAAAATTGAAGGAATTTTTCTTATTTTGGAAAATAATGCAGAAATTCCCCATATTTGAGGGCAAAAAGCAGAAATTCCTCTTATTTTGAGGTAAAATGCAGAAATTCCGCTTATTTAGATGTAAAATGCAGAAATTCCCCTAATATTGGGGAAAAATGCAGAAATTCCCTTTATTTTGGGGCTAAAAGCAGAAATTACCCGTATTTTGAAGCAAAATTGCAGAAAATTCTCATAATTTTCGGGCAAAAAGGCAGAAATTCCCCTCATTTTGAGGTAAAAATTCTGAAATTCTCCTTATTTTGGGGCAAAAAGGCAGAAATTCCCCTTATTTTGGGGCAAAAAGCAGACATTTCCCTTATTTGCGGAAAAATTTTAGAAATTTCACTTATTTCAGGGCAAAAAGTCAGAAATTCCCCTTATTTTGTGTCAAAAAGACAGAAATTCCGTTTATTTTTGGGGAAAACGCAGAAATTGCAATTATTTTGAGTGAAAAAGGCGGAAAATCCCCTTATTTTGGAGAAAAAATGAAGAAATTTCTTTTTTTTATGGCAAAAAGGTATACATTCCCTTCATTTTTGGTCAAAAAGGCAGAAATTCCCCGTATTTTGGAGCAAAATTGCAGAAATTCTCTTAATTTTGGGCAAAAAGGCAGAAATTCCATTTATTTGGGGTAAAACTGCAGAAATTTCACTTATTTCGCAGCAAAATGGAAGAAATTCCCCTTATTTTCGGCGAAAAAGGTAGAAAATCCCCGTATTTTGGAGCAAAATTGCAGTAATTCACCTAATTTTGGAAAAAAAAAATGCAGTAATTTTCTTTATTTTGGGGCAAAACGGCAGAAATTTTTCTTAATTCGGGGCAAAAAGCAGATATTCCCCTTATTTTAGGGCAAAATTGCAGAAATTTCCCTTATTTGTGGGCAAAAAACAGATATTCCCCTTATTTTGGGGAAAAATTGCAGAAATTTCCATTATTATGGGAAAAATTGCAAAAATTTCCATATTTTAAGGAAAAATTGCAGAAATTTCATCTATTTCAGAGAAAAACAGCAAAAATTTTTCTTATTTTGGGGCAAAAAGGCAGAAATTCACCTTATTATGGGGCAAAAAGTCAGAAATTCTGCTTATTTTGGGGTAAAATTGAAGAAATTTCCTTTATTTTGGAGCAAAATTGCAGAAATTTAACTTATTTTGTGGCAAAATTGTAGAAATTTCTTTTATTTTGGTACAGAATTGCAGAAATTTTTCTTATTTTGTGGCAAGAAGGCAGAAATTTTCCATATTTTGGGGCAAAAAGGCAAAATTTTTTTTTAATTTCAAGCAAAATTGCAGAAACTTCATTTATTTCTGGGCAAAAAGCAGAAATTTCTTTTATTATGGTACAAAATTGAAGAAATTTTCCTTATTTTGAAACAAAAAGGCAGAAATTCCCCATATTTTGGGGCAAAGGCAGAAATTCCTCTTATTTTGAGGTAAAATGCAGAAATTCTGCTTATTTAGAGGTAAAATGCAGAAATTCCTCTATTATTGTGGAAAAATGCAGAAATTCCCTTTATTTGGGGGCTAAAAAACAGAAATTTTCCGTATTTTGAAGCAAAATTGCAGAAATTCTCATAATTTTCGGGCAAAAAGGCAGAAATTCTCCTTATTTTGGGGCAAAAAGACAGAAAATCTTCTTTTTTCGGGGGCAAAAAGTCAGAAATTCCCTCTATTTTGAGGCAAAATTGCAGAAATTTCTCTTATTTTGGAGCAAAATTGCAGAAATTTCCCTTATTTTGCGGCAAAATTGCAGAAATTTCACTTATTTCAGGGAAAAAAGGCAGAAATTTCTTATATTTTGGTGCGAAAAAGCAGAAATTTTTTTTATTTTGGTACAAAATTGCAGAAATTTTTCTTATTTTGGGGCAAAAAAGCAGAAATTCCCCTTATTTTGAAGAAAAATGAAGAAATTCACCTTTTTTATGAAAAAAAGGTATACATTCCCTTTATTTTTGGGCAAAAAGGCAGAAATTCCCCGTATTTTGGAGCAAAATTGCAGAAATTCCCCTAATTTTGGGCAAAAAGGCAGAAATTCCATTTATTTGGGGTAAAACTGCAGAAATTTCACTTATTTCGTGGCAAAATGGCAGAAATTCCCTTTATTTTTGGCAAAAAAGGTAGAAAATCCCCGTATTTAAGAGCAAAATTGCAGTAATTCACCTAATTTTGGGGTAAAAAATGCAGTAGTTTTTTTTATTTTGGGGCAAAACGGCAGAAATTTCCCTTAATTCGGGGCAAAAGGCAGAAATTCCCATTATTTTAGGGCAAAATTGCAGAAATTTCCCTTATTTGTGGGCAAAAAACAGGAATTCCCCTTATTTTGGGGCAAAATTGCAGAAATTTCCATTATTATGGGGAAAATTGCAGAAATTTCCATATTTTAGGGCAAAATTGCAGAAATTTCAACTATTTCAGAGAAAAAAAGCAAAAATTTTTCTTATTTTGGGGCAAAAAGGCAGAAATTCACCTTATTATGGGGCAAAAAGTCAGAAATTCTGCTTATTTTGGGGCAAAATTGAAGAAATTTCCCCTATTTTGGAGCAAAATTACAGAAATTTAACTTATTTTGTGGCAAAATTGTAGAAATTTCTTTTATTTTGGTACAGAATTGCAGAAATTTTTCTTATTTTGTGGCAAGAAGGCAGAAATTTTCCATATTTTGGGGCAAAAATGCACAAATTTTTTTTATTTTCAAGCAAAATTGCAGAAACTTCATTTATTTCAGGGCAAAAAGCAGAAATTTCCTTTATTATGGTACAAAATTGAAGAAATTTTCCTTATTTTGGAACAAAAAGGCAGAAATTCCCCATATTTTGGGGCAAAGGCAGAAATTCCTCTTATTTTGAGGTAAAATGCAAAATTCTGCTTATTTAGAAGTAAAATGCAGAAATTCCTCTATTATTGTGGAAAAATGCTGAAATTCCCTTTATTTGGGGGCTAAAAAAAAGAAATTTTCCATATTTTGAAGCAAAATTGCAGAAATTCTCATAATTTTTGGACAAAAAAACAGAAAATCTCCTTATTTTGGGTCAAAAAGACAGAAAATCTTCTTTTTTCGGGGGCAAAAAGTCAGAAATTCCCTCTATTTTGAGGCAAAATTGCAGAAATTTTTCTTATTTTGGAGCAAAATTGCAGAAATTTCCCTTATTTTGCGGCAAAATTGCATAAATTTCACTTATTTCAGGGAAAAAAGGCAGAAATTTCTTATATTTTGGGATGAAAAAGCAGAATTTTTTTTTATTTTGGTACAAAATTGCAGAAATTTTTCTTATTTTGGGGCAAAAAAGCAGAAATTCCCCTTATTTTGAAGAAAAATGAAGAAATTCCCCTTTTTTATGAAAAAAAGGTATACATTCCCTTTATTTTTGGGCAAAAAGGCAGAAATTCCCCGTATTTTGGAGAAAAATTGCAGAAATTCCCCTAATTTTGGGCAAAAAGGCAGAAATTCCATTTATTTGGGGTAAAACTGCAGAAATTTCACTTGTTTCGTGGCAAAATGGCAGAAATTTCCCTTATTTTTGGCGAAAAAGGAAGAAAATCACCGTATTTAAGAGCAAAATTGCAGTAATTCACCTAATTTTGGGGTAAAAAATGCAGTAGTTTTCTTTATTTTGGCGCAAAATGGCAGAAATTTCCCTTAATTCGGGGCAAAAGGCAGAAATTCCCATTATTTTAGGGCAAAATTGCAGAAATTTCATTTATTTAAGGGCAAAAAGCAGAAATTTCTTTTATTATGGTACAAAATTGAAGGAATTTTTCTTATTTTGGAAAAAAATGCAGAAATTCCCCATATTTGGGGGCAAAAAGCAGAAATTCCTCTTATTTTGAGGTAAAATGCAGTGATTCCGCTTATTTAGATGTAAAATGCAGAAATTCCCCTAATATTGGGGAAAAATGAAGAAATTCCCTTTTTTAATGCAGAAAGGTATACATTCCCTTTATTTTCGGGCAAAAAGGCAGAAATTCCCCGTATTTTGGAGCAAAATTGCAGAAATTCCCCTAATTTTGGGCAAAAGGGCAGAAATTCCATTTATTTGGGGTAAAACTGCAGAAATTTCACTTATTTCGCAGCAAAATAGCAGAAATTCCCCTTATTTTTGGCGAAAAAGGCAGAAAATCCCCGTATTTTGGAGCAAAATTGCAGTAATTCACCTAATTTTGGGGTAAAAAATGCAGTAATTTTCTTTTTTTGAGGCAAAACGGCAGAAATTTCCCTTAATTCGGGCAAAAAGTCAGAAATTCGCCTTATTTTAGAGCAAAATTGCAGAAATCCCCCTAATAATGGGGCAAAAATGCAGAAATTTCTTTTATTTGGGCCAAAAAAGCAGAAGTTCCCCTTATTTTCGGGCAAAAAGGCAGAAATTCTCCGTATTTTGAAGCAAAATTTTAGAAACTTCCCTAATTTTGGGGCAAAAAGGCAGAAATTCCCTTTATTTTGGCGAAAAATACAGAAATTCACCTTATTATGGGGCAAAAAGTCAGAAATTCCCCTGATTTTGGGGCAAAATTGAAGAAATATTTTTTATTTTGGAGCAAAATTGCAGAAATTTCCCTTATTTAGGGGCAAAATTTTAGAAATTTCTTTTATTTTGGTACAGAATTGCAGAAATTTTTCTTATTTTGTGGCAAGAAGGCAGAAATTTTCCATATCTTGGGGCAAAAAAGCAAAATTTTTCTTATTTTCGGGCAAAATTGCAGAAACTTCATTTATTTCAGGGCAAAAAGCAGAAATTTCTTTTATTATGGTACAAAATTGAAGAAATTTTCCTTATTTTGGAACAAAAAGGCAGAAATTCCCCATATTTGGGGGCAAAAAACAGAAATTCCTCTTATTTTGAGGTAAAATGCAGAAATTCTGCTTATTTAGAGGTAAAATGCAGAAATTCCCCTTATATTGGGCAAAAAATGCAGAAATTCCCTTTATTTTGGGGCTAAAAGGCAGAAATTCCCCGTATTTTGAAGCAAAATTGCAGAAATTCCCATAATTTTCAGGTAAAAAGCAGAAATTCCCCTCATTTTGAGGTAAAAATCCTGATGTTCCCCTTATTTTGGGGCAAAAAGGCAGAAATTCCCCTTATTTTGGGGCAAAAAGCAGACATTTCCCTTATTTGGGGAAAAATTTTAGAAATTTCACTTATTTCAGGGCAAAAAGTCAGAAATTCCCCTTATTTTGTGGCAAAAAGACAGAAATTCCATTTATTTTGGGGGAAAAGGCAGAAATTGCACTTATTTTGAGTCAAAAAGGCGGAAAATCCCCTTATTTTGGGGAAAAAATGAAGAATTTTCTCTTTTTTATGGCAAAAAGGTATACATTCCCTTTATTTTTGGGTAAAAAGGCAGAAATTCCCAATATTTTGGAGCAAAATTGCAGAAATTCCCCTAATTTTCGGCAAAAAGGCAGAAATTCCATTTATTTGGGGTAAAACTGCAGAAATTTCACTTATTTCGCGGCAAAATGGCAGAAATTCCTTTTATTTTTGGCGAAAAAGGCAGAAAATTCCCGTATTTTGGAGCAAAATTGGAGTAATTCACCTAATTTTGGGGAAAAATGCAGTAATTTTCTTTATTTTGGGGCAAAACGGCAGAAAATTCCCTTAATTCGGGGCAAAAGGCAGAAATTCCTCTTAATTTAGGGCAAAATTGCAGAAATTTCTCTTATTTGTGGGCAAAAAACAGAAATTCCCCTTATTTTGGAGCAAAATTGCAGAAATTTCCATTATTATGTGGAAAAATTGCAGAAATTTCCATATTTTAGGGAAAAATTGCAGAAATTTCAGTTATTTCAGAGAAAAAAAGCAAAAATTTTTCTTATTTTGGGGAAAAAAGGCAGAAATTCACCTTATTATTGGGCAAAAAGTCAGAAATTCCGCTTATTTTGGGGCAAAATTGAAGAAATTTCCCCTATTTTGGAGCAAAATTGCAGAAATTTCCCTTATTTTGTGGCATAATTATAGAAATTTCTTTTATTTTGGTACAGAATTGCAGAAATTTTTCTTATTTTGTGGCAAGAAGGCAGAAATTTTCCATATTTTGGGGCCAAAAGGCACAAATTTTTCTTATTTTCAAGCAAAATTGCAGAAACTTCATTTATTTCAGGGCAAAAAGCAGAAATTTCTTTTATTATGGTACAAAATTGAAGAAATTTTCCTTATTTTGGAACAAAAAGGCAGAAATTCTCCATATTTTGGGGCAAATGCAGATATTCCTCTTATTTTGAGGTAAAATGCAGAAATTCTGCTTATTTAGAGGTAAAATGCAGAAATTCCCCTATTATTGGGGAAAAAATGCAGAAATTCCCTTTATTTGGGGGCTAAAAGGCAGAAATTTTCCGTATTTTGAAGCAAAATTGCAGAAATTCTCATAATTTTCAGGCAAAAAGGCAGAAATTCCTTGTATTTTGAAGCAAAATTTTAGAAACTCTTCTAATTTTTGGGCAAAAAGGAAGAAATTCCCTTTATTTGGGTGCAAAAATACAGAAATTCACCTTATTATGGGGCAAAAATTCAGAAATTCCCCTTATTTTGGGCAAAATTGAAGAAATTTCCTTTATTTTGGAACAAAATTGCAGAAATTTCCCTTATTTTGTGGCAAAATTGTAGAAATTTCTTTTATTTTGGTACAGAATTGCAGAAATTTTTCTTTTTTGTTGCAAGAAGGCAGAAATTTTTTATATTTTGGGCCAAAAAGTCACAAATTTTTCTTATTTTCGGGCAAAAATGCAGAAATTTCATTTATTTCAGGGCAAAAAGCAGAAATTTCTTTTATTATGGTACAAAATTGAAGAAATTTTCCTTATTTTGGAACAAAAAGGCAGAAATTCCCCATATTTTGGGGCAAAAGGCAGAAATTCCTCTTATTTTGAGGTAAAATGCAGAAATTCCCCTAATATTGGGCAAAAAATGCAGAAATTCCTTTTATTTTGTGGCTAAAAAGCAGAAATTCCCCGTAGTTTAAAGCAAAATTGCAGAAATTCTCATAATTTTCGGGCAAAAAGGCAGAAATTCCCTTTATTTTGAGGTAAAAATCCTAAAATTTCCCTTATTTTGGGGCAAAAAGGCAGAAATTCCCCTTATTTTGGGGCAAAAAGCAGACATTTCCCTTATTTGGGAAAAAATTTTAGAAATTTCACTTATTTCAGGGCAAAAAGTCAGAATTTCCCCTTATTTTTGTGGCAAAAAGACAGAAATTCCGTTTATTTTGGGGGAAAAGGCAGAAATTGCAATTATTTTGGGTCAAAAAGGCGGAAAATCCCCTTATTTTGGAGAAAAAATGAAGAAATTTCTCTTTTTTATGGCAAAAAGGTATACATTCCCTTTATTTTTGGGCAAAAAGGCAGAAATTCCCCGTATTTTGGAGCAAAATTGCAGAAATTCCCCTAATTTTGGGCAAAAAGGCAGAAATTCCATTTATTTGGGGTAAAACTGCAGAAATTTCACTTATTTCGCGGCAAAATGGCAGAAATTCCCCTTATTTTCGGCGAAAAAGGCAGAAAATTCCCATATTTTGGAGCAAAATTTCAGTAATTCACCTAATGTTGGGGAAAAAAATGCAGTAATTTTCTTTATTTTGGGGCAAAATTGCAGAAATTTTTCTTAATTCGGGGCAAAAGGCAGAAATTCCCCTTATCTCAGGAGAAAATTGCAGAAATTTCCCAAATTTGTGGGCAAAAAACAGAAATTCCTCTTATTTTGGGGCAAAATTGCAGAAATTTCCATTATTATGGGGAAAAATTGCAGAAATTTCCATATTTTAGGGCAAAATTGCAGAAATTTCACTTATTTCAGAGAAAAAAAACAAAATTTTTTTTTATTTGGAGGCAAAAAGGCAGAAATTCACCTTATTATGGGGCAAAAAGTCAGAAATTCCGCTTATTTTGGGGCAAAATTGAAGAAATTTCGACTATTTTGGAGCAAAATTGCAGAAATTTCCCTTATTTTGTGGCAAAATTGTAGAAATTTCTTTTATTTGGGTACAGAATTGCAGAAATTTTTCTTATTTTGTGGCAAGAAGGCAGAAATTTTCCATATTTTGGGGCAAAAAGGCACAAATTTTTCTTATATTCAAGCAAAATTGCAGAAACTTCATTTATTTCATGGCAAAAAGCAGAAATTTTTTTTATTATGGTACAAAATTGAAGAAATTTTCCTTATTTTGGAACAAAAAGGCAGAAATTCCCCATATTTTGGGGAAAAGGCAGATATTCCTCTGATTTTGAGGTAAAATGCAGAAATTCTGCTTATTTAGAGGTAAAATGCAGAAATTCCCCTATTATTGTGGAAAAAAATGTAGAAATTCCCTTTATTTGGGGGCTAAAATGCAGAAATTTTCCATATTTTGAAGCAAAAATGCTGAAATTCTCAAAATTTTCGGGCAAAAAGGCAGAAATTCTCCTTATTTTGGGGCAAAAAGACAGATAATCTCCTTTTTTGGGGGCATAAAGTCAGAAATTCCCCTTATTTTGGGGCAAAATTGCAGAAATTTCCCTTATTTTGGAGCAAAATTGCAGAAATTTCTCTTATTTTGGGGCAAAATTGCAGAAATTTCACTTATTTAAGGGAAAAAAGGCAGAAATTTCCCTTATTATGGGGAAAAATTGCAGAAATTTCCCTTATTTTAGGGCAAAATTGCAGAAATTTCACTTATTTCAGAGAAAAAAAGCAAAAATTTTTCTTATTTTTGGGCAAAAAGGCAGAAATTCGCCTTATTAAGGGGCAAAAAGGCAGAAATTCACCTTATTTTGGTTCAAAATTGCAGAAATTCTCCTAATATTGGGGCAAAAATGCAGAAAATTCTTTATTTGGGCCAAAAAAGCAAAAGTTCCTCTTATTTTCGGGCAAAAAGTCAGAAATTCCCCGTATTTTGAAACAAAATTTTAGAAACTCCCCTAATTTTGGGACAAAAAGGCAGATATTCCCTTTATTTTGATTCAAAAATACAGAAATTCATTTTATTATGGGGCAAAAAGTCAGAAATTCCCCTTATTTTGGGGCAAAATTGAAGAAATTTCCCTTATTTTGGAGCAAAATTGCAGAAATTTCTCTTATTTTGGAACAAAATTGAAGAAATTTGTTTTATTTTGGTACAGAATTGCAGAAATTTTTCTTATTTTGTGGCAAGAAGGCAGAAATTTTCCATGTTTTGGGGCAAAAAGGCACAAATTTTTCTTATTTTCGGGCAAAATTGCAGAAATTTCATTTATTTCAGACAAAAAGCAGAAATTCCTTTTATTATGGTACAAAATTGAAGAAATACTCCTTATTTTGGAACAAAAAGGCAGAAATTCCTTTTATTATGGTACAAAATTGAAGAAATACTCCTTATTTTGGAACATAAAAGCAGAAATTCCCCATATTTTGGGGCAAAAGGCAGAAATTCCACTTATTTTGAGGTAAAATGCAGAAATTCCGCTTATTTAGAGGTAAAATGCAGAAATTCCCCATATTTTGAAGCAAAATTGCAGAAATTCTCATAATTTTCAGAGAAAAGGCAGAAATTGTTCTTATTTTGCGGCAAAAAGACAGAAAATCTTTTTTTGGGGGGGGCAAAAAGTCAGAAATTTCCTTTACTTTGGGGCAAAATTGGAGAAATTTCCCTTATTTTGGGGCAAAATTGCAGAAATTTCACTTATTTCAGGGAAAAAAGCAGAAATTTCTCTTATTTTGGGGCAAAAAAGCAGAAATATCTTTTATTTAGGTACAAAATTGCATAAATGTTTCTTATTTTGGGCAAAAAGTGAGAAATTCCTTTTATTTTTAGGTAAAAAGGCTAAAATTCCTCTTATTTTGGGGCAAAAAGGCAGAAATTCCCCTTATTTGGGGGCAAAAAGACAGAAATTCTGTTTATTTTGGGGGAAAAGGCAGAAATTGCACTTATTTTGAGTCAAAAAGGCAGAAAATACCCTTATTTTGGGGCAAAAATGAAGAAATTTCCCTTTTTTATGGCAAAAAGGTATACATTCCCTTTATTTAGGGCAAAAAGGCAGAAATTCCCCGTATTTTGGAGCAAAATTGCAGAAATTCCCCTAATTTTGGGCAAAAAGGCAGAAATTCCATTTATTTGGGGTAAAATTGCAGAAATTTCACTTATTTCGCGGCAAAATGGCAGAAATTCCCCTTATTTTCGGCGAAAAAGGCAGAAAATTCCCGTATTTTGGAGCAAAATTTCAGTAATTCACCTAATGTTGGGGAAAAAAATGCAGTAATTTTCTTTATTTTGGGGCAAAATTGGAGAAATTTTTCTTAATTCGGGGCAAAAGGCAGAAATTCCCCTTATCTCAGGAGAAAATTGCAGAAATTTCCCAAATTTGTGGGCAAAAAACAGAAATTCCTCTTATTTTGGGGCAAAATTGCAGAAATTTCCATTATTATGGGGAAAAATTGCAGAAATTTCCATATTTTAGGGCAAAATTGCAGAAATTTCACTTATTTCAGAGAAAAAAAACAAAATTTTTTTTTTATTTGGAGGCAAAAAGGCAGAAATTCACCTTATTATGGGGCAAAAAGTCAGAAATTCCGCTTATTTTGGGGCAAAATTGAAGAAATTTCGACTATTTTGGAGCAAAATTGCAGAAATTTCCCTTATTTTGTGGCAAAATTGTAGAAATTTCTTTTATTTGGGTACAGAATTGCAGAAATTTTTCTTATTTTGTGGCAAGAAGGCAGAATTTTTCCATATTTTGGGGCAAAATGCACAAATTTTTCTTATATTCAAGCAAAATTGCAGAAACTTCATTTATTTCATGGCAAAAAGCAGAAATTTTTTTTATTATGGTACAAAATTGAAGAAATTTTCCTTATTTTGGAACAAAAAGGCAGAAATTCCCCATATTTTGGGGAAAAGGCAGATATTCCTCTGATTTTGAGGTAAAATGCAGAAATTCTGCTTATTTAGAGGTAAAATGCAGAAATTCCCCTATTATTGTGGAAAAAAATGTAGAAATTCCCTTTATTTGGGGGCTAAAATGCAGAAATTTTCCATATTTTGAAGCAAAAATGCTGAAATTCTCAAAATTTTCGGGCAAAAAGGCAGAAATTCTCTTTATTTTGGGGCAAAAAGACAGATAATCTCCTTTTTTGGGGGCATAAAGTCAGAAATTCCCCTTATTTTGGGGCAAAATTGCAGAAATTTCCCTTATTTTGGAGCAAAATTGCAGAAATTTCCCTTATTTTGGGGCAAAATTGCAGAAATTTCACTTATTTAAGGGAAAAAAGGCAGAAATTTCCCTTATTATGGGGAAAAATTGCAGAAATTTCCCTTATTTTAGGGCAAAATTGCAGAAATTTCACTTATTTCAGAGAAAAAAAGCAAAAATTTTTCTTATTTTGGGGCAAAAAGGCAGAAATTCGCCTTATTAAGGGGCAAAAAGGCAGAAATTCACCTTATTTTGGTTCAAAATTGCAGAAATTCTCCTAATATTGGGGCAAAAATGCAGAAAATTCTTTATTTGGGCCAAAAAAGCAAAAGTTCCTCTTATTTTCGGGCAAAAAGTCAGAAATTCCCCGTATTTTGAAACAAAATTTTAGAAACTCCCCTAATTTTGGGACAAAAAGGCAGAAATTCCCTTTATTTTGATTCAAAAATACAGAAATTCATTTTATTATGGGGCAAAAAGTCAGAAATTCCCCTTATTTTGGGGCAAAATTGAAGAAATTTCCCTTATTTTGGAGCAAAATTGCAGAAATTTCTCTTATTTTGGAACAAAATTGAAGAAATTTGTTTTATTTTGGTACAGAATTGCAGAAATTTTTCTTATTTTGTGGCAAGAAGGCAGAAATTTTCCATATTTTGGGGCAAAAAGGCACAAATTTTTCTTATTTTCGGGCAAAATTGCAGAAATTTCATTTATTTCAGACAAAAAGCAGAAATTCCTTTTATTATGGTACAAAATTGAAGAAATACTCCTTATTTTGGAACAAAAAGGCAGAAATTCCTTTTATTATGGTACAAAATTGAAGAAATACTCCTTATTTTGGAACATAAAGGCAGAAATTCCCCATATTTTGGGGCAAAAGGCAGAAATTCCACTTATTTTGAGGTAAAATGCAGAAATTCCGCTTATTTAGAGGTAAAATGCAGAAATTCCCCATATTTTGAAGCAAAATTGCAGAAATTCTCATAATTTTCAGAAAAAAGGCAGAAATTCTTCTTATTTTGCGGCAAAAAACAGAAAATCTTTTTTTTGGGGGGGCAAAAAGTCAGAAATTTCCTTTACTTTGGGGCAAAATTGGAGAAATTTCCCTTATTTTGGGGCAAAATTGCAGAAATTTCACTTATTTCAGGGAAAAAAGCAGAAATTTCTCTTATTTTGGGGCAAAAAAGCAGAAATATCTTTTATTTAGGTACAAAATTGCATAAATGTTTCTTATTTTGGGCAAAAAGTGAGAAATTCCTTTTATTTTTAGGTAAAAAGGCTAAAATTCCTCTTATTTTGGGGCAAAAAGGCAGAAATTCCCCTTATTTGGAGGCAAAAAGACAGAAATTCTGTTTATTTTGGGGGAAAAGGCAGAAATTGCACTTATTTTGAGTCAAAAAGGCAGAAAATACCCTTATTTTGGGGCAAAAATGAAGAAATTTCCCTTTTTTATGGCAAAAAGGTATACATTCCCTTTATTTAGGGCAAAAAGGCAGAAATTCCCCGTATTTTGGAGCAAAATTGCAGAAATTCCCCTAATTTTGGGCAAAAAGGCAGAAATTCCATTTATTTGGGGTAAAACTGCAGAAATTTCACTTATTTCGCGGCAAAATGGCAGAAATTCCCCTTATTTTCGGCGAAAAAGGCAGAAAATTCCCATATTTTGGAGCAAAATTTCAGTAATTCACCTAATGTTGGGGAAAAAAATGCAGTAATTTTCTTTATTTTGGGGCAAAATTGCAGAAATTTTTCTTAATTCGGGGCAAAAGGCAGAAATTCCCCTTATCTCAGGAGAAAATTGCAGAAATTTCCCAAATTTGTGGGCAAAAAACAGAAATTCCTCTTATTTTGGGGCAAAATTGCAGAAATTTCCATTATTATGGGGACAAATTGCAGAAATTTCCATATTTTAGGGCAAAATTGCAGAAATTTCACTTATTTCAGAGAAAAAAAACAAAAATTTTTTTTTTATTTGGAGGCAAAAAGGCAGAAATTCACCTTATTATGGGGCAAAAAGTCAGAAATTCCGCTTATTTTGGGGCAAAATTGAAGAAATTTCGACTATTTTGGAGCAAAATTGCAGAAATTTCCCTTATTTTGTGGCAAAATTGTAGAAATTTCTTTTATTTGGGTACAGAATTGCAGAAATTTTTCTTATTTTGTGGCAAGAAGGCAGAAATTTTCCATATTTTGGGGCAAAAAGGCACAAATTTTTCTTATATTCAAGCAAAATTGCAGAAACTTCATTTATTTCATGGCAAAAAGCAGAAATTTTTTTTATTATGGTACAAAATTGAAGAAATTTTCCTTATTTTGGAACAAAAAGGCAGAAATTCCCCATATTTTGGGGAAAAGGCAGATATTCCTCTGATTTTGAGGTAAAATGCAGAAATTCTGCTTATTTAGAGGTAAAATGCAGAAATTCCCCTATTATTGTGGAAAAAAATGTAGAAATTCCCTTTATTTGGGGGCTAAAATGCAGAAATTTTCCATATTTTGAAGCAAAATTGCTGAAATTCTCAAAATTTTCGGGCAAAAATGCAGAAATTCTCCTTATTTTGGGGCAAAAAGACAGATAATCTCCTTTTTTGGGGGCATAAAGTCAGAAATTCCCCTTATTTTGGGGCAAAATTGCAGAAATTTCCCTTATTTTGGAGCAAAATTGCAGAAATTTCCCTTATTTTGGGGCAAAATTGCAGAAATTTCACTTATTTAAGGGAAAAAAGGCAGAAATTTCCCTTATTATGGGGAAAAATTGCAGAAATTTCCCTTATTTTAGGGCAAAATTGCAGAAATTTCACTTATTTCAGAGAAAAAAAGCAAAAATTTTTCTTATTTTGGGGCAAAAAGGCAGAAATTCGCCTTATTAAGGGGCAAAAAGGCAGAAATTCACCTTATTTTGGTTCAAAATTGCAGAAATTCTCCTAATATTGGGGCAAAAATGCAGAAAATTCTTTATTTGGGCCAAAAAAGCAAAAGTTCCTCTTATTTTCGGGCAAAAAGTCAGAAATTCCCCGTATTTTGAAACAAAATTTTAGAAACTCCCCTAATTTTGGGACAAAAAGGCAGAAATTCCCTTTATTTTGATTCAAAAATACAGAAATTCATTTTATTATGGGGCAAAAAGTCAGAAATTCCCCTTATTTTGGGGCAAAATTGAAGAAATTTCCCTTATTTTGGAGCAAAATTGCAGAAATTTCTCTTATTTTGGAACAAAATTGAAGAAATTTGTTTTATTTTGGTACAGAATTGCAGAAATTTTTCTTATTTTGTGGCAAAAAGGCAGAAATTTTCCATATTTTGGGGCAAAAAGGCACAAATTTTTCTTATTTTCGGGCAAAATTGCAGAAATTTCATTTATTTCAGACAAAAAGCAGAAATTCCTTTTATTATGGTACAAAATTGAAGAAATACTCCTTATTTTGGAACAAAAAGGCAGAAATTCCTTTTATTATGGTACAAAATTGAAGAAATACTCCTTATTTTGGAACATAAAGGCAGAAATTCCCCATATTTTGGGGCAAAAGGCAGAAATTCCACTTATTTTGAGGTAAAATGCAGAAATTCCGCTTATTTAGAGGTAAAATGCAGAAATTCCCCATATTTTGAAGCAAAATTGCAGAAATTCTCATAATTTTCAGAAAAAAGGCAGAAATTCTTCTTATTTTGCGGCAAAAAGACAGAAAATCTTTTTTTTGGGGGGGCAAAAAGTCAGAAATTTCCTTTACTTTGGGGAAAAATTGGAGAAATTTCCCTTATTTTGGGGCAAAATTGCAGAAATTTCACTTATTTCAGGGAAAAAAGCAGAAATTTCTCTTATTTTGGGGCAAAAAAGCAGAAATATCTTTTATTTAGGTACAAAATTGCATAAATGTTTCTTATTTTGGGCAAAAAGTGAGAAATTCCTTTTATTTTTAGGTAAAAAGGCTAAAATTCCTCTTATTTTGGGGCAAAAAGGCAGAAATTCCCCTTATTTGGAGGCAAAAAGACAGAAATTCTGTTTATTTTGGGGGAAAAGGCAGAAATTGCACTTATTTTGAGTCAAAAAGGCAGAAAATACCCTTATTTTGGGGCAAAAATGAAGAAATTTCTCTTTTTTATGGCAAAAAGGTATACATTCCCTTTATTTAGGGCAAAAAGGCAGAAATTCCCCGTATTTTGGAGCAAAATTGCAGAAATTCCCCTAATTTTGGGCAAAAAGGCAGAAATTCCATTTATTTGGGATAAAACTGCAGAAATTTCACTTATTTCGCGGCAAAATGGCAGAAATTCCCCTTATTTTCGGCGAAAAAGGCAGAAAATTCCCATATTTTGGAGCAAAATTTCAGTAATTCACCTAATGTTGGGGAAAAAAATGCAGTAATTTTCTTTATTTTGGGGCAAAATTGCAGAAATTTTTCTTAATTCGGGGCAAAAGGCAGAAATTCCCCTTATCTCAGGAGAAAATTGCAGAAATTTCCCAAATTTGTGGGCAAAAAACAGAAATTCCTCTTATTTTGGGGCAAAATTGCAGAAATTTCCATTATTATGGGGAAAAATTGCAGAAATTTCCATATTTTAGGGCAAAATTGCAGAAATTTCACTTATTTCAGAGAAAAAAAACAAATTTTTTTTTTATTTGGAGGCAAAAAGGCAGAAATTCACCTTATTATGGGGCAAAAAGTCAGAAATTCCGCTTATTTTGGGGCAAAATTGAAGAAATTTCGACTATTTTGGAGCAAAATTGCAGAAATTTCCCTTATTTTGTGGCAAAATTGTAGAAATTTCTTTTATTTGGGTACAGAATTGCAGAAATTTTTCTTATTTTGTGGCAAGAAGGCAGAAATTTTCCATATTTTGGGGCAAAAAGGCACAAATTTTTCTTATATTCAAGCAAAATTGCAGAAACTTCATTTATTTCATGGCAAAAAGCAGAAATTTTTTTTATTATGGTACAAAATTGAAGAAATTTTCCTTATTTTGGAACAAAAAGGCAGAAATTCCCCATATTTTGGGGAAAAGGCAGATATTCCTCTGATTTTGAGGTAAAATGCAGAAATTCTGCTTATTTAGAGGTAAAATGCAGAAATTCCCCTATTATTGTGGAAAAAAATGTAGAAATTCCCTTTATTTGGGGGCTAAAATGCAGAAATTTTCCATATTTTGAAGCAAAATTGCTGAAATTCTCAAAATTTTCGGGCAAAAAGGCAGAAATTCTCCTTATTTTGGGGCAAAAAGACAGATAATCTCCTTTTTTGGGGGCATAAAGTCAGAAATTCCCCTTATTTTGGGGCAAAATTGCAGAAATTTCCCTTATTTTGGAGCAAAATTGCAGAAATTTCCCTTATTTTGGGGCAAAATTGCAGAAATTTCACTTATTTAAGGGAAAAAAGGCAGAAATTTCCCTTATTATGGGGAAAAATTGCAGAAATTTCCCTTATTTTAGGGCAAAATTGCAGAAATTTCACTTATTTCAGAGAAAAAAAGCAAAAATTTTTCTTATTTTGGGGCAAAAAGGCAGAAATTCGCCTTATTAAGGGGCAAAAAGGCAGAAATTCACCTTATTTTGGTTCAAAATTGCAGAAATTCTCCTAATATTGGGGCAAAAATGCAGAAAATTCTTTATTTGGGCCAAAAAAGCAAAAGTTCCTCTTATTTTCGGGCAAAAAGTCAGAAATTCCCCGTATTTTGAAACAAAATTTTAGAAACTCCCCTAATTTTGGGACAAAAAGGCAGAAATTCCCTTTATTTTGATTCAAAAATACAGAAATTCATTTTATTATGGTGCAAAAAGTCAGAAATTCCCCTTATTTTGGGGCAAAATTGAAGAAATTTCCCTTATTTTGGTGCAAAATTGCAGAAATTTCTCTTATTTTGGAAAGAAATTGTAGAAATTTGTTTTATTTTGGTACAGAATGGCAGAAATTTTTCTTATTTTGTGGCAAGAAGGCAGAAATTTTCCATATTTTGGGGCAAAAAGGCACAAATTTTTCTTATTTTCGGGCAAAATTGCAGAAATTTCATTTATTTCAGGGCAAAAAGCAGAAATTCCTTTTATTATGGTACAAAATTGAAGAAATACTCCTTATTTTGGAACAAAAAGGCAGAAATTCCTTTTATTATGGTACAAAATTGAAGAAATACTCTTTATTTTGGAACATAAAGGCAGAAATTCCCCATATTTTGGGGCAAAAGGTAGAAATTCCTCTTATTTTGAGGTAAAATGCAGAAATTCCGCTTCTTTAGAGGTAAAATGCAGAAATTCCCTATATTTTGTAGCAAAATTGCAGAAATTCTCATAATTTTCAGACAAAAAGGCAGAAATTCTCCTTATTTTGCGGCAAAAAGACAGAAAATCTTTTTTGTGGGGGGGCAAAAAGTCAGAAATTTCCTTTACTTTGGGGCAAAATTGCAGAAATTTCCCTTATTTTGGGGCAAAATTGCAGAAATTTCACTTATTTCAGAGAAAAAAGCAGAAATTTCTCTTATTTTGGGGCAAAAAAGCAGAAATATCTTTTATATAGGTACAAAATTGCAGAAATGTTTCTTATTTTGGGCAAAAAGTCAGAAATTCCTTTTATTTTTAGGTAAAAAGGCTAAAATTCCTCTTATTTTGGGGGCAAAAAGGCAGAAATTCCCCTTATTTTTGGGCAAAAAGACAGAAATTCTGTTTATTTTGGGGGAAAAGGCAGAAATTGCACTTATTTTGAGTCAAAAAGGCAGAAAATCCCCTTATTTTGGGGAAAAAATGAAGAAATTTCCCTTTTTTATGGCAAAAAGGTATACATTCCCTTTATTTAGGGCAAAAAAGCAGAAATTCCCCGTATTTTGGAGCAAAATTGCAGAAATTCCCCTAAATTTGGGCAAAAAGGCAGAAGTTATATTTATTTGGGGAAAAACTGGAGAAATTTCACTTATTTCGCAGCAAGATGGCAGAAATTCCCATTATTTTCGGCGAAAAAAGCAGAAAATTCCCGTATTTTGGAGTAATTCACCTAATATTGGGGAAAAAATGCAGTAATTTTCTTTATTATGGGGCAAAACTGCAGAAATTTCCATTAATTCGGGGCAAAAGTCAGAAATTCCCCTTATTTTAGGGCAAAATTGCAGAAATTTCCCTTATTTGTGGGCAAAAAACAGAAATTCCCTTTATTTTGGAGCAAAATTGCAGAAATTTCCATTATTATGAGGAAAAATTGCAGAAATTTCCCTTATTTTAGGGCAAAATTGCAGAAATTTCACTTATTTCAGAGAAAAAAGAAAAAATTTTTCTTATTTTGAGGCAAAAAAGCAGAAATTCACCTTATTATGGGGCAAAAAGTCAGAAATTCTGCTTATTTTGGGGCAAAATTGAAGAAATTTCCACTATTTTAAAGCAAAGTTGCAGAAATTTCCCTTATTTTGTGGCATAATTATAGAAATTTCTTTTATTTTGGTACAGAATTGCAGAAATTTTTCTTATTTTGTGGCAAGAAGGCAGAAATTTTCCATATTTTGGGGCCAAAAGGCACAAATTTTTCTTATTTTCAAGCAAAATTGCAGAAACTTCATTTATTTCAGGGTAAAAAGCAGAAATTTCTTTTATTATGGTATAAAATTGAAGAAATTTTCCTTATTTTGGAACAAAAAGGCAGAAATTCTCCATATTTTGGGGCAAAGGCAGAAATCCCTCTTATTTTGAGGTAAAATGCAGAAATTCTGCTTATTTAGAGGTAAAATGCAGAAATTCCCTATTATTGAAGAAAAAATGCAGAAATTCCCTTTATTTGAGGGCTAAAAGGCAGAAATTTTCCGTATTTTGAAGCAAAATTGCAGAAATTCTCATAATTTTCGGGCAAAAAGGCAGAAATTCCCCGTATTTTGAAGCAAAATTTTAGAAACTTTTCTAATTTTGGGGCAAAAAGGCAGAAATTCTCTTTATTTGGGGGCAAAAATACAGAAATTCACCTTATTATGGGGCAAAAAGTCAGAAATTCTGCTTATTTTGGGGCAAAATTGAAGAAATTTCCACTATTTTGGAGCAAAATTGCAGAAATTTCCCTTTATTTTGTGGCAAAATTGTAGAAATTTCTTTTATTTTGGTACAGAATTGCAGAAATTTTTCTTATTTTGTGGCAAGAAGGCAGAAATTTTCCATATTTTGGGGCAAAAAGGCACAAATTTTTCTTATATTCAAGCAAAATTGCAGAAACTTCATTTATTTCATGGCAAAAAGCAGAAATTTCTTTTATTATGGTACAAAATTGAAGAAATTTTCCTTATTTTGGATAAAAAAGGCAGAAATTCCCCATATTTTGGGGAAAAGGCAGAAATTCCTCTGATTTTGAGGTAAAATGCAGAAATTCTGCTTATTTAGAGGTAAAATGCAGAAATTCCCATATTATTGGGGAAAAAATGTAGAAATTCCCTTTATTTGGGGTCTAAAATGCAGAAATTTTCTATATTTTGAAGCAAAATTGTAGAAATTCTCAAAATTTTAGGGCAAAATGGCAGAAATTCTCCTTATTTTGGGGCAAAAAGACAGAAAATCTCCTTTTTTCGGGGGCATAAAGTCAGAAATTCCTCTTATTTTGGTACAAAATTGCAGAAATTTCCCTTATTATGGGGAAAAATTGCAGAAATTTCCCTTATTTTAGGGCAAAATTGCAGAAATTTCACTTATTTCAGAGAAAAAAAGCAAAATTTTTTCTTATTTTGGGGCAAAAAGGCAGAAATTCGCCTTATTAATAGGCAAAAAGGCAGAAATTCACCTTATTTTGGTGCAAAATTGCAGAAATTCCCCTAATATTGGGGCAAAAATGCAGAAAATTCTTTATTTGGGCCAAAAAAGCAAAAGTTCCTCTTATTTTCAAGCAAAAAGTCAGAAATTCCCCTTATTTTGAAACAAAATTTTAGAAACTCCCCTAATTTTGGGACAAAAAGGCAGAAATTCCCTTTATTTTGATTCAAAAATACAGAAATTCATTTTATTATGGGGCAAAAAGTCAGAAATTCCCCTTATTTTTGGGCAAAATTGAAGAAATTTCCCTTATTTTGGAGCAAAATTGCAGAAATTTCTCTTATTTTGGAAAGAAATTGTAGAAATTTGTTTTATTTTGGTACAGAATGGCAGAAATTTTTCTTATTTTGTGGCGAGAAGGCAGAAATTTTCCATATTTTGGGGCAAAAAGGCACAAATTTTTCTTATTTTCGGGCAAAATTGCAGAAATTTCATTTATTTCAGGGCAAAAAGCAGAAATTCCTTTTATTATGGTACAAAATTGAAGAAATACTTTTTATTTTGGAACATAAAGGCAGAAATTCCCCATATTTTGGGGCAAAAGGCAGAAATTCCTCTTATTTTGAGGTAAAATGCAGAAATTCCCTATATTTTGAAGCAAAATTGCAGAAATTCTCATAATTTTCAGACAAAAAGGCAGAAATTCTCCTTATTTTGCAGCAAAAAGACAGAAAATCTTTTTTTGGGGGGGGCAAAAAGTCAGAAATTTCCTTTACTTTGGGGCAAAATTTCAGAAATTTCCCTTATTTTGGGGCAAAATTGCAGAAATTTCACTTATTTCAGAGAAAAAAGCAGAAATTTCTCTTATTTTGGGGCAAAAAAGCAGAAATATCTTTTATTTAGGTACAAAATTGCAGAAATGTTTCTTATTTTGGGCAAAAAGTCAGAAATTCCTTTTATTTTTAGGTAAAAAGGCTAAAATTCCTCTTATTTTGGGGCAAAAAGGCAGAAATTCCCCTTATTTTTGGGCAAAAAGACAGAAATTCTGTTTATTTTGGGGGAAAAGGCAGAAATTGCACTTATTTTGAGTCAAAAAGGCAGAAAATCCCCTTATTTTGGGGAAAAAAAATGAAGAAATTTCCCTTTTTTATGGCAAAAAGGTATACATTCCCTTTATTTAGGGCAAAAAAGCAGAAATTCCCCGTATTTTGGAGCAAAATTGCAGAAATTCCCCTAATTTTGGGCAAAAAGGCAGAAGTTATATTTATTTGGGGAAAAACTGCAGAAATTTCACTTATTTCGCGGCAAGATGGCAGAAATTCCCATTATTTTCAGCGAAAAAGGCAGAAAATTCCCGTATTTTTGAGTAATTCACCTAATTTTGGGAAAAAAATGCAGTAATTTTCTTTATTATGGGGCAAACCTGCAGAAATTTCCCTTAATTCGGGGCAAAAGTCAGAAATTCCCCTTATTTTAGGGCAAAATTGCAGAATTTTTACTTATTTGTGGGCAAAAAACAGAAATTCACTTTATTTTGGAGCAAAATTGCAGAAATTTCCATTAATATGAGGAAAAATTGCAGAAATTTCCCTTATTTTAGGGCAAAATTGCAGAAATTTCACTTATTTCAGAGAAAAAAGAAAAAATTTTTCTTATTTTGTGGCAAAAAAGCAGAAATTCACCTTATTATGGGGCAAAAAGTCAGAAATTCCGCGTATTTTGGGGCAAAATTGAAGAAATTTCCACTATTTTGGAGCAAAGTTGCAGAAATTTCCCTTATTTTGTGGCATAATTATAGAAATTTCTTTTATTTTGGTACAGAATTGCGGAAATTTTTCTTATTTTGTGGCAAGAAGGCAGAAATTTTCCATATTTTGGGGCCAAATGGCACAAATTTTTCTTATTTTCAAGCAAAATTGCAGAAACTTCATTTATTTCAGGGCAAAAAGCAGAAATTTCTTTTATTATGGTACAAAATTGAAGAAATTTTCCTTATTTTGGAACAAAAAGGCAGAAATTCTCCATATTTTGGGGCAAAGGCAGAAATCCCTCTTATTTTGAGGTAAAATGCAGAAATTCTGCTTATTTAGAGGTAAAATGCAGAAATTCCCTATTATTGAAGAAAAAATGCAGAAATTCCCTTTATTTGGGGGCTAAAAGGCAGAAATTTTCCGTATTTTGAAGCAAAATTGCAGAAATTCTCATAATTTTCGGGCAAAAAGGCCGAAATTCCCCGTATTTTGAAGCAAAATTTTAGAAACTTTTCTAATTTTGGGGCAAAAAGGCAGAAATTCTCTTTATTTGGGGGCAAAAATACAGAAATTCACCTTATTATGGGGCAAAAAGTCAGAAATTCTGCTTATTTTGGGGCAAAATTGCAGAAATTTCCACTATTTTGGAGCAAAATTGCAGAAATTTCCCTTTATTTTGTGGCAAAATTGTAGAAATTTCTTTTATTTTGGTACAGAATTGCAGAAATTTTTCTTATTTTGTGGCAAGAAGGAAGAAATTTTCCATATTTTGGGGCAAAAAGGCACAAATTTTTCTTATATTCAAGCAAAATTGCAGAAACTTCATTTATTTCATGGCAAAAAGCAGAAATTTCTTTTATTATGGTACAAAATTGAAGAAATTTTCCTTATTTTGGATAAAAAAGGCAGAAATTCCCCATATTTTGGGGAAAAGGCAGAAATTCCTCTGATTTTGAGGTAAAATGCAGAAATTCTGCTTATTTAGAGGTAAAATGCAGAAATTCCCCTCTTATTGGGGAAAAAATGTAGAAATTCCCTTTATTTGGGGTCTAAAATGCAGAAATTTTCTATATTTTGAAGCAAAATTGTAGAAATTCTCAAAATTTTAGGGCAAAAAGGCAGAAATTCTCCTTATTTTGGGGCAAAAAGACAGAAAATCTCCTTTTTTCGGGGGCATAAAGTCAGAAATTCCCCTTATTTTGGTACAAAATTGCAGAAATTTCCCTTATTATGGGGAAAAAATGCAGAAATTTCCCTTATTTTAGGGCAAAATTGCAGAAATTTCACTTATTTCAGAGAAAAAAAGCAAAATTTTTTTCTTATTTTGGGGCAAAAAGGCAGAAATTCGCCTTATTAAGAGGCAAAAAGGCAGAAATTCACCTTATTTTGGTGCAAAATTGCAGAAATTCCCCTAATATTGGGGCAAAAATGCAGAAAATTCTTTATTTGGGCCAAAAAAGCAAAAGTTCCTCTTATTTTCAAGCAAAAAGTCAGAAATTCCCCTTATTTTGAAACAAAATTTTAGAAACTCCCCTAATTTTGGGACAAAAAGGCAGAAATTCCCTTTATTTTGATTCAAAAATACAGAAATTCATTTTATTATGGGGCAAAAAGTCAGAAATTCCCCTTATTTTGGGGCAAAAAGAAGAAATTTCCCTTATTTTGGAGCAAAATTGCAGAAATTTCTCTTATTTTGGAAAGAAATTGTAGAAATTTGTTTTATTTTGGTACAGAATGGCAGAAATTTTTCTTATTTTGTGGCAAGAAGGCAGAAATTTTCCATATTTTGGGGCAAAAAGGCACAAATTTTTCTTATTTTCGGGCAAAATTGCAGAAATTTCATTTATTTCAGGGCAAAAAGCAGAAATTCCTTTTATTATGGTACAAAATTGAAGAAATTTTCCTTATTTTGGAACAAAAAGGCAGAAATTCCTTTTATTATGGTACAAAATTGAAGAAATACTCCTTATTTTGGAACATAAAGGCAGAAATTCCCCATATTTTGGGGCAAAAGGCAAAAATTCCTCTTATTTTGAGGTAAAATGCAGAAATTCCGCTTATTTAGAGGTAAAATGCAGAAATTCCCTATATTTTAAAGCAAAATTGCAGAAATTCTCATAATTTTCAGACAAAAAGGCAGAAATTCTCCTTATTTTGCGGCAAAAAGACAGAAAATCTTTTTTTTGGGGGGGCAAAAAGTCAGAAATTTCCTTTACTTTGGGGCAAAATTGCAGAAATTTCCCTTATTTTGGGGCAAAATTGCAGAAATTTCACTTATTTCAGAGAAAAAACAGAAATTTCTCTTATTTTGGGGCAAAAAAGCAGAAATATCTTTTATTTAGGTACAAAATTGCAGAAATGTTTCTTATTTTGGGCAAAAAATCAGAAATTCCTTTTATTTTTAGGTAAAAAGGCTAAAATTCCTCTTATTTTGGGGCAAAAAGGCAGAAATTCCCCTTATTTTGGGGCAAAAAGACAGAAATTCTGTTTATTTTGGGGGAAAAGGCAGAAATTACACTTATTTTGAGTCAAAAAGGCAGAAAATCCCCTTATTTTGGGGAAAAAATGAAGAAATTTCCCTTTTTTATGGCAAAAAGGTATACATTCCCTTTATTTAGGGCAAAAAAGCAGAAATTCCCCGTATTTTGGAGCAAAATTGCAGAAATTCCCCTAATTTTGGGCAAAAAGGCAGAAGTTATATTTATTTGGGGAAAAACTGCAGAAATTTCACTTATTTCGCGGCAAGATGGCAGAAATTCCCATTATTTTCGGCGAAAAAGGCAGAAAATTCCCGTATTTTGAAGTAATTCACCTAATTTTGGGGAAAAAATGCAGTAATTTTCTTTATTATGGGGCAAAACTGCAGAAATTTCCCTTAATTCGGGGCAAAAGTCAGAAATTCCCCTTATTTTAGGGCAAAATTGCAGAATTTTTACTTATTTGTGGGCAAAAAACAGAAATTCACTTTATTTTGGAGCAAAATTGCAGAAATTTCCATTAATATGAGGAAAAATTGCAGAAATTTCCCTTATTTTAGGGCAAAATTGCAGAAATTTCACTTATTTCAGAGAAAAAAGAAAAAATTTTTCTTATTTTGTGGCAAAAAAGCAGAAATTCACCTTATTATGGGGCAAAAAGTCAGAAATTCCGCTTATTTTGGGGCAAAATTGAAGAAATTTCCACTATTTTGGAGCAAAGTTGCAGAAATTTCCCTTATTTTGTGGCATAATTATAGAAATTTCTTTTATTTTGGTACAGAATTGCGGAAATTTTTCTTATTTTGTGGCAAGAAGGCAGAAATTTTCCATATTTTGGGGCCAAAAGGCACAAATTTTTCTTATTTTCAAGCAAAATTGCAGAAACTTCATTTATTTCAGGGCAAAAAGCAGAAATTTCTTTTATTATGGTACAAAATTGAAGAAATTTTCCTTATTTTGGAACAAAAAGGCAGAAATTATCCATATTTTGGGGCAAAGGCAGAAATCCCTCTTATTTTGAGGTAAAATGCAGAAATTCTGCTTATTTAGAGGTAAAATGCAGAAATTCCCTATTATTGAAGAAAAAATGCAGAAATTCCCTTTATTTGGGGGCTAAAAGGCAGAAATTTTCCGTATTTTGAAGCAAAATTGCAGAAATTCTCATAATTTTCGGGCAAAAAGGCCGAAATTCCCCGTATTTTGAAGCAAAATTTTAGAAACTTTTCTAATTTTGGGGCAAAAAGGCAGAAATTCTCTTTATTTGGGGGCAAAAATACAGAAATTCACCTTATTATGGGGCAAAAAGTCAGAAATTCTGCTTATTTTGGGGCAAAATTGAAGAAATTTCCACTATTTTGGAGCAAAATTGCAGAAATTTCCCTTTATTTTGTGGCAAAATTGTAGAAATTTCTTTTATTTTGGTACAGAATTGCAGAAATTTTTCTTATTTTGTGGCAAGAAGGCAGAAATTTTCCATATTTTGGGGCAAAAAGGCACAAATTTTTCTTATATTCAAGCAAAATTGCAGAAACTTCATTTATTTCATGGCAAAAAGCAGAAATTTCTTTTATTATGGTACAAAATTGAAGAAATTTTCCTTATTTTGGATAAAAAAGGCAGAAATTCCCCATATTTTGGGGAAAAGGCAGAAATTCCTCTGATTTTGAGGTAAAATGCAGAAATTCTGCTTATTTAGAGGTAAAATGCAGAAATTCCCCTCTTATTGGGGAAAAAATGTAGAAATTCCCTTTATTTGGGGTCTAAAATGCAGAAATTTTCTATATTTTGAAGCAAAATTGTAGAAATTCTCAAAATTTTAGGGCAAAAAGGCAGAAATTCTCCTTATTTTGGGGCAAAAAGACAGAAAATCTTCTTTTTTCGGGGGCATAAAGTCAGAAATTCCCCTTATTTTGGTACAAAATTGCAGAAATTTCCCTTATTATGGGGAAAAAATGCAGAAATTTCCCTTATTTTAGGGCAAAATTGCAGAAATTTCACTTATTTCAGAGAAAAAAAGCAAAATTTTTTTCTTATTTTGGGGCAAAAAGGCAGAAATTCGCATTATTAAGAGGCAAAAAGGCAGAAATTCACCTTATTTTGGTGCAAAATTGCAGAAATTCCCCTAATATTGGGGCAAAAATGCAGAAAATTCTTTATTTGGGCCAAAAAAGCAAAAGTTCCTCTTATTTTCAAGCAAAAAGTCAGAAATTCCCCTTATTTTGAAACAAAATTTTAGAAACTCCCCTAATTTTGGGACAAAAAGGCAGAAATTCCCTTTATTTTGATTCAAAAATACAGAAATTCATTTTATTATGGGGCAAAAAGTCAGAAATTCCCCTTATTTTGGGGCAAAATTGAAGAAATTTCCCTTATTTTGGAGCAAAATTGCAGAAATTTCTCTTATTTTGGAAAGAAATTGTAGAAATTTGTTTTATTTTGGTACAGAATGGCAGAAATTTTTCTTATTTTGTGGCAAGAAGGCAGAAATTTTCCATATTTTGGGGCAAAAAGGCACAAATTTTTCTTATTTTCGGGCAAAATTGCAGAAATTTCATTTATTTCAGGGCAAAAAGCAGAAATTCCTTTTATTATGGTACAAAATTGAAGAAATTTTCCTTATTTTGGAACAAAAAGGCAGAAATTCCTTTTATTATGGTACAAAATTGAAGAAATACTCCTTATTTTGGAACATAAAGGCAGAAATTCCCCATATTTTGGGGCAAAAGGCAAAAATTCCTCTTATTTTGAGGTAAAATGCAGAAATTCCGCTTATTTAGAGGTAAAATGCAGAAATTCCCTATATTTTAAAGCAAAATTGCAGAAATTCTCATAATTTTCAGACAAAAAGGCAGAAATTCTCCTTATTTTGCGGCAAAAAGACAGAAAATCTTTTTTTTGGGGGGGCAAAAAGTCAGAAATTTCCTTTACTTTGGGGCAAAATTGCAGAAATTTCCCTTATTTTGGGGCAAAATTGCAGAAATTTCACTTATTTCAGAGAAAAAAGCAGAAATTTCTCTTATTTTGGGGCAAAAAAGCAGAAATATCTTTTATATAGGTACAAAATTGCAGAAATGTTTCTTATTTTGGGCAAAAAGTCAGAAATTCCTTTTATTTTTAGGTAAAAAGGCTAAAATTCCTCTTATTTTGGGGGCAAAAAGGCAGAAATTCCCCTTATTTTTGGGCAAAAAGACAGAAATTCTGTTTATTTTGGGGGAAAAGGCAGAAATTGCACTTATTTTGAGTCAAAAAGGCAGAAAATCCCCTTATTTTGGGGAAAAAATGAAGAAATTTCCCTTTTTTATGGCAAAAAGGTATACATTCCCTTTATTTAGGGCAAAAAAGCAGAAATTCCCCGTATTTTGGAGCAAAATTGCAGAAATTCCCCTAATTTTGGACAAAAAGGCAGAAGTTATATTTATTTGGGGAAAAACTGCAGAAATTTCACTTATTTCGCGGCAAGATGGCAGAAATTCCCATTATTTTCGGCGAAAAAGGCAGAAAATTCCCGTATTTTGAAGTAATTCACCTAATTTTGGGGAAAAAATGCAGTAATTTTCTTTATTATGGGGCAAAACTGCAGAAATTTCCCTTAATTCGGGGCAAAAGTCAGAAATTCCCCTTATTTTAGGGCAAAATTGCAGAATTTTTACTTATTTGTGGGCAAAAAACAGAAATTCACTTTATTTTGGAGCAAAATTGCAGAAATTTCCATTAATATGAGGAAAAATTGCAGAAATTTCCCTTATTTTAGGGCAAAATTGCAGAAATTTCACTTATTTCAGAGAAAAAAGAAAAAATTTTTCTTATTTTGTGGCAAAAAAGCAGAAATTCACCTTATTATGGGGCAAAAAGTCAGAAATTCCGCTTATTTTGGGGCAAAATTGAAGAAATTTCCACTATTTTGGAGCAAAGTTGCAGAAATTTCCCTTATTTTGTGGCATAATTATAGAAATTTCTTTTATTTTGGTACAGAATTGCGGAAATTTTTCTTATTTTGTGGCAAGAAGGCAGAAATTTTCCATATTTTGGGGCCAAAAGGCACAAATTTTTCTTATTTTCAAGCAAAATTGCAGAAACTTCATTTATTTCAGGGCAAAAAGCAGAAATTTCTTTTATTATGGTACAAAATTGAAGAAATTTTCCTTATTTTGGAACAAAAAGGCAGAAATTATCCATATTTTGGGGCAAAGGCAGAAATCCCTCTTATTTTGAGGTAAAATGCAGAAATTCTGCTTATTTAGAGGTAAAATGCAGAAATTCCCTATTATTGAAGAAAAAATGCAGAAATTCCCTTTATTTGGGGGCTAAAAGGCAGAAATTTTCCGTATTTTGAAGCAAAATTGCAGAAATTCTCATAATTTTCGGGCAAAAAGGCCGAAATTCCCCGTATTTTGAAGCAAAATTTTAGAAACTTTTCTAATTTTGGGGCAAAAAGGCAGAAATTCTCTTTATTTGGGGGCAAAAATACAGAAATTCACCTTATTATGGGGCAAAAAGTCAGAAATTCTGCTTATTTTGGGGCAAAATTGAAGAAATTTCCACTATTTTGGAGCAAAATTGCAGAAATTTCCCTTTATTTTGTGGCAAAATTGTAGAAATTTCTTTTATTTTGGTACAGAATTGCAGAAATTTTTCTTATTTTGTGGCAAGAAGGCAGAAATTTTCCATATTTTGGGGCAAAAAGGCACAAATTTTTCTTATATTCAAGCAAAATTGCAGAAACTTCATTTATTTCATGGCAAAAAGCAGAAATTTCTTTTATTATGGTACAAAATTGAAGAAATTTTCCTTATTTTGGATAAAAAAGGCAGAAATTCCCCATATTTTGGGGAAAAGGCAGAAATTCCTCTGATTTTGAGGTAAAATGCAGAAATTCTGCTTATTTAGAGGTAAAATGCAGAAATTCCCCTCTTATTGGGGAAAAAATGTAGAAATTCCCTTTATTTGGGGTCTAAAATGCAGAAATTTTCTATATTTTGAAGCAAAATTGTAGAAATTCTCAAAATTTTAGGGCAAAAAGGCAGAAATTCTCCTTATTTTGGGGCAAAAAGACAGAAAATCTTCTTTTTTCGGGGGCATAAAGTCAGAAATTCCCCTTATTTTGGTACAAAATTGCAGAAATTTCCCTTATTATGGGGAAAAAATGCAGAAATTTCCCTTATTTTAGGGCAAAATTGCAGAAATTTCACTTATTTCAGAGAAAAAAAGCAAAATTTTTTTCTTATTTTGGGGCAAAAAGGCAGAAATTCGCATTATTAAGAGGCAAAAAGGCAGAAATTCACCTTATTTTGGTGCAAAATTGCAGAAATTCCCCTAATATTGGGGCAAAAATGCAGAAAATTCTTTATTTGGGCCAAAAAAGCAAAAGTTCCTCTTATTTTCAAGCAAAAAGTCAGAAATTCCCCTTATTTTGAAACAAAATTTTAGAAACTCCCCTAATTTTGGGACAAAAAGGCAGAAATTCCCTTTATTTTGATTCAAAAATACAGAAATTCATTTTATTATGGGGCAAAAAGTCAGAAATTCCCCTTATTTTGGGGCAAAATTGAAGAAATTTCCCTTATTTTGGAGCAAAATTGCAGAAATTTCTCTTATTTTGGAAAGAAATTGTAGAAATTTGTTTTATTTTGGTACAGAATGGCAGAAATTTTTCTTATTTTGTGGCAAGAAGGCAGAAATTTTCCATATTTTGGGGCAAAAAGGCACAAATTTTTCTTATTTTCGGGCAAAATTGCAGAAATTTCATTTATTTCAGGGCAAAAAGCAGAAATTCCTTTTATTATGGTACAAAATTGAAGAAATTTTCCTTATTTTGGAACAAAAAGGCAGAAATTCCTTTTATTATGGTACAAAATTGAAGAAATACTCCTTATTTTGGAACATAAAGGCAGAAATTCCCCATATTTTGGGGCAAAAGGCAAAAATTCCTCTTATTTTGAGGTAAAATGCAGAAATTCCGCTTATTTAGAGGTAAAATGCAGAAATTCCCTATATTTTAAAGCAAAATTGCAGAAATTCTCATAATTTTCAGACAAAAAGGCAGAAATTCTCCTTATTTTGCGGCAAAAAGACAGAAAATCTTTTTTTTGGGGGGGCAAAAAGTCAGAAATTTCCTTTACTTTGGGGCAAAATTGCAGAAATTTCCCTTATTTTGGGGCAAAATTGCAGAAATTTCATTATTTCAGAGAAAAAAGCAGAAATTTCTCTTATTTTGGGGCAAAAAAGCAGAAATATCTTATATTTAGGTACAAAATTGCAGAAATGTTTCTTATTTTGGGCAAAAAGTCAGAAATTCCTTTTATTTTTAGGTAAAAAGGCTAAAATTCCTCTTATTTTGGGGCAAAAATGCAGAAATTCCCCTTATTTTGGGGCAAAAAGACAGAAATTCTGTTTATTTTGGGGGAAAAGGCAGAAATTACACTTATTTTGAGTCAAAAAGGCAGAAAATCCCCTTATTTTGGGGAAAAAATGAAGAAATTTCCCTTTTTTATGGCAAAAAGGTATACATTCCCTTTATTTAGGGCAAAAAAGCAGAAATTCCCCGTATTTTGGAGCAAAATTGCAGAAATTCCCCTAATTTTGGGCAAAAAGGCAGAAGTTATATTTATTTGGGGAAAAACTGCAGAAATTTCACTTATTTCGCGGCAAGATGGCAGAAATTCCCATTATTTTCGGCGAAAAAGGCAGAAAATTCCCGTATTTTGGAGTAATTCACCTAATTTTGGGGAAAAAATGCAGTAATTTTCTTTATTATGGGGCAAAACTGCAGAAATTTCCCTTAATTCGGGGCAAAAGTCAGAAATTCCCCTTATTTTAGGGCAAAATTGCAGAAATTTCCCTTATTTGTGGGCAAAAAACAGAAATTCCCTTTATTTTGGAGCAAAATTGCAGAAATTTCCATTATTATGAGGAAAAATTGCAGAAATTTCCCTTATTTTAGGGCAAAATTGCAGAAATTTCACTTATTTCAGAGAAAAAAGGAAAAATTTTTCTTATTTTGGGGCAAAAAGGCAGAAATTCACCTTATTATGGGGCAAAAAGTCAGAAATTCTGCTTATTTTGGGGCAAAATTGAAGAAATTTCCCCTATTTTGGAGCAAAATTGCAGAAATTTCCCTTATTTTGTGGCATAATTATAGAAATTTCTTTTATTTTGGTACAGAATTGCAGAAATTTTTTTTATTTTGTGGCAAGAAGGCAGAAATTTTCCATATTTTTGGGCCAAAAGGCACAAATTTTTCTTATTTTCAAGCAAAATTGCAGAAACTTCATTTATTTCAGGGCAAAAAGCAGAAATTTCTTTTATTATGGTACAAAATTGAAGAAATTTTCCTTATTTTGGAACAAAAAGGCAGAAATTCTCCATATTTTGGGGCAAAGGCAGAAATCCCTATTATTTTGAGGTAAAATGCAGAAATTCTGCTTATTTAGAGGTAAAATGCAGAAATTCCCCTATTATTGGGGAAAAAATGCAGAAATTCCCTTAATTTGGGGGCTAAAAGGCAGAAATTTTCCGTATTTTGAAGCAAAATTGCAGAAATTCTCATAATTTTCGGGCAAAAAGGCAGAAATTCCCCATATTTTGAAGCAAAATTTTAGAAACTGTTCTAATTTTGGGGCAAAAAGGCAGAAATTACCTTTATTTGGGGGCAAACATACAGAAATTCACCTTATTATGGGGCAAAAAGTCAGAAATTCCCCTTATTTTGGGGTAAAATTGAAGAAATTTCCTTTATTTTGGAACAAAATTGCAGAAATTTCCCTTATTTTGTGGCAAAATTGTAGAAATTTCTTTTATTTTGGTACAGAATTGCAGAAATTTTTCTTTTTTTGTGGCAAGAAGGCAGAAATTATTTATATTTTGGGCCAAAAAGGCACAAATTTTTCTTATTTTCAAGCAAAAATACAGAAATTTCATTTATTTCGGGGCAAAATCAGAAATTTCTTTTATTATGGTACAAAATTGAAGAAATTTTCCTTATTTTGAACAAAAAAGCAGAAATTCCCCATATTTTAGGGCAAAAGGCAGAAATTCCTCTTATTTTGAGGTAAAATGCAGAAATTCCGCTTATTTAGCGGTAAAATGCAGAAATTCCCCTAATATTGGGCAAAAAATGCAGAAATTCCCTTTATTTTGTGACTAAAAAGCAGAAATTCCCCGTAGTTTGAAGCAAAATTGCAGAAATTCTCATAATTTTCGGGCAAAAAGGCAGAAATTCGCTTTATTTTGAGGTAAAAATCCTAAAATTTCCCTTATTTTGGGTCAAAAAGGCAGAAATTCCCCTTATTTTGGGGCAAAAAGCAGACATTTCTCTTATTTGGGGAAAAATTTTAGAAATTTCACTTATTTCAGGGCAAAAAGTCAGAAATTCCCCTTATTTTGTGGCAAAAAGACAGAAATTCCGTTTATTTTAGGGGAAAAGGCAGAAATTGCAATTATTTTGAGTCAAAAAGGCGGAAAGTCCCCTTATTTTGGGGAAAAAATGAAGAAATTTCTCTTTTTTATGGCAAAAAGGTATACATTCCCTTTATTTTTGGGCAAAAAGGCAGAAATTCCATTTATTTCGGGTATAAATGCAGAAATTTCTCTTATTTCGCGGCAAAATGGCAGAAATTCCCCTTATTTTCGGCGAAAAAGGCAGAAAATTCCCGTATTTTGGAGCAAAATTTCAGTAATTCACCTAATGTTGGGAAAAAAATGCAGTAATTTTCTTTATTTTGGGGCAAAATTGCAGAAATTTTTCGTAATTCGGGGCAAAAGGCAGAAATTCCCCTTATTTTAGGGCAAAATTGCAGAAATTTCCCTTATTTGTGGGCAAAAAACAGAAATTCCTCTTATTTTGGGGCAAAATTGCAGAAATTTCCATTATTATGGGGAAAAATTGCAGAAATTTCCATATTTTAGGGCAAAATTGCAGAAATTTCACTTATTTCAGAGAAAAAAAGCAAAAATTTTTCTTATTTTGGGGCAAAAAAGCAGAAATTCACCTTATTATTGGGCAAAAAGTCAGAAATTCCGCTTATTCTGGGGCAAAATTGAAGAAATTTCCACTATTTTGGAGCAAAATTGCAGAAATTTCTCTTATTTTGTGGCAAAATTGTAGAAATTTCCTTTATTTTGGTACAGAAATGCAGAAATTTTTCTTATTTTGTGGCAAGAAGGCAGAAATTTTCCATATTTTGGGGCCAAAAGGCACAAATTTTTCTTATTTTCAAGCAAAATTGCAGAAACTTCATTTATTTCATGGCAATAAGCAAAAATTTCTTTTATTATGGTACAAAATTGAAAACATTTTCATTATTTTGGAACAAAAAGGCAGAAATTCCCTATATTTTGGGGAAAAGGCAGAAATTCCTCTTATTTTGAGGTAAAATGCAGAAATTCTGCTTATTTAGAGGTAAAATGCAGAAATTCCCCTATTATTGGGGAAAAAATGCAGAAATTCCCTTTATTTGGGGGCTGAAATTCAGAAATTTTCCATATTTTGAAGCAAAATTGCAGAAATTCTCAAAATTTTCGGGCAAAAAGGCAGAAATTCTCCTTATTTTGGGGCAAAAAGACAGAAAATCTCCTTTTTTCGGGGGCATAAAGTCAGAAATTCCCCTTATTTTGGGGCAAAATTGCAGAAATTTCCCTTATTTTGGAGCAATATTGCAGAAATTTCCCTTATTTTGGGGCAAAATTGCAGAAATTTCACTTATTTCAGGGAAAAATGGCAGAAATTTTTCTTATTTTGGGGCAAAAATGCAGAAATTTCTTTTATTTTGGTACAATATTGCAGAAATTTTATTATTATGAGGAAAAATTGCAGAAATTTCCCTTATTTTAGGGCAAAATTGCAGAAATTTCACTTATTTCAGAGAAAAAATGCAAAAATTTTTCTTATTTCGGGGCAAAAAGGCAGAAATTTGGCTTATTTAGGGGCAAAAAGGCAGAAATTCACCTTATTTTGGTGCAAAATTGCAGAAATTCCCCTAATATTGGGGCAAAAATGCAGAAAATTTCTTTATTTGGGCCAAAAAAGCACAAGTTCCTCTTAATATCGGGCAAAAAGTCAAAAATTCCCCGTATTTTGAAGCAAAATTTTAGAAACTCCCCTAATTTTGGGACAAAAAGGCAGAAATTCTCTTTATTTTGATTCAAAAATACAGAAATTCATTTTATTATGGTGCAAAAAGTCAGAAATTCCCCTTATTTTGGGGCAAAATTGAAGAAATTTCCCTTATTTTGGAGCAAAATTGCAGAAATTTCTCTTATTTTGGAACAAAATTGTAGAAATTTGTTCTATTTTTGTACAGAATTGCAGAAATTTTTCTTACTTTGTGGCAAGAAGGTAAAAATTTTCCATATTTTGAGGCAAAAAGGCACAAATTTTTCTTATTTTCGGGCAAAATTGCAGAAATTTCATTTATTTCAGGGCAAAAAGCAGAAATTCCTTTTATTATGGTACAAAATTGAAGAAATACTCTTATTTTGGAACAAAAAGGCAGAAATTCCTTTTATTATGGTACAAAATTGAAGAAATACTCCTTATTTTGGAACAAAAAGGCAGAAATTCCCCATATTTTGGGGCAAAAGGCCGAAATTCCTCTTATTTTGAGGTAAAATGCAGAAATTCCGCTTATTTAGAGGTAAAATGCAGAAATTTCCCATATTTTGAAGCAAAATTGCAGAAATTCTCATAATTTTCAGACAAAAAGGCAGAAATTCTCCTAATTTTGCGGCAAAAAGACAGAAAATCTTTTTTTGGGGGGGCAAAAAGTCAGAAATTTCCTTTACTTTGGGGCAAAATTGCAGAAATTTTCCTTATTTCAGGGAAAAAAGCAGAAATTTCTCTTATTTTGGGGCAAAAAAGTAGAAATATCTTTTATTTTGGTACAAAATTGCAGAAATATTTCTTATTTTGGGCAAAAAGTCAGAAATTCTTTTTATTTTTAGGTAAAAAGGCTAAAATTCCTCTTGTTTTGGGGCAAAAAGGCAGAAATTCCCCTTATTTTGGGGCAAAAAGCAGACATTTCCCTTAATTTGGGGGAAAATTTTAGAAATTTCACTTATTTCAGGGCAAAAAGTCAGAAATTCCCCTTATTTTGGGGCAAAAAGACAGAAATTCTGTTTATTTTAGAGGAAAGGCAGATATTGCACTTATTTTGAGTCAAAAAGGCAGAAAATCCCGTTATTTTGGGGAAAAAATAAAGAAATTTCCCTTTTTTATGGCAAAAAGGTATACATTCCCTTTATTTAGGGCAAAAAGGCAGAAATTCCCCGTATTTTGGAGCAAAATTGCAGAAATTCCCCTAATTTTGGGCAAAAAGGCAGAAATTCCATTTATTTGGGGTAAAACTGCAGAAATTTCACTTATTTCGCAGCAAAATGGCAGAAATTCCCCTTATTTTCAGCGAAAAAGGCAGAAAATCCCCGTATTTTGGAGCAAAATTGCAGTAATTCACCTAATTTTGGGGTAAAAAATGCAGTAATTTTCTTTTTTTTGGGGCAAAACGGCAGAAATTTCCTTTAATTCGGGGAAAAAGTCAGAAATTCACCTTATTTTAGAGCAAAATTGGAGAAATTCCTCTAATATTGGGGCAAAAATGCAGAAATTTCCTTTATTTGGGCCAAAAAAGCAGAAGTTCCTTTTATTTTCGGGCAAAAAGGCAGAAATTCCCCGTATTTTGAAGCAAAATTTTAGAAACTCCCCTAATTTTGGGAAAAAAAGGCAGAAATTCCCCATATTTTGGGGCAAAAGGCAGAAATTCCTCTTATTTTGAGGTAAAATGCAGAAATTCCGCTTACTTAGAGGTGAAATGCAGAAATTCCCCATATTTTGAAGCAAAATAGCAGAAATTCTCATAATTTTCAGACAAAAAGGCAGAAATTCTCTTTATTTTGTGGCAAAAAGACAGAAAATCTTTTTTTGGGGGGGGCTAAAAAGTCAGAAATTTCCTTTACTTTGGGGCAAAATTGCAGAAATTTCCCTTATTTTGGGGCAAAATTGCAGAAATTTCACTTATTTGAGGGAAAAAAGCAGAAATTTCTCTTATTTTGGGGCAAAAAAGTACAAATATCTTTTATTTTGGTACAAAATTGGAGAAATGTTTCTTATTTTGGGCAAAAAGGCAGAAATTCCTTTTATTTTTAGGTAAAAAGGCTAAAATTCCTCTTATTTTGGGGCAAAAAGGCAGAAATTCCTTTTATTTTGGGGCAAAAAGCAGACATTTCCGTTATTTTGGGGAAAAATTTTAGAAATTTTACTTATTTCAGGGCAAAAAGTCAGAAATTCCCCTTATTTTGGGGCAAAAAGACAGAAATTCTGTTTATTTTGGGGGAAAAGGCAGAAATTGCACTTATTTTGAGTTAAAAAGGCGGAAAATCCTTTTATTTTGGGGAAAAAATGAAGAAATTTCCCTTTTTTATGGCAAAAAGTTATACATTCCCTTTATTTCGGGCAAAAAGGCAGAAATTCCCCGTATTTTGGAGCAAAATTGCAGAAATTCCCCTAATTTTGGGCAAAAAGGCAGAAATTCCATTTATTTGGGGTAAAACTGCAGAAATTTCACTTATTTCGCAACAAAATGGAGGGAAATTCCCCTTATTTTCGGCGAAAAAGGCAAAAAATCCCCGTATTTTGGAGCAAAATTGCAGTAATTCACCTAGTTTTGGGGTAAAAAATGCAGTAATTTTCTTTTTTGGGGGGCAAAACGGCAGAAATTTCCCTTAATTCGGGGAAAAAGTCAGAAATTCACCTTATTTTTGAGCAAAATTGCAGAAATTCCCCTAATATTGGGGCAAAAATGCAGAAATTTTTTATTTGGGTCAAAAAAGCAGAAGTTCCCCTTATTTTCGGGCAAAAAGGCAGAAATTCCCCGTATTTTGAAGCAAAATTTTAGAAACTCCCCTAATTTTGGGGCAAAAAGGCAGAAATTACCTTTATTTTGGGGAAAAATACAGAAATTCACCTTATTATGGGGCAAAAAGTCAGAAATTCCCCTTATTTTGGGGCAAAATTGAAGAAATATCCTTTATTTTGGAGCAAAATTGCAGAAATTTCCCTTATTTTGGGGCAAAATTGAAGAAATTTCTTTTATTTTGGTACAGAATTGCAGAAATTTTTCTTATTTTGTGGCAAGAAGGCAGAAATATTCCATATTTTGGGGCAAAAAGGCAAAAATTTTTCTTATTTTCAAGAAAAATTGAGGAAACTTCATTTATTTCAGGGCAAAAAGCAGAAATTTCTTTTATTATGGTACAAAATTGAAGAAATTTTCCTTATTTTGGAACAAAAAGGCAGAAATTCCCCATATTTTGGGGCAAAGGCAGAAATTCCTTCTATTTTGAGGTAAAATGCAAAAATTCTGCTTATTTAAAGGTAAAATGCAGAAATTCTCCTAATATTGGGAAAAAATGCAGAAATTCCCTTTATTTTGGGGCTAATAGGCAGAAATTCCTCGTATTTTGAAGCAAAATTGCAGAAATTCTCATAATTTTCCGGCAAAAACCAGAAATTCCCCTCATTTTGAGGTAAAAATCCTGAAATTCCCCTTATTTTGGGGCAAAAAGCAGAAAATCACCTTATTTTGGAGCAAAATTGCAGAAATTCCCCTAATATTGGGGCAAAAATGCAGAAAAGTCCTTTATTTGGGCCAAAAAAGCACAAGTTCCCCTTACTTTCGGGCAAAAAGGCAGAAATTCCCAGTATTTTGAAGCAAAATTTTAGAAACTCCCCTAATTTTGGGGCAAAAAGGCAGAAATTCCTTTTATTTTGGGGAAAAATACAGAAATTCACCTTATTATGAGGCAAAAGTCAGAAATTCCCCTTATTTTTGGGCAAAATTGAAGAAATATCCTTTATTTTGGAGCAAAATTGCAGAAATTTCCCTTATTTTATGGCAAAATTGAAGAAATTTCTTTTATTTTGGTACAGAATTGCAGAAATTTTTCTTATTTTGTGGCAAGAAGGCAGAAATTTTCCATATTTTGGAACAAAAGGCACAAATTTTTCTTATATTCGGGTAAAATTGCAGAAATTTCATTTATTTCAGGGCAAAAAGCAGAAATTTCTTCTATTTTGGTACAAAATTGAAGAAATATTCCTTATTTTGGAACAAAAAGGCAGAAATTCCCCATATTTAAGGGCAAAGGCCGAAATTCCTCGTATTTTGAGGTAAAATGCAGAAATTCTGCTTATTTATAGGTAAAATGCAGAAATTCTCCTAATATTGGGGAAAAATGCAGAAATTCCCGGTATTTGCGGGCTGAAAGGCAAATATTTTCCGTATTTTGAAGCAAAATTGAAGAAATCCTCAAAATTTTTGGGCAAAAAGGCAGAAATTCTCCTTATTTTGAGGCAAAAAGACCGAAAATCTCCTTTTTTTGGGGGCAAAAAGTCAGAAATTCCCCTTCTTTTGGGGCAAAATTGCAGAAATTTCCCTTATTTTGGAGCAAAATTGCAGAAATTTCCATTATTTTGGAACAAAATTGCAGAAATTTTTTTTTATTTTGGGGCAAAAAGGCAGAAATTCCCCTTATTTTGAGGTAAAAAGGTTGAAATTTCCCTTATTTTGGGGCAAAAAGGCAGAAATTCCTCTTATTTTAGAGCAAAATTGCAGAAATTCCCCTAATATTGGGGCAAAAATGCAGAAATTTCCTTTATTTGGGCCAAAAAAGCAAAAGTTCCCATTATTTTTGGGCAAAAAGGCAGAAATTCCCCGTATTTTGAAGCTAAATTTTAGGAACTCCCCTAATTTTTGGGCAAAAAGGAAGAAATTCTCTTTATTTTGGGGCAAAAATACAGAAATTCACCTTATTATGGGGCAAAAAGTCAGAAATTCCCCTTATTTTGAGCAAAATTGAAGAAATATCCTTTATTTTGGAGCAAAATTGCAGAAATTTCCCTTCTTTTGTGGCAAAATTGTAGAAATTTTTTTATTTTGGTACAGAATTGCAGAAATTTTTCTTATTTTGTGGCAAGAAGGCAGAAATTTTCCATGTTTTGGGGTAAAAAGGCACAAATTTTTCTTATTTTCGGGCAAAATTGCAGAAATTTCATTTATTTCAGGGCAAAAAGCAGAAATTTCTTTTATTATGGTACAAAATTGAAGAAATTTTTCTTATTTTAGAAAAAAATGCAGAAATTCCCCATATTTGGGGGCAAAAAGCAGAAATTCCTCTTATTTTGAGGTAAAATGCAGAAATTCTGCTTATTTAGAGGTAAAATGCAGAAATTCCCCTAATATTGGGGAAAAAAGCAGAAATTCCCTTTATTTTGGGGCTAAAAGGCAGAAATTTCCCGTATTTTGAAGCAAAATTGAAGAAATTCTCATAATTTTCGGGCAAAAAGCAGAAATTCCCCTCATTTTGAGGTAAAAATCCTGAAATTCCCTTTATTTTGAGGCAAAATGGCAGAAATTCCCCTTATTTTGGGGCAAAAAGCAGACATGTTCCTTATTTGGGGAAAAATTTTAGAAATTTCACTTATTTCATGGAAAAAAGACAGAAATTTCTCTTATTTTGGGGCAAAAAAGCAGAAATATCTTTTATTTTGGTACAAAATTGAAGAAATGTTTTATATTTTGGACAAAAAGGCAGAAATTCTTTTTATTTTTAGGTAAAAAGTCTGAAATTCCTCTTATTTTGGGGCAAAAAGGCAAAAATTCCCCTTATTTCGGGGCAAAAAGCAGACATTTCCCTTATTTTGGGGAAAAATTTTAGAAATTTCACTTATTTCAGGGAAAAAGTCAGAAATTCTCATTATTTGGGGCAAAAAGACAGAAATTCTGTTTATTTTGGGGGAAAAGGCAGAAATTGCACTTATTTTGAGTTAAAAAGGTGGAAAATCCTTTTATTTTGGGGAAAAAATGAAGAAATTTCCCTTTTTTATGGCAAAAAGGTATACATTCCCTTTATTTCGGGCAAAAAGGCAGAAATTCCCCGTATTTTGGAGCAAAATTGCAGAAAATCCCCTAATTTTGGGCAAAAAGGCAGAAATTCCATTTATTTGGGGTAAAACTGCAGAAATTTCACTTATTTCGCAGCAAAATGGCAGAAATTCCCCTTATTTTCGGCGAAAAAGGCAGAAAATCCCTGTATTTTGGAGCAAAATTGCAGTAATTCAACTAATTTTGGGGTAAAAAATGCAGTAATTTTCTTTTTTGGGGGGCAAAACGGCAGAAATTTCCCCTAATTCGGGGAAAAGGTCAGAAATTCACCTTATTTTAGAGCAAAATTGCAGAAATTCCCCTAATATTGGGGCAAAAATGCAGAAATTTTTTTTATTTGGGGAAAAAAGCAGAAGTTCCCCTTATTTTCGGGCAAAAAGGCAGAAATTCCCCGTATTTTGAAGCAAAATTTTAGAAACTCCCCTAATTTTGGGACAGAAAGGCAGAAATTCCCTTTATTTTGATTCAAAAATACAGAAATTCATTTTATTATGGGGCAAAATTCAGAAATTCCCCTTATTTTGGGGCAAAATTGAAGAAATTTCCCTTATTTTGGAGCAAAATTGCAGAAATTTCTCTTATTTTGGAACAAAATTGTAGAAATTTGTTTTATTTTGGTACAGAATTGCAGAAATTTTTCTTATTTTTTGGCAAGAAGGCAGAAATTTTCCATATTTTGAGGCAAAAAGGCACAAATTTTTCTTATTTTCAGGCAAAATTGCAGAAATTTCATTTATTTCAGGGCAAAAAGCAGAAATTCCTTTTATTATGGTACAAAATTGGAGAAATACTCTTTATTTTGGAAAAAAAGGCAAAAATTCCTTTTATTATGGTACAAAATTGAAGAAATACTCCTTATTTTGGAACAAAAAGGCAGAAATTCCTCATATTTTGGGGCAAAAGGCAGAAATTCCTCTTATTTTGAGGTAAAATGCAGAAATTCCGCTTATTTAGAGGTAAAATGCAAAAATTCCCCATATTTTGAAGCAAAATTGCAGAAATTCTCATAATTTTCAGACAAAAAGGCAGAAATTCTCCTTATTTTGCGACAAAAAAACAGAAAATCTTTTTTTTGGGGAGGGCAAAAAGTCAGAAATTTCCTTTACTTTGGGGCAAAATTGCAGAAATTTCCCTTATTTTGGGGCAAAATTGCAGAAATTTCACTTATTTCAGGGAAAAAAGCAGAAATTTCTCTTATTTTGGGGCAAAAAAGTAGAAATATCTTTTATTTTGGTACAAAATTGCAGAAATGTTTCTTATTTTGGGCAAAAAGTCAGAAATTCCTTTTATTTTTAGGTAAAAAGGCTAAAATTCCTCTTATTTTGGGGCAAAAAGGCAGAAATTCCCCTTATTTTGGGGCAAATAGACAGAAATTCTGTTTATTTTGGGGGAAAAGGCAGAAATTGCACGTATTTTGAGTCAAAAAGGCAGAAAATTCCCTTATTTTGGGGAAAAAATGAAGAAATTTCCCTTTTTTATGGCAAAAAGGTGTACATTCCCTTTATTTAGGGCAAAAAGGCAGAATTTCCCCTTATTTTGGAGCAAAATTGCAGAAATTCCTTTAATTTTGGGCAAAAAGGCAGAAATTCCATTTATTTGGGGTAAAACTGCAGAAATTTCACTTATTTCGCAGCAAAAAGGCAGAAATTCCCCTTAGTTTCTGCGAAAAAGGCAGAAAATCCCCGTATTTCGGAGCAAAATTGCAGTAATTCACCTAATTTTGGGGTAAAAATTGCAGTAATTTTCTTTATTATTGGGCAAAACGGCGGAAATTTCCCTTAATTAGGGGAATAAGTCAGAAATTCACCTTATTTTAGAGCGAAATTGCAGAAATTCCCCTAATATTGGGGCAAAAATGCAGAAATTTTCTTTATTTGGGCCAAAAAAGCAGAAGTTCCCTTTATATTCGGGCAAAAAGGCAGAAATTCCCCGTATTTTGAAGCAAAATTTTAGAAACTCCCCTAATTTTGAGGCAAAATGGCAGAAATTCCCTTTATTTTGGGGAAAAATACAGAAATTCACCTTATTATGAGGCAAAAGTCAGAAATTCCCCTCATTTTGGGGCAAAATTGAAGAAATATCCTTTATTTTGGAGCAAAATTGCAGAAATTTCCCTTATTTTGGGGCAAAATTGTAGAAATTTCTTTTATTTTGGTACAGAATTGCAGAAATTTTTCTTATTTTTGGCAAGAAGGCAGAAATTTTCCATATTTTGGGGCAAAAATGCACAAATTTTTCTTATTTTCAAGCAAAATTGCAGAAATTTCATTTATTTCAGGGCAAAAAGCAGAAATTTTTTTTTATTATGGTACAAAATTGAAGAAATTTTCTTTATTTTGGAACAAAAAGGCAGAAATTCCCCATATTTTGGGGCAAAGGCAGAAATTCCTCTTATTTTGAGGTAAAATGCAGAAATTCCGCTTATTTAGAGGTAAAATGCAGAAATTCTCTTAATATTGGGGAAAAAATGCAGAAATTCCCTTTATTTTGGTGTTAAAAGGCAGAAATTCCCTGTATTTTGAAGCAAAATTTCAGAAATTCTTATAATTTTCAGGCAAAAAGCAGAAATTCCCCTCATTTTGAGGTAAAAATCCTGAAATTCCCATTATTTTGGGGCAAAAAGGCAGAAATTCCCCTTATTTTGGGGCAAAAAGCAGACATTTCCCTTATTTGGGGAAAAATTTTAGAAATTTCACTTATTTCAGGGAAAAAAGACAGAAATTTCTCTTATTTTATGGCAAAAAAGCAGAAATATCTTTTATTTTGGTACAAAATTGCAGAAATGTTTCTTATTTTGGGCAAAAAGGCAGAAATTCCTTTTATTTTTAGGTAAAAAGGCTGAAATTCCTCTTATTTTGGGGCAAAAAGGCAGAAATTCCCCTTATTTTGGGGCAAAAAGGAGACATTTCCCTTATTTTGGGGAAAAATTTTAGAAATTTCACTTATTTCAGGGCAAAAAGTCAGAAATTCCTATTATTTGGGGGCAAAAAGACAGAAATTCTGTTTATTTTGGGGGAAAAGGCAGAAATTGCACTTATTTTGAGTTAAAAAGGCGGAAAATCCTTTTATTTTGGGGAAAAAATGAAGAAATTTCCCTTTTTTACGGCAAAAAGGTATACATTTCCTTTATTTCGGGCAAAAGGCAGAAATTCCCCGTATTATGGAGCAAAATTGCAGAAATTCCCCTAATTTTGGGCAAAAAGGCAGAAATTCCATTTATTTGGGGTAAAACTGCAGAAATTTCAATTATTTCGCAGCAAAATGGCAGAAATTCCCCTTAGTTTCTGCGAAAAAGGCAGAAAATCCCCGTATTTCGGAGCAAAATTGCAGTAATTCACCTAATTTTGGGGTAAAAATTGCAGTAATTTTCTTTATTATTGGGCAAAACGGCGGAAATTTCCCTTAATTAGGGGAATAAGTCAGAAATTCACCTTATTTTAGAGCGAAATTGCAGAAATTCCCCTAATATTGGGGCAAAAATGCAGAAATTTTCTTTATTTGGGCCAAAAAAGCAGAAGTTCCCTTTATATTCGGGCAAAAAGGCAGAAATTCCCCGTATTTTGAAGCAAAATTTTAGAAACTCCCCTAATTTTGAGGCAAAATGGCAGAAATTCCCTTTATTTTGGGGAAAAATACAGAAATTCACCTTATTATGAGGCAAAAGTCAGAAATTCCCCTCATTTTGGGGCAAAATTGAAGAAATATCCTTTATTTTGGAGCAAAATTGCAGAAATTTCCCTTATTTTGGGGCAAAATTGTAGAAATTTCTTTTATTTTGGTACAGAATTGCAGAAATTTTTCTTATTTTTGGCAAGAAGGCAGAAATTTTCCATATTTTGGGGCAAAAATGCACAAATTTTTCTTATTTTCAAGCAAAATTGCAGAAATTTCATTTATTTCAGGGCAAAAAGCAGAAATTTTTTTTTATTATGGTACAAAATTGAAGAAATTTTCTTTATTTTGGAACAAAAAGGCAGAAATTCCCCATATTTTGGGGCAAAGGCAGAAATTCCTCTTATTTTGAGGTAAAATGCAGAAATTCCGCTTATTTAGAGGTAAAATGCAGAAATTCTCTTAATATTGGGGAAAAAATGCAGAAATTCCCTTTATTTTGGTGTTAAAAGGCAGAAATTCCCTGTATTTTGAAGCAAAATTTCAGAAATTCTTATAATTTTCAGGCAAAAAGCAGAAATTCCCCTCATTTTGAGGTAAAAATCCTGAAATTCCCATTATTTTGGGGCAAAAAGGCAGAAATTCCCCTTATTTTGGGGCAAAAAGCAGACATTTCCCTTATTTGGGGAAAAATTTTAGAAATTTCACTTATTTCAGGGAAAAAAGACAGAAATTTCTCTTATTTTATGGCAAAAAAGCAGAAATATCTTTTATTTTGGTACAAAATTGCAGAAATGTTTCTTATTTTGGGCAAAAAGGCAGAAATTCCTTTTATTTTTAGGTAAAAAGGCTGAAATTCCTCTTATTTTGGGGCAAAAAGGCAGAAATTCCCCTTATTTTGGGGCAAAAAGGAGACATTTCCCTTATTTTGGGGAAAAATTTTAGAAATTTCACTTATTTCAGGGCAAAAAGTCAGAAATTCCTATTATTTGGGGGCAAAAAGACAGAAATTCTGTTTATTTTGGGGGAAAAGGCAGAAATTGCACTTATTTTGAGTTAAAAAGGCGGAAAATCCTTTTATTTTGGGGAAAAAATGAAGAAATTTCCCTTTTTTACGGCAAAAAGGTATACATTTCCTTTATTTCGGGCAAAAGGCAGAAATTCCCCGTATTATGGAGCAAAATTGCAGAAATTCCCCTAATTTTGGGCAAAAAGGCAGAAATTCCATTTATTTGGGGTAAAACTGCAGAAATTTCAATTATTTCGCAGCAAAATGGCAGAAATTCCCCTTATTTTCGGCGAAAAAGTCAGAAAATCCCCGTATTTTGGAGCAAAATTGCAGTAATTCACCTAATTTTGGGGTAAAAAATGCAGTAATTTTTTTTTTGGCGGCAAAACGGCAGAAATTTCCCTTAATTCGGGGAAAAAGTCAGAAATTCACCTTATTTTAGAGCAAAATTGCAGAAATTCCCCTAATATTGGGGCAAAAATGCAGAAATTTCTTTATTTGGGCCAAAAAAGCAGAAGTTCCCCTTATTTTCGGGCAAAAAGGCAGAAATTCCCTGTATTTTGAAGCAAAATTTTAGAAACTCTCCTAATTTTGGGACAAAAAGGCAGAAATTCCCTTTATTTTGATTCAAAAATACAGAAATTCATCTTATTATGGGGCAAAAAGTCAGAAATTCCCCTTATTTTGGGGCAAAATTGAAGAAATATCCTTTCTTTTGGAGCAAAATTGCAGAAATTTCCTTTATTATGGGGAAAAACTGCAACAATTTCTCTTATTTTAGGGCAAAATTGCAGAAATTTCACTTATTTCAGAGAAAAAGAGCAAAAGTTTTTTTTTATTTTGGGGCAAAAAGGCAGAAATTCGTATTATTTTGGGGCAAAAAGGCAGAAATTCCCCGTATTCTGAAGCAAAATTTTAGAAACTCCCCTAATTTTGGGGCAAAAAGACAGAAATTTCCTTTATTTTGGGGAATAATACAGAAATTCACCTTATTATGGGGCAAAAAGTCAGAAATTCCCCTTATTTTGGGGCAAAATTGAAGAAATATCCTTTCTTTGGTAGCAAAATTGCAGAAATTTCCTTTATTTTGGGGCAAAATTGTAGAAATTTCTTTTATTTTGGTACAGAATTGCAGAAATTTTTCTTATTTTGTGGCAAGAAGGCAGAAATATTCCATATTTTGGGGCAAAAAGGCAAAAATTTTTCATATTTTCGGGCAAAATTGCAGAAATTTCATTTATTTCAGGGCAAAAAGCAGAAATTTCTTTTATTATGGTACAAAATTGAAGAAATTTTCCTTATTTTGGAACAAAAAGGCAGAAATTCTCCATATTTTGGGGCAAAGGCAGAAATTCCTCTTATTTTGAGGTAAAATTCAGAAATTCTGCTTATTTAAAGGTAAAATGCAGAAATTCTCCTAATATTGGGCAAAAATGCAGAAATTCCCTTTATTTTGGGGCTAATAGTCAGAAATTCCTCGTATTTTGAAGCAAAATTGCAGAAATTCTCATAATTTTCCGGCAAAAAGCAGAAATTCCCCTCATTTTGAGGTAAAAATCCTGAAATTCCCCTTATTTTGGGGCAAAAAGGCAGAAATTCACCTTATTTTGGAGCAAAATTGCAGAAATTCCCCTAATATTGGGGCAAAAATGCAGAAAAGTCCTTTATTTGGGCCAAAAAAGCACAAGTTCCCCTTACTTTCGGGCAAAAAGGCAGAAATTCCCAGTATTTTGAAGCAAAATTTTAGAAACTCCCCTATTTTTGGGGCAAAAAGGCAGATATTCCCTTTATTTCGAGGCAAAAATACAGAAATTCATTTTATAATTTGCAAAAAGTCAGAAATTCCCCTTATTTTGGGGCAAAATTGAAGAAATTTCCCTTATTTTGGAGCAAAATTGCAGAAATTTCCCTTATTTTGGAACAAAATTATAGAAATTTGTTTTATATTGGTACAGAATTGCAGAAATTTTTCTTATTTTGTGGCAAGAAGGCAGAAATTTTCTATATTTTGGGCCAAAAAAGCACAAATTTTTCTTATTTTCGGGCAAAATTGCAGAAATTTCATTTATTTCAGGGTAAAAAGCAGAAATTCCTTTTATAATGGTACAAAATTGAAGAAATATTCCTTATTTTGGAACAAAAAGGCAGAAATTCCCCATATTTAAGGGCAAAGGCAGAAATTCCTCTTATTTTGAGGTAAAATGCAGAAATTCTGCTTATTTATAGGTAAAATGCAGAAATTCTCCTAATATTGGGGAAAAATGCAGAAATTCCCTGTATTTGCGGGCTAAAAGGCAGATATTTTCCGTATTTTGAAGCAAAATTGAAGAAATTCTCATAATTTTCGGGCAAAAAGGCAGAAATTCTCCTTATTTTGGGGCAAAAAGACCGAAAATCTCCTTTTTTGGGGGGCAAAAAGTCAGAAATTCCCCTTATTTTGGGGCAAAATTGCAGAAATTTCCCTTATTTTGGAGCAAAATTGCAGAAATTTCCATTATTTTGGTACAAAATTGCAGAAATTTTTTTTATTTTGGGGCAAAAAGGCAGAAATTCCCCTTATTTTGAGGTAAAAAGGTTGATATTCCCCTTATTTTGGGGCAAAAAGGCAAAAATTCCTCTTATTTTAGAGCAAAATTGCAGAAATTCCCCTAATATTGAGGCAAAAATGCAGAAATTTCCTTTATTTGGGCCAAAAAAGAAAAAGGTCCCCTTATTTTTGGGCAAAAAGGCAGAAATTCCCCATATTTTGAAGGTAAATTTTAGAAACTCCCCTAATTTTGGGGCAAAAAGGCAGAAATTCCCTTTATTTTGGGGCAAAAATACAGAAATTCACCTTATTATGGGGCAAAAAGTCAGAAATTCCCCTTATTTTGAGCAAAATTGAAGAAATATCCTATATTTTGGAGCAAAATTGCAGAAATTTCCCTTCTTTTGTGGCAAAATTGTAGAAATTTTTTTATTTTGGTACTGAATTGCAGAAATTTTTCTTATTTTGTGGCAAGAAGGCAGAAATTTTCCATATTTTGGGGCAAAAAGGCACAAATTTTTCTTATTTTCGGGCATAATTGCAGAAATTTCATTTATTTCAGGGCAAAAAGCAGAAATTTCTTTTATTATGGTACAAAATTGAAGAAATTTTTCTTATTTTGGAAAAAAATGCAGAAATTCCCCATATTTGGGGGCAAAAAGCAGAAATTCCTCTTATTTTGAGGTAAAATGCAGAAATTCTGCTTATTTAGAGGTAAAATGCAGAAATTCCCCTAATATTGGGGGAAAAATGCAGAAATTCTCTTTATTTTGGGGCTAAAAGGCAAAAATTTCCCGTATTTTGAAGCAAAATTGCAGAAATTCTCATAATTTTCGGGCAAAAAGCAGAAATTCCCCTCATTTTGAGGTAAAAATTCTGAAATTCCCCTTATTTTGGGGCAAAAAGGCAGATATTCCCCTTATTTTGGGGCAAAAAGCAGACATTTCCCTTATTGGGGGAAAAATTTTAGAAATTTTACTTATTTCAGGACAAAAAGTCAGAAATTCCCCTTATTTTGTGGCAAAAATACAGAAATTCCGTTTATTTTTGGAAAAAAGGGAGAAATTGCACTTATTTTGAGTCAAAAAGGCGGAAAATCCCCTTATTTTGGAGAAAAAATGAAGAAATTTCTCTTTTTTATAAAAGGTATACATTCCATTTATTTTATGCAAAAAGGCAGAAATTCCCCGTATTTTGGAGCAAAATTGCAGAAATTCCCCTAATTTTGGGCAAAAAGGCAGAAATTCCATTTATTTGGGGTAAAACTGCAGAAATTTCACTTATTTCGCGGCAAAATGGCAGAAATTCCCCTTATTTTCGGCGATAAAGGCAGAAAATCCCCGTATTTTGGAGGAAAATTGCAGTAATTCACCTAATTTTGGGGAAAAAAATGCAGTAATTTTCTTTATTTTAGGGCAAAATGGCAGAAATTTCCCTTAATTTGGGGCAAAAGGCAGAAATTCCCCTTATTTTAGGGCAAAATTGCAGAAATTTCCCATATTTGTGGGCAAAAAACAGAATTCCCTTTATTTTGGGGCAAAATTGCAGAAATTCCCATTATTATGGAGAAAAATTGCAGAAATTTCTATATTTTAGGGCAAAACTGCAGAAATTTCATCTATTTCAGAGAAAAAAAGCAAAAATTTTTATATTTTGGGGCAAAAAGGCAGAAATTCACCTTATTATGGGGCAAAAAGTCAGAAATTTTGCTTATTTTGGGCCAAAATTGAAGAAATTTCCCTCATTTGGTGGCAAAATTGTAGAAATTTCTTTTATTTTGTTACAGAATTGCAGAAATTTTTCTTATTTTGTGGCAAGAAGGCAGAAATTTTCCATATTTTGGGGCAAAAAGGCACAAATTTTTCTTATTTTCAAGCAAAATTGCAGAAACTTCATTTATTTCAGGGCAAAAAGCAGAAATTTCTTTTATTATGGTACAAAATTGAAGAAATTTTCCTTATTTTGGAACAAAAAGGCAGAAATTCCCTATATTTTGGGGCAAAAGGCTGAAATTCCTCTTATTTTGAGGTAAAATGCAGAAATTCCACTTATTTAGAGGTAAAATGCAGAAATTATGCTAATATTAAGGAAAAAATGCAGAAATTCCCTTTATTTTGGGGCTAAAGGGCAGAAATTCCCTGTATTTTGAAGCAAAATTGCATAAATTCTCATAATTTTCGGGCAAAAAGGCAGAAATTCCCCTTATTTTGAGGTAAAAATCCTGAAATTCCCCTTATTTTTGGGCAAAAAGGCAGAAATTCCCCTTATTTTGGGGCAAAAAGCAAACATTTCCCTTATTTGGGGAAAAATTTTAGAAATTTCACTTATTTCAGGGCAAAAGGTCAGAAATTCCCTTATTTTGTGGCAAAAAGACAGAAATTCCGTTTATTTTTGGGGAAAAGGCAGAAATTGCACTTATTTTGAGTCAGAAAGGCGGAAAATCCCCTTATTTTGGGGAAAAAATGAAGAAATTTCACTTTTTTATGGCAAAAAGGTATACATTCCCTTTATTTTTTGGCAAAAAGGCAGAAATTCCCCGTATTTTGGAGCAAAATTGCAGAAATTCCCCTAATTTTGGGCAAAAAGGCAGAAATTCAATTTATTTGGGGTAAAATACAGAAATTTCACTTATTTCGCGGCAAAATGGTGGAAATTCCCCTTATTTTCAGCGAAAAAGGCAGAAAATCCCCGTATTTTGGAGCAAAATTGCAGTAATTCACCTAATTTTGGGGAAAAAATGCAGTAATTTTTTATTTTGGGGCAAAATGGCCGAAATTTCCCTTAATTCGGGGCAAAAGGCAGAAATTCCCCTTATTTTAGGGCAAAATTGCAGAAATTTCTTTTATTTGCGGGCAAAAAACAGAAATTCCCTTTATTTTGGGGCTAAATTGCAGAAATTTCCATTATTATGGGGAAAAATTGCAGAAATTTCCATATTTTAGGGCAAAATTGCAGAAATTTCCCTAATTTGTGGGCAAAAAACAGAAATTGCCTTTATTTTGGGGCAAAATTCCAGAAATTTCCCTTATTTTGGGGCAAAATTGCAGAAATTTCACTTAATTCAGTGAAAAAAGGCAGAAATTTCTCTTATTTTGGTGCAAAAAAGAAGAAATTTCTTTTATTTTGGTACAAAATTGCAGAAATTTTTCTTATTTTGGGGCAAAAAGGCAGAAATTCCCCTTATTTTGAGGTAGAAAGTCTGAAATTCCCCTTATTTTGAGGCAAAAAGGCAGAAATTCCTATTATTTTGGGGCAAAAAGCAGACATTTCCCTTATTTTGGGGAAAAATTTTAGAAATTTCACTCATTTCAGGGCAAAAAGTCAGAAATTCCCCTTATTTTGGGGTAAAAAGACAGAAATTTTGTTTATTTTGAGGAAAAGGCAGAAATTGCACTTATTTTGAGTCAAAAATGTGGGAAATCCTTTTATTTTGAAGAAAAAATGAAGAAATTTCCCGTTTTTATGGCAACAGGTATACGTTCCCTTTATTTTTGGGCAAAAAGGCAGAAATTCCCCGTATTTTGGAGCAAATTGCAGAAATTCCCCTAATTTTGGGCAAAAAGGCAGAAATTCCATTTATTTGGGGTAAAACTGCAGAAATTTCACTTATTTCGCGGCAGAATGGCAGAAATTCCCATTATTTTTGGCGAAAAAGGCAGAAAATCCCCATATTTTGGAGCAAAATTGCAGTAATTCATCTAATTTTGGGGTAAAAAATGCAGTAATTTTTTTATTTTGGGGCAAAACGGCAGAAATTTACCTTAATTTGGGGCAAAAGTCAGAAATTCACCTTCTTTTAGAGCAAAATTGCAGAAATTTCCCGAATATTGGAGCAAAAATGCAGAAATTTCCTTTATTTAGGCTAAAAAAGCAGAAGTCCCCCCTATTTTCAAGCAAAAAGGCAGAAATTCCCCGTATTTTGAAGCAAAATTTTAGAAACTCCCCTAATTTTTGGGCAAAAAGGCAGAAATTCCCTTTATTTTGGGGCAAAAATACAGAAATTCACCTTATAATGGGGCAAAAAGTCAGAAATTTCCCTTATTTTGGGGCAAAGTTGATAAAATTTTTCTTATTTTGGAGCAAAATTGCAGAAATTTCCCTTATTTTGGGGCAAAATTGTAGAAATTTCTTCTATTTTGGTACAGAATTGCAGAAATTTTTCTTATTTTGTTGCAAGAAGGCAGAAATTTTCCATATTTTCGGGCAAAAAGGCACAAATTTTTCTTATTTTCGGGCAAAATTCCAGAAATTTCATTTATTTCAGGGCAAAAAGCGGAAATTTCTTTTATTATGGTACAAAATTGAAGAAATTTTCCTTATTTTGGAACAAAAAGGCAGAAATTCCCCATATTTTGGGGCAAAAGGAAGAAATTCCTCTTATTTTGAGGTAAAATGCAGAAATTCCACTTATTTAGAGGTAAAATGCAGAAATTCCCCTAATGTTGGAAAAAAATGCAGAAATTCCCTTTATTTTGGGGCTAAAAGGCAGAAATTTCTCGTATTTTGAAGCAAAATTGCAGAAATTCTCATAATTTTCGGGCAAAAAGGCAGAAATTCCTCTTATTTTGAGGTAAAAATCCTGAAATTCCCCTTATTTTGGGGAAAAAGGCAGAAATTCTTTTTATTTTGGGGTGAAACTGCAGAAATTTAACTTATTTCGCGGCAAAATGGCAGAAATTTCCCTTATTTTTGGCGAAAAAGGCAGAAAATCCCCGTATTTTGGAACAAAATTGCAGTAATTCCCCTAATTTTGGGGTAAAAAATGCAGTAATTTTCTTTATTTTGAGGCAAAACGGCAGAAATTTTCCTTATTTTAGAACAAAATTGCAGAAATTTCCCTTTTTTGAGGGCAAAAAAAAAGAAATTCCCCTTATTTTGGGGCAAAATTGAAGAAATTTCTCTTATTATGGGGAAAAATTGCAGAAATTTCCCTTATTTTAGGGCAAAATTACAAAAATTTCACTTATTTCAGAGAAAAAAAGCAAAAATTTTTCTTATTTTGGGGCAAAAAGGCTGAAATTTGCCTTATTTTGGGGCAAAAAAAGCAGAAATTCACATTATTTTCGAGCAAAATTGCAGAAATTTCCCTAATATTGGGGCAAAAATGCAGAAATTTAATTTATTTGGGCCAAAAAAGCAAAAGTTCCTTTTATTTTCGTGCAAAAAGACAGAAATTCCCTGTATTTTAAAGGAAAATTATAGAAACTCCCTTTATTTTGGAACAAAAAGGCAGAAATTCCCTTTATTTTGGGGCAAAAATACAGAAATTCACCTTATTATGGGGCTAAAGTCAGAAATTCCCCTTTTTTGGGGCAAAATTGAAGAAATTTCTTTTATTTTGGTACAGAAATGCAGAAATTGTTCTTATTTATTGGCAAGAAGGCAGAAATTTTCCATATTTTGGGGCAAAAAGGAACAAATTTTTCTTATTTTCGGGCAAAATTGCAGAAATTTCATTTATTTCAGGGCAAAAAGCAGAAATTCCTTTTGTTATGGTACAAAATTGAAGAAATTTTCCTTATTTTGGAACAAAAATGCAGAAAATCCCCATATTTTGGGACAAAAGGCAGAAATTCCTCTTATTTTGAGGTAAAATGCAGAAATTCCGCTTATTTAAAGGTAAAATGCAAAAATTCCCCTAATATTGGGGAGAAATGCAGAAATTCCCTTTATTTTGGGGCTAAAAAACAGAAATTCCCCATATTTTGAAGCAAAATTGCAGAAATTCTCATAATTTTCGGGCAAGAAGGCAGAAATTCTCCTTATTTTGGGGCAAAATACAGAAAATCTCCTTTTTTGCGGCAAAAAGTAAGAAATTCCCCTTATTTTGGGGCAAAATTGCAGAAATTTCTTTTATTTTGTTACAAAATTACAGAAATCTTTCTTATTTTGGGGCAAAAAGGCAGAAATTCCCCTTATTTATAGGTAAAAAGTCTGAAATTCCCCTTATTTGGGGGCAAAAAGTCAGAAATTCCCCATATTTTGGGGCAAAAAAACAGAAATTCCATTTATTTTGGGGGAAAAGGCAGAAATTGCACTTATTTTGAGTTAAAAAGGCGGAAAATCGTTTTATTTTGGGGAAAAAATGAAGAAATTTCGCTTTTTTATGGCAAAAATGTATACATTCCCTTTATTTCGGGCAAAAAGGCAGAAATTCCCCGTATTTTGGAGCAAAATTGCAGAAATTTCCCTAATTTTTGGCAAAAAGGCAGAAATTCCATTTATTTGGGGTAAAACTGCAGAAATTTCACTTATTTCGTGTCAAAATGACAGAAATTCCCCTTATTTTCGGTGAAAAAGGCAGAAAATCCCTGTATTTTGGAGCAAAATTGCAGTAATTAACCTAATTTTGGGGTAAAAAATGCAGTAATTTTCTTTATTTTGGTGGAAAACGGCAGAAATTTCTTTAAATTCGAGGCAAAAGGCAGAAATTCCCTTTATTTTAGGGCAAAATTGCAGAAATTTCTTTTATTTGGGGGCAAAAAACAGAAATTCTCCTTATTTGGGGCAAAATTGCAGAAATTTCCTTTATTATGGGGAAAAATTGCAGAAATTTCCTTTATTTTAGGGCAAAATTGCAGAAATTTCACTTATTTCAGAGAAAAAAAGCAAAAATTTTTCTTATTTTGGGGCAAAAAGGCAGAAATTCGCCTTATTTTGTGGCAAAAAAGCAGAAATTCACCCTATTTTGGAGCAAAATTTCAGAAATTCCCCTAATATTGGGTCAAAAATGCAGAAATTTCCTTTATTTAGGCCAAAAAAGAAGAAGTTCCCCTTATTTTCGGACAAAAAGGCAGAAATTCCCCGTATTTTGAAGCAAAATTTTAGAAACTCCCCTAATTTTTGGGCAAAAAGACAGAAAATCTCTTTTTTGGGGGGGCAAAAATCAGAAATTCCCTTTATTTTGAGGTAAAAAGTCAGAAATTCCCCTTATTTTGAGGCAAAAACACAGAAATTCCATTTATTTTGGGGGAAAAGGCAGAAATTGCACTTATTTTGAGTCAAAATGCAGAAAATCTCCTTTATTTTGGAGAAAAAATGAAGAAATTTCTCTTTTTTATAGCAAAACGGTATACATTCCCTTTATTTTTAGGCAAAAAGTCAGAAATTCCCCGTATTTTGGACAAAAATTTCAGAAATTCCCCTAATTTTAGGCAAAAAAGCAGAAATTCCATTTATTTATGGTAAAGCTGCAGAAATTTCACTTATTTCGCGGCAAAATGCCAGATATTCCCCTTATTTTCAGCGAAAAAGGCAGAAAATCTCCGTATTTTGGAGCAAAATTGCAGTAATTCCCCTAATTTTGTGGTAAAAAATGCAGTAATTTTTTTTAATTTGGGGCAAAATGGCAGAAATTTTGCTTATTTTAGGGCAAAATTGCATAAATTTCCCTTATTATGGGGAAAAATTGCAGAAATTTCCCTTGTTTTAGGGCATAATTGCAGAAATTTCACTTATTTCAGAGAAAAAAAGCAAATTTTTTTCTTATTTTGGGGCAAAAAGGCAGATATTCGCCTTATTTTGGGGCAAAAAGGCAGAAATTCACCTTATTTTGAAGCAAAATTGCAGAAATTCCCCTAATATTGGGGCAAAACTGCAGAAATTCCCTTTATTTGGGCCAAAAAGGCAGAAGTTCCCCTTATTTTCGGGCAAAAAGGCAGAAATTCCCCGTTTTCTGAAGCAAAATTTCAGATACTCCCCTAATTTTGGGGCAAAAAGGCAGAAATTCCCTTTATTTTGGGGAAAAATACAGAAATTCACCTTTTTATGGGGCAAAAAGTCAGAAATTCCCCTTATTTTGGGGCAAAATTGAAGAATTTTTTCTTATTTTGGAGCAAAATTGCAGAAATTTCCCTTATTTTGAGGCAAAATTGTAGAAATTTCTTCTATTTTGGTACAGAATTGCAGAAATTTTTCTTATTTTGTGGCAGGAAGGCAGAAATTTTCCATATTTTGTGGCAAAAAGGCACAAATTTTTCTTAATTTCGGGCAAAATTGCAGTAATTTCATTTATTTCAGGGCAAAAAGCAGAAATTTCTTTTATTATGGTACAAAATTGAAGAAAATTTCCTTATTTTGGAACAAAAAGGCAAAAATTCCCCATATTTTAAGGCAAAAGTCAGAAATTCTTCTTATTTTGAGGTAAAATGCAGAAATTCTGCTTATTTATAGGTAAAATGCAGAAATTCCCCTAATATTGGGGGAAAATGCAGAAATTCCCTTTATTTTGAGGCTAAAAGGCAGAAATTCCCCGTATTTAGAAGCAAAATTGCAGAAATTCTCATAATTTTCGGGCAAAATGCAGAAATTCTCCTTATTTTGGGGCAAAAAGACAGAAAATCTTTTTTTTTTCGGTGGCAAAAAGTCAGAAATTTCTTTTATTTTGGGGCAAAATTGCAGAAATTTCCCTTATTTTGTGGCAAAATTGCAGAAATTTCCCTTATTTTGAAGCAAAATTGCAGAAATTTCACTTATTTCACGGAAAAAAGGCAGAAATTTCTCTTATTTTGGAGCAAAAAAGCAGAAATTTTTTTTATTTTGGTACAAAATTACAAAAATTTTTCTTATTTTGGGGCAAAAAGGCAGAAATTCCCCTTATTTTGAGGTAAAAAACCTGAAGCTCCCCTTATTTTGGGGCAATAAGGCAGAAATTCCCCTTATTTTGGGGCAAAAAGCAGACATTTCCCTTATTTGGGGAAATTTTAGAAATTTCACTTATTTCAGGGCAAAAAGTCAGAAATTCCCCTTATTATGGGGCAAAAAGACAGAAATTCTGTTTATTTTGGGGGAAAAGGCAGAAATTGCACGTATTTTGAGTCAAAAAGGCAGAAAATCCCCTTATTTTGGGGAAAAAATGAAGAAATTTCCCTTTTTTATGGCAAAAAGTTATACATTCCCTTTATTTTCAAACAAAAAGTCAGAAATTCCCCTTATTTTGGGGCAAAATTGCAGAAATTTCATTTATTTTGGAACAAAATTGCAGAAATTTCCCTAATTTTGGGTCAAAAAAACAGAAATTTCTTTTATTTTGTTACAAAATTGCAGAAATTTTTTCTTATTTTGGGGCAAAAAGGCAGAAATTCCCCTTATTTTGAGGTAAAAAGGCTGAAATTCCCCTTACTTGGGGAAAAAAGGCAGAAATTCCCCTCATTTTGGGGCAAAAAGCAGACATTTTTCTTATTTGGGGAAAAATTTTAGAAATTTCACTTATTTCAGGGCAAAAAGTCAGAAATTCCCTTTATTTTAGGGCAAAAAGACAGAAATTCCTTTTATTTTGGGGAAAAAGGCAGAAATTGCACTTATTTTGAGTCAAAAAGGCAGAAAATCCCCTTATTTTGGGGAAAAAATGAAGAAATTTCTCTTTTTTATGGCAAAAAGGTATTCATTCCCTTTATTTTTGGGCCAAAAGGCAGAAATTCCCTGTATTTTGAAGCAAAATTGCAGAAATTCTACTAATTTTGGGCAAAAAGGCAGAAATTCCATTTATTTAAGGTAAAACTGCAGAAATTTCACTTAGTTCGCGGCAAAATGGCAGAAATTCCCCTTATTTTCGGCGAAAAAGGGAGAAAATCCCCGTATTATGGAGCAAAATTGCAGTAATTCACCTAATTTTGGGGTAAAAAATGCAGTAATTTTCTTTATTTTGAGGCAAAAGGAGAGAAATTTCCCTTAATTCGGGGCAAGAGGCAGAAATTCCCCTTATTTTGGGGCAAAATTGCAGAAATTTCCCTTATTATGGGGAAAAATTGCAATAATTTCTCTTATTTTAGGGCAAAATTGCAGAAATTTCACTTATTTCAGAGAAAAAAAAGCAAAAGTTTTTTTTTATTTTGGGGCATAATAGCAGAAATTCCCCTTATTTTGAGGTAAAAAGGTTTAAATTCCTTTTATTTTGGGGCAAAAAGACAGAAATTTCGTTTATTTTTGGGGAAAAGGCAGAAATTACACTTATTTTGAGTCAAAAAGGTGGAAAATCCCCTTATTAACAAGCAAAAATGAAGAAATTTCCCTTTTTTATGGCAAAAAGTTATACATACCTTTTATTTTCGGGCTAAAAGGCAGAAATTCCCCGTATTTTGGAGCAAAATTGCAGAAATTTCACTAATTTTTGGGCAAAAATGCAGAAATTCCTTTTATTTTGGGGTAAAACTGCAGAAATTTTACTTATTTCGCGGCAAAATGGCAGAAATTTCCCTTATTTTTGGCGAAAAGGCAGAAAATTTCCGTATTATGGAGCAAAATTGCAGAAATTCACCTAATTTTGGGGTAAAAAATACAGTAATTTTCTTTATTTAGGGGCAAAAAGGCAGAAATTCTCCTTATTTTGGGGCAAAAGGCAGAAATTCCCCTTATTTTAGGGCAAGATTGAAGAAATTTCTCTCATTTGGGGGTAAAAAACAGAAATTCCCCTTATTTTGGGGCAAAATTGCAGAAATTTCTCTTATTATAGAGAAAAAATGCAGAAATTTCTCTTATTTTAGGGCAAAATTGCAGAAATTTCACTTATTAAAGAGAAAAAAAGCAAAAAATTTTTTTATTTTGGGGGAAAAAGGAAAAAATTACCTTTATTTTGGGGCAAAAAGGCAGAAATACACCTTATTTTGGAGTAAAATTGCAGAAATTTCAAATATGTCAGGGCAAAAGTCAGAAATTTTCCTTATTTTGGGGCAAAATTGCAGAAATTTCACTTATTTCAGGGTAATAAGTCAGAAATTTTCTTTATTTTGTGGCAAAAAAGACAGAAATTCTCTTTGTTTTGGGAAAAAAGACAGAAACTCCACTTATTTATAGGCAAAAAGGCAGAAATTCCCCTTATTTTAAAGCAACAATGATGAAATTTCCCATTTTTATGGCAAAAAAGTATGCATTCCACTTATTTTCGGGCATAAAGGCTGAAGTTCCCCGTATTTTGGAGCAAAATTGCAGAAATTCCCCTAATTGTGGGGCAAAAAGGCAGAAATTCCCTATATGTTGGGGCAAAAAAACATAAATTCTCCTTATTTTGTGGTAAAACTCAGAACTTACACTTATTTTGGGGCAAAATTCCAGAAATTTCCTTATTTTGGGGCAAAATTGCAGAAATTTCACTTATTTTGGGGCAAAATTGCAGAAATTTCACTTATTTCAGAGAAAAAAAGCAAAAATTTTTCTTATTTTGGGGCAAAAATGCAGAAATACTTTTTATTTTGGGGCAAAAATCAGAAATTCCCCTTATTTTGGGGCAAAATTCCAGAAATTTCTTTTATTTTGGGGCAAAATTGCTGAAATTTACCTTACTTTGGGGCAAAATTGCAGAAATTTCCCTTATTTGGGGCAAAATTGCAGTAATTTCACTTATTTTCAGGTAAAAAGGCTGAAATTTCCTTTATTTTGTAGCAAAAAGGAGAAATTCCCCTTATGTTGGGGCAAAATTGCAGTAATTTTCCTTTTTATGGGGCAAAAAGGCAGAAATTCCATATATTTTGTGGCAAAAATGCAGAAATTCCCATTATTTTGAGGTAAAAAGGCTGAAATTCCCCTTATTTGGAGGCAAAAATGCAGAAATTTCCCTTATTTTGGGGAAAAAAACAGAAATTCCCTTTATTTTGGGGCAAAATTGCTGAAATTTCTCTTATTATGGGAAAAAATTGCAGAAATTTCTCTTATTTTATGGCATAATTGCAAAAATTTCACTTATTTCAGACAAAAAAAGCAAAAATTTTTCTTATTTTTGGGCACAAAGGCAAAAACTCCCATTATTTTGGGGCAAAAAAGCAGAAATTCACCTTATTTTGGGGTAAAAATGCAGATATTTCACATATTTCAGGGCAAAAAGGCAGAAAGTTTCCTTATTTTGGGGCAAAAAAGACAGAAATTCTCTTTGTTTTGGGAAAAAAAGAAATTCCTCTTATTTAGAGGCAAAAAGGCAGAAATTCCCCTTATTTTAAAGCAACAATGAAGAAATTTCCCTTTTTTATGGCAAAAAAGTATGCATTCTACTTATTTTCGGGTAAAAAGGCTTAAGTTCCTCGTATTTTGGAGCAAAATTGCAGAAATTCCTCTAATTGTGGTGCAAAGAGGCAGAAATTCCCTATATGTTGGGGCAAAAAGACAGAAATTCTCCTTATTTTGTGGTAAAACTCAGAACTTCCACTTATTTTGGGGCAAAATTCCAGAAATTTCCTTATTTTGGGGCAAAATTGCAGAAATTTCACTTATTTTGGGGCAAAATTGCAGAAATTTCTCTTATTTCAGAGAAAAAAGGCAAAAATTTTTCTTATTTTGGGGCAAAAAGGCAAAATTTTTTTTTATTTTGGGGCAAAAATCAGAAATTCCCCTTATTTTGGGGCAAAATTCCAGAAATTTCTTTTATTTTGGGGCAAAATTGCAGAAATTTACCTTATTTTGTGGCAAAATTGCAGAAATTTCCCTTATTTGGGGCAAAATTGAAGTAATTTCACTTATTTTCAGGTAAAAAGGCTGAAATTTCCTTTATTTTGTGGCAAAAAGGAGAAATTTTCCTTATTTTGGGGCAAAAAATGAAGAAATTTCTCTTTTATATGGCAAAAAGGTATGCATTCTTCTTATTTTCAGACAAAAAGGCAGAAATTCCACATATTTTGGGGCAAAAGGCAGAAATTCCCCTTATTTTGGGGCAAAAAGGCACAAATTTCCCTTATTTTCGGGCAAAATTGCAGAAATTTCATTTATTTCAGGGCAAAAATTTAGAAATTCCCCTCATTTTGGGGCAAAAAACAGAAATTTCTTTTATTATAGTACAAAATTGAAGAAATTTTCTTTATTTTGGAACAAAAAGTCAGAAATTCTTCATATGTTGGGGCAAAAGGCAGAAATTCTTCTTATTTTGAGGTAAAATGCAGAAATTCCTTTATTTAGAGGTAAAATGTAGAAATTCCCCAAATATTGAGGGAAAATGCAGAAATTCCCTTTATTTTGGGGCTAAAAGGCCGAAATTCCCTGTATTTTGTAGCAAAATTGCAAAAATTCTCATAATTTTCGGGCAAAAAGGCAGAAATTCTCTTTATTTTGGGGCAAAAAGACAGAAAATCTCCTTTTTTCGGGAGCAAAAAGTCAGAAATTTTCCTTATTTTGGGGCAAAATTGCAAAATTTCCTATACTTTGGGGCAAAATTGCAGAAATTTCCCTTATTTTGGGGCAAAATTGCAGAAATTTCCTTTACATTGGGGCAAAATTGCAGAAATTTTCCTTATTTTGGGGCAAAATTGCAGAAATTTAACTTATTTCAGAAAAAAGGCAGAAATTTTCTTATTTTGGGGCAAAAAGGCAGAAATTTCTTTTATTTTGGTACAAAATTGCAGAAATATTTTCTTATTTTGATGCAAAAAGGAAGAAATTCTCCATATTTTGGGGCATAAAGGCAGAAATTCCCCTTATTTTGAGGTACAAAGGCTTAAATTCCTTTTATTTTGGGGCAAAAAGTCAGAAATTCCCTTTATTTTGGGGCAAAAAGACAAATTTCGTTTATTTTTGGGGAAAAGGCAGAAATTACACTTATTTTGAGTCAAAAAGGTGGAAAATCCCCTTATTAACAAGCAAAAATGAAGAAATTTCCCTTTTTTATGGCAAAAAGTTATACATACCTTTTATTTTCGTGCAAAAAGGCAGAAATTCCTCGTATTTTGGAGCAAAATTGCAGAAATTTCACTAATTTTAGGGCACAAATGCAGAAATTCTTTTTATTTTGGGGTAAATCTGCAGAAATTTCACTTATTTTGGGGCAAAATTGCAGAAATTTCACTTATTTCAGAGAAAAAAAGCAAAAATTTTTCTTATTTTGGGGCAAAAATGCAGAAATTATTTTTATTTTGGGGCAAAATCAGACATTCCACTTATTTTGGGGCAAAATTCCAGAAATTTCTTTTATTTTGGGGCAAAATTGCTGAAATTTCCCTTATTATGTGGCAAAATTGCAGAAATTTCCCTTATTTGGGGCAAAATTGCAGTAATTTCACTTATTTTCATGGAAAAAGGCTGAAATTTCCTTTATTTTGTGGCAAAAAGGAGAAATTCCCCTTATTTTAGGGCAAAATTGCAGTAATTTTCCTTCTTATGGGGCAAAAAGGCAGAAATTCCATATATTTTGTGGCAAAAATGCAGAAATTCCCATTATTTTGAGGTAAAAAGGCTGAAATTCCCCTTATTTGGGGGCAAAAATGCAGAAATTTCCCTTATTTCGGGGCAAAAAACAGAAATTCCTCTTATTTTGGGGCAAAATTGCAGAAATTTCTTTTATTATGGGGAAAAATTGCAGAAATTTCTTTTATTTTAGGGCATAATTGAAGAAATTTCAATTATTTCAGAGAAAAAAAGCAAAAATTTTTTTTATTTGGGGCACAAAGGCAGAAATTCCCATTATTTTGGGGCAAAAAGGCATAAATTCATTTTATTTTGGGGTAAAATTGCAGATATTTCACATATTTCAGGGCAAAAAGGCAGAAATTTTCCTTATTTTGGGGCAAAAAAACCAGAAATTCTCTTTGTTTTGGGAAAAAAAGACAGAAATTCCACTTATTTAGAGGCAAAAAGGCAGAAATTCTCCTTATTTTAAAGCAACAATGAAGAAATTTCCCTTTTTTATGGCAAAAAAGTATGCATACCACTTATTTTCGGGCAAAAAGGCTGAAGTTCCCCGTATTTTGGAGCAAAATTGCAGAAATTCCTCTAATTGTGGGGCAAAGAGGCAGAAATTCCCTATATGTTGGGGCAAAAAAACAGAAATTCTTCTTATTTTGAGGTAAAAAGGCTGAAATTCCCCTTATTTGGGGGAAAAAGGCGGAAATTTCACTTATTTGGGGGCAAAAAACATAAATTCCCCTTATTTTGGAACAAAATTGCAGAAATTTCTCTTATTATGGGAAAAAATTGCAGAAATTTCTCTTATTTTAGGGCAAAATTGCAGAAATTTCACTTATTTCAGAGAAAAAAAGCAAAAATTTTTTTTTTTTGGCGCAAAAAGGCAAAAATTCCCATTATTTTGGGGCAAAAATTCAGAAATTCACCTTATTTTGGGGTAAAATTTCATAAATTTCACATATTTCAGTGCAAAAAGTCAGAAATTTTCCTTATTTTGGGGCAAAATTGCAGAAATTTCACTTATTTCATGGTAATAAGTCATAAATTTTCCTTATTTTGGGGCAAAAAAGACAGAAATTCTCTTTGTTTTGGGAAAAAAGACAGAAATTCCACTTATTTAGAGGCAAAAAGGCAGAAATTCCCCTTATTTTAAAGCAACAATGAAGAAATTTCCCTTTTTTATGGCAAAAAATATGCATTCCACTTATTTTCGGGCAAAAAGGCTGAAGTTCCCCGTATTTTGGAGCAAAATTGCAGAAATTCCTCTAATTGTGGGGCAAAGAGGCAGAAATTCCCTATATGTTGGGGCAAAAAAAACAGAAATTCTCCTTATTTTGGGGTAAAACTCAGAAATTCCACTTATTTTGGGGCAAAATTCCAGAAATTTTTCTTATTTTGGGGCAAAATTGCAGAAATTTCACTTATTTCAGAGAAAAAAAGCAAAAATTTTTTTATTTGGGGCAAAAAAGCAGAAATTCCCTTTATTTTGGGGCAAAAATCAGAAATTCCCTTTATTTTGGGGCAAAATTCCAGAAATTTCCTTTATTTTGGTGCAAAATTGCAGAAATTTACCTTATTTTAGGGCCAAATTGCAGAAATTTCCCTTATTTGGGGCAAAATTGCAGTAATTTCACTTTTTTTCAGGTAAAAAGGCTGAAATATCCTTTTTTTGGGGCAAAAAAGGAGAAATTCCCCTTATTTTGGGGCAAAATTGCAGAAATTCCCCTTATTGTGGGGTAAAATTGCAGAAATTTCAAATATTTCAGGGCAAAATAGCAGAAATTCCCCTTATTTTAAGGCAAAATGATAAAATCCCTAATTTTTGGCTAAAATTGAAAAAATTACACTTATTTCGGGACAAAAAGGCAGAAATTACAATTAACTTCGGGCAAAAAGGCATAAAAGACCCGTATTTTGGAGCAAACTTGCAGAAATTCCCCTAATATTGGTGCAAAAATGCAGAAATTCCTTTTATTTTGGGGCAAAAATGCAGAAATTCTTCATATTTTGGTGCAAAAATCAGAAATTTACCTTATTTTGAGGTAAAATGCTGAAAGTCCCCATATTTTGGGGCAAAAGGCAGAAATTTCCCTTATTTTGGGGCAAATTTGCAAAAATTTCACTTATTTCAGGGTAATAAGTCAGAAATTTTCCTTATTTTGGGGCAAAAAAGACAGAAATTCCCTTTTTTTGGGAAAAAAAGACAGAAATTCCACTTATTTAGAGGCTAAAAGCCAGAAATTCCCCTTATTTTGGAGCAAAAATGAAGATATTAACTTTTTATATGGCAAAAAGGTATGCATTCCCCTTATTTTCAGGCAAAAAGGCAGAAATTCCCCATATTTTGGAGCAAAATTGCAGAAATTCCCCTAATTGTGGGGCAAAAAGGAAGAAATTCCCTACATGTTGGGGCTAAAAGACAGAAATTCTCCTTATTTTTGGAAAAACCTAGAAATTCAACTCATTTTGATACAAAATTGCAGAAATTTCACTTATTCTAGGGAAAAAAGGCAGAAATTTTCCTTATTTTGGGGCAAAGAGGCAGAAATTCCTAATATTTTGTGGCAAAAATGCAGAAATTCACATTATTTTGAGGTAAAAAGGCTGAAATTCCCCTTATTTGGGGGCAAAAAAGCAGAAATTTCCCTTATTTTGGAGCAAAATTGCAGAAATTTCACTTATTTCAGGGTAATAAGTCAGAAATTCTCCTTATTTTGGAGCAAAAAAGTCAGAAATTCTCTTTGTTTTGGGGGAAAAAGCCAGAAATTCCACTTATTTAGAGGCAAAAAGGCAGAAATTCCCCTTATTTTGAAGCAAAAATGAAGATATTTCTCTTTTATATGGCAAAAAGGTATGCATTCCCCTTATTTTCTGGCAAAAAGGCAGAAATTCCCCGTATTTTGGAGCAAAATTGCAGAAATTCCCCTAATTGTGGGGCAAAAAGGCAGAAATTCCCTATATGTTGGGGCAAAAAGAAAGAAATTCTCTTTATTTTAGGGCAAAACTCAGAAATTCCACTTATTTTGATACAAAATTGCAGAAATTTCACTTATTCTAGGGAAAAAAGGTAGAAATTTTTCTTATTTTGGGGCAAAAAGGCAGAAATTCCTAATATTTTGTGGCAAAAATGCAGAAATTCCCCTTATTTTGAGGTAAAAAGGCTGAAATTCCCCTTATTTGGGGGCAAAACCGCAGAAATTTCCCTTATTTTGGAGCAAAATTTCAGAAATTTCGCTTATTTCAGGGTAATAAGTCAGAAATTCCCCTTATTTTGGAGCAAAAAAGTCAGAAATTCCCTTTGTTTTGGGGGAAAAAGACAGAAATTCCACTTATTTAGAGGCAAAAAGGCAGAAATTCCTTTTATTTTGGAGCAAAAATGAAGAAATTTCCTTTCTTTATGGCAAAAAGCTATGCATTCCCCTTATTTTCGGGCAAAAAGGCAGAAATTCCCCGTATTTTGGAGTAAAATTGCATAAATTCCCCTAATTTTGGGGCAAATGCAGAAATTCCCTTTATTTTGGGGCAAAAATCAGAAATTCCCTTTATTTTGGGGCCAAATTCCAGAAATTTTCTTTATTTTGGGGCAAAATTGCAGGAATTTACCTTATTTTGGGGCAAAATTGCAGAAATTTTCCTTATTTTGGGGCAAAAAGGCAGAAATTTCCCTTATTTTGAGGTAATAAGGTTGAAATTCCCCTTATTTTGTGGTAAAAAGGTAGAAATTCCCCTTTTTTGGGGTAAAATTGCAGAAATTTCAAATATTTCAGGGCAAAATGGCAGAAATTCCTCTTATTTTAAGGCAAAAAGTTGAAATCCCCAATTTTTAACTAAAATTGAAGAAATTTCACCTATTTCAAGAAAAAAGGCAGAAATTCCAATTAATTTCGGGCAAAAAGGCAGAAATGACCCGTATTTTGGAGCAAAATTGCAGAAATTCTCCTAATTGTGGGGCAAAAAGGCAGAAATTCCCTATATGTTGGGGCAAAAAGACAGAAATTCTCCTTATTTTGGGGCAAAACTCAGAAATTCCACTTAATTTAGGGCAAAATTGCAGAAATTTCACTTATTTCAGAGAAAAAAGGCAGAAATTTTCCTTATTTTGGGGCAAAAAGGCAGAAATTTCCCTTATTTGGGGGCAATAAACAGAAATTCCCCTTATTTTGGGTCAAAATTGCAGAAATTTCTCTTATTATGGGGAAAAATTGCAGAAATTTCTCTTATTTTAGGGCAAAATTGCAGAAATTTCACTTATTTAAGAGAAAAAAAGCAAAAATTTTTCTTATTTTGGGGCAAAAAGGCAGAAATTCCCATTATTTTGGGGCAAAAATTCAGAAATTCACCTTATTTTGGAATAAAATTGCAGAAATTTCACATATTTCAGGGCAAAAAAGCAGAAATTTTCCTTATTTTGAGGCAAAATTGCAGAAATTTCACTTATTTTAGGGTAATAAGTCAGAAATTTTCCTTATTTTGGGGCAAAAGACAGAAATTCTCTTTGTTTTGGGAAAAAAATACAGAAATTCCACTTATTTAGAGGCAAAAAGGCAGAAATTCCCCTTATTTTCGAGCAACAATGAAGAAATTTCCGTTTTTTATGGCAAAAAAAGTATGCATTCCACTTATTTTCGGGTAAAAATGCTGAAGTTCCCCGTATTTTGGAGCAAAATTGCAGAAATTCCCCTAATTGTGGGGCAAAAAGGCAGAAATTCCCTATAGGTTGGGGCAAACAAACAGAAATTCTTCTTATTTTGGGGTAAATCTCAGAAATTCCACTTATTTTGGGGCAAAATTCCAGAAATTTCCCTTATTTTGGGGCATAATTGCAGAAATTTCAATTATTTCAGAGAAAAAAATCAAAAATTTTTCTTATTTTGGGGCAAAAAGGCAGAAATTCCCTTTATTTTGGGGCAAAAATCAGAAATTTTCCTTATTTTGGGGAAAAATTGCAGAAATTTACCTTATTATGGGGCAAAATTGCAGAAATTTACCTTATTTTATGGCCAAATTGCAGAAATTTCCCTTATTTGGGGCAAAATTGCAGTAATTTCACTTTTTTTCAGGTAAAAAGGCTGAAATATCCTTTTTTTGGGGCAAAAAAGGAGAAATTCCCCTTATTTTGGGGCAAAATTGCAGAAATTCCCCTTATTGTGGGGTAAAATTGCAGAAATTTCAAATATTTCAGGGCAAAATAGCAGAAATTCCCCTTATTTTAAGGCAAAAAATAAAATCCCTAATTTTTGACTAAAATTGAAAAAATTACACTTATTTCGGGACAAAAAGGCAGAAATTACAATTAATTTCGGGCAAAAAGGCATAAAAGACCCGTATTTTGGAGCAAACTTGCAGAAATTCCCCTAATATTGGTGCAAAAATGCAGAAATTCCTTTTATTTTGGGGCAAAAATGAAGAAATTCTTCATATTTTGGTGCAAAAATCAGAAATTTACCTTATTTTGAAGTAAAATGCTGAAAGTCCCCATATTTTGGGGCAAAAGGCAGAAATTTCCCTTATTTTGGGGCAAATTTGCAAAAATTTCACTTATTTCAGGGTAATAAGTCAGAAATTTTCCTTATTTTGGGGCAAAAAAGACAGAAATTCCCTTTGTTTTGGGAAAAAAAGACAGAAATTCCACTTATTTAGAGGCTAAAAGCCAGAAATTCCCCTTATTTTGGAGCAAAAATGAAGATATTTCCTTTTTATATGGCAAAAAGGTATGCATTCCCCTTATTTTCAGGCAAAAAGGCAGAAATTCCCCATATTTTGGAGCAAAATTGCAGAAATTCCCCTAATTGTGGGGCAAAAAGGAAGAAATTCCCTACATGTTGGGGCTAAAAGACAGAAATTCTCCTTATTTTTGGAAAAACCTAGAAATTCAACTCATTTTGATACAAAATTGCAGAAATTTCACTTATTCTAGGGAAAAAAGGCAGAAATTTTCCTTATTTTGGGGCAAAGAGGCAGAAATTCCTAATATTTTGTGGCAAAAATGCAGAAATTCACATTATTTTGAGGTAAAATAGCTGAAATTCCCCTTATTTGGGGGCAAAAAAGCAGAAATTTCCCTTATTTTGGAGCAAAATTGCAGAAATTTCACTTATTTCAGGGTAATAAGTCAGAAATTCTCCTTATTTTGGAGCAAAAAAGTCAGAAATTCTCTTTGTTTTGGGGGAAATAGCCAGAAATTCCACTTATTTAGAGGCAAAAAGGCAGAAATTCCCCTTATTTTGAAGCAAAAATGAAGATATTTCTCTTTTATATGGCAAAAAGGTATGCATTCCCCTTATTTTCTGGCAAAAAGGCAGAAATTCCCCGTATTTTGGAGCAAAATTGCAGAAATTCCCCTAATTGTGGGGCAAAAAGGCAGAAATTCCCTATATGTTGGGGCAAAAAGAAAGAAATTCTCTTTATTTTAGGGCAAAACTCAGAAATTCCACTTATTTTGATACAAAATTGCAGAAATTTCACTTATTCTAGGGAAAAAAGGTAGAAATTTTTCTTATTTTGGGGCAAAAAGGCAGAAATTCCTAATATTTTGTGGCAAAAATGCAGAAATTCCCCTTATTTTGAGGTAAAAAGGCTGAAATTCCCCTTATTTGGGGGCAAAACCGCAGAAATTTCCCTTATTTTGGAGCAAAATTTCAGAAATTTCACTTATTTCAGGGTAATAAGTCAGAAATTCCCCTTATTTTGGAGCAAAAAAGTCAGAAATTCCCTTTGTTTTGGGGGAAAAAGACAGAAATTCCACTTATTTAGAGGCAAAAAGGCAGAAATTCCTTTTATTTTGGAGCAAAAATGAAGAAATTTCCTTTCTTTATGGCAAAAAGCTATGCATTCCCCTTATTTTCGGGCAAAAAGGCAGAAATTCCCCGTATTTTGGAGTAAAATTGCATAAATTCCCCTAATTTTGGGGCAAATGCAGAAATTCCCTTTATTTTGGGGCAAAAATCAGAAATTCCCTTTATTTTGGGGCCAAATTCCAGAAATTTTCTTTATTTTGGGGCAAAATTGCAGGAATTTACCTTATTTTGGGGCAAAATTGCAGAAATTTTCCTTATTTTGGGGCAAAAAGGCAGAAATTTCCCTTATTTTGAGGTAATAAGGTTGAAATTCCCCTTATTTTGTGGTAAAAAGGTAGAAATTCCCCTTTTTTGGGGTAAAATTGCAGAAATTTCAAACATTTCAGGGCAAAATGGCAGAAATTCCTCTTATTTTAAGGCAAAAAGTTGAAATCCCCAATTTTTAACTAAAATTGAAGAAATTTCACCTATTTCAAGAAAAAAGGCAGAAATTCCAATTAATTTCGGGCAAAAAGGCAGAAATGACCCGTATTTTGGAGCAAAATTGCAGAAATTCTCCTAATTGTGGGGCAAAAAGGCAGAAATTCCCTATATGTTGGGGCAAAAAGACAGAAATTCTCCTAATTTTGGGGCAAAACTCAGAAATTCCACTTAATTTAGGGCAAAATTGCAGAAATTTCACTTATTTCAGAGAAAAAAGGCAGAAATTTTCCTTATTTTGGGGCAAAAAGGCAGAAATTCCTAATATTTTGTGGCAAAAATGCAGAAATTCCCCTTATTAAGAGGTAAAAAGGCTGAAATTCTCTTTATTTTGGGGAAAAAGGCAGAAATTTCCCTTATTTAGGGGCAAAAAACAGAAATTCCCCTTATTTTGGGGCAAAATTGCAGAAATTTCTCTTATTATGGGGAAAAATTGCAGAAATTTCGCTTATTTTAGGGCAAAATTGAAGAAATTTCACTTATTTAAGAGAAAAAAAGCAAAAATTTTTCTTATTTTGGGGCAAAAAGGCAGAAATTCCCAATATTTTGGGGCAAAAATTCAGAAATTCACCTTATTTTGGAATAAAATTGCAGAAATTTCACATATTTCAGGGCAAAAAGGCAGAAATTTTCCTTATTTTGAGGCAAAATTGCAGAAATTTCACTTATTTTAGGGTAATAAGTCAGAAATTTTCCTTATTTTGGAGCAAAAGACAGATATTCTCTTTGTTTGGGAAAAAAATACAGAAATTCCACTTATTTCGAGGCATAAAGGCAGAAATTCCCCTAATTTCGAGCAACAATGAAGAAATTTCCGTTTTTTATGGCAAAAAAGTATGCATTCCACTTATTTTCGGGTAAAAATGCTGAAGTTCCCCGTATTTTGGAGCAAAATTGCAGAAACTCCCCTAATTGTGGGGCAAAAAGTCAGAAATTCCCTATATGTTGGGGCAAACAAACAGAAATTCTTCTTATTTTGGGGTAAATCTCAGAAATTCCACTTATTTTGGGGCAAAATTCCAGAAATTTCCCTTATTTTGGGGCATAATTGCAGAAATTTCAATTATTTCAGAGAAAAAAAGCAAAAATTTTTCTTATTTTGGGGCAAAAAGGCAGAAATTCCCTTTATTTTGGGGCAAAAATCAGAAATTCCCCTTATTTTGGGGCAAAATTGCAGAAATTTACCTTAATATGGGGCAAAATTGCAGAAATTTCCCTTGTTTGGGGCAAAATTGCAGTTATTTAACTTATTTTCAGGTAAAAATGTTGAAATTTCCTTTATTTTGCAGCAAAAAAGGAGAAATTCCCTTATTTGGGGCAAAATTGCAGTAATTTTCCTTATTATGGGGCAAAAAGGCAGAAATTCCGTATATTTTGTGCCAAAAATGCAGAAATTCCCCTTATCTTGAGGTAAAAAGGCTGAAATTCCCCTTATTTGAAGGCAAAAAGGCAGAAATTTCTTTTATTTTGGAGCAAAATGGCAGAAATTTCATTTATTTCAGGGTAATAAGTCAGAAATTTTCCTTATTTTGGGGAAAAATTGCAGTAATTTCACTTATTTCAGGGTAATAAGTCAGAAATTCCCCTTATTTTGGAGCAAAAAAGTCAGAAATTCCCTTTGTTTTGGGGGAAAAAACAGAAATTTCACTTATTTAGAGGCAAAAAGGCAGAAATTCCCCTTATTTTTGAGCAAAAATGAAGAAATTTCCCTTTTTTATGGCAAAAAGGTATGCATTCCCCTTATTTTCGGGCAAAAGGGCAGAAATTCCCCGTATTTTGGAGCAAAATTGCATAAATTTCCCTAATTTTGGGACAAATGCAGAAATTCCCTTTATTTTGGGGCAAAAATAAGAAATTCCCCTTATTTTGGGGCAAAATTCCAGAAATTTTCTTTATTTTGGGGCAAAATTGCAGGAATTTACCTTATTTTGTGGCAATATTGCAGAAATTTCTCTTATTTGGGGCAAAATTGCAGAAATTTCACTTATTTTCATGTAAAAAGGCTGAAATTTCTTTTATTTTGGGGCAAAAAGGGAGAAATTCCTCTTATTTTGGGTCAAAATTGCAGAAATTTTCCTTATTTTGGGGCAAAAAGGTAGAAATTTCCCTTATTTTGAGGTAATAAGGTTTAAATTCCCCTTATTTTGGGGCAATAAGGCAGAAATTCCCCTTGTTTTGGGGTAAAATTGCAGGAATTTCAAATATTTCAGGGCAAAATGACAGAATTTCCTCTTATTTGAAGGCAAAAAGATGAAATCCCTAATTTTTGGCTAAAATTGAGGAAATTTCACTTATTCCGGGACAAAAAGGCAGAAATTCCAATTAATTTCGGGCAAAAAGGCAGAAATGACCCGTATTTTGGAGCAAAATTGCAGAAATTCCCCTAACTGTTGGGCAAAAAGGCAGAAATTCCCTATATGTTGGGGCAAAAAGACAGAAATTCTCCTTATTTTGGGGCAAAACTCAGAAATTCCACTTATTTTGGGGCAAAATTGCAGAAATTTCACTTATTTCAGAGAAAAAAGGCAGAAATTTTCCTTATTTTGGGGCAAAAAGGCAGAAATTCCTAATATTTTGTTGCAAAAATGCAGAAATTCCCCTTATTAAGAGGTAAAAAGGCTGAAATTCCCCTTATTTGGGGGGAAAAGGCAGAAATTTCCCTTATTTGGGGGCAAAAAACAGAAATTCCCCTTATTTTGGGGCAAATTTGCAGAAATTTCACTTATTTCAGGGTAATAAGTCAGAAATTTCCCTTATTTTGGGGCAAAAAAGACAGAAATTCTCTTTGTTTTGGGAAAAAATACAGAAATTCCACTTATTTAGAGGCAAAAAGGCAGAAATTCCCCTTATTTTGGAGCAACAATGAAGAAATTTCCCTTTTTTATGGCAAAAAAGTATGCATTCCACTTATTTTCGGGCAAAAAGGCTGAAGTTCCCCGTATTTTGGAGCAAAATTGCAGAAATTCCCCAAATTGTGGGGCAAAAAGGCAGAAATTCCCTATATGTTGGGGCAAAAAAACAGAAATTCTCCTTATTTTAAAGAAAAACTCAGAAATTCCACATATTTTGGGGCAAAATTCCAGAAATTTCCTTTATTTTAGGGCAAAATTGCAGAAATTTCAATTATTTCCGAGAAAAAAAGCAAAAATTTTTCTTATTTTGGTGCAAAAGGGCAGAAATTCCCTTTATTTTAGGGCAAAAATCAGAAATTCCCTTTATTTTGGGGCAAAATTGCAGAAATTTACCTTATTTTGGGGCAAAATTGCAGAAATTTTTCTTATCTGGGGCAAAATTGAATTAATTTCACTTATTTTCAAGTAAAAAGGCTGAAATTTCCTTTATTTTGTGGCAAAAAAGAAAAAATTCACCTTATTTTGGGGCAAAATTGCAGTAATTTTACTTCATATGGGGCAAAAAGACAGAAATTTTGTATATTTTGTGCTAAAATACAGAAATTCGCCTTATTTTGAGGTAAAAAGGCTGAAATTACCATTATTTGGGGGCAAAAAGGCAGAAGTTTCATTTATTTTTGAGCAAAATTGCAGAAATTTCATTTATTTCAGGGAAATAAGTCAGAAATTCCCCTTATTTTGGGGTAAAAAAGACAGAAATTCCTCTTGTTTTGGGGGAAAAAGATAGAAATTCCACTTATTTAGAGGCAAAAAGGCAGAAATTCTCCTTATTTTGGAGCAAAAATGAAGAAATTTCCCTTATATATGGAAAAAAGGTATGCATTCCCCTTATTTTCGGGCAAAAAGGCAGAAATTCCCCGTATTTTGGAGCAAAATTGCAGAAATTCCCCAAATTGTGGGGCAAAAAGACAGAAATTCCCTATATGTTGGGTCAAAAAGACAGAAATTCTCCTTATTTTGGGGCAAAACTCAGAAATTCCACTTATTTTGGGGCAAAATTGCAGAAATTTCACTTATTTCAAGGAAAAAAGGCAGAAATTTTTATTATTTTGGGGCAAAATGCAGAAATTCCTAATATTTTGTGGACACAAATGCAGAAATTCCCCTATTTTGAGGTAAAAAGGCTGAAATTCCCATTATTTGAGGGCAAAAAGGCAGAAATTTCCCTTATTTTGGGGTAAAATTGCAGAAATTTCACTTATTTCAGGGTAATAAATCAGAAATTCCTCTTATTTTGGGGCAAAATTGAGAAATTCTATTATTTTTGGGGGAAAAAGACAGAAATTCCACTTATTTAGAGGCAAAAGGCAGAAATTCCCCTTATTTTGGAGCAAAAATGAAGAAATTTCACTTTTTTATGGCAAAAAGTTATGCATTCCTCTTATTTTCGGGCAAAAAGGCAGAAATTCCCTGTATTTTGGAGCGAAATTGCAGAAATTCCCCAAATTTTGGGGCAAAAGGCAGAAATTCCCTTTATTTTGGGGCAAAAATCAGAAATCCTTCTGATTTTGGGGCAAAATTCCATAAATTTCCTTTATTTTGGGGCAAAATTGCAGAAATTTACCTTATTTTGGGGCAAAATTCCAGAAATTTCCTTATTTAGGGCAAAATTGCAGTAATTTCACTTATTTTCAGGTAAAAAGGCTGAAATTTTCTTTATTTTGGGGCAAAATTGCAGAAATTTTCCTTATTATGGGGCAAAAAAGCAGAAATTCCGTAAATTATGTGGCAAAAATGCAGAAATTCCCCTTATTTTGAGGTAAAAGTTGAAATCCCCCTTATTTGGGGGCAAAAAGGCAGAAATTTCCCTTATTTTGGTGAAAAATTGCAGAAATTTTACTTATTTCAGGGTAATAGGTCAGAAATTCCCCTTATTTTGGGGCAAAAAAGACAGAAATTCCCTTTGTTTTGGGGGGAAAAACAGAAATTCCACTTATTTAGAGGCAAAAAGGCAGAAATTCCCCTTATTTTGGAGCAAAAATGAAGAAATTTCCCTTTTATATGGCAAAAAGTTATGAATTCCCTTTATTTTTGGGCAAAAAGGCAAAAATTCCCCGTATTTTGGAGCAAAATTGCAGAAATTCCCCTATTTGTGGGCCAAAAATCCAGAAATTCCCTATATTTTGGGTTAAAAAGACAGAAATTCTTCTTATTTTGCGGCAAAACTCAGAAATTCTACATGTTTTGGGGCAAAATTGCAGAAATTTCACTTATTTCAGGGAAAAAAGGCAGAAATTTTCCTTATTTTGTGGCAAAAAGGCAGAAATTTTTAATATTTTGTGGCAAAAATGCAGAAATTCCCCTTATTTTGAGGTAAAAAGGCTGAAATTCCCCTTATTTGGGGGCAAAAATGCAGAAATTATCCATTATTTTGGGGCAAAATTACAGAAATTTCAATTATTTCAGGGTAATAAGTCTGAAATTCCGCTTATTTTGGGGCAAAAAAGACAGAAATTCCTTTTGTTTTGGGGGAAAAAGACAGAAATTCCACTTATTTAGAGGCAAAAAGGCAGAAATTCCCTTTATATTGGAGCAAAAATGAAGAAATTTCCCTTATATATGGCAAAAAGGTATGCATTCCCCTTATGTTCGGGCAAAAAGGCAGAAATTCCCCGTATTTTGGAGCAAAATTGCAGAAATTTTCCTAATTGTGGGGCAAAAAGGCAGAAATTCCCTATATGTTGGGGCAAAAAGCCAGAAATTCTCCATATTTTGGGGCAAAACTCAGAAATTCCAATTATTTTCGGGTAAAATTGCAGAAATTTTACATATTTCAGAGCAAAAAGTCAGAAATTTTGTTTATTTTGGGGCAAAATTGCAGAAATTTCACTTATTTCAGGGTAATAAGTCAGAAATTTTCCTTATTTTGGGGCAAAAAAGACAGAAATTCTCTTTGTTTTGGGAAAAAATACAGAAATTCCACTTATTTAGAGGCAAAAAGGCAGAAATTCCCCTTATTTTGGAGCAACAATGAAGAAATTTCCCTTTTTTATGGCAAAAAAGTATGCATTCCACTTATTTTCGGGCAAAAAGGCTGAAGTTCCCCGTATTTTGGAGCAAAATTGCAGAAATTCCCCTAATTGTGGGGCAAAAAGGCAGAAATTCCCTATATGTTGGGGCAAAAAAACAGAAATTCTCCTTATTTTGGGGTAAAACTCAGAAATTCCACTTATTTTGGGGCAAAAATCCAGAAATTTCCCTTATTTTGGGGCAAAATTGCAGAAATTTCAATTATTCGAAAAAAAAAATCAAAAATTTTTCTTATTTTGGGGCAAAAAGGCAGAAATTCTCTTTATTTTGTGTCAAAAATCAGAAATTCCCTTTATTTTGGGGCAAAATTGCAGAAATTTTCCTTATTTGGGGCAAAATTGAAGTAATTTCACTTATTTTCAGGTAAAAAGGCAGAAATTCCCTTTATTTTGGGGCAAAAATCAGAAATCCCCTTTATTTTTGGGCAAAATTCCATAAATTTCCTTTATTTTGGGGCAAAATTGAAGAAATTTACCTTATTTTGGGGCAAAATTCCAAAAATTTTTTATTTGGGGCAAAATTGCAGTAATTTCACTTATTTTCAGGTAAAAAGGCTGAAATTTCCTTTATTTTGCGGCAAACAAAAAGAAATTCCCCTTATTTTGGGGCAAAATTGCAGTAATTTTCCTTCATATGAGGCAAAAAGACAGAAATTCCATATATTTTGTTCCAAAAATGCAGAAATTCCCCTTTATTTTGAGGTAAAAAGGCTGAAATTCCCCTTATTTGGGGGAAAATGCAGAAATTTCTTTTATTTTTGAGCAAAAATGCAGAAATTTCATTTATTTTAGGGTAATAAGTCAGAAATTCCCCTTATTTTGGGGCAAAAAAGACAGAAATTCCTTTTGTTTTGGGGGAAAAAGACAGAAATTCCACTTATTTAGAGGCAAAAAGGCAGAAATTCCCCTTATTTTGGAGCAAAAATGAAGAAATTTCCCTTATATATGGCAAAAAGGTATGCATTCTCCTTATTTTCGGGCAAAGAAACAGAAATTCCCCGTATTTTGGAGCAAAATTGCAGAAATTCCTCTAACTGTGGGGCAAAAATGCAGAAATTCCCTATAAGTTGGGGCAAAAAGACAGAAATTCTCTATATTTTGGGGCAAAACTCAGAAATTCCACTTATTTTGGGGCAAAATTGCAGAAATTTCACTTATTTCAAAAAAAAAGGCAGAAATTTTCCTTATTTTGGGGCAAAAAGGCAGAAATTTCTAATATTTTGTGGCAAAAATGCAGAAATTCACATTATTTTGAGGTAAAAAGCCTGAAATTCCCCTTATTTGGGGGCAAAAAGGCAGAAATTTCCCTAATTTTAGAGCAAATTTGCAGAAATTTCACTTATTTCAGGGTAATAAGTCAGAAATTCCCCTTATTTTGGAGCAAAAAAGTAAGAAATTCCCTTTGTTTTGGGGGAAAAAGACAGAAATTCCACTTATTTAGAGGCAAAAAGGCAGAAATTCTCCTTATTTTGGAGCAAAAATGAAAAAATTTCTCTTTTTTATGGCAAAAAGGTATGCATTCCCCTTATTTTCAGGCAAAAAGGCAGAAATTCCCCGTATTTTGGAGTAAAATTGCATAAATTCCCCTAATTTTGGGGCAAATGCAAAAATTCCCTTTATTTTGGGGCAAAAATGAGATATTCCCTTTATTTTGGGGCAAAATTCCAGAAATTTTCTTTATTTTGGGGCAAAATTGCAGGAATTTACCTTATTTTGGGGCAAAATTGCAGAAATTTTCCTTATTTTGGGGCAAAAAGGCAGAAATTTTCCTTATTTTGGGGCAAAAAGGCAGAAATTTCCCTTATTTTGAGGTAATAAGGTTGAAATTCCCCTTATTTTGTGGCAAAAAGGTAGAAATTCCCTTTTTTTGGGGGGTAAAATTGCAGAAATTTCAAATATTTCAGGGCAAAATGGCAGAAATTCCTTTTATTTTAAGGCAAAAAGTTGAAATCCCCAATTTTTAACTAAAATTGAAGAAATTTCACTATTTCGGGAAAAAAGGCAGAAATTCCAATTAATTTTGGGCAAAAAGGCAAAAATGACCCGTATTTTGGAGCAAAATTGCAGAAATTCTCCTAATTGTGAGGCAAAAAGGCAGAAATTCCCTATATGTTGGGGCAAAAAGACAGAAATTCTCCTTATTTTGGGGCAAAACTCAGAAATTCCACTTATTTTGGGGCAAAATTGCAGAAATTTCACTTATTTCAGAAAAAAAAGGGAGAAATTTTCCTTATATTGGGGCAAAAAGGCAGAAATTTCCCTTATTTTGAGGTAATAAGGTTGAAATTCCCCTTATTTTGTGGCAAAAAGGTAGAAATTCCCCTTTTTTTGGGGTAAAATTGCAGAAATTTCAAATATTTCAGGGCAAAATGGCAGAAATTCCTCTTATTTTAAGGCAAAAATTGAAATCCCTAATTTTTAACTAAAATTGAAGAAATTTCAACTATTTCAAGAAAAAAGGCAGAAATTCCAATTAATTTCGGGCAAAAAGGCAGAAATGACCCGTATTTTGGAGCAAAATTGCAGAAATTCTCCTAATTGTGGGGCAAAAAGGCAGAAATTCCCTATATGTTGGGGCAAAAAGACAGAAATTCTCCTTATTTTGGGGCAAAACTCAGAAATTCCACTTAATTTAGGGCAAAATTGCAGAAATTTCACTTATTTCAGAGAAAAAAGGCAGAAATTTTCCTTATTTTGGGGCAAAAAGGCAGAAATTCCTAATATTTTGTGGCAAAAATGCAGAAATTCCTCTTATTAAGAGGTAAAAAGGCTGAAATTCTCTTTATTTTGGGGAAAAAGGCAGAAATTTCCCTTATTTAGGGGCAAAAAACAGAAATTCCCCTTATTTTGGGGCAAAATTGCAGAAATTTCTCTTATTATGGGGAAAAATTGCAGAAATTTCGCTTATTTTAGGGCAAAATTGAAGAAATTTCACTTATTTAAGAGAAAAAAAGCAAAAATTTTTCTTATTTTGGGGCAAAAAGGCAGAAATTCCCAATATTTTGGGGCAAAAATTCAGAAATTCACCTTATTTTGGAATAAAATTGCAGAAATTTCACATATTTCAGGGCAAAAAGGCAGAAATTTTCCTTATTTTGAGGCAAAATTGCAGAAATTTCACTTATTTTAGGGTAATAAGTCAGAAATTTTCCTTATTTTGGGGCAAAAGACAGATATTCTCTTTGTTTTGGGAAAAAAATACAGAAATTCCACTTATTTCGAGGCATAAAGGCAGAAATTCCCCTAATTTCGAGCAACAATGAAGAAATTTACGTTTTTTATGGCAAAAAAGTATGCATTCCACTTATTTTCGGGTAAAAATGCTGAAGTTCCCCGTATTTTGGAGCAAAATTGCAGAAACTCCCCTAATTGTGGGGCAAAAAGGCAGAAATTCCCTATATGTTGGGGCAAACAAACAGAAATTCTTCTTATTTTGGGGTAAATCTCAGAAATTCCACTTATTTTGGGGCAAAATTCCAGAAATTTCCCTTATTTTGGGGCATAATTGCAGAAATTTCAATTATTTCAGAGAAAAAAGCAAAAATTTTTCTTATTTTGGGGCAAAAAGGCAGAAATTCCCTTTATTTTGGGGCAAAAATCAGAAATTCCCCTTATTTTGGGGCAAAATTGCAGAAATTTACCTTATTATGGGGCAAAATTGCAGAAATTTCCCTTGTTTGGGGCAAAATTGCAGTAATTTAACTTATTTTCAGGTAAAAATGTTGAAATTTCCTTTATTTTGCAGCAAAAAAGGAGAAATTCCCTTATTTTGGGGCAAAATTGCAGTAATTTTCCTTATTATGGGGCAAAAAGGCAGAAATTCCGTATATTTTGTGCCAAAAATGCAGAAATTCCCCTTATCTTGAGGTAAAAAGGCTGAAATTCCCCTTATTTGAAGGCAAAAAGGCAGAAATTTCTTTTATTTTGGAGCAAAATGGCAGAAATTTCATTTATTTCAGGGTAATAAGTCAGAAATTTCCCTTATTTTGGGGAAAAATTGCAGTAATTTCACTTATTTCAGGGTAATAAGTCAGAAATTCCCCTTATTTTGGAGCAAAAAAGTCAGAAATTCCCTTTGTTTTGGGGGAAAAAACAGAAATTTCACTTATTTAGAGGCAAAAAGGCAGAAATTCCCCTTATTTTGGAGCAAAAATGAAGAAATTTCCCTTTTTTATGGCAAAAAGGTATGCATTCCCCTTATTTTCGGGCAAAAGGGCAGAAATTCCCCGTATTTTGGAGCAAAATTGCATAAATTTCCCTAATTTTGGGACAAATGCAGAAATTCCCTTTATTTTGGGGCAAAAATCAGAAATTCCCCTTATTTTGGGGCAAAATTCCAGAAATTTTCTTTATTTTGGGGCAAAATTGCAGGAATTTACCTTATTTTGTGGCAATATTGCAGAAATTTCTCTTATTTGGGGCAAAATTGCAGAAATTTCACTTATTTTCATGTAAAAAGGCTGAAATTTCTTTTATTTTGGGGCAAATAGGGAGAAATTCCTCTTATTTTGGGTCAAAATTGCAGAAATTTTCCTTATTTTGGGGCAAAAAGGTAGAAATTTCCCTTATTTTGAGGTAATAAGGTTTAAATTCCCCTTATTTTGGGGCAATAAGGCAGAAATTCCCCTTATTTTGGGGTAAAATTGCAGGAATTTCAAATATTTCAGGGCAAAATGACAGAATTTCCTCTTATTTGAAGGCAAAAAGATGAAATCCCTAATTTTTGGCTAAAATTGAGGAAATTTCACTTATTCCGGGACAAAAAGGCAGAAATTCCAATTAATTTCGGGCAAAAAGGCAGAAATGACCCGTATTTTGGAGCAAAATTGCAGAAATTCCCCTAACTGTTGGGCAAAAAGGCAGAAATTCCCTATATGTTGGGGCAAAAAGACAGAAATTCTCCTTATTTTGGGGCAAAACTCAGAAATTCCACTTATTTTGGGGCAAAATTGCAGAAATTTCACTTATTTCAGAGAAAAAAGGCAGAAATTTTCCTTATTTTGGGGCAAAAAGGCAGAAATTCCTAATATTTTGTTGCAAAAATGCAGAAATTCCCCTTATTAAGAGGTAAAAAGGCTGAAATTCCCCTTATTTGGGGGGAAAAGGCAGAAATTTCCCTTATTTGGGGGCAAAAAACAGAAATTCCCCTTATTTTGGGGCAAATTTGCAGAAATTTCACTTATTTCAGGGTAATAAGTCAGAAATTTCCCTTATTTTGGGGCAAAAAAGACAGAAATTCTCTTTGTTTTGGGAAAAAATACAGAAATTCCACTTATTTAGAGGCAAAAAGGCAGAAATTCCCCTTATTTTGGAGCAACAATGAAGAAATTTCCCTTTTTTATGGCAAAAAAGTATGCATTCCACTTATTTTCGGGCAAAAAGGCTGAAGTTCCCCGTATTTTGGAGCAAAATTGCAGAAATTCCCCAAATTGTGGGGCAAAAAGGCAGAAATTCCCTATATGTTGGGGCAAAAAAACAGAAATTCTCCTTATTTTAAAGAAAAACTCAGAAATTCCACATATTTTGGGGCAAAATTCCAGAAATTTCCTTTATTTTAGGGCAAAATTGCAGAAATTTCAATTATTTCCGAGAAAAAAAGCAAAAATTTTTCTTATTTTGGTGCAAAAGGGCAGAAATTCCCTTTATTTTAGGGCAAAAATCAGAAATTCCCTTTATTTTGGGGCAAAATTGCAGAAATTTACCTTATTTTGGGGCAAAATTGCAGAAATTTTTCTTATCTGGGGCAAAATTGAATTAATTTCACTTATTTTCAAGTAAAAAGGCTGAAATTTCCTTTATTTTGTGGCAAAAAAGAAAAAATTCACCTTATTTTGGGGCAAAATTGCAGTAATTTTACTTCATATGGGGCAAAAAGACAGAAATTTTGTATATTTTGTGCTAAAATACAGAAATTCGCCTTATTTTGAGGTAAAAAGGCTGAAATTACCATTATTTGGGGGCAAAAAGGCAGAAGTTTCATTTATTTTTGAGCAAAATTGCAGAAATTTCATTTATTTCAGGGAAATAAGTCAGAAATTCCCCTTATTTTGGGGTAAAAAAGACAGAAATTCCTCTTGTTTTGGGGGAAAAAGATAGAAATTCCACTTATTTAGAGGCAAAAAGGCAGAAATTCTCCTTATTTTGGAGCAAAAATGAAGAAATTTCCCTTATATATGGAAAAAAGGTATGCATTCCCCTTATTTTCGGGCAAAAAGGCAGAAATTCCCCGTATTTTGGAGCAAAATTGCAGAAATTCCCCAAATTGTGGGGCAAAAAGACAGAAATTCCCTATATGTTGGGTCAAAAAGACAGAAATTCTCCTTATTTTGGGGCAAAACTCAGAAATTCCACTTATTTTGGGGCAAAATTGCAGAAATTTCACTTATTTCAAGGAAAAAAGGCAGAAATTTTTATTATTTTGGGGCAAAATGCAGAAATTCCTAATATTTTGTGGACACAAATGCAGAAATTCCCCTATTTTGAGGTAAAAAGGCTGAAATTCCCATTATTTGAGGGCAAAAAGGCAGAAATTTCCCTTATTTTGGGGTAAAATTGCAGAAATTTCACTTATTTCAGGGTAATAAATCAGAAATTCCTCTTATTTTGGGGCAAAATTGAGAAATTCTATTATTTTTGGGGGAAAAAGACAGAAATTCCACTTATTTAGAGGCAAAAGGCAGAAATTCCCCTTATTTTGGAGCAAAAATGAAGAAATTTCACTTTTTTATGGCAAAAAGTTATGCATTCCTCTTATTTTCGGGCAAAAAGGCAGAAATTCCCTGTATTTTGGAGCGAAATTGCAGAAATTCCCCAAATTTTGGGGCAAAAGGCAGAAATTCCCTTTATTTTGGGGCAAAAATCAGAAATCCTTCTGATTTTGGGGCAAAATTCCATAAATTTCCTTTATTTTGGGGCAAAATTGCAGAAATTTACCTTATTTTGGGGCAAAATTCCAGAAATTTCCTTATTTAGGGCAAAATTGCAGTAATTTCACTTATTTTCAGGTAAAAAGGCTGAAATTTTCTTTATTTTGGGGCAAAATTGCAGAAATTTTCCTTATTATGGGGCAAAAAAGCAGAAATTCCGTAAATTATGTGGCAAAAATGCAGAAATTCCCCTTATTTTGAGGTAAAAGTTGAAATCCCCCTTATTTGGGGGCAAAAAGGCAGAAATTTCCCTTATTTTGGTGAAAAATTGCAGAAATTTTACTTATTTCAGGGTAATAGGTCAGAAATTCCCCTTATTTTGGGGCAAAAAAGACAGAAATTCCCTTTGTTTTGGGGGGAAAAACAGAAATTCCACTTATTTAGAGGCAAAAAGGCAGAAATTCCCCTTATTTTGGAGCAAAAATGAAGAAATTTCCCTTTTATATGGCAAAAAGTTATGAATTCCCTTTATTTTTGGGCAAAAAGGCAAAAATTCCCCGTATTTTGGAGCAAAATTGCAGAAATTCCCCTATTTGTGGGCCAAAAATCCAGAAATTCCCTATATTTTGGGTTAAAAAGACAGAAATTCTTCTTATTTTGCGGCAAAACTCAGAAATTCTACATGTTTTGGGGCAAAATTGCAGAAATTTCACTTATTTCAGGGAAAAAAGGCAGAAATTTTCCTTATTTTGTGGCAAAAAGGCAGAAATTTTTAATATTTTGTGGCAAAAATGCAGAAATTCCCCTTATTTTGAGGTAAAAAGGCTGAAATTCCCCTTATTTGGGGGCAAAAATGCAGAAATTATCCATTATTTTGGGGCAAAATTACAGAAATTTCAATTATTTCAGGGTAATAAGTCTGAAATTCCGCTTATTTTGGGGCAAAAAAGACAGAAATTCCTTTTGTTTTGGGGGAAAAAGACAGAAATTCCACTTATTTAGAGGCAAAAAGGCAGAAATTCCCTTTATATTGGAGCAAAAATGAAGAAATTTCCCTTATATATGGCAAAAAGGTATGCATTCCCCTTATGTTCGGGCAAAAAGGCAGAAATTCCCCGTATTTTGGAGCAAAATTGCAGAAATTTTCCTAATTGTGGGGCAAAAAGGCAGAAATTCCCTATATGTTGGGGCAAAAAGCCAGAAATTCTCCATATTTTGGGGCAAAACTCAGAAATTCCAATTATTTTCGGGTAAAATTGCAGAAATTTTACATATTTCAGAGCAAAAAGTCAGAAATTTTGTTTATTTTGGGGCAAAATTGCAGAAATTTCACTTATTTCAGGGTAATAAGTCAGAAATTTTCCTTATTTTGGGGCAAAAAAGACAGAAATTCTCTTTGTTTTGGGAAAAAATACAGAAATTCCACTTATTTAGAGGCAAAAAGGCAGAAATTCCCCTTATTTTGGAGCAACAATGAAGAAATTTCCCTTTTTTATGGCAAAAAAGTATGCATTCCACTTATTTTCGGGCAAAAAGGCTGAAGTTCCCCGTATTTTGGAGCAAAATTGCAGAAATTCCCCTAATTGTGGGGCAAAAAGGCAGAAATTCCCTATATGTTGGGGCAAAAAAACAGAAATTCTCCTTATTTTGGGGTAAAACTCAGAAATTCCACTTATTTTGGGGCAAAAATCCAGAAATTTCCCTTATTTTGGGGCAAAATTGCAGAAATTTCAATTATTCGAAAAAAAAAATCAAAAATTTTTCTTATTTTGGGGCAAAAAGGCAGAAATTCTCTTTATTTTGTGTCAAAAATCAGAAATTCCCTTTATTTTGGGGCAAAATTGCAGAAATTTTCCTTATTTGGGGCAAAATTGAAGTAATTTCACTTATTTTCAGGTAAAAAGGCAGAAATTCCCTTTATTTTGGGGCAAAAATCAGAAATCCCCTTTATTTTTGGGCAAAATTCCATAAATTTCCTTTATTTTGGGGCAAAATTGAAGAAATTTACCTTATTTTGGGGCAAAATTCCAAAAATTTTTTATTTGGGGCAAAATTGCAGTAATTTCACTTATTTTCAGGTAAAAAGGCTGAAATTTCCTTTATTTTGCGGCAAACAAAAAGAAATTCCCCTTATTTTGGGGCAAAATTGCAGTAATTTTCCTTCATATGAGGCAAAAAGACAGAAATTCCATATATTTTGTTCCAAAAATGCAGAAATTCCCCTTTATTTTGAGGTAAAAAGGCTGAAATTCCCCTTATTTGGGGGAAAATGCAGAAATATCTTTTATTTTTGAGCAAAAATGCAGAAATTTCATTTATTTTAGGGTAATAAGTCAGAAATTCCCCTTATTTTGGGGCAAAAAAGACAGAAATTCCTTTTGTTTTGGGGGAAAAAGACAGAAATTCCACTTATTTAGAGGCAAAAAGGCAGAAATTCCCCTTATTTTGGAGCAAAAATGAAGAAATTTCCCTTATATATGGCAAAAAGGTATGCATTCTCCTTATTTTCGGGCAAAGAAACAGAAATTCCCCGTATTTTGGAGCAAAATTGCAGAAATTCCTCTAACTGTGGGGCAAAAATGCAGAAATTCCCTATAAGTTGGGGCAAAAAGACAGAAATTCTCTATATTTTGGGGCAAAACTCAGAAATTCCACTTATTTTGGGGCAAAATTGCAGAAATTTCACTTATTTCAAAAAAAAAGGCAGAAATTTTCCTTATTTTGGGGCAAAAAGGCAGAAATTTCTAATATTTTGTGGCAAAAATGCAGAAATTCACATTATTTTGAGGTAAAAAGCCTGAAATTCCCCTTATTTGGGGGCAAAAAGGCAGAAATTTCCCTAATTTTAGAGCAAATTTGCAGAAATTTCACTTATTTCAGGGTAATAAGTCAGAAATTCCCCTTATTTTGGAGCAAAAAAGTAAGAAATTCCCTTTGTTTTGGGGGAAAAAGACAGAAATTCCACTTATTTAGAGGCAAAAAGGCAGAAATTCTCCTTATTTTGGAGCAAAAATGAAAAAATTTCTCTTTTTTATGGCAAAAAGGTATGCATTCCCCTTATTTTCAGGCAAAAAGGCAGAAATTCCCCGTATTTTGGAGTAAAATTGCATAAATTCCCCTAATTTTGGGGCAAATGCAAAAATTCCCTTTATTTTGGGGCAAAAATGAGATATTCCCTTTATTTTGGGGCAAAATTCCAGAAATTTTCTTTATTTTGGGGCAAAATTGCAGGAATTTACCTTATTTTGGGGCAAAATTGCAGAAATTTTCCTTATTTTGGGGCAAAAAGGCAGAAATTTTCCTTATTTTGGGGCAAAAAGGCAGAAATTTCCCTTATTTTGAGGTAATAAGGTTGAAATTCCCCTTATTTTGTGGCAAAAAGGTAGAAATTCCCTTTTTTTGGGGGGTAAAATTGCAGAAATTTCAAATATTTCAGGGCAAAATGGCAGAAATTCCTTTTATTTTAAGGCAAAAAGTTGAAATCCCCAATTTTTAACTAAAATTGAAGAAATTTCACTATTTCGGGAAAAAAGGCAGAAATTCCAATTAATTTTGGGCAAAAAGGCAAAAATGACCCGTATTTTGGAGCAAAATTGCAGAAATTCTCCTAATTGTGAGGCAAAAAGGCAGAAATTCCCTATATGTTGGGGCAAAAAGACAGAAATTCTCCTTATTTTGGGGCAAAACTCAGAAATTCCACTTATTTTGGGGCAAAATTGCAGAAATTTCACTTATTTCAGAAAAAAAAGGGAGAAATTTTCCTTATATTGGGGCAAAAAGGCAGAAATTTCCCTTATTTTGAGGTAATAAGGTTGAAATTCCCCTTATTTTGTGGCAAAAAGGTAGAAATTCCCCTTTTTTTGGGGTAAAATTGCAGAAATTTCAAATATTTCAGGGCAAAATGGCAGAAATTCCTCTTATTTTAAGGCAAAAATTGAAATCCCTAATTTTTAACTAAAATTGAAGAAATTTCAACTATTTCAAGAAAAAAGGCAGAAATTCCAATTAATTTCGGGCAAAAAGGCAGAAATGACCCGTATTTTGGAGCAAAATTGCAGAAATTCTCCTAATTGTGGGGCAAAAAGGCAGAAATTCCCTATATGTTGGGGCAAAAAGACAGAAATTCTCCTTATTTTGGGGCAAAACTCAGAAATTCCACTTAATTTAGGGCAAAATTGCAGAAATTTCACTTATTTCAGAGAAAAAAGGCAGAAATTTTCCTTATTTTGGGGCAAAAAGGCAGAAATTCCTAATATTTTGTGGCAAAAATGCAGAAATTCCTCTTATTAAGAGGTAAAAAGGCTGAAATTCTCTTTATTTTGGGGAAAAAGGCAGAAATTTCCCTTATTTAGGGGCAAAAAACAGAAATTCCCCTTATTTTGGGGCAAAATTGCAGAAATTTCTCTTATTATGGGGAAAAATTGCAGAAATTTCGCTTATTTTAGGGCAAAATTGAAGAAATTTCACTTATTTAAGAGAAAAAAAGCAAAAATTTTTCTTATTTTGGGGCAAAAAGGCAGAAATTCCCAATATTTTGGGGCAAAAATTCAGAAATTCACCTTATTTTGGAATAAAATTGCAGAAATTTCACATATTTCAGGGCAAAAAGGCAGAAATTTTCCTTATTTTGAGGCAAAATTGCAGAAATTTCACTTATTTTAGGGTAATAAGTCAGAAATTTTCCTTATTTTGGGGCAAAAGACAGATATTCTCTTTGTTTTGGGAAAAAAATACAGAAATTCCACTTATTTCGAGGCATAAAGGCAGAAATTCCCCTAATTTCGAGCAACAATGAAGAAATTTCCGTTTTTTATGGCAAAAAAGTATGCATTCCACTTATTTTCGGGTAAAAATGCTGAAGTTCCCCGTATTTTGGAGCAAAATTGCAGAAACTCCCCTAATTGTGGGGCAAAAAGGCAGAAATTCCCTATATGTTGGGGCAAACAAACAGAAATTCTTCTTATTTTGGGGTAAATCTCAGAAATTCCACTTATTTTGGGGCAAAATTCCAGAAATTTCCCTTATTTTGGGGCATAATTGCAGAAATTTCAATTATTTCAGAGAAAAAAGCAAAAATTTTTCTTATTTTGGGGCAAAAAGGCAGAAATTCCCTTTATTTTGGGGCAAAAATCAGAAATTCCCCTTATTTTGGGGCAAAATTGCAGAAATTTACCTTATTATGGGGCAAAATTGCAGAAATTTCCCTTGTTTGGGGCAAAATTGCAGTAATTTAACTTATTTTCAGGTAAAAATGTTGAAATTTCCTTTATTTTGCAGCAAAAAAGGAGAAATTCCCTTATTTTGGGGCAAAATTGCAGTAATTTTCCTTATTATGGGGCAAAAAGGCAGAAATTCCGTATATTTTGTGCCAAAAATGCAGAAATTCCCCTTATCTTGAGGTAAAAAGGCTGAAATTCCCCTTATTTGAAGGCAAAAAGGCAGAAATTTCTTTTATTTTGGAGCAAAATGGCAGAAATTTCATTTATTTCAGGGTAATAAGTCAGAAATTTCCCTTATTTTGGGGAAAAATTGCAGTAATTTCACTTATTTCAGGGTAATAAGTCAGAAATTCCCCTTATTTTGGAGCAAAAAAGTCAGAAATTCCCTTTGTTTTGGGGGAAAAAACAGAAATTTCACTTATTTAGAGGCAAAAAGGCAGAAATTCCCCTTATTTTGGAGCAAAAATGAAGAAATTTCCCTTTTTTATGGCAAAAAGGTATGCATTCCCCTTATTTTCGGGCAAAAGGGCAGAAATTCCCCGTATTTTGGAGCAAAATTGCATAAATTTCCCTAATTTTGGGACAAATGCAGAAATTCCCTTTATTTTGGGGCAAAAATCAGAAATTCCCCTTATTTTGGGGCAAAATTCCAGAAATTTTCTTTATTTTGGGGCAAAATTGCAGGAATTTACCTTATTTTGTGGCAATATTGCAGAAATTTCTCTTATTTGGGGCAAAATTGCAGAAATTTCACTTATTTTCATGTAAAAAGGCTGAAATTTCTTTTATTTTGGGGCAAATAGGGAGAAATTCCTCTTATTTTGGGTCAAAATTGCAGAAATTTTCCTTATTTTGGGGCAAAAAGGTAGAAATTTCCCTTATTTTGAGGTAATAAGGTTTAAATTCCCCTTATTTTGGGGCAATAAGGCAGAAATTCCCCTTATTTTGGGGTAAAATTGCAGGAATTTCAAATATTTCAGGGCAAAATGACAGAATTTCCTCTTATTTGAAGGCAAAAAGATGAAATCCCTAATTTTTGGCTAAAATTGAGGAAATTTCACTTATTCCGGGACAAAAAGGCAGAAATTCCAATTAATTTCGGGCAAAAAGGCAGAAATGACCCGTATTTTGGAGCAAAATTGCAGAAATTCCCCTAACTGTGGGGCAAAAAGGCAGAAATTCCCTATATGTTGGGGCAAAAAGACAGAAATTCTCCTTATTTTGGGGCAAAACTCAGAAATTCCACTTATTTTGGGGCAAAATTGCAGAAATTTCACTTATTTCAGAGAAAAAAGGCAGAAATTTTCCTTATTTTGGGGCAAAAAGGCAGAAATTCCTAATATTTTGTTGCAAAAATGCAGAAATTCCCCTTATTAAGAGGTAAAAAGGCTGAAATTCCCCTTATTTGGGGGAAAAAGGCAGAAATTTCCCTTATTTGGGGGCAAAAAAACAGAAATTCCCCTTATTTTGGGGCAAATTTGCAGAAATTTCACTTATTTCAGGGTAATAAGTCAGAAATTTTCCTTATTTTGGGGCAAAAAAGACAGAAATTCTCTTTGTTTTGGGAAAAAATACAGAAATTCCACTTATTTAGAGGCAAAAAGGCAGAAATTCCCCTTATTTTGGAGCAACAATGAAGAAATTTCCCTTTTTTATGGCAAAAAAGTATGCATTCCACTTATTTTCGGGCAAAAAGGCTGAAGTTCCCCGTATTTTGGAGCAAAATTGCAGAAATTCCCCAAATTGTGGGGCAAAAAGGCAGAAATTCCCTATATGTTGGGGCAAAAAAACAGAAATTCTCCTTATTTTAAAGAAAAACTCAGAAATTCCACATATTTTGGGGCAAAATTCCAGAAATTTCCTTTATTTTAGGGCAAAATTGCAGAAATTTCAATTATTTCCGAGAAAAAAAGCAAAAATTTTTCTTATTTTGGTGCAAAAGGGCAGAAATTCCCTTTATTTTAGGGCAAAAATCAGAAATTCCCTTTATTTTGGGGCAAAATTGCAGAAATTTACCTTATTTTGGGGCAAAATTGCAGAAATTTTTCTTATTTGGGGCAAAATTGAATTAATTTCACTTATTTTCAAGTAAAAAGGCTGAAATTTCCTTTATTTTGTGGCAAAAAAGAAAAAATTCACCTTATTTTGGGGCAAAATTGCAGTAATTTTACTTCATATGGGGCAAAAAGACAGAAATTCCATATATTTTGTGCCTAAAATACAGAAATTCGCCTTATTTTGAGGTAAAAAGGCTGAAATTACCATTATTTGGGGGCAAAAAGGCAGAAGTTTCATTTATTTTTGAGCAAAATTGCAGAAATTTCATTTATTTCAGGGAAATAAGTCAGAAATTCCCCTTATTTTGGGGTAAAAAAGACAGAAATTCCTCTTGTTTTGGGGGAAAAAGATAGAAATTCCACTTATTTAGAGGCAAAAAGGCAGAAATTCTCCTTATTTTGGAGCAAAAATGAAGAAATTTCCCTTATATATGGAAAAAAGGTATGCATTCTCCTTATTTTCGGGCAAAGAAACAGAAATTCCCCGTATTTTGGAGCAAAATTGCAGAAATTCCTCTAACTGTGGGGCAAAAAGGCAGAAATTCCCTATAAGTTGGGGCAAAAAGACAGAAATTCTCTATATTTTGGGGCAAAACTCAGAAATTCCACTTATTTTGGGGCAAAATTGCAGAAATTTCACTTATTTCAAAAAAAAAGGCAGAAATTTTCCTTATTTTGGGGCAAAAAGGCAGAAATTTCTAATATTTTGTGGCAAAAATGCAGAAATTCACATTATTTTGAGGTAAAAAGCCTGAAATTCCCCTTATTTGGGGGCAAAAAGGCAGAAATTTCCCTAATTTTAGAGCAAATTTGCAGAAATTTCACTTATTTCAGGGTAATAAGTCAGAAATTCCCCTTATTTTGGAGCAAAAAATTAAGAAATTCCCTTTGTTTTGGGGGAAAAAGACAGAAATTCCACTTATTTAGAGGCAAAAAGGCAGAAATTCTCCTTATTTTGGAGCAAAAATGAAAAAATTTCTCTTTTTTATGGCAAAAAGGTATGCATTCCCCTTATTTTCAGGCAAAAAGGCAGAAATTCCCGTATTTTGGAGTAAAATTGCATAAATTCCCCTAATTTTGGGGCAAATGCAAAAATTCCCTTTATTTTGGGGCAAAAATGAGATATTCCCTTTATTTTGGGGCAAAATTCCAGAAATTTTCTTTATTTTGGGGCAAAATTGCAGGAATTTACCTTATTTTGGGGCAAAATTGCAGAAATTTTCCTTATTTTGGGGCAAAAAGGCAGAAATTTTCCTTATTTTGGGGCAAAAAGGCAGAAATTTCCCTTATTTTGAGGTAATAAGGTTGAAATTCCCCTTATTTTGTGGCAAAAAGGTAGAAATTCCCTTTTTTTGGGGGGTAAAATTGCAGAAATTTCAAATATTTCATGGCAAAATGGCAGAAATTCCTTTTATTTTAAGGCAAAAAGTTGAAATCCCCAATTTTTAACTAAAATTGAAGAAATTTCACTATTTCGGGAAAAAAGGCAGAAATTCCAATTAATTTTGGGCAAAAAGGCAAAAATGACCCGTATTTTGGAGCAAAATTGCAGAAATTCTCCTAATTGTGAGGCAAAAAGGCAGAAATTCCCTATATGTTGGGGCAAAAAGACAGAAATTCTCCTTATTTTGGGGCAAAACTCAGAAATTCCAGTTATTTTGGGGCAAAATTGCAGAAATTTCACTTATTTCAGGGAAAAAAGGGAGAAATTTTCCTTATATTGGGGCAAAAAGGCAGAAATTTCCCTTATTTTGAGGTAATAAGGTTGAAATTCCCCTTATTTTGTGGCAAAAAGGTAGAAATTCCCCTTTTTTTGGGGTAAAATTGCAGAAATTTCAAATATTTCAGGGCAAAATGGCAGAAATTCCTCTTATTTTAAGGCAAAAATTGAAATCCCTAATTTTTAACTAAAATTGAAGAAATTTCAACTATTTCAAGAAAAAAGGCAGAAATTCCAATTAATTTCGGGCAAAAAGGCAGAAATGACCCGTATTTTGGAGCAAAATTGCAGAAATTCTCCTAATTGTGGGGCAAAAAGGCAGAAATTCTCTATATGTTGGGGCAAAAAGACAGAAATTCTCCTTATTTTGGGGCAAAACTCAGAAATTCCACTTAATTTAGGGCAAAATTGCAGAAATTTCACTTATTTCAGAGAAAAAAGGCAGAAATTTTCCTTATTTTGGGGCAAAAAGGCAGAAATTCCTAATATTTTGTGGCAAAAATGCAGAAATTCCCCTTATTAAGAGGTAAAAAGGCTGAAATTCTCTTTATTTTGGGGAAAAAGGCAGAAATTTCCCTTATTTAGGGGCAAAAAACAGAAATTCCCCTTATTTTGGGGCAAAATTGCAGAAATTTCTCTTATTATGGGGAAAAATTGCAGAAATTTCGCTTATTTTAGGGCAAAATTGAAGAAATTTCACTTATTTAAGAGAAAAAAAGCAAAAATTTTTCTTATTTTGGGGCAAAAAGGCAGAAATTCCCAATATTTTGGGGCAAAAATTCAGAAATTCACCTTATTTTGGAATAAAATTGCAGAAATTTCACATATTTCAGGGCAAAAAGGCAGAAATTTTCCTTATTTTGAGGCAAAATTGCAGAAATTTCACTTATTTTAGGGTAATAAGTCAGAAATTTTCCTTATTTTGGGGCAAAAGACAGATATTCTCTTTGTTTTGGGAAAAAAATACAGAAATTCCACTTATTTCGAGGCATAAAGGCAGAAATTCCTCTAATTTCGAGCAACAATGAAGAAATTTCCGTTTTTTATGGCAAAAAAGTATGCATTCCACTTATTTTCGGGTAAAAATGCTGAAGTTCCCCGTATTTTGGAGCAAAATTGCAGAAACTCCCCTAATTGTGGGGCAAAAAGGCAGAAATTCCCTATATGTTGGGGCAAACAAACAGAAATTCTTCTTATTTTGGGGTAAATCTCAGAAATTCCACTTATTTTGGGGCAAAATTCCAGAAATTTCCCTTATTTTGGGGCATAATTGCAGAAATTTCAATTATTTCAGAGAAAAAAGCAAAAATTTTTCTTATTTTGGGGCAAAAAGGCAGAAATTCCCTTTATTTTGGGGCAAAAATCAGAAATTCCCCTTATTTTGGGGCAAAATTGCAGAAATTTACCTTATTATGGGGCAAAATTGCAGAAATTTCCCTTGTTTGGGGCAAAATTGCAGTAATTTAACTTATTTTCAGGTAAAATTTTGAAATTTCCTTTATTTTGCAGCAAAAAAGGAGAAATTCCCTTATTTTGGGGCAAAATTGCAGTAATTTTCCTTATTATGGGGCAAAAAGGCAGAAATTCCGTATATTTTGTGCCAAAAATGCAGAAATTCCCCTTATCTTGAGGTAAAAAGGCTGAAATTCCCCTTATTTGAAGGCAAAAAGGCAGAAATTTCTTTTATTTTGGAGCAAAATGGCAGAAATTTCATTTATTTCAGGGTAATAAGTCAGAAATTTCCCTTATTTTGGGGAAAAATTGCAGTAATTTCACTTATTTCAGGGTAATAAGTCAGAAATTCCCCTTATTTTGGAGCAAAAAAGTCAGAAATTCCCTTTGTTTTGGGGGAAAAAACAGAAATTTCACTTATTTAGAGGCAAAAAGGCAGAAATTCCCCTTATTTTGGAGCAAAAATGAAGAAATTTCCCTTTTTTATGGCAAAAAGGTATGCATTCCCCTTATTTTCGGGCAAAAGGGCAGAAATTCCCCGTATTTTGGAGCAAAATTGCATAAATTTCCCTAATTTTGGGACAAATGCAGAAATTCCCTTTATTTTGGGGCAAAAATCAGAAATTCCCCTTATTTTGGGGCAAAATTCCAGAAATTTTCTTTATTTTGGGGCAAAATTGCAGGAATTTACCTTATTTTGTGGCAATATTGCAGAAATTTCTCTTATTTGGGGCAAAATTGCAGAAATTTCACTTATTTTCATGTAAAAAGGCTGAAATTTCTTTTATTTTGGGGCAAATAGGGAGAAATTCCTCTTATTTTGGGTCAAAATTGCAGAAATTTTCCTTATTTTGGGGCAAAAAGGTAGAAATTTCCCTTATTTTGAGGTAATAAGGTTTAAATTCCCCTTATTTTGGGGCAATAAGGCAGAAATTCCCCTTATTTTGGGGTAAAATTGCAGGAATTTCAAATATTTCAGGGCAAAATGACAGAATTTCCTCTTATTTGAAGGCAAAAAGATGAAATCCCTAATTTTTGGCTAAAATTGAGGAAATTTCACTTATTCCGGGACAAAAAGGCAGAAATTCCAATTAATTTCGGGCAAAAAGGCAGAAATGACCCGTATTTTGGAGCAAAATTGCAGAAATTCCCCTAACTGTGGGGCAAAAAGGCAGAAATTCCCTATATGTTGGGGCAAAAAGACAGAAATTCTCCTTATTTTGGGGCAAAACTCAGAAATTCCACTTATTTTGGGGCAAAATTGCAGAAATTTCACTTATTTCAGAGAAAAAAGGCAGAAATTTTCCTTATTTTGGGGCAAAAAGGCAGAAATTCCTAATATTTTGTTGCAAAAATGCAGAAATTCCCCTTATTAAGAGGTAAAAAGGCTGAAATTCCCCTTATTTGGGGGAAAAAGGCAGAAATTTCCCTTATTTGGGGGCAAAAAAACAGAAATTCCCCTTATTTTGGGGCAAATTTGCAGAAATTTCACTTATTTCAGGGTAATAAGTCAGAAATTTTCCTTATTTTGGGGCAAAAAAGACAGAAATTCTCTTTGTTTTGGGAAAAAATACAGAAATTCCACTTATTTAGAGGCAAAAAGGCAGAAATTCCCCTTATTTTGGAGCAACAATGAAGAAATTTCCCTTTTTTATGGCAAAAAAGTATGCATTCCACTTATTTTCGGGCAAAAAGGCTGAAGTTCCCCGTATTTTGGAGCAAAATTGCAGAAATTCCCCAAATTGTGGGGCAAAAAGGCAGAAATTCCCTATATGTTGGGGCAAAAAAACAGAAATTCTCCTTATTTTAAAGAAAAACTCAGAAATTCCACATATTTTGGGGCAAAATTCCAGAAATTTCCTTTATTTTAGGGCAAAATTGCAGAAATTTCAATTATTTCCGAGAAAAAAAGCAAAAATTTTTCTTATTTTGGTGCAAAAGGGCAGAAATTCCCTTTATTTTAGGGCAAAAATCAGAAATTCCCTTTATTTTGGGGCAAAATTGCAGAAATTTACCTTATTTTGGGGCAAAATTGCAGAAATTTTTCTTATTTGGGGCAAAATTGAATTAATTTCACTTATTTTCAAGTAAAAAGGCTGAAATTTCCTTTATTTTGTGGCAAAAAAGAAAAAATTCACCTTATTTTGGGGCAAAATTGCAGTAATTTTACTTCATATGGGGCAAAAAGACAGAAATTCCTTATATTTTTTGCCTAAAATACAGAAATTCGCCTTATTTTGAGGTAAAAAGGCTGAAATTACCATTATTTGGGGGCAAAAAGGCAGAAGTTTCATTTATTTTTGAGCAAAATTGCAGAAATTTCATTTATTTCAGGGAAATAAGTCAGAAATTCCCCTTATTTTGGGGTAAAAAAGACAGAAATTCCTCTTGTTTTGGGGGAAAAAGATAGAAATTCCACTTATTTAGAGGCAAAAAGGCAGAAATTCTCCTTATTTTGGAGCAAAAATGAAGAAATTTCCCTTATATATGGAAAAAAGGTATGCATTCTCCTTATTTTCGGGCAAAGAAACAGAAATTCCCCGTATTTTGGAGCAAAATTGCAGAAATTCCTCTAACTGTGGGGCAAAAAGGCAGAAATTCCCTATAAGTTGGGGCAAAAAGACAGAAATTCTCTATATTTTGGGGCAAAACTCAGAAATTCCACTTATTTTGGGGCAAAATTGCAGAAATTTCACTTATTTCAAAAAAAAGGCAGAAATTTTCCTTATTTTGGGGCAAAAAGGCAGAAATTTCTAATATTTTGTGGCAAAAATGCAGAAATTCACATTATTTTGAGGTAAAAAGCCTGAAATTCCCCTTATTTGGGGGCAAAAAGGCAGAAATTTCCCTAATTTTAGAGCAAATTTGCAGAAATTTCACTTATTTCAGGGTAATAAGTCAGAAATTCCCCTTATTTTGGAGCAAAAAAGTAAGAAATTCCCTTTGTTTTGGGGGAAAAAGACAGAAATTCCACTTATTTAGAGGCAAAAAGGCAGAAATTCTCGTTATTTTGGAGCAAAAATGAAAAAATTTCTCTTTTTTATGGCCAAAAGTTATGCATTCCCCTTATTTTCAAACAAAAAGGCAGAAATTCCCCGTATTTTGGAGTAAAATTGCATAAATTTCCCTAATTTTGGGGCAAATGCAAAAATTCTCTTTATTTTGGGGCAAAAATGAGATATTCCCTTTATTTTGGGGCAAAATTCCAGAAATTTTCTTTATTTTGGGGCAAAATTGCAGGAATTTACCTTATTTTGGGGCAAAATTGAAGAAATTTTCCTTATTTTGGGGCAAAAAGGCAGAAATTTTCCTTATTTTGGGGCAAAAAGGCAGAAATTTCCCTTATTTTGAGGTAATAAGGTTGAAATTCCCCTTATTTTGTGGCAAAAAGGTAGAAATTCCCTTTTTTTGGGGGGTAAAATTGCAGAAATTTCAAATATTTCAGGGCAAAATGGCAGAAATTCCTTTTATTTTAAGGCAAAATGTTGAAATCCCCAATTTTTAACTAAAATTGAAGAAATTTCACTATTTCGGGAAAAAAGGCAGAAATTCCAATTAATTTTGGGCAAAAAGGCAAAAATGACCCGTATTTTGGAGCAAAATTGCAGAAATTCTCCTAATTGTGAGGCAAAAAGGCAGAAATTCCCTATATGTTGGGGCAAAAAGACAGAAATTCTCCTTATTTTGGGGCAAAACTCAGAAATTCCACTTATTTTGGGGCAAAATTGCAGAAATTTCACTTATTTCAGGGAAAAAAGGGAGAAATTTTCCTTATATTGGGGCAAAAAAGCAGAAATTTCCCTTATTTTGAGGTAATAAGGTTGAAATTCCCCTTATTTTGTGGCAAAAAGGTAGAAATTCCCCTTTTTTTGGGGTAAAATTGCAGAAATTTCAAATATTTCAGGGCAAAATGGCAGAAATTCCTCTTATTTTAAGGCAAAAATTGAAATCCCTAATTTTTAACTAAAATTGAAGAAATTTCAACTATTTCAAGAAAAAAGGCAGAAATTCCAATTAATTTTGGGCAAAAAGGCAGAAATGACCCGTATTTTGGAGCAAAATTGCAGAAATTCTCCTAATTGTGGGGCAAAAAGGCAGAAATTCCCTATATGTTGGGGCAAAAAGACAGAAATTCTCCTTATTTTGGGGCAAAACTCAGAAATTCCACTTAATTTAGGGCAAAATTGCAGAAATTTCACTTATTTCAGAGAAAAAAGGCAGAAATTTTCCTTATTTTGGGGCAAAAAGGCAGAAATTCCTAATATTTTGTGGCAAAAATGCAGAAATTCCCCTTATTAAGAGGTAAAAAGGCTGAAATTCTCTTTATTCTGGGGAAAAAGGCAGAAATTTCCCTTATTTAGGGGCAAAAAACAGAAATTCCCCTTATTTTGGGGCAAAATTGCAGAAATTTCTCTTATTATGGGGAAAAATTGCAGAAATTTCGCTTATTTTAGGGCAAAATTGAAGAAATTTCACTTATTTAAGAGAAAAAAAGCAAAAATTTTTCTTATTTTGGGGCAAAAAGGCAGAAATTCCCAATATTTTGGGGCAAAATTCAGAAATTCACCTTATTTTGGAATAAAATTGCAGAAATTTCACATATTTCAGGGCAAAAAGGCAGAAATTTTCCTTATTTTGAGGCAAAATTGCAGAAATTTCACTTATTTTAGGGTAATAAGTCAGAAATTTTCCTTATTTTGGGGCAAAAGACAGATATTCTCTTTGTTTTGGGAAAAAATACAGAAATTCCACTTATTTCGAGGCATAAAGGCAGAAATTCCCCTAATTTCGAGCAACAATGAAGAAATTTCCGTTTTTTATGGCAAAAAAGTATGCATTCCACTTATTTTCGGGCAAAAAGGCTGAAGTTCCCCGTATTTTGGAGCAAAATTGCAGAAATTCCCCTAATTGTGGGGCAAAAAGGCAGAAATTCCCTATATGTTGGGGCAAACAAACAGAAATTCTTCTTATTTTGGGGTAAATCTCAGAAATTCCACTTATTTTGGGGCAAAATTCCAGAAATTTCCCTTATTTTGGGGAAAAATTGCAGTAATTTCACTTATTTCAGGGTAATAAGTCAGAAATTCCCCTTATTTTGGAGCAAAAAAGTCAGAAATTCCCTTTGTTTTGGGGGAAAAAACAGAAATTTCACTTATTTAGAGGCAAAAAGGCAGAAATTCCCCTTATTTTGGAGCAAAAATGAAGAAATTTCCCTTTTTTATGGCAAAAAGGTATGCATTCCCCTTATTTTCGGGCAAAAGGGCAGAAATTCCCCGTATTTTGGAGCAAAATTGCATAAATTTCCCTAATTTTGGGACAAATGCAGAAATTCCCTTTATTTTGGGGCAAAAATCAGAAATTCCCCTTATTTTGGGGCAAAATTCCAGAAATTTTCTTTATTTTGGGGCAAAATTGCAGGAATTTACCTTATTTTGTGGCAATATTGCAGAAATTTCTCTTATTTGGGGCAAAATTGCAGAAATTTTACTTATTTTCATGTAAAAAGGCTGAAATTTCTTTTATTTTGGGGCAAATAGGGAGAAATTCCTCTTATTTTGGGTCAAAATTGCAGAAATTTTCCTTATTTTGGGGCAAAAAGGTAGAAATTTCCCTTATTTTGAGGTAATAAGGTTTAATTCCCCTTATTTTGGGGCAATAAGGCAGAAATTCCCCTTATTTTGGGGTAAAATTGCAGGAATTTCAAATATTTCAGGGCAAAATGACAGAATTTCCTCTTATTTTAAGGCAAAAAGATGAAATCCCTAATTTTTGGCTAAAATTGAGGAAATTTCACTTATTCCGGGACAAAAAGGCAGAAATTCCAATTAATTTCGGGCAAAAAGGCAGAAATGACCCGTATATTGGAGCAAAATTGCAGAAATTCCCCTAACTGTGGGGCAAAAAGGCAGAAATTCCCTATATGTTGGGGCAAAAAGACAGAAATTCTCCTTATTTTGGGGCAAAACTCAGAAATTCCACTTATTTTGGGGCAAAATTGCAGAAATTTCACTTATTTCAGAGAAAAAAGGCAGAAATTTTCCTTATTTTGGGGCAAAAAGGCAGAAATTCCTAATATTTTGTTGCAAAAATGCAGAAATTCCCCTTATTAAGAGGTAAAAAGGCTGAAATTCCCCTTATTTGGGGGAAAAAGGCAGAAATTTCCCTTATTTGGGGGCAAAAAAACAGAAATTCCCCTTATTTTGGGGCAAATTTGCAGAAATTTCACTTATTTCAGGGTAATAAGTCAGAAATTTTCCTTATTTTGGGGCAAAAAAGACAGAAATTCTCTTTGTTTTGGGAAAAAATACAGAAATTCCACTTATTTAGAGGCAAAAAGGCAGAAATTCCCCTTATTTTGGAGCAACAATGAAGAAATTTCCCTTTTTTATGGCAAAAAAGTATGCATTCCACTTATTTTCGGGCAAAAAGGCTGAAGTTCCCCGTATTTTGGAGCAAAATTGCAGAAATTCCCCAAATTGTGGGGCAAAAAGGCAGAAATTCCCTATATGTTGGGGCAAAAAAACAGAAATTCTCCTTATTTTAAAGAAAAACTCAGAAATTCCACATATTTTGGGGCAAAATTCCAGAAATTTCCTTTATTTTAGGGCAAAATTGCAGAAATTTCAATTATTTCCGAGAAAAAAAGCAAAAATTTTTCTTATTTTGGTGCAAAAGGGCAGAAATTCCCTTTATTTTAGGGCAAAAATCAGAAATTCCCTTTATTTTGGGGCAAAATTGCAGAAATTTACCTTATTTTGGGGCAAAATTGCAGAAATTTTTCTTATTTGGGGCAAAATTGAATTAATTTCACTTATTTTCAAGTAAAAAGGCTGAAATTTCCTTTATTTTGTGGCAAAAAAGAAAAAATTCACCTTATTTTGGGGCAAAATTGCAGTAATTTTACTTCATATGGGGCAAAAAGACAGAAATTCCATATATTTTGTGCCTAAAATACAGAAATTCGCCTTATTTTGAGGTAAAAAGGCTGAAATTACCATTATTTGGGGGCAAAAAGGCAGAAGTTTCATTTATTTTTGAGCAAAATTGCAGAAATTTCATTTATTTCAGGGAAATAAGTCAGAAATTCCCCTTATTTTGGGGTAAAAAAGACAGAAATTCCTCTTGTTTTGGGGGAAAAAGATAGAAATTCCACTTATTTAGAGGCAAAAAGGCAGAAATTCTCCTTATTTTGGAGCAAAAATGAAGAAATTTCCCTTATATATGGAAAAAAGGTATGCATTCCCCTTATTTTCGGGCAAAAAGGCAGAAATTCCCTGTATTTTGGAGCAAAATTGCAGAAATTCCCCAAATTGTGGGGCAAAAAGACAGAAATTCCCTATATGTTGGGTCAAAAAGACAGAAATTCTCCTTATTTTGGGGCAAAACTCAGAAATTCCACTTATTTTGGGGCAAAATTGCAGAAATTTCACTTATTTCAAGGAAAAAAGGCAGAAATTTTTATTATTTTGGGGCAAAATGCAGAAATTCCTAATATTTTGTGGACACAAATGCAGAAATTCCCCTATTTTGAGGTAAAAAGGCTGAAATTCCCATTATTTGAGGGCAAAAAGGCAGAAATTTCCCTTATTTTGGGGTAAAATTGCAGAAATTTCACTTATTTCAGGGTAATAAATCAGAAATTCCTCTTATTTTGGGGCAAAATTGAGAAATTCTATTATTTTTGGGGGAAAAAGACAGAAATTCCACTTATTTAGAGGCAAAAGGCAGAAATTCCCCTTATTTTGGAGCAAAAATGAAGAAATTTCACTTTTTTATGGCAAAAAGTTATGCATTCCTCTTATTTTCGGGCAAAAAGGCAGAAATTTTCTGTATTTTGGAGCGAAATTGCAGAAATTCCCCAAATTTTGGGGCAAAAGGCAGAAATTCCCTTTATTTTGGGGCAAAAATCAGAAATCCTTCTGATTTTGGGGCAAAATTCCATAAATTTCCTTTATTTTGGGGCAAAATTGCAGAAATTTACCTTATTTTGGGGCAAAATTCCAGAAATTTCCTTATTTAGAACAAAATTGCAGTAATTTCACTTATTTTCAGGTAAAAAGGCTGAAATTTTCTTTATTTTGGGGCAAAAAAGGAGAAATTCCTATTATTTTGGGGCAAAATTGCAGAAATTTTCCTTATTATGGGGCAAAAAAGCAGAAATTCCGTAAATTATGTGGCAAAAATGCAGAAATTCCCCTTATTTTGAGGTAAAAGTTGAAATTCCCCTTATTTGGGGGCAAAAAGGCAGAAATTTCCCTTATTTTGGTGAAAAATTGCAGAAATTTTACTTATTTCAGGGTAATAGGTCAGAAATTCCCCTTATTTTGGGGCAAAAAAGACAGAAATTCCCTTTGTTTTGGGGGGAAAAACAGAAAATCCACTTATTTAGAGGCAAAAAGGCAGAAATTCTCCTTATTTTGGAGCAAAAATGAAGAAATTTCCCTTTTATATGGCAAAAAGTTATGAATTCCCTTTATTTTTGGGCAAAAAGGCAAAAATTCCCCGTATTTTGGAGCAAAATTGCAGAAATTCCCCTATTTGTGGGCCAAAAATCCAGAAATTCCCTATATTTTGGGTTAAAAAGACAGAAATTCTTCTTATTTTGCGGCAAAACTCAGAAATTCTACATGTTTTGGGGCAAAATTGCAGAAATTTCACTTATTTCAGGGAAAAAAGGCAGAAATTTTCCTTATTTTGTGGCAAAAAGGCAGAAATTCCTAATATTTTGTGGCAAAAATGCAGAAATTCCCCTTATTTTGAGGTAAAAAGGCTGAAATTCCCCTTATTTGGGGGCAAAAATGCAGAAATTATCCATTATTTTGGGGCAAAATTACAGAAATTTCAATTATTTCAGGGTAATAAGTCTGAAATTCCCCTTATTTTGGGGCAAAAAAGAGAGAAATTCCTTTTGTTTTGGGGAAAAAAGACAGAAATTCCACTTATTTAGATGCAAAAAGGCAGAAATTCCCTTTATATTGGAGCAAAAATGAAGAAATTTCCCTTATATATGGCAAAAAGGTATGCATTCCCCTTATGTTCGGGCAAAAAGGCAGAAATTCCCCGTATTTTGGAGCAAAATTGCAGAAATTTTCCTAATTGTGGGGCAAAAAGGCAGAAATTCCCTATATGTTGGGGCAAAAAGCCAGAAATTCTCCATATTTTGGGGCAAAACTCAGAAATTCCAATTATTTTTGGGTAAAATTGCAGAAATTTTACATATTTCAGAGCAAAAAGTCAGAAATTTTGTTTATTTTGGGGCAAAATTGCAGAAATTTCACTTATTTCAGGGTAATAAGTCAGAAATTTTCCTTATTTTGGGGCAAAAAAGACAGAAATTTTCTTTGTTTTGGGAAAAAATACAGAAATTCCACTTATTTAGAGGCAAAAAGGCAGAAATTCCCCTTATTTTGGAGCAACAATGAAGAATTTTTCCTTTTTTATGGAAAAAAAGTATGCATTCCACGTATTTTCGGGCAAAAAGGCTGAAGTTCCCCGTATTTTGGAGCAAAATTGCAGAAATTCCCCTAATTGTGGGGCAAAAAGGCAGAAATTCCCTATATGTTGGGGCAAAAAAACAGAAATTCTCCTTATTTTGGGGTAAAACTCAGAAATTCCACTTATTTTGGGGCAAAAATCCAGAAATTTCCCTTATTTTGGGGCAAAATTGCAGAAATTTCAATTATTCGAAAAAAAAAAAATCAAAAATTTTTCTTATTTTGGGGCAAAAAGGCAGAAATTCTCTTTATTTTGTGTCAAAAATCAGAAATTCCCTTTATTTTGGGGCAAAATTGCAGAAATTTCCCTTATTTGGGGCAAAATTGAAGTAATTTCACTTATTTTCAGGTAAAAAGGCAGAAATTCCCTTTATTTTGGGGCAAAAATCAGAAATCCCCTTTATTTTTGGGCAAAATTCCATAAATTTCCTTTATTTTGGGGCAAAATTGAAGAAATTTACCTTATTTTGGGGCAAAATTCCAAAAATTTCTTTATTTGGGGCAAAATTGCAGTAATTTCACTTATTTTCAGGTAAAAAGGCTGAAATTTCCTTTATTTTGTGGCAAATAAAGAGAAATTCCCCTTATTTTGGGGCAAAATTGCAGTAATTTTCCTTCATATGAGGCAAAAAGACAGAAATTCCATATATTTTGTTCCAAAAATGCAGAAATTCCCCTTTATTTTGAGGTAAAAAGGCTGAAATTCCCCTTATTTGGGGGCAAATGCAGAAATTTCTTTTATTTTTGAGCAAAAATGCAGAAATTTCATTTTTTAGGGTTATAAGTCAGAAATTCCCCTTATGTTGGGGCAAAAAAGACAGAAATTCCTTTTGTTTTGGGGGAAAATACAGAAATTCCACTTATTTAGAGGCAAAAAGGCAGAAATTCCCATTATTTTGGAGCAAAAATGAAGAAACTTCCCTTATATATGGCAAAAAGGTATGCATTCTCCTTATTTTCGGGCAAAGAAACAGAAATTCCCCGTATTTTGGAGCAAAATTGCAGAAATTCCTCTAACTGTGGGGCAAAAAGGCAGAAATTCCCTATAAGTTGGGGCAAAAAGACAGAAATTCTCTATATTTTGGGGCAAAACTCAGAAATTCCACTTATTTTGGGGCAAAATTGCAGAAATTTCACTTATTTCAAAAAAAAGGGCAGAAATTTTCCTTATTTTGGGGCAAAAAGGCAGAAATTTCTAATATTTTGTGGCAAAAATGCAGAAATTCACATTATTTTGAGGTAAAAAGCCTGAAATTCCCCTTATTTGGGGGCAAAAAGGCAGAAATTTCCCTAATTTTAGAGCAAATTTGCAGAAATTTCACTTATTTCAGGGTAATAAGTCAGAAATTCCCCTTATTTTGGAGCAAAAAAGTAAGAAATTCCCTTTGTTTTGGGGGAAAAAGACAGAAATTCCACTTATTTAGAGGCAAAAAGGCAGAAATTCTCCTTATTTTGGAGCAAAAATGAAAAAATTTCTCTCTTTTATGGCCAAAAGTTATGCATTCCCCTTATTTTCAGGCAAAAAGGCAGAAATTCCCCGTATTTTGGAGTAAAATTGCATAAATTCCCCTAATTTTGGGGCAAATGCAAAAATTCCCTTTATTTTGGGGCAAAAATGAGAAATTCCTTTAATTTTGGGGCAAAATTCCAGAAATTTTCTTTATTTTGGGGCAAAATTGCAGGAATTTACCTTATTTTGGGGCAAAATTGCAGAAATTTTCCTTATTTTGGGGAAAAAAGGCAGAAATTTTCTTTATTTTGGGGCAAAAAGGCAGAAGTTTCCCTTATTTTGAGGTAATAAGGTTTAAATTCCCCTTATTTTGTGGCAAAAAGGTAGAAATTCCCTTTTTAGGGGGGTAAAATTGCAGAAATTTCAAATATTTCAGGGCAAAATGGCAGAAATTCCTTTTATTTTAAGGCAAAAATTTGAAATTCCCAATTTTTAACTAAAATTGAAGAAATTTCACCTATTTCGGGAAAAAAGGCAGAAATTCCAATTAATTTCGGGCAAAAAGGCAGAAATGACCCGTATTTTGGAGCAAAATTGCAGAAATTCTCCTAATTGTGAGGCAAAAACGCAGAAATTCCCTATATGTTGGGGCAAAAAGACAGAAATTCTCCTTATTTTGGGGCAAAACTCAGAAATTCCACTTATTTTGGGGCAAAGTTGCAGAAATTTCACTTATTTTAGGGAAAAAAGGCAGAAATTTTCCTTATTTTGGGGCAAAAAGGCAGAAATTCCTAATATTTTGTGGCAAAAATGCAGAAATTCCCCTTATTAAGAGGTAAAAAGGCTGAAATTCCCCTTATTTGGGGGAAAAAGGCAGAAATTTCCCTTATTTGGGGGCAAAAAACAGAAATTCCCCTTATTTTGGGGCAAAATTGCAGAAATTTCTCTTATTATGAGAAAAAATTGCAGAAATTTCTCTTATTTTAGGGCAAAATTGCAGAAATTTCACTTATTAAAGAGAAAAAAAGCAAAAATTTTTCTTATTTTGGGGCAAAAAGGCAGAAATTCCCATTATTTTGGATCAAAAATTCAGAAATTCACCTTATTTTGGAATAAAATTGCAGCAATTTCAAATGTTTCAGGGCAAAAAGGCAGAAATTTTCCTTATTTTGAGGGAAAATTGCAAAAATTTCACTTATTTTAGGGTAATAAGTCAGAAATTTTCCTTATTTTGGGGCAAAAAAGACAGAAATTCTCTTTGTTTTGGGAAAAAAATACAGAAATTCCACTTATTTAGAGGCAAAAAGGCAGAAATTCCCCTTATTTTGGAGCAACAATGAAGAAATTTCCATTTTTATGGCAAAATAGTATGCATTCCACTTATTTTCGGGCAAAAATGCTGACGTTCCTCGTATTTTGGAGCAAAATTGCAGAAATTCTTCTAATTGTGGGGCAAAAAGGCAGAAATTCCTAATATTTTGTGGCAAAAATGCAGAAATTCCCCTTATTTTGAGGTAAAATGCTGAAATTCCCCTTATTTGGGGGAAAAAGGCAGATATTTCCCTTATTTGGGGGCAAAAAACAGAAATTCCCCTTATTTTGGGGCAAATTTGCAGAAATTTCACTTATTTCAGGGTAATAAGTCAGAAATTTTCCTTATTTTGGGGCAAAAAAGACAGAAATTCTCTTTGTTTTGGTAAAAAATACAGAAATTCCACTTATTTAGAGGCAAAAAGGCAGAAATTCCCCTTATTTTGGAGCAACAATGAAGAAATTTCCATTTTTATGGCAAAATAGTATGCATTCCACTTATTTTCGGGCAAAAATGCTGACGTTCCCCGTATTTTGGAGCAAAATTGCAGAAATTCCCCTAATTGTGGGGCAAAAAGGCAGAAATTACCTATATGTTGGGGCAAACAAACAGAAATTCTCCTTATTTTGGGGTAAAACTCAGAAATTCCACTTATTTTGGGGCAAAATTCCAGAAATTTCTCTTATTTTGGGGCAAAATTGCAGAAATTTCAATTATTTCAAAGAAAAAAAGCAAAAATTTTTCTTATTTTGGGGCAAAGAGGCAGAAATTCCCTTTATTTTGGGGCAAAAATCAGAAATTCCCCTTATTTTGGGGCAAAATTGCAGAAATTTACCTTATTTTGGGGCAAAATTGCAGAAATTTCCCTTGTTTGGGGCAAAATTGCAGTAATTTTACTTATTTTCAGGTAAAAAGGTTGAAATTTCCTTTATTTTGCAGCAAAACAGGAGAAATTTCCTTATTTTGGGGCAAAATTGCAGTAATTTTCCTTATTATGGGGCAAAAAGGCAGAAATTCTGTATATTTTGTGCCTAAAATGCAGAAATTCTCCTTATCTTGAGGTAAAAAGGCTGAAATTCCCCTTATTTGGGGGCAAAAAGGCAGAAATTTCTTTTATTTTGCAGCAAAATGGCAGAAATTTCATTTATTTCAGGGTAATAAGTCAGAAATTTCCCTTATTTTGGGTAAAAATTGCAGTAATTTCACTTATTTCAGGGTAATAAGTCAGAAATTCCCCTTATTTTGGAGCAAAAAAGTCAGAAATTCCCTTTGTTTTAGGGGAAAAAACAGAAATTTCACTTATTTAGAGGCAAAAAGGCAGAATTTCCCCTTATTTTGGAGCAAAAATAAAGAAATTTCCCTTTTTTATGGCAAAAAGGTATGCATTCCCCTTATTTTTGGGCAAAAAGGCAGAAATTCCCCGTATTTTGGAGCAAAATTGCATAAATTTCTTTAATTTGGGACAAATGCAGAAATTCCCTTTATTTTGGGGCAAAAATCAGAAATTCTCCTTATTTTGGGTCAAAATTCCAGAAATTTGCTTTATTTTGGGGCAAAATTGCAGGAATGTACCTTATTTTGGGGCAAAATTACAGAAATTTCTCTTATTTGGGGCAAAATTGCAGAAATTTCACTTATTTTCATGTAAAAAGGCTGAAATTTCCTTTATTTTGGGGCAAAAAGGGAGAAATTCCTTTTATTTTGGGTCAAAATTGCAGAAATTTTGCTTATTGTGGGGCAAAAAGGCAGAAATTCTGTATATTTTGTGGCAAAAAGGCAGAAATTTCCCTTATTTTGAGGTAATAAGGTTGAAATTCCCCTTATTTTGGGGCAATAAGGCAGAAATTCACCTTATTTTGGGGTAAAATTGCAGAAATTTCAAATATTTCAGGGCAAAATGACAGAAATTCCTCTTATTTTAAGGCAAAAAGATGAAATCCCTAATTTTTGGCTAAAATTGAAGAAATTTCACTTATTCCGGGACAAAAAGTCAGAAATTCCAATTAATTTCGGGCAAAAAAGCAGAAATGACCCGTATTTTGGAACAAAATTGCAGAAATTCCCCTAATTGTGGGGCAAAAAGGCAGAAATTCCCTATATCTTGGGGCAAAAATACAGAAATTCTCATTATTTTGGGGCAAAACTCAGAAATTCCACTTATTTTGGGGCAAAATTGCAGAAATTTCACTTATTTCGGGAAAAAAGGCAGAAATTTTCCTTATTTTGGGGCAAAAAGGCAGAAATTCCTAATATTTTGTGGAAAAAATGCAGAAATTCCCCTTATTTTGAGGTAAAATGCTGAAATTCCTTTTATTTGGGGGAAAAAGGCAGATATTTCCCTTATTTGGGGGCAAAAAACAGAAATTCCCCTTATTTTGGGGCAAATTTGCAGAAATTTCACTTATTTCAGGGTAATAAGTCAGAAATTTTCCTTATTTTGGGGCAAAAAAGACAGAAATTCTCTTTGTTTTGGTAAAAAATGCAGAAATTCCACTTATTTAGAGTCAAAAAGGCAGAAATTCCCCTTATTTTGGAGCAACAATGAAGAAATTTCCCTTTTTTATGGCAAAAAAGTATGCATTCCACTTATTTTCGGGCAGAAAGGCTGAAGTTCCCCGTATTTTGGAGCAAAATTGCAGAAATTCCTATAATTGTGGGGCAAAAAGGATGAAATTCCCTATATGTTGGGGCAAAAAAACAGAAATTCTTTTTATTTTGGGGTAAAACTCAGAAATTCCACTTATTTTGGGGCAAAATTCCAGAAATTTCCCTTATTTTGGGGCAAAATTGCAGAAATTTCAATTATTTCAGAGAAAAAAAGCAAAAATTTTACTTATTTTGGGGCATAAAGCAGAAATTCCCTTTATTTTGGGGCAAAAATCAGAAATTCCCCTTATTTTGGGGCAAAATTGCAGAAATTTACCTTATTTTGGCGCAAAATTGCAGAAATTTTCCTTGTTTGGGGCAAAATTGCAGTAATTTTACTTATTTTCAGGTAAAAAGGTTGAAATTTCCTTTATTTTGCAGCAAAAAAGGAGAAATTCCCTTATTTTGGGGCAAAATTGCAGTAATTTTCCTTATTATGGGGCAAAAAGGCAGAAATTCTGTATATTTTGTGCCTAAAATGCAGAAATTCCCCTAATCTTGAGGTAAAAAGGCTGAAATTCCCCTTATTTGGGGGCAAAAAGGCAGAAATTTCTTTTATTTTTGAGCAAAATGGCAGAAATTTCATTTATTTCAGGGTAATAAGTCAGAAATTCCCCTTATTTTGGAGCAAAAAAGTCAGAAATTCCCTTTGTTTTAGGGGAAAAAACAGAAATTTCACTTATTTAGAGGCAAAAAGGCAGAAATTCCCCTTATTTTGGAGCAATAATGAAGAAATTTCCCTTTTTTATGGCAAAAAGGTATGCATTCCCCTTATTTTTGGGCAAAAAGGCAGAAATTCCCCGTATTTTGGAGCAAAATTGCATAAATTTCTTTAATTTGGGACAAATGCAGAAATTCCCTTTATTTTGGGGCAAAAATCAGAAATTCCCCTTATTTTGGGGCAAAATTCCAGAAATTTGCTTTATTTTGGGGCAAAATTGCAGGAATGTACCTTATTTTGGGGCAAAATTGCAGAAATTTCTCTTATTTGGGGCAAAATTGCAGAAATTTCACTTATTTTCATGTAAAAAGGCTGAAATTTCCTTTATTTTGGGGCAAAAAGGGAGAAATTCCCTTTATTTTGTGTCAAAATTGCAGAAATTTTCCTTATTTTGTGGCAAAAAGGCAGAAATTCTGTATATTTTGTGGCAAAAAGGCAGAAATTTCCCTTATTTTGAGGTAATAAGGTTGAAATTCCCCTTATTTTGGGGCAATAAGGCAGAAATTCCCCTTATTTTGGGGTAAAATTGCAGAAATTTCAAATATTTCAGGGCAAAATGACAGAAATTCCTCTTATTTTAAGGCAAAAAGATGAAATCCCAAATTTTTGGCTAAAATTGAAGAAATTTCGCTTATTCCAGGACAAAAAAGCAGAAATTCCAATTAATTTCGGGCAAAAAGGCAGAAATGACCCGTATTTTGGAGCAAAATTGCAGAAATTCCCCTAATTGTGGGGCAAAAAGGCAGAAATTCCCTATATGTTGGGGCAAAAAAACAGAAATTCTTCTTATTTTGGGGTAAAACTCAGAAATTCCACTTATTTTGGGGCAAAATTCCAGAAATTTCCCTTATTTTGGGGCAAAATTGCAGAAATTTTAATTATTTCAGAGAAAAAAAGCAAAAATTTTTCTTATTTTGGGGCAAAAAGGCAGAAATTCCCTTTATTTTGGGGCAAAAATCAGAAATTCCCCATATTTTGGGGCAAAATTGCAGAAATTTACCTTATTTTGGGGCAAAATTGCAGAAATTTCCTTTAATTGGGGCAAAATTGCAGTAATTTTACTTATTTTCAGGTAAAAAGGTTGAAATTTCCTTTTTTTTGCGGCAAAAAATGTAAAATTCCCCTTATTTTGGGGCAAAATTGCAATAATTTTCCTTCATATGGGGCAAAAAGACAAAAATTCCGTATATTTTGTGCCTAAAATACAGAAATTCCCCTTATTTTGAGGTAAAAAAACTGAAATTACCCTTATTTGGAGGCAAAAAGGCAGAAATTTCATTTATTTTTGAGCAAAATTGCAGAAATTTCATTTATTTCAGGGAAATAAGTCAGAAATTCCACTTATTTTGGGGTAAAAAAGACAGAAATTCCTTTGGTTTTCGGGGAAAAAGACAAATATTCCACTTATTTAGAGGCATAAAGGCAGAAATTCTCCTTATTTTGGAGTAAAAATGAAGAAATTTCCCTTATATATGGCAAAAAGGTATGCATTCCCCTTATTTTCGGGCAAAAAGGCAGAAATTCCCCGTATTTTGGAGCAAAATTGCAGAAATTCCCCTAATTGTGGGGCAAAAAGGCAGAAATTCCCTATATGTTGGGGCAAAAAGACAGAAATTCTCCTTATTTTGGGGCAAAACTCAGAAATTCCACTTATTTTGGGGCAAAATTGCAGAAATTTCACTTATTTCAAGGAAAAAAGGCAGAAATTTTCCTTATTTTGGGTCAAAATGCAGAAATTCCTAATATTTTGTGGACACAAATGCAGAAATTCCACTATTTTGAGGTAAAAAGGCTGAAATTCCCATTATTTGAGGGCAAAAAAGCAGAAATTTCCCTTATTTTGGGGCAAAATTGCAGAAATTTCACTTATTTCAGGGTAATAAATCAGAAATTCCTCTTATTTTCGGGCAAAATTCAGAAATTCCATTTGTTTTGGGGGAAAAAGACAGAAATTCCACTTATTTAGAGGCAAAAGGCAGAAATTCCCCTTATTTTGGAGCAAAAATGAAGAAATTTCACTTTTTTATGGCAAAAAGTTATGCATTCCTTTTATTTTCGGGCAAAAAGACAGAAATTCCCCGTATTTTGGAGCAAAATTGCAGACATTCCCCAAATTTTGGGGCAAAAGGCAGAAATTCTTTTTATTTTGGGGCAAAAATCAGAAATCCTTCTTATTTTGGGGCAAAATTCCATAAATTTCCTTTATTTTGGGGCAAAATTGCAGAAATTTACCTTATTTTGTGGCAAAATTCCAGAAATTTCTTTATTTGGGGCAAAATTGCAGTAATTTCACTTATTTTCAGGTAATAAGGCTGAAATTTTCTTTATTTTGGGGCAAAAAAGGAGAAATTCCCCTTATTTTGGGGCAAAATTGCAGAAATTTTCCTTATTTTGTGGCAAAAAGGCAGAAATTCCACTTATTTTGAGGTAAAAGTTGAAATTCTCCTTATTTGGAGGCAAAAAGGCAGAAATTTCCCTTATTTTGGTCTAAAATTGCAGAAATTTTACTTATTTCAGGGTAATAGGTCAGAAATTCCCCTTATTTTGGGGCAAAAAAGACAGAAATTCCCTTTGTTTTTGGGGAAAAAACTAAAATTCTACTTATTTAGAGGCAAAAAAGCAGAAATTCCCCTTATTTTGGAGCAAAAATGAAGAAATTTCCATTTTATATGCCAAAAAGGTATGAATTCCCCTTATTTTTGGGCAAAAAGGCAAAAATTCCCCGTATTTTGGGGCAAAATTGCAGAAATTCTCCTATTTGTGGGCCAAAAATCCAGAAATTCCCTATATTTTGGGGTAAAAAGACAGAAATTCTTCTTATTTTGCGGCAAAACTCAGAAATTCCACATGTTTTAAGGCAAAATTGCAGAAATTTCACTTATTTCAGGGAAAAAAGGCAGAAATTTTCCTTATTTTGTGGCAAAAAGGCAGAAATTCCTAATATTTTGTGGCAAAAATGCAGAAATTCCCCTTATTTTGAGGTGAAAAGGCTGAAATTCCCCTTATTTGGGGGCAAAAATGCAGAAATTATCCATTATTTTGGGGCAAAATTGCAGAAATTTCACTTATTTCAGGGTAATAAGTCAGAAATTCCCCTTATTTTGGGGCAAAAAAGACAGAAATTCCTTTTGTTTTGGGGGAAAAAGACAGAAATTCCACTTATTTAGAGGCAATAAGGCAGAAATTCCCTTTATATTGGAGCAAAAATGAAGAAATTTCCCTTATATATGGCAAAAAGGTATGCATTCCCCTTATGTTCGGGCAAAAAGGCAGAAATTTCCCGTATTTTGGAGCAAAATTGCAGAAATTCCCCTAACTGTGGGGCAAAAAGGCAGAAATTCCCTATATGTTGGGGCAAAAAGCTAGTAATTCTCCTTATTTTGGGGCAAAACTCAGAAATTCCACTTATTTTAGGGCAAAATTCCAGAAATTTCCTTTATTTTGGGGCAAAATTGCAGAAATTTCAATTATTTCAAAGAAAAAAATCAAAAATTTTTCTTATTTTGGGGCAAAAAGGCAGAAATTCTTTTTATTTTGTGTCAAAAATCAGAAATTCCCTTTATTTTGGGGCAAAATTGCAGAACTTTCCCTTATTTGGGGCAAAATTGAAGTAATTTCACTTATTTTCAGGTAAAAAGGCAGAAATTCCCTTTATTTTGGGGCAAAAATCAGAAATCCCCCTTATTGTGTGGCAAAATTCCATAAATTTCCTTTATTTTGGGGCAAAATTGCAGAAATTTACTTTATTTTGGGGCAAAATTCCAGAAATTTCTTTATTTGGGGCAAAATTGCAGTAATTTCACTTATTTTCAGGTAAAAAGGCTGAAATTTTTTTTATTTTGCGGCAAAAAAGGAAAAATTCCCCTTATTTTGGTGCAAAATTGCAGTAATTTTCCTTCATATGCGGCAAAAAGACAGAAATTCAGTATATTTTGTGCTAAAAATGCAGAAACTCCCCTTTATTTTGAGGTAAAAAGGCTGAAATTCCCCTTATTTGGGGGCAAATGCAGAAATTTCTTTTATTTTTGAGCAAAATTGCAGAAATTTCATTAATTTTAGGGTAATAAGTCAGAAATTCCCCTTATTTTGGGGCAAAAAAGACAGAAATTCCTTTTGTTTTGGGCGAAAAAGACAGAAATTCCACTTATTTAGAGGCAAAAAGGCAGAAATTCCCCTTATTTTGGAGCAAAAATGAAGAAATTTCCCTTATATATGGCAAAAAGGTATGCATTCCCCTTATTTTCGGGCAAAAAAAGAGAAATTCCCCGTATTTTGGAGCAAAATTGCAGAAATTCCTCTAACTGTGGGGCAAAAAGGCAGAAATTCCCTATAAGTTGGGGCAAAAAGACAGAAATTCTCTATATTTTGGGGCAAAACTCAGAAATTCCACTTATTTTGGGGCAAAATTGCAGAAATTTCACTTATTTCAAGGAAAAAAGGCAGAAATTTTCCTTATTTTGGGGCAAAAATGCAGAAATTCCTAATATTTTGTAGCAAAAATGCAGAAATTCTCCTCATTTTGAGATAAAAAGGCTGAAATTCCCCTTATTGGGGGGCAAAAAGGCAGAAATTTCCCTTATTTTGGGGCAAAATTGAAGAAATTTTACTTATTTCAGGGTAATAAATCAGAAATTCCTCTTATTTTGGGGCAAAAAAGTCAGAAAATCCATTTGTTTTGGGGGAAAAAGACAGAAATTCCACTTATTTAGAGGCAAAAGGCAGAAATTCCCCTTATTTTGGTGCAAAAATGAAGAAATTTCACTTTTTTATGGCAAAAAGTTATGCATTCCTCTTCTTTTCGAGCAAAAAGGCAGAAATTCCTCGTATTTTAGAGCAAAATTGCAGAAATTGCCCTAATTTTGGGGCAAAAGGCAGAAATTCCCTTTATTTTGGGGCAAAAATCAAAAATCCCCCTTATTTTGGGGCAAAATTCCATAAATTTCCTTTATTTTGGGCAAAATTGCAGAAATTTACCTTATTTTGGGGCAAAATTCCAGAAATTTCTTTATTTGGGGCAAAATTGCAGTAATTTCACTTATTTTCAGGTAAAAAGGCTGAAATTTCCTTTATTTTGGGGCAAAAAAGGAGAAATTCCCCTTATTTTAGGGCAAAATTGCAGAAATTTTCCTTATTATGGGGCAAAAAAGCAGAAATTCCATACATTATGTGGCAAAAATGCAGAAATTCCCCTGATTTTGAGGTAAAAGTTGAAAATCCCCTCACTTGGGGACAAAAAGGCAGAAATTTCCCTTATTTTGGTGCAAAATTGCAGAAATTTTACTTATTTCAGGGTAATAGGTCAGAAATTCCCCTTATTTTGGGGCAAAAAAGACAGAAATTCCCTTTGTTTTGGGGGAAAAAGACAGAAATTCCACTTATTTAGAGGCAAAAAGGCAGAAATTCCCCTTATTTTGGAGCAAAAATGAAGAAATTTCCCTTTTATATGGCAAAAAGATATAAATTACCGTTATTTTTGGGCAAAAAAGCAAAAATTCCCCGTATTTGGAGCAAAATTGCAGAAATCCCCCTAATTGTGGGCCAAAAAGCCAGAAATTCCCTATATTTGGGGGTAAAAAGACAGAAATTCTTTTATTTTGGATCAAAACTCAGAAATTCCACTTGTTTTGGGGCAAAATTGCAGAAATTTCACTTATTTCAGGGAAAAAAGGCAGAAATTTTCCTTATTTTGGGGCCAAAGGGCAGAAATTCCTAATATTTTGTGGTAAAAATGCAGAAATTCCCCTTATTTTGAGGTAAAAAGTCTGAAATTCCCCTTATTTGAAGGAAAAACGCAGAAATTTCCCTTATTTGGGGGCAAAAAACAGAAATTCCCATTATTTTGGGACAAAATTGCAGAAATTTCTCTTATTATTGGGAAAAATTGCAGAAATTTCTTTTATTTTAGTGCAAAATTGCAGAAATTTCACTTATTTCAGAGAAAAAAAGCAAAAATTTTTCTTATTTTGGGGCAAAAAGGCAGAAATTCCCATTATTTTGGGGCAAAAATTCAGAAATTCACCTTATTTTTGGGTAAAATTGCTAAAATTTCACATATTTCAGGGCAATAAGGCAGAAATTTTCTTTATTTTGGGGCAAAATTGCAGAAATTTCCCTTATTTCAGGGTAATAAGTCAGAAATTTTCCTTAATTTTGGGCAAAAAAGACAGAAATTCTCTTTGTTTTGGGAAAAAAATACAGAAATTCCACTTATTTAGAAGCAAAAAGGCAGAAATTCCCCTTATTTTGGAGCAACAATGAAGAAATTTTCCTTTTTATGGCAAAAAAGTATGCATTCCACTTATTTTCGGGCAAAAAGGCTGAAGTTCCCCGTATTTTGGAGCAAAATTGCAGAAATTCTCCTAATTGTGGGGCAAAAAGGCAGAAATTCCCTATATGTTTGGGCAAAAAAAACAGAAATTCTCCTTATTTTCTGGTAAAACTCAGAAATTCAACTTATTTTGGGGCAAAATTCCAGAAATTTCCCTTATTTTGGGGCAAAATTGCAGAAATTTCAATTATTTCAGAGAAAAAAAGCAAAAATTTTTCTTATTTTAGGGCAAAAAGCCAGAAATGACCTTTATTTGGGGGCAAAAATCAGAAATTCCCTTTATTTTGGGGCAAAATTGCAGAAATTTACCTTAAATTGGGGCAAAATTGCAGAAATTTCCATTATTTGGGGCAAAATTGAAGTAATTTCACTTATTTTCAGGTAAAAAGGCTGAAATTTTTTTTATTTTGCGGCAAAAAAAGAGAAATTCCCCTCATTTTGGGGCAAAATTGCAGTAATTTTCCTTCATATGGGGCAAAAAGACAGAAATTCCGTATATTTTGTTCCAATAATGCAAAAATTCTCCTTATTTTGAGGTAAAAAGGCTGAAATTCCCCTTATTTGGGGGCAAAAAGGCAGAAATTTCTTTTATTTTTGAGCAAAATTGCAGAAATTTCATTTATTGCAGGGTAATTAGTCAGAAATTCCCCTTATTTTGGGGCAAAAAAGACAGAAATTCTTTTTGTTTTGGGGGAAAAAACAGAAATTCCACTTATTTAGAGGCAAAAAGGCAGAAATTCCCCTTATTTTGGAGCAAAAATGAAGAAATTTTCCTTATATATGGCAAAAAGGTATGAATTCCCCTTATTTTTGGGCAAAAAGGCAGAAATTCCCCGTATTTTGGAGCAAAATTGCAGAAATTCCCCTAACTGTGTAGCAAAAAGGCAGAAATTCCCTATATGTTGGGGCAAAAAGACAGAAATTCTCCTTATTTTGGGGCAAAACTCAGAAATTCCACTTATTTTGGGGCAAAATTGCAGAAATTTCACTTATTTCAAGGAAAAAAGGCAGAAATTTTCCTTATTTTGGGTCAAAATGCAGAAATTCCTAATATTTTGTGGACACAAATGCAGAAATTCCACTATTTTGAGGTAAAAAGGCTGAAATTCCCATTATTTGAGGGCAAAAAAGCAGAAATTTCCCTTATTTTGGGGCAAAAATGCAGAAATTTCACTTATTTCAGGGTAATAAATCAGAAATTCCTCTTATTTTGGGGCAAAATTCAGAAATTCCATTTGTTTTGGGGGAAAAAGACAGAAATTCCACTTATTTAGAGGCAAAAGGCAGAAATTCCCCTTATTTTGGAGCAAAAATGAAGAAATTTCACTTTTTTATGGCAAAAAGTTATGCATTCCTCTTATTTTCGGGCAAAAAGACAGAAATTCCCCGTATTTTGGAGCAAAATTGCAGAAATTCCCCAAATTTTGGGGCAAAAGGCAGAAATTCCCTTTATTTTGGGGCAAAAATCAGAAATCCTTCTGATTTTGGGGCAAAATTCCATAAATTTCCTTTATTTTGGGGCAAAATTGCAGAAATTTACCTTATTTTGTGGCAAAATTCCAGAAATTTCTTTATTTGGGGCAAAATTGCAGTAATTTCACTTATTTTCAGGTAAAAAGGCTGAAATTTTCTTTATTTTGGGGCAAAAAAGGAGAAATTCCTCTTATTTTGGGGCAAAATTGCAGAAATTTTCCTTATTATGGGGCAAAAAAGCAGAAATTCCGTAAATTATGTGGCAAAAATTCCGAAATTCCCCTTATTTTGAGGTAAAAGTTGAAATTCTCCTTATTTGGGGGCAAAAAGGCAGAAATTTCCCTTATTTTGGTCTAATATTGCAGAAATTTTACTTATTTCAGGGTAATAGGTCAGAAATTCCCCTTATTTTGGGGCAAAAAAGACAGAAATTCCCTTTGTTTTTGGGGAAAAAACTAAAATTCTACTTATTTAGAGGCAAAAAGGCAGAAATTCCCCTTATTTTGGAGCAAAAATGAAGAAATTTCCATTTTATATGGCAAAAAGGTATGAATTCCCCTTATTTTTGGGGAAAAAGGCAAAAATTCCCCGTATTTTGGGGCAAAATTGCAGAAATTCTCCTATTTGTGGGCCAAAAATCCAGAAATTCCCTATATTTTGGGGTAAAAAGACAGAAATTCTTCTTATTTTGCGGCAAAACTAAGAAATTCCACATGTTTTAAGGCAAAATTGCAGAAATTTCAATTATTTCAGGGAAAAAAGGCAGAAATTTTCCTTATTTTGTGGCAAAAAGGCAGAAATTCCTAATATTTTGTGGCAAAAATGCAGAAATTCCCCTTATTTTGAGGTGAAAAGGCTGAAATTCCCCTTATTTGGGGGCAAAAATGCAGAAATTATCCATTATTTTGGGGCAAAATTGCAGAAATTTCACTTATTTCAGGGTAATAAGTCAGAAATTCCCCTTATTTTGGGGCAAAAAAGACAGAAATTTTTTTTGTTTTAAGGGAAAAAGACAGAAATTCCACTTATTTAGAGGCAATAAGGCAGAAATTCCCTTTATATTGGAGCAAAAACGAAGAAATTTCCCTTATATATGGCAAAAAGGTATGCATTCCCCTTATGTTCGGGCAAAAAGGCAGAAATTTCCCGTATTTTGGAGCAAAATTGCAGAAATTCCCCTAACTGTGGGGCAAAAAGGCAGAAATTCCCTATATGTTGGGGCAAAAAGCTAGAAATTCTCCTTATTTTGGGGCAAAACTCAGAAATTCCACTTATTTTAGGGCAAAATTCCAGAAATTTCCTTTATTTTGGGGCAAAATTGCAGAAATTTCAATTATTTCAAAGAAAAGAATCAAAAATTTTTCTTAATTTGGGGCAAAAAGTCAGAAATTCTTTTTATTTTGTGTCAAAAATCAGAAATTCCCTTTATTTTGGGGCAAAATTGCAGAAATTTCCCTTATTTGGGGCAAAATTGAAGTAATTTCACTTATTTTCAGGTAAAAAGGCAGAAATTCCCTTTATTTTGGGGCAAAAATCAGAAATCCCCCTTATTGTGGCAAAATTCCATAAATTTCCTTTATTTTGGGGCAAAATTGCAGAAATTTACTTTATTTTGGGGCAAAATTCCAGAAATTTCTTTATTTGGGGCAAAATTGCAGTAATTTCACTTATTTTCAGGTAAAAAGGCTGAAATTTTTTTTATTTTGCGGCAAAAAAGGAAAAATTCCCCTTATTTTGGTGCAAAATTGCAGTAATTTTCCTTCATATGCGGCAAAAAGACAGAAATTCAGTATATTTTGTGCCAAAAATGCAGAAACTCCCCTTTATTTTGAGGTAAAAAGGCTGAAATTCCCCTTATTTGGGGGCAAATGCAGAAATTTCTTTTATTTTTGAGCAAAATTGCAGAAATTTCATTAATTTTAGGGTAATAAGTCAGAAATTCCCCTTATTTTGGGGCAAAAAAGACAGAAATTCCTTTTGTTTTGGGCGAAAAAGACAGAAATTCCACTTATTTAGAGGCAAAAAGGCAGAAATTCCCCCTATTTTGGAGCAAAAATGAAGAAATTTCCCTTATATATGGCAAAAAGGTATTCATTCCCCTTATTTCCGGGCAAAAAAACAGAAATTCCCCGTATTTTGGAGCAAAATTGAAGAAATTCCTCTAACTGTGGGGCAAAAAGGCAGAAATTCCCTATAAGTTGGGGCAAAAAGACAGAAATTCTCTATATTTTGGGGCAAAACTTAGAAATTCCACTTATTTTAGGGCAAAATTGCAGAAATTTCACTTATTTCAAGGAAAAAAGGCAGAAATTTTCCTTATTTTGGGGCAAAAAGGCAGAAATTCCTAATATTTTGTAGCAAAAATGCAGAAATTCCCCTTATTTTGAGGTAAAAAGGCTGAAATTCCCCTTATTGGGGGGCAAAAAGGCAGAAATTTCCCTTATTTTGGGGCAAAATTGAAGAAATTTCACTTATTTCAGGGTAATAAATCAGAAATTCCTCTTATTTTGGGGCAAAAAAGTCAGAAAATCCATTTGTTTTGGGGGAAAAAGACAGAAATTCCACTTATTTAGAGGCAAAAGGCAGAAATTCCCCTTATTTTGGTGCAAAAATGAAGAAATTTCACTTTTTTATGGCAAAAAGTTATGCATTCCTCTTCTTTTCGAGCAAAAAGGCAGAAATTCCTCGTATTTTAGAGCAAAATTGCAGAAATTGCCCAAATTTTGGGGCAAAAGGCAGAAATTCCCTTTATTTTGGGGCAAAAATCAGAAATCCCCCTTATTTTGGGGCAAAATTCCACAAATTTCCTTTATTTTGGGCAAAATTGCAGAAATTTACCTTATTTTGGGGCAAAATTCCAGAAATTTCTTTATTTGGGGCAAAATTGCAGTAATTTCACTTATTTTCAGGTAAAAAGGCTGAAATTTCTTTTATTTTGGGGCAAAAAAGGAGAAATTCCCCTTATTTTAGGGCAAAATTGCAGAAATTTTCCTGATTATGGGGCAAAAAAGCAGAAACTCCGTACATTATGTGGCAAAAATGCAGAAATTCCCCTTATTTTGAGGTAAAAGTTGAAAATCCCCTCATTTGGGGACAAAAAGGCAGAAATTTCCCTTATTTTGGTGCAAAATTGCAGAAATTTTACTTATTTCAGGGTAATAGGTCAGAAATTCCCCTTATTTTGGGGCAAAAAAGACAGAAATTCCCTTTGTTTTGGGGGAAAAAGACAGAAATTCCACTTATTTAGAGGCAAAAAGGCAGAAATTCCCCTTATTTTGGAGCAAAAATGAAGAAATTTCCCTTTTATATGGCAAAAAGATATAAATTACCGTTATTTTTGGGCAAAAAAGCAAAAATTCCCCGTATTTGGAGCAAAATTGCAGAAATCCCCCTAATTGTGGGCCAAAAAGCCAGAAATTCCCTATATTTGGGGGTAAAAAGACAGAAATTCTTTTATTTTGGATCAAAACTCAGAAATTCCACTTGTTTTGGGGCAAAATTGCAGAAATTTCACTTATTTCAGGGAAAAAAGGCAGAAATTTTCCTTATTTTGGGGCCAAAGGGCAGAAATTCCTAATATTTTGTGGTAAAAATGCAGAAATTCCCCTTATTTTGAGGTAAAAAGTCTGAAATTCCCCTTATTTGAAGGAAAAACGCAGAAATTTCCCTTATTTGGGGGCAAAAAACAGAAATTCCCCTTATTATGGGGCAAAATTGCAGAAATTTCTCTTATTATGGGGAAAAATTGCAGAAATTTCTTTTATTTTAGTGCAAAATTGCAGAAATTTCACATATTTCAGAGAAAAAAAGCAAAAATTTTTCTTATTTTGGGGCAAAAAGGCAGAAATTCCCATTATTTTGGGGCAAAAATTCAGAAATTCACCTTATTTTTTGGGTAAAATTGCTAAAATTTCACATATTTCAGGGCAAAAAGGCAGAAATTTTCTTTATTTTGGGGCAAAATTGCAGAAATTTCACTTATTTCAGGGTAATAAGTCAGAAATTTTCCTTATTTTGGGAAAAAAAGACAGAAATTCTCTTTGTTTTGAGAAAAAAATACAGAAATTCCACTTATTTAGAGGCAAAAAGGCAGAAATTCCCCTTATTTTGGATCAACAATGAAGAAATTTCCCTTTTTTATGGCAAAAAAGTATGCATTCCTCTTATTTTCGGGCAAAAAGGCTGAAGTTCCCCGTATTTTGGAGCAAAATTGCAGAAATTCTCCTAATTGTGGGGCAAAAAGGCAGAAATTCCCTATATGTTTGGGCAAAAAAAACAGAAATTTTCCTTATTTTCTGGTAAAACTCAGAAATTCAACTTATTTTGGGGCAAAATTCCAAAAATTTCCCTTATTTTGGGGCAAAATTGCAGAAATTTCAATTATTTCAGAGAAAAAAAGCAAAAATTTTTCTTATTTTAGGGCAAAAAGCCAGAAATGACCTTTATTTGGGGGCAAAAATCAGAAATTCCCTTTATTTTGGGGCAAAATTGCAGAAATTTACCTTAAATTGGGGCAAAATTGCAGAAATTTCCATTATTTGGGGCAAAATTGAAGTAATTTCACTTATTTTCAGGTAAAAAGGCTGAAATTTCCTTTATTTTGCGGCAAAAAAATAGAAATTCCCCTCATTTTGGGGCAAAATTGCAGTAATTTTCCTTCATATGGGGCAAAAAGACAGAAATTCCGTATATTTTGTTCCAATAATGCAAAAATTCCCCTTATTTTGAGGTAAAAAGGCTGAAATTCCCCTTATTTGGGGGCAAAAAGGCAGAAATTTCTTTTATTTTTGAGCAAAATTGCAGAAATTTCATTTATTTCAGGGTAATTAGTCAGAAATTCCCCTTATTTTGGGGCAAAAAAGACAGAAATTCTTTTTGTTTTGGGGGAAAAAATAGAAATTCCACTTATTTAGAGGCAAAAAGGCAGAAATTCCCCTTATTTTGGAGCAAAAATGAAGAAATTTTCCTTATATATGGCAAAAAGGTATGCATTCCCCTTATTTTTGGGCAAAAAGGCAGAAATTCCCCGTATTTTGGAGCAAAATTGCAGAAATTCCACTAACTGTGTAGCAAAAAGGCAGAAATTCCCTATATGTTGGGGCAAAAAGACAGAAATTCTCCTTATTTTGGGGCAAAACTCAGAAATTCCACTTATTTTGGGGCAAAATTGCAGAAATTTCACTTATTTCAAGGAAAAAAGGCAGAAATTTTCCTTATTTTGGGGCAAAAAGGCAGAAATTCCTAATATTTTGTGGCAAAAATTTAGATATTCCTCTTATTTTGAGGTAAAAAGGCTGAAATTCCCCTTATTTGGGGGCAAAAAGGCAGAAATTTTTTTTATTTTGGGGCAAAATTGCCGAAATTTCACTTATTTCAGGGTAATAAATCAGAAATTCCTCTTATTTTGGGGCAAAAAAGTCAGAAATTCCATTTGTTTTGGAGGAAAATAACTGAAATTCCACTTATTTAGAGGCAAAAGGCAGAAATTTCCCTTATTTTGGAGCAAAAAATGAAGAAATTTCACTTTTTTATGGCAAAAAGTTATGCATTCCTCTTATTTTCGGGCATAAAGACAGAAATTCCCCGTATTTTGGAGCAAAATTGCAGAAATTCCCCAAATTTTGGGGCAAAAGGCAGAAATTCCTTTTATTTTGGAGCAAAAATCAGAAATCCCCTTTATTTTGGGGCAAAATTTCATAAATTTCCTTTATTTTGGGGCAAAATTGCAGAAATTTACCTTATTTTGGGGCAAAATTCCAGAAATTTTCTTATTTGGGGCAAAATTGCAGTAATTTCACTTATTTTCAGGTAAAAAGGCTGAAATTTCCTTTATTTTGGGGCAAAAAAGGAGAAATTCCCCTATTTTGGGGCAAAATTGCAGAAATATTTTTTTATTATAGGGCAAAAAACAGAAATTCCGTAAATTATGTGGCAAAAATGCAGAAATTCCCCTTATTTTGAGGTAAAATTTGAAATTCCCCTTATTTGGGGGCAAAAAGGCAGAAATTTCCCTTATTTTGGTGCAAAATTGCAAAAATTTTACTTATTTCAGGGTAATAGTCAGAAATTTCCCTTATTTTGGAACAAAAAAGACAGAAATTCCCTTTGTTTTGGGGGAAAAAGACAGAAATTCCACTTATTTAGAAGCAAAAAGGCAGAAATTCCCCTTATTTTGGAGCAAAAATGAAGAAATTTCCCTTTTATATGGCAAAAAGTTATGAATTCCCCTTATTTCTGGGCAAAAAGGCAAAAATTCCCCGTATTTTGGAGCAATATTCCAGAAATCCCCCTAATTGTGGGCCAAAAAGCCAGAAATTCCCTATATTTTGGAGTAAAAAGACAGAAATTCTTCTTATTTTGGGGCAAAACTCAGAAATTCCACTTGTTTTGGAGCAAAATTGCAGAAATTTCACTTATTTCAGGGAAAATAGGCAGAAATTTTCCTTATTTTGTGGCAAAAAGGCAGAAATTCCTAATATTTTGTGGCAAAAATGCAGAAATTCCCCTTATTTTGAGGTAAAAAGGCTGAAATTCCCCTTATTTGGGGGCAAAAATGCAGAAATTCCCCTTATTTTGAGGTAAAAGTTGAAATTCCCCTTATTTGGGGGCAAAAAGGCAGAAATTTTCCTTATTTTGGTGCAAAATTGCAGAAATTTTACTTATGTCAGGGTAATAGTCAGAAATTCCCCTTATTTTGGGGCAATAAAGACAGAAATTCCCTTTGTTTTGGGGGAAAAAGACAGAAATTCCACTTATTTAGAGGCAAAAAGGCAGAAATTCCCCTTATTTGGGAGCAAAAATGAAGAAATTTCCCTTTTATATGGCAAAAAGGTATGAATTCCCCTTATTTCTGGGCAAAAAGGCAAAAATTTCCGGTATTTTGGAGCAAAATTCCAGAAATCCTCCTAATTGTGGGCCAAAAAGCCAGAAATTCCCTATATTATGGGGTAAAAAGACAGAAATTCTTCATATTTTGGGGCAAAACTCAGAAATTCCACTTGTTTTGGGGCAAAATTGCAGAAATTTCACTTATTTCAGGGGAAAAAGGCAGAAATTTTTTTTATTTTGGGGCAAAAAAACAGAAATTCCTAATATTTTGTGGCAAAAATGCAGAAATTCCCCTTATTTTGAGGTAAAAAGGCTGAAATTCCCCTTATTTGGGGGCAAAAATGCAGAAATTATCCATTATTTTGGGGCAAAATTGCAGAAATTTCACTTATTTCAGGGTAATAAGTCAGAAATTCTCCTTATTTTGGGGCAAAAAAGACAGAAATTCCTTTTGTTTTGGGGGAAAAAGGCAGAAATTCCACTTATTTAGAGGCAAAAAGGCAGAAATTCCCTTTATTTTGGAGCAAAAATGAAGAAATTTCCCTTATATATGGCAAAAAGGTATGCATTCCCCTTATTTTCGGGCAAAAAGGGAGAAATTCCCCGATTTTGGAGCAAAATTGCAGAAATTCCCCTAATTGTGGGGCAAAAAGGCAGAAATTCCCTATATGTTGAGGCAAAAAGCCAGAAATTCTCCTTATTTTGGGCAAAACTCAGGAATTCCACTTATTTTGGGGCAAAATTGCAGAAATTTAACTTATTTCGGGGAAAAAAGGCAGAATTTTTCCTTATTTAGGGGCAAAATTGCAGAAATTTCACATATTTCAGGGTAATAAATCAGAAATTCCCCTTATTTTGGGGCAAAAAAGTCAGAAATTCCCTTTGTTTTGGGGGAAAAAGACAGAAATTCCAATTATTTAGAGGCAAAAGGCAGAAATTCCCCTTATTTTAAAGCAAAAATGAAGTAATTTCTCTTTTTTATGGCAAAAAGTTATGCATTCCTCTTATTTTCGGGCAAAAAGGCAGAAATTCCCCGTATTTTGAAGCAAAATTGCAGAAATTCCCCAAATTTTGGGGCAAAAGGTAGAAATTCCATTTTTTTTTTTAGGCAAAAATCAGAAATTCACCTATTTTGTGGCAAAATTCCATAAATTTCCTTTATTTTGGGGCAAAATTGCAGAAATTTTTTTATTTGGGGCAAAATTGCAGTAATTTCACTTATTTTCAGGTAAAAAGGCTGAAATTTCCTTTATTTTTGGGCAAAAAAGGAGAAATTCCCCTTATTTTGGGGCAAAATTGCAGAAATTTTCCTTATTATGGGGCAAAAAAGCAGATATTCCGTAAATTATGTGGCAAAAATGCAGAAATTCCCCTTATTTTGAGGTAAAAGTTGAAATTCCCCTTATTTGGAGGCAAAAAGGCAGAAATTTCCCTTATTTTGGTGCAAAATTGCAGAAATTTTACTTATTTCAGAATAATAGGTCAGAAATTCCCCTTATTTTGGGGCAAAAAAGACCGAAATTCCCTTTGTTTTGGGGGAAAAAGACAGAAATTCCACTTATTTAGAGGCAAAAAGTCAGAAATTCCCCTTATTTTGGAGCAAAAATGAAGAAATTTCCATTTTATATGGTAAAAAGGTATGCATTCCCCTTATTATCGGGCAAAAAGGCAAAAATTCCCCGTATTTTGGAGCAAAATTGCAGAAATCCCCCAAATTGTGGGCCAAAAAGCCAGAAATTCTCTATATTTTGGTGTAAAAAGACAGAAATTTTTCTTATTTTGGGGCAAAACTCAGAAATTCCACTTATTTTGGGGCAAAATTGCAGAAATTTCACTTATTTCAGGGAAAAAAAGGCAGAAATTTTCCTTATTTTGGGGCAAAAAGGCAGAAATTCCTAATATTTTGTGGTAAAAATGCAGACATTCCTCTTATTTTGAGGTAAAAAGGCTGAAATTCCCCTTATTTGGGGGCAAAAATGCAGAAATTATCCATTATTTTGGGGCAAAATTGCAGAAATTTCACTTATTTAAGGGTAATAAGTCAGAAATTCCGCTTATTTTGGGGCAAAAAAGTCAGAAAATCCATTTGTTTTGGGGGAAAAAGACAGAAATTCCACTTATTTAGAGGCAAAAGGCAGAAATTCCCCTTATTTTGGTGCAAAAATGAAGAAATTTCACTTTTTTATGGCAAAAAGTTATGCATTCCTCTTCTTTTCGAGCAAAAAGGCAGAAATTCCTCGTATTTTAGAGCAAAATTGCAGAAATTGCCCAAATTTTGGGGCAAAAGGCAGAAATTCCCTTTATTTTGGGGCAAAAATCAGAAATCCCCCTTATTTTGGGGCAAAATTCCACAAATTTCCTTTATTTTGGGCAAAATTGCAGAAATTTACCTTATTTTGGGGCAAAATTCCAGAAATTTCTTTATTTGGGGCAAAATTGCAGTAATTTCAGTTATTTTCAGGTAAAAAGGCTGAAATTTCTTTTATTTTGGGGCAAAAAAGGAGAAATTCCCCTTATTTTAGGGCAAAATTGCAGAAATTTTCCTGATTATGGGGCAAAAAAGCAGAAATTCCGTACATTATGTTGCAAAAATGCAGAAATTCCCCTTATTTTGAGGTAAAAGTTGAAAATCCCCTCATTTGGGGACAAAAAAGCAGAAATTTCCCTTATTTTGGTGCAAAATTGCAGAAATTTTACTTATTTCAGGGTAATAGGTCAGAAATTCCCCTTATTTTGGGGCAAAAAATACAGAAATTCCCTTTGTTTTGGGGGAAAAAGACAGAAATTCCACTTATTTAGAGGCAAAAAGGCAGAAATTCCCCTTATTTTGGAGCAAAAATGAAGAAATTTCCCTTTTATATGGCAAAAAGATATAAATTACCGTTATTTTTGGGCAAAAAAGCAAAAATTCCCGTATTTGGAGCAAAATTGCAGAAATCCCCCTAATTGTGGGCCAAAAAGCCAGAAATTCCCTATATTTGGGGGTAAAAAGACAGAAATTCTTTTATTTTGGATCAAAACTCAGAAATTCCACTTGTTTTGGGGCAAAATTGCAGAAATTTCACTTATTTCAGGGAAAAAAGGCAGAAATTTTCCTTATTTTGGGGCCAAAGGGCAGAAATTCCTAATATTTTGTGGTAAAAATGCAGAAATTCCCCTTATTTTGAGGTAAAAAGTCTGAAATTCCCCTTATTTGAAGGAAAAACGCAGAAATTTCCCTTATTTGGGGGCAAAAAACAGAAATTCCCCTTATTATGGGGCAAAATTGCAGAAATTTCTCTTATTATGGGGAAAAATTGCAGAAATTTCTTTTATTTTAGTGCAAAATTGCAGAAATTTCACATATTTCAGAGAAAAAAAGCAAAAATTTTTCTTATTTTGGGGCAAAAAGGCAGAAATTCCCATTATTTTGGGGCAAAAATTCAGAAATTCACCTTATTTTTTGGGTAAAATTTCTAAAATTTCACATATTTCAGGGCAAAAAGGCAGAAATTTTCTTTATTTTGGGGCAAAATTGCAGAAATTTCACTTATTTCAGGGTAATAAGTCAGAAATTTTCCTTATTTTGGGGAAAAAAAGACAGAAATTCTCTTTGTTTTGAGAAAAAAATACAGAAATTCCACTTATTTAGAGGCAAAAAGGCAGAAATTCCCCTTATTTTGGATCAACAATGAAGAAATTTCCCTTTTTTATGGCAAAAAATATGCATTCCACTTATTTTCGGGCAAAAAGGCTGAAGTTCCCCGTATTTTGGAGCAAAATTGCAGAAATTCTCCTAATTGTGGGGCAAAAAGGCAGAAATTCCCTATATGTTTGGGCAAAAAAAACAGAAATTTTCCTTATTTTCTGGTAAAACTCAGAAATTCAACTTATTTTGGGGCAAAATTCCAAAAATTTCCCTTATTTTGGGGCAAAATTGCAGAAATTTCAATTATTTCAGAGAAAAAAAGCAAAAATTTTTCTTATTTTAGGGCAAAAAGCCAGAAATGACCTTATTTGGGGGCAAAAATCAGAAATTCCCTTTATTTTGGGGCAAAATTGCAGAAATTTACCTTAAATTGGGGCAAAATTGCAGAAATTTCCATTATTTGGGGCAAAATTGAAGTAATTTCACTTATTTTCAGGTAAAAAGGCTGAAATTTCCTTTATTTTGCGGCAAAAAAATAGAAATTCCCCTCATTTTGGGGCAAAATTGCAGTAATTTTCCTTCATATGGGGCAAAAAGACAGAAATTCCGTATATTTTGTTCCAATAATGCAAAAATTCCCCTTATTTTGAGGTAAAAAGGCTGAAATTCCCCTTATTTGGGGGCAAAAAGGCAGAAATTTCTTTTATTTTTGAGCAAAATTGCAGAAATTTCATTTATTTCAGGGTAATTAGTCAGAAATTCCCCTTATTTTGGGGCAAAAAAGACAGAAATTCTTTTTGTTTTGGGGGAAAAAACAGAAATTCCACTTATTTAGAGGCAAAAAGGCAGAAATTCCCCTTATTTTGGAGCAAAAATGAAGAAATTTTCCTTATATATGGCAAAAAGGTATGCATTCCCCTTATTTTTGGGCAAAAAGGCAGAAATTCCCCGTATTTTGGAGCAAAATTGCAGAAATTCCACTAACTGTGTAGCAAAAAGGCAGAAATTCCCTATATGTTGGGGCAAAAAGACAGAAATTCTCCTTATTTTGGGGCAAAACTCAGAAATTCCACTTATTTTGGGGCAAAATTGCAGAAATTTCACTTATTTCAAGGAAAAAAGGCAGAAATTTTCCTTATTTTGGGGCAAAAAGGCAGAAATTCCTAATATTTTGTGGCAAAAATTTAGATATTCCTCTTATTTTGAGGTAAAAAGGCTGAAATTCCCCTTATTTGGGGGCAAAAAGGCAGAAATTTTTTTTATTTTGGGGCAAAATTGCCGAAATTTCACTTATTTCAGGGTAATAAATCATAAATTCCTCTTATTTTGGGGCAAAAAAGTCAGAAATTCCATTTGTTTTGGAGGAAAATAACTGAAATTCCACTTATTTAGAGGCAAAAGGCAGAAATTTCCCTTATTTTGGAGCAAAAAATGAAGAAATTTCACTTTTTTATGGCAAAAAGTTATGCATTCCTCTTATTTTCGGGCATAAAGACAGAAATTCCCCGTATTTATGAGCAAAATTGCAGAAATTCCCCAAATTTTGGGGCAAAAGGCAGAAATTCCTTTTATTTTGGAGCAAAAATCAGAAATCCCCTTTATTTTGGGGCAAAATTTCATAAATTTCCTTTATTTTGGGGCAAAATTGCAGAAATTTACCTTATTTTGGGGCAAAATTCCAGAAATTTTCTTATTTGGGGCAAAATTGCAGTAATTTCACTTATTTTCAGGTAAAAAGGCTGAAATTTCCTTTATTTTGGGGCAAAGAAGGAGAAATTCCCCTATTTTGGGGCAAAATTGCAGAAATATTTTTTTATTATAGGGCAAAAAACAGAAATTCCGTAAATTATGTGGCAAAAATGCAGAAATTCCCCTTATTTTGAGGTAAAATTTGAAATTCCCCTTATTTGGGGGCAAAAAGGCAGAAATTTCCCTTATTTTGGTGCAAAATTGCAAAAATTTTACTTATTTCAGGGTAATAGTCAGAAATTTCCCTTATTTTGGAACAAAAAAGACAGAAATTCCCTTTGTTTTGGGGGAAAAAGACAGAAATTCCACTTATTTAGAAGCAAAAAGGCAGAAATTCCCCTTATTTTGGAGCAAAAATGAAGAAATTTCCCTTTTATATGGCAAAAAGTTATGAATTCCCCTTATTTCTGGGCAAAAAGGCAAAAATTCCCCGTATTTTGGAGCAATATTCCAGAAATCCCCCTAATTGTGGGCCAAAAAGCCAGAAATTCCCTATATTTTGGAGTAAAAAGACAGAAATTCTTCTTATTTTGGGGCAAAACTCAGAAATTCCACTTGTTTTGGAGCAAAATTGCAGAAATTTCACCTATTTCAGGGAAAATAGGCAGAAATTTTCCTTATTTTGTGGCAAAAAGGCAGAAATTCCTAATATTTTGTGGCAAAAATGCAGAAATTCCCCTTATTTTGAGGTAAAAAGGCTGAAATTCCCCTTATTTGGGGGCAAAAATGCAGAAATTCCCCTTATTTTGAGGTAAAAGTTGAAATTCCCCTTATTTGGGGGCAAAAAGGCAGAAATTTTCCTTATTTTGGTGCAAAATTGCAGAAATTTTACTTATGTCAGGGTAATAGTCAGAAATTCCCCTTATTTTGGGGCAATAAAGACAGAAATTCCCTTTGTTTTGGGGGAAAAAGACAGAAATTCCACTTATTTAGAGGCAAAAAGGCAGAAATTCCCCTTATTTGGGAGCAAAAATGAAGAAATTTCCCTTTTATATGGCAAAAAGGTATGAATTCCCCTTATTTCTGGGCAAAAAGGCAAAAATTTCCGGTATTTTGGAGCAAAATTCCAGAAATCCTCCTAATTGTGGGCCAAAAAGCCAGAAATTCCCTATATTATGGGGTAAAAAGACAGAAATTCTTCATATTTTGGGGCAAAACTCAGAAATTCCACTTGTTTTGGGGCAAAATTGCAGAAATTTCACTTATTTCAGGGGAAAAAGGCAGAAATTTTTTTTATTTTGGGGCAAAAAAACAGAAATTCCTAATATTTTGTGGCAAAAATGCAGAAATTCCCCTTATTTTGAGGTAAAAAGGCTGAAATTCCCCTTATTTGGGGGCAAAAATGCAGAAATTATCCATTATTTTGGGGCAAAATTGCAGAAATTTCACTTATTTCAGGGTAATAAGTCAGAAATTCCCCTTATTTTGGGGCAAAAAAGACAGAAATTCCTTTTGTTTTGGGGGAAAAAGGCAGAAATTCCACTTATTTAGAGGCAAAAAGGCAGAAATTCCCTTTATTTTGGAGCAAAAATGAAGAAATTTCCCTTATATATGGCAAAAAGGTATGCATTCCCTTTATTTTCGGGCAAAAAGGGAGAAATTCCCCGATTTTGGAGCAAAATTGCAGAAATTCCCCTAATTGTGGGGCAAAAAGGCAGAAATTCCCTATATGTTGAGGCAAAAAGCCAGAAATTCTCCTTATTTTGGGCCAAACTCAGGAATTCCACGTATTTTGGGGCAAATTGCAGAAATTTAACTTATTTCGGGGAAAAAAGGCAGAATTTTTCCTTATTTAGGGGCAAAATTGCAGAAATTTCACTTATTTCAGGGTAATAAATCAGAAATTCCCCTTATTTTGGGGCAAAAAAGTCAGAAATTCCCTTTGTTTTGGGGGAAAAAGACAGAAATTCCAATTATTTAGAGGCAAAAGGCAGAAATTCCCCTTATTTTAAAGCAAAAATGAAGTAATTTCTCTTTTTTATGGCAAAAAGTTATGCATTCCTCTTATTTTCGGGCAAAAAGGCAGAAATTCCCCGTATTTTGAAGCAAAATTGCAGAAATTCCCCAAATTTTGGGGCAAAAGGTAAAAATTCCATTTTTTTTTTTAGGCAAAAATCAGAAATTCACCTATTTTGTGGCAAAATTCCATAAATTTCCTTTATTTTGGGGCAAAATTGCAGAAATTTTTTTATTTGGGGCAAAATTGCAGTAATTTCACTTATTTTCAGGTAAAAAGGCTGAAATTTCCTTTATTTTTGGGCAAAAAAGGAGAAATTCCCCTTATTTTGGGGCAAAATTGCAGAAATTTTCCTTATTATGGGGCAAAAAAGCAGATATTCCGTAAATTATGTGGCAAAAATGCAGAAATTCCCCTTATTTTGAGGTAAAAGTTGAAATTCCCCTTATTTGGAGGCAAAAAGGCAGAAATTTCCCTTATTTTGGTGCAAAATTGCAGAAATTTTACTTATTTCAGAATAATAGGTCAGAAATTCCCCTTATTTTGGGGCAAAAAAGACCGAAATTCCCTTTGTTTTGGGGGAAAAAGACAGAAATTCCACTTATTTAGAGGCAAAAAGTCAGAAATTCCCCTTATTTTGGAGCAAAAATGAAGAAATTTCCATTTTATATGGTAAAAAGGTATGCATTCCCCTTATTATCGGGCAAAAAGGCAAAAATTCCCCGTATTTTGGAGCAAAATTGCAGAAATCCCCCTAATTGTGGGCCAAAAAGCCAGAAATTCTCTATATTTTGGTGTAAAAAGACAGAAATTTTTCTTATTTTGGGGCAAAACTCAGAAATTCCACTTATTTTGGGGCAAAATTGCAGAAATTTCACTTATTTCAGGGAAAAAAAGGCAGAAATTTTCCTTATTTTGGGGCAAAAAGGCAGAAATTCCTAATATTTTGTGGTAAAAATGCAGACATTCCTCTTATTTTGAGGTAAAAAGGCTGAAATTCCCCTTATTTGGGGGCAAAAATTCAGAAATTATCCATTATTTTGGGGCAAAATTGCAGAAATTTCACTTATTTAAGGGTAATAAGTCAGAAATTCCGCTTATTTTGGGGCAAAAAAGTCAGAAATTTTCTTTGTTTTTGGGGGAAAAGACCGAAATTCCACTTATTTAGAGGCAAAAATGCAGAAATTCCCTTTATTTTGGAGCAAAAATGAAAAAATTTCCCTATTTTATGGCAAAAAGGTATGCATTCTCCTTATTTTCGGGCAAAAAGGCTGAAATTCCCTGTAGTTTGGAGCAAAAATTGCAGAAATTCCCCTAATTTAGGGGCAAAATGCAGAAATTCCCTTTATTTTGGCGCAAAAATCAGAAATTCCCCCTATTTTGGGGAAAAATTCCAGAAATTTCCTTTATTTTGGGGCAAAGTTGCAGAAATTTACCTTATTTTGGGGCAAAATTGCAGAAATTTCCTTTATTTGGGGCAAAATTGCAGTAATTTCACTTATTTTCCGGTAAAAATGCTGAAATTTCCTTTATTTTGGGGCAAAAAAGGAGAAATTCCTTTTATTTTTGGGCAAAATTGCAGAACTTTTTCTTATTATATTATATATTATATGTTGGGGCTAAAAGACAGAAATTCTCCTTATTTTTGGGCAAAACTCAAAAATTCCACTGATTTTGATACAAAATTGCAGAAATTTCACTTATTCTAGGGAAAAAAGACAGAAATTTTCTTTATTTTGAGGGAAAAACGCAGAAATTCCTAATATCTTGTGGCAAAAATGCAGAAATTCACATTATTTTGAGGTAAAAATGCTAAAATTCCCCTTATTTGGGGGCAAAAAGGCAGAAATTTCCCTTATTTTGGAGCAATATTGCAGAAATTTCACTTATTTCAGGGTAATAAGTCAGAAATTCCCCTTATTTTGGAGCAAAAGTCAGAAATTCCCTTTGTTTTGGGGGAAAAAGACAGAAATTCCACTTATTTAGAGGCAAAAAGGCAGAAATTCCCCTTATTTTGGAGCAAAAATGAGGAAATTTTCTTTTTTTATGGCGAAAAGGTATGCATTCCCCTTATGTTCGGGCAAAAAGGCAGAAATTCCTCGTATTTTGGAGCAAAATTGCATAAATTCCCCTAATTTTGGCGCAAATGCAGAAATTCCTTTTATTTTGGGGCAAAAATCAGAAATTCCTTTTATTTTGGGGCAAAATTCCATAAATTTTCATTATTTTGGGGCAAAATTGCAGGAATTTACCTAATTTTGGGGCAAAATTGCAGAAATTTCTTTTATTTAGGGCAAAATTGCAGAAATTTCACTTATTTTCATGTAAAAAGGCTGAAATTTCCTTTATTTTGGGGCAAACAGGGAGAAATTCCCCTTATTTTGGGTCAAAATTGCAGAAATTTTCCTTATTTTGGGGCAAAAAGGCAGAAATTCTCTATATTTTGAGGCAAAAAGGCAGAAATTCCCTTTATTTTGGGGCAAAAATCAGAAATTCCCCTTATTTTGGGGCACAATTTCAGAAATTTACCTTATTTTGGGGCAAAATTGCAGAAATTTCCTTTATTTGAGGCAAAATTGCAGTAATTTCACTTATTTTCAGGTAAAATGGTTGAAATTTCCTTTATTTTGCAGCAAAAAAGGAGAAATTCCCCTTATTTTAGGGCAAAATTGCAGTAATTTTCCTTCATATGGGGCAAAAAGGCGGAAATTCCGTATATTTTGTGCCAAAAATTCAGAAATTCCCCTTATCTTGAGGTAAAAAGGCTGAAATTCCCCTTATTTGGGGGCAAAAAGACAGAAATTTCTTTTATTTTGTAGCAAAATGGCAGAAATTTCATTTATTTCAGGGTAATAAGTCAGAAATTTCCCTTATTTTGGGGAAAAATTGCAGTAATTTCACTTATTTCAGGGTAATAAGTCAGAAATTCCCCTTATTTTGAAGCAAAAAAGTCAGAAATTCCCTTTGTTTTGGGGGAAAAAACAGAAATTTCACTTATTTAGAGGCAAAAAGGCAGAAATTCCCCTTATTTTGAAGCAAAAATGAAGAAATTTCCCTTTTTTATGGCAAAAAGGTATGCATTCCCTTTATTTGTGGGCAAAAAGGCAGAAATTCCCCGTATTTTGGAGCAAAATTACATAAATTTTCTCTAATTTTGGGACAAATGCAGAAATTCCCTTTATTTTGGGACAAAAATCAGAAATTCCTCTTATTTTGGGGCAAAATTCCAGAAATTTTCTTTATTTTGGGGCAAAATTGCAGGAATTTACCTTATTTTGGGGCAAAATTGCAGAAATTTCTCTTATTTGGGGCAAAATTGCAGAAATTTCATTTATTTTCATGTAAAAAGGTTGAAATTTCCTTTATTTTGGGGCAAAAAGGGAGGAATTCCCCTTTTTTTGGTCAAAATTGCAGAAATTTTCCGTATTTTGGGGCAAAAAGGCAGAAATTCTATATATTTAGTGGCAAAAAAGCAGAAATTTCCCTTATTTTGAGGTAATAAGTTTGAAATTCCCCTTATTTTGGGGCAATAAGGCAGAAATTCCCCTTATTTTGAGGTAAAATTGCAGAAATTTCAAATATTTCAGGGCAAAATGGCAGAAATTCTACTTATTTTAATGGAAAAAGATGAAATCCCTAATTTTTGGCTAAAATTGAAGAAATTTCACTTATTTCGGGACAAAAAGGCAGAAATTCCAATTAATTTTGGGCAAAAAGGCAGAAATGACCCGTATTTTGGAGCAAAATTGCAGAAATTCCCCTAATATTGGTGCAAAAAAACAGAAATTCCCTTTATTTAGGGGCAAAAAGGCAGAAATTCTCCATATTTTGGTGCAAAAATCAGAAATTTCTCTTATTTTGAGGTAAAATGCTGAAAGTCCCCATATTTTGGAGCAAAAGGCAGAAATTTCCTTATATTGAGGTAAAAAGGCTGAAATTCCCCTTATTTGGGAGAAAAAGGCAGAAATTTCCCTTATTTGGGGGCAAAAAACAGAAATTCCCCTTATTTTGGGGCAAAATTGCAGAAATTTCTCTTATTATGGGGAAAAATTGCAGAAATTCTCTTATTTTAGGGCAAAATTGCAGAAATTTCACTTATTTCAGAGAAAAAAAGCTAAAATTTTTCTTATTTTGGGGCAAAAAACAGAAATTCCCATTATTTTGGGGCAAAAATTCAGAAATTCACCTTATTTTGGGGTAAAATTGCAGAAATTTCACATATTTCAGGGCAAAAAGGCAGAAATTTTCCTTATTTTCGGGCAAAATTGCAGAAATTTCAATTATTTCAGGGTAATAATTCAGAAATTTTCATTATTTTGAGGCAAAAAAGACAGAAATTCTCTTTGTTTTGGAAAAAAATACAGAAATTCCACTTATTTAGAGGCAAAAAGGCAGAAATTCCCCTTATTTTGGAGCAAGAATGAAGAAATTTCCCTTTTTTGTGGCAAAAAAGTATGCATTCCACTTATTTTCGGGCAAAAAGGCTGAAGTTCCCAGTATTTTGGAGCAAAATTGCAGAAATTCCCCTAATTGTGTGGCAAAAAGGCAGAAATTCCCTATATGTTGGGGCAAAAAGAGAGATATTCTCCTTATTTTGTGGTAAAACTCAGAAATTCCACTTATTTTGGGGCAAAATTCCAGAAATTTCTCTTATTTTGGGGCAAAATTGTAGAAATTTCAATTATTTCAGAGAAAAAAAGCAAAAATTTTTCTTATTTTGGGGCAAAAATCAGAAATTCCCCTTATTTTGGGGCAAAATTGCAGAAATTTACCTAATTTTGGGGCAAAATTGCAGAAATTTCCCTTATTTGAGGCAAAATTGCAGTAATTTCACTTATTTCCAGGTAAAAAGGTTGAAATTTCCTTTATTTTGCAGCAAAAACGGAGAAATTCCCCTTATTTTGGGGCAAAATTGCAGTAATTTTCCTTATTATGGGACAAAAAGGCAGAAATTTCGTATATTTTGTGCCAAAAATGCAGAAATTCCCCTTATTTTGAGGTAAAAAGGCTGAAATTCCCCTTATTTGGGGGCAAAAAGGCAGAAATTTCTTTTATTTTGGAGCAAAATGGCAGAAATTTCATTTATTTCAGGGTAATAAGTCAGAAATTTCCCTTATTTTGGGGAAAAATTGCAGTAATTTCACTTATTTCAGGGTAATAAGTCAGAAATTCCCCTTATTTTGGAGCAAAAAAGTCAGAAATTCCCTTTGTTTTGGGGGAAAAAACAGAAATTTCACTTATTTAGAGGCAAAAAGTCAGAAATTCCTCTTATTTTGAAGCAAAAATGAAGAAATTTCCCTTTTTTATGGCCAAAAGGTATGAATTCCCTTTATTTTCATTCAAAAAGGCAGAAATTCCCCGTATTTTGGAGCAAAATTGCATAAATTTTCTCTAATTTTGGGACAAGTGCAGAAATTCCCTTTATTTTGGGGCAAAAATCAGAAATTCCTCTTATTTTGGGGCAAAATTCCAGAAATTTTTTTTATTTTGGGGCAAAATTGCAGGAATTTACCTTATTTTGGGGCAAAATTGAAGAAATTTCTCTTATTTGAAGTAAAATTGCCGAAATTTCACTTATTTTGATGTAAAAAGGCTGAATTTTCCTTTATTTTGGGGCAAAAAGGGAGAAATTCCCCTTATTTTGGGTCAAAATTGCAGAAATTTTCCGTATTTTGGGGCAAAAAGGCAGAATTTCTGTATATTTTGTGGCAAAAAGGCAGAAATTTCCCTTATTTTGAGGTAATAAGGTTGAAATTCCCCTTATTTTGGGGCAATAAGGCAGAAATTCCTTTTATTTTGGGGTAAAATTGCAGAAATTTCAAATATTTCAGGGCAAAATGGCAGAAATTCCACTTATTTTAAAGGAAAAATATGAAATCCCTAATTTTTGGCTAAAATTGAAGAAATTTCACTTATTTCGGGACAAAAAGGCAGAAATTCCAATTAATTTCGGGCAAAAAGGCCGAAATGACCCGTATTTTGGAGCAAAATTGCAGAAATTCCCCTAATATTGGTGCAAAAATGCAGAAATTCCCTTTATTTTGGGGCAAAAAGGCAGAAATTCTCCATATTTTGGTGCAAAAATCAGAAATTTCCCTTATTTTGAGGTAAAATGCTGAAAGTCCCCATATTTTGGAGCAAAAGTCAGAAATTTCCCTTATTTTGGGGCAAATTTGCAGAAATTTCACTTATTTCAGAGTAATAAGTCAGAAATTTTCCTTATTTTGGGGCAAAATAGACAGAAATTCCCTTTGTTTTGGGCGAAAAAAACAGAAATTCCACTTATTTAGAGGCAAAAAGGCAGAAATTCTCCTTATTTTGGAGCAACAATGAAGAAATTTCCATTTTTTATGGCAAAAAAGTATGCATTCCACTTATTTTCGGGCAAAATGCTGAAGTTCCCCGTATTTTGGAGCAAAATTGCAGATTCCCCTAATTGTGGGGCAAAAAGGCAGAAATTCCCTATATGTTGGGGCAAAAAGACAGAAATTCTCCTTATTTTGGGGCAAAACTCAGAAATTCCACTTATTTTGGGGCAAAATTGCAGAAATTTCATTTATTTCAGGGAAAAAAGGCAGAAATTTTCTTATTTTGGGGCAAAAAGGCAGAAATTCCTAATATTTTGTGGCAAAAATGCAGAAATTCCCCTTATTTTGAGGTAAAAAGGCTGAAATTCTTCTTATTTGGGAGAAAAAAGCAGAAATTTCCCTTATTTGGGGGCAAGAAACAGAAATTCCCCTAATTTTTGGGCAAAATTGAAAAAATTTCTCTTATTATGGGGAAAAATTGCAGAAATTTTTCTTATTTTAGGGCAAAATTGCAGAAATTTCACTTATTTCAAAGAAAAAAAAGCTAAAATTTTTCTTATTTTGGGGCAAAAATGCAGAAATTTCCATTATTTTGGGGCAAAAATTCAGAAATTCACCTTATTTTGGGGTAAAATTGCAGAAATTTCACATATTTCAGGGCAAAAAGGCAGAAATTTTCCTAATTTTGGGGCAAAATTGCAGAAATTTCACTTATTTCAGGGTAATAAGTCAGAAATTTTCCTTATTTTGGGGCAAAAAAGACAGAAATTCTCTTTGTTTTGGAAAAAAATACAGAAATTCCACTTATTTAGAGGCAAAAAGGCAGAAATTCCCCTTATTTTGGAGCAACAATGAAGAAATTTCCCTTTTTTATGGCAAAAAAGTATGCATTCCACTTATTTTCGGGCAAAAAGGCTGAAGTTCCGAGTATTTTGGAGCAAAATTGCAGAAATTCCCCTAATTGTGGGGCAAAAAGGCAGAAATTCCCTATATGTTGGGGCAAAAAAAAAAGAAATTCTCCTTATTTTGTGGTAAAATTCAGAAATTCCACTTATTTTGGGGAAAAATTCCAGAAATTTCTCTTATTTTGGGGCAAAATTGCAGAAATTTCAATTATTTCCGAGAAAAAAAGCAAAAATTCTTCTTATTTTGGGGCAAAAAGGCAGAAATTCCCTTTATATTGGGGCAAAAATCAGAAATTCCCCTTATTTTGGGGCAAAATTGCAGAAATTTACCTTATTTTGGGGCAATATTGCAGAAATTTCCCTTATTTGAGGCAAAATTGCAGTAATTTCACTTATTTTCAGGTAAAAAGGTTGAAATTTCCTTTATTTTGCAGCAAAAAAGAAGAAATTCCCCTTATTTTGGGGCAAAATTGCAGTAATTTTCCTTATTATGGGGCAAAAAGGCAGAAATTCCGTATATTTTGTGCCAAAAATTCAGAAATTCCCTTTATCTTGAGGTTAAAAGGCTGAAATTCCCCTTATTTGGGGGCAAAAAGGCAGAAATTTCTTTTATTTTGGAGCAAAATGGCAAAAATTTCATTTATTTCAGGGTAATAAGTCAAAAATTTCCCTTATTTTGGGGAAAAATTGCAGTAATTTCACTTATTTCAGGGTAATAAGTCAGAAATTCCCCTTATTTTGGAGCAAAAATTTCAGAAATTCCCTTTGTTTTGGGGGAAAAAACAAAAATTTCACTTATTTAGAGGCAAAAAGTCAGAAATTCCCCTTATTTTGAAGCAAAAATGAAGAAATTTCCCTTTTTTATGGCAAAAAGCTATGAATTCCCTTTATTTTCGGGCAAAAAGGCAGAAATTCCCCGTATTTTGGAGCAAAATTGCATTAATTTTCTCTAATTTTGGGACAATTGCAGAAATTCCCTTTATATTGTGGCAAAAATCAGAAATTCCTCTTATTTTGGGGCAAAATTCCAGAAATTTTTTTTATTTTGGGGCAAAATTGCAGGAATTTACCTTATTTGGGGGCAAAATTGCAGAAATTTCTCTTATTTGGGGCAAAATTGCAGAAATTTCACTTATTTTCATGTAAAAAGGCTGAAATTTCCTTTATTTTGGGGCAAAAAGAGAGAAATTCCCCTTATTTTCGCTCAAAATTGCAGAAATTTTCCGTATTTTGGGGCAAAAAGGCAGAAATTCTGTATATTTTGTGGCAAAAAGGCAGAAATTTCTCTTATTTTGAGGTAATATGGTTAAATTTCCCTTTATTTTGGGGCAATAAGGCAGAAATTCCCTTTATTTTGGGGTAAAATTGCAGAAATTTCAAATATTTCAGGGCAAAATGGCAGAAATTCCTCTTATTTTAAGGGAAAAAGATGAAATCCCGAATTTTTGGCTAAAATTGAAGAAATTTCACTTATTTCGGGACAAAAAGGCAGAAATTCCAATTAATTTCGGGCAAAAAGGCAGAAATGACCCGTATTTTGGAGCAAAATTGCAGAAATTCCCCTAATATTGGTGCAAAAATGCAGAAATTCCCTTTATTTTTGGGCAAAAATGCAGAAATTTTCCATATTTTGGTGCAAAAATCAGAAATTTTTCTTATTTTGAGGTACAATGCTGAAAGTCCCCATATTTTGGAGCAAAAGGCAGAAATTTCCCTTATTTTGGGGCAAATTTGCAGAAATTTCACTTATTTCAGAGTAATAAGTCAGATATTTTCCTTATTTTGGGGCAAAAAAGACAAAAATTCCCTTTGTTTTGGGCGAAAAAAACAGAAATTCCACTTATTTAGAGGCAAAAAGGCAGAAATTCTCCTTATTTTGGAGCAACAATGAAGAAATTTCCCTTTTTTATGGCAAAAAAGTATGCATTCCACTTATTTTCGGGCAAAAAGGCTGAAGTTCCCCGTATTTTGGAGCAAAATTGCAGAAATTCCCCTAATTGTGGGGCAAAAAGGCAGAAATTCCCTATATGTTGGGGCAAAAAGACAGAAATTCTCCTTATTTTGGGGCAAAACTCAGAAATTCTACTTATTTTGGGGCAAAATTACAGAAATTTCACTTATTTCAGGGAAAAAAGGCAGAAATTTTCTTATATTGGGGCAAAAAGGCAGAAATTCCTAATATTTTGTGGCAAAAATGCAAAAATTCACCTTATTTTAAGGTAAAAAGGCTGAAATTCTTCTTATTTGGGAGAAAAAAGCAGAAATTTCCCTTATTTGAGGGCAAAAAGCAGAAATTCCCCTTATTTTGGGGCAAAATTCCAGAAATTTCTCTTATTATGAGGAAAAATTTCAGAAATTTCTCTTATTTTAGGGCAAAATTGCAGAAATTTCACTTATTTCAGAGAAAAAAAGCTAAAATTTTTCTTATTTTGGGGCAAAAAGGCAGAAATTCCCATTAGTTTGGGGCAAAAATTCAGAAATTCACCTTATTTTGGGGTAAAATTGCAGAAATTTCACATATTTCAGGGCAAAAAGGCAGAAATTTTCCTTATTTTGGGGCAAAATTGCAGTAATTTCACTTATTTCAGGGTAATAAGTCAGAAATTTTCCTTATTTTGGGGCAAAAAAGACAGAAATTCTCTTTGTTTTGGAAAAAAAATACAGAAATTCCACTTATTAGAGGCAAAAAGGCAGAAATTCCCTTATTTTGGAGCAACAATGAAGAAATTTCCCTTTTTTATGGCAAAAAAGTATGCATTCCACTTATTTTCGGGCAAAAAGGCTGAAGTTCCCAGTATTTTGGAGCAAAATTGCAGAAATTCCCCTAATTGTGGGGCAAAAAGGCAGAAATTCCCTATATGTTGGAGCAAAAAAAAAAAAAAAAGAAATTCTCCTTATTTTGTGGTAAAACTCAGAAATTCCACTTATTTTGGGGCAAAATTCCAGAAATTTCTCTTATTTTGGGGCAAAATTGCAGAAATTTCAATTATTTCAGAGAAAAAAAGCAAAAATTCTTCTTATTTTGGGGCAAAAAGGCAGAAATTCCCTTTATTTTGGGGCAAAAATCAGAAATTCCCCTTATTTTGGGGCAAAATTGCAGAAATTTACCTTATTTTGGGGCAAAATTGCAGAAATTTCCCTTATTTGAGGTAAAATTGCAGTAATTTCACTTATTTTCAGGTAAAAAGGTTGAAATTTCTTTTATTTTGCAGCAAAAAAAGAGAAATTCCCCTTATTTTGGGGCAAAATTGCACTAATTTTCCTTATTATAGGGCAAAAAGGCAGAAATTCCGTATATTTTGTGCCAAAAATTCAGAAATTCCCCTTATCTTGAGGTAAAAAGGCTGAAATTCCCCTTAATTTGAGGCAAAAATGCAGAAATTTCTTTTATTTTGGAGCAAAATGGCAGAAATTTCATATATTTCAAAGTATTAAGTCAGAAATTTCCCTTATTTTGGAAAAAAATTGCAGTAATTTCACTTATTTCAGGGTAATAAGACAGAAATTCCCCTTATTTTGGAGCAAAAAAGTAAGAAATTCCCTTTGTTTTGGGAAAAAAACAGAAATTTCACATATTTAGAGGCAAAAAGGCAGAAATTCCCCTTATTTTGAAGCAAAAATGAAGAAATTTCCCTTTTTTATGGCAAAAAGGCATGCATTCCCTTTATTTTCGGGCAAAAAGGCAGAAAATCCCGGTATTGTGGAGCAAAATTGCATAAATTTTCTCTAATTTTGGGACAAATGCAGACATTCCCTTTATTTTGGGGCAAAAATCAGAAATTCCTCTTATTTTGGGGCAAAATTCCAGAAATTTTCTTTATTTTGGGGCAAAATTGCAGGAATTTACCTTATTTTGGGGAAAAATTGCAGAAATTTCTCTTATTTGGGGCAAAATTGCAGAAATTTCACTTATTTTCATGTAAAAAGGCTGAAATTTCCTTTATTTTGGGGCAAAAAGGGAGAAATTCCTTTTTTTTTTGTCAAAATTGCAGAAATTTTCCGTAATTTGGGGCAAAAAGGCAGAAATTCTGTATATTTTTTGGCAAAAATGCAGAAATTTCTCTTATTTTGAGGTAATAAGGTTGAAATTCCCCTTATTTTGGGGCAATAAGGCAGAAATTCCCCTTATTTTGGGTAAAATTGCAGAAATTTCAAATATTTCAGGGCAAAATGGCAGAAATTCCTCTTATTTTAAGGGAAAAAGATGAAATCCCTAATTTTTGGCTAAAATTGAAGAAATTTCACTTATTTCGGGACAAAAAGGCAGAAATTCCAATTAATTTGGGCAAAAAGGCAGAAATGACCCGTATTTTGGAGCAAAATTGCAGAAATTCCCCTAATATTGGTGCAAAAATGCAGAAATTCCCTTTATTTTGAGGCAAATAGGCAGAAATTCTCCATATTTTGGTGCAAAAATCAGAAATTTCCCTTATTTTGAGGTAAAATGCTGAAAGTCCCCATATTTTGGGGCAAAAGGCAGAAATTTCTCTTATTTTGGGGCAAATTTGCAGAAATTTCACTGATTTCAGGGTAATAAGTCAGAAATTTTCTTTATATCGGGGCAAAAAAGACAGAAATTTCCTTTGTTTTGGGGGAAAAACACAGAAATTTCACTTATTTAGAGGCAAAAAGGCAGAAATTCTCCTTATTTTGGAGCAACAATGAAGAAATTTCCCTTTTTTATGGCAAAAAAGTATGCATTCCACTTATTTTCGGGCAAAAAGGCTGAAGTTCCCCGTATTTTGGAGCAAAATTGCAGAAATTCCCCTAATTGTGGGGCAAAAAGGCAGAAATTCCCTATATGTTGTGGCAAAAAGACAGAAATTCTCGTTATTTTGGGGCAAAATTGCAGAAATTTCACTTATTTCAGGGAAAAAAGGCAGAAATTTTCCTATTTTGGGGCAAAAAGGCAGAAATTCCTAATATTTTGTGGCAAAAATGCAGAAATTTCCCTTATTTTGAGGTCAAAAGGCTGAAATTCAACTTATTTGGGAGAAAAAGGCAGAAATTTCCCTTATTTGGGGGCAAAAAACAGAAATTCCCTTTATTTTGGGGCAAAATTGCAGAAATTTCTCTTATTATGGGGAAAAATTGCAGAAATTTCTCTTATTTTAGGGCAAAATTGCAGAAATTTAACTTTTTTCTGAGAAAAAAAGCTAAAATTTTTCTTATTTTGGGGCAAAAATGCAGAAATTCCCATTATTTTGGGGCAAAAATTCAGAAATTCACCTTATTTTGGGGTAAAATTGCAGAAATTTCACATATTTCAGGGCAAAAAGGCAGAAATTTTCTTTATTTTGGGGCAAAATTGCAGAAATTTCACTTATTTCAGGGTAATAAGTCAGAAATTTTCCTTTTTTTGGGCAAAAAAGACAGAAATTCTCCTTGTTTTGGAAAAAAAATACAGAAATTCCACTTATTTAGAGGCAAAAAGGCAGAAATTCCCCTTATTTTGGAGCAACAATGAAGAAATTTCCCTTTTTTATGGCAAAAAAGTATGGATTTAACATATTTTCGGGCAAAAAGGCTGAAGTATTCCGTATTTTGGAGCAAAATAGCAGAAATTCCCTTAATTGTGGGGCAAAAAGGCAGAAATTCCCTATATGTTGTAGCAAAAAAACAGAAATTCTCTTATTTTGGGGTAAAACTCAGATATTCCAATTATTTTGGAGCAAAATTCCAGAAATTTCTCCTATTTTGGGGCAAAATTTCAGAAATTTCGCTTATTTGAGGCAAAATTGCAGTAATTTCACTTATTTTCAGGTAAAAAGGTTGAAATTTCCTTTATTTTGCAGCAAAAAAGGAGAAATTCCCCTTATTTTGGGGCAAAATTGCAGTAATTTTCCTTATTATGGGGCAAAAAGGCAGAAATTCCGTATATTTTGTGCCAAAAATTCAGAAATTCCCCTTATATTGAAATAAAAAGGCTGAAATTCCCCTTATTTGGGGGCAAAAAGGCAGAAATTTCGTTTATTTTGGAGCAAAATGGCAGAAATTTCATTTATTTCAGGGTAATAAGTCAAAAATTTCCCTTATTTTGGGGAAAAATTGCAGTAATTTCACTTATTTCAGGGTAATAAGTCAGAAATTCCCCTTATTTTGGAGCAAAAATGTCAGAAATTCCCTTTGTTTTGGGGGAAAAAACAGAAATTTCACTTATTTAGAGGCAAAAAGGCAGAAATTCCCCTTATTTTGAAGCAAAAATGAAGAAATTTCCCTTTTTTGTGGCAAAAAGCTATGAATTCCCTTTATTTTCGGGCAAAAAGGCAGAAATTCACCGTATTTTGGAGCAAAATTGCATAAATTTTCTCTAATTTTGGGACAATTGCAGAAATTCCCTTTATTTTGGGGCAAAAATAAGAAATTCCTCTTATTTTGGGGCAAAATTCCAGAAATTTTTTTTTATTTTGGGGCAAAATTGCAGGAATTTACCTTATTTTGGGGCAAAATTGCAGAAATTTTTCTTATTTGGGTCAAAATTGCCGAAATTTCACTTATTTTCATGTAAAAAGACTATAATTTCCGTTATTTTGGGGCAAAAAGAGAGAAATTCCCCTTATTTTCGGTCAAAATTGCAGAAATTTTCCGTATTTTGGGGCAAAAAGGCAGAAATTCTGTATATTTTGTGGCAAAAAGGCAGAAATTTCCCTTATTTTGAGGTAATACGGTTGAAATTCCCCTTATTTTGGGGCAATAAGGCAGAAATTCCCCTTATTTTGAGGTAAAGTTGCAGAAATTTTAAATATTTCAGGGCAAAATGGCAGAAATTCCTCTTATTTTAAGGGAAAAAGATGAAATCCCTAATTTTTGGCTAAAATTGAAGAAATTTCACTTATTTCGGGACAAAAAGGCAGAAATTCCAATTAATTTCGGGCAAAAAGGCAGAAATGACCCGTATTTTGGAGCAAAATTGCAGAAATTCCCCTAATATTGGTGCAAAAATGCAGAAATTCCCTTTATTTTGGGGCAAAATGCAGAAATTCTCCATATTTTGGTGCAAAAATCAGAAATTTCCCTTATTTTGAGGTAAAATGCTGAAAGTCCCCATATTTTGGAGCAAAAGGCAGAAATTTCCCTTATTTTGGGGCAAATTTGCAGAAATTTCACTTATTTCAGAGTAATAAGTCAGAAATTTTCCTTATATTGGGGAAAAAAAAGACAGAAATTCCCTTTGTTTTGGGCGAAAAAAACAGAAATTCCACTTATTTAGAGGCAAAAAGGCAGAAATTCTCTTTATTTTGGAGCAAAAATGAAGAAATTTCCCTTTTTTATGGCAAAAAAGTATGCATTCCACTTATTTTCGGGCAAAAAGGCTGAAGTTCCCCGTATTTTAGAGCAAAATTGCAGAAATTCCCCTAATTGTGGGGCAAAAAGTCAGAAATTCCCTATATGTTGGGACAAAAAGACAGAAATTCTCCTTATTTTGGGGCAAAACTCAGAAATTCCACTTATTTTGGGGCAAAATTGCAGAAATTTCACTTATTTCAGGGAAAAAAGGCAGAAATTTTCTTATTTTGGGGCAAAAAGGCAGAAATTCCTAATATTTTGTGGCAAAAATGCAGAAATTCCCCTTATTTTGAGGTAAAAAGGCTGAAATTCTTCTTATTTGGGAGAAAAAAGCAGAAATTTCCCTTATTTGATGGCAAAAAACAGAAATTCCCCTTATTTTGGGGCAAAATTGCAGAAATTTCTCTTATTATGGGGAAAAATTGCAGAAATTTCTCTTATTTTAGGGCAAAATTGCAGGAATTTCACTTATTTCAGAGAAAAAAAGCTAAAATTTTTCTTATTTTGGGGCAAAAAGACAGAAATTCCCATTAGTTTGTGGCAAAAATTAAGAAATTCACCTTATTTTGGGGTAAAATTGCAAAAATTTCACATATTTCAGGGCAAAAAGGAGGAAATTTTCCTTATTTTCGGGCAAAATTGCAGAAATTTCACTTATTTCAGGGTAATAAGTCAGAAATTTTCCTAATTTTGGGGCAAAAAAGACAGAAATTCTCTTTGTTTTGGAAAAAAATACAGAAATTCCACTTATTAGAGCCAAAAAGTCAGAAATTCCCCTTATTTTGGAGCAACAATGAAGAAATTTCCCTTTTTTATGGCAAAAAAGTATGCATTCCACTTATTTTCGGGCAAAAAGGCTGAAGTTCCCAGTATTTTGGAGCAAAATTGCAGAAATTCCCCTAATTGTGGGGCAAAAAGGCAGAAATTCCCTATATGTTGGGGCAAAAAGACAGAAATTCTCTTTATTTTGGGGCAAAACTCAGAAATTCCAATTATTTTGGGGCAAAATTGCAGAAATTTCACTTATTTCAGGGAAAAAAGGCAGAAATTTTCTTATTTTGGGGCAAAAAGGCAGAAATTCCTAATATTTTGTGGCAAAAATGCAAAAATTCCCCTTATTTTGAGGTAAAAAGGCTGAAATTCTCCTTATTTGGGAGAAAAAAGCAGAAATTTCCCTTATTTGAGGGCAAAAAACAGAAATTCCCCTTATTTTGGGGCAAAATTGCAGAAATTTCTCTTATTATGGGGAAAAATTGCAGAAATTTCTCTTATTTTAGGGCAAAATTGCAGAAATTTCACTTATTTCAGAGAAAAAAAGCTAAAATTTTTCTTATTTTGGGGCAAAAAGGCAGAAATTCCCATTAGTTTGTGGCAAAAATTCAGAAATTCACCTTATTTTGGGGTAAAATTGCAGAAATTTCACATATTTCAGGGCAAAAAGGCAGAAATTTTCCTTATTTTGGGGCAAAATTGCAGAAATTTCACTTATTTCAGAGTAATAAGTCAGAAATTTTCCTTATTTTTGGGCAAAAAAGACAGAAATTCTCTTTGTTTTGGAAAAAATACAGAAATTCCACTTATTAGAGGCAAAAAGGCAGAAATTCCCCTTATTTTGGAGCAAGAATGAAGAAATTTCCCTTTTTTATGGCAAAAAAGTATGCATTCCACTTATTTTCGGGCAAAAAGGCTGAAGTTCCCTATATGTTGGGACAAAAAAAAAAGAAATTCTCCTTATTTTGTGGTAAAACTCAGAAATTCTACTTATTTTGGGGCAAAATTCCAGAAATTTCTGTTATTTTGAGGCAAAATTGCAGAAATTTCAATTATTTCAGAGAAAAAAAGCAAAAATTCTTCTTATTTTGTGGCAAAAAGGCAGAAATTTCCCTTATTTGAGGCAAAATTGCAGTAATTTCACTTATTTTCAGGTAAAAAGGTTGAAATTTCCTTTATTTTGCAGCAAAAATGGTGGAATTCCCTTTATTTTGGGGCAAAATTGCAGTAATTTTCCTTATTATGGGGCAAAAAGGCAGAAATTCCGTATATTTTGTGCCAAAAATTCAGAAATTCCCCCTATCTTGAGGTAAAAAGGCTGAAATTCCCCTTATTTGGGGGCAAAAAGGCAGAAATTTCTTTTATTTTGGAGCAAAATGGCAGAAATTTCATTTATTTCAGGGTAATAAGTCAGAAATTTCCCTTATCTTGGGGAAAAATTGCAGTAATTTCACTTATTTCAGGGTAATAAGTCAGAAATTCCCCTTATTTTGGAGCAAAAAAGTCAGAAATTCCCTTTGTTTTGGGGGAAAAAACAAAAATTTCACTTATTTAGAGGCAAAAAGTCAGAAATTCCCCTTATTTTGAAGCAAAAATGAAGAAATTTCCCTTTTTTATGGCAAAAAGCTATGAATTCCCTTTATTTTCGGGCAAAAAGGCAGAAATTCCCCGTATTTTGGAGCAAAATTGCATAAATTTTCACTAATTTTGGGACAAGTGCAGAAATTCCCTTTATTTTGGGGCAAAAATCAGAAATTCCTCTTATTTTGGGGCAAAATTCCAGAAATTTTCTTTATTTTGGGGCAAAATTGCAGGAATTTACCTTATTTTGGGGCAAAATTAAAGAAATTTCTCTTATTTGAAGTAAAATTGCCGAAATTTCACTTATTTTCATGTAAAAAGGCTGAATTTTCCTTTATTTTGGGGCAAAAAGGGAGAAATTCCCCTTATTTTGGGTCAAAATTGCAGAAATTTTCCGTATTTTGGGGCAAAAAGGCAGAATTTCTGTATATTTTGTGGTAAAAAGGCAGAAATTTCCCTTATTTTGAGGTAATAAGGTTGAAATTCCCCTTATTTTGGGGCAATAAGGCAGAAATTCCCCTTATTTTGGGGTAAAATTGCAGAAATTTCAAATATTTCAACGCAAAATGGCAGAAATTCCACTTATTTTAAGGGAAAAATATGAAATCCCTAATTTTTGGCTAAAATTGAAGAAATTTCACTTATTTCGGGACAAAAAGGCAGAAATTCCAATTAATTTCGGGCAAAAAGGCCGAAATGACCCGTATTTTGGAGCAAAATTGCAGAAATTCCCCTAATATTGGTGCAAAAATGCAGAAATTCCCTTTATTTTGGGGCAAAAAGGCAGAAATTCTCCATATTTTGGTGCAAAAATCAGAAATTTCCCTTATTTTGAGGTAAAATGCTGAAAGTCCCCATATTTTGGAGCAAAAGGCAGAAATTTCCATTATTTTGGGGCAAATTTGCAGAAATTTCACTTATTTCAGAGTAATAAGTCAGAAATTTTCCTTATATTGGGGCAAAAAAGACAGAAATTCCCTTTGTTTTGGGCGAAAAAAACAGAAATTCCACTTATTTAGAGGCAAAAAGGCAGAAATTCTCCTTATTTTGGAGCAACAATGAAGAAATTTCCCTTTTTTATGGCAAAAAAAGTATGCATTCCACTTATTTTCGGGCAAAAAGGCTGAAGTTCCCCGTATTTTGGAGCAAAATTGCAGAAATTCCCTTAATTGTGGGGCAAAAAGGCAGAAATTCCCTATATGTTGGGGCAAAAAGACAGAAATACTCCTTATTTTGGGGCAAAACTCAGAAATTCCACTTATTTTGGGGCAAAATTGCAGAAATTTCATTTATTTCAGGGAAAAAAGGCAGAAATTTTCTTATTTTGGGGCAAAAAGGCAGAAATTCCTAATATTTTGTGGCAAAAATGCAGAAATTCCCCTTATTTTGAGGTAAAAAGGCTGAAATTCTTCTTATTTGGAAGAAAAAAGCAGAATTTTCCCTTATTTGAGGGCAAAAAACAGAAATTCCCCTTTATTTTGGGGCAAAATTGAAGAAATTTCTCTTATTATGGGGAAAAATTGCAGAAATTTTTCTTATTTTAGGGCAAAATTGCAGAAATTTCACTTATTTCAAAGAAAAAAAGCTAAAATTTTTCTTATTTTGGGGCAAAAATGCAGAAATTTCCATTATTTTGGGGCAAAAATTCAGAAATTCCCCTTATTTTGGGGTAAAATTGCAGAAATTTCACATATTTCAGGGCAAAAAGGCAGAAATTTTCCTAATTTTGGGGCAAAATAGACAGAAATTATCTTTGTTCTGGAAAAAAATACAGAAATTCCACTTATTTAGAGGCAAAAAGGCAGAAATTCCCCTTATTTTGGAGCAACAATGAAGAAATTTCCCTTTTTTATGGCAAAAATGTATGCATTCCACTTATTTTCGGGCAAAATGGCTGAAGTTTCGAGTATTTTGGAGCAAAATTGCAGAAATTCCCCTAATTGTGGGGCAAAAAGGCAGAAATTCCCTATATGTTGGGGCAAAAAAAAAGAAATTCTCCTTATTTTGTGGTAAAACTCAGAAATTCCACTTATTTTGGGGCAAAATTCCAGAAATTTCTCTTATTTTGGGGAAAAATTGCAGAAATTTCAATTATTTCAGAGAAAAAAAGCAAAAATTCTTCTTATTTTGGGGCAAAAAGGCAGAAATTCCCTTTATTTTGGGGCAAAAATCAGAAATTCCCCTTATTTTGGGGTAAAATTGCAGAAATTTCAAATATTTCAGGGCAAAATGGCAGAAATTCCTCTTATATTAAGGGAAAATGATGAAATCCCTAATTTTTGGCTAAAATTGAAGAAATTTCACTTATTTCGGGACAAAAAGTCAGAAATTCCAATTAATTTGGGCAAAAAAGGTAGAAATGACCCGTATTTTGGAGCAAAATTGCAGAAATTCCCCTAATATTGGTGCAAAAATGCAGAAATTCCCTTTATTTTGAGGCAAAAATGCAGAAATTCTCCATATTTTGGTGCAAAAATCAGAAATTTCCTTTATTTTGAGGTAAAATGCTGAAAGTCCCCATATTTTGGGGCAAAATGCAGAAATTTCTCTTATTTTGGGGTAAATTTGCAGAAATTTCACTTATTTCAGGGTAATAAGTCAGAAATTTTCTTTATATCGGGGCAAAAAAAACAGAAATTTCCTTTGTTTTGGGGGAAAAACACAGAAATTCCACTTATTTAGAGGCAAAAAGGCAGAAATTCTCCTTATTTTGGAGCAACAATGAAGAAATTTCCATTTTTTATGGCAAAAAAGTATGCATTCCACTTATTTTCGGGCAAAAAGGCTGAAGTTCCCCGTATTTTGGAGCAAAATTGCAGAAATTCCTCTAATTGTGGGGCAAAAAGGCAGAAATTCCCTATATGTTGGGGCAAAAAGAAAGAAATTCTCCTTATTTTGGGGCAAAACTCAGAAATTCCACTTATTTTGGGGCAAAATTGCAGAAATTTCACTTATTTCAGAGAAAAAAGGCAGAAATTTTCCTATTTTGGGGCAAAAAGGCAGAAATTCCTAATATTTTGTGGCATAAATGCAGAAATTCCCCTTATTTTGAGGTAAAAAGGCTGAAATTCCACTTATTTGGGAGAAAAAGGCAGAAATTTCCCTTATTTGCGGGCAAAAAACAGAAATTCCCCTTATTTTGCGGCAAAATTGCAGAAATTTCTCTTATTATGGGGAAAAATTGCAGAAATTTCTCTTATTTTAGGGCAAAATTACAGAAATTTCACTTATTTCAGAGAAAAAAAGCAAAAATTTTTCTTATTTTGGGGCAAAAAGGCAGAAATTCCCATTATTTTGGAGCAAAAATTCAGAAATTCACCTTATTTTGGGGTAAAATTGCAGAAATTTCACATATTTCAGGGCAAAAAGGCAGAAATTTTCCTTATTTTGGGGCAAAATTGCAGAAATTTCACTTATTTCAGGGTAATAAGTAAGAAATTTTCCTTATTTTGGGGCAAAAAAGATAGAAATTCTCCTTGTTTTGGAAAAAAAATACAGAAATTCCACTTATTTAGTGGCAAAAAGGCAGAAATTCCCCTTATTTTGGAGCAACAATGAAGAAATTTCCCTTTTTTATGGCAAAAAAGTATGCATTTAACATATTTTCGGGCAAAAAGGGTGAAGTTTTCCGTATTTTGGAGCAAAATTGCAGAAATTCCCCTAATTGTGGGGCAAAAAGACCGAAATTCCCTATATGTTGTAGCAAAAAAACAGAAATTCTCCTTATTTTGGGGTAAAACTCAGAAATTCTAGTTATTTTGGGGCAAAATTCCAGAAATTTCCCCTATTTAGGGCAAAATTGCAGAAATTTCAATTATTTCAGAGAAAAAAAGCAAAAATTTTTCTTATTTTGGGGCAAAAAGTCAGAAATTCATTTTATTTTGGGGCAAAAATCAGAAAGTCCCTTTATTTTGGGGCAAAATTGCAGAAATTTTCCTTATTTTGGGGCAAAATTGCAGAAATTTCCTTTATTTGGGCAAAATTGAAGTAATTTCATTTATTTTCAGGTAAAAAGGCTGAAATTTCCTTTATTTTGCGGCAAAAAATGAGAAATTCCCCTTATTTTGGTGCAAATTTGCAGTAATTTTCCTTCATATGGGGCATAAAGACAGAAATTCCGTATATTTTGTTCCAAAAATGCAGTAATTCCCCTTATTTTGAGGTAAAAAGGCTGAAATTCCCCTTATTTGGGGGCAAAAAGGCAGAAATTTCTTTTATTTTTGAGCAAAATTGCAGAAATTTCATTTATTTCAGGGTAATAAGTCAGAAATTCCCCTTATTTTGGGGCAAAAAATACAGAAATTCCTTTTGTTTTGGGGAAAAAAGACAGAAATTCCACTTCTTTAGAGGCAAAAAGGCAGAAATTCCCCTTATTTTTGAGCAAAAATGAAGAAATTTCCCTTATATATGGCAAAAAGGTATGCATTCCCCTTATTTTCGGGCAAAAAGGCAGAAATTCCCTGTATTTTGGAACAAAATTGCAGAAATTCTCCTAATTGTGGGGCAAAAAGGCAGAAATTCCCTATATGTTGGGGCAAAAAGCCAGAAATTCTACTTATTTTGGGGAAAAACTCAGAAATTCCACTTTTTTTGGGGGAAAATTGCAGAAATTTCAATTATTTGGGGAAAAAAGGCAGACATTTTCCTTATTTTGGTGCAAAAATGCAGAAATTCCTAATATTTTGTGGCAAAAATGCAGAAATTCCCCTTATTTTGAGGTAAAAAGGCTGAAATTCCCCTTATTTGGGTTCAAAAATGCAGAAATTTCCCTTATTTTGGGGCAAAATTGCAGAAATTTCACTTATTTCAGGGTAATAAATCAGAAATTCCCCTTATTTTGGGGCAAAAAAGTAAGAAATTCTTTTTGTTTTGGGAGAAAAAGACAGAAATTCCAATTATTTAGAGGCAAAAGGCAGAAATTCCTCTTATTTTGGAGCAAAAATGAAGAAATTTCACTTTTTTATGGCAAAAAGTTATGCATTCCTCTTATTTTCGGGCAAAAAGACAGAAATTCCCTGTATTTTGGAGCAAAATTGCAGAAATTCCCCAAATTTTGGGGCAAAAGGTAGAAATTCCCTTTATTTTGGGTCAAAAATCAGAAATTCCCTTATTTTGGGGCAAAATTCCATAAATTTCCTTTATTTTGGGGCAAAATTGCAGAATTTTACCTTATTTTGGGGCAAAATTGCAGAAATTTTTTATTTGGGGCAAAATTACAGTAATTTCACTTATTTTCAGGAAAAAGGCTGAAATTTCCTTTATTTTTGGGCAAAAAAGGAGAAATTCCCCTTATTTTGGGGCAAAATTGCAGAAATTTTCCTTATTATGGGGCCAAAAAGCAGAAATTCCGTAAATTATGTGGCAAAAATGCAGAAATTCTCCTTATTTTGAGGTAAAAGTTGAAATTCCCCTTATTTGGGGGCAAAAAGGCAGAAATTTCCCTTATTTTGGTGCAAAATTGGAGAAATTTTACTTATTTCAGGGTAATAGGTCAGAAATTCCCCTTATTTTGGGGCAAAAAAGACAGAAATTCCCTTTGTTTTGGGGGAAAAATACAGAAATTCCTCTTATTTAGAGGCAAAAATGCAGAAATTCCCCTTATTTTGGAGCAGAAATGAAGAAATTTACCTTTTATATGGCAAAAAGGTATGAATTCCCCTTATTTTTGGGCAAATAGGCAAAAATTCCCCGTATTTTGGAGCAAAATTTCAGAAATCCCCCTAATTGTGGGCCAAAAAGCCAGACATTCCCTATATTTTGGGGTAAAAAGACAGAAATTCTTCTTATTTTGGGGCAAAACTCAGAAATTCCACTTATTTTGGGGCAAAATTGCAGAAATTTCACTTATTTCAGGGAAAAAGGCAGAAATTTTCCTTATTTTGGGGCAAAAAGGCAGAAATTCCTGATATTTTGTGGCAAAAATGCAGAAATTTCCCTTATTTTGAGGTAAAAAGGCTGAAATTCCCCTTATTTGGGAACAAAAATGCAGAAATTATCCATTATTTTGGTGCAAAATTGGAGAAATTTCACTTATTTCTGGGTAATCAGTCTGAAATTCCTCTTATTTTGGGGCAAAAAAGACAAAAATTCCGTTTGTTTTGGGGGAAAAAGACAGAAATTCCACTTATTTAGAGGCAAAAAGTCAGAAATTCCCCTTATTTTGGAGCAAAAATGAAGAAATTTCCCTTATATATGGCAAAAAGGTATGCATTCCCCTTATTTTCGGGCAAAAAGGCAGAAATTCCCTTTATTTTGGAGCAAAATTGAAGAAATTCCCCTAATTGTGGGGCAAAAAGGCAGAAATTCCCTATATGTTAGGGCAAAAAGCCAAAAATTCTCCTTATTTTGGGGCAAAACTCAGAAATTCCACTTATTTTGGGGCAAAATTGCAGAAATTTCACTAATTTCGGGGAAAAAAGGCAGAAATTTTCCTTATTTTGGGGCAAAAAGGCAAAAATTCCTAATATTTTGTGGGAAAAATGAAGAAATTCCCCTTATTTTGAGGTAAAAAGACTGAAATTCCCCTTATTTGGGGGCAAAAAGGCAGAAATTTCCCTTATTTTGGGGCAAAATTGCAGAAATTTCACTTATTTCAGGGTAATAAATCAGAAATTCCCCTTATTTTGGGGCAAAAAAGTCAGAAATTCCCTTTGTTTTGGGGGAAAAAGACAGAAATTCCACTTATTTAGAGGCAAAAGGCAGAAATTCCCCTTATTTTGGAGCAAAAATGAAGAAATTTCACTTTTTTATGGCAAAAAGTTATGCATTCCTCTTATTTTCGGGCAAAAAGGCAGAAATTCCCCGTCTTTTGGAGCAAAATTGCAGAAATTCCCCAAATTTTGGGGCAAAAGGTAGAAATTCCCTTTATTTTGGGGCAATAATCAGAATATCCCTTATTTTGGGGCAAAAATCAGAAAATCCCTTATTTTGGGGCAAAATTCAGTAAATTTCCTTTATTTTGGGGCAAAATTGCAGAAATTTACCTTATTTTGGGGCAAAATTGCAGAAATTTCTTTATTTGGGGCAAAATTGCAGTAATTTCACTTATTTTCAGGTAAAAAGGCTGAAATTTCCTTTATTTTTGGGCAAAAAAGGAGAAATTCCCCTTATTTTGGGGCAAAATTGCAGAAATTTTCCTTATTATGGGGCAAAAAAGCAGAAATTCTGTATTATGTGGCAAAAATGCAGAAATTCCCCTTATTTTGAGGTAAAAGTTGAAATTCCCCTTATTTGGGGGCAAAAAGGCAGAAATTTCCCTTATTTTGGTGCAAAATTGCAGAAATTTTACTTATTTCAGGGTAATAGGTCGGAAATTCCTCTTATTTTGGGGCAAAAAAGACAGAAATTCCCTTTGGTTTGGGGGAAAAAGACAGAAATTCCACTTATTTAGAGGCAAAAAGGCAGAAATTGCCCTTATTTTGGGGCAAAATTGCAGAAATTTCTCTTATTATGGGGAAAAATTGCAGAAATTTCTCCTATTTTAGGGCAAAATTGCAGAAATTTCACTTATTTCAGAGAAAAAAAGCAAAAATCTTTCTTATATTGGGGCAAAAAGCAGAAATTCCCATTATTTTGGGGAAAAAATTCAGAAATTCACCTTATTTTGTGCAAAATTGCAGAAATTTCACTTATTTCAGGGTAATAAGTCAGAAATTTTTCTTATTTTGGGGCAAAAAAGACATAAATTGTCTTTGTTTTGGGAAAAAAATACAGAAATTCCACTTATTTAGAGGCAAAAAGGCAGAAATTCCCTTTATTTTAAAGCAACAATGAAGAAATTTCCCTTTTTTATGGCAAAATGTATGCATTCCACTTATTTTCGGGCAAAAAGGCTGAAGTTCCCCGTATTTTGGAGCAAAATTGCAGAAATTCCTCTAATTGTGGGGCAAAAAGGTAGAAATTCCCTACATGTTGGGGCAAAAAAACAGAAATTCTCCTTATTTTGGGGTAAAACTCAGAAATTCCACTTATTTTGGGGCAAAATTCCAGAAATTTCTCTTATTTTGGGGCAAAATTGCAGAAATTTCAATTATTTCAGAGAAAAAAAAGCAAAAATTTTTCTTATTTTGGGGCAAAGAGCAGAAATTTCCTTTATTTTGGGGCAAAAATCAGAAATTCCCCTTATTTTGGGGCAAAATTGCAGAAATTTACATTATTTTGGGGCAAAATTGCAGAAATTTCCCTTATTTGGGGCAAAATTGCAGTAATTTCACTTATTTTCACGTAAAAAGGGTGAAATTTCCTTTATTTTGCAGCAAAAAAAGAGAAATTCCCCTTATTTTGGGGCAAAATTGAGGTAATTTTCCTTATTATGGGGCAAAAAGGCAGAAATTCCGTATATATTGTGCCAAAAGTGCAGAAATTCCCCTTATCTTGAGGTATAAAGGCTGAAATTCCCATTATTTGGGGGCAAAAAGGCAGGAATTTCTTTTATTTTGGAGCAAAATGGCAGAAATTTCATTTATTTCAGGGTAATAAGTCAGAAATTTCCCTTATTTTGGGGAAAAATTGCAGTAATTTCACTTATTTCAGGGTAATAAGTCAGAAATTCCCCTTATTTTGGAGCAAAAAAGTCAGAAATTCCCTTTGTGTTGGGGGAAAAAACAGAAATTTCACTTATTTAGAGGCAAAAAGGCAGAAATTCCCCTTATTTTGGAGCAAAAATGAAGAAATTTCCCTTTTTTATGGCAAAAAGGTATGCATTCCCCTTATTTTCGGGCAAAAAAGCAGAAATTCCCCGTATTTTGGAGCAAAATTGCATAAATTTCCCTAATTTTCGGACAAATGCAGAAATTCCCTTTATTTTGGGGCAAAAATCAGAAATTCCTCTTATTTTGGGGCAAAATTCCAGAAATTTTCTTTATTTTGGGGTAAAATTGCAGGAATTTACCTTATTTTTGGGCAAAATGCAGAAATTTCTCTTATTTGGGGCAAAATTGCAGAAATTTCACTTATTTTCATGTAAAAAGGCTGAAATTTCCTTTATTTTGGGGCAAAAAGGGAGAAATTCCCCTTTTTTTCGGTCAAAATTGCAGAAAATTTCCGTATTTTGGGGCAAAAAGGCAGAAATTTTGTATATTTTGTGGCAAAAAGGCAGAAATTTCCCTTATTTTGAGGTAATAAGGTTGAAATTCCCCTTATTTTGGGGCAAAAAAGCAGAAATTCCTAATGTTTTATGGCAAAAATGAAGAAATTTCCCTTATTTTGAGGTAAAAAGGCTGAAATTCCCCTTATTTGGGAACAAAAATGCAGAAATTATCCATTATTTTGGGGCAAAATTGGAGAAATTTCACTTATTTCAGGGTAATCAGTCTGAAATTCCCCTTATTTTGGGGCAAAAAAAAAAAATTCCGTTTGTTTTGGGGGAAAAAGACAGAACTTCCACTTATTTAGAGGCAAAAAGGCAGGAATTCCCCTTATTTTAGAGCAAAAAATGAAGAAATTTCCCTTATATATGGCAAAAAGGTATGCATTCCTCTTATTTTCGGGCAAAAAGGCAGAAATTCCCCGTATTTTGGAGCAAAATTGCAGAAATTCCCCTAATTGTGGGGCAAAAAGGCAGAAATTCCCTATATGTTGGGGCAAAAAGCCAGAAATTCTCCTTATTTTGGGGCAAAACTCAGAAATTCCACTTATTTTGGGGCAAAATTGCAGAAATTTCATTTATTTCGGGGAAAAAAGGCAGAAATTTTCCTTATTTTGGGGCAAAAAGGCAGAAATTCCTAATATTTTGTGGGAAAAATGCAGAAATTCCCCTTATTTTGAGGTAAAAAGGCTGAAATTCCCCTTATTTGGGGGCAAAAAGGCAGAAATTTCCCTTATTTTGGGGCAAAATTGCAGAAATTTCACTTATTTCAGGGTAATAAATCAGAAATTCCCCTTATTTTGGGGCAAAAAAGTCAGAAATTCCCTTTGTTTTGGGGGAAAAAGACAGAAATTCCACTTATTTAGAGGCAAAAGGCAGAAATTCCCCTTATTTTGGAGCAAAAATGAAGAAATTTCACTTTTTTATGGCAAAAAGTTATGCATTCCTCTTATTTTCGGGCAAAAAGGCAGAAATTCCCCGTATTTTGGAGCAACAATGAAGAAATTTCCCTTTTTTATGGCAAAAAAGTATGCATTTCACTTATTTTCGGGCAAAAAGGCTGAAGTTCCCTGTATTTTGGAGCAAAATTGCAGAAATTCCCCTAATTGTGGGGCAAAAAGGCAGAAATTCCCTATATGTTGGGGCAAAAAAACAGAAATTCTCCTTATTTTGGGGTAAAACTCAGAAATTCCAATTATTTTGGGGCAAAATTCCAGAAATTTCCCCTATTTTGGGGCAAAATCGCAGAAATTTCAATTATTTCAGAGAAAAAAAGCAAAAATTTTTCTTATTTTGGGGCAAAAATCAGAAATTCCCTTTATTTTGGGGCAAAATTGCAGAAGTTTACCTTATTTTGGTGCAAAATTGCAGAAATTTCCCTTATTTGGGGCAAAATTGAAGTAATTTCACTTATTTTCTAGGAAAAAGGCTGAAATTTCCTTTATTTTGCGGCAAAAAAGGAGAAATTCCCCTTATTTTGGGGCAAAATTGCAGTAATTTTTCTTCATATAGGGCAAAAAGACAGAAATTCCTAATATTTTGTGGCAAAAATTAAGAAATTCCCCTTATTTTTAGGTAAAAAGGGTGAAATTCCCCTTATTTGGGGGCAAAAATGCAGAAATTTCCCTTATTTTGGGGCAAAAAAGACAGAAATTCCCTTTATTTTGCGGGAAAAGTACAGAAATTTCACTTATTTAGAGGTAAAAAGGCAAAAATTCCCCTTATTTTGGAGCAGAAATGAAGAAATTTCCCTTTTATATGGCAAAAAGGTATGAATTCCCCCTTTTTTTGGCAAATAGGCAAAAATTCCCCGTATTTTGGAGCAAAATTGCAGAAATCCCCCTAATTGTGGGCCAAAAAGCCAGAAATTCCCTATATTTTGGGGTAAAAAGAGAGAAATTCTTATTAATTTGAGGCAAAACTCAGAAATTTCACTTATTTTGGGACAAAATTGCAGAAATTTCACTTATTTCAGGGAAAAAAGGCAGAAATTTTCCTTATTTTGGGGCAAAAAGGCAGAAATTCCTAATATTTTGTGGCGAAAATGCAGAAATTCCCCTTATTTTGAGGTATAAAGGCTGAAATTCCCCTTATTTGGGGGCAAAAAGGCAGAAATTTCCCTTATTTTGGGGCAAAATTGCAGAAATTTCATTTATTTCAGGGTAATAAATCAGAAATTTTTCTTATTTCGGGGCAAAAAAGACAGAAATTCTCTTTGTTTTGGAAAAAAATACAGAAATTCCACTTATTTAGAGGCAAAAAGGCAGAAATTCCCCTTATTTTGGAGCAACAATGAAGAAATTTCCCTTTTTTATGGCAAAAAAGTATGCATTTCACTTATTTTCGGGCAAAAAGGCTGAAGTTCCCTGTATTTTGGAGCAAAATTGCAGAAATTCCCCTAATTGTGGGGCAAAAAGGCAGAAATTCCCTATATGTTGGGGCAAAAAAACAGAAATTCTCCTTATTTTGGGGTAAAACTCAGAAATTCCAATTATTTTGGGGCAAAATTCCAGAAATTTCCCCTATTTTGGGGCAAAATCGCAGAAATTTCAATTATTTCAGAGAAAAAAAGCAAAAATTTTTCTTATTTTGGGGCAAAAAGGCAGAAATTCATTTTATTTTGGGGCAAAAATCAGAAATTCCCTTTATTTTGGGGCAAAATTGCAGAAGTTTACCTTATTTTGGTGCAAAATTGCAGAAATTTCCCTTATTTGGGGCAAAATTGAAGTAATTTCACTTATTTTCTAGGAAAAAGGCTGAAATTTCCTTTATTTTGCGGCAAAAAAGGAGAAATTCCCCTTATTTTGGGGCAAAATTGCAGTAATTTTTCTTCATATAGGGCAAAAAGACAGAAATTCCTAATATTTTGTGGCAAAAATTAAGAAATTCCCCTTATTTTTAGGTAAAAAGGGTGAAATTCCCCTTATTTGGGGGCAAAAATGCAGAAATTTCCCTTATTTTGGGGCAAAAAAGACAGAAATTCCCTTTATTTTGCGGGAAAAGTACAGAAATTTCACTTATTTAGAGGTAAAAAGGCAAAAATTCCCCTTATTTTGGAGCAGAAATGAAGAAATTTCCCTTTTATATGGCAAAAAGGTGTGAATTCCCCCTTTTTTTGGCAAATAGGCAAAAATTCCCCGTATTTTGGAGCAAAATTGCAGAAATCCCCCTAATTGTGGGCCAAAAAGCCAGAAATTCCCTATATTTTGGGGTAAAAAGAGAGAAATTCTTATTAATTTGAGGCAAAACTCAGAAATTTCACTTATTTTGGGACAAAATTGCAGAAATTTCACTTATTTCAGGGAAAAAAGGCAGAAATTTTCCTTATTTTGGGGCAAAAAGGCAGAAATTCCTAATATTTTGTGGCGAAAATGCAGAAATTCCCCTTATTTTGAGGTATAAAGGCTGAAATTCCCCTTATTTGGGGGCAAAAAGGCAGAAATTTCCCTTATTTTGGGGCAAAATTGCAGAAATTTCATTTATTTCAGGGTAATAAATCAGAAATTTTTCTTATTTCGGGGCAAAAAAGACAGAAATTCTCTTTGTTTTGGAAAAAAATACAGAAATTCCACTTATTTAGAGGCAAAAAGGCAGAAATTCCCCTTATTTTGGAGCAACAATGAAGAAATTTCCCTTTTTTATGGCAAAAAAGTATGCATTTCACTTATTTTCGGGCAAAAAGGCTGAAGTTCCCTGTATTTTGGAGCAAAATTGCAGAAATTCCCCTAATTGTGGGGCAAAAAGGCAGAAATTCCCTATATGTTGGGGCAAAAAAACAGAAATTCTCCTTATTTTGGGGTAAAACTCAGAAATTCCAATTATTTTGGGGCAAAATTCCAGAAATTTCCCCTATTTTGGGGCAAAATCGCAGAAATTTCAATTATTTCAGAGAAAAAAAGCAAAAATTTTTCTTATTTTGGGGCAAAAAGGCAGAAATTCATTTTATTTTGGGGCAAAAATCAGAAATTCCCTTTATTTTGGGGCAAAATTGCAGAAGTTTACCTTATTTTGGTGCAAAATTGCAGAAATTTCCCTTATTTGGGGCAAAATTGAAGTAATTTCACTTATTTTCTAGGAAAAAGGCTGAAATTTCCTTTATTTTGCGGCAAAAAAGGAGAAATTCCCCTTATTTTGGGGCAAAATTGCAGTAATTTTTCTTCATATAGGGCAAAAAGACAGAAATTCCTAATATTTTGTGGCAAAAATTAAGAAATTCCCCTTATTTTTAGGTAAAAAGGGTGAAATTCCCCTTATTTGGGGGCAAAAATGCAGAAATTTCCCTTATTTTGGGGCAAAAAAGACAGAAATTCCCTTTATTTTGCGGGAAAAGTACAGAAATTTCACTTATTTAGAGGTAAAAAGGCAAAAATTCCCCTTATTTTGGAGCAGAAATGAAGAAATTTCCCTTTTATATGGCAAAAAGGTATGAATTCCCCCTTTTTTTTGGCAAATAGGCAAAAATTCCCCGTATTTTGGAGCAAAATTGCAGAAATCCCCCTAATTGTGGGCCAAAAAGCCAGAAATTCCCTATATTTTGGGGTAAAAAGAGAGAAATTCTTATTAATTTGAGGCAAAACTCAGAAATTTCACTTATTTTGGGACAAAATTGCAGAAATTTCACTTATTTCAGGGAAAAAAGGCAGAAATTTTCCTTATTTTGGGGCAAAAAGGCAGAAATTCCTAATATTTTGTGGCGAAAATGCAGAAATTCCCCTTATTTTGAGGTATAAAGGCTGAAATTCCCCTTATTTGGGGGCAAAAAGGCAGAAATTTCCCTTATTTTGGGGCAAAATTGCAGGAATTTCATTTATTTCAGGGTAATAAATCAGAAATTCCTCTTATTTTGGGGCAAAAAAAGTCAGAAATTCCATTTGTTTTGGGGGAAAAAGACAGAAATTCCACTTATTTAGAGGCAAAAAGGCAGAAATTCCCCTTATTTTGGAGCAAAAATGAAGAAATTTCCCTTTTTTATGGCAAAAAGGTATGCATTCCTCTTATTTTAAGGCAAAAAAGCAGCAATTCCCCGTATTTTGGAGCAAAATTGCAGAAATTCTCCAAATTTTAAAGAAAAAGGCAGAAATTCCCTTTATTTTGGGGCAAAAATCAGAAATCCCCCTTATTTTGGGGCAAAATTCCATGAATTTCCTTTATTTTGGGGCAAAATTGCAGAAATTTACCTTATTTTGGGGCAAAATTCCAGAAATTTCTTTATTTGGGGCAAAATTGCAGTAATGTCACTTATTTTCAAGTAAAAAGGCTGAAATTTCCTTTATTTTGGGACAAAAATGAGAAATTCCCCTTATTTTGGGGCAAAATTGCAGAAATTTTTATTATTATGGGGCCAAAAAGCAGAAATTCCGTAAATTATGTGGCAAAAATGCAGAAATTCCCCTTATTTTGAGGAAAAAGTTGAAATTCCTCTTATTTGGAAGCAAAAAGGCAGAAATTTCCCTTATTTTGGTGCAAAATTACAGAAATTTTACTTATTTCAGCGTAATAGGTCAGAAATTCCCCTTATTTTGGGGCAAAAAAGACCGAAATTCCCTTTATTTTGGGGGAAAAAGACAGAAATTCAACTTATTTAGAGGCAAAAAGGCAGAAATTCCCCTTAATTTGGAGCAAAAATGAAGAAATTTCCCTTTTATATGGCAAAAAGGTATGAATTCCCCTTTATTTTTGGGCAAATAGGCAAATATTCCCCGTATTTTAGAGCAAAATTGCAGAAATCCCCCTAATTGTGGGCCAAAAAGCCAGAAATTCCCTATGTTTTGGGGTTAAACGACAGAAATTCTTCTTATTTTGGGGCAAAACTCAGAAATACCACATATTTTGGGGCAAAATTGCAGAAATTTCACTTATTTCAGGGAAAAAAAGCTGAAATTTTCCTTATTTTGTGGCAAAAAGGCAGAAATTCCTAATATTTTATGGCAAAAATTAAGAAATTTTCCTTATTTTGTGGTAAAATGGCTGAAATTCCCCTTATTTGGAAACAAAAATGCAGAAATTATCCATTATTTTGGGGCAAAATTGGAGAAATTTCACTTATTTCAGGGTAATCAGTCTGAAATTCCCCTTATTTTGGGGCAAAAAAGACAAAAATTCCGTTTGTTTTGGGGGAAAAAGACAGAAATTCCACTTATTTAAAGGCAAAAAGGCAGAAATTCCCCTTATTTTGGAGCAAAAATGAAGAAATTTCCCTTATATATGGCAAAAAGGTATGCATTGCCCTTATTTTCAGGCAAAAAGGCAGAAATTCCCCGTATTTTGGAGCAAAATTGCAGAAATTCCCCTAATTGTGGGGAAAAAGTCAAAATTCCCTATATGTTGGGGCAAAAAGCCAGAAATTCTCTTTATTTTGGGGCTAAACTCAGAAATTCCACTTATTTTGGGGCAAAATTGCAGAAATTTCACTTATTTCGGGGAAAAAGGCAGAAATTTTCCTTATTTTGGGGCAAAAAGGCAGAAATTCCTAATATTTTGTGGGAAAAATGCAGAAATTCCCCTTATTTTGAAGTAAAAAGGCTGAAATTCCCCTTATTTGGGGGCAAAAAGGCAGAAATTTCCCTTATTTTTGGGCAAAATTGCAGAAATTTCACTTATTTCAGGGTAATAAATCAGAAATTCCCCTTATTTTGGGGCAAAAAAGTCAGAAATTCCCTTTGTTTTGGGGGAAAAAGACAAAAATTCCACTTATTTAGAGGCAAAAGGCAGAAATTCCCCTTATTTTGGAGCAAAAATTAAGAAATTTCACTTTTTTATGGCAAAAAGTTATGCATTCCTTTTATTTTCGGGAAAAAAGGCAGAAATTCTTCGTATTTTGGAGCAAAATTGCAGAAATTCCCCAAATTTTGGGGCAAAAGGTAGAAATTCCCTTTATTTTGGGGCAAAAATCAGAAAATCCCTTATTTTGGGGCAAAAATCAGAAAATCCCTTATTTTGGGGCAAAATTCCATAAATTTCCTTTATTTTGGGGCAAAATTGCAGAAATTTACCTTATTTTGGGGCAAAATTGCAGAAATTTCTTTATTTGGGGCAAATTTGCAGTAATTTCACTTATTTTCAGGTAAAAAGGCTGAAATTTCCTTTATTTTTGGTCAAAAAAGGAGAAATTTCCCTTATTTTGGGGCAAAATTGCAGAAATTTTCCTTATTATGGGGCAAAAAAGCAGAAATTCCGTATTATGTGGCAAAAATGCAGAAATTCCCCTTATTTTGAGGTAAAAGTTGAAATTCCCCTTATTTGGGGGCAAAATGGCAGAAATTTCCCTTATTTTGGTGCAAAATTGCAGAAATTTTACTTATTTCAGGGTAATAGGTCAGAAATTCCTCTTATTTTGGGGCAAAAAAGACAGAAATTTCCTTTGGTTTGGGGGAAAAAGTCAGAAATTCCACTTATTTAGAGGCACAAAGGCAGAAATTCCCCTTATTTTGGAGCAAAAATGAAGAAATTTCCCTTATATATGGCAAAAAGTTATGCATTCCCCTTATTTTCGGGCAAAAAGGCAGAAATTCCCCGTATTTTGGAGCAAAATTGCAGAAATTCCCCTAATTGTGGGACAAAAAGGCAGAAATTCCCTATATGTTGGGGCAAAAAGCCAGAAATTCTCCTTATTTTGGGGCAAAACTCAGAAATTCCACTTAATTTAGGGCAAAATTGAAGAAATTTCACTTATTTCGGGGATAAAGGCAGAAATTTTCCTTATTTTGGGGCAAAAAGGCAGAAATTCCTAATATTTTGTGGGAAAAATGCAGAAATTCCCCTTATTTTGAGGTAAAAAGTCTGAAATTCCCCTTATTTGGGGGCAAAAAAGCAGAAATTTCCTTTATTTTGTGGCAAAATTGCAGAAATTTCACTTATTTCAGGGTAATAAATCAGAAATTCCCCTTATTTTGGGGCAAAAAAGTCAGAAATTCCCTTTGTTTTGGGGGAAAAAGACAGAAATTCCACTTATTTAGAGGCAAAAGGCAGAAATTCCCCTTATTTTGGAGCAAAAATGAAGAAATTTCACTTTTTTATGGCAAAAAGTTATGCATTCCTCTTATTTTCGGGCAAAAAGGCAGAAATTCCCTGTATTTTGGAGCAAAATTGCAGAAATTCCCCAAATTTTGGGGCAAAAAGGCAGAAATTCCCTATATGTTGGGGCAAAAAAACAGAAATTCTCCTTATTTTGGGGTAAAACTCAGAAATTCCACTTATTTTGGGGATAAATTCCAGAAATTTCTCTTATTTTGGGGCAAAATTGCAGAAATTTCAATTATTTCAGAGAAAAAAGCAAAAATTTTTCTTATTTTGGGGCAAAGAGGCAGAAATTCTTTTGATTTTGGGGCAAAAATCAGAAATTCCCCTTATTTTGGGGCAAAATTGCAGAAATTTCACTTATTTCAGGGTAATAAATCAGAAATTCCCCTTATTTTGGGGCAAAAAATTCAGAAATTCCCTTTGTTTTGGGGGAAAAAGACAGAAATTCCACTTATTTAGAGGCAAAAGGCAGAAATTCCCCTTATTTTGGAGCAAAAATGAAGAAATTTCACTTTTTTATGGCAAAGAGTTATGCATTCCTCTTATTTTCGGGAAAAAAGGCAGAAATTCTCCGTATTTTGGAGCAAAATTGCAGAAATTCCCCAAATTTTGGGGCAAAAGGTAGAAATTCCCTTTATTTTGGGGCAAAAATCAGAAAATCCCTTATTTTGGGGCAAAAATCAGAAAATCCCTTATTTTGGGGCAAAATTCCATAAATTTCCTTTATTTTGGGGCAAAATTGCAGAAATTTACCTCATTTTGGGGCAAAATTGCAGAAATTTCTTTATTTGGGGCAAATTTGCAGTAATTTCACATATTTTCAGGTAAAAAGGCTGAAATTTCCTTTATTTTTGGGCAAAAAAGGAGAAATTTCCCTTATTTTGGGGCAAAATTGCAGAAATTTTCCTTATTATGGGGCAAAAAAGCAGAAATTCCGTATTATGTGGCAAAAATGCAGAAATTCCCCTTATTTTGAGGTAAAAGTTGAAATTCCCCTTATTTGGGGGCAAAATGGCAGAAATTTCCCTTATTTTGGTGCAAAATTGCAGAAATTTTACTTATTTCAGGGAAATAGGTCAGAAATTCCTCTTATTTTGGGGCAAAAAAGACAGAAATTCCCTTTGTTTGGGGGAAAAAGACAGAAATTCCACTTATTTAGAGGCACAAAGGCAGAAATTCCCCTTATTTTGGAGCAAAAATGAAGAAATTTCCTTATATATGGCAAAAAGTTATGCATTCCCCTTATTTTCAGGCAAAAAGGCAGAAATTCCCCGTATTTTGTAGCAAAATTGCAGAAATTCCCCTAATTGTGGGACAAAAAGGCAGAAATTCCCTATATGTTGGGGCAAAAAGCCAGAAATTCTCCTTATTTTGGGGCAAAACTCAGAAATTCCACTTATTTTAGGGCAAAATTGAAGAAATTTCACTTATTTCGGGGCAAAAGGCAGAAATTTTCCTTATTTTGGGGCAAAAAGGCAGAAATTCCTAATATTTTGTGGGAAAAATGCAGAAATTCCCCTTATTTTGAGGTAAAAAGGCTGAAATTCCCCTTATTTGGGGGCAAAAAGGCAGAAATTTCCTTTATTTTGTGGCAAAATTGCAGAAATTTCACTTATTTCAGGGTAATAAATCAGAAATTCCCCTTATTTTGGGGCAAAAAAGTCAGAAATTCCCTTTGTTTTGGGGGAAAAAGACAGAAATTCCACTTATTTAGAGGCAAAAGGCAGAAATTCCCCTTATTTTGGAGCAAAAATGAAGAAATTTCACTTTTTTATGGCAAAAAGTTATGCATTCCTCTTATTTTCGGGCAAAAAGGCAGAAATTCCCCGTATTTTGGAGCAAAATTGCAGAAATTCCCCAAATTTTGGGGCAAAAAGGCAGAAATTCCCTATATGTTGGGGCAAAAAAACAGAAATTCTCCTTATTTTGGGGTAAAACTCAGAAATTCCACTTATTTTGGGGATAAATTCCAGAAATTTCTCTTATTTTGGGGCAAAATTGCAGAAATTTCAATTATTTCAGAGAAAAAAAGCAAAAATTTTTCTTATTTTGGGGCAAGAGGCAGAAATTCTTTTGATTTTGGGGCAAAAATCAGAAATTCCCCTTATTTTGGGGCAAAATTGCAGAAATTTTCCTTATTTTGAGGCAAAATTGCAGAAATTTCACTTATTTTCAGGTAAAAAGTTTGAAATTTCCTTTATTTTGCAGCAAAAAAAGAGAAATTCCCCTTATTTTGGGGCAAAATTGCAGTAATTTTCTTTATTATGGGGCAAAAAGGCAGAAATTCCGTATATTTTGTGCCAAAAATGCAGAAATTCCCCTTATCTTGAGGTAAAAAGGCTGAAATACCCCTTATTTGGGGGCAAAAAGGCAGAAATTTTTTTTATTTTGGAGGAAAATGGCAGAAATTTCATTTATTTAAGGGTAATAAGACAGAAATTTCCCTTATTTTGGGGAAAACTTGCAGTAATTTCACTTATTTCAGGGTAATAAGTCAGAAATTCCCCTTATTTTGGAGCAAAAAAGTCAGAAATTCCCTTTGTTTTGGGGGAAAAAACAGAAATTTCACTTATTTAGAGGCAAAAAGGCAGAAATTCCCCTTATTTTGGAGCAAAAATGAAGAAATTTCCCTTTTTTATGGCAAAAAGGTATGCATTCCCCATATTTTCGGGCAAAAAAGCAGAAATTCCCCGTATTTTGGAGCAAAATTGCATAAATTTCCCTAATTTTGAGACAAATGCAGAAATTCCCTTTATTTTGGGGCAAAAATCAGAAATTCCTCTTATTTTGGGGCAAAATTCCAGAAATTTTCTTTATTTTGGGGCAAAATTGCAGGAATTTACCTTATTTTTGGGCAAAATGCAGAAATTTCTTTTATTTGGGGCAAAATTGCAGAAATTTCACTTATTTTCATGTAAAAAGGCTGAAATTTCCTTTATTTTGAGGCAAAAAGGGAGAAATTCCCCTTTTTTGGGTCAAAATTGCAGAAATTTTCCGTATTTTGGGGCAAAAAGGCAGAAATTTTGTATATTTTGTGGCAAAAAGGCAGAAATTTCCCTTATTTTGAGGTAATAAGGTTGAAATTCCCCTTATTTTGGGGCAATAAGGCAGAAATTCCCCTTATTTTGGGGTAAAATTGCAGAAATTTCAAATATTTCAGGGCAAAATGGAAGAAATTCCTCTTATTTTAAGGCAAAAAGATGAAATCGAAAATTTTTGGCTAAAATTGAAGAAATTTCACTTATTTCGGGACAAAAAGGCAGAAATTCCTATTAATTTCGGGCAAAAAGGCAGAAATGACCCATATTTTGGAGCAAAATTGCAGAAATTCCCCTAATATTTGTGCAAAAATGCAGAAATTCCCTTTATTTTGGGGCAAAAAGGCAGAAATTCTCCATATTTTGGTGCAAAACTCAGAAATTTCCCTTATTTTGAAGTAAAATGCAGAAAGTCCCCATATTTTGAGGCAAAAGGCAGAAATTTCCCTTATTTTGGGGCAAATTTGCAGAAATTTCACTTATTTCAGGGTAATAAGTCAGAAATTTTCTTTATATTGGGGCAAAAAAGACAGAAATTTCCTTTGTTTTGGGGGAAAAACACAGAAATTCCACTTATTTAGAGGCAAAAAGGCAGAAATTCCCCTTATTTTGGAGCAAAAATGAAGAAATTTCCCTTATATATGGCAAAAAGGTATGCATTCCCCTTATTTTCGGGCAAAAAGGTGGAAATTCCTCGTATTTTGGAGCAAAATTGCAGAAATTTTCCTAACTGTGGGGCAAAAAGGCAGAAATTCCCTATATGTTGGGGCAAAAAGACAGAAATTCTTCTTATTTTGGGGCAAAACTCAGAAATTCCACTTATTTTGGGGCAAAATTGCAGAAATTTCACTTATTTCAGGGAAAAAAGGCAGAGATTTTTCTTATTTTGGGTCAAATAGGCAGAAATTCCTAATATTTTGTGGCAAAAATGCAGTAATTCCCCTTATTTTGAGGTAAAAAGGCTGAAATTCCCCTTATTTGGGGGGAATAAGGCAGAAATTTCCCTTATTTGGGGGCAAAAAACAGAAATTCCCCTTATTTTGGGCCAAATTTGCAGAAATTTTACTTATTATGGGGAAAAATTGCAGAAATTTCTCTTATTTTAGGGCAAAATTGCAGAAATTTCACTTATATCAGAGAAAAAAAGCTAAAATTTATCTTATTTGGGGGCAAAAATGCAGAAATTCCCTTTATTTTGGGGCAAAAATTCAGAAATACACCTTATTTTGGGGTAAAATTTCAGAAATTTCACATATTTAAGGGCAATAAGGCAGAAATTTTCCTTATTTTGGGGCAAAATTGCAGAAATTTCACTTATTTCAGGGTAATAAGTCAGAAATTTTCCTTATCTTGGGGCAAAAAAGACAGAAATTCTCTTTGTTTTGGAAAAAAATACAGAAATTCCACTTATTTAGAGGCAAAAAGCAGAAATTTCCCTTATTTTGGAGCAACAATGAAGAAATTTTCCTTTTTAATGGCAAAAAATATGCATTCCACTTATTTTCGGGCAAAAAGGCTGAAGTTCCCCGTATTTTGGAGCAAAATTGCAGAATTCCTCTATTTGTGGGACAAAAAGGCAGAAATTCCCTATATGTTGGGGCAAAAAACCAGAAATTCTCCTTACTTTGGGGTAAAACTCAGAAATTCCAATTATTTTGGGGCAAAATTCCAGAAATTTCCCTGATTTTGGGGCAAAATTGCAGAAATTTCAATTATTTCAGAGAAAAAAATCAAAAATTTTTCTTATTTTGGGGCAAAAAAGCAGAAATTCATTTTATTTTGGGGCAAAAATCAGAAATTCCCTTTATTTTGGGGCAAAATTGCAGAAATTTACCTTATTTTGGGCAAAATGGCAGAAATTTCCCTTATTTGGGGCAAAATTGAAGTAATTTTACTTATTTTCAGGTAAAAAGGCTGAAATTTCCTTTATTTTGGGACAAAAATGAGAAATTCCCCTTATTTTGGGGCAAAATTGCAGAAATTTTCCTTATTATGGGGCCAAAAAGCAGAAATTCCGTAAATTATGTGGCAAAAATGCAGAAATTCCCCTTATTTTGAGGTAAAAGTTGAAATTCCCCCTATTTGGGGGCAAAAAGGCAGTAATTTCCCTTATTTTGGTGCAAAATTGCAGAAATTTTACTTACTTCAGGGTAATAGGTCAGAAATTTCCCTTATTTTGGGGCAAAAAAGACAGAAATTCCCTTTATTTTGGGGGAAAAAGACAGAAATTCCACTTATTTAGAGGCAAAAAGGCAGAAATTCCCCTTATTTTGGAGCAAAAATTAAGAAATTTCCCTTTTATATGGTAAAAAGGTATGAATTCCCCTTATTTTTGGGCAAAAAGGCAAAATTTCCCCGTATTTTGGAGCAAATTTGCAGAAATCCCCCTAATTGTGGGCGAAAAATCCAGAAATTCCCTATATTTTGTGGTAAAAAGACAGAAATTCTTCTTATTTTGGGGCAAAACTCAGAAATTCCACTTATTTTGGGGGAAAATTGCAGAAATTTCACTTATTTCAGGGAAAAAAGGCAAAAATTTTCCTTATTTAGGGGCAAAAAGGCAGAAATTCCTAATATTTTGTCGCAAAAATGCAGAAATTCCCTTTATTTTAGGTAAAAAGCCTGAAATTCCCCTTATTTGGGGGCAAAAATGCAGAAATTATTTATTATTTTGGGGCCGAATTGCAAAAATTTCACTTATTTCAGGGTAATAAGTCAGAAATTCCCCTAATATTGGGGCAAAAAAGAAAAAAATTCCTTTTGTTTTGGGGGAAAAAGACAGAAATTCCACTTAATTAGAGGCAAAAAGGCAGAAATTCCCCTTATTTTGGAGCAAAAATGAAGAAATTTCCCTTATATATGGCAAAAAGGTATGCATTTCCCTTATTTTCGGGCAAAAAGGCAGAAATTCCCTGTATTTTGGAACAAAATTGCAGAAATTCTCCTAATTGTGGGGCAAAAAGGCAGAAATTCCCTATATGTTGGGGCAAAAAGCCAGAAATTCTACTTATTTTGGGGCAAAACTCAGAAATTCCACTTTTTTGGGGGGAAAATTGCAGAAATTTCACTTATTTCGGGGAAAAAAAGCAGAAATTTTCCTTATTTTGGTGCAAAAAGGCAGAAATTCCTAATATTTTGTGGCAAAAAAGCAGAAATTCCCCTTATTTTGAGGTAAAAAGGCTGAAATTCCCCTTATATGGGGGCAAAAATGCAGAAATTTCCCTTATTTTGGGGCAAAATTGCAGAAATTTCACTTATTTCAGGGTAATAAATCAGAAATTCCCCTTATTTTGGGGCAAAAAATTAAGAAATTCTTTTTGTTTTGGGGGAAAAAGACAGAAATTCCACTTATTTAGAGGCAAAAGGCAGAAATTCCTCTTATTTTGGAGCAAAAATGAAGAAATTTCACTTTTTTATAGCAAAAAGTTATGCATTCCTCTTATTTTCGGAAAAAAGGCAGAAATTCCCCATATTTTGGAGGAAAATTGCAGAAATTCCCCAAATTTTGGGGCAAAAGGTAGAAATTCCCTTTATTTTGGGGCAAAAATCAGAAATTCCCTTATTTTGGGGCAAAATTCCATAAATTTCCTTTATTTTGGGGCAAAATTGCAGAAATTTACCTTATTTTGGGCAAAGTTGCAGAAATATCTTTATTTGGGGAAAAATTGCAGTAATTTCACTTATTTTCAGGAAAAAGGCTGAAATTTCCTTTATTTTTGGGCAAAAAAGGAGAAATTCCCCTTATTTTGGGGCAAAATTGCAGAAATTTTCCTTATTATGAGGCCAAAAAGCAGAAATTCAGTAAATTATGTGGCAAAAATGCAGAAATTCCCCTTATTTTGAGGTAAAAGTTGAAATTCCCCTTATTTGGGGGCAAAAAGGCAGAAATTTCCCTTATTTTGGTGCAAAATTGCAGAAATTTTACTTATTTCAGGGTAATAGGTCAGAAATTCTCCTTATTTTGGGGCAAAAAAGACAGAAATTCCCTTTGTTTTGGGGGAAAAATACAGAAATTCCACTTATTTAGAGGCAAAAAGGCAGAAATTCCCCTTATTTTGGAGCAAAAATGAAGAAATTTCCCTTTTATATGGCAAAAAGTTATGAATTCCCCTTATTTTTGGGCAAATAGGCAAAAATTCCCCGTATTTTAGCAAAATTGCAGAAATCCCCCTAATTGTGGGCCAAAAAGCCAGAAATTCCTTATATTTTGGGGTAAAAAGACAGAAATTCTTCTTATTTTGGGGCAAAACTCAGAAATTCCACTTATTTTGGGGCAAAATTGCAGAAATTTCACTTATTTCAGGGAAAAAAGGCAGAAATTTTCCTTATTTTGGGGCAAAAAGGCAGAAATTCCTGATATTTTGTGGCAAAAATGCAGAAATTCCCCTTATTTTGAGGTAAAAAGGCTTAAATTCCCCTTATTTGGTGGCAAAAATGCAGAAATTATCCATTATTTTGGTGCAAAATTGCAGGAATTTCACTTATTTCAGGGTAATAAGTCTGAAATTCCCCTTATTTTGGGGCAAATAAACAAAAATTTCGTTTGTTTTGGGGGAAAAAGACATAAATTTCACTTATTTAGAGGCAAAAAGGCAGAAATTCCCTTTATTTTGGAGTAAAAATGAAGAAATTTCCCTTATATATGGCAAAAAGGTATGCATTCCCCTTATTTTCGGGCAAAAAGGCAGAAATTCCTCGTATTTTGGAGCAAAATTGCAGAAATTCCCCTAACTGTGGGGCAAAAAGGCAGAAATTCCCTATATGTTGCAGCAAAAAGACAGAAAATCTCTTTATTTTGGGGCAAAACTCAGAAATTCCACTTATTTTGGGGCAAAATTGCAGAAATTTCACTTATTTCAGGAAAAAAAGGCAGAAATTTTCCTTTTTTTTTTGGCAAATACGCAGAAATTCCTAATATTTTGTGGCAAAAATGCAGAAATTCCCTATTATTTTGAGGTAAAAAGGCTGAAATTCCCCTTATTTGGGGGCAAAAAGGCAGAAATTTCTATTATTTTGAGCAAAATTGCAAAAATTTCATTTATTTCAGGGTAATAAGTCAGAAATTCCCCTTATTTTGGGGTAAAAAATACAGAAATTTCTTTTGTATTGGGGGAAAAAGACAGAAATTCCACTTATTTAGAGGCAAAAAGGCAAAAATTCCCCTTATTTTGGAGCAAAAATGAAGAAATTTCCCTTTTATATGGCAAAAAGGTATGCATTCCCCTTATTTTCGGGCAAAAAGGCAGAAATTCCTCGTATTTTGGAGCAAAATTGCAGAAATTCCCCTAACTGTGGGGCAAAAAGGCAGAAATTCCCTATATGTTGGGGCAAAAAGACAGAAATTCTCCTTATTTTGGGGCAAAACTCAGAAATTCCACTTATTTTGGGGCAAAATTGCAGAAATTTCACTTATTTCAAGGAAAAAAGGCAGAAATTTTCCTTATTTTGGGACAAAAAGGCAGAAATTCCTAATATTTTGTGGCAAAAATGCAGAAATTCCCTTTATTTTGAGGTTAAAAGGCTGAAATTCCCCTTATTTGGGGGCAAAAGGCAGAAATTTCCCTTATTTTGGGGCAAAATTGCAGAAATTTCACTTATTTCAGGGTAATAAATCAGAAATTCCTTTTATTTTGAGGCAAAAAATTCAGAAATTCCCTTTATTTTGGAGGAAAAAACAGAAATTCTACTTATTTAGAGGCAAAAGGCAGAAATTCCCCTTATTTTGGAGCAAAAATGAAGAAATTTCACTTTTTTATGGCAAAAAGTTATGCATTCCTCTTATTTTCGGGCAAAAATTCAGAAATTCCCCGTATTTTGGAGCAAAATTGCAGAAATTCCCCAAATTTTGTGGCAAAAGGTAGAAATTCCCTTTATTTTGGGGCAAAAATCAGAAAATCCCTTATTTTGGGGCAAAATTCCATAAATTTCCTTTATTTTGGGGCAAAATTACAGAAATTTCCCTTATTTTGGGGCAAAATTGCAGAAATTTCTTTATTTGGGGCAAAATTGCAGTAATTTCACTTATTTTCAGGTAAAAAGGCTGAAATTTCCTTTATTTTTGGGCAAAAAAGGAGAAATTCCCCTTATTTTGAGGCAAAATTGCAGAAATTTTCCTTAATATGGGGCAAAAAAGCAGAAATTCCGTAAATTATGTGGCAAAAATGCAGAAATTCCCCTTATTTTGAGGTAAAAGTTGAAATTCCCCTTATTTGGGGGCAAAAAGTCAGAAATTTCCCTTATTTTGGTGCAAAATTGCAAAAATTTTACTTATTTCAGAGTAATAGGTCAGAAATTCCCTTTATTTTGGGGCAAAAAAGACAGAAATTCCCTTTGGTTTGGGGGAAAAAGACAGAAATTCCACTTATTGAGAGGCAAAAAAGCAGAAATTGCCCTTATTATGGGGCAAAATCTCAGAAATTTCTCTTATTATGGGGAAAAATTGCAGAAATTTCTCCTATTTTAGGGCAAAATTGCAGAAATTTCACTTATTTCAGAGAAAAAAAGCAAAAATCTTTCTTATATTGGGGCAAAAAGCAGAAATTTCCATTATTTTGAGGCAAAAATTCAGAAATTCACATTATTTTGGTGCAAAATTGCAGAAATTTCACTTATTTCAGGGTAATAAGTCAGAAATTTTTTTTATTTTGGGGCAAAAAAGACAGAAATTCTCTTTGTTTTTGGAAAAAAATATAGAAATTCCACTTATTTAGAGGCAAAAAGGCAGAAATTCCCCTTATTTTAAAGCAACAATGAAGAAATTTCCCTTTTTTATGGCAAAATGTATGCATTCCACTTATTTTCGGGCAAAAAGGCTGATGTTCCCCGTATTTTGGAGCAAAATTGCAGAAATTCCTCTAATTGTGGGGCAAAAAGGCAGAAATTCCCTATATGTTGGGGCAAAAAAACAGAAATTCTCCTTATTTTGGGGTAAAACTCAGAAATTCCACTTATTTTGGGGCAAAATTGCAGAAATTTCTCTTATTTTGGGGCAAAATTGCAGAAATTTCAATTATTTCACAGAAAAAAAGAAAAATTTTTTTTTATTTTGGGGCAAAAAAGCAGAAATTCCCTTTATTTTGGGGCAAGAATCAGAAATTCCCTTTATTTTGGGGCAAAATTGCAGAAATTTACCTTATTTTGGGGCAAAATTGCAGAAATTTCCCTTATTTGGGGCAAAATTGCAGTAATTACACTTATTTTCAGGTAAAAAGGTTGAAATTTCCTTTATTTTGCAGCAAAAAGAGAGAAATTCCCCTTATTTTGGGGCAAAATTGCAGTAATTTTTTATATTATGGGGCAAAAAGGCAGAAATTCCGTATATTTTGTGCCTAAATTGCAGATATTCCTCTTATCTTGAGGTAAAAAGGTTGAAATTCCCCTTATTTGGGGGTGAAAAGGCAGAAATTTCTTTTATTTTGGAGCAAAATGGCAGAAATTTCATTTATTTCAGGGTAATAAGTCAGAAATTTCCCTTATTCTAGGAAAAAATTGCAGTAATTTCACTTATTTCAGGGTAATAAGTCAGAAATTCCCCTTATTTTGGGGCAAAAATGAAGAAATTTCCCTTTTTTATGGCAAAAAGGTATGCATTCCCCTTATTTTCGGGCAAAAAGGCAGAAATTCCCCGTATTTTGGAGCAAAATTGCATAAATTTCCCTAATTTTGGGACAAATGCAGAAATTCCCTTTATTTTGGGGCAAAAATCAAAAACTCCTCTTATTTTAGTGCAAAATTCCAGAAATTTTCATTATTTTGGGGCAAAATTGCAGGAATTTACCTTATTTTGGGGCAAAATGCAAAAATTTCTCTTATTTGGGGCAAAATTGCAGAAATTTCACTTATTTCATGTAAAAAGGCTGAAATTTCCTTTATTTTGGGGCAAAAAGGGAGAAATTCCCCTTTTTTGGGTCAAAATTGCAGAAATTTTCCGTATATTGGGGCAAAAAGGCAGAAATTTTGTATATTTTGTGGCAAAAAGGCAGAATTTCCCTTATTTTGAGGTAATAAGGTTGAAATTCCCCTTATTTAGGGGCAATAAGGCAGAAATTCCCCTTATTTTGGGGTAAAATTGCAGAAATTTCAAATATTTCAGGGCAAAATGGCAGAAATTCCTCTTAGTTTAAGGCAAAAAGATGAAATCCCTAATTCTTGGCTAAAATTGAAAAAATTTCACTTATTTCGGGACAAAAAGGCAGAAATTCCAATTAATTTCGGGCATCAAGGCAGAAATGACCCTTATTTTGGAGCAAAATTGCAGAAATTCCCCTAATATTGGTGCAAAAATGCAGAAATTCCCTTTATTTTTGGGCTAAAAGCAGAAATTCTCCATATTTTGGTGCAAAAATCAGAAATTTCCCTTATTTTGAGGTAAAATGCTGAAAGCCGCCATATTTTGGGGCAAAAGGCAGAAATTTCCCTTATTTTGGGGCAAATTTGCAGAAATTTCAATTATTTCAGGGTAATAAGTCAGAAATTTTCTTTATATTGGGGCAAAAAAGACAGAAATTTTCTTTGTTTTGGGGGAAAAACACAGAAATTCCACTTATTTAGAGGCAAAAAGGCAGAAATTCCTCTTATTTTGCAGCAAAAATGAAGAAATTTCCCTTATATATGGCAAAAAGGTATTCATTCCCCTTATTTTCGGGCAAAAAGGCAGAAATTCCTCGTATTTTGGAGCAAAATTGCAGAAATTCCCCTAAGTGTGGGGCAAAAAGGCAGAAATTCCCTATATGTTGGGGCAAAAAGACAGAAATTCTCCTTATTATGGGGCAAAACTCAGAAATTCCACTTATTTTGGGGCAAAATTGCAGAAATTTCACTTATTTCAGGGAAAAAAGGCAGAAAATTTCCTTATTTTGGGTCAAATAGGCAGAAATTCCTAATATTTTGTGGCAAAAATGCAGTAATTCCCCTTATTTTGAGGTAAAAAGGCTGAAATTCCCCTTATTTGGGGGGAATAAGGCAGAAATTTCCCTTATTTGGGGCCAAAAAACAGAAATTCCCCTTATTTTGGGCCAAATTTGCAGAAATTTCACTTATTATGGGGAAAAATTGCAGAAATTTCTCTTATTTTAGGGCAAAATTGCAGAAATTTCACTTATCTCAGAGAAAAAAAGCTAAAATTTATCTTATTTTGGGGCAAAAATGCAGAAATTCCCTTTATTTTTGGGCAAAAATTCAGAAATTCACCTTATTTTGGGGTAAAATTGCAGAAATTTCACATATTTCAGGGCAATAAGGCAGAAATTTTCCTTATTTTGGGGCAAAATTGCAGAAATTTCACTTATTTCAGGGTAATAAGTCAGAAATTTTCCTTATCTTGGGGCAAAAATGACAGAAATTCTCTTTGTTTTGGAAAAAAATACAGAAATTCCACTTATTTAGAGGCAAAAAGCAGAAATTTCCCTTATTTTGGAGCAACAATGAAGAAATTTTCCTTTTTAATGGCAAAAAATATGCATTCCACTTATTTTCGGGTAAAAAGGCTGAAGTTCCCCGTATTTTGGAGGAAAATTGCAGAAATTCCTCTATTTGTGGGGCAAAAAGGCAGAAATTCCCTATATGTTGGGGCAAAAAAAACAGAAATTCTCCTTATTTTGGGGTAAAACTCAGAAATTCCAATTATTTTGGGGCAAAATTCCAGAAATTTCCCTTATTTTGGGGCAAAATTGCAGAAATTTCAAGTATTTCAGAGAAAAAAAGCAAAAATTTTTCTTATTTTGGGGAAAAAGGGAGAAATTCATTTTATTTTGGGGCACAAATCAGAAATTCCCTTTATTTTGGGGCAAAATTGCAGAAATTTCCCTTATTTTGGGCAAAATTGCAGAAATTTCCCTTATTTGGGGCAAAATTGAAGTAATTTTACTTATTTTTAGGTAAAAAGGCTTAAATTTCCTTTATTTTGCGGCAAAAAAGGAGAAATTCCCCTTATTTTGGGGCAAAATTGCAGTAATTTTCCTTCATATGGGGCAAAAAAACAGAAATTTCATATATTTTGTGCCAAAAATGCAGAAATTCCACTTATTTTGAGGTAAAAAGGCTGAAATTCCCCTTATTTGTGGGCAAAAAGGCAGAAATTTCTATTATTTTGAGCAAAATTGCAAAATTTTCATTTATTTCAGGGTAATAAGTCAGAAATTCCCCTTATTTTGGGGCAAAAAATACAGAAATTCCTTTTGTTTTGGGGGAAAAAGACAGAAATTCCACTTATTTAGAGGCAAAAAGGCAGAAATTCCCCTTATTTTGGAGCAAAAATGAAGAAATTTCCCTTAAATATGGCAAAAAGGTATGCATTCCCCTTATTTTCGGGCAAAAAGGCAGAAATTCCTCGTATTTTGGAGCAAAATTGCAGAAATTCCCCTAACTGTGGGGCAAAAAGGCAGAAATTCCCTATATGTTGGGGCAAAAAGACAGAAATTCTCCTTATTATGGGGTAAAACTCAGAAATTCCACTTATTTTGGGGCAAAATTGCAGAAATTTCACTTATTTCAGGGAAAAAAGGCAGAAAATTTCCTTATTTTGGGTCAAATAGGCAGAAATTCCTAATATTTTGTGGCAAAAATGCAGTAATTCCCCTTATTTTGAGGTAAAAAGGCTGAAATTCCCCTTATTTGGGGGGAATAAGGCAGAAATTTCCCTTATTTGGGGCCAAAAAACAGAAATTCCCCTTATTTTGGGCCAAATTTGCAGAAATTTCACTTATTATGGGGAAAAATTGCAGAAATTTCTCTTATTTTAGGGCAAAATTGCAGAAATTTCACTTATCTCAGAGAAAAAAAGCTAAAATTTATCTTATTTTGGGGCAAAAATGCAGAAATTCCCTTTATTTTTGGGCAAAAATTCAGAAATTCACCTTATTTTGGGGTAAAATTGCAGAAATTTCACATATTTCAGGGCAATAAGGCAGAAATTTTCCTTATTTTGGGGCAAAATTACAGAAATTTCACTTATTTCAGGGTAATAAGTCAGAAATTTTCCTTATCTTGGGGCAAAAAAGACAGAAATTCTCTTTGTTTTGGAAAAAAATACAGAAATTCCACTTATTTAGAGGCAAAAAGCAGAAATTTCCCTTATTTTGGAGCAACAATGAAGAAATTTTCCTTTTTAATGGCAAAAAATATGCATTCCACTTATTTTCGGGTAAAAAGGCTGAAGTTCCCCGTATTTTGGAGGAAAATTGCAGAAATTCCTCTATTTGTGGGGCAAAAAGGCAGAAATTCCCTATATGTTGGGGCAAAAAAACCAGAAATTCTCCTTATTTTGGGGTAAAACTCAGAAATTCCAATTATTTTGGGGCAAAATTCCAGAAATTTCCCTTATTTTGGGGCAAAATTGCAGAAATTTCAAGTATTTCAGAGAAAAAAAGCAAAAATTTTTCTTATTTTGGGGAAAAAGGCAGAAATTCATTTTATTTTGGGGCACAAATCAGAAATTCCCTTTATTTTGGGGCAAAATTGCAGAAATTTCCCTTATTTGGGGCAAAATTGCAGAAATTTCCCTTATTTGGGGCAAAATTGAAGTAATTTTACTTATTTTTAGGTAAAAAGGCTTAAATTTCCTTTATTTTGCGGCAAAAAAGGAGAAATTCCCCTTATTTTGGGGCAAAATTGCAGTAATTTTCCTTCATATGGGGCAAAAAAACAGAAATTTCATATATTTTGTGCCAAAAATGCAGAAATTCCACTTATTTTGAGGTAAAAAGGCTGAAATTCCCCTTATTTGTGGGCAAAAAGGCAGAAATTTCTATTATTTTGAGCAAAATTGCAAAAATTTCATTTATTTCAGGGTAATAAGTCAGAAATTCCCCTTATTTTGGGGCAAAAAATACAGAAATTCCTTTTGTTTTGGGGGAAAAAGACAGAAATTCCACTTATTTAGAGGCAAAAAGGCAGAAATTCCCCTTATTTTGGAGCAAAAATGAAGAAATTTCCCTTATATATGGCAAAAAGGTATGCATTCCCCTTATTTTCGGGCAAAAAGGCAGAAATTCCTCGTATTTTGGAGCAAAATTGCAGAAATTCCCCTAACTGTGGGGCAAAAAGGCAGAAATTCCCTATATGTTGGGGCAAAAAGACAGAAATTCTCCTTATTATGGGGTAAAACTCAGAAATTCCACTTATTTTGGGGCAAAATTGCAGAAATTTCACTTATTTCAGGGAAAAAAGGCAGAAAATTTCCTTATTTTGGGTCAAATAGGCAGAAATTCCTAATATTTTGTGGCAAAAATGCAGTAATTCCCCTTATTTTGAGGTAAAAAGGCTGAAATTCCCCTTATTTGGGGGGAATAAGGCAGAAATTTCCCTTATTTGGGGCGAAAAAACAGAAATTCCCCTTATTTTGGGCCAAATTTGCAGAAATTTCACTTATTATGGGGAAAAATTGCAGAAATTTCTCTTATTTTAGGGCAAAATTGCAGAAATTTCACTTATCTCAGAGAAAAAAAGCTAAAATTTATCTTATTTTGGGGCAAAAATGCAGAAATTCCCTTTATTTTGTGGCAAAAATTCAGAAATTCACCTTATTTTGGGGTAAAATTGCAGAAATTTCACATATTTCAGGGCAATAAGGCAGAAATTTTCCTTATTTTGGGGCAAAATTGGAGAAATTTCACTTATTTCAGGGTAATAAGTCAGAAATTTTCCTTATCTTGGGGCAAAAAAGACAGAAATTCTCTTTGTTTTGGAAAAAAATACAGAAATTCCACTTATTTAGAGGCAAAAAGCAGAAATTTCCCTTATTTTGGAGCAACAATGAAGAAATTTTCCTTTTTAATGGCAAAAAAATGCATTCCACTTATTTTCGGGTAAAAAGGCTGAAGTTCCCCGTATTTTGGAGGAAAATTGCAGAAATTCCTCTATTTGTGGGGCAAAAAGGCAGAAATTCCCTATATGTTGGGGCAAAAAACAGAAATTCTCCTTATTTTGGGGTAAAACTGAGAAATTCCAATTATTTTGGGGCAAAATTCCAGAAATTTCCCTTATTTTGGGGCAAAATTGCAGAAATTTCAAGTATTTCAGAGAAAAAAAGCAAAAATTTTTCTTATTTTGGGGAAAAAGGCAGAAATTCATTTTATTTTGGGGCACAAATCAGAAATTCCCTTTATTTTGGGGCAAAATTGCAGAAATTTACCTTATTTTGGGCAAAATTGCAGAAATTTCCCTTATTTGGGGCAAAATTGAAGTAATTTTACTTATTTTTAGGTAAAAAGGCTTAAATTTCCTTTATTTTGCGGCAAAAAAGGAGAAATTCCCCTTATTTTGGGGCAAAATTGCAGTAATTTTCCTTCATATGGGGCAAAAAAACAGAAATTTCATATATTTTGTGCCAAAAATGCAGAAATTCCACTTATTTTGAGGTAAAAAGGCTGAAATTCCCCTTATTTGTGGGCAAAAAGGCAGAAATTTCTATTATTTTGAGCAAAATTGCAAAATTTTCATTTATTTCAGGGTAATAAGTCAGAAATTCCCCTTATTTTGGGGCAAAAAATACAGAAATTCCTTTTGTTTTGGGGGAAAAAGACAGAAATTCCACTTATTTAGAGGCAAAAAGGCAGAAATTCCCCTTATTTTGGAGCAAAAATGAAGAAATTTCCCTTATATATGGCAAAAAGGTATGCATTCCCCTTATTTTCGGGCAAAAAGGCAGAAATTGCTCGTATTTTGGAGCAAAATTGCAGAAATTCCTCTAACTGTGGGGGAAAAAGGCAGAAATTCCCTATATGTTGGGGCAAAAATACAGAAATTCTCCTTATTTTGAGGCAAAACTCAGAAATTCCACTTATTTTGGGGCAAAATTGCAGAAATTTCACTTATTTCAGGGAAAAAAGGCAGAAATTTTCCTTATTTTGGGGCAAAATGGCAGAAATTCCTAATATTATGTGGCAAAAATGCAGAAATTCCCCTTATTTTGAGGTAAAAAGGCTGAAATTCCCCTTATTTGGGGAAAAAAGGCAATAATTTTTCTTATTTGGGGGCAAAAAACAGAAATTCCCCTTATTTTGGGGCAAAATTGCAGAAATTTCTCTTATTATGGGAAAAAATTGCAGAAATTTCTCTTATTTTAGGGCAAAATTGCAGAAATTTCACTTATTTCAGAGAAAAAAAGCTAAAATTTTTTTTATTTTGGGACAAAAAGGCGGAAATTCCCTTTATTTTGGGGCAAAAATTCAGAAATTCACCTTATTTTGGGGTAAAATTGCAGAAATTTCACATATTTCAGGGCAATAAGGCAGAAATTTTCCTTATTTTGGGGCAAAATTGCAGAAATTCCACTTATTTCAGGGTAATAAGTCATAAATTTTCTTTATTTTGGGGCAAAAAAGACAGAAATTCTCTTTCTTTTGGAAAAAAATACAGATATTCCACTTATTTAGAGGCAAAAAGCAGAAATTTCCCTTATTTTGGAGCAACAATGAAGAAATTTCCCTTTTTTTATTGCAAAAAAGTATGCATTCCACTTATTTTCGGGCAAAAAGGCTGAAGTTCCCCGTATTTTGGAGCAAAATTGCAGAAATTTCTCTATTTGTGGGGCAAAAAGGCAGAAATTCTCTATATGTTGGGGCAAAAAAACAGAAATTCTCCTTATTTTGGGGTAAAACTCAGAAATTCCAATTATTTTGGGGCAAAATTCCAGAAATTTCCCTTATTTTGGGGCAAAATTGCAGAAATTTCAATTATTTCAGAGAAAAAAATCAAAAATTTTTCTTATTTTGGGGCAAAAAGGCAGAAATTCATTTTATTTTGGGGCAAAAATCAGAAATTCCCTTTATTTTGGCACAAAATTGCAGAAATTTACCTTATTTTGGGCAAAATGGCAGAAATTTCTCTTATTTGGGGCAAAATTGAAGTAATTTTACTTATTTTCAGGTAAAAAGGCTGAAATTTCCTTTATTTTGGAACAAAAATGAGAAATTCCCCTTATTTTGGGGCAAAATTGCAGAAATTTTCCTTATTATGGGGCCAAAAAGCAGAAATTCCGTAAATTATGTGGCAAAAATGCAGAAATTCCCCTTATTTTGAGGTAAAAGTTGAAATTCCCCCTATTTGGGGGCAAAAAGGCAGTAATTTCCCTTATTTTGGTGCAAAATTGCAGAAATTTTACTTACTTCAGGGTAATAGGTCAGAAATTTCCCTTATTTTGGGGCAAAAAAGACAGAAATTCCCTTTATTTTGGGGGAAAAAGACAGAAATTCCACTTATTTAGAGGCAAAAAGGCAGAAATTCCCCTTATTTTGGAGCAAAAATTAAGAAATTTCCCTTTTATATGGTAAAAAGGTATGAATTCCCCTTATTTTTGGGCAAAAAGGCAAAATTTCCCCGTATTTTAGAGCAAAATTGCAGAAATCCCCCTAATTGTGGGCGAAAAAGCCAGAAATTCCCTATATTTTGGGGTAAAAAGACAGAAATTCTTCTTATTTTGGGGCAAAACTAAGAAATTCCACTTATATTGGGGCATAATTGCAGAAATTTCACTTATTTCAGGGAAAAAAGGCAAAAATTTTCCTTATTTTGGGGCAAAAAGGCAGAAATTCCTAATATTTTGTGGCAAAAATGCAGAAATTCCCCTTATTTTGAGGTAAAAAGCCTGAAATTCCCCTTATTTGGGGGCAAAAATGCAGAAATTATCCATTATTTTGGGGCAAAATTGCAGAAATTTCACTTGTTTCAGGGTAATAAGTCAGAAATTCCCCTAATATTGGGGCAAAAAAGACAAAAATTCCTTTTGTTTTGGGGGAAAAAGACAGAAATTCCACTTATTTAGAGGCAAAAAGGCAGAAATTCCCCTTATTTTGGAGCAAAAATGAAGAAATTTCCCTTATATATGGCAAAAAGGTATGCATTCCCCTTATTTTCGGGCAAAAACGCAAAAATTTCCCGTATTTTGGAGCAAAAGTGCAGAAATTCCCCTAATTGTGGGGCAAAAAGGCAGAAATTCCCTATATGTTGGGGCAAAAAGCCAGTAATTCTACTTATTTTGGGGCAAAACTCAGAAATTCCACTTATTTTGGGGCAAAATTGAAGAAATTTCACTTATTTCGGGGAAAAAAGGCAGAAATTTTCCTTATTTTGGTGCAAAAAGGCAGAAATTCCTAATATTTTGTGGCAAAAATGCAGAAATTCCCCTTATTTTGAGGTAAAGAGGCTGAAATTCTCCTTATTTGGGGGCAAAAAGGCAGAAATTTCCCTTATTTTGGGGCAAAATTGCAGAAATTTCACTTATTTCAGGGTAATAAATCAGAAATTCCCATTATTTTGGGGTAAAAATGTCAGAAATTCCCTTTGTTTTGGGGGAAAAAGACAGAAATTCCACTTATTTAGAGGCAAAAGGCAGAAATTTTCCTTATTTTGGAGCAAAAATGAAGAAATTTCACTTTTTTATGGCAAAAAGTTATGCATTCCTCTTATTTTCGGGCAAAAAGTCAGAAATTCCCAGTATTTTGGAGCAAAATTGCAGAAATTCCCCAAATTTTTGGGCAAAATGTAGAAATTCCCATTATTTTGGGGCAAAAATTCAGAAATTCACCTTATTTTGGGGCAAAATTGCAGAAATTTCACTTATTTTAGGGTAATAAGTCAGAAATTTTCCTTATTTTGGGGCAAAAAAGACAGAAATTCTCTTTGTTTTTGGAAAAAAATACAGAAATTCCACATATTTAGAGGCAAAAAGGCCGAAATTCCCCTTATTTTAAAGCAACAATGAAGAAATTTCCCTTTTTTATGGCAAAAAAGTATGCATTCCACTTATTTTCAGGCAAAAAGGCTGAAGTTCCCCATATTTTGGAGCAAAATTGCAGAAATTCCTCTAATTGTGGGGCAAACAGGCAGAAATTTCATATATGTTGATGCAAAAAAACAGAAATTCTCCTTATTTTGGGGTAAAACTCAGAAATTCCACTTATTTTTGGGCAAAATTCCAGAAATTTCTCTTATTTTGGGGCAAAATTGCAGAAATTTCAATTATTTCAGAGAAAAAAAGCAAAAATTTTTCTTATTTTGGGGCAAAAAGGCAGAAATTCCCTTTATTTTGGGGCAAAAATCAGAAATTCCCCTTATTTTAGGCTAAAATTGCAGAAATTTTCCTTATTTTGGGGCAAAATTGCAGAAATTTCCCTTATTTGGGGCAAAATTGCAGGAATTTCACTTATTTTCAGGAAAAAAGGTTGAAATTTCCATTATTTTGCAGCAAAAAAAAAGAGAAATTCCCCTTATTTTGGGGCAAAATTGCAGTAATTTTCCTTATTATGGGGCAAAAAGGCAGAAATTCCGTATATTTTGTGCCAAAAATGCAGAAATTCCCCTTATTTTGGGGTAAAAAGGCTGAAATTCCACTTATTTGGGGGAAAAAGGCAGAAATTTCCCTTATTTGGGGGAAAAAAACAGAAATTCCCCATATTTTGGGGCAAAATTGCTGAAATTTCTCTTATTATGGGGAAAAATTTCAGAAATTTCTCTTATTTTAGGGCAAAATTGCAGAAATTTCACTTATTTCAGAAAAAAAAAGCTAAAATTAATCTTATTTTGGGGCAAAAAGGCAGAATTTCCCTTTATTTTGGGGCAAAAATTCAGAAATTCACCTTATTTTGGGGTAAAATTGCAGAAATTTGACATATTTCAGGGCAATAAGGCAGAAATTTTCCTTATTTTGGGGCAAAATTGCAGAAATTTCACTTATTTCAGGGTAATAAATCAGAAATTTTCTTTATTTTGGGGCAAAAAAGACAGAAATTCTTTTTGTTTTGGAAAAAAAATACAGAAATTCCACTTATTTAGAGGCAAAAAGCAGAAATTTCCCTTATTTTGGAGCAAAAATGAAGAAATTTCCCTTTTTTATGGCAAAAAAGTATACATTCCACTTATTTTCAGGCAAAAAGGCTGAAGTTCCCCGTATTTTGGAGCAAAATTGCAGAAATTCCTCTATTTGTGGGGCAAAAAGGCAGAAATTCCCTATATGTTGGGGCAAAAAAACAGAAATTCTCCTTATTTTGGGGTAAAATTGCAGAAATTTCACATATTTCAGGGCAATAAGGCAGAAATTTTCCTTATTTTGGGGCAAAATTGCAGAAATTTCACTTATTTCAGGGTAATAAGTCAGAAATTTTCCTTATCTTGGGGCAAAAAAGACAGAAATTCTCTTTGTTTTGGAAAAAAAATACAGAAATTCCACTTATTTAGAGGCAAAAAGCAGAAAATTCCCTTATTTTGAAGCAATAATAAAGAAATTTCCCTTTTTTATGGCAAAAAAAGTATGCATTCCACTTATTTTCGGGCAAAAGGTTGAAGTTCCCCGTATTTTGGAGCAAAATTGCAGAAATTCCTCTATTTGTGGGGCAAAAAGGCAGAAATTCCTTATATGTTGAGGCAAAAAAACAGAAATTCTCCTTATTTTGGGGTAAAACTCAGAAATTCCAATTATTTTGGGGCAAAATTCCAAAAATTTTTCTTATTTTGGGGCAAAATTGCAGAAATTTCAATTATTTCAGAGAAAAAAAGCAAAAATTTTTCTTATTTTGGGGCATAAAGGCAGAACTTCCTTTTATTTTGGGGCAAAAATCAGAAATTCCCTTTATTTTGGGGCAAAATTGCAGAAATTTACCTTATTTTGGGCAAAATTGCAGAAATTTCCCTTATTTGGGGCAAAATTGCAGTAATTTCACTTATTTTCAGGTAAAAAGGTTGAAATTTCCTTTATTTTGCAGCAAAAAAAAAGAAATTCCCCTTATTTTGGGGCAAAATTGCAGTAATTTTCCTTATTATGGTGCAAAAAGGCAGAAATTCCGTATATTTTGTGCCAAAAATGCAGAAATTCCCCTTATCTTGAGGTAAAAAGGCTGAAATTCCCCTTATTTGGGGGCAAAAAGTCAGAAATTTCTTTTATTTTGGAGCAAAATGGCAGAAATTTCATTTATTTCAGGGTAATAAGTCAGAAATTTCTTATATTTTGAGAAAAATTGCAGTAATTTCACTTATTTCAGGGTAATAAGTCAGAAATTCCCCTTATTTTGGAGCAAAAAAGTCAGAAATTCCCTTTGTTTTGGGGGAAAAAACAGAAATTTAACTTATTTAGAGGCAAAAAGGCAGAAATTCCCCTTATTTTGGAGCAAAAATGAAGAAATTTTCCTTTTTTATGGTAAAAAGGTATGCATTCCCCTTATTTTCGGGCAAAAAGGCAGAAATTTTGTATATTTTGTGGCAAAAAGGCGGAAATTTCCCTTATTTTGAGGTAATAAGGTTGAAATTTCTTTTATTTTGGGGCAATAAGGCAGAAATTCCCCTTATTTTGGGGTAAAATTGCAGAAATTTCAAATATTTCAGGGCAAAAGTGCAGAAATTCCTCTTATTTTAAGGCAAAAAGATGAAATCCCTTATTTTTGGCTAAAATTGAAGATATTTCACTTATTTCGGGCGAAAAAGGCAGAAATTCCAATTAATTTCGGGCTAAAAGGCAGAAATGACCCGTATTTTGGAGCAAAATTGCAGAAATTCCCCTAATATTGGTGCAAAAATGCAGAAATTCCCTTTATTTTGGGGCAAAAAGGCAGAAATTCTCCATATTTTGGTGCAAAAATCAGAAATTTCCGTTATTTTGAGGTAAAATGCTGAAAGTCCCCATATTTTGGGGCAAAAGGCAGAAATTTCCCTTATTTTGGGGCAAATTTGCAGAAATTTCACTATTTCAGGGTAATAAGTCAGAAATTTTCTTTATATTGGGGCAAAAAAGACAGAAATTTCCTATGTTTTGGGGGGAAAAGACAGAAATTCCTCTTATTTAGAGGCCAAAAGGCAGAAATTCCCCTTATTTTGGAGCAACAATGAAGAAATTTCCCTTTTTTATGGCAAAAAAGTATGCATTCCACTTATTTTCGGGCAAAAAGGCTGAAGTTCCCCGTATTTTGGAGCAAAATTGCAGAAATTCCCCTAATTGTGGGGCAAAAAGGCAGAAATTCCCTATATGTTGGGGATAAAAAAAAGAAATTCTCCTTATTTTGGGGCAAAACTCAGAAATTCCACTTAATTTGTGGCAAATTGCAGAAATTTCAATTATTTCAGGGAAAAAAGGCAGAAATTTTCCTTATTTTGGGGCAAAAAGGCAGAAATTCCTAATATTTTGTGGCAAAAATGCAGAAATCCCCCTTATTTTGAGGTAAAAAGGCTGAAATTCCCCTTATTTGGGGGAAAAAGGCAGAAATTTCCCTTATTTGGGGGCAAAAAATAAAAATTCCCCTTATTTTGGGGCAAAATTGCAGAAATTTCTCTTATTATGGGGAAAAATTGCAGAAATTTCTCTTATTTTTGGGCAAAATTGCAGAAATTTTACTTATTTCAGAAAAAAAAAGCTAAAATTTTTCTTATTTTGGGGCAAAAAGTCAGAAATTCCCTTTATTTTGGGGCAAAAATTCAGAAATTCACCTTATTTTGGGGTAAAATTGCAGAAATTTCACATATTTCAGGGCAATAAGGCAGAAATTTTCCTTATTTTGGGGCAAAATTGCAGAAATTTCACTTATATCAGGGTAATAAGTCAGAAATTTTCTTTATTTTGGGGCAAAAAAGACAGAAATTTTCTTTGTTTTGGAAAAAAATACAGAAATTCCACTTATTTAGAGGCAAAAAGCAGAAATTTTCCTTATTTTGGAGCAACAATGAAGAAATTTCCCTTTTTTATGGCAAAAAAGTATGCATTCCACTTATTTTCGGGCAAAAAGGCTGAAGTTCCCCGTATTTTGGAGCAAAATTGCAGAAACTCCTCTATTTGTGGGGCAAAAAGGCAGAAATTCCCTATATGTTGGGGCAAAAAAACAGAAGTTCTTCTTATTTTGGGGTAAAACTCAAAAATTCCAATTATTTTGGGGCAAAATTCCAGAAATTTCCCATATTTTGGGGCAAAATTGCAGAAATTTCAATTATTTCAGAGAAAAAAATCAAAAATTTTTCTTATTTTGGGGCAAAAAGGCAGAAATTCATTTTATTTTGGGGCTAAAATCAGAAATTCCCTTTATTTTGGGGCAAAATTGCAGAAATTTACCTTATTTTGGGCAAAATGGCAAAAATTTCCCTTATTTGGGGCAAAATTGAAGTAAGTTTACTTATTTTCAGGTAAAAAGGCTGAAATTTCCTTTATTTTGGGACAAAAATGAGAAAATCCCCTTATTTTGGGGCAAAATTGCAGAAATTTTCTTTATTATGGGGCCAAAAAGCAGAAATTTTGTAAATTATGTGGCAAAAATGCAGAAATTCCCCTTATTTTGAGGTAAAAGTTTAAATTCCCCTTATTTGGGGGCAAAAAAGCAGAAATTTCCCTTATTTTGGGGCAAAATTGCAGAAATTTCACTTATTTAAGGGTAATAAATCAGAAATTCCCATTATTTTGGGGCAAAAAAGTCAGAAATTCCCTTTGTTTTGGGGGAAAAAGACAGAAATTCCACTTATTTAGAGGCAAAAGGCAGAAATTCTCCTTATTTTGGAGCAAAAATGAAAAAATTTCACTTTTTTATGGCAAAAAGTTATGCATTCCTCTTATTTTCGGGCAAAAAGTCAGAAATTCCCAGTATTTTGGAGCAATATTGCAGAAATTCCCCAAATTTTGGGGCAAAATGTAGAAATTCCCATTATTTTTGGGCAAATATTCAGAAATTCACCATATTTTGGGGCAAAATTGCAGAAATTTCACTTATTTTAGGGTAATAAGTCAGAAATTTTCCTTATTTTGGGGCAAAAAAGACAGAAATTCTCTTTGTTTTTGGAAAAAATACAGAAATTCCACATATTTAGAGGCAAAAAGGCAGAAATTCCCCTTATTTTAAAGCAACAATGAAGAAATTTCCCTTTTTTATGGCAAAAAAGTATGCATTCCACTTATTTTCAGGAAAAAGGCTGAAGTTCCCCATATTTTGGAGCAAAATTGCAGAAATTCCTCTAATTGTGGGGCAAAAAGGCAGAAATTTCCTATATGTTGAGGCAAAAAAACAGAAATTCTCCTTATTTTGGGGTAAAACTCAGAAATTCCACTTATTTTGGGCAAAATTCCAGAAATTTCTCTTATTTTGGGGCAAAATTGCAGAAATTTCAATTATTTCAGAGAAAAAAGCAAAAATTTTTCTTATTTTGGGGCAAAAAGGCAGAAATCCCCTTTATTTTGGGGCAAAAATCAGAAATTCCCCTTATTTTGGGGCAAAATTGCAGAAATTTACCTTATTTTGGGGCAAAATTGCAGAAATTTTCCTTATTTGGGGCAAAATTGCAGTAATTTCACTTATTTTCAGGTAAAAAGTTTGACATTTCCTTTATTTTGCAGCAAAAAAAAGAGAAATTCCCCTTATTTTGGGGCAAAATTGCAGTAATTTTCTTTATTATGGGGCAAAAAGGCTGAAATTCTGTATATTTTGTGCCAAAAATGCAGAAATTCCCCCTTATTTTGGGGTAAAAAGGCTGAAATTTTCCTTATTTCGGGGGAATAAGGCAGAAATTACCCTTATTTGGAGGCAAAAAACAGAAATTCCCCTTATTTTGGGCCAAATTGCAGAAATTTCGCTTATTATGGGGAAAAATTGCAGAAATTTTTCTTATTTTAGGGCAAAAGTGCAGAAATTTCACTTATCTCAGAGAAAAAAAAGCTAAAATTTATCTTATTTTGGGGCAAAAATGCAGAAATTCCCTTTATTTTGGGGCAAAAATTCAGAAATTCACCTTATTTTGGGGTAAAATTGCAGAAATTTCACATATTTCAGGGCAATAAGGCAGAAATTTTCCTTATTTTGGGGCAAAATTGCAGAAATTTCAATTATTTCAGAAAAAAAAGCAAAAATTTTTCTTATTTTGGGGAAAAAGGCAGAAATTCATTATATTTTGGGGCAAAAATCAGAAATTCCCTTTATTTTGGAACAAAATTGCAGAAATTTACCTTATTTTGGGCAAAATTGCAGAAATTTCCCTTATTTGGGGCAAAATTGAAGTCATTTTTCTTATTTTCAGGTAAAAAGGCTTAAATTTCCTTTATTTTGCGGCAAAAAAGGAGAAATTCCCCTTATTTTGGGGCAAAATTGAAGTAATTTTCCTTCATATGGGGCAAAAAGTCAGAAATTCCGTATATTTTGTTCCAAAAATGCAGAAATTCCACTTATTGTGAGGTAAAAAGGCTGAAATTCCCCTTATTTGTGGGCAAAAAGGCAGAAATTTCTATTATTTTGAGCAAAATTGCAAAAATTTCATTTATTTCAGGGTAATAAGTCAGAAATTCCCCTTATTTTGGGGCAAACAATACAGAAATTCCTTTTGTTTTGGGGGAAAAAGACAGAAATTCCACTTATTTAGAGGCAAAAAGGCAGAAATTCCCCTTATTTTGGAGCAAAAATGAAGAAATTTCGCTTATATATGGCAAAAAGGTATGCATTCCCCTTATTTTCAGGCAAAAAGGCAGAAATTCCTCGTATTTTGGAGCAAAATTGCAGAAATTCCTCTAACTGTGGGGCAAAAAGGCAGAAATTCCCTATATGTTGGGGCAAAAAGACAGAAATTCTCCTTATTTTGGGGCAAAACTCAGAAATTCCATTATTTTGGGGCAAAATTGCAGAAATTTCACTTATTTCAGGGAAAAAAGGCAGAAATTTTCCTTATTTTAAGGCAAAAAGGCAGAAATTTCTAATATTTTGTGGCAAAAATGCAGAAATTCCCTTTATTTTGAGGTAAAAAGGCTGAAATTCCCCTTATTTGGGGGAAAAAGGCAGAAATTTTCCTTATTTGGGGGCAAAAAACAGAAATTCCCCTTATTTTGGGGCAAAATTGCAGAAATTTCTCTTATTATGGGGAAAAATTGCAGAAATTTCTCTTATTTTAGGGCAAAATTGCAGAAATTTCACTTATTTCAGAGAAAAAAAGCTAAAATTTTTCTTATTTTGGGGCAAAAAGGCAGAAATTCCCTTTATTTTGGGGCAAAAATTCAGAAATTCACCTTATTTTGGGGCAAAATTGCAGAAATTCCACTTATTTCAGGATAATAAGTCAGAAATTTTCTTTATTTTGGGGCAAAAAAGACAGAAATTCTCTTTGTTTTGGAAAAAAATACAGATATTCCACTTATTTAGAGGCAAAAAGCAGAAATTTCCCTTATTTTGGAGCAACAATGAAGAAATTTCCCTTTTTTTATGGCAAAAAAGTATGCATTCCACTTATTTTCGGGCAAAAAGGCTGAAGTTCCCCGTATTTTGGAGCACAATTGCAGAAATTTCTCTATTTGTGGGGCAAAAAGGCAGAAATTCTCTATATGTTGGGGCAAAAAAACAGAAATTCTCCTTATTTTGGGGTAAAACTTAGAAATTCCAATTATTTTGGGGCAAAATTACAGAAATTTCCCTTATTTTGGGGCAAAATTGCAGAAATTTCAATTATTTCAGAGAAAAAAATCAAAAATTTTTCTTATTTTGGGGCAAAAAGGCAGAAATTCATTTTATTTTGGGGCAAAAATCAGAAATTCCCTTTATTTTGGCACAAAATTGCAGAAATTTACCTTATTTTGGGCAAAATGGCAGAAATTTCCCTTATTTGGGGCAAAATTGAAGTAATTTTACTTATTTTCAGGTAAAAAGGCTGAAATTTCCTTTATTTTGGGACAAAAATGAGAAATTCCCCTTATTTTGGGGCAAAATTGCAGAAATTTTCCTTATTATGGGGCCAAAAACCAGAAATTCCGTAAATTATGTGGCAAAAATGCAGAAATTCCCCTTATTTTGAGGTAAAAGTTGAAATTCCCCCTATTTGGGGGCAAAAAGGCAGTAATTTCCCTTATTTTGGTGCAAAATTGCAGAAATTTTACTTACTTCAGGGTAATAGGTCAGAAATTTCCCTTATTTTGGGGCAAAAAAGACAGAAATTCCCTTTATTTTGGGGGAAAAAGACAGAAATTCCACATATTTAGAGGCAAAAAGGCAGAAATTCCCCTTATTTTGGAGCAAAAATTAAGAAATTTCCCTTTTATATGGTAAAAAGGTATGAATTCCCCTTATTTTTGGGCAAAAAGGCAAAATTTCCCCGTATTTTAGAGCAAAATTGCAGAAATCCCCCTAATTGTGGGCGAAAAAGCCAGAAATTCCCTATATTTTGGGGTAAAAAGACAGAAATTCTTCTTATTTTGGGGCAAAACTAAGAAATTCCACTTATATTGGGGCATAATTGCAGAAATTTCACTTATTTCAGGGAAAAAAGGCAAAAATTTTCCTTATTTTGGGGCAAAAAGGCAGAAATTCCTAATATTTTGTGGCAAAAATGCAGAAATTCCCCTTATTTTGAGGTAAAAAGCCTGAAATTCCCCTTATTTGGGGGCAAAAATGCAGAAATTATCCATTATTTTGGGGCAAAATTGCAGAAATTTCACTTGTTTCAGGGTAATAAGTCAGAAATTCCCCTAATATTGGGGCAAAAAAGACAAAAATTCCTTTTGTTTTGGGGGAAAAAGACAGAAATTCCACTTATTTAGAGGCAAAAAGGCAGAAATTCCCCTTATTTTGGAGCAAAAATGAAGAAATTTCCCTTATATATGGCAAAAAGGTATGCATTCCCCTTATTTTCGGGCAAAAACGCAAAAATTTCCCGTATTTTGGAGCAAAAGTGCAGAAATTCCCCTAATTGTGGGGCAAAAAGGCAGAAATTCCCTATATGTTGGGGCAAAAAGCCAGTAATTCTACTTATTTTGGGGCAAAACTCAGAAATTCCACTTATTTTGGGGCAAAATTGAAGAAATTTCACTTATTTCGGGGAAAAAAGGCAGAAATTTTCCTTATTTTGGTGCAAAAAGGCAGAAATTCCTAATATTTTGTGGCAAAAATGCAGAAATTCCCCTTATTTTGAGGTAAAGAGGCTGAAATTCTCCTTATTTGGGGGCAAAAAGGCAGAAATTTCCCTTATTTTGGGGCAAAATTGCAGAAATTTCACTTAGTTCAGGGTAATAAATCAGAAATTCCCATTATTTTGGGGCAAAAATGTCAGAAATTCCCTTTGTTTTTTTGGGGAAAAAGACAGAAATTCCACTTATTTAGAGGCAAAAGGCAGAAATTTTCCTTATTTTGGAGCAAAAATGAAGAAATTTCACTTTTTTATGGCAAAAAGTTATGCATTCCTCTTATTTTCGGGCAAAAAGTCAGAAATTCCCAGTATTTTGGAGCAAAATTGCAGAAATTCCCCAAATTTTGGGGCAAAATGTAGAAATTCCCATTATTTTGGGGCAAAAATTCAGAAATTCACCTTATTTTGGGGCAAAATTGCAGAAATTTCACTTATTTTAGGGTAATAAGTCAGAAATTTTCCTTATTTTGGGGCAAAAAAGACAGAAATTCTCTTTGTTTTTGGAAAAAATACAGAAATTCCACATATTTAGAGGCAAAAAGGCAGAAATTCCCCTTATTTTAAAGCAACAATGAAGAAATTTCCCTTTTTTTATGGCAAAAAAGTATGCATTCCACTTATTTTCGGGCAAAAAGGCTGAAGTTCCCCGTATTTTGGAGCACAATTGCAGAAATTTCTCTATTTGTGGGGCAAAAAGGCAGAAATTCTCTATATGTTGGGGCAAAAAAACAGAAATTCTCCTTATTTTGGGGTAAAACTCAGAAATTCCAATTATTTTGGGCCAAAATTCCAGAAATTTTTCTTATTTTGGGGCAAAATTGCAGAAATTTCAATTATTTCAGAGAAAAAAATCAAAAATTTTTCTTATTTTGGGGTCAAAAAGGCAGAAATTCATTTTATTTTGGGGCAAAAATCAGAAATTCCCTTTATTTTTGCGCAAAATTGCAGAAATTTACCTTATTTTGGGCAAAATGGCAGAAATTTCCCTTATTTGGGGCAAAATTGAAGTAATTTTACTTATTTTCAGGTAAAAAGGCTGAAATTTCCTTTATTTTGGGACAAAAATGAGAAATTCCCCTTATTTTGGGGCAAAATTGCAGAAATTTTCCTTATTATGGGGCCAAAAAGCAGAAATTCCGTAAATTATGTGGCAAAAATGCAGAAATTCCCCTTATTTTGAGGTAAAAGTTGAAATTCCCCCTATTTGGGGGCAAAAAGGCAGTAATTTCCCTTATTTTGGTGCAAAATTGCAGAAATTTTACTTACTTCAGGGTAATAGGTCAGAAATTTCCCTTATTTTGGGGCAAAAAAGACAGAAATTCCCTTTATTTTGGGGGAAAAAGACAGAAATTCCACTTATTTAGAGGCAAAAAGGCAGAAATTCCCCTTATTTTGGAGCAAAAATTAAGAAATTTCCCTTTTATATGGTAAAAAGGTATGAATTCCCCTTATTTTTGGGCAAAAAGGCAAAATTTCCCCGTATTTTAGAGCAAAATTGCAGAAATCCCCCTAATTGTGGGCGAAAAAGCCAGAAATTCCCTATATTTTTGGGTAAAAAGACAGAAATTCTTCTAATTTTGGGGCAAAACTAAGAAATTCCACTTATATTGGGGCATAATTGCAGAAATTTCACTTATTTCAGGGAAAAAAGGCAAAAATTTTCCTTATTTTGGGGCAAAAAGGCAGAAATTCCTAATATTTTGTGGCAAAAATGCAGAAATTCCCCTTATTTTGAGGTAAAAAGCCTGAAATTCCCCTTATTTGGGGGCAAAAATGCAGAAATTATCCATTATTTTGGGGCAAAATTGCAGAAATTTCACTTGTTTCAGGGTAATAAGTCAGAAATTCCCCTAATATTGGGGCAAAAAAGACAAAAATTCCTTTTGTTTTGGGGGAAAAAGACAGAAATTCCACTTATTTAGAGGCAAAAAGGCAGAAATTCCCCTTATTTTGGAGCAAAAATGAAGAAATTTCCCTTATATATGGCAAAAAGGTATGCATTCCCCTTATTTTCGGGCAAAAACGCAAAAATTTCCCGTATTTTGGAGCAAAAGTGCAGAAATTCCCCTAATTGTGGGGCAAAAAGGCAGAAATTCCCTATATGTTGGGGCAAAAAGCCAGTAATTCTACTTATTTTGGGGCAAAACTCAGAAATTCCACTTATTTTGGGGCAAAATTGAAGAAATTTCACTTATTTCGGGGAAAAAAGGCAGAAATTTTCCTTATTTTGGTGCAAAAAGGCAGAAATTCCTAATATTTTGTGGCAAAAATGCAGAAATTCCCCTTATTTTGAGGTAAAGAGGCTGAAATTCTCCTTATTTGGGGGCAAAAAGGCAGAAATTTCCCTTATTTTGGGGCAAAATTGCAGAAATTTCACTTATTTCAGGGTAATAAATCAGAAATTCCCATTATTTTGGGGCAAAAATGTCAGAAATTCCCTTTGTTTTTTTGGGGAAAAAGACAGAAATTCCACTTATTTAGAGGCAAAAGGCAGAAATTCTCCTTATTTTGGAGTAAAAATGAAGAAATTTCACTTTTTTATGGCAAAAAGTTATGCATTCCTCTTATTTTCAGGCAAAAAGTCAGAAATTCCCAGTATTTTGGAGCAAAATTGCAGAAATTCCCCAAATTTTGGGGCAAAATGTAGAAATTCCCATTATTTTGGGGCAAAAATTCAGAAATTCACCTTATTTTGGGGCAAAATTGCAGAAATTTCACTTATTTTAGGGTAATAAGTCAGAAATTTTCCTTATTTTGGGGCAAAAAAGACAGAAATTCTCTTTGTTTTTGGAAAAAATACAGAAATTCCACATATTTAGAGGCAAAAAGGCAGAAATTCCCCTTATTTTAAAGCAACAATGAAGAAATTTCCCTTTTTTTATGGCAAAAAAGTATGCATTCCACTTATTTTCGGGCAAAAAGGCTGAAGTTCCTTGTATTTTGGAGCACAATTGCAGAAATTTCTCTATTTGTGGGGCAAAAAGGCAGAAATTCTCTATATGTTGGGGCAAAAAAACAGAAATTCTCCTTATTTTGGGGTAAAACTTAGAAATTCCAATTATTTTGGGGCAAAATTACAGAAATTTCCCTTATTTTGGGGCAAAATTGCAGAAATTTCAATTATTTCAGAGAAAAAAATCAAAAATTTTTCTTATTTTGTGGCAAAAAGGCAGAAATTCATTTTATTTTGGGGCAAAAATCAGAAATTCCCTTTATTTTGGCACAAAATTGCAGAAATTTACCTTATTTTGGGCAAAATGGCAGAAATTTCCCTTATTTGGGGCAAAATTGAAGTAATTTTACTTATTTTCAGGTAAAAAGGCTGAAATTTCCTTTATTTTGGGACAAAAATGAGAAATTCCCCTTATTTTGGGGCAAAATTGCAGAAATTTTCCTTATTATGGGGCCAAAAACCAGAAATTCCGTAAATTATGTGGCAAAAATGCAGAAATTCCCCTTATTTTGAGGTAAAAGTTGAAATTCCCCCTATTTGGGGGCAAAAAGGCAGTAATTTCCCTTATTTTGGTGCAAAATTGCAGAAATTTTACTTACTTCAGGGTAATAGGTCAGAAATTTCCCTTATTTTGGGGCAAAAAAGACAGAAATTCCCTTTATTTTGGGGGAAAAAGACAGAAATTCCACATATTTAGAGGCAAAAAGGCAGAAATTCCCCTTATTTTGGAGCAAAAATTAAGAAATTTCCCTTTTATATGGTAAAAAGGTATGAATTCCCCTTATTTTTGGGCAAAAAGGCAAAATTTCCCCGTATTTTAGAGCAAAATTGCAGAAATCCCCCTAATTGTGGGCGAAAAAGCCAGAAATTCCCTATATTTTGGGGTAAAAAGACAGAAATTCTTCTTATTTTGGGGCAAAACTAAGAAATTCCACTTATATTGGGGCATAATTGCAGAAATTTCACTTATTTCAGGGAAAAAAGGCAAAAATTTTCCTTATTTTGGGGCAAAAAGGCAGAAATTCCTAATATTTTGTGGCAAAAATGCAGAAATTCCCCTTATTTTGAGGTAAAAAGCCTGAAATTCCCCTTATTTGGGGGCAAAAATGCAGAAATTATCCATTATTTTGGGGCAAAATTGCAGAAATTTCACTTGTTTCAGGGTAATAAGTCAGAAATTCCCCTAATATTGGGGCAAAAAAGACAAAAATTCCTTTTGTTTTGGGGGAAAAAGACAGAAATTCCACTTATTTAGAGGCAAAAAGGCAGAAATTCCCCTTATTTTGGAGCAAAAATGAAGAAATTTCCCTTATATATGGCAAAAAGGTATGCATTCCCCTTATTTTCGGGCAAAAACGCAAAAATTTCCCGTATTTTGGAGCAAAAGTGCAGAAATTCCCCTAATTGTGGGGCAAAAAGGCAGAAATTCCCTATATGTTGGGGCAAAAAGCCAGTAATTCTACTTATTTTGGGGCAAAACTCAGAAATTCCACTTATTTTGGGGCAAAATTGAAGAAATTTCACTTATTTCGGGGAAAAAAGGCAGAAATTTTCCTTATTTTGGTGCAAAAAGGCAGAAATTCCTAATATTTTGTGGCAAAAATGCAGAAATTCCCCTTATTTTGAGGTAAAGAGGCTGAAATTCTCCTTATTTGGGGGCAAAAAGGCAGAAATTTCCCTTATTTTGGGGCAAAATTGCAGAAATTTCACTTAGTTCAGGGTAATAAATCAGAAATTCCCATTATTTTGGGGCAAAAATGTCAGAAATTCCCTTTGTTTTTTTGGGGAAAAAGACAGAAATTCCACTTATTTAGAGGCAAAAGGCAGAAATTTTCCTTATTTTGGAGCAAAAATGAAGAAATTTCACTTTTTTATGGCAAAAAGTTATGCATTCCTCTTATTTTCGGGCAAAAAGTCAGAAATTCCCAGTATTTTGGAGCAAAATTGCAGAAATTCCCCAAATTTTGGGGCAAAATGTAGAAATTCCCATTATTTTGGGGCAAAAATTCAGAAATTCACCTTATTTTGGGGCAAAATTGCAGAAATTTCACTTATTTTAGGGTAATAAGTCAGAAATTTTCCTTATTTTGGGGCAAAAAAGACAGAAATTCTTTGTTTTTGGAAAAAATACAGAAATTCCACATATTTAGAGGCAAAAAGGCAGAAATTCCCCTTATTTTAAAGCAACAATGAAGAAATTTCCCTTTTTTTATGGCAAAAAAGTATGCATTCCACTTATTTTCGGGCAAAAAGGCTGAAGTTCCCCGTATTTTGGAGCACAATTGCAGAAATTTCTCTATTTGTGGGGCAAAAAGGCAGAAATTCTCTATATGTTGGGGCAAAAAAACAGAAATTCTCCTTATTTTGGGGTAAAACTCAGAAATTCCAATTATTTTGGGCCAAAATTCCAGAAATTTTTCTTATTTTGGGGCAAAATTGCAGAAATTTCAATTATTTCAGAGAAAAAAATCAAAAATTTTTCTTATTTTGGGGTCAAAAAGGCAGAAATTCATTTTATTTTGGGGCAAAAATCAGAAATTCCCTTTATTTTTGCGCAAAATTGCAGAAATTTACCTTATTTTGGGCAAAATGGCAGAAATTTCCCTTATTTGGGGCAAAATTGAAGTAATTTTACTTATTTTCAGGTAAAAAGGCTGAAATTTCCTTTATTTTGGGACAAAAATGAGAAATTCCCCTTATTTTGGGGCAAAATTGCAGAAATTTTCCTTATTATGGGGCCAAAAAGCAGAAATTCCGTAAATTATGTGGCAAAAATGCAGAAATTCCCCTTATTTTGAGGTAAAAGTTGAAATTCCCCCTATTTGGGGGCAAAAAGGCAGTAATTTCCCTTATTTTGGTGCAAAATTGCAGAAATTTTACTTACTTCAGGGTAATAGGTCAGAAATTTCCCTTATTTTGGGGCAAAAAAGACAGAAATTCCCTTTATTTTGGGGGAAAAAGACAGAAATTCCACTTATTTAGAGGCAAAAAGGCAGAAATTCCCCTTATTTTGGAGCAAAAATTAAGAAATTTCCCTTTTATATGGTAAAAAGGTATGAATTCCCCTTATTTTTGGGCAAAAAGGCAAAATTTCCCCGTATTTTAGAGCAAAATTGCAGAAATCCCCCTAATTGTGGGCGAAAAAGCCAGAAATTCCCTATATTTTGGGGTAAAAAGACAGAAATTCTTCTAATTTTGGGGCAAAACTAAGAAATTCCACTTATATTGGGGCATAATTGCAGAAATTTCACTTATTTCAGGGAAAAAAGGCAAAAATTTTCCTTATTTTGGGGCAAAAAGGCAGAAATTCCTAATATTTTGTGGCAAAAATGCAGAAATTCCCCTTATTTTGAGGTAAAAAGCCTGAAATTCCCCTTATTTGTGGGCAAAGATGCAGAAATTATCCATTATTTTGGGGCAAAATTGCAGAAATTTCACTTGTTTCAGGGTAATAAGTCAGAAATTCCCCTAATATTGGGGCAAAAAAGACAAAAATTCCTTTTGTTTTGGGGGAAAAAGACAGAAATTTCACTTATTTAGAGGCAAAAAGGCAGAAATTCCCCTTATTTTGAAGCAAAAATGAAGAAATTTCCCTTATATATGGCAAAAAGGTATGCATTCCCCTTATTTTCGGGCAAAAACGCAAAAATTTCCCGTATTTTGGAGCAAAAGTGCAGAAATTCCCCTAATTGTGGGGCAAAAAGGCAGAAATTCCCTATATGTTGGGGCAAAAAGCCAGTAATTCTACTTATTTTGGGGCAAAACTCAGAAATTCCACTTATTTTGGGGCAAAATTGAAGAAATTTCACTTATTTCGGGGAAAAAAGGCAGAAATTTTCCTTATTTTGGTGCAAAAAGGCAGAAATTCCTAATATTTTGTGGCAAAAATGCAGAAATTCCCCTTATTTTGAGGTAAAGAGGCTGAAATTCTCCTTATTTGGGGGCAAAAAGGCAGAAATTTCCCTTATTTTGGGGCAAAATTGCAGAAATTTCACTTATTTCAGGGTAATAAATCAGAAATTCCCATTATTTTGGGGCAAAAATGTCAGAAATTCCCTTTGTTTTTTTGGGGAAAAAGACAGAAATTCCACTTATTTAGAGGCAAAAGGCAGAAATTTTCCTTATTTTGGAGCAAAAATGAAGAAATTTCACTTTTTTATGGCAAAAAGTTATGCATTCCTCTTATTTTCGGGCAAAAAGTCAGAAATTCCCAGTATTTTGGAGCAAAATTGCAGAAATTCCCCAAATTTTGGGGCAAAATGTAGAAATTCCCATTATTTTGGGGCAAAAATTCAGAAATTCACCTTATTTTGGGGCAAAATTGCAGAAATTTCACTTATTTTAGGGTAATAAGTCAGAAATTTTCCTTATTTTGGGGCAAAAAAGACAGAAATTCTCTTTGTTTTTGGAAAAAATACAGAAATTCCACATATTTAGAGGCAAAAAGGCAGAAATTCCCCTTATTTTAAAGCAACAATGAAGAAATTTCCCTTTTTTTATGGCAAAAAAGTATGCATTCCACTTATTTTCGGGCAAAAAAGCTGAAGTTCCCCGTATTTTGGAGCACAATTGCAGAAATTTCTCTATTTGTGGGGCAAAAAGGCAGAAATTCTTTATATGTTGGGGCAAAAAAACAGAAATTCTCCTTATTTTGGGGTAAAACTCAGAAATTCCAATTATTTTGGGCCAAAATTCCAGAAATTTTTCTTATTTTGGGGCAAAATTGCAGAAATTTCAATTATTTCAGAGAAAAAAATCAAAAATTTTTCTTATTTTGGGGTCAAAAAGGCAGAAATTCATTTTATTTTGGGGCAAAAATCAGAAATTCCCTTTATTTTTGCGCAAAATTGCAGAAATTTACCTTATTTTGGGCAAAATGGCAGAAATTTCCCTTATTTGGGGCAAAATTGAAGTAATTTTACTTATTTTCAGGTAAAAAGGCTGAAATTTCCTTTATTTTGGGACAAAAATGAGAAATTCCCCTTATTTTGGGGCAAAATTGCAGAAATTTTCCTTATTATGGGGCCAAAAAGCAGAAATTCCGTAAATTATGTGGCAAAAATGCAGAAATTCCCCTTATTTTGAGGTAAAAGTTGAAATTCCCCCTATTTGGGGGCAAAAAGGCAGTAATTTCCCTTATTTTGGTGCAAAATTGCAGAAATTTTACTTACTTCAGGGTAATAGGACAGAAATTTCCCTTATTTTGGGGCAATAAAGACAGAAATTCCCTTTATTTTGGGGGAAAAATACAGAAATTCCACTTATTTAGAGGCAAAAAGGCAGAAATTCCCCTTATTTTGGAGCAAAAATTAAGAAATTTCCCTTTTATATGGTAAAAAGTTATGAATTCCCCTTATTTTTGGGCAAAAAGGCAAAATTTCCCCATATTTTAGAGCAAAATTGCAGAAATCCCCCTAATTGTGGGCGAAAAAGCCAGAAATTCCCTATATTTTGGGGTAAAAAGACAGAAATTCTTCTAATTTTGGGGCAAAACTAAGAAATTCCACTTATATTGGGGCATAATTGCAGAAATTTCACTTATTTCAGGGAAAAAAGGCAAAAATTTTCCTTATTTTGGGGCAAAAAGGCAGAAATTCCTAATATTTTGTGGCAAAAATGCAGAAATTCCCCTTATTTTGAGGTAAAAAGCCTGAAATTCCCCTTATTTGGGGGCAAAAATGCAGAAATTATCCATTATTTTGGGGCAAAATTGCAGAAATTTCACTTGTTTCAGGGTAATAAGTCAGAAATTCCCCTAATATTGGGGCAAAAAAGACAAAAATTCCTTTTGTTTTGGGGGAAAAAGACAGAAATTCCACTTATTTAGAGGCAAAAAGGCAGAAATTCCCCTTATTTTGGAGCAAAAATGAAGAAATTTCCCTTATATATGGCAAAAAGGTATGCATTCCCCTTATTTTCGGGCAAAAACGCAAAAATTGCCCGTATTTTGGAGCAAAAGTGCAGAAATTCCCCTAATTGTGGGGCAAAAAGGCAGAAATTCCCTATATGTTGGGGCAAAAAGCCAGTAATTCTACTTATTTTGGGGCAAAACTCAGAAATTCCACTTATTTTGGGGCAAAATTGAAGAAATTTCACTTATTTCGGGGAAAAAAGGCAGAAATTTTCCTTATTTTGGTGCAAAAAGGCAGAAATTCCTAATATTTTGTGGCAAAAATGCAGAAATTCCCCTTATTTTGAGGTAAAGAGGCTGAAATTCTCCTTATTTGGGGGCAAAAAGGCAGAAATTTCCCTTATTTTGGGGCAAAATTGCAGAAATTTCACTTATTTCAGGGTAATAAATCAGAAATTCCCATTATTTTGGGGCAAAAATGTCAGAAATTCCCTTTGTTTTTTTGGGGAAAAAGACAGAAATTCCACTTATTTAGAGGCAAAAGGCAGAAATTTTCCTTATTTTGGAGCAAAAATGAAGAAATTTCACTTTTTTATGGCAAAAAGTTATGCATTCCTCTTATTTTCGGGCAAAAAGTCAGAAATTCCCAGTATTTTGGAGCAAAATTGCAGAAATTCCCCAAATTTTGGGGCAAAATGTAGAAATTCCCATTATTTTGGGGCAAAAATTCAGAAATTCACCTTATTTTGGGGCAAAATTGCAGAAATTTCACTTATTTTAGGGTAATAAGTCAGAAATTTTCCTTATTTTGGGGCAAAAAAGACAGAAATTCTCTTTGTTTTTGGAAAAAATACAGAAATTCCACATATTTAGAGGCAAAAAGGCAGAAATTCCCCTTATTTTAAAGCAACAATGAAGAAATTTCCCTTTTTTTATGGCAAAAAAGTATGCATTCCACTTATTTTCGGGCAAAAAGGCTGAAGTTCCCCGTATTTTGGAGCACAATTGCAGAAATTTCTCTATTTGTGGGGCAAAAAGGCAGAAATTCTCTATATGTTGGGGCAAAAAAACAGAAATTCTCCTTATTTTGGGGTAAAACTCAGAAATTCCAATTATTTTGGGCCAAAATTCCAGAAATTTTTCTTATTTTGGGGCAAAATTGCAGAAATTTCAATTATTTCAGAGAAAAAAATCAAAAATTTTTCTTATTTTGGGGTCAAAAAGGCAGAAATTCATTTTATTTTGGGGCAAAAATCAGAAATTCCCTTTATTTTTGCGCAAAATTGCAGAAATTTACCTTATTTTGGGCAAAATGGCAGAAATTTCCCTTATTTGGGGCAAAATTGAAGTAATTTTACTTATTTTCAGGTAAAAAGGCTGAAATTTCCTTTATTTTGGGACAAAAATGAGAAATTCCCCTTATTTTGGGGCAAAATTGCAGAAATTTTCCTTATTATGGGGCCAAAAAGCAGAAATTCCGTAAATTATGTGGCAAAAATGCAGAAATTCCCCTTATTTTGAGGTAAAAGTTGAAATTCCCCCTATTTGGGGGCAAAAAGGCAGTAATTTCCCTTATTTTGGTGCAAAATTGCAGAAATTTTACTTACTTCAGGGTAATAGGTCAGAAATTTCCCTTATTTTGGGGCAAAAAAGACAGAAATTCCCTTTATTTTGGGGGAAAAAGACAGAAATTCCACTTATTTAGAGGCAAAAAGGCAGAAATTCCCCTTATTTTGGAGCAAAAATTAAGAAATTTCCCTTTTATATGGTAAAAAGGTATGAATTCCCCTTATTTTTGGGCAAAAAGGCAAAATTTCCCCGTATTTTAGAGCAAAATTGCAGAAATCCCCCTAATTGTGGGCGAAAAAGCCAGAAATTCCCTATATTTTGGGGTAAAAAGACAGAAATTCTTCTAATTTTGGGGCAAAACTAAGAAATTCCACTTATATTGGGGCATAATTGCAGAAATTTCACTTATTTCAGGGAAAAAAGGCAAAAATTTTCCTTATTTTGGGGCAAAAAGGCAGAAATTCCTAATATTTTGTGGCAAAAATGCAGAAATTCCCCTTATTTTGAGGTAAAAAGCCTGAAATTCCCCTTATTTGGGGGCAAAAATGCAGAAATTATCCATTATTTTGGGGCAAAATTGCAGAAATTTCACTTTTTTCAGGGTAATAAGTCAGAAATTCCCCTAATATTGGGGCAAAAAAGACAAAAATTCCTTTTGTTTTGGGGGAAAAAGACAGATATTCCACTTATTTAGAGGCAAAAAGGCAGAAATTCCCCTTATTTTGGAGCAAAAATGAAGAAATTTCCCTTATATATGGCAAAAAGGTATGCATTCCCCTTATTTTCGGGCAAAAACGCAAAAATTTCCCGTATTTTGGAGCAAAAGTGCAGAAATTCCCCTAATTGTGGGGCAAAAAGGCAGAAATTCCCTATATGTTGGGGCAAAAAGCCAGTAATTCTACTTATTTTGGGGCAAAACTCAGAAATTCCACTTATTTTGGGGCAAAATTGAAGAAATTTCACTTATTTCGGGGAAAAAAGGCAGAAATTTTCCTTATTTTGGTGCAAAAAGGCAGAAATTCCTAATATTTTGTGGCAAAAATGCAGAAATTCCCCTTATTTTGAGGTAAAGAGGCTGAAATTCTCCTTATTTGGGGGCAAAAAGGCAGAAATTTCCCTTATTTTGGGGCAAAATTGCAGAAATTTCACTTATTTCAGGGTAATAAATCAGAAATTCCCATTATTTTGGGGCAAAAATGTCAGAAATTCCCTTTGTTTTTTTGGGGAAAAAGACAGAAATTCCACTTATTTAGAGGCAAAAGGCAGAAATTTTCCTTATTTTGGAGCAAAAATGAAGAAATTTCACTTTTTTATGGCAAAAAGTTATGCATTCCTCTTATTTTCGGGCAAAAAGTCAGAAATTCCCAGTATTTTGGAGCAAAATTGCAGAAATTCCCCAAATTTTGGGGCAAAATGTAGAAATTCCCATTATTTTGGGGCAAAAATTCAGAAATTCACCTTATTTTGGGGCAAAATTGCAGAAATTTCACTTATTTTAGGGTAATAAGTCAGAAATTTTCCTTATTTTGGGGCAAAAAAGACAGAAATTCTTTGTTTTTGGAAAAAATACAGAAATTCCACATATTTAGAGGCAAAAAGGCAGAAATTCCCCTTATTTTAAAGCAACAATGAAGAAATTTCCCTTTTTTTATGGCAAAAAAGTATGCATTCCACTTATTTTCGGGCAAAAAGCCTGAAGTTCCCCGTATTTTGGAGCACAATTGCAGAAATTTCTCTATTTGTGGGGCAAAAAGGCAGAAATTCTCTATATGTTGGGGCAAAAAAACAGAAATTCTCCTTATTTTGGGGTAAAACTCAGAAATTCCAATTATTTTGGGCCAAAATTCCAGAAATTTTTCTTATTTTGGGGCAAAATTGCAGAAATTTCAATTATTTCAGAGAAAAAAATCAAAAATTTTTCTTATTTTGGGGTCAAAAAGGCAGAAATTCATTTTATTTTGGGGCAAAAATCAGAAATTCCCTTTATTTTTGCGCAAAATTGCAGAAATTTACCTTATTTTGGGCAAAATGGCAGAAATTTCCCTTATTTGGGGCAAAATTGAAGTAATTTTACTTATTTTCAGGTAAAAAGGCTGAAATTTCCTTTATTTTGGGACAAAAATGAGAAATTCCCCTTATTTTGGGGCAAAATTGCAGAAATTTTCCTTATTATGGGGCCAAAAAGCAGAAATTCCGTAAATTATGTGGCAAAAATGCAGAAATTCCCCTTATTTTGAGGTAAAAGTTGAAATTCCCCCTATTTGGGGGCAAAAAGGCAGTAATTTCCCTTATTTTGGTGCAAAATTGCAGAAATTTTACTTACTTCAGGGTAATAGGTCAGAAATTTCCCTTATTTTGGGGCAAAAAAGACAGAAATTCCCTTTATTTTGGGGGAAAAAGACAGAAATTCCACTTATTTAGAGGCAAAAAGGCAGAAATTCCCCTTATTTTGGAGCAAAAATTAAGAAATTTCCCTTTTATATGGTAAAAAGGTATGAATTCCCCTTATTTTTGGGCAAAAAGGCAAAATTTCCCCGTATTTTAGAGCAAAATTGCAGAAATCCCCCTAATTGTGGGCGAAAAAGCCAGAAATTCCCTATATTTTGGGGTAAAAAGACAGAAATTCTTCTAATTTTGGGGCAAAACTAATAAATTCCACTTATATTGGGGCATAATTGCAGAAATTTCACTTATTTCAGGGAAAAAAGGCAAAAATTTTCCTTATTTTGGGGCAAAAAGGCAGAAATTCCTAATATTTTGTGGCAAAAATGCAGAAATTCCCCTTATTTTGAGGTAAAAAGCCTGAAATTCCCCTTATTTGGGGGCAAAAATGCAGAAATTATCCATTATTTTGGGGCAAAATTGCAGAAATTTCACTTGTTTCAGGGTAATAAGTCAGAAATTCCCCTAATATTGGGGCAAAAAAGACAAAAATTCCTTTTGTTTTGGGGGAAAAAGACAGAAATTCCACTTATTTAGAGGCAAAAAGGCAGAAATTCCCCTTATTTTGGAGCAAAAATGAAGAAATTTCCCTTATATATGGCAAAAAGGTATGCATTCCCCTTATTTTCGGGCAAAAACGCAAAAATTTCCCGTATTTTGGAGCAAAAGTGCAGAAATTCCCCTAATTGTGGGGCAAAAAGGCAGAAATTCCCTATATGTTGGGGCAAAAAGCCAGTAATTCTACTTATTTTGGGGCAAAACTCAGAAATTCCACTTATTTTGGGGCAAAATTGAAGAAATTTCACTTATTTCGGGGAAAAAAGGCAGAAATTTTCCTTATTTTGGTGCAAAAAGGCAGAAATTCCTAATATTTTGTGGCAAAAATGCAGAAATTCCCCTTATTTTGAGGTAAAGAGGCTGAAATTCTCCTTATTTGGGGGCAAAAAGGCAGAAATTTCCCTTATTTTGGGGCAAAATTGCAGAAATTTCACTTATTTCAGGGTAATAAATCAGAAATTCCCATTATTTTGGGGCAAAAATGTCAGAAATTCCCTTTGTTTTTTTGGGGAAAAAGACAGAAATTCCACTTATTTAGAGGCAAAAGGCAGAAATTCTCCTTATTTTGGAGTAAAAATGAAGAAATTTCACTTTTTTATGGCAAAAAGTTATGCATTCCTCTTATTTTCAGGCAAAAAGTCAGAAATTCCCAGTATTTTGGAGCAATATTGCAGAAATTCCCCAAATTTTGGGGCAAAATGTAGAAATTCCCATTATTTTGGGGCAAAAATTCAGAAATTCACCTTATTTTGGGGCAAAATTGCAGAAATTTCACTTATTTTAGGGTAATAAGTCAGAAATTTTCCTTATTTTGGGGCAAAAAAGACAGAAATTCTCTTTGTTTTTGGAAAAAAATACAGAAATTCCACATATTTAGAGGCAAAAAGGCAGAAATTCTTCTTATTTTAAAGCAACAATGAAGAAATTTCCCTTTTTTATGGCAAAATAGTATGCATTCCACTTATTTTCAGGCAAAAAGGCTGAAGTTCCCCATATTTTGGAGCAAAATTGCAGTAATTCCTATAATTGTGGGGCAAAAAGGCAGAAATTTCCTATATGTTGAGGCAAAAAAACAGAAATTCTCCTTATTTTGGGGTAAAACTCAGAAATTCCACTTATTTTGGGGCAAAATTCCAGAAATTTCTCTTATTTTGGGGCAAAATTGCAGAAATTTCAATTATTTCAGAGAAAAAAGCAAAAATTTTTCTTATTTTGGGGCAAAAAGGCAGAAATTCCCTTTATTTTGGGGCAAAAATCAGAAATTCCCCTTATTTTGGGGCAAAATTGCAGAAATTTACCTTATTTTGGGGCAAAATTGCAGAAATTTTCATTATTTGGGGCAAAATTGCAGTAATTTCACTTATTTTCAGGTAAAAAGGTTGACATTTCCTTTATTTTGCAGCAAAAAAAAGAGAAATTCCCCTTATTTTGGGGCAAAATTGCAGTAATTTTTTTTATTATGGGGCAAAAAGGCTGAAATTCCGTATATTTTGTGCCAAAAATGCAGAAATTCCCCTTATTTTGGGGTAAAAAGGCTGAAATTCCCCTTATTTGGGGGGAATAAGGCAGAAATTACCCTTATTTGGGGGCAAAAAACAGAAATTCCCCTTATTTTGGGCCAAATTGCAGAAATTTCGCTTATTATGGGGAAAAATTGCAGAAATTTTTCTTATTTTAGGGCAAAATTGCAGAAATTTCACTTATCTCAGAGAAAAAAAGCTAAAATTTATCTTATTTTGGGGCAAAAATGCAGAAATTCCCTTTATTTTGGGGCAAAAATTCAGAAATTCACCTTATTTTGGGGTAAAATTGCAGAAATTTCACATATTTCAGGGCAATAAGGCAGAAATTTTCCTTATTTTGGGGCAAAATTGCAGAAATTTCAATTATTTCAGAGAAAAAAAGCAAAAATTTTTCTTATTTTGAGGAAAAAGGCAGAAATTCATTATATTTTGGGGCAAAAATCAGAAATTCCCTTTATTTTGGAATAAAATTGCAGAAATTTACCTTATTTTGGGCAAAATTGCAGAAATTTCCCTTATTTGGGGCAAAATTGAAGTAATTTTTCTTATTTTCAGGTAAAAAGGCTGAAATTTCCTTTATTTTGCGGCAAAAAAGGAGAAATTCCCCTTATTTTGGGGCAAAATTGCAGTAATTTTCCTTCATATGGGGCAAAAAGTCAGAAATTCCGTATATTTTGTTCCAAAAATGCAGAAATTCCACTTATTGTGAGGTAAAAAGGCTGAAATTCCCCTTATTTGTGGGCAAAAAGGCAGAAATTTCTATTATTTTGAGCAAAATTGCAAAAATTTCATTTATTTCAGGGTAATAAGTCAGAAATTCCCCTTATTTTGGGGCAAACAATACAGAAATTCCTTTTGTTTTGGGGGAAAAAGACAGAAATTCCACTTATTTAGAGGCAAAAAGGCAGAAATTCCCCTTATTTTGGAGCAAAAATGAAGAAATTTCCCTTATATATGGCAAAAAGGTATGCATTCCCCTTATTTTCGGGCAAAAAGGCAGAAATTTCTCGTATTTTGGAGCAAAATTGCAGAAATTCCTCTAACTGTGGGGCAAAAAGGCAGAAATTCCCTATATGTTGGGGCAAAAAGACAGAAATTCTCCTTATTTTGGGGCAAAACTCAGAAATTCCACTTATTTTGGGGCAAAATTGCAGAAATTTCACTTATTTCAGGGAAAAAAGGCAGAAATTTTCCTTATTTTAAGGCAAAAAGGCAGAAATTTCTAATATTTTGTGGCAAAAATGCAGAAATTCCCTTTATTTTGAGGTAAAAAGGCTGAAATTCCCCTTATTTGGGGGAAAAAGGCAGAAATTTTCCTTATTTGGGGGCAAAAAACAGAAATTCCCCTTATTTTGGGGCAAAATTGCAGAAATTTCTCTTATTATGGGGAAAAATTGCAGAAATTTCTCTTATTTTAGGGCAAAATTGCAGAAATTTCACTTATTTCAGAGAAAAAAAGCTAAAATTTTTCTTATTTTGGGGCAAAAAGGCAGAAATTCCCATTATTTTGGGGCAAAAATTCAGAAATTCACCTTATTTTGGGGTAAAATTGCAGAAATTTCACATATTTCAGGGCAATAAGGCAGAAATTTTCCTTATTTTGGGGCAAAATTGCAGAAATTCCACTTATTTCATGATAATAAGTCAGAAATTTTCTTTATTTTGGGGCAAAAAAGACAGAAATTCTCTTTGTTTTGGAAAAAAATACAGATATTCCACTTATTTAGAGGCAAAAAGCAGAAATTTCCCTTATTTTGGAGCAACAATGAAAAAATTTCCCTTTTTTTATGGCAAAAAAGTATGCATTCCACTTATTTTCGGGCAAAAGGCTGAAGTTCCCCGTATTTTGGAGCACAATTGCAGAAATTTCTCTATTTGTGGGGCAAAAAGGCAGAAATTCTCTATATGTTGGGGCAAAAAAAACAGAAATTCTCCTTATTTTGGGGTAAAACTCAGAAATTCCAATTATTTTGGGCCAAAATTCCAGAAATTTTTCTTATTTTGGGGCAAAATTGCAGAAATTTCAATTATTTCAGAAAAAAAAATCAAAAATTTTTCTTATTTTGGGGTCAAAAAGGCAGAAATTCATTTTATTTTGGGGCAAAAATCAGAAATTCCCTTTATTTTGGCACAAAATTGCAGAAATTTACCTTATTTTGGGCAAAATGGCAGAAATTTCCCTTATTTGGGGCAAAATTGAAGTAATTTTACTTATTTTCAGGTAAAAAGGCTGAAATTTCCTTTATTTTGGGACAAAAATGAAAAATTCCCCTTATTTTGGGGCAAAATTGCAGAAATTTTCCTTATTATGGGGCCAAAAAGCAGAAATTCTGTAAATTATGTGGCAAAAATGCAGAAATTCCCCTTATTTTGAGGTAAAAGTTGAAATTCCCCCTATTTGGGGGCAAAAAGGCAGTAATTTCCCTTATTTTGGTGCAAAATTGCAGAAATTTTACTTACTTCAGGGTAATAGGTCAGAAATTTCCCTTATTTTGGGGCAAAAAAGACAGAAATTCCCTTTATTTTGGGGGAAAAAGACAGAAATTCCACTTATTTAGAGGCAAAAAGGCAGAAATTCCCCTTATTTTGGAGCAAAAATTAAGAAATTTCCCTTTTATATGGTAAAAAGGTATGAATTCCCCTTATTTTTGGGCAAAAAGGCAAAATTTCCCCGTATTTTAGAGCAAAATTGCAGAAATCCCCCTAATTGTGGGCGAAAAAGCCAGAAATTCCCTATATTTTGGGGTAAAAAGACAGAAATTCTTCTTATTTTGGGGCAAAACTAAGAAATTCCACTTATATTGGGGCATAATTGCAGAAATTTCACTTATTTCAGGGAAAAAAGGCAAAAATTTTCCTTATTTTGGGGCAAAAAGGCAGAAATTCCTAATATTTTGTGGCAAAAATGCAGAAATTCCCCTTATTTTGAGGTAAAAAGCCTGAAATTCCCCTTATTTGGGGGCAAAAATGCAGAAATTATCCATTATTTTGGGGCAAAATTGCAGAAATTTCACTTGTTTCAGGGTAATAAGTCAGAAATTCCCCTAATATTGGGGCAAAAAAGACAAAAATTCCTTTTGTTTTGGGGGAAAAAGACAGAAATTCCACTTATTTAGAGGCAAAAAGGCAGAAATTCCCCTTATTTTGGAGCAAAAATGAAGAAATTTCCCTTATATATGGCAAAAAGGTATGCATTCCCCTTATTTTCAGGCAAAAACGCAAAAATTTCCCGTATTTTGGAGCAAAAGTGCAGAAATTCCCCTAATTGTGGGGCAAAAAGGCAGAAATTCCCTATATGTTGGGGCAAAAAGCCAGTAATTCTACTTATTTTGGGGCAAAACTCAGAAATTCCACTTATTTTGGGGCAAAATTGAAGAAATTTCACTTATTTCGGGGAAAAAAGGCAGAAATTTTCCTTATTTTGGTGCAAAAAGGCAGAAATTCCTAATATTTTGTGGCAAAAATGCAGAAATTCCCCTTATTTTGAGGTAAAGAGGCTGAAATTCTCCTTATTTGGGGGCAAAAAGGCAGAAATTTCCCTTATTTTGGGGCAAAATTGCAGAAATTTCACTTATTTCAGGGTAATAAATCAGAAATTCCCATTATTTTGGGGCAAAAGAGTCAGAAATTCCCTTTGTTTTTGGGGAAAAAGACAGAAATTCCACTTATTTAGAGGCAAAAGGCAGAAATTCCCCTTATTTTGGAGCAAAAATGAATAAATTTCACTTTTTTATGGCAAAAAGTTATGCATTCCTCTTATTTTCGGGCAAAAAGTCAGAAATTCCCCGTATTTTGGAGCAAAATTGCAGAAATTCCCCAAATTTTGGGGCAAAAGGTAGAAATTCCCTTTAATTTGGGCAAAAATCAGAAATTCCCCTTATTTTGGGGCAAAATTTCATAAATTTCATTTATTTTGGGGCAAAATTGCAGAAATTTACCTTATTTTGAAGAAAAATTGCAGAAATTTCTTTATTTGGGGAAAAATTGCAGTAATTTCACTTATTTTCAGGTAAAAAGTCAGAAATTTCTTTTATTTTGGGGCAAAAAAGGAGAAATTCCCATTATTTTGGGGCAAAATTGCAGAAATTTTCTTTATTATGGGGCAAAAGCAGAAATTCCGTATTATGTGGCAAAAATGCAGAAATTCCCCTTATTTCAAGGTAAAAGTTGAAATTCCACTTATTTGGGGGCAAAAAGGCAGAAATTTCTCTTATTTTGGTGGAAAATTGCAGAAATTTTACTTATTTCAGGGTAATAGATCAGAAATTCCCCTTATTTTGGGGCAAAAGAGTCAGAAATTCCCTTTGTTTTTGGGGAAAAAGACAGAAATTCCACTTATTTAGAGGCAAAAGGCAGAATTTCCCTTTATTTTGGGGCAAAAATTCAGAAATTCACCTTATTTTGGGGTAAAATTGCAGAAATTTGACATATTTCAGGGCAATAAGGCAGAAATTTTCTTTATTTTGGGGCAATATTGCAGAAATTTCACTTATTTCAGGGTAATAAATCAGAAATTTTCTTTATTTTGGGGCAAAAAAGACAGAAATTCTTTTTGTTTTGGAAAAAAATACAGAAATTCCACTTATTTAGATGCAAAAAGCAGAAATTTCCCTTATTTTGGAGCAAAAATGAAGAAATTTCCCTTTTTTATGGCAAAAAAGTATGCATTCCACTTATTTTCGGGCAAAAAGGCTGAAGTTCCCCGTATTTTGGAGCAAAATTGCAGAAATTCCTCTATTTGTGGGGCAAAAAGGCAGAAATTCCCTATATGTTGGGGCAAAAAAACAGAAATTCTCCTTATTTTGGGGTAAAATTGCAGAAATTTCACATATTTCAGGGCAATAAGGCAGAAATTTTCCTTATTTTGGGGCAAAATTGCAGAAATTTCACTTATTTCAGGGTAATAAGTCAGAAATTTTCCTTATCTTGGGGCAAAAAAGACAGAAATTCTCTTTGTTTTGGAAAAAAAATACAGAAATTCCACTTATTTAGAGGCAAAAAGCAGAAAATTCCCTTATTTTGAAGCAATAATAAAGAAATTTCCCTTTTTTATGGCAAAAAAAGTATGCATTCCACTTATTTTCGGGCAAAAGGTTGAAGTTCCCCGTATTTTGGAGCAAAATTGCAGAAATTCCTCTATTTGTGGGGCAAAAAGGCAGAAATTCCTTATATGTTGAGGCAAAAAAAACAGATATTCTCCTTATTTTGGGGTAAAACTCAGAAATTCCAATTATTTTGGGGCAAAATTCCAAAAATTTTTCTTATTTTGGGGCAAAATTGCAGAAATTTCACTTATTTCAGAGAAAAAAAGCAAAAATTTTTCTTATTTTGGGGCAAAAAGGCAGAAATTCCTTTTATTTTGGGGCAAAAATCAGAAATTCCCTTTATTTTGGGGCAAAATTGCAGAAATTTACCTTATTTTGGGCAAAATTGCAGAAATTTCCCTTATTTGGGGCAAAATTGCAGTAATTTCACTTATTTTCAGGTAAAAAGGTTGAAATTTCCTTTATTTTGCAGCAAAAAAAAAGAAATTCCCCTTATTTTGGGGCAAAATTGCAGTAATTTTCCTTATTATGGTGCAAAAAGGCAGAAATTCCGTATATTTTGTGCCAAAAATGCAGAAATTCCCCTTATCTTGAGGTAAAAAGGCTGAAATTCCCCTTATTTGGGGGCAAAAAGTCAGAAATTTCTTTTATTTTGGAGCAAAATGGCATAAATTTCATTTATTTCAGGGTAATAAGTCAGAAATTTCTTATATTTTGAGAAAAATTGCAGTAATTTCACTTATTTCAGGGTAATAAGTCAGAAATTCCCCTTATTTTGGAGCAAAAAAGTCAGAAATTCCCTTTGTTTTGGGGGAAAAAACAGAAATTTAACTTATTTAGAGGCAAAAAGGCAGAAATTCCCCTTATTTTGGAGCAAAAATGAAGAAATTTTCCTTTTTTATGGCAAAAAGGTATGCATTCCCCTTATTTTCGGGCAAAAAGGCAGAAATTCCCCGTATTTTGGAGCAAAACTGCATAAATTTCCCTAATTTTGGGACAAATGCAGAAATTCCCTTTATTTTGGGGCAAAAATCAGAAATTCCTCTTATTTTGGGGCAAAATTCCAGAAATTTTCTTTATTTTGGGGCAAAATTGCAGGAATTTACCTTATTTTGGGGCAAAATGCAGAAATTTCTCTTATTTTCATGTAAAAAGGCTGAAATTTCCTTTATTTTGGGGCAAAAAGGGAGAAATTCTCCTTTTTTGGGTCAAAATTGCAGAAATTTTCCGTATTTTGGGGCAAAAAGGCAGAAATTTTGTATATTTTGTGGCAAAAAGGCAGAAATTTCCCTTATTTTGAGGTAATAAGGTTGAAATTTCTTTTATTTTGGGGCAATAAGGCAGAAATTCCCCTTATTTTGGGGTAAAATTGCAGAAACTTCAAATATTTCAGGGCAAAAGTGCAGAAATTCCTCTTATTTTAAGGCAAAAAGATGAAATCCCTTATTTTTGGCTAAAATTGAAGATATTTCACTTATTTCGGGACAAAAATGCAGAAATTCCAATTAATTTCGGGCTAAAAGGCAGAAATGACCCGTATTTTGGAGCAAAATTGCAGAAATTCCCATAATATTGGTGCAAAAATGCAGAAATTCCCTTTATTTTGGTGCAAAAAGGCAGAAATTCTCCATATTTTGGTGCAAAAATCAGAAATTTCCGTTATTTTGAGGTAAAATGCTAAAAGTCCCCATATTTTGGGGCAAAAGGCAGAAATTTCCCTTATTTTGGGGCAAATTTGCAGAAATTTCACAATTTCAGGGTAATAAGTCAGAAATTTTCTTTATATTGGGGCAAAAAAGACAGAAATTTCCTATGTTTTGGGGGAAAAAGACAGAAATTCCTCTTATTTAGAGGCCAAAAGGCAGAAATTCCCCTTATTTTGGAGCAACAATGAAGAAATTTCCCTTTTTTATGGCAAAAAAGTATGCATTCCACTTATTTTCGGGCAAAAAGGCTGAAGTTCCCCGTATTTTGGAGCAAAATTGCAGAAATTTCCCTAATTGTGGGGCAAAAAGGCAGAAATTCCCTATATGTTGGGGCAAAAAGAAAGAAATTCTCCTTATTTTGGGGCAAAACTCAAAAATTCCACTTATTTTGGGGCAAAAAGGCAGAAATTCCTAATAATTTGTGGCAAAAATGCAGAAATTCCCCTTATTTTGAGGTAAAAAGGCTAAAAATCCCCTTATTTGGGGGAAAAAGGCAGAAATTTCCCTTATTTGGGGGCAAAAAACAGAAATTCCCCTTATTTTGGGCAAAATTTCAGAAATTTCTCTTATTATGTGGAAAAATTGCAGAAATTTCTCTTATTTTAGGGCAAAATTGCAGAAATTTCACATATTTCAGAGAAAAAGAGCTAAAATTTTTCTTATTTTGGGGCAAAAAGGCAGAAATTCCCATTATTTTGGGGCAAAAATTCAGAAATTCACCTTATTTTGGGGTAAAATTGCAGAAATTTCACATATTTCAGGGCAAAAAGCAGAAATTTTCCTTATTTTGGGGCACAATTGCAGAAATTTCACTTATTTCATGGTAATAAGTCAGAAATTTTTCTTATTTTGGGGCAAAAAAGACAGAAATTCTCTTTGTTTTTGAAAAAAAATATAGAAATTCCACTTATTTAGAGGCAAAAAGGCAGAAATTTCTCTTATTTTGGAGCAAAAATGAAGAAATTTCCCTTTTTTATGGCAAAAAAGTATGCATTCCACGTATTTTCGTGCAAATAGGCTGAAGTTCCCCGTATTTTGGAGCAAAATTGCAGAAATTCCTCTATTTGTGGGGCAAAAAGGCAGAAATTCCCTATATGTTGGGGCAAAAAAACAGAAATTCTCCTTATTTTGGGGTAAAACTCAGAAATTCCAATTATTTTGTGGCAAAATTCCAGAAATTTCCCTGATTTTGGGGCAAAATTGCAGAAATTTCAATTATTTCAGAGTAAAAAAGCAAAAATTTTTCTTATTTTGGGACAAAAAGGCAGAAATTCATTTTATTTTGGGGCAAAAATCAGAAATTCCCTTTATTTTGGGGCAAAATTGCAGAAATTTACCATATTTTGGGCAAAATTGCAGAAATTTTCTTTATTTGGGGCAAAATTGAAGTAATTTTACTTATTTTCAGGTAAAAAGGCTGAAATTTCCTTTATTTTGCGGCAAAAAAGGAGAAATTCCCCTTATTTTGGGGCAAAATTTCAGTAATTTTCCTTCATATGGGGCAAAAAGACAGAAATTCCGTATATTTTGTGCCAAAAATGCAGAAATTGCACTTATTTTGAGGTAAAAAGCTGAAATTCCCCTTATTTGGGGACAAAAAGGCAGAAATTTCTATTATTTTTTAGCAAAATTGCAAAAATTTCATTTATTTCAGGGTAATAAGTCAGAAATTCCCCTAATTTTGGGGCAAAAAATACAGAAATTCCTTTTGTTTAGGGGGAAAAAGACAGAAATTCCACTTATTTAGAGACAAAAAGGCAGAAATTCCCCTTATTTTGGAGCAAAAATGAAGAAATTTTCCTTATATATGGCAAAAAAGGTATGCATTCCCCTTATTTTCGGGAAAAAAGGCAGAAATTCGTCATATTTTGGAGCAAAATTGCAGAAATTCCCCTAACTGTGGGGCAAAAAGGCAGAAATTCCCTATATGTTGGGGCAAAAAGACAGAAATTCTCCTTATTTTGGGGCAAAACTCAGAAATTCCACTTATTTTGGGGCAAAATTGCAGAAATTTCACTTATTTCAGGGAAAAAAGGTGAAATTTTTCTTATTTTGGGGCAAAAAGGCAGAAATTCCTAAGATTTTGTGGCAAAAATGCAGAAATTCCCCTTATTTTGAGGTAAAAAGGCTGAAATTCCCCTTATTTGGGGGCAAAAATGCAGAAATTATCCATTATTTTGGGGGAAAATTGCAGAAATTTCTTTATTTGGGGCAAAATTGCAGTTATTTCACTTATTTTCAGGTAAAAAAGCCGAAATTTCATTTATTTTTGGGCAAAAAAGGAGAAATTCCCCTTATTTTGGGGCAAAATTGCAGAAATTTTCCTTATTATGGGGCAAAAAAGCAGAAATTCCGTAAATTATGTGGCAAAAATGCAGAAATTCCCCTTATGTTGAGGTAAAAGTTGAAATTCCCCTTATTTGGGGGCAAAAAGGCAGAAATTTCCCTTATTTTGGTGCAAAATTGCAGAAATTTTACTTATTTCAGGGTAATAGTTCAGAAATTCCCCTTATTTTGGGGCAAAAAAGACAGAAAATTCCCTTTATTTTGGGGGAAAAAGACAGAAATTCCACTTATTTAGAGGCAAAAAGGCAGAAATTCCCCTTATTTTGAAGCAAAAATTACGGAATTTCCTTTATATGGCAAAAAGTTATGCATTCCCCTTATTTTTGGGCAAAAAAAGCAAAAATTCCCTGTATTTTGGAGCAAAATTGCAGAAATCCCCCTAATTGTGGTCCAAAGAGCCAGAAATTTCCTATATTTTGGGGTAAAAAGACAGAAATTCTTCTTATTTGGGGGCAAAACTCAGAAATTCCACTTATTTTGGGGCAAAATTGCAGAAATTTCACTTATTTCAGGGAAAAAAAGCAGAAATTTTCCTTATTTTGAGGCAAAAAAGCAGAAATTTTTAATATTTTGTGGCAAAAATGCAAAAATTCCCCTTATTTTGAGGTTAAAGGGGCTGAAATTCTACTTATTTGAGGGAAAAAGGCAGAAATTTCCCTTATTTGGGGGAAAAAACAGAAATTTCTTTTATTTTGGGGCAAAATTGCAGAAATTTCTCTTATTATGGGGAAAAATTGCAGAAATTTCTCTTATTTTAGGGCAAAATTGCAGAAATTTCACTTATTTCAGAGAAAAAAAGCAAAAATTTTTCTCATTTTGGGGCAAAAATGCAGAAATTCTTTTTATTTTGGGGCAAAAATCAGAAATTCCCTTTATTTTGGGCCAAAATTGCAGAAATTTACCTTATTTTGAGGCAAAATTGCAGAAATTTCCCTTATTTGGGGCAAAATTGCAGTAATTTTACTTATTTTCAGGTAAAAAGGCAGAAATTTCTTTTATTTTGTGGCAAAAAAGGAGAAATTCCCCTTATTTTGTGGCAAAATTGCAGAAATTTTCCTTATTATGGAGCAAAAAAGCAGAAATTCCGTAAATTATGTGGCAAAAATGCAGAAATTCCCCTTATTTTAAGGTAAAAAGGCTGAAATTCCCCTTATTTGGAGGCAAAAAGGCAGAAATTTCTTTTATTTTTGAGCAAAATTGCAGAAATTTCATTTATTTCAGGTTAATAATTCAGAAATTCCCTTTATTTTGGGGGAAAAAGACAGAAATTCCTTTTGTTTTGGGGAAAAAGACAGAAATTCCACTTATTTAGAGGCAAAAATGCAGAAAGTCCCCTTACTTTGGAGCAAAAATGAAGAAATTTCCCTTATATATGGCAAAAAGGTATGCATTCCCCTTATTTTCGGGCAAAAAGGCAGAAATTCCCCGTATTTTGGAGCAAAATTGCAGAAATTCCCCTAACTGTGGGGCAAAAAAGCAGAAATTCCCTATATGTTGGGGCAAAATGCCAGAAATTCTCCTTATTTTGGGGCAAAACTCAGAAATTCCACTTATTTTGGGGCAAAATTGCAGAAATATCACTTATTTCAGGAAAAAAAGGCAGAAATTCTCCTTATTTTGGGGCAAAAAGGCAGAAATTCCTAATATTTTGTGGCAAAAATGCAGAAATTTCCTTTATTTTGAGGTAAAAAGGCTGAAATTCCCCTTTTTTGGGGGCAAAAAGGCAGAAATTTCCCTTATTTTGGAACAAAATTGCAGAAATTTCACTTATTTCAGGGTAATAAATCAGAAATTCTCCTTATTTTGGGGCAAAAGAGTCAGAAATTCCCTTTGTTTTTGGGGAAAAAGACAGAAATTCCACTTATTTAGAGGCAAAAGGCAGAAATTCCCCTTATTTTGGAGCAAAAATGAATAAATTTCACTTTTTTATGGCAAAAAGTTATGCATTCCTCTTATTTTCGGGCAAAAAGTCAGAAATTCCCCGTATTTTGGAGCAAAATTGCAGAAATTCCCCAAATTTGGGGGCAAAAGGTAGAAATTCCCTTTAATTTGGGCAAAAATCAGAAATTCCCTTTATTTTGGGGCAAAATTTCATAAATTTCATTTATTTTGGTGCAAAATTGCAGAAATTTACCTTATTTTGAAGAAAAATTGCAGAAATTTCTTTATTTGGGGAAAAATTGCAGTAATTTCACTTATTTTCAGGTAAAAAGTCAGAAATTTCTTTTATTTTGGGGCAAAAAAGGAGAAATTCCCATTATTTTGGGGCAAAATTGCAGAAATTTTCCTTATTATGGGGCAAAAGTAGAAATTCCGTATTATGTGGCAAAAATGCAGAAATTCCCCTTATTTCAAGGTAAAAGTTGAAATTCCACTTATTTGGGGGCAAAAAGGCAGAAATTTCTCTTATTTTGGTGGAAAATTGCAGAAATTTTACTTATTTCAGGGTAATAGATCAGAAATTCCCCTTATTTTGGGGCAAAAAAGACCCAAATTCCCTTTGTTTTGAGGGAAAAAGACAGAAATTCCACTTATTTAGAGGCAAAAAGGCCGAAATTCCTCTTATTTTAGAGCAAAAATGAAGGAATTTCTCTTTTATATGGCAAAAAGGTATGCATTCCCCTTATTTTTGGGCAAAAAGACAAAAATTCCTAATATTTTGTGGCAAAAATTTAGAAATTCCCCTTATTTTGAGGAAAAAAGGCTAAAATTCCCTTTATTTGGGGGCAAAAATGCAGAAATTATCCATTATTTTGGGGCAAAATGGCAGAAATTTCACTTATTTCAGGGTAATAAGTCAGAAATTCCCCTTATTTTGGGGCAAAAAAGTCAGAAATTTTCTTTGTTTTAGGGGAAAAAGACCGAAATTCTACTTATTTAGAGGCAAAAAGGCAGAAATTCCCCTTTTTTTGGAGTAAAAATAAAAAAATTTCCCTTTTTTATGGCAAAAAGGTATGGATTCTTCTTATTTTCGGGCAAAAAGGCAGAAATTCCCTGTAGTTTGGAGCAAAATTGCAGAAATTCCCCTAATTTTGGGGCAAAAGGCAAAAATTCCCTTTATTTTGGCACATAAATCAGAAATTCCCCTTATTTTTGGACAAAATTCCAGAAATTTCCTTTATTTTGGGGCAAAATGGCAGAAATTTACCTTATTTTGGGGCAAAATTGCAGAAATTTCTCTATTTGGGGCAAAATTGCAGAAATTTTACTTATTTTCATGTAAAAAGGCTGAAATTTTCTTTATTTTGGGGCAAAAAGGGAGAAATTCCCATTATTTTGGGACTAAATTGCAGAAATTTTCCTTATTTTGGGGCAAAAGGCAGAAATTTTGTATATTTTGTTGCAAAAAAGCAGAAATGTCCATTATTTTGAGGTAATAAGGTTGAAATTCCCCTTATTTTGGGGCAAAAAGGCAGAAATTCCCCTTATTTTGGGGTAAAATTGCAGAAATTTCAAATATTTCAGGGCAAAATGGTAGAAATTGCTCTTATTTTAAGGCAAAAAGATGAAATCCCTAATTTTTGGCTAAAATTGAAGAAATTTCACTTATTTCGGGACAAAAAGGCAGAAATTCCAATTAATTTCAGGCAAAAAGGAAGAAATGACCCGTATTATGGAGCAAAATTGCAGAAATTCCCCTAATTGTGGGGCAAAAAGGTAGAAATTCCCCATATGTTGGGGCAAATAGACAGAAATTCTCTATATTTTGATGCAAAACACAGAAATTTTCCTTATTTTGGGGCAAAATTGCAGAAATTTCACTTATTTCAGGGAAAAAAGGCAGAAATTTTCCTTATTTTGGGGCAAAAAGGCAGAAATTTTTAATATTTTGTGGCAAAATTGCAGAAATTCCCCTTATTTTAAGGTAAAAATGCTGAAATTCCCCTTACTTGGGAGAAAAAGGCAGAAATTTCCCTTATTTGGGGGCAAAAAACAGAAATTCTTTTATTTTGGAGCAAAATTGAAGAAATTTCTCTTAGGGGGAAAAATAGCAGAAATTTCTCTTATTTTATGGCAAAATTGTAGAAATTTCACTTATTTCAGAGAAAAAAAGCAAAAATTTTTCTTATTTTGCGGCAAAAGGAAGAAATTCCCATTATTTTGAGGCCAAAATTTAGAAATTCACCCTATTTTGGGGTAAAATTGCAGAAATTTCACATATTTCAGGGCAATAAGGCAGAAATTTTCTTTCTTATGGGGCAAAATTGCAGAAATTTCACTTATTTCAGGGTAATAAGTCAGAAATTTTCCTTATTTTGGGGCAAAAAAGACAGAAATTCTATTTTTTTTGGGAAAAAAAGACAGAAATTTCACTTATTTAGAGGCAAAAAGGCAGAAATTCCCCTTATTTTGGAGCAACAATGAAGAAATTTCCCTTTTTTATTGCAAAAAAGTATGCATTCTACTTATTTTCGGGCAAAAAGGCTGAAGTTCCCCGTATTTTGGAGCAAAATTGCAGAAATTCCCCTAATAGTGGGGCAAAAAGGCAGAAATTCTCTATATGTTGGGGCAAAAAAACAGAAATTCTCTTTATTTTGAGGTAAAACTAAAAAATTCCACTTATTTGGGGCAAAATTCCAGAAATTTCCCTTATTTTTGGGCAGAATTGCAGAAATTTCACTTATTTCTGAGAAAAAAGGCCAAAATTTTTCTTATTTTGGGGCAAAAAGGCAGAAATTCTTATTATTTTGGGGCAAAAATCAGAAATTTCCCTTATTTTGGGGCAAAATTCCAGAAATTTCCTTTATTTTGGGGCAAAATTGCAGAAATTTACCTTATTTTAGGGCAAAATTGCAGAAATTTCCCTTATTTGGGGCAAAATTTCAGTAATTTCACTTAATTTCATGTAAAAAGGCTGAAATTTCCTTCATTTTGTGGCAAAAAAGCAGAAATTCCACTAATTTTGGGGCAAAATTGCACAAATTTTCCTTATTATGGGACAATAAGGCAGAAATTCCATAAATTTTGTGGCAAAAATTCAGAAATTCCCCTTATTTTGAGGTTAAGAGGCTGAAATTCCCCTTATTTGGGGGCAAAAAGGCAGAAATACCCCTTATTTTGGGGTAAAATTGCAGAAATTTCAAATATTTCAGGGCAAAATGGCAGAAATTCCCCTTATTTTGGGGCAAAATTGCAGTAATTTCACTTATTTCAGGGTAATAAGTCAGAAATTCTTTTTATTTTGGAGCAAAAAATTCAGAAATTCCCTTTGTTTTGGGGGAAAAAGACAGAAATTCCACTTATTTAGAGGCAAAAAGGCAGAAATTCCCCTTATTTGGAGCAAAAATGAAGAAATTTCCCTTTTTTATGGCAAAAAGGTATGCATTCCCCTTATTTTTGGGCAAAAAGGCAGAAATTCCCCGTAATTTGTAGCAAAATTGCATAAATTTCCCTAATTTTGGGGCAAATGCAGAAATTCCCTTTATTTTCGGGCAAAAATCAGAAATTCCCCTTATTTTGGGGCAAAATTCCAGAAATTTTTTTTATTTTGGGGCAAAATTGCAGCAATTTATTTTATTTTGGGGCAAAATTGCAGAAATTTCTCTTATTTGGGTCAAAATTCCAGAAATTTTCCTTATTTTGGGGCAAAATGCAGAAATTCCGTATATTTTGTGGCAAAAAGGCAGAAATTTCCCTTATTTTGAGGTAATAAGGTTGAAATTCTCCTTATTTTGGGGCAAAAATGCAAAATTCCCTTTATTTTGGGGTAAAATTGCAGAAATTTCAAATATTTCAGGGCAAAATGGCAGAAATTCCTCTTATTTTAAGGCAAAAAGATGAAATCCCTAATTTTTAGCTAAAATTGTACAAATTTCACTTATTTCGGGACAAAAAGGCAGATATTCCAATTAATTTCTGGCAAAAAGGCAGAAATTACCCTTATTTTGGAGCAAAATTGCAGAAATTCCCCTAATTGTTCGGCAAAAATGCAGAAATTCCTTATATGTCGGGGCAAAAAAAAGAAATTCTTCTAATTTTGGGGCAAAACTCAGAAATTCCACTTATTTTGGGGCAAAATTGCAGAAATTTCACTTATTTCAGGGAAAAAAGGCAGATATTTTCCTTATTTTGGTGCAAAAAGGCAGAAATTCCTAATATTTTGTGGCAAAAATGCAGAAATTCCATTTATTTTGAGGTACAAAGGCTGAAATTCCCCTTATTTGGGGGCAAAAAGGAAGAAATTTCCCTTATTTTTGGGCAAAATTGCAGAAATTTCACTTATTTCTGGGTAATAAATCAGAAATTCTCCTTATTTTGGGGCAAAAATGTCAGAAATTCCCTTTGTTTTTGGGGAATAAGACAGAAATTCCACTTATTTAGAGGCAAAAGGCAGAAATTCTCCTTATTTTGGAGCAAAAATGAAGAAATTTCACTTTTTTATGGCAACAAGTTATGCATTTTTCTTATTTTCGGGCAAAAGGCAGAAATTCCCCGTATTTTGGAGCAAAATTGCAGAAATTCCACAAATTTTGGGGCAAAAGGTAGAAATTCCCTTTATTTTGGGGCAAAAATAAGAAATTCCCATTATTTTGGGGCAAAAATCCATAAATTTCCTTTATTTTGGGGCAAAATTGCAGAAATTTACCTTATTTTGGGGCAAAATTCCAGGAATTTCTTTATTTGGGGCAAAATTGCAGAAATTTCACTTATTTTCAGGTAAAAAGGCTGAAATTTTCTTTATTTTTGGGCAAAAAAGAAGAAATTCCCCTTATTTAGAAACAAAATTGGAGAAATTTTCCTTATTATGGGGCAAAAAAGCAGAAATTCCGTAAATTATGTGGCAAAAATGCAGAAATTCCCATTATTTTGAGGTAAAAGTTGAAATTACCCTTATTTGAGGGCAAAAAGGCAGAAATTTCCCTTATTTTGGTGCAAAATTGCAGAAATTTTACTTATTTCAGGGTAATAGGTCAGAAATTCCCCTTATTTTGGGGCAAAAAAGTCAGAAATTCCCTTTTTTTTTTGGAGAAAAAGACAGAAATTCCACTTATTTAGAGGCAAAAATGCAGAAATTCCCCTTATTTTGGAGCAAAAATGAAGAAATTTCCCTTTTATATGGCAAAAAGGTATGCATTCCCCTTATTTTCAGGCAAAAAGGCAAAAATTCCCTGTATTTTGGAGCAAAATTGCAGAAATCCCCCAAATTGTGGGCCATAAAGCCAGAAATTCCCTATATTTTGGGGTAAAAAGACAGAAATTCTTCTTATTTTAGGGCAAAACTCAGAAATTCCACTTATTTTGGGGCAAAATTGCAGAAATTTCACTTATTTCAGGGAAAAAAGGCAGAAATTTTCCTTATTTTGGGGCAAAAAGGCAAAAATTCCTCATATTTTGTGGCAAAAATGCAGAAATTCCTCTTATTTTGAGGTAAAAAGGCTGAAATTCCTCTTATTTGGTGGCAAAAATGCAGAAATTATCCATTATTTTGGGGCAAAATTGCAGAAATTTCTCTTTTTTAAGGGTAGTAAGTCAGGAATTCCCCTTATTTTGGGGCAAAAAGGTCAGAAATTTTCTTTGTTTTGGGGGGAAAAGACTGAAATTCCACTTATTTAGAGGCAAAAAGGCAGAAATTCCCCTTATTTTGGAGCAAAAATGAAAAAAAAATTCCCTTTTTTATGGGAAAAAGGTATGCATTCCCCTTATTTTCGAGCAAAAAGGCAGAAATTCCCTGTAGTTTGGAGCAAAATTGCAGAAATTCCCCTAATTTTGGGGCAAAAGGCAGAAATTCCCTTTATTTTGGCGCAAAAATCAGAAGTTCCCCTTATTTTGGGGCAAAATTCCAGAAATTTTTTTTATTTTGGGGTAAAGTTGCAGAAATTTACCTTATTTTGGGGCAAAATTGCAGAAATTTCCCTCATTTGGGGCAAAATTTCAGTAATTTCACTTATTTTCAGGTAAAAAGGCTGAAATTTCCTTTATTTAGGGGAAAAAAGAAAGAAATTCTCATTATTTTGGGTCAAAATTGCAGAAATTTTCCTTATTTTGGAGCAAAAAGGCAGCAATTCCGTATATTTGTGGCAAAAAGGCAGAAATTTCCCTTATTTTGAGGTAATAAGGTTGAAATTCCCCTTATTTTGGGGCAAAAAGGCAGAAATTCCACTTATTTTGGGGTAAAATTGCAGAAATTTCAAATATTTCAGGGCAAAATCGCAGAAATTCCTCTTATTTTAAAGCAAAAAGATGAAATCCCTAATTTTTGGCTAAAATTGAAGAAATTTCACTTATTTCGGGACAAAAAGGCAGAAATTCCAATTAATTTCGGGCAAAAAGGCAGAAATGACCCTTATTTTGGAGCAAAATTGCAGAAATTCCCCTAATATTGGTGCAAAAATGTAGAAATTCCCTTTATTTTGGGGCAAAAAGGCAGAAATTCTCCATATTTTGGTGCAAAAATTAGAAATTTCCCTTATTTTGAGGTAAAATGCTGAAAGTCCCCATATTTTGGGGCAAAAGGCAGAAATTTCCTTTATTTTGGGGCAAATTTGCAGAAATTTCACTTATTTTAGGGTAATAAGTCAGAAATTTTCCTTATTTTCAGGCAAAAAAGACAGAAATTCCCTTTGTTTTGGGAGAAAAAGACAGAATTTCCACTTATTTAGAGGCAAAAAGGCAGAAATTCCCTTTATTTTGGAGCAAAAATGAAGAAATTTCCCTTTTATATGGCAAAAAGGTATGCATTCCCCTTATTTTCGGGCAAAAAAAAAAAAAAGAAATTCCCCGTATTTTGGAGCAAAATTGCAGAAATTCTCTTAATTGTGGGGCAAAAAGGCAGAAATTCCCTATATGTTGGGGTAAAAAGACAGAAATTCTCCTTATTTTGGGCAAAACTCAGAAATTCCACTTATTTTGAAGTAAAATTGCATAAATTTCACTTATTTCAGGAAAAAAGGCAGAAATTTTCCTTATTTTTGGGGCAAAAACGCAAAAATTCCTAATATTTTGTGGCAAAAATGCAGAAATTCCCCTTATTTAGTGGTAAAATGGCTGAAATTCCCCTTATTTGGAGGCAAAAAGGCAGAAATGTCCCTTATTTGGGGGCAAAATTGCAGAAATTTCACTTATTTCAGGGAAACAAGTCAGAAATTCCTTTTATTTTGGAGCAAAAAAGTGAGAAATTCCCTTTGTTTTGGGGGAAAAAGACAGAAATTCCACTTATTTAGAGGCAAAAAGGCAGAAATTCCCCTTATTTTGGAGCAAAAATGAAGAAATTTCCCTTTTTTATGGCAACAAGATATGCATTCCCCTTATTTTTGGGCAAAAAGGCAGAAATTCCCCGTATTTTGGAGCAAAATTGCAAAAATTCCCCTAATTTTGGGGCAAAAGGCAGAAATTCCCTTTATTTTGGGGCAAAAATAAAAAATTTCTCTTATTTTAAGGAAAAATTCCAGAAATTTTCTTTATTTTGGAGCAAAATTGCAGGAATTTACCTTATTTTGGGGCAAAATTCAGAAATTTCAAATACTTCAGAGCAAAATGGCCGAAATTCCTCTTATTTTAAGGCAAAAAGATGAAATCCCTAATTTTTGGGTAAAATTGAAGAAATTTCACTTATTTTGGGATAAAAATGCAGAAATTCCAATTAATTTCAGGCAAAAAGGCAGAAATGACCCGTATTTTGGAGCAAAATTGCAGAAATTCCCCTAATATTGGTGCAAAAATGCAGAAATTCCCTATATTTTGGGGCAAAAAGGCAGAAATTCTCCATATTTTGGAGCAAAAATCAGAAATTTCCCTTATTTTGAGGTAAAATGCTGAAAGTCCCCATATTTTGGGGCAAAGGGCAGAAATTTCCCTTATTTTGGGGCAAATATGCAGAAATTTACCTTATTTTGGGGCTAAATTGCAGAAATTTCCTTTATTTGTGGAAAAATTGCAGTAATTTCACTTATTTTCAGGTAAAAAGGTTGAAATTTCCTTTATTTTGGGGCAAAAAGGGAGAAATTCCCATTATTTTGGGGCAAAATTGCAGTAATTTTTCTTACTTTGGGGCAAAATTGCAAAAAATTCACTTATTTCAGGGTAATAAGTCAGAAATTCCCTTTATTTTGGAGCAAAAAAGTCAGAAATTCCCTTTGTTTTGGGGGAAAAAGACAGAAATTCCACTTATTTAGAGGCAAAGAGGCAGAAATTCCCCTTATTTTGGAGCAAAAATTTTAAAAATTCCCTTTTTTATGGCAAAAAGGTATGCATTCCCCTTATTTTTGGGCAAAAAGGCAGAAATTCCCCGTATTTTGGAGCAAAATTGCAGAAATTCCCCTAATTTGGGGGCAAAAGTCAGAAATTCCCTTTATTTTGGGGCAAAAATCAGAAATTCCCCTTATTTTGGGGCAAAATTCCAGAAATTTCCTTTATTTTGGGGCAAAATTGCAGAAAATTACCTTATTTTGGGGCAAAATTGCAGAAATTTCCCTTATTTGGAGCAAAATTGCAGTAATTTCACTTATTTTCAGGTTAAAAGGCTGAAATTTCTATTATTTTAGGGCAAAAAAGGAGAAATTCCCCTTATTTTGTGGCAAAAATGCAGAAATTCTTTTTATTTTGGAGCAAAAATGAAATTTCCCTTTTATATGGCAAAAAGGTATGCATTCCCCTTATTTTCGGGCAAAAAGGCAGAAATTCCCCGTATTTTGAAGCAAAATTGCCGAAATTCCCTTAATTGTGGGGCTAAAAGGCAGAAATTCCCTTTATGTTGGGGCAAAAAGACAGAAATTCTCCTATTTTGGGGCAAAACTCAGAAATTCCACTTATTTTGGAGCAAAATTGCATAAATTTCACTTATTTCAGGAAAAAAGGCAGAAATTTTCCTTATTTTTGGGGCAAAAACGCAGCAATTCCTAATATTTTGTGGCCAAAATGCAGAAATTCCCCTTATTTAGTGGTAAAATGACTGAATTTTCCCTTATTTGGAAACAAAAAGGCAGAAATGTCCCTTATTTTGAGGCAAAATTGCAGAAATTTCACTTATTTCAGGGAAATAAGTCAGAAATTCCTCTTATTTTGGAGCAAAACAGTCAGAAATTCCCTTTGTTTTGGGGGAAAAAGACAGAAATTCCACTTATTTAGAGGCAAAAAGGCAGAAATTCCCCTTATTTTAGAGCAAAAATGAAGAAATTTCCCTTTTTTATGGCAACAAGATATGCATTTCCCTTATTTTAGGGCAAAAAGGCAGAAATTCCCCGTATTTTGGAGCAAAATTACAAAAATTCTCCTAATTTTGGGGCAAAAGGCAGAAATTCCCTTTATTTTGGGGAAAAATCCGAAATTCCTCTTATTTTGGGGAACAATTCCAGAAATTTTCTTTATTTTGGAGCAAAATTGCAAGAATTTACCTTATTTTGAGGCAAAATTGCAGAAATTTCTCTTATTTGGGGCAAAATTGCAGTAATTTCACTTATTTTCAGGTAAAAAGGCTGAAATTTCCTTTATTTTGGGGCAAAAAAGAGAAATTCCCCTTATTTTGGGGCATAATTGCAAAAATTTTTTTTATTATGGGGCAAAAAATAGAAATTCCGTAAATTTTGTAGCAAAAATTCAGAAATTCCTCTTATTTCGAGCAAAAATGAAGAAATTTCTTTTTTATATGGCAAAAAGTTATGCATTGCCCTTATTTTCGGGCAAAAAAACAGAAATTCCCCGTATTTTGGAGCAAAATTGCAGAAATTCCCTTAATTGTGGGGCAAAAAGGAAGAAATTCCCTATATGTTGGGGCAAAAAGACAGAAATTCTCCTTATTTTGGGGCAAAACTCAGAAATTCCACTTATTTGGAGCAAAATTGCATAAATTTCACTTATTTCAAAAAAAAAGGCAGAAATTTTCCTTATTTTTGGGGCAAAAACGCAGAAATTCCTAATATTTTGTGGCAAAATGCAGAAATTCCCTTATTTAGTGGTAAAATGGCTGAAATTCCCCTTATTTGGGGGCAAAAAGACAGAAATGTCCCTTATTTTGGGGCAAAATTGCAGAAATTTCACTTATTTCAGGGAAATAAGTCAGAAATTCCTCTTATTTGGAGCAAAAAAGTCAGAAATTCCCTTTGTTTTGGGGGAAAAAGACAGAAATTCCACTTATTTAGAGGCAAAAAGGCAGAAATTCCCCTTATTTTGGAGCAAAAATGAAGAAATTTCTCTTTTTAATGGCAAAAGGGTATGCATTCCCCTTATTTTTGGGCAAAAAGGCAGAAATTCCCCGTATTTTGGAGCAAAATTGCAGAAATTCCCTTAATTTGGGGGCAAACGGCAGAAATTCCCTTTATTTTGGCGCAAAAAGGGAGAAATTCCCATTATTTTGGGGCAAAATTGCAGAAATTTTCCTTATTTTGTGGCAAAAATGCAGAAATTCCGTATATTTGTGGCAAAAAGGCAGAAATTTCCCTTATTTTGAGGTAATAAGTTTGAAATTCCCCTTATTTTGGGGCAATAAGGCAGAAATTCCCCTTATCTTTGGGTAAAATTGCAGATATTTCAAATATTTCAGGGCAAAATGGCAGAAATTCCTCTTATTTTAAGGCAAAAACATGAAATCCCTAATTTTTGGGTAAAATTGAAGAAATTTCACTTATTTCAGGACAAAAAGGCAGAAATTCCAATTAATTTCGGGCAAAAAGGCAGAAATGACTCGTATTTTGGAGCAAAATTGCAGAAATTCCCCTAATATTGGTGCAAAAATGCAGAAATTCCCTTTATTTTGAGGCAAAAAGGCAGAAATTCTCCATGTTTTGGTGCAAAAATCAATAATTTTCTTTATTTTGAGGTAAAATGCTGAAAGTCCTAATATTTTGGGGCAAAAGGAAAAAATTTCCCTTATTTTGGGGCAAATTTGCAGAAATTTCACTTATTTCAGGGAAATAAGTCAGAAATTTTCCTTATTTTGGGGCAAAAAAGACAGAAATTCCCTTTGTTTTGGGGGAACAAGAAAGAAATTCCACTTATTTTGAGGCAAAAAGGCAGAAATTCCCCTTATTTTGGAGCAAAAATGAAGAAATTTCCGTTTTATATGGCAAAAAGGTATGCATTCTCCTTATTTTCGGGCAAAAAGGCAGAAATTCCCCGTATTTTGGAGCAAAAGTGCAGAATTTCCCCTAATTGTGGGGCAAAAAGGCAGAAATTCCCTATATGTTGGGGCAAAAAGACAGATATTCTCCTTATTTTGGGGCATAACTTAGAAATTCCACTTATTTTGGGGCAAAATTGCAGAAATTTCACTTATTTCAGGGAAAAAAGGCAGAAGTTTTCCTTATTTTGGGGCAAAAAGGCAGAAATTCCTAATATTTTGTGGCAAAAATGCAGAAATTCCCCTTATTTTGAGGTAAAAAGGCTGAAATTCCCCTTTTTTGGGGGCAAAAAGGCAGAAATTTCCCTTATTTTGGGGCAAAATTGCAGAAATTTTTCTTATTTTGGGGCAAAAAGGCAGAAATTCCGTATATTTTGTGGCAAAAAGGCAGAAATTTCCCTTATTTTGAGGTAATAAGGTTGAAATTCCTTTAATTTTGGGGCAAAAAGCAGAAATTCCCCTTATTTTGGGGTAAAATTGCAGAAATTTCAAATATTTCATGGCAAAGTGGCAGAAATACCTCTTATTTTAACGCAAAAAGATGAAATCCCTAATTTTTGGCTAAAATTGAAGAAATTTCACTTATTTTGGGACAAAAAGGCAGAAATTCCAATTAATTTCGGGCAAAAAGGCAGAAATTACCCGTATTTTGAAGCAAAATTGCAGAAATTCCTCTACTATTGGTGCAAAAATGCAGAAATTCCCTTTATTTTGGGGCAAAAAGGCAGAAATTCTCCATATTTTGGTGCAAAAATAAGAAATTTCCCTTATTTTGAGGTAAAATGCTGAAATTCCCCATATTTTGGGGCAAAAGGCAGAAATTCTTTTATTTTGGGGCAAATTTGCAGAAATTTCACTTATTTCAGGGTAATAAGTCAAAAATTTTCCTTATTTTGGGGCAAAAAAGACAAAAATTCCCTTTGTTTTGGGGGAAAAAGAAAGAAATTCCACTTATTTAGAGGTAAAAAGGCAAAAGTTCCCCTTATTTGGAGCAAAAATGAAGAAATTTCCCTTTTTTATGGCAAAAAGGTATGAATTCTTCATATTTTCGGACAAAAAGGCAGAAATTCCCCATATTTTGGGGAAAAAGGCAGAAATTCCCTTTATTTTGGGGCAAAATTGCAGAAATTTCACTAATTTTAGGGCAAAAAACAGAAATTCCCTTTATTTTGGGCAAAATTGCAGAAATTTCTTTTATTATGGGGAAAAATTGCAGAAATTTCCCTTATTTTAGGGCAAAATTGCAGAAATTTCACTAATTGTGGGGCAAAAATGCAGAAATTCTCATTATTTTGGGGCAAAACTCAAAAATTCCAAATATTTTGGGGCAAAATTCTAGAAATTTCCCTTATTTTGGGGCAAAATTACAGAAATTTCACTTATTTTGGGGAAAAATTGCAGAAATTTCACTTATTTCAGGGAAAAAAGGCAGAAATTTTCTTTATTTTGGGGCAAAAAGGAAGAAATTCCTAATATTTTTTGCCAAAATTCAGAAATTCCTCTTATTTTGAGGTAAATAGTCTGAAATTCCCCTTATTTGGGGGCAAAAAGGCAGAAATTTTCTTTATTTTGGGGCAAAAAGACAGAAATTTTTTTTGTTTGGGGGGATAGAGACAGAAATTCCACTAATTTAGAGGCAAAAAAGCAGAAATTCTCCTTATTTTGGAGCAAAAATGAAGAAATTTCCCACTTTTATGGCAAAAGGTATGCATCCTTCTTATTTTTGGGCCAAAATGCAAAAATTCTCTATATTTTGTGGCAAAAGACAGAAATTTCCCTTATTTTGGGGCAAAAGTGCAGAAATTTCACTTATTTCAGGGTAATAAGTCAGAAATTCCCCTTTTTTTGGAGCAAAAAAGTCAGAAATTCCCTTTGTTTTGGGGGAAAAAGACAGAAACTTCACTCATTTAGAGGCAAAAAGGCAGAAATTCTCTTTATTTTGGAGGAAAAATGAAGAAATTTCCCTTTTTTATGGCAAAAAGTTATGCATTCCCCATATTTTCGGGCAGAAAGGCAGAAATTACCCGTATTTTGGAGCAAAATTGCAAAAATTCCCCTAATTTTGGGGCAAAAGGCAGAAATTCCCTTTATTTTGGGGCAAAAAACAGAAATTCCTTTTATTTTGGGGTAAAATTCCAGATATTTTCTTTATTTTGGAGCTAAATGCAGGAATTTACGTTATTTTGAGGCAAAATTGCAGAAATTTCTCTTATTTGGGGCAAAATTGCAGAAATTTCACTTATTTTCATGTAAAAAGGCTGAAATTTCCAGTATTTTGGGGCTAAAAGGGAGAAATTCCCCTTATTTTGGGTCAAAATTGCAGAAATTTTCCTTATTTTGGGGCAAAAAGGCAGAAATTCCATATATTTTGTGGCAAAAAGGCAGTAATTTCCCTTATTTTCAGGTAATAAGTTGAAATTCCCCTTATTTTGGGGCAATAAGGCAGAAATTCCCCTTATTTTTGGGTAAAATTGCAGAAACTTCAAATATTTCAGGTCAAAATGGCAAAAATTCCTCTAATTTTAAGGCAAAAAGAAGAAATCCCTAATTTTAGGGTAAAATTGAAGAAATTTCACTTATTTCGGGACAAAAAAGCAGAAATTCCAATTAATTTCGGGCAAAAAAGCAGAAATGACCTGTATTTTGGAGCAAAATTGCAGAAATTCCCCTAATATTGGTGCAAAAATGCAGAAATTCCCTTTGTTTTGGGACAAAAATGCAGAAATTCTCCATCTTTTGGTGCAAAAATCAGAAATTTCCCTTATTTTGAGGTAAAATGCTGAAAGTCCCAATATTTTGAAGCAAAAGGCAGAAATTTCCTTTATGTAGGGGCAAATTTGCAGAAATTTCACTTATTTCAGGGTAATAAGTCAGAAATTTTTTTTTATTTTGAGGCAAAAAGACAGAAATTCCCTTTGTTTTGGGGGAAAAAGACAGAAATTCCACTTATTTAGAGGCAAAAATGCAGAAATTCACCTTATTTTAGAGCAAAAATGAAGAAATTTCCTTTTTATATGGCAAAAAGGTATGCATTCCCCTTATTTTCGGGCAAAAAGGCAGAAATTCCCTGTATTTTGGAGCAAAATTGCAGAAATTCCCCTAATTGTGGGGCAAAAAGGCAGAAATTCTCTATATGTTGGGGCAAAAAAACAGAAATTTTCCTTATTTTGGGGCAAAACTCAGAAATTCCACTTATTTTGGGGCAAAATTGCAGAAATTTCACTTATTTCAGGGAAAAAAGGCAGAAGTTTTCCTTATTTTAGGGCAAAAAGGCAGAAATTCCTAATATTTATGGCAAAATTCAGAAATTCCCATTATTTTGAGGTAAAAAGGCTTTAATTCCCCTTATTTGGGGGCAAAAAGGCAGAAATTTCCCTTATTTTAAGGCAAAATTGCAGAAATTTCACTTATTTCAGGGTAATAAGTCAGAAATTCCCCTTATTTGGAGCAAAAAATCAGAAATTCCCTTTGTTATGGGGGAAAAAGACAGAAATTCCACTTATTTAGAGGCAAAAAGGCAGAAATTCCATTTATTTTGGAGCAAAAATAAAGAAATTTTCATTTTTATAGCAAAAAGGTATGCATTCCCCTTATTTTCGGGCAAAAAGGCAGAAATTCCCTGTATTTTGGAGCAAAAATTGCAGAAATTCCGCTAATTTTGGGGCAAAAGGCAGAAATTCCCTTTATTTTGGGGCAAAAACAAGAAATTCCACTTATTTTGGGGCAAAATTCGAGAAATTTCCTTTATTTTGGGGCAAAATTTCAGAAATTTACCTTATTTTGGGGCAAAATTGAAGAAATTTCCCTTATTTGGGGCAAAATTGCAGTAATTTCACGTATTTTCAGGTAAAAAGGCTGAAATTTCCTTTATTGTTTGGCAAAAAGAAAGAAATTCCCATTATTTTGGGGCAAAATTGCAGAAATTTTCCTTATTTTGGGGCAAAATTGCAGAAATTTTCCTTATTATGGGGCAAAAAGCAGAAATTTCGCAAATTTTGTGGCAAAAATGCAGAAATTCCTTTTATTTTGAGGTAAAAAGGCTGAAATTCCCTTTATTTGGGGGCAAAAAGGAAGAAATTTCCCTTATTTTGGGGCAAAATTGCAGAAATTTTACTTATTTCAGGGTAATAAGTCAGAAATTCCTCTTATTTTGGGGCAAAAAAGACAAAAATTCCCTTTGTTTTGGGGGAAAATACAGAAATTCCACTTATTTAGAGGCAAAAAGGCAGAAATTCCTCTTATTTTGAGCAAAAATGAAGAAATTTCACTTTTTTATGGCAAAAAGGTATGCATTCCCCCATTTTCGGGCAAAAAGGCAGAAATTCCCCGTATTTTGCACGAAATTGCAATAATTCCCCTAATTGTGGGGCAAAAAGGCAGAAATTCCCTATATGTTGGGGCAAAAAGACAGAAATTCTCCTTATTTTGGGGCAAAACTCAGAAATTCCACTTATTTTGGGGCAAAAATCAGAAATTCCCCTTATTTTGGGGGAAATTCCAGAAATTTTCTTTATTTTGGAGGAAAATTGCAGGATTTTACCTTATTTTGGGGCAAAATTGCAGAAATTTCTCTTATTTGGGGCAAAATTGCAGAAATTTTCCATATTTTGGTGCAAAAATCAGAAATTTCCCTTATTTTGAGGTAAAATGCTGAAAGTCCCAATATTTTGGGGCAAAAGGCAGAAATTTCCCTTATTTTGGGGCAAATTTGCAGAAATTTCACTTATTTCAGGGTAATAATTCAGAAATTTTCCTTATTTTGGGGCAAAAAAGACAGAACTCCCTTTGTTTTGGAAGAAAAAGACAAAAATTCCACTTATTTAGAGGCAAAAAGGCAGAAATTCCCCTTATTTTGGAGCATAAATGAAGAAATTTCTTTTTTATATGGCAAAAAACTTTTCATTCCCCTTATTTTCGGACAAAAAGGCAGAAGTTCTCCGTATTTTGGAGCAAAAATTGCAGAAATTCCCCTAATTTTGGGGCAAAAGGCAAAAATTCCCTTTATTTTGGGGCAAATTTCAGAAATTCCACTTATTTTGTGGCAAAATTCGAAAAATTTCCTTTATTTTGGGGCAAAATTTCAGAAATTTACCTTATTTTGGGGCAAAATTGAAGAAATTTCCCTTATTTGGGGCAAAATTGCAGTAATATCACTTATTTTCAGGTAAAAAGGCTGAAATTTCCTTTATTTTGGGGCATAAAGGGAGAAATTCCCATTATTTTGGGGCAAAATTGCAGAAATTTTCCTTATTTTGGGGCAAAATTGCAGAAATTTTCTTTATTATGGGGCAAAAAACAGAAATTCCGTAAATTTTGTGGCAAAAATGCAGAAATTCCTTTTATTTTGAGGTAAAAAGGCTGAAATTCCCTTTATTTGGGGGCAAAAAGTCAAAAATTTCCCTTATATTGGGGCAAAATTGCAGAAATTTTACTTATTTCAGGGTAATAAGTCAGAAATTCATCGTATTTTGGGGCAAAAAAGACAGAAATTCCCTTTGTTTCGTGGGAAACGACAGAAATTCCACTTATTTAGAGGCAACAAGGCAGAAATTTCCCTTTTTTTTGGAGCAAAAATGAAGAAATTTCCCTTTTATATGGCAAAAAGGTATGCATTCCCCTTATTTTCGGGCAAAAAGGCAGAAATTCCCCGTATTCTGGACGAAATTGCAGAAATTCCCCTAAATGTGGGGCAAAAAGGCAGAAATTCCCTATATGTTGGGGCAAAATAACAGAAATACTCTTATTTTGGGGCAAAACTCAGAAATTCCACTTATTTTGGAGCGAAATTGCTTAAATTTCACTTATTTCAGGAAAAAAAGGCAGAAATTTTTCATTTTTGGGGCAAAAAGGCAGAAATTCCTAATATTTTGTGGCAAAAATGCAGAAATTTCCCTTATTTTGAAGTAAAAAGGCTGAATTTCCCCTTATTTGGTGGCAAAAAGGCAGAAATTTCCTTTATTTTGGGGCAAAATTGCAGAAATTTCACTTATTTCAGGGTAATAAGTCAGAAATTCCCCATATTTAGAGCAAAAAAGACAGAAATTCCCTTTGTTTTTGGGGGTAAAAGACAGAAATTCCACTTATTTAGAGGCAAAAAGGCAGAAATTCCCCTTATTTTGGAGCAAAAATGAAGAAATTTCCCTTATATATGGCAAAAAGGTATGCATTCCCATTTATTTCAGGCACAAAGGAAGAAATTCCCCGTATTTTGGAGCAAAATTGCAGAAATTCCCCTAATTGTGGGGCAAAAATGCAGAAATTCCCTATATGTTGGGGCAAAAAGACAGAAATTCTCCTTATTTTGGGGCAAAACTCAAAACTTCCACTTATTTTGTGGGAAAATTGCAGAAATTTCACTTATTTCAGGGAAAAAAGGCAGAAATTTTTTTTATTTTGGGACAAAAAGGCAGAAATTCCTAATTATTTGTGGCAAAAATGCAGAAATTCCCCTTATTTTGAGGTAAAAAGGCTGAAATTCCCCTTATTTGGGGGCATAAAGGCAGAAATTTCCCTTATTTTGGAGAAAAATTGCAGAAATTTCACTTATTTCAGGATAGTAAGTCAGAAATTCCCCGTATTTTGGGGCAAAAAAGACAGAAATTCTCTTTCTTTTGGGAGAGAAATACAGAAATTTCACTTTTTTAGAGGCAAAAAGGCAGAAATTCCCATTATTTTGGAGCAAAAATGAAAAAATTTCACTTTTTTAAGGCAAAAAGGTATGCATTCCTTTTATTTTCGGGCAAAAATGCAAAAATTTCCCGTATTTTGGATTTAAATTGCAGAAAATCCCCTAATTTTGGGGTAAAATGCAGAAATTCCCTTTATTTTGGGCAAAAATCAGAAATTCCCCTTATTTTGGGGCAAAATTCCAGAAATTTCCTTTATTTGGGGCAAAATTGCAGAAATTTACCTAATTTTGGGGCAAAATTGCAGAAATTGCCCTTATTTGGGGCAAAATTGCAGTAATTTCACATATTTTCAGGTAAAAATGCTGAAATTTTCTTTATTTTGCGGCAAAAAAGGAGAAATTCCCCTTATTTTGGGGCAAAATTGCAGAAAATTTCCTTATTATGGGTCAAAAAGGCAGAAATTTCGTAAATTTTGTTGCAAAAATTCACAAATTCCCCTTATTTTGATGTAAAAATGCTGAAATTCCCTTTATTTGGAGGCAAAAAGGCAGAAATTCCCTATATGTTGGGGAAAAAAGACAGAAATTCACCTTATTTTGGGGCAAAACTCAAAAATTCCACTTATTTTGGGGCAAAATTGCAGAAATTTCAATTATTTCAGGGAAAAAAGGCAGAAATTTTCTTTATTTTCGGGCAAAGAGGCAGAAATTCTTAATATTTTGTGGCAAAAATGCAGAAATTCCCCTTATTTTGAAGTAAAAAGGCTGAAATTCCCCTTATTTGGGGACAAAAAGGCAGAAATTTCCCTTATTTTGGGGCAAAATTGCAGAAATTTCACTTATTTCAGGGTAATAAGTCAGAAATTTCTCTTATTATGGGGCAAAAAAGGCAGAAATTCCTTTTTCTTTTGGGTGAAAAAGACAGAAATTCCACTTATTTAGAGGCAAAAAGGCAGAAATTCCCCTTATTTTGAAGCAAAAATGAAGAAATTTCCTTTTTTAGGACAAAAAGATATGCATTCCCCTTATTTTCGGGCAAAAAGGCAGAAATTACCCGAATTTTGGAGCAAAATTGCAGAAGTTCCCCTAATTGTGGGGCAAAAAGGCAGAAATTCCCTATATGTTGGGGCAAAAAGACAGAAATTCTCCTTATTTTGGGGCAAAACTCAGAAATTCCACTTATTTTGGGACAAAATTGCAGAAATTTCACTTATTTCAGGGAAAAAAGGCAAAAATTTTCTTTATTTTGGGGCAAAAAGGCAGAAATTCCTAATATTTTGTGGCAAAAATGCAGTAATTCCCCTTATTTTGAGGTAAAAAGGCTGAAATTCCCCTTATTTGGGGGCAAAAAGGCAGAAATTTCCCTTATTTTGGGGCAAAATTGCAGAAATTCTTCTAATTTTGGGGCAAAAGGCAGAAATTCCCTTTATTTTGAGGCAAAAATCAGAATTTCCACTTAATTTGGGCAAAATTCCAGAAATTTTCTTTATTTTGGGGCAAAATTGCAGAAATTTACCTTATTTTGGGGCAAAATTGCAGAAATTTCTCTTATTTGGGGCAAAATTGCAGAAATTTCACTTATTTTCAGGTAAAAAGGCTGAAATTTCCTTTATTTTGGGGCAAAAAAAGAGAAATTCCCATTATTTTGGGGCAAAATTGCAGAAATTTTCCTTATTTTGTGGCAAAAAATGCAGAAATTACGTATATTTTGTGGCAAAAAGGCAGAAATTTCCCTTATTTTGAGGTAATAAGGTTGAAATTCCCCTTATTTTGGGGCAAAGAGGCAGAAATTCCCCTTATTTTGGGGTAAAATTGCAGAAATTTCAAATATTTCAGGGCAAAATGGCAGAAATTCCCCTTATTTTGGGACAAAAAGATGAAATCCCTAATTTTTGGCTAAAATTGAAGAAATTTCACTTATTTCAGGACAAAAAGGCAGAAATTCCAATTAATTTCGAGCAAAAAGGCAGAAATGACACGTATTTTGAAGCAAAATTGCAGAAATTCCTTTAATATTGGTGCAAAAATGCAGAAATTCCCTTTAATTTGGGGCAAAAAGGTAGAAATTCTCCATATTTTGGTGCAAAAATCAGAAATTTTTCTTATTTTGAGGTAAAATGCTGAAATTCCCCATATTTTGGGGCAAAAGGCAGAAATTTCCCTTATTTTGGGGCAAATTTGCAGAAATTTCACTTATTTCAGGGTAATAAGTCAGAAATTTTCCTTATTTTGGGGCAAAAAAGACAGAAATTCCCTTTGTTTTGGGGGAAACAGACAGAAATTCCACTTATTTAGAGGCAAAAAGGCAAAAGTTCCCCTTATTTGGAGCAAAAATGAAGAAATCCCTTTTTTATGGCAAAAAGGTCTGCATTCTTCTTATTTCGGACAAAAAGGCAGAAATTCCCCATATTTTTAGGCAAAAGGCCGAAATTCCCCTTATTTTGAGGCAAAATTTCAGAAATTTCCCTAATTGTGTGGCAAAAAACAGAAATTCCTATTATTTTGGGGCAAAATTGCAGAAATTTCCTTTTTTATGGGAAAAAATTGCAGAAATTTCCCTTATTTTAGGGCAAAATTGCAGAAATTTCATTAATTGTGGGGCAAAAAGCAGAAATTCTCCTTATTTTGGGGCAAAAGTCAGAAATTCCACTTATTTTGGGGCAAAATTCAAGAAATTTCTCTTATTTTGGGTCAAAATTGCAGGAATTTCACATATTTTGGGGCAAAATTGCAGAAATTTCACTTATTTCAGGGAAAAAAGGCAGAAATTTTCCCTATTTTGGGGCGAAAAGGCAGAAATTCCTAATATTTTGTGGCAAAAATGCAGAGATTCCCCTTATTTTGAGGTAAAAAGGCTGAAATTCCCCTTATTTGGGGGCAAAAAGGCAGAAATTTCCCTTATTTTGGGGCAAAATTGCAGAAATTCCCCTAATTTTGGGGCAAAATGCAGATTCCCTTTATTTTGAGGCAAAAATCAGAATTTCCACTTAATTTGGGCAAAATTCCAGAAATTTTCTTTATTTTGGGGCAAAATTGCAGAAATTTACCTTATTTTGGGGCAAAATTGCAGAAATTTCTCTTATTTGTGGCAAAATTGCAGAAATTTCACTTATTTTCAGGTAAAAAGGCTGAAATTTCCTTAATTTTGGGGCAAAAAGGGAGAAATTCCCATTATTTTGGGGCAAAATTGCAGAAATTTAACTTATTTTGTGTCAAAAAATGCAGAAATTTCGTATATTTTGTGGCAAAAAGGCAGAAATTTCCCTTATTTTGAGGTAATAAGGTTGAAATTCCCCTTATTTTGGGGCAAAGAGGCAGAAATTCCCCTTATTTTGGGGTAAAATTGCAGAAATTTCAAATATTTCAGGGCAAAATGGCAGAAATTCCCCTTATTTTGGGACAAAAAGATGAAATCCCTAATTTTTGGCTAAAATTGAAGAAATTTCACTTATTTCAGGACAAAAAGGCAGAAATTCCAATTAATTTCGAGCAAAAAGGCAGAAATGACACGTATTTTGAAGCAAAATTGCAGAAATTCCTTTAATATTGGTGCAAAAATGCAGAAATTCCCTTTAATTTGGGGCAAAAAGGCAGAAATTCTCCATATTTGGGTGCAAAAATCAGAAATTTCCCTTATTTTGAGGTAAAATGCTGAAATTCCCCATATTTTGGGGCAAAAGGCAGAAATTTCCCTTATTTTGGGGCAAATTTGAAGAAATTTCATTTATTTCAGGGTAATAAGTCAGAAATTTTCGTAATTTTGGGGCAGAAAAGACAGAAATTCCCTTTGTTTTGGGGGAAAAAGACTGAAAATCCACTTATTTAGAGGTAAAAAGGCAAAAGTTCCCCTTATTTGGAGCAAAAATGAAGAAATCCCGTTTTTATGGCAAAAAGGTCTGCATTCTTCTTATTTTCGGACAAAAAGGCAGAAATTCCCCATATTTTTGGGCAAAAGGCCGAAATTCCCCTTATTTTGAGGCAAAATTTCAGAAATTTCCCTAATTGTGGGGCAAAAAAAAGAAGTTCCTATTATTTTGGGGCAAAATTGCAGAAATTTCCTTTATTATGGAAAAAAATTGCAGAAATTTCCCTTATTTTAGGGCAAAATTGCACAAATTTCATTAATTGTGGGGCAAAAAGCAGAAATTCTCCTTATTTTGGGGCAAAAGTCAGAAATTCCACTTATTTTGGGGCAAAATTCAAGAAATTTCTCTTATTTTGGGTCAAAATTGCAGAAATTTCACTTATTTTGGGGCAAAATTGCAGAAATTTCACTTATTTCAGGGAAAAAAGGCAGAAAATTTCCCTATTTTGGGGCGAAAAGGCAGAAATTCCTAATATTTTGTCGCAAAAATGCAGAAATTCCCCTTATTTTGAGGTAAAAAGGCTGAAATTCCCCTTATTTGGGGGCAAAAAGGCAGAAATTTCCTTTATTTTGGGGCAAAATTCTAGAAATTTCACTTATTTCAGGGTAGTAAGTCAGATATTCCTATTATTTTGGGGCAAAAAATTCAGAAATTCCCTTTGTTTTGGGGGAAAAAGACAGAAATTCCACTTATTTAGAGGCAAAAAAGCAGAAATTCCCCTTATTTTGGAGCAAAAATAAAGAAATTTCTCTCTATTATGGCAAAAACGTATGCATTCTTCTTGTTTTCGGGCCAAAATGCAAAAATTCCCCATATTTTGTGGCAAAAGGCAGAAATTTCCCTTATTTTGGGGCAAAATTGCAGAAATTTCACTTATTTCAGGGAAAAAAGGCAGAAATTTTCCTTATTTTGGGGCGAAAAGGCAGAAATTCCTAATATTTTGTGGCAAAAATGCAGAAATTCCTCTTATTTTGAGGTAAAAGGGCTGAAATTTCCCTTATTTGGGGGCAAAAAGGCAGAAATTTCCCTTATTTTGGAGCAAAATTGCAGAAATTTCACTTATTTCAGGGTAGTAAGTCAGAAACTCCCCTTATTTTGGGGCAAAAAAGACAGAAATTCTTCTTATTTTGGGGCAAAATTCTAGAAATTTTTTTTATTTTGGGGCAAAATTGCAGGAATTTACCTTATTTTGGGGCAAAATTGCAGAAATTTCTCTTATTTGGGGCAAAATTGCAGAAATTTCACTTATTTTCAGGTAAAAAGGCTGAAATTTCCTTTATTTTGGGGCAAAAAGGGAGAAATTCCCATTATTTTGGGGCAAAATTGCAGAAATTTAACTTATTTTGGGGCAAAAAGGCAGAAAATCCGTATATTTTGTGGCAAAAAGGCAGAAATTTCCCTTATTTTGAGGTAATAAGGTTGAAATTCCCCTTATTTTGGGGCAAAAAGGCAGAAATTCCCCTTATTTTGGGGTAAAATTGAAGAAATTTCAAATATTTCAGGGCAAAATGTCAGAAATTCCCCTTATTTTGGCGCAAAAAGATGAAATCGCTAATTTTTGGCTAAAATTGAAGAAATTTCACATATTTCGAGACAAAAAGGCAAAAATTCCAATTAATTTCGGGCAAAAACACAGAAATGACCCGTACTTTGGAGCAAAATTGCAGAAATTCCCTTTATATTGGTGCAAAAATGCAGAAATTCCCTTTATTTTGGGATAAAAAGGAAGAAATTCTCCATATTTTGGTGCAAAAATCAGAAATTTCCTTTATTTTGAGGTAAAATGCTGAAATTACCCATATTTTGGGGCAAAAGGCAGAAATTTCCCTTATTTTGGGGCAAATTTGCAGGAATTTCACTTATTTCAGGGTAATAAGTCAGAAATTTTCTTTATTTTGTGGCAAAAAAGGGAGAAATTTTTTTTGTTTGGTGGAAAAAGACAGAAATTCCACTTATTTAGAGGCAAAAAGGCAAATGTTCGACTTATTTTGGAGCAAAAATGAAGTAATTTCCCATTTCTTTGGCAAAAAGGTATGCATTCTTCTTATTTTCGTACAAAAAGGGAGAAATTCCCCATATTTCGGGGCAAAAAGCAGAAATTCCCCTTATTTTGGGGCAAAATTGCAGAAATTTCCCTAATTGTGGGGAAAAAACAGAAATTCCCCTTATTTTGGGGCAAAATTGCAGAAATTTATCTTATTATGGAGAAAATTGCAGAAATTTTCCTTATTTTAGGGCAAAATTGCAGAAATTTCACTAATTGTGGGGCAAAAAAACAGAAATTCTCCTTATTTTTGGACAAAACACAGAAATTCCACTTATTTTGGGGCAAAATTCTAAAAATTTCCCTTATTTTGGGGCAAAATTGCAGAAATTTTACTTATTTTGGGGCAAAATTGCAGAGATTTCACTTAATTCAGGGAAAAAAGGCAGAAATTTTCCTTATTTTGGGGCAAAAAGGCAGAAATTCCTAATATTTTGTGCCAAAATTCAGAAATTCCCCTTATTTTGAGGTAAAAAGTCTGAAATTCCCTTTATTTGGGGGCAAAAAGGCAGAAATTTCCCTTACTTTGGGGCAAAATTGCAGAAATTTCAATTATTTCATGGAAAAAAGGCAGAAATTTTCTTTATTTTGGGGCAAAAAGGCAGAAATTACTAATATTTTGTGGCAAAAATGAAGAAATTCCCCTTATTTTGAAGTAAAAAGGCTGAAATTCCTTTTATTTGTGGGCAAAAAGGCAGAAATTTCCCTTATTTTGGGGCAAAATTGCAGAAATTTCACTTATTTCAGGGTAATAAGTCAGAAATTCCTCTTATTTTGGGGCAAAAAAGGCAGAAATTCCCTTTCTTTTGGGTGAAAAGACAGAAATTCCACTTATTTAGAGGCAAAAAGGGAGAAATTCCCCTTATTTTGAAGCAAAAATGAAGAAATTTCCCTTTTTTATGGCAAAAAGTATACATTCCCCTTATTTTAGGACAAAAAGGCAGAAATTCCTCGTATTTTGGAGCAAAATTGCAGAAGTTCCCCTAATTGTGGGGCAAAAAGGCCGAAATTCCCTATATGTTGTGGCAAAAAGACAGAAATTCTCCTTATTTAGGGGCAAAACTCAGAAATTCCACTTATTTTGGGGCAAAATTGCAGAAATTTCACTTATTTCAGGGAAAAAAAGGCAGAAATTTTCCTTATTTTGGGGCGAAAAGGCAGAAATTCCTAATATTTTGTGGCAAAAATGTAGAAATTCCCTTATTTTGAGGTAAAAAGGCTGAAATTCCTCTTATTTGGGGGCAAAAAGGCAGAAATTTCCCTTATTTTGGAGCAAAATTGCAGAAATTTCACTTATTTCTGTGTAGTAAGTCAGAAATTCCCCTTATTTTGGGGCAAAAAAGACGGAAATTCTCTTTATTTTGGATCAAATTTCTAGAAATTTTCTTTATTTTGGGGCAAAATTGCAGGAATTTACCTTATTTTGAGGCAAAATTGCAGAAATTTCTCTTATTTGGGGCAAAATTGCAGAAATTTCACTTATTTTCAAGTAAAAATGCAGAAATTTCCTTTATTTTGGGGCAAAAAGGGAGAAATTCCCCATATTTTGGGGCAAAATTGCTGAAATTTTCTTTATTTTGGGGCAAAAAGGCAGAAAATCTGTATATTTTGTTGCAAAAGGGCAGAAATTTCCCTTATTTTGAGGTAATAAGGTTGAAATTCCCCTTATTTTGGGGCAAAAAGGCAGAAATTCCTCTTATTTTGGGGTAAAATTGAAGAAATTTCAAATATTTCAGGGCAAAATGTCAGAAATTCCACTTATTTTGGCGCAAAAAGATGAAATCCCTAATTTTTGGCTAAAATTGAAGAAATTTCACTTATTTCGGGACAAAAAGGCAAAAATTCCAATTAATTTCGGGCAAAAAGGCAGAAATGACCAGTACTTTGGAGCAAAATTGCAGAAATTCCTTTTATATTGGTGCAAAAATGCAGGAATTCCCTTTATTTTTGGGCAATAAGGCAGAAATTCTCCATATTTTGGTGCAAAAATCAGAAATTTCCCTTATTTTGAGGTAAAATGCTGAAATTACCCATATTTTGGGGCAAAAGGCAGAAATTTCCCTTATTTTTGGGCAAATTTGCAGAAATTTTACTTATTTCAGGGTAATAAGTCAGAAATTTTCCTTATTTTGTGGCAAAAAAGAGAGAAATTTTCTTTGTTTGGGGGAAAAAGACAGAAATTCCACTTATTTAGAGGCAAAAAGGCAAATGTTCCACTTAGTTTGGAGCAAAAATGAAGAAATTTCCCTTTTCTATGTCAAAAAGGTATGCATTCTTCTTATTTTCGGACAAAAAGGCAGAAATTCTTCATATTTTGTGGCAAAAAGCAGAAATTCCCCTTATGTTGGGGCAAAATTGCAGAAATTTTCCTAATTGTGAGGCAAAAAACAGAAATTCCCCTTATTTTGGCGCAAAATTGCAGAAATTTCCCTTATTATGAGGAAAATTGCAGAAATTTTCCTTATTTTAGGGCAAAATTGCAGAAATTTCACTAATTGTGGGGCAAAAAGGCAGAAATTCTCCTTATTTTTGGGCAAAACACAGAAATTCCACTTATTTTGGGGCAAAATTCTAGAAATTTCTCTTATTTTGGGGCAAAATTGCAGAAATTTCACTTATTTTGGAATAAAATTGCAGAAATTTCACTTAATTCAGGGAAAAAAAGCAGAAATTTTCCTTTTTTTGGGGCAAAAAGGCAGAAATTCCTAATATTTTGTGCCAAAATTCAGAAATTCCCCTTATTTTGAGGTAAAAAGGCTGAAATTCCCCTTATTTGGGGGCAAAAAGGCAGAATTTTCCCTTATTTTGGGGCGAAATTGCAGAAATTTTACTTATTTCAGAGTAATAAGTCAGAAATTTTTCTTTTTTTGGGGCAAAAAAGACAGAAATTCCCTTTTTTGGGGGGGAAAAAGACAGAAATTCCAGTTATTTAGAGGCAAAAAGGCAGAAATTCCCCTTATTTTGGAGCAAAAATGAAGAAATTGCCCTTTTTAATAGCAAAATGGTATGCATTCCCCTTATTTTCGGGCAAAAAAGCAGAAATTTCCCGTATTTTGGAGCAAAATTGCAGAATTTCCCCTAATTTTGGGGCAATCGGCAGAAATTCCCTTTATTTTGGGGCAAAAATCAGAAATTCCCCTTACTTTGGGGCAAAATTCCAGAAATTTTCTTTATTTTGGGGCAAAATTGCAGGAATTTACCTTATTTTGGGGCAAAATTGCAGAAATTTCTCTTATTTGGGGCAAAATTTCAGAAATTTCACTTATTTTCATGTAAAAAGGCTGAAATTTCCTTTATTTAGGGGCAAAAAGAAAGAAATTCCCATTATTTTGGGTCAAAATTGCAGAAATTTTCCTTATTTTGAAGCAAAAAGGCAGCAATTCCTTATATTTGTGGCAAAAAGGCAGAAATTTCCCTTATTTTGAGGTAATAAGGTTGAAATTCCCCTAATTTTGGGGCAAAAAGGCAGAAATTCCCCTTATTTTGAGGTAAAATTGCAGAAATTTCAAATATTTCAGGGAAAAATCGCAGAAATTCCTCTTATTTTAAAGCAAAAAGATGAAATCCCTAATTTTTGGCTAAAATTGAAGAAATTTCACTTATTTCGGGACAAAAAGGCAGAAATTCCAATTAATTTCGGGCAAAAAGGCAAAAATGACCCGTATTTTGGAGCAAAATTGCAGAAATTCTCCTAATATTGGTGCAAAAATGCAGAAATTCCCTTTATTTTGGGGCAAAAAGGCAGAAATTCTCCATATTTTGGTGCAAAAATCAGAAATTTTTTTTATTTTGAGGTTAAATGCTGAAAGTCCCCATATTTTGGGGCAAAAGGCAGAAATTTCCCTTATTTTGGGGAAATTTGTAGAAATTTCACTTATTTCAGGATAATAAGACAGAATTTTTTTATTTTGGGGCAAAAAAGACAGAAATTCCCTTTGTTTTGGGGAAAAAAGACAGAAATTCCACTTATTTAGAGGCAAATAGGCAAAAATTCCCCTAATTTTGGAGCAAAAATGAAGAAATTTCCATTTTATATGGCAAAAAGGTATGCATTCCCCTTATTTTCGGGCAAAAAGGCAGAAATTCCCCGTATTTTGGAGCAAAATTGCAGAAATTCCCCTAATTTTGGGGCAAAAGGCAGAAATTCCCTTTATTTTGGGGCAAAAATCAGAAATTCCCCTTATTTTGGAGCAAAAAAGTCAGAAATTCCCTTTGTTTTGGGGGAAAAAGACAGAAATTCCACTTATTTAGAGGCAAAAAGGCAGAAATTCCCCTTATTTTGGAGCAAAAATTAAGAAATTTCCCTTTTTAATGGCAAAAAGGTATGCATTCCCCGTATTTTCGGGCAAAAAGACAGAAATTCTCTGTATTTTGGAGCAAAATTTCAAAAATTCCTCTAATTTTGGGGCAAAAGGCAGAAATTCCCTTTATTTTGGGGCAAAACTCAGTAATTCCACTTATTTTGGGGCAAAATTGCAGAAATTTTACTTATTTCAGGGAAAAAAGGCAGAAATTTTTCTTATTTTGGGGCAAAAAGGCAGAAATTCCTAATATTTTGTGGCAAAAATGCAGAAATTCCCCTTATTTTGAGGTAAAAAGACTGAAATTCTTCTTATTTGGGGGCAAAAAGGTAGAAATTTCCCTTATTTTGGGGCAAAATTGCAGAAATTTCACTTATTTAGGGTAATAAGTCAGAAATTCCCCTTATTTTTGAGAAAAAAGTCAGAAATTCCTTTTGTTTTGGGAGAAAAAGACAGAAATTCCACTTATTTAGAGGCAAAAAGGCAGAAATTTCTCTTATTTTGGAGCAAAAATAAAGAAATTTCCCTTTTTTATGGCAAAAAGGTATGCATTCCCCTTATTATCGGGCAAAGAGGCAGAAATTCCCCGTATTTTGGAGCAAAATTGCAAAAATTTCCCTAATTTTAGGGCAAAAGGCAGAAATTTCCTTTATTTTTGGGCAAAAATCAGAAATTCCCATTATTTTGGGGCAAAATTCCAGAAATTTTCTTTATTTTGGAGCAAAATTGCAGGAATTTACCTTATTTTGGGGCAAAATTGAAGAAATTTCTCTTATTTGGTGCAAAATTGCAGAAATTTCACTTATTTTCATGTAAAAAGGCTGAAATTTCCAGTATTTTGGGGCAAAAAGGGAGAAATTCCCCTTATTTTGGGTCAAAATTGCAGAAATTTTCCTTATTTTGGGGAAAAAGGCAGAAATTCCGTATATTTTGTGCCAAAAAGGCAGAAATTTCCCTTATTTTGAGGTAATAAGGTTGAAATTCCCCTTATTTTGGGGCAATAAGGCAGAAATTCCCCTTATTTTGGGGTAATATTGCAAAATTTCAAATATTTCAGGGCAAAATGGCAGAAATTCCTCTTATTTTAAGGCAAAAAGATGAAATCACTAATTTTTGGGAAAAATTAAAGAAATTTCACTTATTTTGGGACAAAAAGGCAGAAATTCCAATTAATTTCGGGCAAAAAGACAGAAATGACCCGTATTTTGGAGCAAAATTGCAGAAATTCCCCTAATATTGGTGCAAAAATGCAGAAATTCCCTTTATTTTGGGGCAAAAAGGCAGAAATTCTCCATATTTTGGTGCAAAAATCAGAAATTTTCCTTATTTTGAGGTAAAATGCTGAAAGTCCCCATATTTTGGGGCAAAAGGCAGAAATTTCTCTTATTTTGGGGCAAATTTGCAGAAAGTTCACTTATTTCAGGATAATAAGTCAGAAATTTTCCTTATTTTGGGGCAAAAAAGACAGAAATTCCCTTTGTTTTGGGGAAAAAAGACAGAAATTCCACTTATTTAGAGGCAAAAAGGCAAAAATTCCCCTTATTTTGGAGCAAAAATGAAGAAATTTCCCTTTTATATGGCAAAAAGGTATGCATTCCCCTTACTTTCGGGCAAAAAGGCAGAAATTCTCCATATTTTGGTGCAAAAATCAGAAATTTCCCTTATTTTGAGGTAAAATGCTGAAAGTCCCCATATTTTGGGGCAAAAGGCAGAAATTTCTTTTATTTTGGGGCAAATTTGCAGAAATTTCACTTATTTAAGGGTAATAAGTCAGAAAGTTTCTTTATATTGGGGCAAAAAAGACAGAAATTTCCTTTGTTTTGGGGGAAAAACACAGAAATTCCACTTATTTAGAGGCAAAAAGGCAGAAATTCCCCTTATTTTGGAGCAAAAATTAAGAAATTTCTCTTTTTTATGGCAAAAAGGTATGCATTCCCCGTATTTTCGGGCAAAAAGGCAGAAATTCTCTGTATTTTGGAGCAAAATTGCAAAAATTCCTCTAATTTTGGGGCAAAAGGCAGAAATTCCCTTTATTTTGGGGCAAAACTCAGAAATTTCACTTATTTTGGGGCAAAACTGCAGGAATTTTACTTATTTCAGGGAAAAAAGGCAGAAATTTTCCTTATTTTGGGGCAAAAAGGCAGAAATTCCTAATATTTTGTGGCAAAAATGCAGAAATTCCCCTTATTTTGAGGTAAAAAGACTGAAATTCCCCTTATTTGCGGGCAAAAAGGCAGAAATTTCCCTTATTTTGGGGCAAAATTGCAGAAATTTCACTTATTTAGGGTAATAAGTCAGAAATTCCCCTTATTTTTGAGAAAAAAGTCAGAAATTCCTTTTGTTGTGGGAGAAAAAGACAGAAATTCCACTTATTTAGAGGCAAAAAGGCAGAAATTTCTCTTATTTTGGAGCAAAAATAAAGAAATTTCCCTTTTTTATGGCAAAAAGGTATGCATTCCCCTTATTATCGGGCAAAGAGGCAGAAATTCCCCGTATTTTGGAGCAAAATTGCAAAAATTTCCCTAATTTTAGGGCAAAAGGCAGAAATTTCCTTTATTTTTGGGCAAAAATCAGAAATTCCCATTATTTTGGGGCAAAATTCCAGAAATTTTCTTTATTTTGGAGCAAAATTGCAGGAATTTACCTTATTTTGGGGCAAAATTGAAGAAATTTCTCTTATTTGGGGCAAAATTGCAGAAATTTCACTTATTTTCATGTAAAAAGGCGGAAATTTCCAGTATTTTGGGGCAAAAAGGGAGAAATTCCCCTTATTTTGGGTCAAAATTGCAGAAATTTTCCTTATTTTGGGGAAAAAGGCAGAAATTCCGTATATTTTGTGCCAAAAAGGCAGAAATTTCCCTTATTTTGAGGTAATAAGGTTGAAATTCCCCTTATTTTGGGGCAATAAGGCAGAAATTCCCCTTATTTTGGGGTAATATTGCAAAATTTCAAATATTTCAGGGCAAAATGGCAGAAATTCCTCTTATTTTAAGGCAAAAAGATGAAATCACTAATTTTTGGGAAAAATTAAAGAAATTTCACTTATTTTGGGACAAAAAGGCAGAAATTCCAATTAATTTCGGGCAAAAAGACAGAAATGACCCGTATTTTGGAGCAAAATTGCAGAAATTAACCTAATATTGGTGCAAAAATGCAGAAATTCCCTTTATTTTGGGGCAAAAAGGCAGAAATTCTCCATATTTTGGTGCAAAAATCAGAAATTTTCCTTATTTTGAGGTAAAATGCTGAAAGTCCCCATATTTTGGGGCAAAAGGCAGAAATTTCTCTTATTTTGGGGCAAATTTGCAGAAAGTTCACTTATTTCAGGATAATAAGTCAGAAATTTTCCTTATTTTGGGGCAAAAAAGACAGAAATTCCCTTTGTTTTGGGAAAAAAAGACAGAAATTCCACTTATTTAGAGGCAAAAAGGCAAAAATTCCCCTTATTTTGGAGCAAAAATGAAGAAATTTCCCTTTTATATGGCAAAAAGGTATGCATTCCCCTTACTTTCGGGCAAAAAGGCAGAAATTCCCCGTATTTTGGAGGAAAATTGCAGAAATTCCCCTAATTTTGGGGCAAAAGGCAGAAATTCCCTTTATTTTGGGGCAAAAATCAGAAATTCCCCTTATTTTAGAGCAAAAATGTCAGAAATTCCATTTGTTTTGGGGGAAAAAGACAGAAATTCCACTTATTTAGAGGCAAAAAGGCAGAAATTCCCCTTATTTTGGAGCAAAAATTAAGAAATTTCTCTTTTTTATGGCAAAAAGGTATGCATTCCCCGTATTTTCGGGCAAAAAGGCAGAAATTCTCTGTATTTTGGAGCAAAATTGCAAAAATTCCTCTAATTTTGGGGCAAAAGGCAGAAATTCCCTTTATTTTGGGGCAAAACTCAGAAATTCCACTTATTTTTGGGCAAAACTGCAGAAATTTTACTTATTTCAGGGGAAAAAGGCAGAAATTTTCCTTATTTTGGGGCAAAAAGGCAGAAATTCCTAATATTTTGTGGCAAAAATGCAGAAATTCCCCTTATTTTGAGGTAAAAAGACTGAAATTCCCCTTAATTGGGGGCAAAAAGGCAGAAATTTCCCTTATTTTGGGGCAAAATTGCAGAAATTTCACTTATTTAGGGTAATAAGTCAGAAATTCCCCTTATTTTTTAGAAAAATCAGAAATTCCTTTTGTTGTGGGAGAAAAAGACAGAAATTCCACTTATTTAGAGGCAAAAAGGCAGAAATTTCTCTTATTTTGGAGCAAAAATAAAGAAATTTCCCTTTTTTATGGCAAAAAGGTATGCATTCCCCTTATTTTCGGGCAAAGAGGCAGAAATTCCCCGTATTTTGGAGCAAAATTGCAAAAATTTCCCTAATTTTAGGGCAAAAGGCAGAAATTTCCTTTATTTTTGGGCAAAAATCAGAAATTCCCATTATTTTGGGGCAAAATTCCAGAAATTTTCTTTATTTTGGAGCAAAATTGCAGGAATTTACCTTATTTTGGGGCAAAATTGAAGAAATTTCTCTTATTTGGGGCAAAATTGCAGAAATTTCACTTATTTTCATGTAAAAAGGCTGAAATTTCCAGTATTTTGGGGCAAAAAGGGAGAAATTCCCCTTATTTTGGGTCAAAATTGCAGAAATTTTCCTTATTTTGGGGAAAAAGGCAGAAATTCCGTATATTTTGTGGCAAAAATGCAAAAATTTCCCTTATTTTGAGGTAAGAAGGTTGAAATTCCTCTTATTTTGGGGCAATAAGGCAGAAATTCTCCTTATTTTGGGGTAATATTGCAAAATGTCAAATATTTCAGGGCAAAATGGCAGAAATTCCTCTTATTTTAAGGCAAAAATATGAAATCCCTAATTTTTGGGAAAAATTGAAGAAATTTCACTTATTTCGGGACAAAAAGGCAGAAATTCCAATTAATTTCGGGCAAAAAGACAGAAATGACCCGTATTTTGGAGCAAAATATCAGAAATTCTCCTAATATTGGTGCAAAAATGCAGAAATTCCCTTTATTTTGGGGCAAAAAGGCAGAAATTCACCATATTTTGATGCAAAAATCAGATATTTCCCTTATTTTGAGGTAAAATGCTGAAAGTCCCCAAATTTTGGGGCAAAAGGCAGAAATTTCTCTTATTTTGGGGCAAATTTTCAGAAATTTCACTTATTTCAGGATAATAAGTCAGTAATTTTCCTTATTTTGGGGCAAAAAAGACAGAAATTCCCTTTGTTTTGGGGGAAAAATACAGAAATTCCACTTATTTAGAGGCAAAAAGGCAAAAATTCCTTTTATTTTGGAGCAAAAATGAAGAAATTTCCCTTTTATATGGCAAAAAGGTATGCATTCCCCTTATTTTCGGGCAAAAAGGCAGAAATTCCCCGTAATTTGGAGCAAAATTGCAGAAATTCCCCTAATTTTGGGGCAAAAGGCAGAAATTCCCTTTATTTTGGGGCAAAAATCAGAAATTCCTCTTATTTTGGGGCAAAATTTCAGAAATTATTTTTATTTTGTGGCATAATTGCTGTAATTTCACTTATTCCAGAAAAATGGCAGAAATTTCCTTATTTTGGGGCAAAAAGGCAGAAATTTCTTTTATTTTGGTACAAAATTGCAGAAATTTTTCTTATTTTGGGGCAAAAAGGCAGAAATTCCTCATATTTTGGGGCAAAAGGCAGAAATTCCTTTTATTTTGGGGCAAAATTGCAGAAATTTCCCTAATTGTGGGACAAAAAACAGAAATTCCCCTTATTTTGGGGCAAAATTGCAGAAATTTCACTTATTTCAGATAATAAGTCAGAAATTTTCCTTATTTTGGGGCAAAAAAAACAGTAATTCCCTTTGTTTTGGGGGAAAAAGACAGAAATTCCACTTATTTAGAGGCCAAAAAGCAGAAATTCCCCTTATTTTGGAGCAAAAATGAAGAGATTTCTTTTTTTTATGGCAAAAAGTTATGCATTCTTCTTATTTTCGGGTAAAAACGCAGAAATTTCCCATATTTTGGGGCAAAAGGCAGAAATTCCTTTTATTTTGGGGCAAAAAAGCACAAATTTCCCTTATTTTGGGGCAAAATTGCAGAAATTTCATTTATTTCAGGGCAAAAATTCAGAAATTCCTCTTATTTTGGGGCAAAAAGCAGAAATTTCTTTTATTATGGTACAAAATTGGAGAAATTTTCCTTATTTTGGAACAAAAAGGCAGAAATTCCTCATATTTTGGGACAAAAGGCAAAAATTCTTATTATTTTGAGGTAAAATGCAGAAATTCCCCTTATTTAAAGGTAAAATGCAGAAATTCCCCAAATATTGGGGGGAAATGCAGAAATTTCCTTTATTTTGGGGCTAAAAAATAGAAATTAACCGTATTTTGAAGCAAAATTGCAGAAATTCTCATAATTGTAAGGCAAAAAGGCAGAAACTCTCCTTATTTTGGGGCAAAAAGACAGAAAATCTCCTTTTTTCGGGAGCATAAAGTCAGAAATTCCCCTTATTTTGGGGCAAAATTGCAGAAATTTCCTTTACATTGGGGCAAAATTGCAGAAATTTCCCTTATTTTGGGGCAAAATTGCAGAAATTTCACTTATTTCAGAAAAAAGGTAGAAATTTTCTTATTTTGGGGCAAAAAGGCAGAAATTTCTTTATTTTGGTACAAAATTGGAGAATTTTTTCTTATTTTGGGGCAAAAAGGCAGAAATTCCCTATATATTGGGGCCAAAAGGCAGAAATTCCTTTTATTTTGATGTAAAAAGGCTGAAATTCCCCTTATTTTCGGGCAAAAAGTCAGAAATTCCCCCTTATTTTGGTGCAAAAAGACAGAAATTTCGTTTATTTTCGGAGGAAAAGGCAGAAATTGCACTTATTTTGAGTCAAAAGGCTGAAAAGCCCTTTATTTTGGGGCAAAAATGAAGCAATTTCCCTTTTTATTGCAAAAAGGTAAAGATTCCCTTTATTTTCGGGCAAAAAGGCAGAAATTCCCCATATTTTGGAGCAAAATTGCAGAAATTCCCCTAATTTTGGGGCAAAAAGGCAGAAATTCCCCTTATTTTGGGGTAAAACTGCAGAAATTTCACTTATTTCGCAGCAAAATGGCAGAAATTCTCCTTATTTTCGGCGAAAAAGGCAGAAATCCCTGTATTATGGAGCAAAATTGCAGAAATTCACCTAATTTTGGGGTAAAAAATACAGTAATTTTCTTTATTTTGGGGCAAAAAGGCAGAAATTCTCCTTATTTTGGAACAAAAGGCAGAAATTCCCCTTATTTTAAAACAAAATTGCAGAAATTTCCATTATTTGGGGGCAAAAAAATACAGAAATTCCCCTTATTTAGGGCAAAATTGCAGAAATTTCTCTTATTATGGTGAAAAATTGAAGAAATTTGTCTTATTTTAGGGCAAAATTGCAGAAATTTTACTTATTTCAGAGAAAAAATGCAAAAATTTTTCTTATTTTGGGGCAAAAAGGCAGAAATTACCATCATTTTGGGGCAAAAAGGCAGAAATTCACCTTATTTTGGGCTAAAATTGCAGAAATTTCACTTATTCCAGGGTAAAAAGGCAGAAATTTTTCTTATTTTGGGGCAAAAATGAAGAAATTTTTTTTTTATGGCAAAAAGGTATGCATTCCCCTTATTTTCGGGCAAAAAGGCAGAAATAACCCGTATTTTGGAGCAAAATTGCAGAAAGTCCTATAATTGTGGGGCAAAAAGGCAGAAAGTCTCCTTATTTTGGGGCAAAACTCAGAAATTCCACTTATTTTCGGGCAAAGTTCAAGAAATTTCCCTTATTTTAGGGCAAAACTGCAGAAATTTCACTTATTTTGGTGCAAAATTGCAGAAATTGCACTTATTTCAGGAGAAAAAAGGCAGAAATTTTTCTTATTTAGGACAAAAAGGCAGAAATTCCGAATATTTTCTGGCAAAAATGAAGAAATTCCTAATATTTTGTTGCAAAAATGCAGAAAATTTCCTTATTTTGAGGTTAAAAGGCTGAAATTCCCCTTATTTAGGGGCAAAAAGGCAGAAATTTCTATTATTTTGGGGCAAATTTGCAGAAATTTCACTTATTTCAGGGTAATAAGTCAGAAATTTTCCTTATTTTGGGGCAAAAAAGACAGAAATTCCTATTGTTTTGGGAGAAAAAGACAGAAATTCCACTTATTTAGAGGCAAAAAGGCAAAAGTTCCCCTTATTTTGAAACAAAAATGAAGAAATTTCTCTTTTTTATGGCAAAAAGTTATGCATTCTTCTTATTTTCAGACAAAAATGTAGAAATTCCTCAAATTTGGGGCAAAAGGCAGATATTCCCCATATTTTGGGGCAAAATTGCAGAAATTTCCCTAATTTTGGGGCAAAAAACAGAAATTCCCCTTATTTTGGGGCAAAATTGCAAAAATTTCCCTTATTATAGGGAAAAATTGCAGAAATTTCCCCTTTTTTTAGACCAAAATTGCAGAAATTTTACTAATTGTGGGGCAAAAAAAGAAAAATTCTCCTTATTTTGGGGCAAAACTCAGAAATTCCACTTATTTTGGGGCAAAATTGCAGAAATTTCTCTTATTATGGGGAAAATTGCAGAAATTTCCCTTATTTTAGGGCAAAATTGCGAAAATTTCACTTATTTCAGAGAAAAAAAGCAAAAATTTTTTTTATTTTGGGGCAAAAATGCAGAAATTCCCATTATTTGGGGGCAAAAATGCAGAAATTCACCGTATTTTGGGCTAAAATTGCAGAAAATTCAAATATTTCAGGGCAAAAAGGCAGAAATTTCCCTTATTTTAGGGCAAAAATGAAGAAATTTCCATTTTTTATGGCAAAAAGGTATGCATTACCCTTATTTTTGGGCAAAAAGGCAGAAATTCCTCGTATTTTGGAGAAAATTGAAGAAATTCTCCTAATTGTGGGGCAAAAAGGCAGAATTTCTTATTATTTTGGCGCAAAACTCAGAAATTCCACTTATTTTGAGGCAAAATTCCCGAAATTTCCCTTATTTTGGGGCAAAATTTAAGAAATTTCACTTATTTTGGGGCAAAATTGCAGAAAATGCACTTATTTCAGAGAAAAAAGGCAGAAATTTTCCTTATTTTGTGGCAAAAATGCAGAAATTCTTAATATTTTGTTGCAAAAATGCAGAAATTTCCCTTATTTTGAGGTAAAAAGGCTAAAATTCCTTTTCATTTGGGGGCAAAGAGGCAGAAATTTCCCTTATTTTGAGGAAAATTTGCAGAAATTTCACTTATTTCAGGGTAATAAGTCAGAAATTTTCTTTATTTTGGGGCAAAAAGAAAGAAATTCCCTTTGTTTTGAGGGAAAAAGACAGAAATTCCACTTATTTAGAGGCAAAAAGGCAAAAATTCCCATTATTTTGGAGCAAAAATGAAGAAATTTCCCTTTTTTATGACAAAAATGTATGCATTCTTCTTATTTTCGGACAAAAAGGCAGAAATTCCCCATATTTTGGGGCATAAGGCAGAAATTCCCTTTATTTTGGGGCAAAATTGCAGAAATTTCTCTAATTGTGGGGCAAAAAACAGAAATTCCACTTATTTTGGGGCAAAATTGCAGAAATTTCCCTTATTATGGGGAAAAATTGCAGAAATTTCCCTTATTTTAGGGCAACATTGCAGAAATTTCACTAATTGTGGGGCAAAAAGTCAGAAATTCTCCTTATTTTGGGGCAAAACTCAGAAATTCCACTTATTATGAGGCAAAATTCCAGAAATTTCCCTTATTTTGGGGCAAAATTGCAGAAATTTCACTTATTTCAGGGTAATAAGTCAGAAATTTTCCTTATTTTGGGGCAAAAAAGACAGAACTTCCCTTTGTTTTCGTGGAAAAAGACAGAAATTCCACTTCTTTAGAGGCAAAAAAGCAGAAATTCCCTTATTTTGAAGCAAAAATGAAGAGATTTCCCTTTTTTATAGCAAAAAGGTATGCATTCTTTCTATTTTTTGGCAAAAAGGCAAAAATTCCCCATATTTTGGGGCAAAAGGCAGAAATTCCCTTATTTTGAAGCAAAAATGAAGAGATTTCCCTTTTTATAGCAAAAAGGTATACATTCTTTCAATTTTTTGGCAAAAAGGCAATAATTCCCCATATTTTGGGGCAAAAGGCAGAAATTCCCTTATTTTGAAGCAAAAATGAAGAGATTTCCCTTTTTTATAGCAAAAAGGTATGCATTCTTTCTATTTTTTGGCAAAAAGGCAAAAATTCCCCATATTTTGGGGCAAAAAAGCAGAAATTCCCTTATTTTGAAGCAAAAATGAAGAGATTTCCCTTTTTTATAGCAAAAAGGTATGCATTCTTTCTATTTTTGGCAAAAAGGCAAAAATTCCCCATATTTTGGGGCAAAAGGCAGAAATTCCCCTTATTTTGGGGCAAAAAGGCACAAATTTCCCTTATTTTTGGGCAAAATTGCAGAAATTCCATTTATTTCAGGGCAAAAAATCAGAAAATCCTCATATTTTGGGGCAAAAAGCAGAAATTCTACTTATTTTGAGGTAAAATGCAGAAATTCCCCTTATTTAGAGGTAAAATGCAGAAATTCCCCAAATATTGGGGGAAAATGCAGAAATTCCCTTTATTTTGGGGCTAAAAGGCAGAAATTAAACGTATTTTGAAGCAAAATTGCAGAAATTCTCATAATTTTCGGGCAAAAAGGCATAAATTCTCCTTATTTTGGGGCAAAAAGACAGAAAATCTCCTATTTTCGGGAGCATAAAGTCAGAAATTCCCCTTATTTTGGGGCAAAATTGCAGAAATTTCCTTTACATTGGGGCAAAATTGCAGAAATTTCTTTTATTTTGGGGTAAAATTTCAGAAATTTCACTTATTTCAGAAAAAAGGCAGAAATTTTCTTATTTTGGGGCAAAAAGGCAGAAATTTATTTTGGTACAAAATTGCAGAAATTTTTCTTATTTTGGGGCAAAAAGGCAGAAATTCCCCATATTTTGGGGCAAAAAGTCAGAAATTCCCCTTATTTTGAGGTAAAAAGGCTGAAATTCCCCTTATTTTCGGGCATAAAATCAGAAATTCCCCTTATTTTTGTGCAAAAAGACAGAAATTTAATTTATTTTTGGAGAAAAGGCAGAAATTGCACTTATTTTTAGTCAAAAAGGCCGAAAATCCTTTTATTTTGGGGCAAAAATGAAGAAATTTCTTTTTTTTATGACAAAAAGGTAAACATTCCCTTTATTTTCGGGCAAAAAGGCAGAAATTCCCCATATTTTGGAGCAAAATTGCAGAAATTCCCCTAATTTTTGGGGCAAAAATGCAGAAATTCTCCTTATTTTGGGGCAAAACTCAAAAATTCCACTTATTTTGGGGCAAAATTGCAGAAATTTCTCTTATTATGGAGAAAAATTGAAGAAATTTCTATTATTATAAGGCAAAATTGCAGAAATTTCACTTATTTCAGAGAAAAAAAGCAAAAATTTTTTTTATTTTGGTTCAAAAAGGCAGAAATTCCCATTATTTTGGGGCAAAACTGCAGAAATTCACCTTATTTTGCGCTAAAATTGCAGAAATGTCACATATTTTAGGGCAAAAAGGCAGAAATTTCCCTTATTTCGGGGCAAAAATGTAGAAATTTCCCTTTTTTATGGCAAAAAGTTATGCATTCCCATTATTTTCGGGAAAAAAGGCAGAAATTACCCGTATTTTGGAGCAAAATTGCAGATATTCCCCTAATTGTGGGGCAAAAAGGCAGAAATTTTCCTTATTTTGTGGCAAAACTCAGAAATTGCACTTATTTTGGGGCAAAATTCTAGAAATTTCCCTTATTTTGAGGCAAAATTGCAGAAATTTCACTTATTTTGTGGCAAAATTGCAGAAATTTCACTTATTTGAGAAAAAAAGGCAGAAATTTTCCTTATTTTGGGGCAAAAAGGTAGAAATTTCTAATATTTTGTGGCAAAAATGCAGAAATTCCTAATATTTTGTTGCAAAAATGCAGAAATTTCCCTTATTTTGAGGTAAAAAGGCTAAAATTCCCATTATTTGGGGGCAAAAACGCAGAAATTTCCATTATTTTGCGGCAAATTTGCAGAAATTTCACTTATTTCAGGGTAATAAATCAGAAATTTTCATTATTTTGGGGCAAAAAAGACAGAAATTTCCATTGTTTTTGGGGAAAAAGACAGAAATTCCACTTATTTAGACACAAAAAGGCAAATGTTCCCCTTATTTTGGAGCAAAAATGAAGAAATTTCTCTTTTTTATGGCAAAAATATATGCATTCTTCTTATTTTCGGACAAAAAGTCAGAAATTCTCCATATTTTGGGGCAAAATGCAGAAATTCCCCTTATTTTGGGGCAAAATTGCAGAAATTTCCCTAATTGTGGGGCAAAAAACAGAAATTCCCCCTATTTTGGGGCAAAATTGCAGAAATTTTCCTTATTATGGGGAAAATTGCAGAAATTTCCCTTATTTTAGGGCAAAATTGCAGAAATTTCACTAATTGCGGGGCAAAAAGGCAGAAATTCTCCTTATTTTGGGGCAAAACTCAGAAATTCCACTTATTTTGGGGCAAAATTCTAGAAATTTCCCTTATTTTGGGGCAAAATTGCAGAAATTTTACTTATTTTGGGGCAAAATTGCAGAAATTGCACTTATTTCAGGGAAAAAAGGCAGAAATTTTCCTTATTTTTGGGCAAAAAGGCAGAAATTCTTAATATTTTGTGGCAAAAATGCAGAAATTCCTAATATTTTGTTGCAAAAATGCAGAAATTTCCCTTATTTTGACGTAAAAAGGCTGAAATTCCCCTTATTTAGGGGCAAAAAGGCAGAAATTTCTATTATTTTGGGGCAAATTTTCAGAAATTTCACTTATTTCAGGGTAATAAGTCAGAAATTTTCCTTATTTTGGGGCCAAAAAGACAGAAATTCCTTTTGTTTTGGGGGAAAAACACAGAGATTCCACTTATTTAGAGGCAAAAAGGCAAAATTTCCCCTTATTTTCGAGGAAAAATGAAGAAATTTCCCTTTTTTATGTCAAAAAGGTATGCATTCTTCTTATTTTTGGATAAAAGGGCATAAATTCCCCATATTTTTGGGCAAAAGGCAGAAATTCCTATTATTTTGGGGCAAAATTGCAGAAATTTCCATAATTGTGGGGCAAAAAAAATGCCCCTTATTTTGGGGCAAAATTGCAGAAATTTCCATTTTTATGGAGAAAAATTGCAGAAAATTCCCTTATTTTAGGGCAAAATTGCAGAAATTTCACTAATTGTGGGGCAAAATGCAGAAATTTCACTTATTTCAGGGAAAAAAGGCAGGAATTTTCCTTATTTTGGGGCAAAAAGGCAGAAATTCCTAATATTTTGTGCCAAAATTCAGAAATTTCCCTTATTTTGAGGTAAAAAGGCTGAAATTCTCTTTATTTGGTGGCAAAAAGGCAAAAATTTCCCTTATTTTGGGGCAAAATTGCAGAAATTTCACTTATTTCAGGGTAATAAGTCAGAAATGTTTCTTATTTTGGGGAAAAAAAGACAGAAATTCCCTTTGTTTTGGGTGAAAAAGACAAAAATTCCACTTATTTAGAGGCAAAAATGCAGAAATTCCCCTTATTTTGGAACAAAAATGATGAGATTTCCCTTTTTTATGGCAAAAAGGTATGCATTCTTCTTATTTTTGGGCAAAAAGGCAGAAATTCCCCATATTTTGGGGCAAAAGGCAGAAATTCCCCTTATTTTGGGGCAAAAAGGCACAAATTTCCTATATTTTTGGCAAAATTGCAGAAATTTCATTAATTTCAGGGCAAAAAGTCAGAAATTCCCCTTATTTTGGGGCAAAAAGCAGAAATTTTTTTTATTATGGTACAAAATTTAAGAAATTTGATTATTTTGGAACAAAATCAGAAATTCCTAATATTTTGGGAAAAAAGGCAGAAATTCTTCTTATTTTGAGGTAAAATGCAGAAATTCCCCTTATTTAGAGGTAAAATGCTGAAATTCCCCAAACATTGGGGGAAAATGCAGAAATTCCCTTTATTTCGGGGCTAAAAGGCAGAAATTCCCCGTATTTTGAAGCAAAATTGCAAAAATTCTCATAATTTTCGGGCAAAAAGGCAGAAATTCTCCTTATTTTGGGGCAAAAAGGCAGAAAATCTCCTCTTTTTGGGAGCATAAAGTCAGAAATTCCCATTATTTTGGGGCAAAATTGCAGAAATTTCCTTTACATTGTGGCAAAATTGCAGAAATTTCTTTTATTTTGGGGCAAAATTGCAGAAATTTCACTTATTTCAGAAAAAAAGGCAGAAATTTTTTATTTTGGGGCAAAAAGGCAGAAATTTCTTTTATTTTGGTACAAAATTGCAGAAATTTTTCTTATTTTGGGGCAAAAGATAGAAATTCCCCATATTTTGAGGCAAAAAGGCAGAAATTCACCTTATTTTGAGGTAAAAAGGCTGAAATTCCCCTTATTTTCGGGCCAAAAGTCAGAAATTCCCCCTTATTTTGGTGCAAAAAGACAGAAATTTTGTTTATTTTTGGAGAAAAGGTAGAAATTGCACTTATTTTGAGTAAAAAGTCAGAAAATCCCCTTATTTTGGGGCAAAAAATGAAGAAATTTCTCTTTTTTATGGCAAAAAGGTAAACATTCCCTTTATTTTCGGGCAAAAACGCAAATTCACCTTATTTTGGGCTAAAATTGCAGAAATTTCACATATTCCAGGGCAAAAAGGCAGAAATTTCTTTTATTTTGGGTAAAAAATGAAGAAATTTCCCTTTTTTATGGCAAAAAGGTATGCATTCCCCTTATTTTCGGGCAAACAGGCAGAAATTCCCTGTATTTTGGAGCAAAATTGCAGAAATTCCCCTAATTGTGGGACAAAAAGGCAGAAATTATCCTTATTTTGGGGAAAAACTCAGAAATTCCACTTATTTTGTGGCAAAATTCCAGAAATTTCCCTTATTTTGGGGCAAAATTGCAGAAATTTCACTTATTTTGGTGCAAAATTGCAGAAGTTGCACTTATTTCAGGAAAAAAAGGCAGAAATTTTCTTTATTTTGGAGCAAAAAGGCTAAAATTCCTAATATTTTGTGGCAAAAATGCAGAAATTCCTAATATTTGTTGCAAAATGCAGAAATTTCCCTTATTTTGAGGTAAAAAGGCTGAAATTCCTTTTATTTGGGGGCAAAAAGCAGAAATTACTCTTATTTTGGGGGAAATTTGCAGAAATTTCAATTATTTCAGGGTAATAAGTCAGAAATTTTCCTTATTTTGGGGCAAAAAAGACAGAAATTCCCTTTGTTTTGGGGGAAAAAGACAGAGATTCCACTTATTTAGAGGCAATAAGGCAAAAGTTCCCCTTATTTTGGAGGAAAAATGAAGAAATTTCCCTTTTTTATGTCAAAAAGGTATGCATTCTTCTTATTTTCGGAAAAAAAGGCATAAATTCCCCATATTTTGGGGCAAAAGGCAGAAATTCCCATTATTTTGGGGCAAAATTGCAGAAATTTCCATAATTGTGGGGCAAAAAAAAATTCCCCTTATTTTGGGGCAAAATTGCAGAAATTTCCATTTTTATGGAGAAAAATTGCAGAAATTTCCCTTATTTTAGGGCAAAATTGCAGAAATTTCACTAATTGTGGGGCAAAAATGCAGAAATTTCACTTATTTCAGGGAAAAAAGGCAGGAATTTTCCTTATTTTGGGGCAAAAAGGCAGAAATTCCTAATATTTTGTGCCAAAATTCAGAAATTTCCCTTATTTTGAGGTAAAAAGGTTGAAATTCCCTTTATTTGGGGGCAAAAAGGCGAAAATTTTCCTTATTTTGGGGCAAAATTGCAGAAATTTCACTTATTTCAGGGTAATAAGTCAGAAATTTTTCTTATTTTGGGGAAAAAAGTACCGAAATTCCCTTTGTTTTGGGTGAAAAAGACAAAAATTCCACTTATTTAGAGGCAAAAATGCAGAAATTCCCCTTATTTTGGAGCAAAAATGATGAGATTTCCCTTTTTTATGGCAAAAAGGTATGCATTCTTCTTATTTTTGGGCAAAAAGGCAGAAATTCCCCATATTTTGGGGCAAAAGGCAGAAATTCCTCTTATTTTGGGGCAAAAAGGCACAAATTTCCTATGTTTTTGGCAAAATTGCAGAAATTTCATTTATTTCAGGGCAAAGAGTCAGAAATTCCCCTTATTTTGGGGCAAAAAGCAGAAATTTCTTTTACTATGGTACAAAATTTAAGAAATTTGATTATTTTAGAACAAAAATGCAGAAATTCCTCATATTTTGGGAAAAAAGGCAGAAATTCTTCTTATTTTGAGGTAAAATGCAGAAATTCCCCTTATTTAGAGGTAAAATGCAGAAATTCCCCAAACATTGGGGGAAAATGCAGAAATTCCCTTTATTTTGGGGCTAAAAGGCAGAAATTAACCGTATTTTGAAGCAAAATTGCAGAAATTCTCATAATTTTCGGGCAAAAGGCAGAAATTCCCCTTATTTTGAGGAATAAAGGCTGAAATTCCCCTTATTTTGGGGCAAAAAGGCAGAAATTCCCCTTATTTTGGGGCAAAAAGCAGACATTTTTCTTATTTTGAAGAAAAATTTCAGAAATTTCACTTATTTCAGGGCAAAAAGTCAGAAATTCCTCTCATTTTGGGGCAAAAAGACAGAAATTCCGTATATTTTTGGGGAAAAGGCAGAAATTGCACTTTTTTTGAGTCAAAAATGCGGAAAATCCCCTTATTTAGTAGCAAAAATGAAGAAATTTCCCTTTTTTATGGCAAAAAGGTATATATTCCCTTTATTTTGGGACAAAAAGGCAGAAATTCCCCGTATTTTGGAGCACAATTGCAGAAATTCCCCTAATTTTGAAGCAAAATGCAGAAATCTCCCTTTATTTTGGGGTAAAACTTCAGAAATTTCACTTATTTCGCGGCAAAATGGCAGAAATTCCCCTTATTTTTGGGGAAAAGGCAGAAAATCCTCGTATTTTGGATCAAAATTACAGAAATTCACCTAATTTTGGGGTAAAACATGCAGTAATTTTCTTTATTTTGTGGCAAAAAGGCAGAAATTCCCATTATTTTAAGGCAAAAGGCAGAAATTCCCCTCATTTTAGGGCAAAATTGCAGAAATTTTTCTTATTTTGGGGCAAAAAGAAAATTCCCCTTATTTTGGGGCAAAATTGCAGAAATTTCCTTTATTATGGGGAAATGGGGGCAAATTTCAGAAATTAAACTTATTTTAGGGAAAAAGACTGAAATTCCCCTTATTTTTTGGCAAAAAGACAGAAATACTTCTTATTTTAGGGCAAAAAGGCAGAAATTCCAATTAATTTTGGGCAAAAATGCAGAATTTTCCCTTATTTTGGGGCAAAAACCCAGTAATGCCCCTAATTTTCGGGCAAAAAGCAGAAATTCCCCTAATTTTATGGCAAAAATGCAGAAATTCCCCTTATTGTGGGGCAAAATTGCTGAAATTTCCCTTTTTTGGGACAAAATTGCAGAAATTTCATTTATTATGTGGGAAAATTGTGGAAATTTCGCTTATCTTGGGGTAAAAATGCAGAAATTGCCCTTATTTCGGATCAAAAATGCAGAAATTGCGCTTATTTGGTGTCAAAAATGCAGAAATAACACTTATTTTAGGGCAAAAAGACTGAAATTCCCCTTATTTTGTGCCAAAAGGGCAGAAATTCTTATTTTAGGGCAAAAAGGCAGAAATTCCACTTAAGTTTGGGAAAAAATGCAGAAATTTCCCTTATTTGGGGCAAAAGACAGTAATGCCCCTAATTTTTGGTCAAAAAGGCAGAAATTCCCCTAATTTTGGAGGAAAATTGCAGAAATTTCCCTTATTTTGGGGCAAAATTGCAGTAATTCCCCTAATTCTTTGAAAAAAATGCAAAAATTCCCTTTATTTTGGGGCAACATTGCAGAAACTCCCCATTATTTTGGAGCAAAATTGCAGTAATACCCCTCATTTTAGGACAAAAAGGCAGAAATTCCCCTTCTCTTGGGGCAAAAATGTAGAAATTCCACTTATTTTGGAGCAAAATTGCATAATTTTTCCTTATTATTGGGCAAAAGGGAAGTAATGCCCCTAATTTGGGGGCAAAAATGCAGAAATTCCCCTAATTTTTGGGCAAAATGCAGAAATTCTTATTATTTGGGGGCAAAAATGTAGAAATTTCCATTTTTTGGGACAAAGTTGAAGAAATTTCCCATATTTGTGGCAAAATTGCAGAAATTTCTTTTATCTTGGGGAAAAATGCAGAAATTCCCTTTATTTCGTGTCAAAAAGGCAGAAATTCCGCTTATTTGGTGTCAAAAATGCAGAAATTACCTTTATTTTAGGGAAAAAAGACTGAAATTCCCCATATTTTGTGCCAAAGAAACAGAAATTCTTATTTTAGGGCAAAAAGGAAGGAATTCCACTTAATTTTGTACAAAAATGCAGAAATTTCGCTTATTTGGTCAAAAAGACAGTAATGCTCTTAATTTTGTGTCAAAAAGGCAGAAATTTCATAATTTTGAAGCAAAATTGCAGAAATTTCCCTTATTTTGGGGCAAAATTGCAGTAATTCCCCTAATTTTGTGTCAAAATTCCAGAAATTCCCTTTATTTTGGGGCAAAATTGCAGAAATTCCCATTATTTGGAAGCAAAAATGCTGAAATTCCCCTTATTTTGGAGCAAAAATGAAAAAATTTTCCTTATTTTAGGGCAAAAAGACAGAGATTCTCCTTATTTCAGGGCAAAAATAAAGAAATTCCCCTTATTTTGGGGCAAAAATACAGAAATTCCCCTTATTTTAAGCCAAAAATACAGAAATTACCCTTATTTAGGGCAAAAATACTAAATTCCCCCTATTTTAGGGCAAAAAGGTAAATTCCCCTTATTTTAGGGCAAAAAGGCAGAAATTCCCCTTATTTTTGGGCAAAAATGCAGAAATTTCTTTTAATTTGGTGCAAAAATGCAGAAATTCCTTTTATTTTGGGCCAAATAGGCAGAAATTTACCTTATTTTGGGGATAAAGGATAGAAATTTAATTTATTTTAGGATAAAATTGCAGAAATTTCCCTTATTTTGTGGCAAAAATGCAGAAATTCCCATTATTTTGGGGTAAAAAGGCAGAACTTTCCCTTATTTTGGAACAAAATTGCAAAAAGTTTCCATATTTTGGAGCAAAAATGCAGTAATGATTTTAATTTTGGGGTAAAATTCAGAAATTTCTCTAATTTTGGGTCAAAATACAAAAATTCCTCTTATTTTGGGGCAAAAATGTAGAGATTTCCTTTATTTTAAGGCAAATTGCAGAAATTTCCCTTATTTTGTGGTAAAAATTCTGTAATGCTTTTAATTTTGGGGCAAAAATCAGAAATTCCATTAGTTTTGGGGCAAAAAAGCAGAAATTCTCTTTTGTGGGACAACATTGCAGAAATTTCCCTTTTTTGGAACAAAATTGCAGATTTTTCCCTTATTTTTGGTCTAAATTGCAGAAATTTCTTTTATCTTGTGGCAAAAATGCAGAAATTCCCCTTATTTCAGGTCAAAAAGGCAGAAATTCAGCTTATTTGGGGGAAAATTCCTGAAATTACCCTTATTTTAGAGAAAAAGCCTGAAATTTCCATTATTTTGTGCCAAAAAGGCAGAAATTCTTCTTATTTTAGAGCAAAAAGGCAGAAATTCCACAAAATTTGGGCAAAAATGCAGAAATTTCCCTAATTTTGGAAAAAAAACACAGTAATACTCCTAATTTTGAAGTAAAAAGGCAAAAATTCCCCTAATTTTGGGGCAAAAAGTCAGAAATTCCTTTTATTTTGGGGCAAAAATGCTGAAATTTCCCTTATTATGGAGCAAAAATGCAAAATTTTTTCTTATTTTAGGTCAAAAAGACAGAAATTCTCCTTATTTTAAACCAAAAATATATAAATTACTCTTATTTAAGGCCAAAAAGACCAAATTCCTCTTATTTTGGGGCAAAAAGGCAAAAATTTTACTTTTATTTTAGAGCACAAAGGCAGAAATTTCCCTTATTTTGGGGCAAAATTGTAGAAATTTCCTTTATCTTGGGGTAAAAATGCAGAAATTCTGCTTATTTGGCGTCAAAAATGCAGAAATAACCCTTATATTAGGGCAAAAAGACTGAAATTCCCCTTATTTTGTGCCAAAAAGCAGAAATTCTTATTTTAGGGAAAAAAGGCAAAAATTCCACTTAATTTTGGGAAAAAATGAAGAAATTTCCCTTATTTGGGACAAAAATACAATAATGCCCCTAATTGTGGGTCAAAAAGCCAGAAATTTCCCTAATTTTGGAGCAAAATTGCAAAAATTTCTCTTTATTTTGGGGCAAAATTGCAGTAATTCCCCAATTTTTGAAGCAAAATTGCAGTAATACCCCTAATTTTTGGTCAAAAAGGCAGAAATTGCCCTTCTTTTGGGGCAAAAATGTAGAAATTCCACTTATTTTGGAGCAAAATTGCATAATTTTCCCTTATTATTGGGCAAAAAGGAAGTAATGCCCCTTTTTTTGGGGCAAAAACTCAGAAATTCCCCTAATTTTGTGGCAAAATGCAGAAATTCTCCTTATTTGGGGGCAAAAATGCAGAAATTTTTATTTTTTGTGACAAAATTGCAGAAATTTCCCTTATTTTAGGGCAAAATTGCAGAAATTTCTTTTGTCTTGGGGAAAAAATGCAGAAATTCCCCTTATTTCGGGTCAAAAAAGCAGAAATTCCGCTTATTTGGGGTCAAAAATGCAGAAATTACCCTTATTTTAGGGCAAAAAGACTGAAATTCCCCATATTTTGTTCCAAAAAAACAGAAATTCTTATTTTAGGGCAAAAAGGAAGAAATTCCACTTAATTTTGTACAAAAATGCAGAAATTTCTTTTATTTGGTGCCAAAAGACAGTAAAGCCCCTAATTTTGTGTCAAAAAGGCAGAAATTCCCCTAATTTTGGAGCAAAATTGCAGAAATTTCCCTTATTTTGTGGCAAAATTGCAATAATTCCCCTTATTTGGAGAAAAAAATCCTGAAAATCCTCTTATTTTGGAGCAAAAATGCAGAAATTTTCCTTATTTTAGGGCAAAAAGACAGAAATTCTCCTTAATTCAGAGCAAAAATACAGAAATTCCCCTTATTTTGAAGCAAAAATGCAGAAATTTCCCTTATTTTAAGCCAAAAATACAGAAATTACCCTTATTTTAGGGCAAAAACTAAATTCCTCCTATTTTGGGGCAAAAAGGTAAATTCCCCTTATTTTAGGGCAAAAAGGCAGAAATTCCCCTTATTTTTAAGCAAAAATGCAGAAATTTCTTTTAATTTGGGGCAAAAATGCAGAAATTCCCCTTATTTTGGGCCAAATAGGCAGAAATTTCCCTTATTTTTGGGCTAAAGGATAGAAATTTAACTTATGTTAGGATAAAATTGCAGAAATTTCCCTTATTTTGTGGTAAAAATGCAGAAATTTCCATTATTTTGGGGTAAAAAGGCAGAACTTTCCCTTATTTTGGAACAAAATTGCAGAAATTTTCCATATTTTGGGGCAAAAATGCAGTAATGCTTCTAAATTGGGGGCAAAATTCAGAAATTTCTCTAATTTTGGGTCAAAATACAGAAATTCCTATTATTTTGGGGCAAAAATGCAGAAATTTCCCTCTTTTGGGACAAAATTGCAGAAATTTTTTTTATTTTGAGGCAAATTCCAGAAATTTCCCTTATTTTTTGGCAAAAATTCTGTAATGCTTCTAATTTTGGGGCAAAAATCAAAAATTCCATTAGTTTTACGGCAAAAAGGGAGAAATTCCCCTTTTTGTGGGGCAACATTGCAGAAATTTCCCATTTTTGTAACAAAATTGCAGAAATTTCCCTTATCTTGTGCAAAAATGCGTAAATTCCCCTTATTTCAGGTCAAAAAGGCAGAAATTCCGCTTATTTGAAGGAAAATTCCTGAAATTAACCTTATTTTAGGGAAAAAGCCTGAAATTCCCCTTATTTTGTGCCAAAAAGGCAGAAATTCTTCTTATTTTAGAGCAAAAAGGCAGAAATTCCACAAAATTTTGGGCAAAAATACAGAAATTTCCCTAATTTTTGTGCAAAAACACAGTAATGCCCCTAATTTTGGGGCAAAAAGGCAAAAATTCCTCTAATTTTGGGTCAAAAAGGCAGAAATTCCGCTTATTTTTGGGCAAAAATGCTGAAATTCCCCTTATTATGGAGCAAAAATGCAGAAATTTTTTTTTATTTTAGGGCAAAAAGACAGAAATTCTCCTTATTTTAAGCCAAAAATACAGAAATTTCTCTTATTTTAGGCCAAAAAGACTAAATACCCCTTATTTTGGGGCAAAAAATGCAGAAATTCTTCTTATTTTAGAGCAAAAAGGCAGAAATTCCCCTAATTTTGGGGCAAAAAGGCAGAAATTCTACTTCTTTTGGAGGAAAATGCTGAAATTTCCCTAATTTTGGAGCAAAAATGCAGAAATTTTCCTTATTCTAGGGCAAAAAGACAGAAAAACTCCTCATTTCAGGGCAAAAATACAGAAATTCCCCTTATTATGGGGCAAAAATTCAGAAATTCCCTTTATTTTAAGCCAAAAATACAGAAATTACCCTTATTTTAGGGCAAGAAGACTAAATTCCACCTATTTTGGGGCAAAAAGCTAAATTCCCCTTTTTTAGGGCAAAAAGGCAGAAATTCTTATTATTTTTGGGCAAAAATGCAGAAATTTCCCTTTAGTTGCGGCAAAAATGCAGAAATTCCTCTTATTTTGGGCCAAATAGGCAGAAATTTCCCTTATTTTGGAGCAAAAGGATACAAATTTATCTTATTTTAGGATAAAATTGCAGAAATTTCCCTTATTTTGTGGCAAAAATGCAGAAATTCTACTTATTTTGGGGTAAAAAGGCAGAATTTTTTTTTATTTTGGAACAAAATTGCAGAAATTTCCCATATTTATGGGCAAAAATGCAGTAATGCTTCTAATTTTGGGGCAAAATTCAGAAATTTTACAAATTTTGGGTCAAAAAGGCAGAAATTTCTCTTATTTTGAAACAAAAATGCAGAAATTCTCCTAATTTTGTGTGAAAATTGCAGAAATTCCCTTAATTTTTGGGCAAAATTGCAGAAATTCTTCATTATTTTGGAGCAAAATTGCAGAAATTCTTTTAAGTTTGGAGCAGAAAGGCAGAAATTGCCCTTCTTTTGGGGCAAAAAAGTAAAAATTCCACTTATTTTAGAGCAAAATTGCATAATTTTCCCTTATTATTGGGCAAAAAGGCAGTAATGCCCCTAATTTTGAGGCAAAAAGGCAGAAATTACCCTAATTTTTGGGCAAAATAGACAAATTCCCTTTATTTGCGGCAAAAATGCAAATATTTCCGTTTTTTGCGACATAATTGCATAAACTTCCCTTACTTTGTTGCAAAATTGCAGAAATTTCCCTTATCTTGGGACAAAAATGCAGAAATTCCCGTTATTTCAGGTCAAAAAGGCAGAAATTCCGCTAATTTGGGGGCAAATTGCAGAAATTAAACTTAATTTAAAGAAAAAGACTAAAATTTCCCTTTCTTTGTGCCAAAAAAACCAGAAATTCTTATTTTATGGCAAAAAGGCACAAATTCCACCTAATTTTGGGCAAAAATGCAGAAATTTCTCTTATTTGGGGAAAAAAGACAGTAATGCCCCTAATTTTTGGTAAAAGGGACAGAATTCCCCTAATTTTAAAACAAAATTGCAGAAATTTCCCTAATTTTGGGCCAAAATATCAGAAATTTTCCTAATTTTGTGGCAAAATTGCAGAAATTCCTTTTATTTTGTGGCAAAATTGCAGAAATTCCCCTTATTTTGGAACAAAGCGCAGAAATTCCCCTTATTTTGGAACAAAGCGCAGAAATTCCCCTAATTTTGTGGCAAAATTGCAGAAATTTCTCTTATTTTGGGGCAAAATTGCAGAAATTCCCCTAATTTTGTGTCATAATTGCAGAAATTTCCGTTATTTTGGCGCCAAAATGAGGAAATTCTACTTATTTTGGAGTAAAATTGCATAATTTTCTTTTATTACTGGGCAAAAATAAAGTAATGCCCCTAATTTTGGGGAAAAAGGCAGAAATTCCCCTAATTTTGGGGCAAAATGCAGAAATTCTCCTTATTTGGGGGCAAAAATGCAGAAATTTCCATTTTTTCGGGAAAAAAATTGCAGAAATTTTCCTTATTTTGGGGCAAAATTTCAGAAATTTCTTTTATCTTAGGGAAAAAATGCAGAAATTCCCCTTATTTCGGGTCAAAAAGTCAGAAATTCCGCTTATTTGGGGTCAAAAAGGCAGAAATTACCCTTATTTTAGCGCAAAAAGACTAAATTCCACCTATTTTGGGGCAAAAAGCTAAATTCCCCTTTTTTTAGGGCAAAAAGCCAGAAATTCCTATTATTTTGGGGCAAAAATGCAAAAATTTCCCGTTATTTGCGGCAAAAATGCAGAGATTCCTCTTATTTTGGGCCAAATGGGCAGAAATTTCCCTTATTTTGTAGCAAAAGGATAGTAATTTATCTTATTTTAGGATAAAATTGCAGAAATTTCCTTTATTTTGTGGCAAAAATGCAGAAATTCCACTTATTTTGGGGTAAAAAGGCAGAAATTTTTTTCATTATGGAACAAAATTGCAGATATTTCCCATTTTAATGGGCAAAAATGCAGTAATGCTTCAAATTTTGGGGCAAAATTCAAAAATTTCACAAATTTTGGGTCAAAAAGGCAGAAATTCCTTTTATTTTGGGACAAAAATGCCGAAATTCCCCTAATTTTGTGTCAAAATTGCAGAAATTCCCTTTATTATTGGGCAAAATTGCAGAAATTCCCCTTATTTTGGGCCAAATAGGCAGAAATTTCCATTATTTGAGTGAAAAGGATAGGAATTTATCTTATTTTAGGATAAAATTGCAGAAATTTCCCTTATTTTGTGGCAAAAATGCAGAAATTCTCATTATTTTGTGGTAAAAAGGCAGAACTTTCCCTTATTTTGGAACAAAATTGCAGAAATTTCCCTTATTTAAGGCAAAAATGCAGTAATGCTTCTAATTTGAAGGCAAAATTCAGAAATTTCTCTAATTTTGGGTCAAAATACAGAAATCCCTCTTATTTTGGGGCAAAAATGCAGAAATTTCTTTTTTTTGGGACAAAATTGCAGAAATTTCCTTTATTTTGAGGCAAATTGCAGAAATTTCTCTTATTTTGTGACAAAAATTCTGTAATACTTCTAATTTTGGGGCAAAGTCAGAAATTCCATTAGTTTTGGGGCAAAAAGGCAGACATTCCCCTTTTTGTGGGGCAACATTGCAGAATTTTCCCTTTTTTGGAACAAAATTGCAGAAATTTCCCTTATTTTTGGGCAAAATTGCAGATATTTCCCTTATCTTGTGGCAAAAATGGAGAAATTCACCTTATTTCTGTTCAAAAAGGCAGAAATTCCGTTTATTTGGGGAAAAATTCTTGAAATTACTCTTATTTTAGGGAAAAAGCCTGAAATTTCCCTTATTTTGTGCCAAAAAGGTAGAAATTTGTCTTATTTTAGAGCAAAAAGGCAGAAATTCCACAAAATTTTGGGAAAAAATGCAGAAATTTCACATATTTTGGAGCAAAAACACAGTAATACCTCTAATTTTGGGGTAAAAAGGCAAAAATTCCCCTAAATTTGGGGCAAAAAGGGAGAAATTTCCCTTATTTTGGGGCAAAAATGCTGAAATTCCCCTTATTATGGAGCAAAAATGCAGAAATTTTTCTTATTTCAGGTCAAAAAGACAGAAATTCTCCTTATTTTAAATCAAAAATACAGAAATTACACTTATTTTAGGCCAAAAAGACTAAATTCCCCTTATTTTGGGGCAAAAAGGCAAAAATTCCTTTTATTTTAGAGCAAAAAGCAGAAATTTCCCTTATTTTGGTGCAAAATTGTATAAATTTCCCTTAACTTGGGGCAAAAATGCAGAAATTCTCCTTATTTCGGGTCAAAAATTGAGAAATTCCGCTTATTTGGGCTCAAAAATGCAGAAATAACCCTTATTTTAGAGCAAAAAGAATGAAATTCCCCTTATTTTGTGCCAAAAAGGCAGAAAATTTTATATTAGGGCAAATAGGCAGAAATTCCACTTAATTTTTGGAAAAAATTAAGAAATTTCCCTTATTTGGGGCAAAAAGACAGTAATGCCCCTAATTTTGTATCAAAAAGGCAGAAATTTCCCAAATTTTGGAGCAAAATTGCAGAAATTTCCCTTATTTTGGGGCAAAATTGCAGTAATTCTCCTAATTTTCTGTCAAAATTGCAGAAATTCCCTTTAGTATGGGGCAAAATTGCAGAAATTTCCCATTATTTTGGAGCAAAATTGCAGTAATACCCCTAATTTTGGGTCAAAAAAGCAGAAACTCCCCTTCTTTTGGGGCAAAAATGTAGAAATTCCACTTATTTTGGAGCAAAATTGCATAATTTTCCCTTATTATTGGGCAAAAAGGAAGTAATGCCCCTAATTTGGGGGCAAAAACTCAGAAATTCCCCTAATTTTGGGGCAAAATGCTGAAATTCTCCTTATTTGGGGGCAAAAATGCAGAAATTTCCATTTTTTGGGACAAAATTGCAGAAATTTCCCTTATTTGTGGGAAAATTGCAGAAATTTCTTTTATCTTGGGAAAAAATGCAGAAATTCCCTTTATTTTGTTTCAAAAAGGCAGAAATTCCGCTTATTTGGGGTCAAAATGCAGAAATTACCCTTATTTTAGGGCAAAAAGACTGAAATTCCCCATATTTTGTGCCAAAAAAACAGAAATTCTTATTTTAGGGCAAAATAGAAGAAATTCCACTTAATTTTGTACAAAAATGCAGAAATTTCCTTTATTTGGGCAAAAAGATAGTAATGCCCCTAATTTTGTGTCAAAAAAGAAGAAATTCCCATAATTTTGGAGCAAAATTGCAGAAATTTCTCTTATTTTGGGGCAAAATTGCAGTAATTCCCCTAATTTTGTGTCAAAATTTCAGAAATTCCTTTTATTCGGGGCAAAATTGCAGAAATTCCCCTTATTTGGGAGCAAAAATGCTGAAATTCCCCTTATTTTAGGGCAAAAATGCAGAAATTTTCCTTATTTTAGGGCAAAAAGGCAGAAATTCCCCTTATTTTGGGGCAAAAATGCTGAAATTCCTCTTAATTTGGAGCAAAAATTCAGTAATTTTCTTTATTTTAGGGCAAAAAGACAGAAATTCTCCTTATTTAAGGCCAAAAATACAGAAATTACCCTTATTTTAGGCCAAAAAGACTAAATTTTCCTTATTTTAAGGCAAAAAGGCAGAAATTCCCCTTATTTTAGGGGAAAAAGGCAGAAATTACCCTTAATTTTGGAAAAAATGCAGAAGTTTTCATTAATTTGGGGCAAAAAATGCAGAAATTCCCCTTATTTCAGGTCAAAAAGGCAGAAATTCTGCTTATTTGAAGGAAAATTCCCGAAATTACCCTTATTTTAGGGAAAAAGCCTGAAATTCCCCTTATTTTGTGCCAAAAAGGCAGAAATTCTTATTTTAGAGCAATAAGGCAGAAATTTTACAAAATTTTGGGCAAAAATGCAGAAATTTCCTTTATTTTGGAGCAAAAACACAGTAATGCCCCTAATTTTGGGGCAAAAAGGCAAAAATTCCCCTAATTTTGGGTCAAAAATGCAGAAATTCCCCTTATTTTCGGGCAAAAATGCTGAAATTCCCCTTATTATGGAAAAAAAATGCAAAAATTTTTCTTATTTTAGGGCAAAAAGACAGAAATTCTCTTTATTTAAAGACAAAAATACAGAAATTACTCTTATTTTAGGCCAAAATGAATAAATAAATTTGGGGCAGAAAGGCAGAAATTCTGCTTATTTTGGGGGAAAATGCTGAAATTTCCCTTATTTTGGAGCAAAAATGCAGAAATTTTCCTTATTTTAGGGCAAAAAAAAATACTCATTTCAGGGCAAAAGTACAGAAATTCCCCTTATTTTGGGGCAAAAATGCAGAAATTCCCTTTATTTTAAGCCAAAAATACAAAAATTACCCTTATTTTAGGGCAATAAGACTAAATTCCCTTTATTTTGGGGCAAAAAGCTAATTTCCCTTTATTTTGAGGCAAAAAGGCAGAAATTACCCTAATTTTGGGGCAAAATCCAGAAATTCCTCTTATTTGTGGCAAAAATGCAGAAATTTCCATTTTTTATGACAAAATTGCATAAACTTCCCTTACTTTGTTGCAAAATTGCAGAAATTTCCCTTATCTTGGGACAAAAATGCAGAAATTCCCATTATTTCAGGTCAAAAAAGAAGAAATTCCGCTAATTAGGGGGCAAATTACAGAAATTAAACTTAATTTAAAGAAAAAGACTGAAATTCCCCTTTCTTTGTGCCAAAAAACCAGAAATTCTTATTTTATGGCAAAAAGGCACAAATTCCACCTAATTTTGGGCAAAAATGCAGAATTTTTTTTTATTTGGGGCAAAAAGACAGTAATGCCCCTAATTTTGGGTAGAAAGGACAGAAATTCTCCTAATTTTAAAGCAAAATTGCAGAAATTTCCCTAATTTTAGAACAAAATAGAAGAAATTTTCCTAATTTGGTGGCAAAATTGCAGAAATTCCCTTTATTTTGGGGCAAAATTGCAGATATTCCCCTAATTTTGGAACAAGAACGCAGAAATTCCCCTAATTTTGTGTTAAAACTGCAGAAATTTCCTTTATTTTGGCGCAAAAATGAGGAAATTCCACATTATTTTGGAGCAAAATTACAGACATTCCCTTTATTTTGGGGCAAAAAGGAAGAAATTCTCCTTAGTTTAGGGCAAAAAGGCAGAAATTCCCCTTATTTTGGGGCAAAAATGCTGAAATTCCTCTTAATTTGGAGCAAAAATTCAGTAATTTTCATTATTTTAGGGCAAAAAGACAAAAATTTTCCTTATTTCAGGCCAAAAATACAGAAATTATCATAATTTTATGCCAAAAAGACTAAATTCCCCTTATTTTGAGGCAAAAAGGCAGAAATTCCCCTTATTTTAGGGGAAAAAGGCAGAAATTACCCTTAATTTTGGGAAAAATGCAGAAGTTTTCCTCAATTTGGGGCAAAAAATGCAGTAATTCCCCTTTTTTTGTTCCAAATAGGCAGAAATTTCCCTTACTTTGAGTGATAAGGATAGAAATTTATCTTATTTTAGAATAAAATTACAGAAATTTCCCTTATTTTGTGGCAAAAATGCAGAGATTCCCATTATTTTGGCGTAATAAGGCAGAAATTTCCCTTATTTTGGAACAAAATTGCAGAAATTTCCCATATTTTGTGGCAAAAATGCAGAGATTCCCATTATTTTGAGGTAATAAGGCATAAATTTCTTTTATTTTGGAACATAATTGCAGAAATTTCCCATATTTTGGGGCAAAAATGCAGTAATGCTTCTAATTTTGTGGGAAAATTAAGAAATTTCAATTATTTTGGGGCAAAAAGGCTGAAAATCCTCTTATTTTGTGGCAAAAATGCAGAAATTTTTCTCTTTATGAGACAAAATTGCAGAATTTTTTTTTATTTTGGGGCAAACTGCAGAAATTTTTCTTATTTTGCGGTATAAATTCAGAAATGCTTCTAATTTGGGGGCAACAATTCAGAAATTCCCCTAATTTTGGGGCAAAAAGGCAGAAATTCTCTTTATTGTGGGGCAAAATTGCTGAAATTTCCCTTTTTATGGACATAATTGCAGAAATTTCCCTTATCTTGGGGAAAAATGCAAAAATTTTTTTATTTGGGGCAAAAAAACAGTAATGCTCCTAATTTTGGGTCAAAAAGGCATAAATTCCCTAATTTTGGAGCAAAATTGCAGAAATTTCCCTAATTTTGAAACAAAATTGCAGAAATTCTCTTTATTTTGGGGCAAAATTGCAGAAATTCCCCATTTTTTGGAGCAAAATTGCAGAAATTTCCTTTATTTTGGGGCAAAAATTCAGAAATTCCCCTAATTTTAGGGCAAAATTGCAGAAATTTCTCTTTTTTGGGGCAAAATTGCAGAAATTTCCATGATTTTGAGGCAAAAATGCAGAGATTGCACTTTATTTTGGTGCAAAATATCAGAAATTCCCCTTAGTTGGGGCAAAAAGGCAGAAATTCTCCTTATTTTGGGGCAAAAAGGATGAAATTTCCCTTATTTTGAGGCAAAATTGCAGAAATTTTTTTTATCATGGGACAGAAATCCAGAAATTTCCCTTATTTCAGGTCCAAATGCAGTAATTCCGCTAATTTGGGGGCAAATTGAAGTAATTAAACTTATTTTAGGGAAAAAGACTGAAATTCCCCTTATTTTTTGCCAAAAAGACAGAAATACTTCTTATTTTAGGGCAAAAAGGCAGAAATGACAATTAATTTTGGGCAAAAATGCAGAATTTTCCCTTATATAGTGGCAAAAACCCAGTAATGCCCCTAATTTAGGGGCAAAAATCAGGAATTCCCCTAATTTTGAAGCAAAAAGGCAGAAATTCTCCTTATTGTGGGACAAAATTGCAGAAATTTCCTTTGTCTTGGGGCAAAAATGCAGAAATTCCCCATATTTCGGATCAAAAATTCAGAAATAACCCTTATTTTAGGGCAAAAAGACTGAAATTCCCCTTATTTTGTGCCAAAAGGGCAGAAATTCTTACTTTAGGGCAAAAAGGCAGAAATTCCACTTAATTTTGGGCTAAAATGCAAAAATTTCCCTTATTTGGGGCAAAAAGACAGTAATGCCCCTAATTTTGGGTCAAAAAGGCAGAAATTCCCCTAATTTTGGAGCAAAATTGCAGCTATTTCCCTTATTTTGGGGCAAAAATTCAGAAATTCCCCTAATTTTAGGGCAAAATTGCAGAAATTTCTCTTTTTTGGGGCAAAATTTCAGAAATTCCCCTAATTTTGTTTCAAAATTGCAGAAATTTCCATGATTTTGAGGCAAAAATGCAGAGATTGCACTTTATTTTGGTGCAAAATATCAGAAATTCCCCTTAGTTGGGGCAAAAAGGCAGAAATTCTTCTAATTTTGGGGCGAAAAGGAAGAAATTTCCCTTATTTTGAGGCAAAATTGCAGGAATTTCTCTTATCATGGGACAGAAATCCAGAAATTTCCCTTATTTCGGGTCCAAATGCAGTAATTCCGCTAATTTGGGGGCAAATTGAAGAAATTAACCTTATTTTAGGGAAAAAGACTGAAATTCCCCTTATTTTTTGCCAAAAAGACAGAAATACTTCTTATTTTAGGGCAAAAAGGCAGAAATTCCACTTAATTTTGGGCTAAAATGCAGAAATTTCCCTTATTTGGGGCAAAAAGACAGTAATGCCCCTAATTTTGGGTCAAAAAGGTAGAAATTCCCCTAATTTTGGAGCAAAATTGCAGAAATTTCCCTTATTTTGGGGCAAAATTGCAGTAATTTCCCTAATTTTTTGACAAAATTGCAGAAATTCTCTGTATTTTGGAGAAAATTGCAGTAATACCCTTAATTTTGGGTCAAAAAGGCAGAAATTCCCCTTCTTTTGGGGCAAAAAGGTAGAAATTTCACTTATTTTGGAGCAAAATTGCATAATTTTCCCTTATTATTGGGCAAAAAGCCAGTAATGCCCTTAATTTGGGGGCAAAAAGGCAGAAATTCTCCTAATTTTGGGCAAAATGCAGAAATTCTCCTTTGGGGGCAAAAATGCAGAAATTTCCATTTTTTGGGACAAAATTGCAGAAATTCCCCTTCTTTTGGGGCAAAAAGGTAGAAATTCCCCTAAATTTGTGGCAAAATTGCAGAAATTCCTTTTATGTTGGGGCAAAATTGCAGAAATTCCCCATAATTTTGGAGCAAAATTGCAGAAATTCTTCTTATGTTGGGGAAAATTGCAGAAATTCTCTTAAATTTGTGGCAAAATTGCAGAAATTCCTTTTATTTTGGGGCAAAATTGCAAAAATTCCCCATTATTTTGGAGCAAAATTGCAGAAATTCCCCTTATTTTGGGGCAAAAATGCAGAAATTACGCTAATTTGGAGGCAAATAGCAGAAATTAAACTTAATTTAGGGAAAAAGACTGAATTTCCCCTTATTTTTTGCCAAAAAGACAGAAATACTTCTTATTTTAGGGCAAAAAGGCAAAAATTGCACTTAATTTTGGGCAAAAATGCAGAAATTTCCCTTATTTGAGGCAAAAAAAAGTAATGCCCCTAATCTTGGGTCAAAATTGCAGTAATTCCCCTAATTTTGTGTCAAAATTGCAGAAATTCCCTTTATTTTGGGGCAAAATTGCAGAAATTCCCCATTATTTTGGAGCAAAATTGCAGAAATTCCCCTTAGTTTGGAGGAAAAGGGCAGAATTTCCCCTTATTTAAGGGCAAAAATACTGAAATTTCTTTTATTTTTTGACTTAAAGGCAGAACTTCTTTTTATTTTAGGTCAAAAATCAGAAATTCCACTTAATTTTGGGCAAAAATGCAAAAATTTCCTTTATTTGGGGCAAAAATAGGTAATGCCTCTATTTTTGGGTCAAAAAGGCAGAAATTCCCCTAATTTTGGAGCAAAATTGCAGAAATTTCCCTTATTTTGGGGCGAAATTGCAAAAATTCTTTTTTTGGGGGACAAAATTGCAGAAATTCCCCATTATTTTGGAGCAAAATTGACAAAATTCCCCTTATTTTGGGGCAAAAATGCAAAAATTTCCCTAATTTTAGGGCAAAATTGAAGAAATTTCCCTTATTTTGGGGCAAAATTGTAGAAATTTCCCTAATTTTGTGTCAAAATTGCAGAAATTTCCTTTATGTTGAGGCAAAAATGAAGAAATTCCACATTATTTTGGAGGAAAAATTGCAGTAATTCCCCTTATTTGAAGCAAAAAGGCAGAAATTCTCCTTATTTTGGGGCAAAAAGGCAGAAATTTCCTTTATTTTAAGGCAAAATTGCAGAAATTTCTCTTATCATGGGACAAAATCCAGAAATTTCTCTTATTTCGGGTCCAAAAGGCAGTAATTCCGCTAATTTGGAGGCAAATTGCAGAAATTAAACTTATTTTAGGGAAAAAGACTGAAATTCCCCTTATGTTTTGCCAAAAAGACAGAAATACTTCTTATTTTAGGGCAAAAAGGCAGAAATTCCTATTAATTTTGGGCAAAAATGCAGAATTTTCCCTTATTTAGGGGCAAAAACCCAGTAATGCCTCTAATTTTGGGGCAAAAAGCAGAAATTCCCCTAATTTTGGGGCAAAAAGCAGAAATTCCCCTTATTGTGGGACAAAATTGCAGAGATTTCTCTTATTTTGGGGGAAAAATGCTGAAATTCTCCTTATTTGGGGTAAAAAATGCAGAAATAACCCTTATTTTAGGGCAAAAGGACTGAAATTTCTCTTATTTTGTGCCAAAAAGGCAGAAATTCTTATTTTAGGGCAAAAAGGCAGAAATTCCACTTAATTTTGGGAAAAAATGCAGAAATTTCCCTTATTTGGGGCAAAAAGACATTAATGCCCCTAATTTTGTGTCAAAAAGGCAGAAATTCCCCTAATTTTGGAGCAAAATTGCAGAAATTTCGCTTATTTTGGGGCAAAATTGCAGTAATTCCCCTAATTTGAGTCAAAATTGCAGAATTTCCCTTTATTTTGGGGCAAAATTGCAGAAAATCCCCATTATTTTGGAGCAAAATTGCAGTAATACCCCTGATTTTGGGTCAAAAAGGCACAAATTCCCTATCTTTTGGGGCAAAAATGTAGAAATTCCACTTATTTTGGAGCAAAATTGCATAATTTTCCCTTATTATTGGGCAAAAAGTCAGTAATGCCCCTCATTTGGGGGCAAAAAGGCAGAAATTCTAATTTTGGGGCAAAATGCAGAAATTCTCTTTATTTGGGGGCAAAAATGCAGAAATTTCCATTTTTTGGGACAAAATTGCAGAAATTCCCCTTATTTGGGGAGAAAAAGGTAGAAATTCCACTTATTTTGGAGCAAAATTGCATAATTTCCCCTTATGATTGGGCAAAAAGGCAGTAATGCCCCTCATTTGGGGGCAAAAAGGCAGAAATTCCCCCAATTTTTGAGCAAAATTGCAGAAATTTCCCTAATTTTGGGGCAAAATTACAGAAATTCTTCTAAATTTGTGGCAAAATTGCAGAAATTCCTTTTATTTTGGGGCAAAATTGCAGAAATTCCCCATTATTTTGGAGCAAAATTGTAGAAATTCCCCTTATTTTGGGGCAAAATTGCAGAAATTCCCCATTATTTTGGAGCAAAATTGCAGAAATTACCCTTATTTTGGGGCAAAATTGCAGAAATTCCTATTAGTTTGTGGCAAAAAGGCACAAAATCTCCTTCTTTTAGGGCAAAATGGTAGAAATTCCACTTATTTTGGAGCAAAATTGCATAATTTTTTCTTATTATTGGGCAAGAGGCAGTAATGCCCCTAATTTTGGGGCTAAATGCAGAAATTATCCTATTTTTGGAGCAAAATTGCAGAAATTTTCCTAATTTTGGGGCAAAATTGCAGAAATTCCCCTTTTTTATGGCAAAATTGCAAATATTCCCTTTCTTTTGGGGCAAAATTGCAGAAATTCACCATTATTTTGCAGCAAAATTGCAGGAATCCCCTTATTTTCGGGCAAAAAGGCAGAAATTCCCCTAATTTTTAAACAAAATTGCAGAAATTCCCCTAATTGTGTTTCAAAATGACAGAAATTCCCTTTTTTTGAGTCAAAAATGCCGAAATTCCACATTTTTTGAGCAAAATTTAGAAATTTCCTTTATTTGGGGTAAAAAGGCAGAAATTATCTTTATTTTGGGGCAAAAAAGCAGAAATTTCCCTTATTTTGGGGCAAAATTGCAGAAATTTCTCTTATCATGGGACAGAAATCCAGAAATTTCCCTTCTTTCGGGTTTAAAAGGCAGTAATTCCGCTAATTTGGGGGCAAATTGCAGAAATTAAACTTATTTTAGAAAAAAAGACATAAATTCCCCTTATTTTTTTCCAAAAAGACAGAAATGCTTCTTAATTTAGGGCTAGAAGGCAAAAATTCCAATTAATTTTGGGCAAAAATGCAGAATTTTCATTTATTTTGGGGCAAAAACACAGTAATGCCCCTAATTTTGGGGCAAAAACCAGAAATTCCCCTAATTTTGGGGCAAAATGCAGAAATTCCCCTTATTTGGTGGTAAAAATGCAGAAATTTCCATTTTTGGGAACAAAATTGCAGAAATTTCCCTTATTTCGGGTCAAAAAGGCAGAAATTCTGCTTATTTGGAGGCAAATTGCAGAAATTACCTATATTTTAGGGCAAAAAAACTAAATTCCCCTCACTTTGTGCCAAAAAGGCAGATATTCTTTTTATTTTATGTAAAAAAGGCAGAAATTCCACTTAATTTTGGACAAAAATGCAGAAATTTGCCTTATTTTGGGGCAAAAACAGAGTAATGCCCATAATTTTAGGGCAAAAATGCAGAAATTTCCCTAATTTTAAGGCAAAAAGGCAGAAATTCCCCTTATTTTGTGGCAAAATTGCAGAAAATTTCCTTATTTTGGAAGAAAAATGCAGAAATTCCCCATATTTTAGGGCAAAATTGCAGATATTTCCCTTATTTTGGAGCAAAACTGCAGAATTTTTCCTTATTTTAGGGCAAAAAGACAGAAATTCTCCTTATTTCAAGGCAAAAATACCGAAATAACCCTTATTTTGGGGCAAAAATGCAGAAATTCCCCTTATTTTAAGCCAAAAATACAGAAATTACCCTTTTATTAGGGCAAAAAGCCTAAATTCCCCCTATTTGGGGGCAAAAAGCTAAATTCCTCTTAGTTTAGGGCAAAAAGGCAGAAATTCCTCTTATTTTTGGCAAAACTGCAGAAATTTCTTTTAATTTGTGGCAAAAATGCAGAAATTCCCCTTTATTTTGGGCCAAATAGGCAGAATTTTCCCTTATTTTGGGGCAAATTGATAGAAATTTAACTAATTTTAGGATAAAATTGCAGAAATGTCCCTTATTTTGTGGCAAAAATGCAGAAATTCCCATTATTTTGGGGTAAAAAGGCAGAACTTTCCCTTATTTTGTAACAAAATTGCAGAAATTTTCCATATTTTGGGGCAAAAATGCAGTAATAATTCTAATTTTGGGGCAAAATTCAGAAATTTCAATAATTTTGAGTCAAATAGGCAGAAATTCCTCTTATTTGGGGGCAAAAATGCAGAAATTATTTTTGTTTTGGGACAAAATTGCAGAAACTTCTTTATTTTGGGGCAAATTGCAGAAATTTCCCTTATTTTGTGGCAAATATTCTGTAATGCTTCTAATTTTGGGGCAAAAATCAGAAATTCCATTAGTTTTGGGGCAAAAAGGCAGAAATTCCCCTTTTTGTGGGGCAACATTGCAGAAATTTCTCTTTTTTGGAACAAAATTGCAGAAATTTCCCTTATTTTTGGGCAAAATTGCAGAAATTTCCCTTATCTTGTAGCAACAATGCAGAAATTCCCCTTATTTCAGGTCAAAAAGGCAGAAATTCCGCTTATTTGGAGGAAAATTCTTGAAATTACACTTATTTTAGGGAAAAAACCTAAAATTTCCCTTATTTTGTGCCAAAAAGGCAGAAATTCTTCTTATTTTACAGCAAAAAGGCAGAAATTCCACAAAATTTTGGGCAAAAATGCAGAAATTTCCCTTATTTTGGAGCAAAAACAAAGTAATACCCCTAATAATGGGGCAAAAATCAAAAATTCCCCTAATTTTGGGGCAAAAAGTCAGAAATTCCCTTTATTTTAGGGCAAAAATGCTGAAATTCCCCTTATTATGGAGCAAAAATGCAGAAATTTTTCTTATTTCAGGTCAAAAACACAGAAATTCTTATTTTAAACCAAAAATACAGAAATTACTCTTATTTCATCCAAAAAGACTAAATTCCCCTCATTTTGGGGCAAAAAGGCAGAAATTCCCCTTATTTTAGAGCAAAAAGTCAGAAATTTCCCTTATTTTGGGGCAAAATTGTAGAAATTTCTTTTATGTTGTGGCAAAAATGCAGAAATTCCACTTATTTCGGGTCAAAAATGCAGAAATTCCGCTTATTTTGGGTCAAAAATGCAGAAATGACCCTTATTTTAGGGCAAAAAGACTGAAATTCCTTTAATTTTGTGTCAAAATGGCAGAAATTTTTATTTTAGGGCAAAAAGGCAGAAATTCCACTTAATTTTGGGAAAAAATGCAGAAATTTCCCTTATTTGGGGCAAAAAGACAGTAATGCCCCTAATTTTGTGTCAAAAAGGCAGAAATTCCCCTTATTTTGGAGCAAAATTGCAGAAATTTCCCTTATTTTGGGGCAAAATTGCAGTAATTCCTCTAATTTTCTGTCAAAATTGCAGAAATTCCCTTTATTTTTGGGCGAAATTGCAGAAATTCCCCATTATTTTGGAGTAAAATTACAGTAATACCCCTAATTTTGGGTCAAAAAAGCAGAAATTATACTTCTTTAGGGAAAAAATGTAGAAATTCCACTTATTTTGGAGCAAAATTGCATAATTTTCCCTTATTATTGGGCAAAAAAGAAGTAATGCCCCAAATTTTGGGGCAAAATGCAGAAATTCCCCTAATTTTGGGGCAAAATTCAGAAATTCTCTTATATTTAGGGGCAAAAATGCAGAAATTTCCATTTTTTGGGACAATATTGCAGAAATTTCCCTTATTTTGGGGCAAAATTGCAGAAATTTCTTTTATCTTGTTGAAAAAATGCACAAATCCCCCTTATTTCGGGTCAAAAAGGCAGAAATTCCGCTTATTTGGTGTCAAAAATGCCGAAATTACCCTTATTTTAGGGCAAAAAGACTGAAATTCCCAATATTTTGTGCCAAATAAACAGAAATTCTTATTTTAGGGCAAAAAGGAAGAAATTCCACTTAATTTTGGACAAAAATGCAGAAATTTCCCTTATTTGGGGCAAAAGACAGTAATGCCCCTAATTTTGTGTCAAAAAGGCAGTAATTCCCTTAATTTTGGAGCAAAATTGCAGAAATTTCCCGTTATTTTGGGGCAAAATTGCAGTAATTCCCCTAATTTTGTGTCAAAATTCCAGAAATTCTCTTTATTTTGGGGCAAAATTGCAGAAATTCCCCTTATTTGGGGGCAAAAATGCTGAAATTCCCCTTATTTTAAAGCAAAAATTCAGAAATTTTCCTTATTTTAGGGCAAAAAGACAGAAATTCTTCTTATTTCAGGGCAAAAATACAGAAATTCCTCTTATTTCGGGGCAAAAATTCAGAAATTCCCCTATTTTAAGCCAAAAATAAAGAAATTAATCTTATTTTAGGGCAAAAAAACTAATTCCTTCTATTTTGGGGCAAAAAGTTAAATTCCCCTTATTTTAGGGCAAAAAGCCAGAAATTCCCCTTATTTTTTAGCAAAAATGCAGAAATTGCTTTTAATTTGGGGCAAAAATGCAGAAATTCCACTTATTTTGGGCCATATAGGCAGAATTTTCCCTTATTTTGGGGCTAAAGGATAGAAATTTAACTTATGTTAGGATAAAATTGCAGAAATTTCCCTTATTTTGTTGCAAAAATAGAGAAATTCCCATTATTTTGGGGTAAAAAGGCAGAACTTTCCCTTATTTTAGAACAAAATTGCAGAAACTTCACATATTTTGGGGCAAAAATGCAGTAATGCTTCTAATTTGGGGGCAAAATTCAGAAATTTCTCTAATTTTGGGTCAAAATACAGAAATTCCTAATTTTTTTGGGCAAAAATGCAGAAATTTCACTTTTTTGGGACAAAATTGAAGAAATTTCCTTTATTTTGAGGCAAATTGCAGAAATTTCCCTTATTTCGTGGCAAAAATTCTGTAATGCTTCTAATTTTGGGGCAAAAATCAGAAATTCCATTAATTTTGGGGCAAAAAGGCAGAAATTCCCCTTTTTGTGGGGCAAAAATGCAGAAATTTCCATTTTTTGGGACAAAATTGCAGAAATTTCCCTTATTTTGAGGCAAAATTGCAGAAATTTCTTTTATCTTGGTGAAAAAATGCAGAAATCCCCCTTATTTCGTGTCAAAAATGCAGAAATTCCGCTTATTTGGTGTCAAAAATGCCGAAATTACCCTTATTTTAGGGCAAAAAGACTGAAATTCCCCATATTTTGTGCTAAAAAAACAGAAATTCTTATTTTAGGGCAAAAGGAAGAAATTCCACTTAATTTTGGACAAAAATGCAGAAATTTCCCTTATTTGGGGCAAAAAGACAGTAATGCCGCTAATTTTGGGTCAAAAAGGCAGAAATTCCTTTAATTTTGGAGCAAAATTGCAGAAATTTCCTGTTATTTTGGAGCAAAATTGCAGTAATTCCCCTAATTTTGTGTCAAAATTCCAGAAATTCTCTTTATTTTGGGGCAAAATTGCTTAAATTCCCCTTATTTGGGGGCAAAAATGCTGAAATTCCCCTTATTTTAAAGCAAAAATGCAGAAATTTTCCTTATTTTAGGGCAAAAAGACAGAAATTCTCCTTATTTCAGGGCTAAAAATAGAGAAATTCCCCCTATTTGGGGGCAAAAATGCAGAAATTCCCCTTATTTTAAGCCTATAATACAGAAATTACCCTTATTTTAGGGCAAAAAGACTAATTCCCCCTATTTTGGGGCAAAAAGGTAAATTCCCTTTATTTTAGGGCAAAAAGCAAGAAATTCCCCTTATTTTTGGGCAAAAATGCAGAAATTTCTTTTAATTTGGGGCAAAAATGCAGAAATTCCCCTTATTTTGGGCCAAATAGGCAGAAATTTCCCTTATTTTGGGGCTGAAGGATAGAAATTTAACTTATGTTAGGATAAAATTGCAGAAATATTACATATTTTGTAGCAAAAATGCAGAAATTCCCATTATTTTGGGGTAAAAAGGCAGAACTTTCCCTTATTTTGGAACAAAATTGCAGAAATTTCTCATATTTTGGGCAAAAATGCAGTAATGCTTCTAATTTGGGGGCAAAATTCAGAAATTTCTCAAATTTTGGGTCAAAATACAGAAATTTCTCTTATTTTGGGGTAAAAATGCAGAAATTTCCCTTTTTTAGGACAAAATTGAAGAAATTTTTTTTATTTTGAGGTAAATTGCAGAAATTACCCTTATTTTGTGGCAAAAATTCTGTAATGCTTCTAATTTTGGGGCAAAAATCAGAAATTTCATTAGTTTTGGGGCAAAAAGGCAGAAATTCCCCTTTTTGTGGGACAACATTGCAGAAATTTCCATTTTTTGGAACCAAATTGCAGAAATTTCCCTTATTTTTGGGCAAAATTGCAGAAATTTTTCTTATCTTGTGGCAAAAATGTAGAAATTCCCCTTATTTCAGGTAAAAAATGCAGAAATTCTGCTTATTTTTGGGAAAATTCTTGAAATTACCCTTATTTTAGGGAAAAAGCCTGAAATTTCTCTTATTTTGTGCCAAAAAGGCAGATATTCTTCTTATTTTGGAGCAAAAAGGCAGAAATTCCACAAAATTTTGGGAAAAAATGCAGAAATTTCCCTTATTTTGGAGCAAAAACACAGTAATACCCCTAATTTTGGGGAAAAGGAAAAAAATTCCCCTAATTTTGGGGCAAAAAGTCAGAAATTCCCCTTATTTTGGGGCAAAAATCCTAAAATTCCCCTTATTATGGAGCAAAAATGCAGAAATTTTTCTTATTTCAGGTCAAAAACACAGAAATTCTCCTTATTTTAAACCAAAAATACAGAAATTACTCTTATTTTAGGCCAAAAAGTCTAAATTCCCCTCATTTTGGGGCAAAAAGGCAGAAATTCCCTTTATTTTAGAGCAAAAAGGCATAAATTTCCCTTATTTTGGGGCAAAATTTTAGAAATTTCTTTTATCTTGGGGCAAAAATGCAGACATTCCCCTTATTTTGGGTGAAAAATGCAGAAATTCCTCTTATTTGGGGTCAAAAATGCAGAAATAACCCTTATTTTAGGGCAAACGGACTGAAATTCCCCTTATTTTGTGCCAAAAGGGCAGAAATTTTTATTTTAGGGCATAAAGGCAGAAATTCCACTTAATTTTGGGAAAAAATGCAGAAATTTCCCTTATTTGGGGCAAAAAGACAGTAATGCCTCTTATTTTGAATCAAAAAGGCAGAAATTCCCCTAATTTTGGAGCAAAATTTCAGAAATTTCCCTTATTTTGGGGCAAAATTGCAGTAATTCCCCTAATTTATTGTCAAAATTGCAGAAATTCTCTTTATTTTTGGGCGAAATTGCAGAAATTCCCCATTATTTTGGAGCAAAATTGCAGTAATACCCCTAATTTTGGGTCAAAAAGGCAGAAATTTTCCTTCTTTAGGGCAAAAATGTAGAAATTCCACTTATTTTGGAGAAAAATTGCATAATTTTCCCATTTTATTGGGCAAAAAGGAAGTAATGCCCCAAATTTTGGGGCAAAAATGCAGAAATTCCCCTAATTTTTGGGCAAAATGCAGAAATTCTCTTTTATTTAGGGGCAAAAATGCAGAAATTTCCATTTTTTGGGACAAAATTGCAGAAATTTCCCTTATTTTGAGGCAAAATTGCAGAAATTTCTTTTATCTTGGTGAAAAAATGCAGAAATCCCCCTTATTTCGTGTCAAAAATGCAGAAATTCCGCTTATTTGGTGTCAAAAATGCCGAAATTACCCTTATTTTAGGGCAAAAAGACTGAAATTCCCCATATTTTGTGCTAAAAAAACAGAAATTCTTATTTTAGGGCAAAAGGAAGAAATTCCACTTAATTTTGGACAAAAATGCAGAAATTTCCCTTATTTGGGGCAAAAAGACAGTAATGCCGCTAATTTTGGGTCAAAAAGGCAGAAATTCCTTTAATTTTGGAGCAAAATTGCAGAAATTTCCTGTTATTTTGGAGCAAAATTGCAGTAATTCCCCTAATTTTGTGTCAAAATTCCAGAAATTCTCTTTATTTTGGGGCAAAATTGCTTAAATTCCCCTTATTTGGGGGCAAAAATGCTGAAATTCCCCTTATTTTAAAGCAAAAATGCAGAAATTTTCCTTATTTTAGGGCAAAAAGACAGAAATTCTCCTTATTTCAGGGCTAAAAATAGAGAAATTCCCCCTATTTGGGGGCAAAAATGCAGAAATTCCCCTTATTTTAAGCCTATAATACAGAAATTACCCTTATTTTAGGGCAAAAAGACTAATTCCCCCTATTTTGGGGCAAAAAGGTAAATTCCCTTTATTTTAGGGCAAAAAGCAAGAAATTCCCCTTATTTTTGGGCAAAAATGCAGAAATTTCTTTTAATTTGGGGCAAAAATGCAGAAATTCCCCTTATTTTGGGCCAAATAGGCAGAAATTTCCCTTATTTTGGGGCTGAAGGATAGAAATTTAACTTATGTTAGGATAAAATTGCAGAAATATTACATATTTTGTAGCAAAAATGCAGAAATTCCCATTATTTTGGGGTAAAAAGGCAGAACTTTCCCTTATTTTGGAACAAAATTGCAGAAATTTCTCATATTTTGGGCAAAAATGCAGTAATGCTTCTAATTTGGGGGCAAAATTCAGAAATTTCTCTAATTTTGGGTCAAAATACAGAAATTCCTCTTATTTTGGGGCAAAAATGCAGAAATTTCCCTTTTTTGGGACAAAATTACAGAAATTTTTTTTATTTTGAGGTAAATTGCAGAAATTTCCCTTATTTTGTGGCAAAAATTCTGTAATGCTTCTAATTTTGGGGCAAAAATCAGAAATTTCATTAGTTTTGGGGCAAAAAGGCAGAAATTCCCCTTTTTTGGGACAACATTGCAGAAATTTCCATTTTTTGGAACCAAATTGCAGAAATTTCCCTTATTTTTGGGCAAAATTGCAGAAATTTTTCTTATCTTGTGGCAAAAATGTAGAAATTCCCCTTATTTCAGGTAAAAAATGCAGAAATTCTGCTTATTTTTGGGAAAATACTTGAAATTACCCTTATTTTAGGGAAAAAGCCTGAAATTTCTCTTATTTTGTGCCGAAAAGGCCGAAATTCTTCTTATTTTAGAGCAAAAAGGCAGAAATTCCACAAAAATTGGGGAAAAAATGCAGAAATTTCCCTTATTTTGGAGCAAAAACACAGTAATACTTCTAATTTTGGGGAAAAGGAAAAAAAATCCCCTAATTTTGGGGCAAAAAGTCAGAAATTCCCCTTATTTTGGGGCAAAAATCCTGAAATTGCCCTTATTATGGTGCAAAAATGCAGAAAATTTTCTTATTTCAGGACAAAAAGACAGAAATTCTTTTTATTTTAAACCAAAAATACAGAAATTACTCTTATTTTAGGCCAAAAAACTAAATTCCCCTTATTTGGGGCAAAAAGGCAGAAATTCCCCTTATTTTAGAGCAAAAAGTCAGAAATTTCCCTTATTTTGGAGCAAAATTGTAGAAATTTCTTTTATCTTGGGGCAAAAATTCAGAAATTTTGCTTATTTTGGGTCAAAAATGCAGAAATTCCACTTATTTGGAGTTAAAAATGCAGAAATAACCCTTATTTTAGGGCAAAAAGACCTAAATTCCCCTTATTTTGTGCTAAAAGGGCAGAAATTCTTATTTTAGGGCAAAAAGGCAGAAATTCCACTTAATTTTAAGAAAAAATGTAGAAAATTCCCTTATTGTGGGCAAAAAGACAGTAATGCCCCTAATTTTGGGTCAAAAAGGCAGAAATTCCCCTAATTTTGAAGCAAAATTGCAGAAATTTCCCTTATTTGGGGGCAAAATTGCAGTAATTCCCCTAATTTTCTGAAAAAATTGCAGAAATTCCCTTTATTTTGGGGCAAAATTGCAGAAATTCCCGACTAGTTTGGAGCAAAATTGCAGTAATACCCCTAATTTTTGGTCAAAAAGGCAGAAATTTTCATTCTTTTGAGGAAAAAATGTAGAAATTCCACTTATTTTGGAGCAAAATTGCATAATTTTCTCTTATTATTGGGCAAAAAGGAAGCAATGGCCCAATTTTTGGGGCAAAAAGGCAGAAATTTCCCTAATTTTGGGTCAAAATGCAGAAATTCTCCTTATTAGGGGCAAAAATGCAGAAATTTCCATTTTTTGGGACAAAATTGCAGAAATTTCCCTTATTTGGGGGCAAAATTGCAGAAATTTCTTTTATCTTGGGGAAAAATGCAGAAATACCCCTTATTTCGAGTCAAAAAGCAGAAATTCTGCTTATTTGGGGTCAAAAATGAAGAAATTACCTTTATTTTAGGGCAAAAGACTGAAATTCCCCATATTTTGTGCCAAAAAAACAGAAATTCTTATTTTAGGGCAAAAAAGAAGAAATTCCATTTCATTTTGGACAAAAATGCAGAAATTTCCCTTATTTGGGGCAAAAAGACAATAATGCCCCTAATTTTGGGTCAAAAAGGCAGAAATTCCTCTAATTTTGGAGCAAAATTCCAGAAATTTCCCTTATTTTTGGGCATAATTGAAGTAATTACCCTAATTTTGTTTCAAAATTCCAGAAATTCCCTTTATTTTGGGGCAAAATTGCAGAAATTCCTCTTGTTTGGGGGCAAAAATGCTTAAATTCCCCTTATTTTAAAGCAAAAATGCAGAAATTTTCCCTATTTTAGGGCAAAAAGCCAGAAATTCCCCTTATTTCAGGGCAAAAATACAGAAATTCCCCTTATTTTGGGGCAAAAATGCAGAAATTTTCTATATTTTAAGCCAAAATACAGAAATTATCCTTATTTTAGGGCAAAAAGACTAATTCCTTCTATTTTGGGGCAAAAAGGTAAATTCCCCTTATTTTAGGGCAAAAAGCCAGAAATTCCCCTTATTTTTGGGCAAAAATGCAGAAATTTCTTTTAATTTGGGGCAAAAATGCAGAAATTCCCCTTATTTCGAGTCAAAAAGGCAGAAATTCTGTTTATTTGGGGTCAAAAATGCAGAAATTACCTTTATTTTAGGGCAAAAATACTGAAATTCCCCATATTTTGTGCCAAAATACAGAAATTCTTATTTTAGGGCAAAAAAGAAGAAATTCCACTTTATTTTGGACAAAAATGCAGAAATTTCCCTTATTTGGGGCAAAAAGACAGTAATGCCTCTAATTTTGGGTCAAAAAGGCAGAAATTCCCCTAATTTTGGAGCAAAATTGCAGAAATTTCCCTTATTTTGGGGCAAAATTGCAGTAATTACCCTAATTTTGTGTCTAAATTCCAGAAATTTCCTTTATTTTGGGGCAAAATTGCAGAATTTCTCCTTGTTTGGGGGCAAAAATGTTGTAATTCCCCTTATTTTAAAGCAAAAATGCAGAAATTTTCCTTATTTTAGGGCAAAAAGCCAAAAATTCCCCTTATTTCAGGGCAAAAATACACAAATTCCCCTTATTTTAGGGCAAAAATGCAGAAATTTTCCTTATTTTAAGCCAAAAATACAGAAATTACCCTTATTTTAGGGCAAAAGACTAATTCCCCCTATTTTGGGGCAAAAAGGTAAATTCTTCTTATTTTAGGGCAAAAAGCCAGAAATTCCCATTATCTTTGGGCAAAAATGCAGAAATTTCTTTTAATTTGGGGCAAAAATGCAGAAATTCCTTTTATTTTGGGCCAAATAGGCAGAAATTTTTATTATTTTGGGGCTAAAGGATAGAAATTTAATTAATTTTTTAATAAAATTGCAGAAATTTCCCTTATTATGTGGATAAAATGCAGAAATTTCTATTATTTTGGGGTAAAAAGGCAGAACTTTCCCTTATTTTGGAACAAAATTGCAGAAATATCCCATATTTTGGAGCAAAAATGCAGTAATGCTTTTACTTTTTGGGTAAAATTCAGAAATTTCTCTAATTTTGGGTCAAAATATGAAATTCTTCTTATTTTGGGGCAAAAATGCAGAAATTCCCCTTATTTCAGGTCAAAAAGGCAGAAATTCCGCTTATTTGGAGGAAAATTCTTGAAATTACCCTTATTTTAGGGAAAAAGCCTGAAATTTCCCTTATTTTGTGCCAAAAAGGCAGAAATTCTTCTTATTTTAGAGCAAAAAGGCAGAAATTCCACAAAATTTTGGGCAAAAATGCAGAAATTTCCCTTATTTTGGAGCAAAAACACAGTAATAACCCTAATTTTGGGGTGAAAAGGCAAAAATTTCCCTAATTTTGGGGCAAAAATTTAGAAATCCCCCTTATTTTGGGGCAAAAATGCTGAAATTCCCCTTATTATGGAGCAAAAATGCAGTAATTTTTCTTATTTCAGGTCAAAAAGACAGAAATTCTCCTTATTATAAACCAAAAATACAGAAATTACTCTTAATTTAGGCCAAAATGACTAAATTCCCCTTATTTTGGGGCAAAATTGCAGAAATTTCTTTTATCTTGGGAAAAAAATGCAGAAATTCCCCTTATTTCCGGTCAAAAAGGCAAAAATTCCGCTTATTTGGGGTCAAAAATGCAGAAATTACCCTTATTTTAGGGCAAAAAGACTGAAATTCCCCATATTTTGTGCCAAAAAAAACAGAAATTCTTATTTTAGGGCAAAAAGGAAGAAATTCCACTTAAATTTGGACAAAAATGCAGAAAATTCCCTTATTTGGGGCAAAAAGACAGTAATGCCACTAATTTTGTGTCAAAAGACAGAAATTCCCCTAATTTTGGAGCAAAATTGCAGAAATTTCCCTTATTTTGGGGCAAAATTGCAGTAATTCCCCTAATTTTGTGTCAAAATTCCAGAAATTCCCTTTATTTTGTTTCAAAATTGCAGAAATTCCGCTTATTTTGTGATAAATTCGTGAAATTACCATTATTTTAGGGAAAAATACTGCAATTCCCCTTATTTTGTGCCAAAAAGGCAGAAATTCTTCTTATTTTAGAGCAAAAAGGCAGAAATTCCACAAAATTTTGGGCAAAAATGCAGAAATTTCCCTTATTTTGGAGCAAAAACACAGTAATATTCCTAATTTTGGGGCAAAAAGGCAAAAATTCCTCTAATTTTGAGACAAAAAGGTAGAAATTCCCCTTATTTTAGAGCAAAAAGCAGAAATTCCCCTAATTTTGGGGCAAAAAGGCAGAAATTCTTCTTATTTTGGGGGAAAATGCTGGAATTTCCCTTATTTTGGAGCAAAAATGCAGAAATTTTCCTTTTTTTAGGGCAAAAAGACAGAAAAACTCCTTATTTCAGACCAAAAAGAAAGAAAGTCTTCTCATTTTAGGGCAAAAATTCAGAAATTCCCTTTATTTTAAGCCAAAAATACAGAAATTACCTTTATTTTAGAGCAAAAAGACTAAATTCCCGCTATTTTGGGGCAAAAAGCTAAATTTCCCTTTTTTAGGGCAAAAAGGCAGAAATTCCTATTATTTTTGGGCAAAAATGCAGAAATTTCCTTTTATTTGAAGCAAAAATGCAGAAATTCCTCTTATTTTGGGCCAAATAGGAAGAAATTTCCCTTATTTTTGAGCAAAAGGATAGAAATTTATCTTATTTTAGGATAAAATTGCAGAAATTTCCCTTATTTTGTGGCAAAAATGCAGAAATTCCACTTATTTTGGGGTAAAAAGGCAGAAATTTCCTTTATTTTGGAACAAAATTGCAGAAATTTCCCATATTAATGGGCGAAAATGCAGTAATGCTTCAAATTTTGGGGCAAAATTCAGAAATTACACAAATTTTGGGTCAAAAAGGCAGAAATTCCTATTATTTTGAGACAAAAATGCAGAAATTCCCCTAATTTTGTGTCAAAATTGCAGAATTCCCTCTTATTTTGGCAAAATTGCAGAAATTCCCCATTATTTTGGAGCAAAATTGCAGAAATTCCTTTAAGTTTGGAGCAGAAAGGCCTAAATTCCCCTTCTTTTGGGGCAAAAAAAGTAAAAATTCCACATATTTTGGAGCAAAATTGCATAATTTTCCCTTATTATTGGGCAAAAAGGCAGTAATGCCCCTAATTTTGAGGCAAAAAGGCAGAAATTACCCTAATTTTGGGGCAAAATCCAGAAATTCCCTTTATTTGTGGCAAAAATGCAGAAATTTCCATTTTTTGGGACAAAATTGCATAAACTTTCTTTACTTTGTTGCAAAATTGCAGAAATTTCCCTTATCTTGGGACAAAAATGCAGAAATTCTCGTTATTTCAGGTCAAAAAGGCAGAAATTCTGCTAATTTGGGGGCAAAAATGCAGAAATTACCCTTATTTTAGGGCAAAAAGACTGAAATTCCTCTTTCTTTGTGCCAAAAAAACAGAAATTCTTATTTTAGGGCAAAAAGGCAGAAATTCCACTTAATTTGGGCAAAAATGCAGAAATTTCCTTTATTTGGGGCAAAAAGACAGTAATGCCCCTAATTTTGGGTAAAAAGGACATTAATTCCCCTAATTTTAAAGCAAAATTGAGAAAATTTCCCTAATTTTGGGGCAAAATATCAGAAATTTCCCTAATTTTGTGGCAAAATTGCAGAAATTCCCTTTATTTTGGGGCAAAATTGCCAAAATTCCCCATTATTTTGGAGCAAAATTGCAGAAATTCCCCTTATTTTGGAGCAAAAACTCAAAAATTTCCCTAATTTTGGGGAAAAATTGCAGAAATTTCTCTTATTTTGGGGCAAAATTGCAGAAATTCCCCTAATTTTGTGTCAAAATTGCAGAAATTCCATTTATTTTGGCACAAAAATGCAGAAATTCCACAGTATTTTGGAGCAAAATTACAGACATTCCCTTTATTTTGGGGAAAAAAGGCAGAAATTCTCCTTATTTTGGGGCAAAAATGCTGAAATTCCTCTTAATTTGGAGCAATAATTCAGTAATTTTCCTTATTTCAGGCCAAAAATACAGAAATTACCCTTATTTTAGGCCAAAAAGACTAAATTCCCCTTATTTTGAGGCAAAAAGGCAGAAATTCCCCTTATTTTAGGGAAAAAAGGCAGAAATTCCCCTTAATTTTGGAAAAAATGCAGAAGTTTCCCTCAATTTGGGGCAAAAATGCAGAAATTCCCTTCATTTTGGGCCAAATAGGCCGAAATTTCCCTTATTTTGAGTGAAAAGAATAGAAATTTATCTTATTTTAGAAAAAAATTGCAAAAATTTCTTTTATTTTGTGGCAAAAATGCAGAAATTCCCATTATTTTGGGGTAAAAAGGCAGAAATTTCTTATATTTTGGAACAAAATTGCAGAAATTTCCCATATTTTGGGGCAAAAATGCAGTAATGCTTCTAATTTTGTGGCAAAATTCAGAAATTTCATTAATTTTGGGGCAAAAAGGCAGAAATTCCTCTTATTTTGTGGCAAAAATGCAGAAATTTCCCTCTTTATGGGACAAAATTGCAGAAATTTTCTCTATTTTGGGGCAAACTGCAGAAATTTTTCTTATTTTGGGGTAAAAATTCAGTAATGCTTCTAATTTTGGTGCAATAATTCAGAAATTCCCCTAATTTTGGGGCAAAAATACAGAAATTCCCTTTATTGTGGGGCAAAATTGCTGAAATTTCCCTTTTTATGGACATAATTGCAGAAATTTCCTTTATCTTGGGGCAAAATTGCAAAAATTTCCCTTATTTTGGGGCAAAATTGTAGAAATTCCCCTAATTTGATTAAAAATTGCAGAAATTCCCTTTATTTTGGGGCAAAATTGCAGAAAATCCCCATTATTTTGGAGCAAAATTGCAGTAATACCCCTGATTTTGGGTCAAAAAGGCAGAAATTCCCCTTCTTTTGGGGCAAAAAGGTAGAAATTCCACTTATTTTGGAGCAAAATTGCATAATTTTCCCTTATTATTGGGCAAAAAGGCAGTAATGCCCCTCATTTGGGGGCAAAAATGCAGAAATTCTTCTAATTTTGGGGCAAAAGGCAGAAATTATCCTTATTTGGGGGCAAAAATGCAGAAATTTCCATTTTTTTGGGACAAAATTGCAGAAATTCCCATTATTTGGGGGGAAAAATGTAGAAATTCCATTTATTTTGGAGCAAAATTGCATAATTTTCCCTTATGATTGGGCAAAAAGGCAGTAATGCCCCTCATTTGGGGGCAAAAAGTCAGAAATTCCCCTAATTTTTGAGGAAAATTGCAGAAATTTCCCTAATTTTGGGGCAAAATTGCAGAAATTTCCCTAATTTTGGGGCAAAATTGCAGAAATTCCCCTAAATTTGTGGCAAAATTGCAGAAATTCCTTTTATTCTAGGGCAAAATTGCAGAAATTACCCATTATTTTGGAGCAAAATTGCAGAAATTCCCCTTATTTTTGGGCAAAATTGCAGAAATTCCTCTTAGTTTGTGGCAAAAAGGCAGAAATTCCCCTTCTTTTAGGGTAAAAAGGTAGAAATTCCACTTATTTTGGAGCAAAATTGCATAATATTTTCTTATTATTGGGCAAGAGGTAGTAATGCCTCTAATTTTGGGGCTAAAGGCAGAAATTATCCTATTTTTGGAGCAAAATTGCAGAAATTTTCCTAATTTTGGGGCAAAATTGCAGAAATTCCCCTTATTTTGTGGCAGCATTGCAAATATTCCCTTTCTTTTGGGGCAAAATTGCAGAAATTCACCATTATTTTGGAGCAAAATTGAAGGAATCCCTTTATTTTGGGGCAAAAAGGCAGAAATTCCCCTAATTTTTGAACAAAATTGTAGAAATTTCCCTAATTGTGTTTCAAAATTACAGAAATTCCCTTTTTTTGAGTCAAAAATGCTGAAATTCCACATTTTTTGAGCAAAATTCAGAAATTCCCTATATTTGGAGTAAAAAGGCAGAAATTATTTTTATTTTGGGGCAAAAAGGCAGAAATTTCCCTTATTTTGGGGCAAAATTGCAGAAATTCCTCTTATCATGAGACAGAAATCCAGAAATTTCCCTTCTTTCGGGTTTAAAAGGCAGTGATTCCGCTAATTTGGGGGCAAATTGCAGAAATTAAACTTATTTTAGAAAAAAATACTTAAATTCCCCTTATTTTTTTCCAAAAAGACAGAAATACTACTTAATTTAGGGCTAGAAGGCAGAAATTCAAATTAATTTTGGGCAAAAATGCAGAATTTTCATTTATTTTGGGCAAAAACACAGTAATGCCCCTAATTTTGGGGCAAAAACCAGAAATTCCCCTACTTTTGGGGCAAAATGCAGAAATTCCCCTTATTTGAGGGTAAAAATGCAGAAGTTTCCATTTTTGGGGACAAAATTGCAGAAATTTCCTTTATTTTGGGTCAAAAAGGCAAAAATTCTGCTTATTTGGGGGCAAATTGCAGAAATTACCCTTATTTTAGGGCAAAAAGACTAAATACCCCTCACTTTGTGCCAAAAAGGCAGAAATTCTTTATATTTTAGGTAAAAAAAACAGAAATTCCACTTAATTTTGGACAAAAATGCAGAAATTTGCCTTATTTTGGGGAAAAAACAGAGTAATGCCCATAATTTTAGGGCAAAAATGCAGAAATTCTCCTAATTTTAAGGCAAAAAGGCAGAAATTCCCCTTATTTTGTGGCAAAATTGCAGAAAATTTCCTTATTTTGGAACAAAAATTCAGAAATTCCCTGTATTTTAGGGCAAAATTGCAGATATTTCCCTTATTTTGGAGCAAAACTGCAGAAATTCCCGTTATTTTGGAACAAAATTGCAGAAATTCCCCTTATTTTGTTTCAAAAAGAAAGAAATTCCTTTTATTTTGGAGGAAGATTTCAGAAATTTCCCTTATTTTGGTGCAAAATTGCATAAATTTCCCTTATAATTGGGCAAAAAGGAAGAAATACCCCTAATTTTGGGGCAAAAAGGCAGAAATTTCCCTTATCTTGGGGCAAAAATGATGAAATTCCCCTTATTTTGAAGCAAAAATGCAGAAATTTTCCTTATTTTAGGGCAAAAAGACAGAAATTCTCCTTATTTCAGGGCAAAAATACTGAAATTCCCCTTATTTTGGAGCAAAAATGCAGAAATTCCCCTTATTTTAAGCCAAAAATACAGAAATTACCCTTATTTTAGGGCAAAAAGCTTAAACTCCCCCTATTTTGGGGCAAAAAGCTAAATTCCTCTTAGTTAAGGGCAAAAAGGCAGAAATTCCCCTTATTTTTGGGCAAAACTGCAGAAATTTCTTTTAATTTGGGGCAAAAATGCAGAAATTCCCCTTTATTTTGGGCCAAATAGGCAGAATTTTCTCTTATTTTGGGGCAAAAAGATAGAAATTTAACTAATTTTAGGATAAAATTGCAGAAATGTCTTTTATTTTGTGGCAAAAATGCAGAAATTCCCATTATTTTGGGGTAAAAAGGTAGAAATTTCCCATATTTTGTAACAAAATTGCAGAAATTTCCCATATTTTGGGGCAAAAATGCAGTAATGCTTCTAATTTTGATGCAAAATTCAGAAATTTCAATAATTTTGAGTCAAAAAGGCAGAAATTCCTCTTATTTGGGGTCAAAAATGCAGAAATAACCCTTATTTTAGGGCAAAAATACTGAAATTCCCCTTATTTTGTGCCAAAAGTGCAGAAATTTTTATTTTAGGGCAAAAAGGCAGAAATTCCACTTAATTTTGGAAAAAAATGCTGAAATTTCCTTTTTTGGGGCAAAAAGACAGTAATGCCTCATATTTTGGATCAAAAAGGCAGAAATTCCCCTAATTTTGGAGCAAAATTGCAGAAATTTCTCTTATTTTGGGGCAAAATTGCAGTAATTCCCCTAATTTTCTGTCAAAATTGCAGAAATTCCCTTTATTTTCGGGCAAAATTGCAGAAATTCCCCATTATTTTGGAGCAAAATTGCAGTAATACCCCTAATTTTGGGTCAAAAAGGCAGAAATTTTCCTTCTTTAGGGCAAAAATGTAGAAATTCCACTTATTTTGGAGCAAAATTGCATAATATTCCCTTATTATTTGGCAAAAAGGAAGTAATGCCCCAAATTTTGGGGCAAAAAGGCAGAAATTCCCCTAATTTGGGGGCAAAATGCAGAAATTCTCTTTTATTTAGGGGCAAAAATGCAGAAATTTCCATTTTTGGGACAAAATTGCAGAAATTTCCCTTATTTTGGGGCAAAATTGCAGAAATTTCTTTTATCTTGGTGAAAAAATGCAGAAATTCCCCTTTATTTCGGGTCAAAAATGCAGAAATTCTGCTTCTTTATTGTCAAAAATGCCGAAATTACTCTTATTTTAGGGCAAAAAGACTGAAATTCCCCATATTTTGTGCCAAAAAAACAGAAATTCTTATTTTAGGGCAAAAAGAAAGAACTTCCACTTAATTTTGGACAAAAATGCAGAAATTCCCCTTATTTGGGGCAAAAGACAGTAATGCCCCTAATTTTGTGTCAAAAAGGCAGAAATTCCCTTAATTTTGGAGCAAAATTGCAGAAATTTCCCGTTATTTTGGGGCAAAATTGCAGTAATTCCCCTAATGTTGTGTAAAAATTCCAGAAATTCTTTTTATTTTGCGGCAAAATTGCAGAAATTCCCCTTATTTGGGGGCAAAAATGCTGAAATTCCCCTTATTTTAAAGCAAAAATTCAGAAATTTTCCTTATTTTAGGGCAAAAAGACAGAAATTCTCCTTATTTCAGGGCAAAAATACAGAAATGCCCCTTATTTCGGGGCAAAAATTAAGAAATTCCTCTAAGCCAAAAATACAGAAATTACCCTTATTTGAGGCCAAAAATCTTAATTTCCCCTATTTTGGAGCAAAAAGTTAAATTCCCCTTATTTTAGGGCAAAAAGCCAGAAATTCCCCTTATTTTTGGCCAAAAATGCAGAAATTTCTTTTGATTTGGGGCAAAAATGCAGAAATTCCATTTCTTTTGGGCCATATAGGCAGAAATTTCCCTTATTTTGGGGCTAAAAGATAGAAATATAACTTATGTTAGGATAAAATTGCAGAAATTTCTCTTATTTTGTGGCAAAAATGCAGAAATTCCCATTATTTTGGGGTAAAAAGGCAGAACTTTCCCTTATTTTAGAACAAAATTGCAGAAACTTCACATATTTTGGGGCAAAAATGCAGTAATGCTTATAATTTGAAGGCAAAATTCAGAAATTTCTCTAATTTTGAGTCAAAATACAGAAATTCCTCTTATTTTAGGGCAAAAATGCAGAAATTTTCTTTTTTTGGGACAAAATTGCAGAAATTTCCTTTATTTTGAGGCAAATTGCAGAAATTTCCCTTATTTTGTGGCAAAAATTCTGTAATGCTTCTAATTTGGGGGCAAAAATCAGAAATTCCATTAGTTTTGGGGCAAAAAGGCAGAAATTAACCATTTTTGTGGGACAACATTGCAGAAATTTCCCTTTTTTTAAACACAATTGCAGAAATTTCCCTTATTTTTGGGCAAAATTGAAGAAATTTCCCTTATTTCATGTCAAAAAAGCAGAAATTCCGCTTATTTGGGGGAAAATTCTTGAAATTACCTTTATTTTAGGGAAAAAGCCTGAAATTCCCCTTATTTTGTGCCAAAAAGGCAGAAATTCTTCTTATTTTAGAGCAAAAAGGCAGAAATTCCACAAAATTTTGGGCAAAAGTGCCGAAATTTCCCTTATTTTGGAGCAAAAACACAGTAATACCCCTAATTTTGGGGAAAAGGCAAAAATTCCCCTAATTTTGGGGCAAAAAGTCAGAAATTCTCCTTATTTTGGGGCAAAAATGCTGAAATTCCCCTTATTATGGAGCAAAAATGCAGAAATTTTTCTTATTTCAGGTCAAAAAGACAGAAATTCTCCTTATTTTAAAACAAAAATACAGAAATTACTCTTATTTTAGGCCAAAAGGACTAAATTCCTCTTATTTTGGGGCAAAAAGGCGAAATTCCCCTTATTTTAGAGCAAAAAGGCAGAAATTTCCCTTATTTTGGGGCAAAATTGTAGAAATTTCCCTTATCTTGGGGCCAAAATGCAGAAATTCCCCTTATTTTGGGTCAAAAATGCAGAAATTCCAAATATTTGGAGTTAAAAATGCAGAAATAACCCTTATTTTAGGGCAAAGAGACTGAAATTCATTTTATTTTTTGCCAAAAAAGCAGAAATTCTTATTTTAGGGCAAAAAGGCAGAAATTCCACTTAATTTTGGAAAAAAATGCAGAAATTTCCTTTATTTGGGGCAAAAAGACAGTAATGCCCCTAATTTTGGGTCAAAAAGGCAGAAATTCCCTTAATTTTGGAGCAAAATTGCAGAAATTTCCTGTTATTTTGGGGCAAAATTGCAGTAATTCCCCTAATTTTGTATCAAAATTCCAGAAATTCTCTTTATTTTGGGGTAAAATTGCAGAAATTCCCCTTATTTGGGGGCAAAAATGCTGAAATTCCCCTTATTTTAAAGCAAAAATGCAGAAATTTTCCTTATTTTAGGGCAAAAAGACAGAAATTCTCCTTATTTCAGGGCAAAAATACAGAAATTCCCCTTATTTTGGGGCAAAAATGCAGAAATTCCCCTTATTTTAAGCAAAAAATACAGAAATTACCCTTATTTTAGGGCAAATTCCTAAATTCCCCCTATTTTGGGGCAAAAAGCTAAATTCCTCTTAGTTTAGGGCAAAAAGGCAGAAATTCCCCTTATTTTTGGGCAAAACTTCAGAAATTTCTTTTAATTTGGGGCAAAAATGCAGAAATACCCTTTATTTTGGGCCAAATAGGCAGAATTTTCCCTTATTTTGTGGCAAAAGGATAGAAATTAAACTAATTTTAGGATAAAATTGCAGAAATGTCCCTTATTTTGTGGCAAAAATGCAGAAATTCCCATTATTTTGGGGTAAAAATGCAGAAAATTCCCATATTTTGTAACAAAATTGCAGAAATTTCCCATATTTTGGGGCAAAAATGCAGTAATGCTTCTAATTTCAGGGCAAAATTCAGAAATTTCAATAATTATGAGTCAAAAAGGCAGAAATTCCTCTTATTTAAGGGCAAAAATGCAGAAATTTTATTTTTTTAGGACAAAATTGCAGAAATTTTTTTTATTTTGAGGCAAATTGCAGAAATTTCCCTTATTTTGTGGCAAAAATTCTGTAATGCTTCTAATTTTGGGGCAAAAATCAGAAATTCCATTAGTTTTGGGGCAAAAAGGCAGAAATTCCCCTTTTTGTGGGGCAACATTGCAGAAATTTCTCTTTTTTGGGACAAAATTGCAGAAATTTCCCTTATTTTTGGGCAAAATTGCAGAAATTTCCCTTATCTTGTAGCAAAAATGCAGAAATTCCCCTTATTTCAGGTCAAAAAGGCAGAAATTCCGCTTATTTGGGGGAAAATTCTTGAAATTACCCTTATTTTAGGGAAAAAGCCTGAAATGTCCCTTATTTTGTGCCAAAAGGCAGAAATTCTTCTTATTTTAGAGGAAAAAGGCAGAAATTCCACAAAATTTTGGGCAAAAATGTAGAAATTTCCCTTATTTTGGAGCAAAAACACTGTAATTCCCTAATTTTAGGGCAAAAAGTCAAAAATTCCCCTAATTTTTGGGCAAAAAGTCAAAAATTCCCCTTATTTTGGGGCAAAAATGCTGAAATTCCCTTTATTATAGAGCAAAAATGCAGAAATTTTTCTTTTTTCAGGTCAAAAACAGAGAAATTCTCCTTATTTTAAACCAAAAATACAGAAATTACTCTTATTTTAGGCCAAAAAGACTAAATTCCTCTCATTTTGGGGCAAAAATGCAGAAATTCCCTATATTTTAGAGCAAAAAGCCAGAAATTTCCCTAATTTTGGGGCAAAATTGTAGAAATTTCTTTTATCTTGGGGCAAAAATGCAGAAATTCCCCTTTTTCAGGTCAAAAATGCAGAAATTCCGCTTATTTGGGGTCAAAAATGCAGAAATACCCCTTATTTTAGGGCAAAAAGACTGAAATTCCCCTTATTTTTTCCAAAAGGGCAGAAATTTTTATTTTAGGGCAAGAAGGCAGAAATTCCACTTAATTTTGAGAAAAAATGCATAAATTTCCCTTATTTGGGGCAAAAAGACAGTAATGCCTCATATTTTGGGTCAAAAAAGCAGAAATTCTTCTAATTTTGGAGCAAAATTGCAGAAATTTCCCTTATTTTGGGGCAAAATTGCAGTAATTCCCCTAATTTTCTGTCAAAATTGCAGAAATTCCCTTTATTTTCGGGCAAAATTGCAGAAATTCGCCATTATCTTGGAGCAAAATTGCAGTAATACCCCTAATTTTAGGTCAAAAAGGCAGAAATTTTCCTTCTTTAGGGCAAAAATATAGAAATTCCATTTATTTTGAAGCAAAATTGCATAATTTTCCCTTATTATTGGGCAAAAAGAAAGTAATGCCCCAAATTTTGGGGCAAAAAGGCAGAAATTCCCCTAATTTTGGGGCAAAATTCAGAAAATCTCTTTTACTTAGGGGCAAAAATGCAGAAATTTCCATTTTTGGGACAAAATTGCAGAAATTTCCCTTATTTTGGGGCAAAATTGCAGATATTTCTTTTATCTTGGTGAAAAAATGCAGAAATCCCCCTTATTTCGGGTCAAAAAGGCAGAAATTCCGCATATTTGGTGACAAAAATGCCGAAATTACCCTTATTTTAGGGCTAAAAACTGAAATTCCCAATGTTTTGTGCCAAAAAAACCAGAAATTCTTATTTTAGGGCAAAAAAAAAAAGAAATTCCACTTAATTTTGGACAAAAATGCAGAAATTCCCCTTATTTGGGGCAAAAGACAGTAATGCCCCTATTTTGCATCAAAAAGGCAGAAATTCCCTTAATTTTAGAGCAAAATTGCAGAAATTTCCCGTTATTTTGGGGCAAAATTGCAGTAATTCCCCTAATGTTGTGTCAAAATTCCAGAAATTCTCTTTATTTTGGGGCAAAATTGCAGAAATTCCCCTTATGTTGGGGCAAAAATGCTGAAATTCCCCTTATTTTAAAGCAAAAATTCAGAAATTTTCCTTATTTTAGGGCAAAAACAGAAATTCTCCTTATTTCAGGGCAAAAATACAGAAATTTCCCTTATTTCGGGGCAAAAATTCAGAAATTCCCCTATTTTAAGCCAAAAATACAGAAATTACCCTTATTTGAGGGCAAAAATACTAATTCCCCCTATTTTGGGGCAAAAAGTTAAATTCCCCTTATTTTAGGGCAAAAAGCCAGAAATTCCCCTTATTTTTGGGCAATAATGCAGAAATTTCTTTTAATTTGTGGCAAAAATGCAGAAATTCCACTTATTTTGGGCCATATAGGCAGAAATTTCTCTTATTTTGGGACTAATAGATAGAAATTGAACTTATGTTAGGATAAAATTGCAGAAATTTCTCTTATTTTGTGGCAAAAATGCAGAAATTCCCATTATTTTGGGGTAAAAAGGCAGAACTTTCCCTTATTTTGGAACAAAATTGCAGAAACTTCACATAATTTGGGGCAAAAATGCAGTAATGCTTCTAATTTGGGGGCAAAATTCAGAAATTTCTCTAATTTTGGGTCAAAATACAGAAATTCCTCTTATTTTGGGGCAAAAATGCAGAAATTTTCCTTTTTTGGGACAAAATTGCAGAAATTTCCTTTATTTTGAGGCAAATTGCAGAAATTTCCCTTATTTTGTGGCAAAAATTCTGTAATGCTTTTAATTTGGGGGCAAAAATCAGAAATTCCATTAGTTTTGGGGCAAAAAGGCAGAAATTCCCCTTTTTGTGGGACAACATTGCAGAAATTTCCCTTTTTTGGAACACAATTGCAGAAATTTCCCTTATTTTTGGGCAAAATTGCAGAAATTTCCCTTATTTCATGTCAAAAAAGCAGAAATTCCGCTTATTTGGTGGAAAATTCTTGAAATTACCCTTATTTTAGGGAAAAAGCCTGAAATTTCCCTCATTTTCTGCCGAAAAGGCAGGAATTCTTCTTATTTTAGAGCAAAAAGGCAGAAATTCCACAAAATTTTGGGCAAAAATGCCGAAATTTCCCTTATTTTGGAGCAAAAACACAGTAATACCCCTAATTTTGGGGAAAAGGCAAAAATTCCCCTAATTTTGGGGCAAAAAGTCAGAAATTCTCCTTATTTTGGGGCAAAAATGCTGAAATTCCCCTTATTATGGAGCAAAAATGCAGAAATTTTTCTTATTTCAGGTCAAAAAGACAGAAATTCTCCTTATTTTAAAACAAAAATACAGAAATTACTCTTATTTTAGGCCAAAAGGACTAAATTCCTCTTATTTTGAGGCAAAAAGGCAGAAATTCCCCTTATTTTAGAGCAAAAGGCAGAAATTTCCCTTATTTTGGGGCAAATTGTAGAAATTTCCCTTATCTTGGGGCAAAAATGCAGAAATTCCCCATATTTTGGGTCAAAAATGCAGAAACTCCAACTATTTGGGATTAAAAATGCAGAAATAACCCTTATTTTAGGGCAAAAAGACTGAAATTCCTTTTATTTTGTGCCAAAAAAGCAGAAATTCTTATTTTAGGGCAAAAAGCCAGAAATTCCCCTTATTTTTGGCCAAAAATGCAGAAATTTCTTTTAATTTGGGGCAAAAATGCAGAAATTCCCCTTATTTTGAGCCAAATAATTAGAAATTTCCCTTATTTTGGGGCTAAAGAATAGAAATTTAACTTATGTTAGGATAAAATTGCAGAAATGTCCCTTATTTTGTGGCAAAAATGCAGAAATTCCCATTATTTTGGGGTATAAAGGCAGAACATTCCCTTATTTTGGAACAAAATATCAGAAATTTCCTATATTTTGGGTAAAAATGCAGTAATGCTTCTAATTTGGGGGCAAAATTCAAAAATTTCTCTAATTTTGGGTCAAAATACAGAAATTCCTCTTATTTTGGGGTAAAAATGCAGAAATTTCCCTTTTTGGGACAAAATTGCAGAAATTTTTTTTATTTTGAGGTAAATTGCAGAAATTTCCCTTATTTTGTGGCAAAAATTCTGTAATGCTTCTAATTTTGGGGCAAAAATCAGAAATTCCATTAGTTTTGGGGCAAAAAGGCAGAAATTCTCCTTTTTGTGAGACGACATTGCAGAAATTTTCCTTTTTTGGAACAAAATTTCAGAAATTTCCCTTATTTTTGGGCAGAATTGCAGAAATTTCCCTTATCTTGTGGCAAAAATGCAGAAATTCCCCTTATTTCATGTCAAAAAGGCAGAAATTCCGCTTATTTGGGGAAAAATTCTTGACATTACCCTTATTTTAGGTAAAAAGCCTGAAATGTCCCTTATTTTGTGCCAAAAAGGCAGAAATTCTTCTTATTTTAGAGCAAAAAGGCAGAAATTCTACAAAATTTTGGGCAAAAATGCGAAATTTCCCTTATTTTGGAGCAAAAACACAGTAATACCCCTAATTTTGGGGAAAAGGCAAAAATTCCCCTAATTTTGGGGCAAAATGTCAGAAATTCATCTTATTTTGGGGCAAAAATGCTGAAATTCCCCTTATTATGGAGCAAAAATGCAGAAAATTTTCTTATTTCAGGTCAAAAAGTCAGAAATTCTCTTCATTTTAAACCAAAAATACAGAAAGTACTATTTTAGGCCAAAAAGACTAAGTTCCTCTTATTTTGGGGCAAAAGGAAGAAATTCCCCTTATTTTAGAGCAAAAAGCCAGAAATTTCATTTATTTTGGGGCAAAATTGTAGAAATTTCCATTATCTTGGGGCAAAAATGCAGAAATTCCCCTTATTTCATGTCAAAAATGCAGAAATTCCACTAATTTGGGGTTAAAAATGCAGAAATAACCCTTATTTTAGGGCAAAGAGACTGAAATTCCTTTTATTTTGTGCCAAAAGAGCAGAAATTCTTATTTTAGGGCAAAAAGGCAGAAGTTCCACTTAAATTTGGGAAAAAATGCAGAAATTACTCTTATTTGGGGCACAAAGACAGTAATGACCCTAATTTTGTGTCAAAAAGGCAAAAATTCCCCTTATTTTGGAAAAAATTGCAGAAATTTCCCTTATTTTGGGGCAAAATTGCAGTAATTCCTCTCATTTTCTGTCAAAATTGCAGAAATTCCCTTTATTTTGGGGCAAAATTGAAGAAATTCCCCATTATTTTGGAGCAAAATTGCAGTAATACCCCTAATATTGGGTCAAAAAGGCAAAAATTTTCCTTCTTTTGGGGCAAAAATGTAGAAATTCCACTTATTATGGAGCAAAATTGCATAATTTTCCCTTATTATTGGGCAAAAAGGAAGTAATGCCCCTAATTTTGGGGCAAAAAGGCCGAAATTCCTTTAATTTTGGGGCAAAATGCAGAAATTCTCCTTATTTAGGGGCAAAATGCAGAGATTTCCATTTTTTGGGACAAAATTGCAGAAATTTCCCTTATTTGGGGGCAAAATTGCAGAAATTTCTTTTATCTTGGGGAAAAATGCAGAAATTCCCCTTATTTCGGGTCAAAAAGGCAGAAATTCCGCTTATTTGGGGTCAAAAATGCAGAAATTACCCTTATTTTAGGGCAAAAAGACTGAAATTCCCCATATTTTGTGCCAAAAAACAGAAATTCTTATTTTAGGGCAAAAGGAAGAAATTCCACTTAATTTTGGACAAAAATGCAGAAATTTCCATTATTTGGGGCAAAAAGAGATTAATGCCCCTAATTGTGTGTCAATAAGGCAGAAATTCCTCTAATTTTGGAGCAAAATTGCAGAAATTTCCCTTATTTTGGGGGGAAATTGCAGTAATTCCCTTAATTGTGTGTCAAAATTCCAGAAATTCCCTTTATTTTGGGGCAAAATTGCCGAAATTCCCATTATTTGGGGGCAAAAATGCTGAAATTCCCCTTATTTTAAAGCAAAAATGCAGTAATTTTCCTTATTTTAAGAAAAAAAGACAGAAATTCTCCTTATTTCAGGGCAAAAATACAGAAATTCCCCTTATTTTTGGGCAAAATGCTGAAATTCCACTTATTTTAAACCAAAATATAAAAATTACCCTTATTTTAGGGCAAAAAGACTAATTCCCCCTCTTTTGGGGCAAAATGATAAATTCCACTCATTTTAGGGCAAAAAGCCTGAAATTCTGTTTATTTTTGGGCAAAACTGCAGAAATTTCTTTTAAATTAGGGCAAAAATGCAGAAATTCCTCTTATTTTGCGCCAAATAGGCAGAAATTTCCCTTATTTTGGGGCTAAAGGATAGAAATTTAACTTATATTAGGATAAAATTGCAGAAATTTCCCTTATTTTGTGGCAAAAATTCTGTAATGCTTCTAATTTTGGGGCAAAAATCAGAAATTCCATTAGTTTTGGGGCAAAAAGGCAGAAATTCCCCTTTTTGTGGGACAACATTGCAGAAATTTCCCTTTTTTGGAACAAAATTGCAGAAATTTCCCTTATTTTTGGGCAAAATTGCAGAAATTTCTTATATCTTGTGGCAAAAATGCAGAAATTCCCTTTATTTCAGGTAAAAAAGGCAGAAATTCCGCTTATTTGGGGGAAAATTCTTGAAATTACACTTATTTTAGAGAAAAAGCATAAATTTCCCTTATTTTGTGCCAAAAAGGCAGAAATTCTTATTTTAGAGCAAAAAGGAAGAAATTATACAACATTTTGGGCAAAAATGCAGAAATTTCCCTTATTTTGGAGCAAAAACACAGTAATACCCCTAATTTTGGGGAAAAGGAAAAAAATTCCTCGATTTTTGGGGCAAAAAGTCAGAAATTCCCCTTATTTTGGGGCAAAAATCCTAAAATTCAGCTTATTATGGTGCAATAATGCAGAACTTTTTCTCATTTCAGGACAAAAAGACAGAAATTCTTTTTATTTTATACCAAAAATACAGAAATTACTCTTATTTTAGGCCAAAAAGACTAAATTCCCCTTATTTTGGGGCAAAAAGGCAGAAATTCCCCTTATTTTAGAGCAAAAAGGAAGAAATTTCCCTGAATTTGGGGCAAAATTGTCGAAATTTCCTTTATCTTGATGCAAAAATGCAGAAATTCCCCTTATTTTGGGTCAAAAATGCAGAAATTCCAATTATTTGGGGTTAAAAATGGAGAAATAACCCTTATTTTAGGGCAAAAAGGCTGAAATTCCCCTTATTTTGTGCTAAAAGGGCAGAAATTCTTATTTTAGGGCAAAAAGGAAGAAATTCCATTTAATTTTAAGAAAAAAATGTAGAAATTTCCCTTATTTGAAGCAAAAGACAGTATTGCCCCTAATTTTGGGTCAAAAAGGCAGAAATTCCCCTAATTTTGGAGCAAAATTGCAGAAATTTCCCTTATTTGGGGGCAAAATTGCAGTAATTCCACTAATTTTCTAAAAAAATTGCAGAAATTCCCTTTATTTTGGGGCAAAATTGCAGAAATACCCCATTATTTTGGAGCAAAATTGCAGTAATACCCCTAATTTTGGGTCAAAAAGGCAGAAATTTTCTTTCTTTTGCGGAAAAAAGGTAGAAATTCCACTTATTTTGGAGCAAAATTGCATATTTTTCTCTTATTATTGGGCAAAAAGGAAGTAATGCCCCAATTTTTGGGGCAAAAAGGCAGAAATTTCCCTAATTTTCGGGCAAAATGCATAAATTCTCCTTATTAGGGGCAAAAATGCAGAAATTTTCATTTATTGGGACAAAATTGCAGAAATTTCCCTTATTTTGGGGCAAAATTGCAGAAATTTCTTTTATCTTGGGGAAAAATGCAGAAATTCCCCTTATATCGAGTCAAAAAGGCAGAAATTCTGCTAATTTGGGGTCAAAAATGAAGAAATTACCTTTATTTTAGGGCAAAAAGACTGAAATTCCCCATATTTTGTGCCAAAAATACAGAAATTCTTATTTTAGGGCAAAAAAGAAGAAATTCCACTTCATTTTTGACAAAAATGCAGAAATTTCCCTTATTTGGAGCAAAAAGACAGTAATGCCCCTAATTTTGGGACAAAAAGGCAGAAATTCCCCTAATTTTGGAGCAAAATTGCAGAAATTTCCCTTATTTTGGGGCAAAATTGCAGTAATTACCCTAATTTTGTGTCAAAATTCCAGAAATTCCCTTTATTTTGGGGCAAAATTGCAGAAATTCCCCATGTTTGGGGCCAAAAATGCTTAAATTCCCCTTATTATAAAGCAAAAATGTAAAAATTTTTCTTATTTTAGGGCAAAAAGCCAGAAATTTTCCTTATTTTTGAGCAAAAATGCAGAAATTACTTTTAACTTAGGGCAAAAATGCAGAAATTCCCCTTATTTTGGGCCAAATAGGCAGTAATTTCCCTTATTTTGGGCATAAAGGATAGAAATTTAATTTATTTTATAATAAAATTGCAGAAATTTCCCTTATTTTGTGGCAAAAATTCTGTAATGCTTCTAATTTGGGTGCAAAAATAAGAAATACCATTAGTTTTGAGGCAAAAAGGCAGAAATTCCCATTTTTGTGGGACAACATTGCAGAAATTTCCCTTTTTTGGAGCAAAATTGCAGAAATTTCCCTTATTTTTGGGCAAAATTGCAGAAATTTCCCTTATCTTGTGGCAAAAATGCAGAAATTCCCCTTATTTCAGGTCAAAAAGGCAGAAATTCCGCTTATTTGGGGGAAAATTCTTGAAACTACCCTTATTTTAGGGAAAAAGCCTGAAATTTCCCTTATTTTGTGTCAAAAGGCAGAAATTCTTCTTATTTTAGAGCAAAAAGGCAGAAATTCCACAAAATTTTGGGCAAAAATGCCAAAATTTCTCTTATTTTGGAGCAAAAGCACAGTAATAACCCTAATTTTAGGGCAAAAAGGCAAAAATTTCTCTAATTTTGAGGCAAAAAGTCAGAAATTCCCCTTATTTTGGGGCAGAAATGCTGAAATTCCCCTTATTATGGAGCAAAAATGCCAAAATTTTTCTTATTTCAGGTCAAAAATACAGAAATTCGCTTTATTTTAAACCAAAAATACAGAAATTACTCTTATTTTAGGTCAAAAAGTCTAAATTTTCCTTATTTTAGGGCAAAATTGCAGAAATTTTTTTTTTATCTTGTGATAAAAATGCAGAAATTCCCCTTATTTCTGGTCAAAAAGGCAGAAATTCCGCTTATTTGGGGTCAAAAATGCAGAAATTACCCTTATTTTAGGGCAAAAAGACTGAAATTCCCCATATTTTGTGCAAAAAAAAAAACAGAAATTCTTATTTTAGGGCAAAAAGAAGGAAATTCCACTTAATTTTGGACAAAAATGCAGAAATTTCCCTTATTTGGTGTAAAAAGAGAGTAATGCCCCTAATTTTGTGTCAAAAAGGCAGAAATTCTCCAAATTTTGGAGCAAAATTGCAGAAATTTCCCTTATTTTGGGGCAAAATTGCAGTAATTCCCCTAATTTTGTGTCAAAATTCCAGAAATTCCCTTTATTTTGAGGCAAAATTGCAGAAATTCCCCTTATTTGGGGGCAAAAATGCTGAAATTCCCCTTATTTTTGAGCAAAAATGCAGAAATTTTTGTTATTTTAGGGCAAAAATACAGAAATTCGCCTTATTTTGGGGCAAAAATGCAAAAATTCCCCTTATTTTAAACCAAAAATACAGAAATTACCCTTATTTTAGGGCAAAAAGACTAATTCCTCCTATTTTGGGGCAAAAAGGTAAATTTCCCTTATTTTAGGGCAAAAAGCCAGAAATTCCCCTTATTTTTGGGCAAAAATGCAGAAATTTCTTTTAATTTGGGGCAAAAATGCAGAAATTCCTTTTATTTTGGGCCAAATAGACAGAAATTTCCCTTATTTTGGGGCTAAAGTATAGAAATTTAACTTATGTTAGGATAAAATTGCAGAAATTTCCCTTATTTTATGGCAAAAATGCAGATATTCCGATTATTTTTGGGTAAAAAGGCAGAACTTTCCTTTATTTTGTAACAAAATTGCAGAAATTTCCCATATTTTAGGCAAAAATGCAGTAATGCTTCTAATTTGGGGGCAAAATTCAGAAATTTCTCTAATTTTGGGTCAAAATACAGAAATTCCTCTTATTTTGGGGCAAAAATGCAGAAATTTCCCTTTTTTGTGACAAAATTGCAGAAATTTTTTTTTTGAGGTAAATTGCAGAAATTTCCCTTATTTTGTGGCAAAAATTCTTTAATGCTTCTAATTTCGGGGCAAAAATCAGAAATTCCATTAGTTTTGAGGCAAAAAGGCAGAAATTCCCCTTTTTGTGGAACAACATTGCAGAAATTTCCCTTTTTTGAAACAAAATTGCAGAAATTTCCCTTATTTTTGGGCAAAATTGCAGAAATTTCTTATATCTTGTGGCAAAAATGCAGAAATTCCCCTTTTTTCAGGTAAAAAATGCAGAAATTCTGCTTATTTGGGGGAAAATTCTTGAAATTACCCTTATTTAAGGAAAAAGCCTGAAATTTCCCTTATTTTGTGCCAAAAAGGCAGAAATTCTTCTTATTTTAGAGCAAAAAGGCAGAAATTCCACAAAATTTTGGGCAAAAATGCAGAAATTTCCCTTATTTTGTAGCAAAAACACAGTAATACCCCTAATTTTGGGGCAAAAAGTCAAAAATGCCCCTAATTTTGGGGCAAAAAGTCAGAAATTTCTTTTATTTTGGGGCAAAAATGCTGTAATTCCCCTTATTATGGTGCAAAAATGCAGAAAATTTTGTTATTTGAGGACAAAAAGACAGAAATTCTTTTTATTTTAAACCAAATATACAGAAATTACTCTTATTTTAGGCCAAAAAGACTAAATTCCCCTTATTTTGGGGCAAAAAGGCAGAAATTCCCCTTATTTTAGAGCAAAAAGGCAGAAATTTCTCTTATTTTGGTGCAAAATTGTACAAATTTTCCTTATCTTGGAGCAAAAATGCAGAAATTCCCCTTATTTCGGGTCAAAAATGCAGAAATTCCACTTATTTGGGGTTAAAAATGCAGAAATAACCCTTATTTTAGGGCAAAAATACAGAAATTCCCCTTATTTTGTGCCAAAATGGTAGAAATAATTATTTTAGGGCAAAAAGGCAGAAATTCCACTTAATTTTGGGTAAAAATGCAGAAATTTCCCTTATTTGGGGCAAAAAGACAGTAATGCCCCTAATTTTGTGTCAAAAAAGCAGAAATTCCCCTAATTTTGGAGCAAAATTCAGAAATTTCCCTTATTTGGGGGCAAAATTGCAGTAATTCCCCTAATTTTTTGTCAAAATTGCAGAAATTCCCTTTATTTTGGAGCAAAATTGCATTAATTCCCCATTATTTTGGAGCAAAATTGCAGTAATACCTCTAATTTTTGTTCAAAAAGGCAGAAATTTTCCTTCTTTTGAGGAAAAAATGTAGAAATTCCACTATTTTAGAGCACAATTGCATAATTTTTCCTTATTATTGGGCAAAAAGTCAGTAATGCCCCTAATTTTGTGGCAAAAATGCAGAAATTTCCATTTTTTGGGACAAAATTGCATAAACTTTCCTTACTTTGTTGCAAAATTGCAGAAATTTCCCTTATCTTGGGACAAAAATGCAGAAATTCTCGTTATTTCAGGTCAAAAAGGCAGAAATTCCGCTAATTTGGTGGCAAAAATGCAGAAATTACTCTTATTTTAGGGCAAAAAGACTGAAATTCCCCTTTCTTTGTGCCAAAAAAACAGAAATTCTTATTTTAGGGCAAAAAGGCAGAAATTCCACTTAATTTTGGGCAAAAATGCAGAAATTTTCCTTATTTGGGGCAAAAAGACAGTAATGCCCCTAATTTTGTGTAAAAAGGACATTAATTTCCCTAATTTTAAAGCAAAATTGAGGAAATTTCCCTAATTTTGGGGCAAAATATCAGAAATTTCCCTAATTTTGTGGCAAAATTGCAGAAATTCCCTTTATTTTGGGGCAAAATTGCAGAAATTCCCCATTATTTTGGAGCAAAATTGCAGAAATTCCCCTTATTTTGGAGCAAAAACGCAGAAATTCCCCTAATTTTGGGGAAAAATTGCAGAAATTTCCCTTATTTTGGGTCAAAATTGCAGAAATTCCCCTAATTTTGTGTCAAAATTGCAGAAATTCCATTTATTTTGGCGCAAAAATGCAGAAATTCCACAGTATTTTGGAGCAAAATTACAGACATTCCCTTTATTTTGGGGCAAAAAGGCAGAAATTCTCCTTATTTTAGGGCAAAAAGGCAGAAATTCCCCTTATTTTGGGGCAAAAATGCTTAAATTCCTCTTAATTTGGAGCAAAAATTCAGTAATTTTCCTTATTTTAGGGCAAAAAGACAGAAATTCTCCTTATTTCAGGCCAAAAATACAGAAATTACCCTTATTTTAGGCCAAAAAAACTAAATTCCCCTTATTTTGAGGCAAAAAGGCAGAAATTCCCCTTATTTTAGGGGAAAAAGGCAGAAATTCCCCTTAATTTTGGAAAAAAATGCAGAAGTTTCCCTCAATTTGGGGCAAAAATGCAAAAATTCCCCTTATTTTAGGCCAAATAGGCCGAAATTTCCCTTATTTTGAGTGAAAAGGATAGAATTTTATCTTATTTTAGGATCAAATTGCAGAAATTTCCCTTATTTTGTGGCAAAAATGCAGAAATTCCCATTATTTTGGGGTAAAAAGGCAGAAATTTCTTTTATTTTGGAACAAAATTACAGAAATTTCCCATATTTTGGGGCAAAAATGCAGTAATGCTTCTAAGTTTGTGGCAAAATTCAGAAATTTCATTAATTTTGGGGCAAAAGGGCAGAAATTCCTCTTATTTTGTGGCAAAAATGCAGAAATTTCCCTTTTTATGTGACAAAATTGCAGAAATTTTCTCTATTTTGGGGCAAACTGCAGAAATTTTTCTTATTTTGGGGTAAAAATTCAGTAATGCTTCTAATTTTGGTGCAATAATTCAGAAATTTCCCTAATTTTGGGGCAAAAATACAGAAATTCCCTTTATTGTGGGGCAAAATTGCTGAAATTTCCCTTTTTATGGACATAATTGCAGAAATTTCCCTTATCTTGGGGCAAAATTGCAAAAATTTCCCTTATTTTGGGGCAAAATTGCAGAAATTTCCCTTATCTTGTAGCAAAAATGTTAGAAATTCCCCTTTTTTTCAAGACATAAAAGCAGAAATTCCACTTATTAGGGGGCATAAATGCAGAAATTTCTTTTATTTTAGGGAAAAAAGACTGAAATTCGCTTATTTTGTGACTTAAAGGCAGAAATTCTTTTTATTTTAGGGCAAAAATCAGAAATTCCACTTAATTTTGGGCAAAAATGCAAAATTTTTTTTTATTTGGGCCAAAAAATCAGTAATGCCCCTAATTTTGGGTCAAAAAGGCAGAAATTCCCCTAATTTTGGAGCAAAATTGCAGCAATTTCCGTAATTTTGGGACAAAATTGCAGAACTTCTCTTTATTTTGGGGCAAAATTGCAGAAATTCTCCATTAATTTGGAGTAAAATTGCAGAAATTTCCCTTATTTTGGGGCAAAAATGCAGAAATTCCCCTAATTTTAGGGTAAAATTGCAGAAATTTCCCTTATTTTGGGGCAAAATAGCAGAAATTCCCTTAATTTTGTGTCAAAATTGCAGAAATTCCCATTATTTTGAGGCAAAAATCCAGAAATTCCACTTTATTTTGGTGCAAAATATCAGAAATTCCCCTTAATTGGGGTAAAAAGGCCGAAATTCTCCTTATTTTGGGGCAAAAAGGCAGAAATTTCCCTTATTTCTAGGCAAAATTGCAGAAATTTCTCTTATTATGGGACAGAAATCCTGAAATTTCCCTTATTTCGGGTCCAAAAGGCAGTAATTCCGCTAATTTGGGGGCAAATTGCAGAAATTAAACTTATTTTAGGGAAAAAGACTGAAATTCCCCTTATTTTTTTCCAAAAAGACAGAAATAGTTATTATTTTAGGGCAAAAAGGCAGATATTCCAATTAATTTTAAGCAAAAATGCAGAATTTTCCCTTATTTAGGGGCAAAAACCCAGTAATGCCCCTAATTTAGAGGCAAAAAGAAGGAATTTCCATAATTTTGGGGCAAAAAGGCAGAAATTCCCCTTATTGTGGGACAAAATTGCAGAAATTTCCTTTATGTTGGGGCAAAAATGCAGAAATTCCTCTTATTTCGGTTCAAAGTGCAGAAATTCCACTCATTTGGGGTCAAAAATGCAGAAATAACTCTTATTTTAGGGCAAAAAGACTGAAATTTCCCTTATTTTGTGCTAAAAGGCAGAAATTCTTATTTTAGGGCAAAAAGGCAGAAATTCCACTTAATTTTGTGCAAAAATGCAGAAAATTCCCTTATTTGGGGCAAAAAGACAGTAATGCCCCTAATTTTGGGTCAAAAAGGCAGAAATTTCCCTAATTTTGGACCAAATTGCAGAAATTTCCCTTATTTTGGGGCAAAATTACAATAATTCCCCTAATTTGTGTCAAAATTGCAGAAATTCCCTTTATTTTGGAGCAAAATTGCAGTAATACCCCTAATTTTGTGTCAAAAAGGCAGAAATTCCCCTTCTTTTGGGGCAAAAAGGTAGAAATTCCCCTAATTTTGGGCAAAATGCAGAAATTCTCCTTATTTGGGGGCAACAATGCAGAAATTTCCATTTTTTGGGACTAAAGTGCAGAAATTCTCCTTATTTGGGGGCAAAAAGGTAGAAAGTCCACTTATTTTGGAGCAAAATTGCATAATTTTCCCTTATGATTGGGCAAAAAGGCAGTAATGCCCCTCATTTGGGGGCAAAAAGGCAGAAATTCCCCTAATTTTTGAGCAAAATTGCAGAAATTTCCCTAATTTTAGGGCAAAATTGCAGAAATTCCCCTAAATTTGTGGCAAAATTGCAGAAATTCTTTTTATTTTGGGGCAAAATTGCCGAAATTCCCCATTATTTTGGAGCAAAATTGCAGAAATTCCCCTTATTTTGGGGCAAAATTGCAGAAATTCCCCTTAGTTTGTGGCAAAAAGGCAGAAATTCCCCTTCTTTTAGGGCAAAAAGGTAGAAATTCCACTTATTTTGGAGCAAAATTGCATAATTTTTTGTTATTATTGGGCAAGAGGCAGTAATGCCCCTAATTTTGGGGCTAAAGGCAGAAATTCCCCTAATTTTTGAACAAAATTGCAGAAATTCCCTTAATTTTGTGTCACAATTGCAGAAATTCCCTTTATTTTGAGGCAAAAATGCAGAAATACCACATTAGTTTGGAGCAAAATTGCAGAAATTCCCTTTTTTAAGGGTAAAAAGGCAGAAATTCTCCTTATTATGGGGCGAAAAGGCAGAAATTTCCCTTATTTTGGGGCAAAATTGCAGAAATTTCTCTTATCATGGGACAGAAATCCAGAAATTTCCCTTCTTTCGGGTTTAAAAGGCAGTAATTCCGCTAATTTGGGGGCAAATTGCAGAAATTAAACTTATTTTAGAAAAAAACACTGAAATTCCCCTTATTTTATGCCAAAAAGACATAAATACTTCTTAATTTAGGGCTAAAAGGCAGAAATTCCAATTAATTTTGGGCAAAAATGCATAATTTTCATTTATTTTGGGGCAAAAACACAGTAATGCCCCTAATTTTGAAGCAAAAAGCAGAAATTCCCCTAATTTAGGGGCAAAATGCAGAAATTCCCCTTATTTGAGGGTAAAAATGCAGAAATTCCCATTTTTGGGGACAAAATTGCAGAAATTTCCCTTATTTCGGGTCAAAAAGGCAGAAATTCTGCTTATTTGTGGGCAAATTGCAGAAATTACCCTTATTTTAGGGCAAAAAGAATAAATTCCTTTTACTTTGTGCCAAAAAGGCAGAAATTCTTCTTATTTTAGGTCAAAAAGGCAGAAATTCCACTTAATTTTGGACAAAAATGCAGAAATTTGCCTTATTTTGGGGCAAAAACAGAGTAATGCCCATAATTTTAGGGCAAAAATGCAGAAATTCCCCTAATTTTAAGGCAAAATTCAGAAATTCCCCTTATTTTGTGGCAAAATTGCAGAAAATTTCTTTATTTTGAACAAAACTGCAGAAATTCCCCGGATTTTAGGGCAAAATTGCAGATATTTCCCTTATTTTGGAGCAAAATTGCAGAAATTCCCCTTATTTTGGAACAAAATTGCAGAAATGCATCTTATTTTGTTTCAAAAAGAAAGAAATTCCCTTTATTTTGGTGCAAAATTTCAGAAATTTCCCTTATTTTGGTGCAAAATTGCATAAATTTTCCTTATAATGGGGCAAATAAAGAAATTCACCTTATTTTTGGGCAAAACTGCAGAAATTTTTCTTAATTTGGGGCAAAAATGCAAAAATTCCCCCTTATTTTGGGCCAAAAAGGCAGAAATTTTACTTATTTTGAGGCAAAAGGATAGAAATTTAACTTATTTTTGGATAAAATTGCAGAAATGTCCCTTATTTTTTGGCAAAAATGCAGAAATTCCCATTATTTTAGGGTAAAAAGGCAGAAATTGCCCTTATTTTGGGAAAAAATTTCAGAAATTTCCCATATTTTGGGGCAAAAATGCAGTAATGCTTCTAATTTTGGGGCAAAATTCAGAAATTTCACTAATTTTGGGTCAAAAAGGCAGAAATTCGTCTTATTTTAGGGCATAAATGCAGAAATTTCCCTTTTTTGGGGACAAAATTGCAGAAATTTCCTTTATTTTGAGGCAAATTGCAGAAATTTCCCTTATTTTGGGGCAAAAAATCTGTAATGCTTCTAATTTTGGGGAAAATCAGAAATTCCATTACTTTTGGGGCAAAAAGGCAGAAAATCTCCTTTTTGTGGGGCAAAATTGCAGAAATTTCCCTTTTTTGGAAATAAGTTGCAGAAATTTCCCTTATTTTGGGGAAAAATTGCAGACATTTTCTTTATCTTGTGGCAAAAATGCAGAAATTCCCCTTATTTCAGGTCAAAAAGGCAGAAATTCCGCTTATTTGAGGGAAAATTCAAGTAATTACCTTTATTTTAGGGAAAAAGCCTGAAATTCCCATTATTTTGTGCCAAAAAGGCAGAAATTCTTCTTATTTTGGAGTAAAAAGGCAGAAATTCTACAAAATTTTGGGCAAAAATGCAGAAATTTCCCTTATTTTGGAGCAAAAATGCTGAAATTCCCCTTATTATAGAGCAAAAATGTAGAAATTTTCTTGATTTTAGGGCAAAAAGAGAGAAATTCTCCTTATTTTAGGCCAAAAATAGAGAAATTACTTTTATTTTAGGCCAAAAAGACTAAATTCTCCTTAATTTGGAGCAAAAAGGCAGAAATTCCCCATATTTTAGAACAAAAAGGCAGAAATTTCCTTAATTTGGGGCAAAATTGCAGAAATTCCCATTATTTGGAAGCAAAAATGCTGAAATTCCCCTTATTTTGGAGCAAAAATGCAGAAATTTTCCTTATTTTAGGGCAAAAAGACAGAAATTCTCCTTATTTCAGGGCAAAAATACAGAAATTTCCCTTATTTTGGGGCAAAAATGAAGAAATTCCCCGTATTTTAAGTCAAAAATACAGATATTACCCTTATTTTAGGGCAAAAAGACTAAATTTCCCCTATTTTGGTCCAAAAAGGTAAATTCCCCTTATTTTAGGGCAAAAAGGCAGAAATTCCCCTTATTTTTGGGCAAAAATGCAGAAATTTCTTTTTATTTGGGGCAAAAATGCAGAAATTCCTCTTATTTTGGGACAAATATTCAGAAATTTCCCTTATTTTGGAGAAAAGGATAGAAATTTATCTTATTTTAAGATATAATTGCAAAAATTTCCCTTATTTTGTGGCAAAAATGCAGAAATTCCACTTATTTTGGGGTAAAAAGGCAGAAATTTCCTTTATTTTGGAACAAAATTGCAGAAATTTCCCTTATTTGGGGCAAAAAGACAATAATGCCCCTAATTTTGGGTAAAAAAGGCAGAAATTCCCCTAATTTTGAAGCAAAATTGCAGAAATTTCCCTAATTTAAAGCAAAAATTTCAGAAATTCCCCTTATTTTGGGAAAAAATTGCATAAATTCCCCTAATTTTGTGGCAAAATTGCAGAAAATTCCTTTATTTTGGGGCAAAATTGCAGAAATTCCTCATTATTTTGGAGCAAAATTGCAGAAATTCCAATTATTTAGGGGCAAACATGCAGAAATTCCCCTAATTTTGGGGCAAAATTGCAAAAAATTTCCCTTATTTTTGGGCAAAATTGTAGAAATTTCCCTAATTTTGTGTTAAAATTGCAGAAATTCGCTTTATTTTTGGGCAAAAATGCAGAAAATCAACATTATTTTGAAGCAAAATTGCAGAAATTCCCTTTATTTTGGGGAAAAAAGACAAAAATTCTTTTTATTTTGGGGAAAAAGGGCAGAATTTTCCCTTATTTTTGGGCAAAATTGCAGAAATTTCCCTTATCATGGGACAAAAATCCAGAAATTTTCTTTATTTCAGGTCAAAAAGGCAGAAATTCTGCTAATTTGGGGGTAAATTGCAGAAATTAAACTTATTTAAGGGAAAAAGACTGAAATTCCCCTTATTTTGTGCCAAAAAGGCAGAAATTCTTCTTATTTTAGGGCAAAAAGTCACAAATTCCAATTAATTTTGGGCAAAAATGCAGAAATTTCCCTTTTTTGGGGCAAAAACACAGTAATGCCCCTAATTTTGGGGCAAATAGGTAGAAATTCCCCCAATTTTGGGGCAAAAGGCAGAAATTCCTCTTACTGTGGGGCAAAATTGCTGAAATTTCTTTTTTTGAGGACAAAAACGCAGAAATACCATATACTTGGTGTGAAAAATGCAGAAATTACCCTTATTTTAGAAAAAGAAGACTGAAATTTCCCTTATTTTGTGCCAAAAAGGCAGAAATTCCCTATATTTTTGGGCAAAAATGCAGATATTTCCCTTATTTTGTTGCAAAATTGCAGAAGATTCCCTTATTTTGGGATAAAAATGAAGAAATTCCCTGTATTTTAGGACAAAATTGCAGGTATTTCCCTTATTATGGAGCAAAATTGCAGAAATTTTTTTTATTTTGTTTCAAAAAGGCAGAAATTCCCTTTATTTTGGAGCAAAAATGCAGAAAATTCTCTTATTTTGGTGCAAAATTGCATAAATTTCCCTTATTATAGGGCAAAAGGCAGAAATTCCCCTAGATTTAGGGCAAAATTGCAGAAATTTCCCTTATTTTGGGGCAATATTGCAGAAATTCCCCTAATTTTAGGGAAAAATTTCAGAAATTTCCCTTATTTTGGTGCAAAATTGCAGAAATTCCCCTAATTTTGGAGAAAAATTTCAGAAATTCCCCCTATTTTGGAGCAAAAATGCAGAAATTTTCCTTAATTCAGGGCAAAAATACAGAAATTCCCCTTATTTGGGGGCAAAAATGCAGAAATTCCCCTTATTTTAGGCCAAAAATACAGAAATTTCTTTCATTTCAGGTCAAAAGGGCAGAAATTACACTTATTTGGGGGGCAAATTCGAGAAATTACCCTTATTTTAGGGAAAAAGCCTGAATTTCCTCTTATTTTGTGCCAAAGAGTCAGAAATTCATCTTGTTTTTGAGCTAAAAGGCAGAAATTCCACATAATTTTGGGCAAAAATGCAGAAATTTCCTTTATTTTGGGGCAAAAACACAGTAATGCCCTTAATTTGGGGGCAAAAATGATGAAATTCCCCTTATTATTGAGCAAAAATGCAGAAATTTTCCTTATTTTAGGGCAAAAAGAAAGACATTCTCATTATTTTAGGCCAAAAAATACAGAAATTACCCTTATTTTAGGCCAAAAAGACTAAATTCCCCTTATTTTGGGGCAAAAAGGCAGAAATTCCTCTTATTTTAGAGCAAAAAGGCAGATATTCTCCTAATTTTGGGGCAAAAAGGCAGAAATTCCCCTTATTTTGGGGCAAAAATGCTGAAATTCCTCTTATTTTGGAGTAAAAATGCAGAATTTTTTTTTATTTTAGGGCAAAAAGACAGAAATTCTCCCTATTTCAAGGCAAAAATACAGAAATTCTCTTTATTTGGGAAGAAAAATGCAGAAATCCCCTTATTTTAAGCCAAAAATACAGAAATTACCCTTATTTTAGGGTAGAAGACTTAATTCCTCCTATTTTGGGGCAAAAAGCTAAATTCCCCTTATTTTAGGGCAAAAAGGCAGAAATTCCCCTTATATTTGGGCAAAAATGCAGAAATTTCCCTTAATTTGGGGCAAAAATGCAGAAATTCCCCTTATTTTGTGCCAAATAGGCAGAAATTTCCCTTATTTTGGAGCAAAATGATAGAAATTTAACTTATTTTAGAATAAAATTGCAGAAATTTCCCTTATTTTGTGGAAAAAATGCAGAAATTCCCAATATTTTGAGGTAAAAAAGCAGAAATTTCCCTTATTTTGGAACAAAATTGCAGAAATTTTCCATATTTTGGGGCAAAAATGCAGTAATGCTTACAATTTTGGATCAAAATTTAGAAATTTCACAAATTTTGGGTCAAAATGAAGAAATTCCTCTTATTTTTATGCAAAAATGCAGAAATTTCCCTTTGTGTGGACAAAATTGCAGAAATATCCTTTATTTTGAGGCAAATTGCAGAAATTTCCCTAATTTTGTAGCAAAAATTCTGTAATGCTCTTAATTTAGGAAAAAAATCAGAAATTTCATTAATTTTGGTGCAATAAGGGAGAATTTTTTTTTATTGTGGGGCAAAATTGCAGAAATTACCCTTTTTTGGAACAAAATTGCAGAAATTTCCCTTATTTTTGCACAAAACTGCAGAAATTTCCTTTATCTTGTGGCAAAAATGCAGAAATTCTCCTTATTTCACGTCAAAAATGCAGAAATACCCCTTATTTGGGGACAAATTCCAGTAATTACCCTTATTTTAGGGAAAAAGCCTGAAATTCCTCTTATTTTGTGACAAAAAGGCAGAAATTCTTCTTATTTTAGAGAAAAAGGCAGAAATTCCACATAATTTTGGCCAAAAATCAAGAAATTTCCCTTATTTTGGGGGAAAAACACAGTAATGCTTTTAATTTTGGGGCAAAATTCAGAAATTTCACTAATTTTGGGGCAAAACGTCAGAAATTCCTTTTATTTTGGGGCAAAAATGCAAAAATTTCCCTCTTTATGGGACAAAATTGAAAAAATTTTCTTTATTTTGAAGCAAACTGCAGAAATTTTTATTTTGGGGTAAAAATGCAGTAATGCTTCTAATTTTGGGGCAATAATTTGGAAATTCCCCTAATTTGGGGGCTAAAAGGCAGAAATTCCCTTTATTGTGGGGCAAAATTGCTGAAATTTCTTTTTTTTGACAAAATTGCAGAAATTTCCCTTATCTTGGAGCAAAATTGCAGAAATTTCCCTTATCTAGGGGCAAAATTGCAGAAATTTTTCTTATCTTGTGGCAAAAATGTTAGAAATGTCCCTTCTTTCAAGACATAAAGGCAGAAATTCCACTTATTAGGGGGCAAAAATGCAGAAATTTCCTTTATTTTAGGGCAAAAAGACTGAAATTACCTTTATTTTGTGACTTAAAGGCAGAAATTCTTTTTTTAAGGCAAAAATCAAAAATTCCACTTAAATTTGGGCAAAAATGCAGAAATTTTCTTTATTTGGGGCAAAAAAACAGTAATGCCCCTAATTTTGAGTCAAAAAAGCAGAATTTCCCCTAATTTTGGAGCAAAATTGCAGAAATTTCCCTAATTTTGGGGCAAAATTGCAGAAATTTCTTTTATTTTGGTACAGATTTGCAGAAATTTTTCTTATTTTGGGGCAAAAAGGCAGAAAATCCTCGTATATTGGAGCAAAATTGCAGTAATTCACCTAATTTTGGGGTAAAAAAATGCAGTAATTTTTTTTGGGGACAAAATGGCAGAAATTTTCCTTAATTCGGGGCAAAAGGCAGAAATTCCCCTTATTTTAGGGAAAAATTGCAGAAATTTCCCTTATATGGGGGCAAAAAACAGAAATTCCCCTTATTTTGGGGCAAAATGGCAGTAATTTCTCTTATTATGGGGAAAAATTGAAGAAATTTCCCTTATTTTAGGGCAAAATTGCAGAAATTTCACTTATATCAGAGAAAAAAAGCAAAAAAATTTCTTATTTTGGGGCAAAAAGGTAGAAATTCGCCTTATTTTGGGGCAAAAAGTTAGAAATTCACCTTATTTTGGAGCAAAATTGCAGAAATTCCCCTAATATTGGTGCAAAAATGCAGAAATTTCCTTTATGTTGGCCAAAAAAGCAGAAATTCCCCTTATTTTCGGGCAAAAACACAGAAATTCCCCGTGTTTTGAAGCAAAATTTTAGAAACTCCCCTAATTTTGTGGCTAAAAGACAGAAAATCTCTTTTTTTTCGGGGGCAAAAAGTCAGAAATTCCCCTTATTTTGGGGCAAAATTGCAGAAATTTTCTTTATTTTAGGGCAAAATTGCAGAAATTTCCCTTATTTTGTGGCAAAATTGCAGAAATTTCACTTATTTCAGGGAAAAAAATGCAAAAATTTTTCTTATTTTGGGGCAAAAAAGCAGAAATTTCTTTTATTTTGGTACAAAATTGCATAAATTTTTCTTATTTTGGGTCAAAAAGGCAGAAATTCCCCTTATTTTGAGGGAAAAAGGCTGAAATTCCCCTTATTTTAGGGCAAAATTGCAGAAATTTCACTTATTTCAGGGAAAAAAGGCAGAAATTTCTCTTATTTTGGGGCAAAAAAGCAGAAATTTCTTTTATTTTGGTACAAAATTGCAAAAATATTTCTTATTTTGGGGCAAAAATGCAGAAATTCCCCTTATTTTGAGGGGAAAAGGCTGAAATTCCCCTTATTTTGGGGCAGAAAGACAGAAATTCCACTTATTTTGGGGCAAAAAGCAGACATTTTTTTTCTTTGGGGAAAAATTTCAGAAATTTCACTTATTTCAGGGCAAAAAGTCAGAAATTCTCCTTATTTTGGGGCAAACAGACAGAAATTCCGTTTATTTTTTAGGAAAAGGCAGAAATTGCACTTATTTTGAGTAAAAAAGGCAGAAAATCCCCTTATTTTGGGGAAAAAATGAAGAAATTTCCCTTTTTTATGGCAAAAAGGTATACATTCTATTTATTTTAGGGCAAAAAGTCAGAAATTCCCCGTATTTTGAAGCAAAATTGCAGAAATTCTCCTAATTTTTGGCAAAAAGGCAGAAATTCCATTTATTTGGGGTAAAACTGCAGAAATTTCACTTATTTCACTGCAAAATGGCAGAAATCCCCCTTATTTTCGATGAAAAAGGCAGAAAATCCCCATATTTTGGAGCAAAATTGCAGTAATTCACCTAATTTTGGGGTAAAAAAATGCAGTAATTTTCTTTATTTTGGGGCAAAACGGCAGAAATTTCCGTTAATTTGGGGCAAAAAGCAGAAATTCCCCTTATTTTAGTGCAAAATTGCAGAAATTTCCCTTATTTTGGAACAAAATTGCAGAAATTTCCCTTATTTTGGAACAAAATTGCAGAAATTTTCCTTATTATGGGAAAAATTGCAGAAATTTCCCTTATTTTAGGGCAAAATTGCAGAAATTTCACTTATTTCAGAGAAAAAAACAAAAATTTTTCTTATTTTGGGGCAAAAAGGCAGAATTTCGCCTAATTTTGTGGCAAAAAGGCAGAAATTCACCTTATTTTGGAGCAAAATTACAGAAATTCCCCTAATATTGGGGCAAAAATGCAGAAATTTCCTCTATTTGGGCCAAAAAAGCAGAAGTTCCTTTTATTTTCGGGCAAAAAGGCAGAAATATTCTGTATTTTGAAGCAAAATTTTAGAAACTCCTCTAATTTTGGGGCAAAAAGGCAGAAATTCCCTTCATTTTGGGGCAAAAATACAGAAATTCACCTTATTATGGTGCAATAAGTCAGAAATTCCTCTTATTTTGGGGAAATTGAAGAAATTTCCCTTATCTTGGAGCAAAATTTCAGAAATTTCCCTTATTTTGTGGCAAAATTGTAGAAATTTCTTTTATTTTGGTAGAGAACTGCACAAATTTTTCCTACTTTCGGGCAAAATTACAGAAATTTCATTTATTTCAGAGCAAAAATCAAAAATTTCTTTTATTATGGTCCAAAATTGAAGAAATTTTCCTTATTTTGGAACAAAAAGGCAGAAATTCCTCATATTTTTGGGCAAAAGGCAGAAATTCCTCTTATTTTGAGGTAAAATGCAGAAATTCTGCTTATTTAGAGGTAAAATGAAGAAATTCCCCTAATATTGGGGAAAAATGCAGAAATTCCCTTTATTTTGGGGCTAAAAGGCAGAAATTCCCTGTATTTTGAAGCAAAATTTCAGAAATTCACATAATTTCGGGCAAAAAGTCAGAAATTCCCTTTATTTTGGGGCAAACAAACAGAAATTTTGTTTATTTTGGGGGAAAAGGCAGAAATTGCACTTATTTTGAGTCAAAAAGGCAGAAAATCCCTTAATTTTGTGGAAAAAATGAAGAAATTTCCCTTTTTTATGGCAAAAAGTTATACATTCCCTTTATTTTTTGGCAAAAAGTCAGAAATTCCCCGTATTTTGGAGCAAAATTGCAGAAATTCCCTTAATTTTGGGCAAAAAGGCAGAAATTCCATTTATTTGGGGTAAAACTGCAGAAATTTCACTTATTTCGTGGCAAAATGGCAGAAATCCCCCTTATTTTCAGCGAAAAAGGCAGAAAATCCCCATATTTTGGACCAAAATGGCAGTAATTCACCTAATTTTGGCATAAAAAATGCAGTAATTTTCTTTATTTTGGGGCAAAATGGCAGAAATTTTCTTTAATTCCGGACAAAAGGCAGAAATTTCCCTTATTTTAGGGCAAAATTGCAGAAATTTCCCTTATTTGGGGGTAAAAAACAGAAATTCTCCTTATTTTCGGGCAAAATTGGAGAAATCTCCCTTATTATGGGGAAAAATTGCAGAAATTTCCCATATTTTAGGGCAAAATTGCAGAAATTTCACTTATTTCAGAGAAAAAAAGCAAAAATTTTTCTTATTTTTGGGCAAAAAGGCAGAAATTCGCCATATTTTGGGGCAAAAAGGCAGAAATTCACCTTATTTTGCAGCAAAATTGCAGAAATTCCCCTAATTTTTGGCAAAAAGGCACAAATTTCATTTATTAGGGGTAAAACTTCAGAAATTTCACTTATTTCGCGGCAAAATGGCAGAAATTCCTCTTACTTTCTGCGAAAAAAGCAAAAAATCCCAATATTTTGGAGCAAAACTGTAGTAATTCACCTAATTTTGGTGTAAAAAATGCAGTAATTTTCTTTATTTTGGGGCAAAACGGTAGAAATTTCCCTTAATTCGGTGCAAAAGGAAGAAATTCCCTTTATTTTCGGGCAAAATTGCAGAAATTTCCCTTATTTGGAACAAAATTGCAGAAATTTCCCTTATTTTTGCACAAAACTGCAGAAATTTCCTTTATCTTGTGGCAAAAATGCAGAAATTCTCCTTATTTCACGTCAAAAATGCAGAAATACCCCTTATTTGGGGACAAATTCCAGTAATTACCCTTATTTTAGGGAAAAAGCCTGAAATTCCTCTTATTTTGTGACAAAAAGGCAGAAATTCTTCTTATTTTAGAGAAAAAGGCAGAAATTCCACATAATTTTGGGCAAAAATCAAGAAATTTCCCTTATTTTGGGGGAAAAACACAGTAATGCTTCTAATTTTGGGGCAAAATTCAGAAATTTCACTAATTTTGGGGCAAAACGTCAGAAATTCCTTTTATTTTGGGGCAAAAATGCAAAAATTTCCCTCTTTATGGGACAAAATTGAAAAAATTTTCTTTATTTTGAAGCAAACTGCAGAAATTTTTATTTTGGGGTAAAAATGCAGTAATGCTTCTAATTTTGGGGCAATAATTCGGAATTTCCCTTAATTTGGGGGCTAAAAAGCAGAAATTCCCTTTATTGTGGGGCAAAATTGCTGAAATTTTTTTTTTTGACAAAATTGCAGAAATTTCCCTTATCTTGGAGCAAAATTGCAGAAATTTCCCTTATCTAGGGGCAAAATTGCAGAAATTTTTCTTATCTTGTGGCAAAAATGTTAGAAATGTCCCTTCTTTCAAGACATAAAGGCAGAAATTCCACTTATTAGGGGGCAAAAATGCAGAAATTTCCTTTATTTTAGGGCAAAAAGACTGAAATTACCTTTATTTTGTGACTTAAAGGCAGAAATTCTTTTTTTAAGGCAAAAATCAAAAATTCCACTTAAATTTGGGCAAAAATGCAGAAATTTTCTTTATTTGGGGCAAAAAAACAGTAATGCCCCTAATTTTGAGTCAAAAAAGCAGAATTTCCCCTAATTTTGGAGCAAAATTGCAGAAATTTCCCTAATTTTGGGGCAAAATTGCAGAAATTTCTTTTATTTTGGTACAGATTTGCAGAAATTTTTCTTATTTTGGGGCAAAAAGGCAGAAAATCCTCGTATATTGGAGCAAAATTGCAGTAATTCACCTAATTTTGGGGTAAAAAAATGCAGTAATTTTTTTTGGGGACAAAATGGCAGAAATTTTCCTTAATTCGGGGCAAAAGGCAGAAATTCCCCTTATTTTAGGGAAAAATTGCAGAAATTTCCCTTATATGGGGGCAAAAAACAGAAATTCCCCTTATTTTGGGGCAAAATGGCAGAAATTTCTCTTATTATGGGGAAAAATTGAAGAAATTTCCCTTATTTTAGGGCAAAATTGCAGAAATTTCACTTATATCAGAGAAAAAAAGCAAAAAATTTTCTTATTTTGGGGCAAAAAGGCAGAAATTCGCCTTATTTTGGGGCAAAAAGTTAGAAATTCACCTTATTTTGGAGCAAAATTGCAGAAATTCCCCTAATATTGGTGCAAAAATGCAGAAATTTCCTTTATGTTGGCCAAAAAAGCAGAAATTCCCCTTATTTTCGGGCAAAAACACAGAAATTCCCCGTGTTTTGAAGCAAAATTTTAGAAACTCCCCTAATTTTGTGGCTAAAAGACAGAAAATCTCTTTTTTTTCGGGGGCAAAAAGTCAGAAATTCCCCTTATTTTGGGGCAAAATTGCAGAAATTTTCTTTATTTTAGGGCAAAATTGCAGAAATTTCCCTTATTTTGTGGCAAAATTGAAGAAATTTCACTTATTTCAGGAAAAAAAAATGCAAAAATTTTTCTTATTTTGGGGCAAAAAAGCAGAAATTTCTTTTATTTTGGTACAAAATTGCAGAAATTTTTCTTATTTTGGGTCAAAAAGGCAGAAATTCCCCTTATTTTGAGGGAAAAAGGCTGAAATTCCCCTTATTTTAGGGCAAAATTGCAGAAATTTCACTTATTTCAGGGAAAAAAGGCAGAAATTTCTCTTATTTTGGGGCAAAAAAGCAGAAATTTCTTTTATTTTGGTACAAAATTGCAAAAATATTTCTTATTTTGGGGCAAAAATGCAGAAATTCCCCTTATTTTGAGGGGAAAAGGCTGAAATTCCCCTTATTTTGGGGCAGAAAGACAGAAATTCCACTTATTTTGGGGCAAAAAGCAGACATTTTTTTTCTTTGGGGAAAAATTTCAGAAATTTCACTTATTTCAGGGCAAAAAGTCAGAAATTCTCCTTATTTTGGGGCAAACAGACAGAAATTCCGTTTATTTTTTAGGAAAAGGCAGAAATTGCACTTATTTTGAGTAAAAAAGGCAGAAAATCCCCTTATTTTGGGGAAAAAATGAAGAAATTTCCCTTTTTTATGGCAAAAAGGTATACATTCTATTTATTTTAGGGCAAAAAGGCAGAAATTCCCCGTATTTTGAAGCAAAATTGCAGAAATTCTCCTAATTTTTGGCAAAAAGGCAGAAATTCCATTTATTTGGGGTAAAACTGCAGAAATTTCACTTATTTCGCGGCAAAATGGCAGAAATTCCCCTTATTTTCGATGAAAAAGGCAGAAAATCCCCATATTTTGGAGCAAAATTGCAGTAATTCACCTAATTTTGGGGTAAAAAAATGCAGTAATTTTCTTTATTTTGGGGCAAAACGGCAGAAATTTCCGTTAATTTGGGGCAAAAAGCAGAAATTCCCCTTATTTTAGGGCAAAATTGCAGAAATTTCCCTTATTTGGGGGCAAAAAACAGAAATTCCCCTTATTTTGGAACAAAATTGCAGAAATTTTCCTTATTATGGGAAAAATTGCAGAAATTTCCCTTATTTTAGGGCAAAATTGCAGAAATTTCACTTATTTCAGAGAAAAAAACAAAAATTTTTCTTATTTTGGGGCAAAAAGGCAGAATTTCGCCTAATTTTGTGGCAAAAAGGCAGAAATTCACCTTATTTTGGAACAAAATTACAGAAATTCCCCTAATATTGGGGCAAAAATGCAGAAATTTCCTCTATTTGGGCCAAAAAAGCAGAAGTTCCTTTTATTTTCGGGCAAAAAGGCAGAAATATTCTGTATTTTGAAGCAAAATTTTAGAAACTCCTCTAATTTTGGGGCAAAAAGGCAGAAATTCCCTTCATTTTGGGGCAAAAATACAGAAATTCACCTTATTATGGTGCAATAAGTCAGAAATTCCTCTTATTTTGGGGAAATTGAAGAAATTTCCCTTATCTTGGAGCAAAATTTCAGAAATTTCCCTTATTTTGTGGCAAAATTGTAGAAATTTCTTTTATTTTGGTAGAGAACTGCACAAATTTTTCCTACTTTCGGGCAAAATTACAGAAATTTCATTTATTTCAGAGCAAAAATCAAAAATTTCTTTTATTATGGTCCAAAATTGAAGAAATTTTCCTTATTTTGGAACAAAAAGGCAGAAATTCCTCATATTTTTGGGCAAAAGGCAGAAATTCCTCTTATTTTGAGGTAAAATGCAGAAATTCTGCTTATTTAGAGGTAAAATGAAGAAATTCCCCTAATATTGGGGAAAAATGCAGAAATTCCCTTTATTTTGGGGCTAAAAGGCAGAAATTCCCTGTATTTTGAAGCAAAATTTCAGAAATTCACATAATTTCGGGCAAAAAGTCAGAAATTCCCTTTATTTTGGGGCAAACAAACAGAAATTTTGTTTATTTTGGGGGAAAAGGCAGAAATTGCACTTATTTTGAGTCAAAAAGGCAGAAAATCCCTTAATTTTGTGGAAAAAATGAAGAAATTTCCCTTTTTTATGGCAAAAAGTTATACATTCCCTTTATTTTTTGGCAAAAAGTCAGAAATTCCCCGTATTTTGGAGCAAAATTGCAGAAATTCCCTTAATTTTGGGCAAAAAGGCAGAAATTCCATTTATTTGGGGTAAAACTGCAGAAATTTCACTTATTTCGTGGCAAAATGGCAGAAATTCCCCTTATTTTCAGCGAAAAAGGCAGAAAATCCCCATATTTTGGACCAAAATGGCAGTAATTCACCTAATTTTGGCATAAAAAATGCAGTAATTTTCTATATTTTGGGGCAAAATGGCAGAAATTTTCCTTAATTCCGGACAAAAGGCAGAAATTTCCCTTATTTTAGGGCAAAATTGCAGAAATTTCCCTTATTTGGGGGTAAAAAACAGAAATTCTCCTTATTTTCGGGCAAAATTGGAGAAATCTCCCTTATTATGGGGAAAAATTGCAGAAATTTCCCATATTTTAGGGCAAAATTGCAGAAATTTCACTTATTTCAGAGAAAAAAAGCAAAAATTTTTCTTATTTTTGGGCAAAAAGGCAGAAATTCGCCATATTTTGGGGCAAAAAGGCAGAAATTCACCTTATTTTGCAGCAAAATTGCAGAAATTCCCCTAATTTTTGGCAAAAAGGCACAAATTTCATTTATTTGGGGTAAAACTTCAGAAATTTCACTTATTTCGCGGCAAAATGGCAGAAATTCCTCTTACTTTCTGCGAAAAGAGCAAAAAATCCCAATATTTTGGAGCAAAACTGTAGTAATTCACCTAATTTTGGTGTAAAAAATGCAGTAATTTTCTTTATTTTGGGGCAAAACGGCAGAAATTTCCGTTAATTTGGGGCAAAAAGCAGAAATTCCCCTTATTTTAGGGCAAAATTGCAGAAATTTCCCTTATTTGGGGGCAAAAAACAGAAATTCCCCTTATTTTGGAACAAAATTGCAGAAATTTTCCTTATTATGGGAAAAATTGCAGAAATTTCCCTTATTTTAGGGCAAAATTGCAGAAATTTCACTTATTTCAGAGAAAAAAACAAAAATTTTTCTTATTTTGGGGCAAAAAGGCAGAATTTCGCCTAATTTTGTGGCAAAAAGGCAGAAATTCACCTTATTTTGGAACAAAATTACAGAAATTCCCCTAATATTGGGGCAAAAATGCAGAAATTTCCTCTATTTGGGCCAAAAAAGCAGAAGTTCCTTTTATTTTCGGGCAAAAAGGCAGAAATATTCTGTATTTTGAAGCAAAATTTTAGAAACTCCTCTAATTTTGGGGCAAAAAGGCAGAAATTCCCTTCATTTTGGGGCAAAAATACAGAAATTCACCTTATTATGGTGCAATAAGTCAGAAATTCCTCTTATTTTGGGGAAATTGAAGAAATTTCCCTTATCTTGGAGCAAAATTTCAGAAATTTCCCTTATTTTGTGGCAAAATTGTAGAAATTTCTTTTATTTTGGTAGAGAACTGCACAAATTTTTCCTACTTTCGGGCAAAATTACAGAAATTTCATTTATTTCAGAGCAAAAATCAAAAATTTCTTTTATTATGGTCCAAAATTGAAGAAATTTTCCTTATTTTGGAACAAAAAGGCAGAAATTCCTCATATTTTTGGGCAAAAGGCAGAAATTCCTCTTATTTTGAGGTAAAATGCAGAAATTCTGCTTATTTAGAGGTAAAATGAAGAAATTCCCCTAATATTGGGGAAAAATGCAGAAATTCCCTTTATTTTGGGGCTAAAAGGCAGAAATTCCCTGTATTTTGAAGCAAAATTTCAGAAATTCACATAATTTCGGGCAAAAAGTCAGAAATTCCCTTTATTTTGGGGCAAACAAACAGAAATTTTGTTTATTTTGGGGGAAAAGGCAGAAATTGCACTTATTTTGAGTCAAAAAGGCAGAAAATCCCTTAATTTTGTGGAAAAAATGAAGAAATTTCCCTTTTTTATGGCAAAAAGTTATACATTCCCTTTATTTTTTGGCAAAAAGTCAGAAATTCCCCGTATTTTGGAGCAAAATTGCAGAAATTCCCTTAATTTTGGGCAAAAAGGCAGAAATTCCATTTATTTGGGGTAAAACTGCAGAAATTTCACTTATTTCGTGGCAAAATGGCAGAAATTCCCCTTATTTTCAGCGAAAAAGGCAGAAAATCCCCATATTTTGGACCAAAATGGCAGTAATTCACCTAATTTTGGCATAAAAAATGCAGTAATTTTCTATATTTTGGGGCAAAATGGCAGAAATTTTCCTTAATTCCGGACAAAAGGCAGAAATTTCCCTTATTTTAGGGCAAAATTGCAGAAATTTCCCTTATTTGGGGGTAAAAAACAGAAATTCTCCTTATTTTCGGGCAAAATTGGAGAAATCTCCCTTATTATGGGGAAAAATTGCAGAAATTTCCCATATTTTAGGGCAAAATTGCAGAAATTTCACTTATTTCAGAGAAAAAAAGCAAAAATTTTTCTTATTTTTGGGCAAAAAGGCAGAAATTCGCCATATTTTGGGGCAAAAAGGCAGAAATTCACCTTATTTTGCAGCAAAATTGCAGAAATTCCCCTAATTTTTGGCAAAAAGGCACAAATTTCATTTATTTGGGGTAAAACTTCAGAAATTTCACTTATTTCGCGGCAAAATGGCAGAAATTCCTCTTACTTTCTGCGAAAAAAGCAAAAAATCCCAATATTTTGGAGCAAAACTGTAGTAATTCACCTAATTTTGGTGTAAAAAATGCAGTAATTTTCTTTATTTTGGGGCAAAACGGTAGAAATTTCCCTTAATTCGGTGCAAAAGGAAGAAATTCCCTTTATTTTCGGGCAAAATTGCAGAAATTTCCCTTATTTGGAACAAAATTGCAGAAATTTCCCTTATTTTTGCACAAAACTGCAGAAATTTCCTTTATCTTGTGGCAAAAATGCAGAAATTCTCCTTATTTCACGTCAAAAATGCAGAAATACCCCTTATTTGGGGACAAATTCCAGTAATTACCCTTATTTTAGGGAAAAAGCCTGAAATTCCTCTTATTTTGTGACAAAAAGGCAGAAATTCTTCTTATTTTAGAGAAAAAGGCAGAAATTCCACATAATTTTGGGCAAAAATCAAGAAATTTCCCTTATTTTGGGGGAAAAACACAGTAATGCTTCTAATTTTGGGGCAAAATTCAGAAATTTCACTAATTTTGGGGCAAAACGTCAGAAATTCCTTTTATTTTGGGGCAAAAATGCAAAAATTTCCCTCTTTATGGGACAAAATTGAAAAAATTTTCTTTATTTTGAAGCAAACTGCAGAAATTTTTATTTTGGGGTAAAAATGCAGTAATGCTTCTAATTTTGGGGCAATAATTCAGAATTTCCCTTAATTTGGGGGCTAAAAAGCAGAAATTCCCTTTATTGTGGGGCAAAATTGCTGAAATTTTTTTTTTTTTGGACAAAATTGCAGAAATTTCCCTTATCTTGGAGCAAAATTGCAGAAATTTCCCTTATCTAGGTGCAAAATTGCAGAAATTTTTCTTATCTTGTGGCAAAAATGTTAGAAATGTCCCTTCTTTCAAGACATAAAGGCAGAAATTCCACTTATTAGGGGGCAAAAATGCAGAAATTTCCTTTATTTTAGGGCAAAAAGACTGAAATTACCTTTATTTTGTGACTTAAAGGCAGAAATTCTTTTTTTAAGGCAAAAATCAAAAATTCCACTTAAATTTGGGCAAAAATGCAGAAATTTTCTTTATTTGGGGCAAAAAAACAGTAATGCCCCTAATTTTGAGTCAAAAAAGCAGAATTTCCCCTAATTTTGGAGCAAAATTGCAGAAATTTCCCTAATTTTGGGGCAAAATTGCAGAAATTTCTTTTATTTTGGTACAGATTTGCAGAAATTTTTCTTATTTTGGGGCAAAAAGGCAGAAAATCCTCGTATATTGGAGCAAAATTGCAGTAATTCACCTAATTTTGGGGTAAAAAAAATGCAGTAATTTTTTTTGGGGACAAAATGGCAGAAATTTTCCTTAATTCGGGGCAAAAGGCAGAAATTCCCCTTATTTTAGGGAAAAATTGCAGAAATTTCCCTTATATGGGGGCAAAAAACAGAAATTCCCCTTATTTTGGGGCAAAATGGCAGAAATTTCTCTTATTATGGGGAAAAATTGAAGAAATTTTCCTTATTTTAGGGCAAAATTGCAGAAATTTCACTTATATCAGAGAAAAAAAGCAAAAAATTTTCTTATTTTGGGGCAAAAAGGCAGAAATTCGCCTTATTTTGGGGCAAAAAGTTAGAAATTCACCTTATTTTGGAGCAAAATTGCAGAAATTCCCCTAATATTGGTGCAAAAATGCAGAAATTTCCTTTATGTTGGCCAAAAAAGCAGAAATTCCCCTTATTTTCGGGCAAAAACACAGAAATTCCCCGTGTTTTGAAGCAAAATTTTAGAAACTCCCCTAATTTTGTGGCTAAAAGACAGAAAATCTCTTTTTTTTCGGGGGCAAAAAGTCAGAAATTCCCCTTATTTTGGGGCAAAATTGCAGAAATTTTCTTTATTTTAGGGCAAAATTGCAGAAATTTCCCTTATTTTGTGGCAAAATTGAAGAAATTTCACTTATTTCAGGAAAAAAAAATGCAAAAATTTTTCTTATTTTGGGGCAAAAAAGCAGAAATTTCTTTTATTTTGGTACAAAATTGCAGAAATTTTTCTTATTTTGGGTCAAAAAGGCAGAAATTCCCCTTATTTTGAGGGAAAAAGGCTGAAATTCCCCTTATTTTAGGGCAAAATTGCAGAAATTTCACTTTTTTCAGGGAAAAAAGGCAGAAATTTCTCTTATTTTGGGGCAAAAAAGCAGAAATTTCTTTTATTTTGGTACAAAATTGCAGAAATATTTCTTATTTTGGGGCAAAAATGCAGAAATTCCCCTTATTTTGAGGGGAAAAGGCTGAAATTCCCCTTATTTTGGGGCAGAAAGACAGAAATTCCACTTATTTTGGGGCAAAAAGCAGACATTTTTTTTCTTTGGGGAAAAATTTCAGAAATTTCACTTATTTCAGGGCAAAAAGTCAGAAATTCTCCTTATTTTGGGGCAAACAGACAGAAATTCCGTTTATTTTTTAGGAAAAGGCAGAAATTGCACTTATTTTGAGTAAAAAAGGCAGAAAATCCCCTTATTTTGGGGAAAAAATGAAGAAATTTCCCTTTTTTATGGCAAAAAGGTATACATTCTATTTATTTTAGGGCAAAAAGTCAGAAATTCCCCGTATTTTGAAGCAAAATTGCAGAAATTCTCCTAATTTTTGGCAAAAAGGCAGAAATTCCATTTATTTAGGGTAAAACTGCAGAAATTTCACTTATTTCGTGGCAAAATGGCAGAAATTCCCCTTATTTTCGATGAAAAAGGCAGAAAATCCCCATATTTTGGAGCAAAATTGCAGTAATTCACCTAATTTTGGGGTAAAAAAATGCAGTAATTTTCTTTATTTTGGGGCAAAACGGCAGAAATTTCCGTTAATTTGGGGCAAAAAGCAGAAATTCCCCTTATTTTAGGGCAAAATTGCAGAAATTTCCCTTATTTGGGGGCAAAAAACAGAAATTCCCCTTATTTTGGAACAAAATTGCAGAAATTTTCCTTATTATGGGAAAAATTGCAGAAATTTCCCTTATTTTAGGGCAAAATTGCAGAAATTTCACTTATTTCAGAGAAAAAAACAAAAATTTTTCTTAATTTGGGGCAAAAAGGCAGAATTTCGCCTAATTTTGTGGCAAAAAGGCAGAAATTCACCTTATTTTGGAGCAAAATTACAGAAATTCCCCTAATATTGGGGCAAAAATGCAGAAATTTCCTCTATTTGGGCCAAAAAAGCAGAAGTTCCTTTTATTTTCGGGCAAAAAGGCAGAAATATTCTGTATTTTGAAGCAAAATTTTAGAAACTCCTCTAATTTTGGGGCAAAAAGGCAGAAATTCCCTTTATTTTGGGGCAAAAATACAGAAATTCACCTTATTATGGTGCAATAAGTCAGAAATTCCTCTTATTTTGGGGAAATTGAAGAAATTTCCCTTATCTTGGAGCAAAATTTCAGAAATTTCCCTTATTTTGTGGCAAAATTGTAGAAATTTCTTTTATTTTGGTAGAGAACTGCACAAATTTTTCCTACTTTCGGGCAAAATTACAGAAATTTCATTTATTTCAGAGCAAAAATCAAAAATTTCTTTTATTATGGTCCAAAATTGAAGAAATTTTCCTTATTTTGGAACAAAAAGGCAGAAATTCCTCATATTTTTGGGCAAAAGGCAGAAATTCCTCTTATTTTGAGGTAAAATGCAGAAATTCTGCTTATTTAGAGGTAAAATGAAGAAATTCCCCTAATATTGGGGAAAAATGCAGAAATTCCCTTTATTTTGGGGCTAAAAGGCAGAAATTCCCTGTATTTTGAAGCAAAATTTCAGAAATTCACATAATTTCGGGCAAAAAGTCAGAAATTCCCTTTATTTTGGGGCAAACAAACAGAAATTTTGTTTATTTTGGGGGAAAAGGCAGAAATTGCACTTATTTTGAGTCAAAAAGGCAGAAAATCCCTTAATTTTGTGGAAAAAATGAAGAAATTTCCCTTTTTTATGGCAAAAAGTTATACATTCCCTTTATTTTTTGGCAAAAAGTCAGAAATTCCCCGTATTTTGGAGCAAAATTGCAGAAATTCCCTTAATTTTGGGCAAAAAGGCAGAAATTCCATTTATTTGGGGTAAAACTGCAGAAATTTCACTTATTTCGTGGCAAAATGGCAGAAATTCCCCTTATTTTCAGCGAAAAAGGCAGAAAATCCCCATATTTTGGACCAAAATGGCAGTAATTCACCTAATTTTGGCATAAAAAATGCAGTAATTTTCTATATTTTGGGGCAAAATGGCAGAAATTTTCCTTAATTCCGGACAAAAGGCAGAAATTTCCCTTATTTTAGGGCAAAATTGCAGAAATTTCCCTTATTTGGGGGTAAAAAACAGAAATTCTCCTTATTTTCGGGCAAAATTGGAGAAATCTCCCTTATTATGGGGAAAAATTGCAGAAATTTCCCATATTTTAGGGCAAAATTGCAGAAATTTCACTTATTTCAGAGAAAAAAAGCAAAAATTTTTCTTATTTTTGGGCAAAAAGGCAGAAATTCGCCATATTTTGGGGCAAAAAGGCAGAAATTCACCTTATTTTGCAGCAAAATTGCAGAAATTCCCCTAATTTTTGGCAAAAAGGCACAAATTTCATTTATTTGGGGTAAAACTTCAGAAATTTCACTTATTTCGCGGCAAAATGGCAGAAATTCCTCTTACTTTCTGCGAAAAAAGCAAAAAATCCCAATATTTTGGAGCAAAACTGTAGTAATTCACCTAATTTTGGTGTAAAAAATGCAGTAATTTTCTTTATTTTGGGGCAAAACGGTAGAAATTTCCCTTAATTCGGTGCAAAAGGAAGAAATTCCCTTTATTTTCGGGCAAAATTGCAGAAATTTCCCTTATTTGGAACAAAATTGCAGAAATTTCCCTTATTTTTGCACAAAACTGCAGAAATTTCCTTTATCTTGTGGCAAAAATGCAGAAATTCTCCTTATTTCACGTCAAAAATGCAGAAATACCCCTTATTTGGGGACAAATTCCAGTAATTACCCTTATTTTAGGGAAAAAGCCTGAAATTCCTCTTATTTTGTGACAAAAAGGCAGAAATTCTTCTTATTTTAGAGAAAAAGGCAGAAATTCCACATAATTTTGGGCAAAAATCAAGAAATTTCCCTTATTTTGGGGGAAAAACACAGTAATGCTTCTAATTTTGGGGCAAAATTCAGAAATTTCACTAATTTTGGGGCAAAACGTCAGAAATTCCTTTTATTTTGGGGCAAAAATGCAAAAATTTCCCTCTTTATGGGACAAAATTGAAAAAATTTTCTTTATTTTGAAGCAAACTGCAGAAATTTTTATTTTGGGGTAAAAATGCAGTAATGCTTCTAATTTTGGGGCAATAATTCAGAATTTCCCTTAATTTGGGGGCTAAAAAGCAGAAATTCCCTTTATTGTGGGGCAAAATTGCTGAAATTTTTTTTTTTTTGGACAAAATTGCAGAAATTTCCCTTATCTTGGAGCAAAATTGCAGAAATTTCCCTTATCTAGGTGCAAAATTGCAGAAATTTTTCTTATCTTGTGGCAAAAATGTTAGAAATGTCCCTTCTTTCAAGACATAAAGGCAGAAATTCCACTTATTAGGGGGCAAAAATGCAGAAATTTCCTTTATTTTAGGGCAAAAAGACTGAAATTACCTTTATTTTGTGACTTAAAGGCAGAAATTCTTTTTTTAAGGCAAAAATCAAAAATTCCACTTAAATTTGGGCAAAAATGCAGAAATTTTCTTTATTTGGGGCAAAAAAACAGTAATGCCCCTAATTTTGAGTCAAAAAAGCAGAATTTCCCCTAATTTTGGAGCAAAATTGCAGAAATTTCCCTAATTTTGGGGCAAAATTGCAGAAATTTCTTTTATTTTGGTACAGATTTGCAGAAATTTTTCTTATTTTGGGGCAAAAAGGCAGAAAATCCTCGTATATTGGAGCAAAATTGCAGTAATTCACCTAATTTTGGGGTAAAAAAAATGCAGTAATTTTTTTTGGGGACAAAATGGCAGAAATTTTCCTTAATTCGGGGCAAAAGGCAGAAATTCCCCTTATTTTAGGGAAAAATTGCAGAAATTTCCCTTATATGGGGGCAAAAAACAGAAATTCCCCTTATTTTGGGGCAAAATGGCAGAAATTTCTCTTATTATGGGGAAAAATTGAAGAAATTTTCCTTATTTTAGGGCAAAATTGCAGAAATTTCACTTATATCAGAGAAAAAAAGCAAAAAATTTTCTTATTTTGGGGCAAAAAGGCAGAAATTCGCCTTATTTTGGGGCAAAAAGTTAGAAATTCACCTTATTTTGGAGCAAAATTGCAGAAATTCCCCTAATATTGGTGCAAAAATGCAGAAATTTCCTTTATGTTGGCCAAAAAAGCAGAAATTCCCCTTATTTTCGGGCAAAAACACAGAAATTCCCCGTGTTTTGAAGCAAAATTTTAGAAACTCCCCTAATTTTGTGGCTAAAAGACAGAAAATCTCTTTTTTTTCGGGGGCAAAAAGTCAGAAATTCCCCTTATTTTGGGGCAAAATTGCAGAAATTTTCTTTATTTTAGGGCAAAATTGCAGAAATTTCCCTTATTTTGTGGCAAAATTGAAGAAATTTCACTTATTTCAGGAAAAAAAAATGCAAAAATTTTTCTTATTTTGGGGCAAAAAAGCAGAAATTTCTTTTATTTTGGTACAAAATTGCAGAAATTTTTCTTATTTTGGGTCAAAAAGGCAGAAATTCCCCTTATTTTGAGGGAAAAAGGCTGAAATTCCCCTTATTTTAGGGCAAAATTGCAGAAATTTCACTTTTTTCAGGGAAAAAAGGCAGAAATTTCTCTTATTTTGGGGCAAAAAAGCAGAAATTTCTTTTATTTTGGTACAAAATTGCAGAAATATTTCTTATTTTGGGGCAAAAATGCAGAAATTCCCCTTATTTTGAGGGGAAAAGGCTGAAATTCCCCTTATTTTGGGGCAGAAAGACAGAAATTCCACTTATTTTGGGGCAAAAAGCAGACATTTTTTTTCTTTGGGGAAAAATTTCAGAAATTTCACTTATTTCAGGGCAAAAAGTCAGAAATTCTCCTTATTTTGGGGCAAACAGACAGAAATTCCGTTTATTTTTTAGGAAAAGGCAGAAATTGCACTTATTTTGAGTAAAAAAGGCAGAAAATCCCCTTATTTTGGGGAAAAAATGAAGAAATTTCCCTTTTTTATGGCAAAAAGGTATACATTCTATTTATTTTAGGGCAAAAAGTCAGAAATTCCCCGTATTTTGAAGCAAAATTGCAGAAATTCTCCTAATTTTTGGCAAAAAGGCAGAAATTCCATTTATTTAGGGTAAAACTGCAGAAATTTCACTTATTTCGTGGCAAAATGGCAGAAATTCCCCTTATTTTCGATGAAAAAGGCAGAAAATCCCCATATTTTGGAGCAAAATTGCAGTAATTCACCTAATTTTGGGGTAAAAAAATGCAGTAATTTTCTTTATTTTGGGGCAAAACGGCAGAAATTTCCGTTAATTTGGGGCAAAAAGCAGAAATTCCCCTTATTTTAGGGCAAAATTGCAGAAATTTCCCTTATTTGGGGGCAAAAAACAGAAATTCCCCTTATTTTGGAACAAAATTGCAGAAATTTTCCTTATTATGGGAAAAATTGCAGAAATTTCCCTTATTTTAGGGCAAAATTGCAGAAATTTCACTTATTTCAGAGAAAAAAACAAAAATTTTTCTTAATTTGGGGCAAAAAGGCAGAATTTCGCCTAATTTTGTGGCAAAAAGGCAGAAATTCACCTTATTTTGGAGCAAAATTACAGAAATTCCCCTAATATTGGGGCAAAAATGCAGAAATTTCCTCTATTTGGGCCAAAAAAGCAGAAGTTCCTTTTATTTTCGGGCAAAAAGGCTGAAATATTCTGTATTTTGAAGCAAAATTTTAGAAACTCCTCTAATTTTGGGGCAAAAAGGCAGAAATTCCCTTTATTTTGGGGCAAAAATACAGAAATTCACCTTATTATGGTGCAATAAGTCAGAAATTCCTCTTATTTTGGGGAAATTGAAGAAATTTCCCTTATCTTGGAGCAAAATTTCAGAAATTTCCCTTATTTTGTGGCAAAATTGTAGAAATTTCTTTTATTTTGGTAGAGAACTGCACAAATTTTTCTTACTTTCGGGCAAAATTACAGAAATTTCATTTATTTCAGAGCAAAAATCAGAAATTTCTTTTATTATGGTCCAAAATTGAAGAAATTTTCCTTATTTTGGAACAAAAGGCAGAAATTCCCCATATTTTTGGGCAAAAGGCAGAAATTCCTCTTATTTTGAGGTAAAATGCAGAAATTCTGCTTATTTAGAGGTAAAATGAAGAAATTCCCCTAATATTGGGGAAAAATGCAGAAATTCCCTTTATTTTGGGGCTAAAAGGCAGAAATCCCCTGTATTTTGAAGCAAAATTTCAGAAATTCTCATAATTTCGGGCAAAAAGTCAGAAATTCCCTTTATTTTGGGGCAAACAGACAGAAATTTTGTTTATTTTGGGGGAAAAGGCAGAAATTGCACTTATTTTGAGTCAAAAAGGCAGAAAATCCCTTAATTTTGTGGAAAAAATGAAGAAATTTCCCTTTTTTATGGCAAAAAGTAATACATTCCCTTTATTTTTTGGCAAAAAGTCAGAAATTCCCCGTATTTTGGAGCAAAATTGCAGAAATTCCCTTAATTTTGGGCAAAAAGGCAAAAATTCCATTTATTTGGGGTAAAACTGCAGAAATTTCACTTATTTCGTGGCAAAATGGCAGAAATTCCCCTTATTTTCAGCGAAAAAGGCAGAAAATCCCCATATTTTGGACCAAAATGGCAGTAATTCACCTAATTTTGGCATAAAAAATGCAGTAATTTTCTTTATTTTGGGGCAAAATGGCAGAAATTTTCCTTAATTCCAGACAAAAGGCAGAAATTCCCCTTATTTTAGGGCAAAATTGCAGAAATTTCCCTTATTTGGGGGTAAAAAACAGAAATTCTCCTTATTTTGGGGCAAAATTGGAGAAATCTCCCTTATTATGGGGAAAAATTGCAGAAATTTCACTTATTTCAGAGAAAAAAAGCAAAAATTTTTCTTATTTTTGGGCAAAAAGGCAGAAATTCGCCATATTTTGGGGCAAAAAGGCAGAAATTCACCTTATTTTGCAGCAAAATTGCAGAAATTCCCCTAATTTTTGGCAAAAAGGCACAAATTTCATTTATTTGGGGTAAAACTTCAGAAATTTCACTTATTTCGCGGCAAAATGGCAGAAATTCCTCTTACTTTCGGCGAAAAAAGCAGAAAATCCCAATATTTTGGAGCAAAACTGTAGTAATTCACCTAATTTTGGTGTAAAAAATGCAGTAATTTTCTTTATTTTGGGGCAAAACGATAGAAATTTCCCTTAATTCGGTGCAAAAGGAAGAAATTCCCTTTATTTTCGGGCAAAATTGCAGAAATTTCCCTTATTTGGGGGCAAAAAACAGAAATTCCTCTTATTTTGGAGCAAAATTGCAGAAATTTCCCTTATTATGGTGAAAAATTGCAGAAATTTCATTTATTATAGGGCAAAATTGCAGAAATTTCACTTATTTCAGAGGAAAAAGCAAAAATTTTTCTTATTTTGGGGCAAAAAGGCAGAAATTCGCCTTATTTTGGTGCAAAAAGGCAGAAATTCACCTTATTTTGGAGCAAAATTGCAGAAATTCCCCTAATATTGGGGCAAAAATGCAGAAATTTTATTTATGTGGGCCAAAATAGCAGAAGTTCCCCTTATTTTCGGGCAAAAAGGCAGAAATTCCTCGTATTTTGAAGCAAAATTTTAGAAACTCCTGTAATTTTGTGGCAAAAACACAGAAAATCTCCTTTTTTCGGGGGCAAAAAGTCAGAAATTCCCCATATTTTGGGGCAAAATTGCAGAAATTTCTCTTATTTTGGGGCAAAATTGCAGAAATTTCTCTTATTTTTGGGCAAAATTGCAGAAATTTCACTTATTTCAGGGAAAAAAGGCAGAAATTTCTCTTATTTTGGGGCAAAAAACCGAAGTTTCTTTTATTTTGGTACAAAATTGCAGAAATTTTTCTTATTTTGGGGCAAAAAGGCAGAAATTTCCCTTATTTTGGGCCAAAAAGCAGACTTTTCCCTTATTTTGGGGAAAAATTTTAGAAATTTCACTTATTTCAGAGCAAAAAGTCAGAAATTCCCATTATTTTGGGGCAAAAAGACAGAAATTCCGTTTATTTTTTGGAAAAAGGCAGAAATTGCACTTATTTTGAGTCAAAAAGGCGGAAAATCCCCTTTATTTTGGGGAAAAAATGAAGAAATTTCACTTTTTTTATGGCAAAAAGGTATACATTCCCTTTATTTTTGGCAAAAAGGCAGAAATTCCCCGTATTTTGGAGCAAAATTGCAGAAATTCCCCTAATTTTGGGCAAAAAAGCAGAAATTCCATTTATTTGGGGTAAAACTTCAGAAATTTCACTTATTTCGCGGCAAAATGGCAGAAATTCCCCTTATTTTCGGCCAAAAAGGCAGAAAATCCCCGTATTTTGAAGCAAAATTGCAGTAATTCACCTAATTTTGGGGTAAAAAAATGCAGTAATTTTCTTTATTTTGGGGCAAAACGGCAGAAATTTCCCTTAATTCAGGGCAAAAGGCAGAAATTCCTCTTATTTAAGGGCAAAAATGCAGAAATTTCCTTTATTTGGGCCACAAAAGCAGAAGTTCTCCTTATTTTCAGGCAAAAAGTCAAAAATTCCCCATATTTTAAAGCAAAATTTTAGAAACTCCCCTAATTTTGGGGCAAAAAGGCAGAAATTCCCTTTATTTTGGGGCAAAAATACAGAAATTCACCTTATTATGGGGCAAATAGTCAGAAATTCCTTTTATTTTGGGGCGAAATTGAAGAAATTTCCCTTATTTTGAATCAAAATTGCAGAAATTTTTTTTATTTTTTGGCAAAATTGTAGAAATTTATTTTATTTTGGTACAGAATTGCAGAAATTTTTCTTATTTTGTGGCAAGGAGGTAGAAATTTTCCATATTTTGGGCAAAAAGGCACAATTTTTTCTTATTTTCGGGCAAAATTGCAGAAATTTCATTTATTTCAGGGGAAAAAGCAGAAATTTCTTTTATTATGGTACAAAGTTAAAGAAATTTTCCTTATTTTGGAAAAAAAGGCAGAAATTCCCCATATTTTGGGGCAAAAGGCAGGAATTCCTATTATTTTGAGGTAAAATGCAGAAATTCCGCTTATTTAGAGGTAAAATGCAGAAATTCCCCTAATATTGGGGAAAAATGCAGAAATTCTCTTTATTTTGGGGCTAAAAGGCAGAAATTCCCCTTATTTTGGGGCAAAAAGCTGACATTTCCCTTATTTTGGGGAAAATTTTCAGAAATTTCACTTATTTCAGGGCAAAAATTCAGAAATTCCCCTTATTTTGGGGCAAAAAGACAGAAATTCCGATTATTTTGGGGGAAAAGGCAGAAATTGCACTTATTTTGAGTCAAAAAGGCGGAAAATCCAATTATTTTGGGGAAAAAATGAAGAAATTTCCCTTTTTTATGGCAAAAAGGTATACATTCCTTTATTTCGGGCAAAAAGGGAGAAATTCCCTGTATTTTGGAACAAAATTGCAGAAATTTCCCTAATTTTGGGCAAAAAGGCAGAAATTCCATTTATTTGGGGTAAAACTGCAAAAATTTTACTTATTTCATGGCAAAATAGCAGAAATTCCCAGTTTTTCAGCGAAAAAGGCAGAAAATCCCCGTATTTTGGAGAAAAATTGCAGTAATTCACCTAAATTTGGGGTAAAAAATGCAGTAATTTTCTTTATTTTGGGGCAAAATGGCAGAAATTTCAATAATTCGGGGCAAAAGGCAGAAATTCCCCTTATTTTAGGGCAAAATTGCAGAAATTTCCCTTATTATGGGGAAAAATTTCAGAAATTTCCCTTAATTTGGGGCAAAATTGCAGAAATTTCACTTATTTCAGAGAAAAAAAGCAATTTTTTTTTATTTTGGGACAAAAAGGCAGAAATTCCCCCTATATTGTTGCAAAAAGGCAGAAATTAACCTTATTTTGGGTAAAATTGCAGAAATTTCACATAATTTATGGCAAAATGTCAGACATTTTCCTTTTTTTGAGTCAAAAAGGAAGAAATCCCTTTTATTTTGGGATAAAATTCTAGAAATTTCCATTTTTGGGGGGCAAAAAGTCAGAAAATCCCCTTAATTTCAGACGAAAAGGCAGAAATTCCCCTTATTTTGGAGTAAAATTGCAGAAATTCCCATAATATTGGGGCAAAAATGCAGAAATTTCATTTATTTGGGCCATTAAGGCAAAAGTTCCCCTTATTTTCGGGCAAAAAGGCAGAAATTCCCCGTATTCTGAAGCAAAATTTCAGAAACTCCCCTAATTTTGGGGCAAAAAGGCAGAAATTCCCTTTATTTTTGGGCAAAAATACAGAAATTCACCTTATTATGGGGCAAAAAGTCAGAAATTCCCCTTATTTTGGGGCAAAATTGAAGAAATTTTCCTAATTTCGGAGCAAAATTGCAGAAATTTCCCTTATTTTGGGGCAAAATTGTAGAAATTTCTTCTATTTTGGTACAGAATTGCAAAATTTTTTCTTATTTTGTGGCAAGAAGGCCGAAATTTTCCATATTTAGGGGCAAAAATGCACAAATTTTTCTTATTTTCAGGCAAAATTGCAGAAATTTCATTTATTTCAGGGCAAAAAGCAGAAATTTCTTTTATTATAGTACAAAATTGAAGATATTTTCCTTATTTTGGAACAAAAAAGCAGAAATTCCTCATATTTTGAAACAAAAGGCAGAAATTCTTCTTATTTTGAGGTAAAATGCAGAAATTCTGCTTATTTAGAGGTAAAATGCAGAAATTCCCCTAATATTGGGGAAAAATGCAAAAATTCCCTTTATTTTGGGGCTAAAAGGCAGAAATTCCCTGTATTTTGAAGCAAAATTTCAGAAATTCTCAAAATTTTCAGGCAAATAATCAGAAATTCCCCTTATGTTGGGGCAAACAGAGAGAAATTCCCTTTATTTTGGGGGAAATGGCAGAAATTGCACTTATTTTGAGTCAAAAAGGCAGAAAATCCCTTTATTTTGTGGAAAAAATGAAGAAATTTCCCTTTTTTATGGCAAAAAGTTATACATTCCCTTTATTTTTGGGCAAAAAGTCAGAAATTCCCCGTATTTTGGAGCAAAATTGCAGAAATTCCCCTAATTTTGGGCAAAAAGGCAGAAATTCCATTTATTTGGGGTAAAACTGCAGAAATTTCACTTATTTCGTGGCAAAATGGCAGAAATTCCCCTTATTTTCAGCGAAAAAGGCAGAAAATCCCCATATTTTGGACCAAAATTGCAGTAATTCACCTAATTTTGGCATAAAAAAATGCAGTAATTGTCTTTATTTTGGGGCAAAACGGCAGAAATTTTCCTTAATTCGGGTCAAAAGGCTGAAATTTCCCTTATTTTAGGGCAAAATTGCAGATATTTCCCTTATTTGGGGGCAAAAAACAAAAATTCCCCTTATTTTGGGGCAAAATTGGAGAAATCTCCCTTATTATAAAAAAAAATTGCAGAATTTCCCATATTTTAGGGCAAAATTGCAGAAATTTCACTTATTTCAGAGAAAAAAAGCAAAAATTTTTCTTATTTTTGGGCAAAAAGGCAGAAATTCGCCTTATTTTGGGGCAAAAAGGCAGAAATTCACCTTATTTTGCAGCAAAATTGCAGAAATTCCCCTAATTTTTGGCAAAAAGTCACAAATTTCATTTATTTGGGGTAAAACTTCAGAAATTTCACTTATTTCGCGGCAAAATGGCAGAAATTCCCCTTATTTTGGTGAAAAAAGCAGAAAATCCCCATATTTTGGAGCAAAACTGTAGTAATTCACCTAATTTTGGTGTAAAAAATGCAGTAATTTTCTTTATTTTGGGGCAAAAGTGTAGAAATTTCCCTTAATTCGGTGCAAAAGGCAGAAATTCCCTTTATTTTCGGGCAAAATTGCAGAAATTTCCCTTATTTGGGGGCGAAAAACAGAAATTCCTTTTATTTTGGAGCAAAATTGCAGAAATTTCCCTTATTATGGGGAAAAATTGCAGAAATTTCATTTATTTTAGGGCAAAATTGCAGAAATTTCACTTATTTCAGAGAATAAAAGCAAAAATTTTTCTTATTTTGGGGCAAAAAGGGAGAAATTCGCCTTATTTTGGTGCAAAAAGGCAGAAATTCACCTTATTTTGGAGCAAAATTTCAGAAATTCCCCTAATATTGGGGCAAAAATGCAGAAATTTCATTTATGTGGGCCAAAAAAGCAGAAGTTCCCCTTATTTTTGAGCAAAAAGGCAGAAATTCCCCGTATTTTGAAGCAAAATTTTTGAAACTCCTCTAATTTTGTGACAAAAAGACAGAAAATCTCCTTTTTTCGGGGGCAAAAAGTCAGAAATTCCCCTTATTTTGGGGCAAAATTGCAGAAATTTCCTTTATTTTGTGGCAAAATTGAAGAAATTTCCTATATTTTGGGGCAAAATTGCAGAAATTTCACTTATTTCAGGGAAAAAAGGCAGAAATCTTTCTTATTTTGGGGCAAAAAAGCAGAAATTTCTTTTATTTTGGTACAAAATTGCACAAATTTTCCTTATTTTGGGGCAAAAAGGCTGAAATTCCCCTTATTTTGGTGCAGAAAGGCAGAAATTCCCCTTATTTTGGGGCAAAAAGCAGACATTTCCCTTATTTGAGGAAAAATTTAAGAAATTTCACTTATTTCAGGGCAAAAAGTCATAAATTCCCCTTATTTTGGGGCAAAAATACAGAAATTTCATTTATTTTTGGGGAAAAGGCAGAAATTGCACTTATTTTGAGTCAAAAAGGCAGAAAATCCTAGTGTTTTGAAGAAAAAATGAAGAAATTTCCCTTTTTTATGGCAAAAAGGTAAACATTCCTTTTATTTTTGGGCAAAAAGGCAGAAATTCCCTGTATTTTGGAGCAAAATTGCAGAAATTTCCCTAATTTTGGGCAAAAAGGCAGAAATTCCATTTAATTGAGGTAAAACTGCAGAAATTACACTTATTTCGCGATAAATGGCAGAAATTCCCCTTATTATTGGCAAAAAAGGCAGAAAATCCCGGTATTTTGGAGCAAAATTGCAGTAATTCACCTAATTTTGGGCTAAAAAATGCAGTAATTTTCTTTACTTTTGGGCCAAAATGGCAGAAATTTTCCTTAATTCGGGGCAAAAGGCAGAAATTCCCCTTATTTTAGAGCAAAATTGCAGAAATTTCCCTTATTTGGGGGCAAAAAACAGAAATTAACCTTATTTTGGGGCAAAATTGCAGAAATTTCCCTTATTATGGGGAAAAATTGCAGAAATATTACTTATTTCAGAGAAAACTAGCAAAAATTTTTCTTATTTTGGGGCAAAAGGCAGAAATTCGCCTAATTTTGGGGCAAAAAGTCAGAAATTCACCTTATTTTGGAGCAAAATTGCAGAAATTCCCCTAATATCGGGGCAAAAATGCAGACATTTTCTTTATTTGGGCCAAAAAAGCAGAAGTTCCCCTTATTTTTGGGCAAAAAGGCAGAAATTCCTTGTATTTTGAAGCAAAATTTTAGAAACTCCCCTAATTTTGGGGCAAAAAGGCAGAATTTCCCTTTATTTTGTGGCAAAAATACAGAAATTCACCTTATTATGGGGCAAAATTAAAGAAATTTCCTTATTTTGGAGCAAAATTGCAGAAATTTCCCTTATTTTGTTGCAAAATTGTAGTAATTTCATTTATTTTGGTACAGAATTGCAGAAATTTTTCTAATTTTGTGGCAAGAAGGCAGAAATTTTCCATATTTTTGGGCAAAATGGCACAAATTTTCTTATTTTCAGGCAAAATTGCAGAAATTTCATTTATTTCAGGGCAAAAAGCAGAAATTTCTTTTATTATGGTACAAAATTGAAGAAATTTTCGTTATTTTGGAACAAAAAGGCAGAAATTCCCTATATTTTGGGGCAAAAGGCAGAAATTTCTCTTATTTTGAGGTAAAATGCAGAAATTCCGCTTATTTAGAGGTATAATGCAGAAATTCCTCTAATATTGGGAAAAAATGCAGAAATTCCCTTTATTTTGGGGCTAAAAGGCAGAAATTCCCCGTATTTTGAAGCAAAATTGCAGAAATTCTCATAATTTTCGAGCGAAAAAGGGAAAAATTCTCCTTATTTTGGGGCAAAAAGACAGAAAATCTCCTTTTTTCGGGTCAAAAAATCAGAAATTCCCCTTATTTTGGGGCAAAATTGCAGAAATTTCCCTTATTTTGGGGCAAAATTGCAGAAATTTCACTTATTTCAGGGAAAAAAGGAAGAAATTTTTCTTATTTTGGGGTAAAAAAGCAGAAATTTCTTTTATTTTGGTACAAAATTGCAGAAATTTTTTTTATTTTGGGGCAAAAAGCAGAAATTCCCCTTATTTGAGGTAAAAAGGCTGAAATTCCCCTTATTTTGGGGCAAAAAGGCAGAAATTCCCCTTATTTTGGGGCAAAAAGCAGACATTTCCCTTATTTGGGGAAAAATTTTAGAAATTTCACTTATTTCAGCGCAGAAAGTCAGAAATTCCCCTTATTTTGGGGCAAAAAGACAGAAATTCCGTTTATTTTTGGGGAAAAGGCAGAAATTGCACTTATTTTGAGTCAAAAGGTGGAAAATCCCCTTATTTTGGAGAAAAAATGAAGAAATTTTCCTTATTTAGGGCAAAAAGGTATACATTCCCTTTATTTTTGGGCAAAAAGGCAGAAATTCCCCGTATTTTGGAGCAAAATTGCAGAAATTTCCCAAATTTTGGGCAAAAGGGCAGAAATTCCATTTATTTGGGGTAAAACTGCAGAAATTTCACTTATTTTGAAGCAAAATGGCAGAAATTCCCCTTATTTTCGGCGAAAAAGGCAGAAAATCCCTATGTTTTGGAGCAAAATTGCAGTAATTCACCTAATTTTGGGGTAAAAAATGCAGTAATTTTCTTTATTTTGGGGCAAAATGGCAAAAATTTCCCTTAATTCTGGGCAAAAGGCAGAAATTCCCCTTATTTTAGGGCAAAATTGCAGAAATTTCCCTTATTTGGGGGCAAAAAACAGAAATTTCCCTTATTTTGGGGCAAAATTGCAGAAATTTCCCTAATTATGGGGAAAAATTGCAGAAATTTCCCTTATTTTAGGGCAAAATTGCAGAAATTTCACTTATTTCAGAGAAAAAAAACAAAAATTTTTATTATTTTGGGGCAAAAATGCAGAAATTCGCCTTATTTTGGGGTAAAAAGGCAGAGATTCACTTTATTTTGGAACAAAATTGCAGAAATTCCCCTAATATTGGAGCAAAAATGCAAAAATTTCCTTTATTTGGGCCAAAAAAGCAGAAGTTCCTTTTATTTTCAGGCAAAAAGGCAGAAATTTCTGGTATTTTGAAGCAAAATTTTAAAAACTCCCCTAATTTTGGGGCAAAAAGGCAGAAATTCCCTTTATTTTGAGGCAAAAATACAGAAATTCATTTTATTATGGGGCAAAAAGTCAGAAATTCCCTTTATTTTGGGGCAAAATTGAAGAAATTTCCCTTATTTTGGAGCAAAATTGTAGAACTTTCTTTTATTTTGGTACAGAATTGCAGAAATTTTTCTTATTTTGTGGCAAGAAGGCAGAAATTTTCCATATTTTGGGGCAAAAAGGCTCAAATTTTTCTTATTTTCGGGCAAAATTGCAGAAATTTCATTTATTTCAGGGCAAAAAGCAGAAATTCCTTTTATTATGGTACAAAATTGAAGAAATTTTCTATATTTTGGAACAAAAAGGCAGAAATTCCATATATTTTGGGGCAAAAGGCAGAAATTCCTCTTATTTTGAGGTAAAATGCAGAAATTCCACTTATTTAGAGGTAAAATGCAGAAATTCCCCTAATATTGGGGAAAAATGAAGAAATTACCTTCATTTTAGGGCTAAAAGGCAGAAATTCCCCATATTTTGAAGCAAAATTGCAGAAATTCTCATAATTTTCGGACAAAAAGGCAGAAATTCTCCTTATTTTGGGGCAAAAAGACAGAAAATCTCCTTTTTTCGGGGGCAAAAGTCAGAAATTTCCTTTATTTTGGGGCAAAATTGCAGAAATTCCTCTTATTTTGGGGCAAAAAGCAGACATTTCTCTTATTTGGGGAAAAATTTTAGAAATTTCACTTATTTTAGGGCAAAAAGTCAGAAATTCCCCTTATTTTGGGGCAAAAAGACAGAAATTCCCTTTATTTTGGGGGAAAAGGCATAAATTGCACTTATTTTGAGTCAAAAAGGTGGAAAATCCTCTTATTTTGGGGAAAAAATGAAGATTTTCCCTTTTTTATGGCAAAAAAAGTATACATTTTCTTTATATTTGGGCAATAAGGCAGAAATTCCCCGTATTTTGGAGCAAAATTGCAGAAATTCCACTTATTTTGGGCAAAAAGGCAGAAATTCCATTTATTTGGGGTAAAACTGCAGAAATTTCACTTATTTCGCGGAAAAATGGCAGAAATTCCCCTTATTTTCGGCAAAAAAGCTAGAAAATCCCTGTATTTTGGAGCAAAATTGCAATAATTCTCCTAATTTTGGGGTAAAAAAATGCAGTAATTTTCTTTATTTTGAGGCAAAACGCCTGAAATTTCCCTTAATTAGAGGCAAAAGGCAGAAATTCACCTTATTTTAGAGCAAAATTGCAGAAATTCCCCTAATATTGGAGCAAAAATGCAGAAATTTCCTTTATTTGGGTCAAAAAAGCAGAAGTTCCCATAATTTTCGAGCAAAAAGGCAGAAATTCCCCATATTTTGAAGCAAAATTTTAAAAACTCCCCTAATTTTTGGGCAAAAAGGCAGAAATTCCCTTATTTTGGGGCAAAAATACAGAAATTCACCTTATTATGGGGCAAAAAGTCAGAAATTCCCCTTATTTTGGGGCAAAATTGAAGAAATTTCCCTTATTTTGGAGCAAAATTGCAGAAATTTCCCTTATTTTGTGGCAAAATTGTAGAAATTTTTTTTATTTCGGTACAGAATTACAGAAATTTTTCTTATTTTGTCCAAGAAGGCAGAAATTTTCCATATTTTGGGGCAAAAAGGCACAATTTTTTTTTATTTTCGGGAAAAATTGCAGAAATTTCATTTATTTCAGGGCAAAAAGTAGAAATTTCTATTATTATGGTACAAAATTGAAGAAATTTTCCTTATTTTGGAACAAAAAGGCAGAAATTACCCATATTTTGGGGCAAAAGGCAGAAATTTCTCTTATTTTCAGGTAAATGCAAAAATTCCGCATATTTAGAGGTAAAATGCAGAAATTCCCCTAATATTGGAGAATAAATGCAGAAATTCCCTTTATTTTGAGGCTAAAAGGCAGAAATTCCCTGTATTTTGAAGCAAAATTGCAGAAATTCTCATAATTTTCGGGGAAAAATGCAGAAATTCCCCTTACTTTGAGGTAAAAAGGCTGAAATTCCCCTTATTTTGGGGCATAAAGGCAGAAATTCCTTTTATTTTGGGGCAAAAAGCAGACATTTTTCTTATTTGGGGAAAAATTTTAGAAATTTCACTTATTTCAGGGCAAAAAGTCAGAAATTCCCCTTATTTTGGGGCAAAAAGACAAAAATTCCGTTTATTTTTGGGGAAAAAGCAGAAATTGCACTTATTTTGAGTCAAAAATGCAGAAAATCCCCTTATTTTGGGGAAAAAATGAAGAAATTTCCCTTTTTTATAGCAAAAAGGTATACATTCCTTTTATTTTTGGGCAAAAGGCAGAAATTCCCTGTATTTTGGAGCAAAATTGCAGAAATTCCCCTAATTTTGGGCAAAAAGTCAGAAATTCCATTTATTTGGGGTAAAACTGCAGAAATTTCACATGTTTTGCGGCTAAATGGCAGAAATTCTTCTTATTTTCGGTGAAAAAGGCATAAAATCTCCGTGTTTTGGAGCAAAATGGCAGTAATTCACCTAATTTTGGGGTAAAAAAAGGAGTAATTTTCTTTATTTTGGGGCAAAATGGCAGAAATTTCCCTTAATTCGGGGCAAAAGGCAGAAATTCCCCTTATTTTAGGGAAAAATTGCAGAAATTTCCATTATTTGGTAGCAAAAAACAGAAATTCCCCTTATTTTGGGGCAAAATTGCAGAAATTTCCCTTATTATGTGGAAAAATTGCAAAAATTTCCCTTATTTTAGAGCAAAATTGCAGAAATTTCACTTATTTAAGAGAAAAAATCAAAAATTTTTCTTCTTTTGGGGCAAAAACGCAGAAATTCGCCTTATTATGGGGCAAAAAGGCAGAAATTCACCTTATTTTGGAGCAAAATTGCAGAAATTCAACTAATATTTGGGCAAAAATGCAGAAATTTCTTTTATTTGGGCCAAGAAAGCAGAAGTTCCCTTTATTTTCGGGCAAAAAGGCAGAAATTCCCTGTATTTTGAAGCAAAATTTTAGAAACTCTCCTAATATTCGGGCAAAAAGGCAGAAATTCCCTTTATTTTCGGGCAAATATACAGAAATTCACCTTATTATGGGGCAAAAAGTCAGAAATTCCCCTTATTTTGGGGCAAAATTGAAGAAAATTCCCTTATTTTGGAGCAAAATTGCAGAAATTTCTTTTATTTTGTGGCAAAATTGTAGAAATTTCTTTTATTTTGGTACAGAATTGCAGAAATTTTTCTAATTTTGTGGCAAGAAGGCAGAAATTTTTCATATTTTGGGGCAAAAAGGCACAAATTTTTCCTATTTTTGGGCAAAATTGCAGAAATTTCATTTATTTCAGGGCAAAAAGCAGAAATTTCTTTTATTATGGTACAAAATTGAAGAAATTTTCATTATTTTGGAACAAAAAGGCAGAAATTCCCTATATTTTGGGGCAAAAGGCAGAAATTCCTCTTATTTTGAGGTAAAATGCAGAAATTCCTCTAATATTGGGTGAAAAATGCAGAAATTCCCTTTATTTTGGGGCAAAATTGAAGAAATTTCCCTTATTTTAGAGCAAAATTGTAGAACTTTCTTTTATTTTGGTACAGAATTGCAGAAATTTTTCTTATTTTGTGGCAAGAAGGCAGAAATTTTCCATATTTTGGGGCAAAAAGGCACAAATTTTTCTTATTTTCGGGCAAAATTGCAGAAATTTCATTTATTTCAGGGCAAAAAGCAGAAATTCCTTTTATTATGGTACAAAATTGAAGAAATTTTCTATATTTTGGAACAAAAAGGCAGAAATTCCATATATTTTGGGGCAAAAGGCAGAAATTCCTCTTATTTTGAGGTAAAATGCAGAAATTCCACTTATTTAGAGGTAAAATGCAGAAATTCCCCTAATATTGGGGAAAAATGAAGAAATTCCCTTCATTTTAGGGCTAAAAGGCAGAAATTCCCCATATTTTGAAGCAAAATTGCAGAAATTCTCATAATTTTCGGACAAAAAGGCAGAAATTCTCCTTATTTTGGGGCAAAAAGACAGAAAATCTCCTTTTTTCGGGGGCAAAAGTCAGAAATTTCCTTTATTTTGGGGCAAAATTGCAGAAATTCCTCTTATTTTGGGGCAAAAAGCAGACATTTCTCTTATTTGGGGAAAAATTTTAGAAATTTCACTTATTTTAGGGCAAAAAGTCAGAAATTCCCCTTATTTTGGGGCAAAAAGACAGAAATTCCGTTTATTTTGGGGGAAAAGGCATAAATTGCACTTATTTTGAGTCAAAAAGGTGGAAAATCCTCTTATTTTGAGGAAAAAATGAAGATTTTCTCTTTTTTATGGCAAAAAAAGTATACATTTTCTTTATATTTGGAAAAAAGGCAAAAATTCCCCGTATTTTGGAGCAAAATTGCAGAAATTCCACTTATTTTGGGCAAAAAGGCAGAAATTCCATTTATTTGGGGTAAAACTGCAGAAATTTCACTTATTACGCGGAAAAATGGCAGAAATTCCCCTTATTTTCGGCAAAAAAGCTAGAAAATCCCTGTATTTTGAGGCAAAATTGCAATAATTCTCCTAATTTTGGGGTAAAAAAATGCAGTAATTTTCTTTATTTTGAAGCAAAACGGCTGAAATTTCCCTTAATTAGAGGCAAAAGGCAGAAATTCACCTTATTTTAGAGCAAAATTGCAGAAATTCCCCTAATATTGGAGCAAAAATGCAGAAATTTCCTTTATTTGGGTCAAAAAAGCAGAAGTTCCGCTAATTTTCGGGCAAAAAGGCAGAAATTCCCCGTATTTTGAAGCAAAATTTTAAAAACTCCCCTAATTTTTGGGCAAAATGGCAGAAATTCCCTTTACTTTGGGGCAAAAATACAAAAATTCACCTTATTATGGGGCAAAAAGTCAGAAATATCCCTTATTTTGGGGCAAAATTGAAGAAATTTCCCTTATTTTGGAGCAAAATTGCAGAAATTTCCCTTATTTTGTGGCAAAATTGTAGAATTTTTTTTTATTTTGGTACAGAATTACAGAAATTTTTCTTATTTTGTCCAAGAAGGCAGAAATTTTCCATATTTTGGGGCAAAAAGGCACAATTTTTTTTTTATTTTCGGGAAAAATTGCAGAAATTTCATTTATTTCAGGGCAAAAAGTAGAAATTTCTATTATTATGGTACAAAATTGAAGAAATTTTTTTTATTTTGGAACAAAAACGCAGAAATTACCCATATTTTGGGGCAAAAGGCAGAAATTTCTCTTATTTTCAGGTAAATGCAGAAATTCCGCATATTTAGAGGTAAAATGCAGAAATTCCCCTAATATTGGGGAATAAATGCAGAAATTCCCTTTATTTTGGGGCTAAAAGGCAGAAATTCCCTGTATTTTGAAGCAAAATTGCAGAAATTCTCATAATTTTTGGGGAAAAATGCAGAAATTCCCCTTATTTTGAGGTAAAAAGGTTGAAATTCCCCTTATTTTGGGGCATAAAGGCAGAAATTCCTTTTATTTTGGGGCAAAAAGCAGACATTTTTCTTATTTGGGGAAAAATTTTAGAAATTTCACTTATTTCAGGGCAAAAAGTCAGAAATTCCCCTTATTTTGGGGCAAAAAAACATAAATTACGTTTATTTTTGGGGAAAAAGTAGAAATTGCACTTATTTTGAGTCAAAAATGCAGAAAATCCCCTTATTTTGGGGAAAAAATGAAGAAATTTCCCTTTTTTATAGCAAAAAGGTATACATTCCTTTTATTTTTGGGCAAAAGGCAGAAATTCCCTGTATTTTGGAGCAAAATTGCAGAAATTCCCCTAATTTTGGGCAAAAAGTCAGAAATTCCATTTATTTGGGGTAAAACTGCAGAAATTTCACATGTTTTGCGGCTAAATGGCAGAAATTCTTCTTATTTTCGGCGAAAAAGGCAAAATCTCCGTGTTTTGGAGCAAAATGGCAGTAATTCACCTAATTTTGGGGTAAAAAAATGAGTAATTTTCTTTATTTTGGGGCAAAATGGCAGAAATTTCCCTTAATTCGGGGCAAAAGGCAGAAATTCCCCTTTTTTTTAAGGAAAAATTGCAGAAATTTCCATTATTTGGTAGCAAAAAACAGAAATTCCCCTTATTTTGCGGCAAAATTGCAGAAATTTCCCTTATTATGTGGAAAAATTGCAAAAATTTCCCTTATTTTAGAGCAAAATTGCAGAAATTTCACTTATTTAAGAGAAAAAAATCAAAAATTTTTCTTATTTTTGGGCAAAAAGGCAGAAATTCGCCTTATTATGGGGCAAAAAGGCAGAAATTCACCTTATTTTGGAGCAAAATTGCAGAAATTCAACTAATATTGGGGCAAAAATGCAAAAATTTCCTTTATTTGGGCCAAGAAAGCAGAAGTTCCCCTTATTTTCGGGCAAAAAGGCAGAAATTCCCTGTATTTTGAAGCAAAATTTTAGAAACTCTCCTAATTTTCAGGCAAAAAGGCAGAAATTCCCTTTATTTTCGGGCAAATATACAGAAATTCACCTTATTATGGGGCAAAAAGTCAGAAATTCCCCTTATTTTGGGGCAAAATTGAAGAAAATTCCCTTATTTTGGAGCAAAATTGCAGAAATTTCTTTTATTTTGTGGCAAAATTGTAGAAATTTCTTTTATTTTGGTACAGAATTGCAGAAATTTTTCTAATTTTGTGGCAAGAAGGCAGAAATTTTTCATATTTTGGGGCAAAAAGGCACAAATTTTTCCTATTTTTGGGCAAAATTGCAGAAATTTCATTTATTTCAGGGCAAAAAGCAGAAATTTCTTTTATTATGGTACAAAATTGAAGAAATTTTCATTATTTTGGAACAAAAAGGCAGAAATTCCCTATATTTTGGGGCAAAAGGCAGAAATTCCTCTTATTTTGAGGTAAAATGCAGAAATTCCTCTAATATTGGGTGAAAAATGCAGAAATTCCCTTTATTTTGGGGCAAAATTGAAGAAATTTCCCTTATTTTGGAGCAAAATTGCAGAAATTTCCCTTATTTTGTGGCAAAATTGTAGTAATTTCATTTATTTTGGTACAGAATTGCAGAAATTTTTCTAATTTTGTGGCAAGAAGTCAGAAATTTTCCATATTTTGGGGCAAAAAGGCACAAATTTTTCTTATTTTCAGGCAAAATTGCAGAAATTTCATTTATTTCAGGGTAAAAAGCAGAAATTTCTTTTATTATGGTACAAAATTGAAGAAATTTTCGTTATTTTGGAACAAAAAGGCAGAAATTTCCTATATTTAGGGGCAAAAGGCAGAAATTCCTCTTATTTTGAGGTAAAATGCAGAAATTCCGCTTATTTAGAGGTAAAATGCAGAAATTCCTCTAATGTTGGGGGAAAAATGCACAAATTCCCTTTATTTTGAGGCTAAAAGGCAGAAATTCCCCATATTTTGAAGCAAAATTGCAAAAATTCTCATAATTTTCGGGCGAAAATGGCAGAAATTCTCCTTATTTTGGGGAAAAAAGACAGAATATCTTCTTTTTTCGGGTCAAAAATCAGAAATTCCCCTTATTTTGGGGCAAAATTGCAGAAATTTCACTTATTTCAGAGAAAAAAAGCAGAAATTTCTATTATTTTGGGGCAAAGAAGCAGAAATTTCTTTTATTTTGGTACAAAATTGCAGAAATTTTTTTTTATTTTGGGGCAAAAATCAGAAATTCCCCTTATTTGAGGTAAAAAGGCTGAAATTCCCCTTATTTTGGGGCAAAAAGGCAGAAATTCCCCTTATTTTAGGGCAAAAAGCAGACATTTCTTTTATTTGGGGAAAAATTTTAGAAATTTCACTTATTTCAGCGCAGAAAGTCAGAAATTCCCCTTATTTTGGGGCAAAGAGACAGAAATTCCGTTTATTTTTGGGGAAAAGGCAGAAATTGCACTTATTTTGAGTCAAAAGGTGGAATATCCCCTTATTTTAAGGAAAAAATGAAGAAATTTCCCTTATTTATGGCAAAAAGGTATACATTCCCTTTATTTTTGGGCAAAAAGGCAGAAATTCCCCGTATTATGGAGCAAAATTGCAGAAATTCCCCTAATTTTGGGCATAAAGGCAGAAATTCCATTTATTTACGGTAAAACTGCAGAAATTTCACTTATTTTGCGGCAAAATGGCAGAAATTCCCTTTATTTTCGGCGAAAAAAGCAGAAAATCCCTGTGTTTTGGAGCAAAATTGCAGTAATTCACCTAATTTTGGGGTAAAAAATGCAGTAATTTTCTTTATTTTGGGGCAAAACGGCAGAAATTTTTCTTAATTCGGGGCAAAAGTCAGAAATTCCCATTATTTTAGGGCAAAATTGCAGAAATTTCCCTTATTTGGGGGCAAAAAACAGAAATTTCCCTTATTTTGGGGCAAAATTGCAGAAATTTCCCTTATTATGGGGAAAAATTGCAGAAATTTCACTTATTTTAGGGCAAAATTGCAGAAATTTCACTTATTTCAGAGAAAAAAAACAAAAATTTTTCTTATTTTGGGGCAAAAATGCAGAAATTCACCTTATTTTAGGGCAAAAAGGCAGAAAATCACTTTATTTTGGAACAAAATTGCAGAAATTCCCCTAATATTGGGGCAAAAATGCAGAAATTTCCTTTATTTGGGCCAAAAAAGCAGAAGTTCCCCTTATTTTCAGGAAAAAGGCAGAAATTCCCCGTATTTTGAAGCAAAATTTTAGAAACTCCCCTAATTTTGAAGCAAAAAGGCAGAAATTCCCTTTATTTTGAGGCAAAAATACAGAAATTCATTTTATTATGGGCAAAAAGTCAGAAATTCCCCTCATTTTGGGGCAAAATTGAAGAAATTTCCCTTATTTTGGAGCAAAATTGTAGAAATTTCTTTTATTTTGGTACAGAATTGCAGAAATTTTTCTTATTTTGTGGCAAGAAGGCAGAAATTTTTCATATTTTGGGGCAAAAAGGCACAAATTTTTCCTATTTTCGGGCAAAATTGCAGAAATTTCATTTATTTCAGGGCAAAAAGCAGAAATTTCTTTTATTATGGTACAAAATTGAAGAAATTTTCATTATTTTGGAACAAAAAGGCAGAAATTCCCAATATTTTGGGGCAAAAGGCAGAAATTCCTCTTATTTTGAGGTAAAATGCAGAAATTCTGCTTATTTAGAGGTAAAATGCAGAAATTGCTCTAATATTGGGGGAATAAGGCAGAAATTTCCTTTATTTTGGGGCAAAATTGAAGAAATTTCCCTTATTTTGGAGCAAAATTGCAGAAATTTCCGTTATTTTGTGGCAAAATTGTAATAATTTCATTTATTTTGGTACAGAATTGCAGAAATTTTTTTAATTTTGTGTCAAGAAGGCAGAAATTTTCCATATTTTGGGGCAAAAAGGCACAAATTTTTCTTATATTCAGGCAAAATTGCAGAAATTTCACTTATTTCAGAGAAAAAAAACAAAAATTTTTATTATTTTGGGGCAAAAATGCAGAAATTCGCCTTATTTTGGGGCAAAAAGGCAGAAATTCACTTTATTTTGGAACAAAATTGCAGAAATTCCCCTAATATTGGAGCAAAAATGCAAAAATTTCCTTTATTTGGGCCAAAAAAGCAGAAGTTCCTTTTATTTTCAGGCAAAAAGGCAGAAATTTCTAGTATTTTGAAGCAAAATTTTAAAAACTCCCCTAATTTTGGGGCAAAAAGGCAGAAATTCCCTTTATTTTGAGGCAAAAATACAGAAATTCATTTTATTATGGGGCAAAAAGTCAGAAATTCCCCTTATTTTGGGGCAAAATTGAAGAAATTTCCCTTATTTTGGAGCAAAATTTTAGAAATTTCTTTTATTTTGGTACAGAATTGCAGAAATTTTTCTTATTTTGTGGCAAGAAGGCAGAAATTTTCCATATTTTGGGGCAAAAAGGCACAAATTTTTCTTATTTTCGGGCAAAATTGCAGAAATTTCATTTATTTCAGGGCAAAAAGCAGAAATTCCTTTTATTATGGTACAAAATTGAAGAAATTTTCATTATTTTGGAACAAAAAGGCAGAAATTCCATATATTTTGGGGCAAAAGGCAGAAATTCCTCTTATTTTGAGGTAAAATGCAGAAATTCCACTTATTTAGAGGTAAAATGCAGAAATTCCCCTAATATTGGGGGAAAAATGCAGAAATTCCCTTCATTTTAGGGCTAAAAGGCAGAAATTCCCCATATTTTGAAGCAAAATTTCAGAAATTCTCATAATTTTCGGACAAAAAGGCAGAAATTCTCCTTATTTTGGGGCAAAAAGACAGAAAATCTCCTTATTTCGGGGGCAAAAGTCAGAAATTTTCTTTATTTTGGGGCAAAATTGCAGAAATTCCTCTTATTTTGGGGCAAAAAGCAGACATTTCTCTTATTTGGTGAAAAATTTTAGAAATTTCACTTATTTTAGGGCAAAAAGTCAGAAATTCCCCTTATTTTGGGGCAAAAAGACAGAAATTCTGTTTATTTTAAGGGAAAAGGCATAAATTGCACTTATTTTGAGTCAAAAAGGTGGAAAATCCTCTTATTTTGGGGAAAAAATGACGATTTTCCCTTTTTTATGGCAAAAAAGTATACATTTTCTTTATATTTGGGCAAAAAGGCAGAAATTCCCCGTATTTTGGAGCAAAATTGCAGAAATTCAACTTATTTTGGGCAAAAAGGCAGAAATTCCATTTATTTGGGGTAAAACTGCAGAAATTTCACTTATTTCGCGGAAAAATGGCAGAAATTCCCCTTATTTTCGGCGAAAAAGCTAGAAAATCCCCTTATTTTGGAGCAAAATTGCAATAATTCTCCTAATTTTGGGGTAAAAAATGCAGTAATTTTTTTTATTTTGAGGCAAAACGGCTGAAATTTCCCTTAATTAGAGGCAAAAGGCAGAAATTCACCTTATTTTAGAGCAAAATTGCAGAAATTCCCCTAATATTGGAGCAAAAATGCAGAAATTTCCTTTATTTGGGTCAAAAAAGCAGAAGTTCCCCTTATTTTCGAGCAAAAAGGCAGAAATTCCCCGTATTTTGAAGCAAAATTTTAAAAACTCCCCTAATTTTTGGGCAAAAAGGCAGAAATTCCCTTTATTTTGGGGCAAAAATACAGAAATTCACCTTATTATGGGGCAAAAAGTCAGAAATTCCCCTTATTTTGGGGCATAAAGGCAGAAATTCCTTTTATTTTGGGGCAAAAAGCAGACATTTTTCTTATTTGGGGAAAAATTTTAGAAATTTCACATATTTCAGGGCAAAAAGTCAGAAATTCCCCTTATTTTGGGGCAAAAAGACAAAAATTCCGTTTATTTTTGGGGAAAAAGCAGAAATTGCACTTATTTTGAGTCAAAAATGCAGAAAATCCCCTTATTTTGGGGAAAAAATGAAGAAATTTCCCTTTTTTATAGCAAAAAGGTATACATTCCTTTTATTTTTGGGCAAAAGGCAGAAATTCCCTGTATTTTGGAGCAAAATTGCAGAAATTCCCCTAATTTTGGGAAAAAAGTCAGAAATTCCATTTATTTGAGGTAAAACTGCAGAAATTTCACATATTTTGCGGCTAAATGGCAGAAATTCTTCTTATTTTCGGCGAAAAAGGAATAAAATCCCCGTGTTTTGGAGCAAAATGGCAGTAATTCACCTAATTTTGGGGTAAAAAAAGCAGTAATTTTCTTTATTTTGGGGCAAAATGGCAGAAATTTCCCTTAATTCGGGGCAAAAGGCAGAAATTCCCCTTATTTTAGGGCAAAATTGCAGAAATTTCCATTATTTGGAGGCAAAAAACAGAAATTCCCCATATTTTGGGGAAAAATTGCAGAAATTTCCCTTATTATGTGGAAAAATTGCAAAAATTTCCCTTATTTTAGAGCAAAATTGCAGATATTTCACTTATTTAAGAGAAAAAAATCAAAAATTTTTCTTATTTTGGGGCAAAAAGGCAGAAATTCGCCTTATTATGGGGCAAAAAGGCAGAAATTCACCTTATTTTGGAGCAAAATTGCAGAAATTCCCCTAATATTGGGGCAAAAATGCAAAAATTTCCTTTATTTGGGCCAAGAAAGCAGAAGTTCCCCTTATTTTCGGGCAAAAAGGCAGAAATTCCCTGTATTTTGAAGCAAAATTTTAGAAACTCTCCTAATTTTCGGGCAAAAAGGCAGAAATTCCCTTTATTTTCGGGCAAATATACAGAAATTCACCTTATTATGGGGCAAAAAGTCAGAAATTCCCCTTATTTTGGGGCAAAATTGAAGAAAATTCCCTTATTTTGGAGCAAAATTGCAGAAATTTCTTTTATTTTGTGGCAAAATTGTAGAAATTTCTTTTATTTTGGTACAGAATTGCAGAAATTTTTCTAATTTTGTGGCAAGAAGGCAGAAATTTTTCATATTTTGGGGCAAAAAGGCACAAATTTTTCCTATTTTCGGGCAAAATTGCAGAAATTTCATTTATTTCAGGGCAAAAAGCAGAAATTTCTTTTATTATGGTACAAAATTGAGGAAATTTTCATTATTTTGGAACAAAAAGGCAGAAATTCCCTATATTTTGGGGCAAAAGGCAGAAATTCCTCTTATTTTGAGGTAAAATGCAGAAATTCCGCTTATTTAGAGGTAAAATGCAGAAATTCCTCTAATATTGGGTGAAAAATGCAGAAATTCCCTTTATTTTGGGGCAAAATTGAAGAAATTTCCCTTATTTTGGAGCAAAATTGCAGAAATTTCCCTTATTTTGTGGCAAAATTGTAGTAATTTCATTTATATTGGTACAGAATTGCAGAAATTTTTCTAATTTTGTGGCAAGAAGGCAGAAATTTTCCATATTTTGGGGCAAAAAGGCACAAATTTTTCTTATTTTCAGGCAAAATTGCAGAAATTTCATTTATTTCAGGGCAAAAAGCAGAAATTTCTTTTATTATGGTACAAAATTGAAGAAATTTTCGTTATTTTGGAACAAAAAGGCAGAAATTCCCTATATTTAGGGGCAAAAGGCAGAAATTCCTCTTATTTTGAGGTAAAATGCAGAAATTCCGCTTATTTAGAGGTAAAATGCAGAAATTCCTCTAATATTGGGGGAAAAATGCACAAATTCCCTTTATTTTGGGGCTAAAAGGCAGAAATTCCCCGTATTTTGAAGCAAAATTGCAAAAATTCTCATAATTTTCGGGCGAAAAAGGCAGAAATTCTCCTTATTTTGGGGCAAAAAGACAGCAAATCTCCTTTTTTCGGGTCAAAAAATCAGAAATTCCCCTTATTTTGGGGCAAAATTGCAGAAATTTCCCTTATTTTGGGGCAAAATTGCAGAAATTTCACTTATTTCAGGGAAAAAAAGCAGAAATTTCTCATATTTTGGGGCAAAAAAGCAGAAATTTCTTTTATTTTGGTACAAAATTGCAGAAATTTTTTTTTATTTTGGGGCAAAAAGCAGAAATTCCCCTTATTTTGAGGTAAAAAGGCTGAAATTCCCCTTATTTTGGGGCAAAAAGGCAGAAATTCTCCTTATTTTGGGGCAAAAAGCAGACGTTTCCTTTATTTGGGGAAAAATTTTAGAAATTTCACTTATTTCAGCGCAGAAAGTCAGAAATTTCCCTTATTTTGGGGACAAAAAGACAGAAATTCCGTTTATTTTTGGGAAAAAGGCAGAAATTGCACTTATTTTGAGACAAAAGGTGGAAAATCCCCTTATTTTAAGGAAAAAATGAAGAAATTTCCCTTATTTATGGCAAAAAGGTATACATTCCCTTTATTTTTGGGCAAAAAGGCAGAAATTCCCCGTATTATGGAGCAAAATTGCAGAAATTCCCCTAATTTTGGGCAAAAAGGCAGAAATTCCATTTATTTGGGGTAAAACTGCAGAAATTTCACTTATTTTGCGGCAAAATGGCAGAAATTCCCTTTATTTTCGGCGAAAAAAGCAGAAAATCCCTGTGTTTTGGATCAAAATTGCAGTAATTCACCTAATTTTGGGGTAAAAAATGCAGTAATTTTCTTTATTTTGGGGCAAAATGGCAGAAATTTCCCTTAATTCGGGGCAAAAGTCAGAAATTCCCCTTATTTTAGGGCAAAATTGCAGAAATTTCCCTTATTTTAGGGCAAAATTGAGAAATTTCACTTATTTCAGAGAAAAAAAAACAAAAATTTTTCTTATTTTGGGGCAAAAATGCAGAAATTCGCCTTATTTTAGGGCAAAAAGGCAGAAATTCACTTTAATTTGGAACAAAATTGCAGAAAGTCCCCTAATATTGGGGCAAAATTGCAAAAATTCCCCTAATATTGGGGCAAAAATGCAGAAATTTCCTTTATTTGGGCCAAAAAAGCAGAAGTTCCCCTTATTTTCAGGCAAAAAGGCAGAAATTCCCCGTATTTTGAAGCAAAATTTTAGAAACTCCCCTAATTTGGGGGCAAAAAGGCAGAAATTCCCTTTATTTTGAGGCAAAAATACAGAAATTCATTTTATTATTGGCAAAAAGTCAGAAATTCCCCTTATTTTGGGGCAAAATTGAAGAAATTTCCCTTATTTTGGAGCAAAATTGTAGGAATTTCTTTTATTTTGGTACAAAATTGCAGAAATTTTTCTTATTTTGTGGCAAGAAGGCAGAAATTTTTCTTTTTGGGGCAAAACGGCACAAATTTTTCCTATTTTCGGGCAAAATTGCAGAAATTTCATTTATTTCAGGGCAAAAAGAAGAAATTTCTTTTATTATGGTACAAAATTGAAGAAATTTTCATTATTTTAGAACAAAAAGGCAGAAATTCCCTATATTTTGGGGCAAAAGGCAGAAATTCCTCTTATTTTGAGGTAAAATTCAGAAATTCCGTTTATTTAGAGGTAAAATGGAGAAATTCCTCTAATATTGGGGGAAAAATGCAGAAATTCCCTTTATTTTGGGGCAAAATTGAAGAAATTTCCCTTATTTTGGAGCAAAATTGTAGAAATTTCTTTTATTTTGGTACAGAATTGCAGAAATTTTTCTTATTTTGTGGCAAGAAGGCAGAAATTTTTCATATTTTGGGGCAAAACGGCACAAATTTTTCCTATTTTCGGGCAAAATTGCAGAAATTTCATTTATTTCAGGGCAAAAAGAAGAAATTTCTTTTATTATGGTACAAAATTGAAGAAATTTTCATTATTTTAGAACAAAAAGGCAGAAATTCCCTATATTTTGGGGCAAAAGGCAGAAATTCCTCTTATTTTGAGGTAAAATTCAGAAATTCCGTTTATTTAGAGGTAAAATGGAGAAATTCCTCTAATATTGGGGGGAAAATGCAGAAATTCCCTTTATTTTGGGGCAAAATTGAAGAAATTTCCCTTATTTTGGAGCAAAATTGCAGAAATTTCCATTATTTTGTGGCAAAATTGTAGTAATTTCTTTTATTTTGGTACAGAATTGCAGAATTTTTTTTAATTTTGTGGCAAAAAGGCAGAAATTTTCCATATTTTGGGGCAAAAAGGCACAAATTTTTCTTATTTTCAGGCAAAATTGCAGAAATTTCATTTATTTCAGGGCAAAAAGCAGAAATTTCTTTTATTATGGTACAAAATTGAAGAAATTTTCGTTATTTTGGAACAAAAAGGCAGAAATTCCCTATATTTTGGGGCAAAAGGCAGAAATTTCTCTTATTTTCAGGTAAAATGCAGAAATTCCGCATATTTAGATGTAAAATGCAGAAATTCCCCTAATATTGGGGAATAAATGCAGAAATTCCCTTTATTTTGGGGCTAAAAGGCAGAAATTCCCTGTATTTTGAAGCAAAATTGCAGAAATTCTCATAATTTTCGGAAAAAAATGCAGAAATTCCCCTTATTTTGAGGTAAAAAGGCTGAAATTCCCCTTATTTTGGGGCAAAAAGACAAAAATTCCGTTTATTTTTGGGGAAAAGGCAGAAATTGCACTTATTTTGAGTCAAAAATGTAGAAAATCCCCTTATTTTGGGGAAAAAATGAAGAAATTTCCCTTTTTTATAGAAAAAAGGTATACATGCTTTTATTTTTGGGCAAAAAGGCAGAAATTCCCCGTATTTTGGAGCAAAATTGCAGAAATTCCTCTAATTTTGGAAAAAAGTCAGAAATTCCATTTATTTGGGGTAAAACTGCAGAAATTTCACATATTTCGCGGCAAAATGGCAGAAATTCTTCTTATTTTCGGCGAAAAAGGCATAAAATGCCCGTGTTTTGGAGCAAAATGGCAGTAATTCACCTTATTTTGGGGTAAGAAAAGAAGTAATTTTCTTTATTTTGGGGCAAAATGGCAGAAATTTCCCTTAATTGGGGGCAAAAGGCAGAAATTCCCCTTATTTTAGGGCAAAATTGCAGAAATTTCCATTATTTAGAGGCAAAAAACTGAAATTCCTCTTATTTTAGGGCAAAATTGCAGAAATTTCCCTTATTATGTGGAAAAATTGCAAAAACTTCCCTTATTATAGGGCAAAATTGCAGAAATTTCACTTATTTCAGAGAAAAAAAACAAAAATTTTTCTTATTTTGGGGCAAAGAGGCAGAATTTCGCCTTATTTTGGGGCAAAAAGGCAGAAATTCACCTTATTTTGGAGCAAAATTGCAGAAATTCCCCTCATATTGGGGCAAAAATGCAGAAATTTCCTTTATTTGGGCCAAGAAAGCAGAAGTTCCCCTTATTTTCGGGTAAAAAGGCAGAAATTCCCTGTATTTTGAAGCAAAATTTTAGAAACTCCCCTAATTTTCAGGCAAAAAGACAGAAATTCCCTTTATTTTGGGGCAAATATACAGAAATTCACCTTATTATGGGGCAAAAAGTCAGAAATTCCCCTTATTTTGGGGCAAAATTGAAGAAAATTCCCTTATTTTGGAGCAAAATTGCTGAAATTTCTTTTATTTTGTGGCAAAATTGTAGAAATTTCTTTTATTTTGGTACAGAATCGCAGAAATTTTTCTAATTTTGTGGCAAGAAGGCAGAAATTTTCCATATTTTGGGGCAAAAAGGCACAAATTTTTTCTATTTTCGGGTAAAATTGCAGAAATTTCATTTATTTCAGGGCAAAAAGCAGAAATTTCTTATATTATGGTACAAAATTGAAGAAATTTTCCTTATTTTGGAACAAAAAGGCAGAAAATCCCCATATTTTGGGTCAAAAGGCAGAAATTCCTCTTATTTTGAGGTAAAATGCAGAAATTCCGCTTATTTAGAGGTAAAATGCAGAAATTCCTCTAATATTGGGGGAAAATGCAGAAATTCCCTTTATTTTGGGGCAAAAAAGGCAGAAATTTCTCGTATTTTGAAACAAAATTGCAGAAAGTCTCATAATTTTCTGGGAAAAAGGCAGAAATTCTCCTTATTTTGGGGCAAAAAAACAGAAAATCTCCTTTTTTTCGGGGGCTAATAGTCAGAAATTCCCCTCATTTTGGGGCAAAATTGCAGAAATTTCTCTTATTTTGGGGCAAAATTGCAGAAATTTCACTTATATAAGAGAAAAAAGCAGAAATTTCTCTTATTTTGGGGCAAAAAAGCAGAAATTTCTCTTATTTTGGGGCAAAAAAGCAGACATTTCTTTTATTTTGGTACAAAATTGCAGAAATTTTTCTTATTTTGGGGCAAAAAGCCGAAATTCCCTTTATTTTGAGGTAAAAAGGCTGAAATTCCCCTTATTTTGGGGCAAAAAGGCATAAGTTCTCCTTATTTTGGGGCAAAAAGCAGACATTTCCCTTATTTGGTGAAAAATTTTAGAAATGTCACTTATTTCAGGGAAAAAGTAAGAAATTTCCCTTATTTTGGGGCAAAAAGAGTGAAATTCCATTTACTTTTGGGGAAAAGGCAGAAATTGCAATTATTTTGAGTCAAAAAGGCGGAAAATCCCCTTATTTTGGGGAAAAAATGAAGAAATTTCCCTTTTTTATGGCAAGAAGGTATACATTCCCTTTATTTTTGGTCAAAAAGGCAGAAATTCCACGTATTTTGGAGCAAAATTGCAGAAATTCCCCTAATTTTTGGCAAAAAGGCATAAATTCCATTTATTTGGGGTAAAACTGCAGAAATTTCACTTATTTCGCGAAAAAATGGCAGAAATTCCCCTTATTTTCGGCGAAAAAGGCAGAAAATCCCCGTGTTTTGGAGCAAAATTGCAGTAATTCACCTAATTTTGGGGTAAAAAATGCAGTAATTTTCTTTATTTTGGGGCAAAACGGCAGAAATTTCCCTTAATTCGGGGAAAAAGGCAGAAATTCCCCTTATTTTAGGGCAAAATTGCAGAAATTTCCCTTATTTGGGGGCAAAAAATAGAAATTTCCCTTATTTTGGGGCAAAATTGCAGAAATTTTCCTTATTATGGGGAAAAATTGCAGAAATTTCCCTTATTTTAGGGCAAAATTGCAGAAATTTCACTTATTTCAGAGAAAAAAAACAAAAATTTTTCTTATTTTGGGGCAAAAAGGCAGAAATTCGCCTTATTTTGGGGCAAAAATGCAGAAATTCACTTTTTTTTGGAACAAAATTGCAGAAACTCCCCTAATATTGGGGCAAAAATGCAGAAATTTCTTTTATTTGGGCCAAAAAAGCAGAAGTTGCCCTTATTTTCGGGCAAAAAGGCAGAAATTCCCCGTATTTTGAAGCAAAATTTTAGAAACTCCCCTAATTTTGGGGCAAAAAGGCAGAAATTCCCTTTATTTTGAGGCATAAATACAGAAATTCATTTTATTATGGGTCAAAAATTCAGAAATTTCCTCTTATTTTGGGGCAAAATAGAAGAAATTTCCCTTATTTTGGAGCAAAATTGTAGAAATTTTTTTTATTTTGATACAGAATTGCAGAAATTTTTCTTATTTTCGGGCAAAATTGCAGAAATTTCATTTATTTCAGGGCAAAAAGCAGAAATTCCTTTTATTATGGTACAAAATTGAAGAAATTTTCATTATTTTGGAACAAAAAAGCAGAAATTCTCCATATTTTGGGGCAAAAGGCAGAAATTCCTCTTATATTGAGGTAAAATGCAGAAATTCCACTTATTTAGAGGTAATATGCAGAAATTCTCGTAATATTGGGGAAAAATGCAGAAATTCCCTTCATTTTGGGGCTAAAAGACAGAAATTCCCCATATTTTGAAGCAAAATTGCAGAAATTCTCATAATTTTCGGAAAAAAAGGCAGAAATTCTCCTTCTTTTGGGGCAAAAAGACAGAAAATCTCCTTTATTCGGGGACAAAAAGTAAGAAATTTTCATTATTTTGGGGCAAAATTGCAGAAATTTCCCTTATTTTGGGGCAAAATTGCAGATATTTCACTTATTTCAGGGAAAAAAAGCAGAAATGTCTCTTATTTTGGGGCAAAAAAGCCGAAATTTCTGTTATTTTGGTACAAAATTACAGAAATTTTTTTTATTTTGGGCAAAAAGGCAGAAATTCTTTTTATTTTTGGCTAAAGAGGCTGAAATTCCTCTTATTTTGGGGCTAAAAGGCAGAAATTCCGCTTATTTTGGGGCAAAAAGCAGACGTTTCCTTTATTTGGGGAAAAATTTTAGAAATTTCACTTATTTCAGGGCAAAAAGTCAGAAATTCCCCTTATTTTGGGGCAAAAATACGGAAATTCTGTTTACTTTTGGGGAAAAGGCAGAAATTGCACTTATTTTGAGTCAAAAAGGCGGAAAATCCTCTTATTTTGGGGAAAAAATGAAGAAATTTTACTTTTTTATGGCAAAAAGGTATACATTTTTTTATTTTTGCGCAAAAAGGCAGAAATTCCCCGTATTTTGCAGCAAAATTGCAGAAATTCAACTAATTTTGGGCAAAAATGCAGAAATTCCATTTATTTGGGGTAAAACTGCAAGAATTTCACTTTTTCGCGGAAATATGGCAGAAATTAACCTTATTTTCAGCGAAAAAGGCAGAAAATCCTTGTATTTTGGAGCAAAATTGCAGTAATTCTCCTAATTTTGGGGTAAAAAATGCAGTAATTTTCTTTATTTTGAAGCAAAACGGCTGAAATTTCCCTTAATTAGAGGCAAAAGGCAGAAATTCACCTTATTTTAGAGCAAAATTGCAGAAATTCCCCTAATATTGGGGCAAAAATGCAGAAATGTCTTTTATTTGTGCCAAAAATGCAGAAGTTCCCCTTATTTTCGGGCAAAAAGGCAGAAATTCCCCGTATTTTGAAGCAAAATTTTAAAAACTCCCCTAATTTTTGGGCAAAAAGGCAGAAATTCCCTTTATTTTGGGGCAAAAATACAGAAATTCACCTTATTTTGGGGCAAAAAGTCAGAAATTCCCCTTATTTTGGGGCATAAAGGCAGAAATTCCTTTTATTTTGGGGCAAAAAGCAGACATTTTTCTTATTTGGGGAAAAATTTTAGAAATTTCACATATTTCAGGGCAAAAAGTCAGAAATTCCCCTTATTTTGGGGCAAAAAGACAAAAATTCCGTTTATTTTTGGGGAAAAAGCAGAAATTGCACTTATTTTGAGTCAAAAATGCAGAAAATCCCCTTATTTTGGGGAAAAAATGAAGAAATTTCCCTTTTTTATAGCAAAAAGGTATACATTCCTTTTATTTTTGGGCAAAAGGCAGAAATTCCCTGTATTTTGGAGCAAAATTGCAGAAATTCCCCTAATTTTGGGAAAAAAGTCAGAAATTCCATTTATTTGAGGTAAAACTGCAGAAATTTCACATATTTTGCGGCTAAATGGCAGAAATTCTTCTTATTTTCGGCGAAAAAGGAATAAAATCCCCGTGTTTTGGAGCAAAATGGCAGTAATTCACCTAATTTTGGGGTAAAAAAAGCAGTAATTTTCTTTATTTTGGGGCAAAATGGCAGAAATTTCCCTTAATTCGGGGCAAAAGGCAGAAATTCCCCTTATTTTAGGGCAAAATTGCAGAAATTTCCATTATTTGGAGGCAAAAAACAGAAATTCCCCATATTTTGGGGGAAAATTGCAGAAATTTCCCTTATTATGTGGAAAAATTGCAAAAATTTCCCTTATTTTAGAGCAAAATTGCAGATATTTCACTTATTTAAGAGAAAAAAATCAAAAATTTTTCTTATTTTGGGGCAAAAAGGCAGAAATTCGCCTTATTATGGGGCAAAAAGGCAGAAATTCACCTTATTTTGGAGCAAAATTGCAGAAATTCCCCTAATATTGGGGCAAAAATGCAAAAATTTCCTTTATTTGGGCCAAGAAAGCAGAAGTTCCCCTTATTTTCGGGCAAAAAGGCAGAAATTCCCTGTATTTTGAAGCAAAATTTTAGAAACTCTCCTAATTTTCGGGCAAAAAGGCAGAAATTCCCTTTATTTTCGGGCAAATATACAGAAATTCACCTTATTATGGGGCAAAAAGTCAGAAATTCCCCTTATTTTGGGGCAAAATTGAAGAAAATTCCCTTATTTTGGAGCAAAATTGCAGAAATTTCTTTTATTTTGTGGCAAAATTGTAGAAATTTCTTTTATTTTGGTACAGAATTGCAGAAATTTTTCTAATTTTGTGGCAAGAAGGCAGAAATTTTTCATATTTTGGGGCAAAAAGGCACAAATTTTTCCTATTTTCGGGCAAAATTGCAGAAATTTCATTTATTTCAGGGCAAAAAGCAGAAATTTCTTTTATTATGGTACAAAATTGAGGAAATTTTCATTATTTTGGAACAAAAAGGCAGAAATTCCCTATATTTTGGGGCAAAAGGCAGAAATTCCTCTTATTTTGAGGTAAAATGCAGAAATTCCGCTTATTTAGAGGTAAAATGCAGAAATTCCTCTAATATTGGGTGAAAAATGCAGAAATTCCCTTTATTTTGGGGCAAAATTGAAGAAATTTCCCTTATTTTGGAGCAAAATTGCAGAAATTTCCCTTATTTTGTGGCAAAATTGTAGTAATTTCATTTATATTGGTACAGAATTGCAGAAATTTTTCTAATTTTGTGGCAAGAAGGCAGAAATTTTCCATATTTTGGGGCAAAAAGGCACAAATTTTTCTTATTTTCAGGCAAAATTGCAGAAATTTCATTTATTTCAGAACAAAAAGCAGAAATTTCTTTTATTATGGTACAAAATTGAAGAAATTTTCGTTATTTTGGAACAAAAAGGCAGAAATTCCCTATATTTAGGGGCAAAAGGCAGAAATTCCTCTTATTTTGAGGTAAAATGCAGAAATTCCGCTTATTTAGAGGTAAAATGCAGAAATTCCTCTAATATTGGGGGAAAAATGCACAAATTCCCTTTATTTTGGGGCTAAAAGGCAGAAATTCCCCGTATTTTGAAGCAAAATTGCAAAAATTCTCATAATTTTCGGGCGAAAAAGGCAGAAATTCTCCTTATTTTGGGGCAAAAAGACAGCAAATCTCCTTTTTTCGGGTCAAAAAATCAGAAATTCCCCTTATTTTGGGGCAAAATTGCAGAAATTTCCCTTATTTTGGGGCAAAATTGCAGAAATTTCACTTATTTCAGGGAAAAAAAGCAGAAATTTCTCATATTTTGGGGCAAAAATGCAGAAATTTCTTTTATTTTGGTACAAAATTGCAGAAATTTTTTTTTATTTTGGGGCAAAAAGCAGAAATTCCCCTTATTTTGAGGTAAAAAGGCTGAAATTCCCCTTATTTTGGGGCAAAAAGGCAGAAATTCTCCTTATTTTGGGGCAAAAAGCAGACGTTTCCTTTATTTGGGGAAAAATTTTAGAAATTTCACTTATTTCAGCGCAGAAAGTCAGAAATTTCCCTTATTTTGGGGACAAAAAGACAGAAATTCCGTTTATTTTTGGGAAAAAGGCAGAAATTGCACTTATTTTGAGACAAAAGGTGGAAAATCCCCTTATTTTAAGGAAAAAATGAAGAAATTTCCCTTATTTATGGCAAAAAGGTATACATTCCCTTTATTTTTGGGCAAAAAGGCAGAAATTCCCCGTATTATGGAGCAAAATTGCAGAAATTCCCCTAATTTAGGGCAAAAAGGCAGAAATTCCATTTATTTGGGGTAAAACTGCAGAAATTTCACTTATTTTGCGGCAAAATGGCAGAAATTCCCTTCATTTTCGGCGAAAAAAGCAGAAAATCCCTGTGTTTTGGACCAAAATTGCAGTAATTCACCTAATTTTGGGGTAAAAAATGCAGTAATTTTCTTTATTTTGGGGCAAAATGGCAGAAATTTCCCTTAATTCGGAGCAAAAGTCAGAAATTCCCCTTATTTTAGGGCAAAATTGCAGAAATTTCCCTTATTTTAGGGCAAAATTGCAGAAATTTCACTTATTTCAGAGAAAAAAAAACAAAAATTTTTCTTATTTTGGGGCAAAAATGCAGAAATTCGCCTTATTTTAGGGCAAAAAGGCAGAAATTCACTTTAATTTGGAACAAAATTGCAGAAATTCCCCTAATATTGGGGCAAAATTGCAAAAATTCCCCTAATATTGGGGCAAAAATGCAGAAATTTCCTTTATTTGGGCCAAAAAAGCAGAAGTTCCCCTTATTTTCAGGCAAAAAGGCAGAAATTCCCCGTATTTTGAAGCAAAATTTTAGAAACTCCCCTAATTTGGGGGCAAAAAGGCAGAAATTCCCTTTATTTTGAGGCAAAAATACAGAAATTCATTTTATTATTGGCAAAAAGTCAGAAATTCCCCTTATTTTGGGGCAAAATTGAAGAAATTTCCCTTATTTTGGAGCAAAATTGTAGAAATTTCTTTTATTTTGGTACAAAATTGCAGAAATTTTTCTTATTTTGTGGCAAGAAGGCAGAAATTTTTCTTTTTGGGGCAAAACGGCACAAATTTTTCCTATTTTCGGGCAAAATTGCAGAAATTTCATTTATTTCAGGGCAAAAAGAAGAAATTTCTTTTATTATGGTACAAAATTGAAGAAATTTTCATTATTTTAGAACAAAAAGGCAGAAATTCCCTATATTTTGGGGCAAAAGGCAGAAATTCCTCTTATTTTGAGGTAAAATTCAGAAATTCCGTTTATTTAGAGGTAAAATGGAGAAATTCCTCTAATATTGGGGGAAAAATGCAGAAATTCCCTTTATTTTGGGGCAAAATTGAAGAAATTTCCCTTATTTTGGAGCAAAATTGTAGAAATTTCTTTTATTTTGGTACAGAATTGCAGAAATTTTTCTTATTTTGTGGCAAGAAGGCAGAAATTTTTCATATTTTGGGGCAAAACGGCACAAATTTTTCCTATTTTCGGGCAAAATTGCAGAAATTTCATTTATTTCATGGCAAAAAGAAGAAATTTCTTTTATTATGGTACAAAATTGAAGAAATTTTCATTATTTTAGAACAAAAAGGCAGAAATTCCCTATATTTTGGGGCAAAAGGCAGAAATTCCTCTTATTTTGAGGTAAAATTCAGAAATTCCGTTTATTTAGAGGTAAAATGGAGAAATTCCTCTAATATTGGGGGGAAAATGCAGAAATTCCCTTTATTTTGGGGCAAAATTGAAGAAATTTCCCTTATTTTGGAGCAAAATTGCAGAAATTTCCATTATTTTGTGGCAAAATTGTAGTAATTTCTTTTATTTTGGTACAGAATTGCAGAATTTTTTTTAATTTTGTGGCAAAAAGGCAGAAATTTTCCATATTTTGGGGCAAAAAGGCACAAATTTTTCTTATTTTCAGGCAAAATTGCAGAAATTTCATTTATTTCAGGGCAAAAAGCAGAAATTTCTTTTATTATGGTACAAAATTGAAGAAATTTTCGTTATTTTGGAACAAAAAGGCAGAAATTCCCTATATTTTGGGGCAAAAGGCAGAAATTTCTCTTATTTTCAGGTAAAATGCAGAAATTCCGCATATTTAGATGTAAAATGCAGAAATTCCCCTAATATTGGGGAATAAATGCAGAAATTCCCTTTATTTTGGGGCTAAAAGGCAGAAATTCCCTGTATTTTGAAGCAAAATTGCAGAAATTCTCATAATTTTCGGAAAAAAATGCAGAAATTCCCCTTATTTTGAGGTAAAAAGGCTGAAATTCCCCTTATTTTGGGGCAAAAAGACAATAATTCCGTTTATTTTTGGGGAAAAGGCAGAAATTGCACTTATTTTGAGTCAAAAATGTAGAAAATCCCCTTATTTTGGGGAAAAAAATGAAGAAATTTCCCTTTTTTATAGAAAAAAGGTATACATGCTTTTATTTTTGGGCAAAAAGGCAGAAATTCCCCGTATTTTGGAGCAAAATTGCAGAAATTCCTCTAATTTTGGAAAAAAGTCAGAAATTCCATTTATTTGGGGTAAAACTGCAGAAATTTCACATATTTCGCGGCAAAATGGCAGAAATTCTTCTTATTTTCGGCGAAAAAGGCATAAAATGCCCGTGTTTTGGAGCAAAATGGCAGTAATTCACCTAATTTTGGGGTAAGAAAAGAAGTAATTTTCTTTATTTTGGGGCAAAATGGCAGAAATTTCCCTTAATTGGGGGCAAAAGGCAGAAATTCCCCTTATTTTAGGGCAAAATTGCAGAAATTTCCATTATTTAGAGGCAAAAAACAGAAATTCCTCTTATTTTAGGGCAAAATTGCAGAAATTTCCCTTATTATGTGGAAAAATTGCAAAAATTTTCCTTATTATAGGGCAAAATTGCAGAAATTTCACTTATTTCAGAGAAAAAAAACAAAAATTTTTCTTATTTTGGGGCAAAGAGGCAGAATTTCGCCTTATTTTGGGGCAAAAAGGCAGAAATTCACCTTATTTTGGAGCAAAATTGCAGAAATTCCCCTCATATTGGGGCAAAAATGCAGAAATTTCCTTTATTTGGGCCAAGAAAGCAGAAGTTCCCCTTATTTTCGGGTAAAAAGGCAGAAATTCCCTGTATTTTGAAGCAAAATTTTAGAAACTCCCCTAATTTTCAGGCAAAAAGACAGAAATTCCCTTTATTTTGGGGCAAATATACAGAAATTCACCTTATTATGGGGCAAAAAGTCAGAAATTCCCCTTATTTTGGGGCAAAATTGAAGAAAATTCCCTTATTTTGGAGCAAAATTGCTGAAATTTCTTTTATTTTGTGGCAAAATTGTAGAAATTTCTTTTATTTTGGTACAGAATCGCAGAAATTTTTCTAATTTTGTGGCAAGAAGGCAGAAATTTTCCATATTTTGGGGCAAAAAGGCACAAATTTTTCCTATTTTCGGGTAAAATTGCAGAAATTTCATTTATTTCAGGGCAAAAAGCAGAAATTTCTTATATTATGGTACAAAATTGAAGAAATTTTCCTTATTTTGGAACAAAAAGGCAGAAAATCCCCATATTTTGGGTCAAAAGGCAGAAATTCCTCTTATTTTGAGGTAAAATGCAGAAATTCCGCTTATTTAGAGGTAAAATGCAGAAATTCCTCTAATATTGGGGGAAAATGCAGAAATTCCCTTTATTTTGGGGCAAAAAAGGCAGAAATTTCTCGTATTTTGAAACAAAATTGCAGAAAGTCTCATAATTTTCTGGGAAAAAGGCAGAAATTCTCCTTATTTTGGGGCAAAAAAACAGAAAATCTCCTTTTTTTCGGGGGCTAATAGTCAGAAATTCCCCTCATTTTGGGGCAAAATTGCAGAAATTTCTCTTATTTTGGGGCAAAATTGCAGAAATTTCACTTATATAAGAGAAAAAAGCAGAAATTTCTCTTATTTTGGGGCAAAAAAGCAGAAATTTCTCTTATTTTGGGGCAAAAAAGCAGACATTCCTTTTATTTTGGTACAAAATTGCAGAAATTTTTCTTATTTTGGGGCAAAAAGCCGAAATTCCCTTTATTTTGAGGTAAAAAGGCTGAAATTCCCCTTATTTTGGGGCAAAAAGGCATAAGTTCTCCTTATTTTGGGGCAAAAAGCAGACATTTCCCTTATTTGGTGAAAAATTTTAGAAATGTCACTTATTTCAGGGAAAAAGTAAGAAATTTCCCTTATTTTGGGGCAAAAAGAGTGAAATTCCATTTACTTTTGGGGAAAAGGCAGAAATTGCAATTATTTTGAGTCAAAAAGGCGGAAAATCCCCTTATTTTGGGGAAAAAATGAAGAAATTTCCCTTTTTTATGGCAAGAAGGTATACATTCCCTTTATTTTTGGGCAAAAAGGCAGAAATTCCCCGTATTTTGGAGCAAAATTGCAGAAATTCCCCTAATTTTTGGCAAAAAGGCATAAATTCCATTTATTTGGGGGTAAAACTGCAGAAATTTCACTTATTTCGCGAAAAAATGGCAGAAATTCCCCTTATTTTCGGCGAAAAAGGCAGAAAATCCCCGTGTTTTGGAGCAAAATTGCAGTAATTCACCTAATTTTGGGGTAAAAAATGCAGTAATTTTCTTTATTTTGGGGCAAAACGGCAGAAATTTCCCTTAATTCGGGGAAAAAGGCAGAAATTCCCCTTATTTTAGGGCAAAATTGCAGAAATTTCCCTTATTTGGGGGCAAAAAATAGAAATTTCCCTTATTTTGGGGCAAAATTGCAGAAATTTTCCTTATTATGGGGAAAAATTGCAGAAATTTCCCTTATTTTAGGGCAAAATTGCAGAAATTTCACTTATTTCAGAGAAAAAAAAATTTTCTTATTTTGGGGCAAAAAGGCAGAAATTCGCCTTATTTTGGGGCAAAAAGGCAGAAATTCACTTTTTTTTGGAACAAAATTGCAGAAACTCCCCTAATATTGGGGCAAAAATGCAGAAATTTCTTTTATTTGGGCCAAAAAAGCAGAAGTTGCCCTTATTTTCGGGCAAAAAGGCAGAAATTCCCCGTATTTTGAAGCAAAATTTTAGAAACTCCCCTAATTTTGGGGCAAAAAGGCAGAAATTCCCTTTATTTTGAGGCATAAATACAGAAATTCATTTTATTATGGGTCAAAAAGTCAGAAATTTCCTCTTATTTTGGGGCAAAATAGAAGAAATTTCCCTTATTTTGGAGCAAAATTGTAGAAATTTTTTTTATTTTGATACAGAATTGCAGAAATTTTTCTTTTTTTTTTTGGCAAGAAACAGAAATTTTCCATATTTTGTAGCAAAAAGGCACAAATTTTTCTTATTTTCGGGCAAAATTGCAGAAATTTCATTTATTTCAGGGCAAAAAGCAGAAATTCCTTTTATTATGGTACAAAATTGAAGAAATTTTCATTATTTTGGAACAAAAAAGCAGAAATTCCCCATATTTTGGGGCAAAAGGCAGAAATTCCTCTTATATTGAGGTAAAATGCAGAAATTCCACTTATTTAGAGGTAATATGCAGAAATTCTCGTAATATTGGGGAAAAATGCAGAAATTCCCTTCATTTTGGGGCTAAAAGACAGAAATTCCCCATATTTTGAAGCAAAATTGCAGAAATTCTCATAATTTTCGGAAAAAAAGGCAGAAATTCTCCTTCCTTTGGGGCAAAAATACAGAAAATCTCCTTTATTCGGGGACAAAAAGTAAGAAATTTTCTTTATTTTGGGGCAAAATTGCAGAAATTTCCCTTATTTTGGGGCAAAATTGCAGATATTTCACTTATTTCAGGGAAAAAAAGCAGAAATGTCTCTTATTTTGGGGCAAAAAAGCCGAAATTTCTGTTATTTTGGTACAAAATTACAGAAATTTTTTTTATTTTGGGCAAAAAGGCAGAAATTCTTTTTATTTTTGGCTAAAGAGGCTGAAATTCCTCTTATTTTGGGGCTAAAAGGCAGAAATTCCCCTTATTTTGGGGCAAAAAACAGACATTTCCCTTATTTGAGGAAAAATTTTAGAAATTTCACTTATTTCAGGGCAAAAAGTCAGAAATTCCCCTTATTTTGGGGCAAAAATACGGAAATTCTGTTTACTTTTGGGGAAAAGGCAGAAATTGCACTTATTTTGAGTCAAAAAGGCGGAAAATCCTCTTATTTTGGGGAAAAAATGAAGAAATTTTCCTTTTTTATGGCAAAAAGGTATACATTTTTTTATTTTTGCGCAAAAAGGCAGAAATTCCCCGTATTTTGCAGCAAAATTGCAGAAATTCAACTAATTTTGGGCAAAAATGCAGAAATTCCATTTATTTGGGGTAAAACTGCAAGAATTTCACTTTTTCGCGGAAATATGGCAGAAATTAACCTTATTTTCAGCGAAAAAGGCAGAAAATCCTTGTATTTTGGAGCAAAATTGCAGTAATTCTCCTAATTTTGGGGTAAAAAATGCAGTAATTTTCTTTATTTTGAAGCAAAACGGCTGAAATTTCCCTTAATTAGAGGCAAAAGGCAGAAATTCACCTTATTTTAGAGCAAAATTGCAGAAATTCCCCTAATATTGGGGCAAAAATGCAGAAATGTCTTTTATTTGTGCCAAAAATGCAGAAGTTCCCCTTATTTTCGGGCAAAAAGGCAGAAATTCCCCGTATTTTGAAGCAAAATTTTAAAAACTCCCCTAATTTTTGGGCAAAACGGCAGAAATTCCCTTTATTTTGGGGCAAAAATACAGAAATTCACCTTATTTTGGGGCAAAAAGTCAGAAATTCCCCTTATTTTGGGGCAACAAGGCAGAAATTCCCCTTATTTTGGGGCAAAAAACAGACATTTCCCTTATTTGAGGAAAAATTTTAGAAATTTCATTTATTTCAGGGCAAAAAGTCAGAAATTCCCCTTATTTGGGGGCAAAAAGACAGAAATTCCATTTATTTTTGGGGAAAACCAGAAATTGCATTTATTTTGAGGCAAAAAGGCAGAAAATCCCCTTATTTTTGGGAAAAATGAAAAAATTTCCCTTTTTTATGGCAAAAAGGTATACATTCCTTTTATTTTTGGGCAAAAAGGCAGAAATTCCATTTATTTGGGGTAAAACTGCAGAAATTTCACTTATTTCATGGCAAAATGGCAGAAATTGCCCTTATTTTCTGCAAAAAAGGCAGAAAATCCCCGTGTTTTGGAGCAAAATTGCAGTAATTCACCTAACTTTGGGCTAAAAAATGCAGTAATTTTCTTTATTTTGGGGCAAAATGGCAGAAATTTCCCTTAATTCGGGGCAAAAGGCAGAAATAACTTTTATTTTAGGGCAAAATTGCAGAAATTTCCCTTATTTGGCGGCAAAAAACAGAAATTCCCCTTCTTTTGGGGCAAAATTGCAGAAATTTCTTTTTTTTCGTACAAAATTGCAGAAATTTTTCTTATTTTGGGGCAAAAAGGCAGAAATTCCCCTAATTTGTGGTAAAAAGGCTGAAATTCCCCTTATTTTGGGGCAACAAGGCAGAAATTCCCCTTATTTTGGGGCAAAAAACAGACATTTCCCTTATTTGAGGAAAAATTTTAGAAATTTCATTTATTTCAGGGCAAAAAGTCAGAAATTCCCCTTATTTTGGGGCAAAAAGACAGAAATTCCGTATATTTTTTGGGAAAAGGCAGAAATTGCACTTTTTTGAGTCAAAAAGGCGGAAAATCCCCTTATTTTGGGGAAAAAAATGAAGAAATTTCCCTTTTTTATGGCAAAAAGGTATACATTCCTTTTATTTCGGGCAAAAAGGCAGAAATTCCCCAAATTTTGGAGCAAAATTGCAGAAATTCCCCTAATTTTGGGCAAAAAGGCAGAAATTCCATTTATTTGAGGTAAAACTGCAGAAATTTCACTTATTTCGCGGCAAAATGGCAGAAATTCCCCTTATTTTCTGCGAAAAAGGCAGAAAATCCCTGTATTTTGTAGCAAAATTGCAGTAATTCACCTAATATTGGGTTAAAAAATGCAGTAGTTTTTTTTATTTTGGGGCAAAACGGGAGAAATTTCCCTTGATTCGGGCCAAAAGGCAGAAATTCCCCTTATTTTAAGGCAAAATTGCCGAAATTTCCCTTATTTGTGGGCAAAAACAGAAATTCCCCTAATTTTGGGCAAAATTGCAGAAATTTCCCTTATTATGGGGAAAAATTGCAGAAATTTCCCTTATTTTAGGGCAAAATTGCAGAAATTTCACTTATTTCAGAGAATAAAAGCAAAAATTTTTCTTATTTTGGGGCAAAAATGCAGAAATTCGCCTTATATTGGGGCAAAATGGCAGAAATTCTCCTTATTTTGGAGCAAAATTGCAGAAATTCCCCTAATATTGGGGCAAAACTGCAGAAATTTCCTCTATGTAGGCCAAAAAAGCAGAATTCCCCTTATTTTCATGCAAGAAGGCAGAAATTCCCCGTATTTTGAAGCAAAATTTTAGAAACTCCCCTAATTTTGGCACAAAAAGACAGAAAATCTCTTTTTATCGTGGGCAAAAAGTCAGAAATTCCCCCTTATTTTGGGGCTAAATTGCAGAAATTTCTCTTATTTTTGAGCAAAATTGCAGAAATTCCCCTTATTTTGATGTAAAAGGCTGAAATTCCCCTTATTTTGGGGCAAAAAGGCAGAAATTCCCCTTATTTTAGAACAAAAAGCAGACATTTCCCTTATTTGTGGAAAAATTTTAGAAATTTCACTTATTTCAGGGCAAAAAGTCAGAAATTCCTCTTATATTAGGGCAAAAAGACAGAAATTCCATTTATTTTTGGGGAAAAGGCAGAAATTGCATTTATTTTGAGTCAAAAAGGCAGAAAATCCCCTTATATTGGGGAAAAAATAAAGAAATTTCCCTTTTTTATGGCAAAAAGGTATACATTCCTTTTATTTTTAGGCAAAAAGGCAGACATTCCCTGTATTTTGGAGCAAAATTGCAGAAATTCCCCTAATTTTGGGCAAAAAGGCAGAAATTCCATTTATTTTGGGTAAAACTGCAGAAATTTCACTTATTTCGCGGCAAAATGGCAGAATTTCCCCTTATTTTCGGCGAAAAAGACAGAAAATCCCCATATTTTGGAGCAAAATTGCAGTAATTCACATAATTTGGGGGTTAAAAATGCAGTAATTTTCTTTATTTTGGGGCAAAACGGCAGAAATTTCCCTTAATTCGGGCCAAAAGGCAGAAATTCATCTTATTTTTGGGCAAAATTGCAGAAATTTCCATTATTTGTGGGCAAAAAACAGAAATTCCCCTTATTTTGGGGCAAAATTTCAGAAATTTCTTTTATTTTGGTACAAAATTGCAGAAATTTTTCTTATTTGGGGGCAAAAAGGCTGAAATTCCCCTTATTTTGAGGTAAAAAGGCTGAAATTCCCCTTATTTTGGGGAAAAAAGGCAGAAATTCCCTTCATATTGGGGCAAAAACAGACATTTCACTTATTTGGGGAAAATTTTTAGAAATTTCACTTATTTTAGGGAAAAAATCAGAAATTCCCCTTATTTTGGGGCAAAAAGAAATTCCATTTATTTTTGGGGAAAACGCAGAAATTGCACTTATTTTGAGTCAAAAAGGCGGAAAATCCCCTTATTTTGGGGAAAAAAATAATGAAATTTCGCTTTTTTACGGCAAAAAGGTATACATTCCCTTTATTTTGGGCAAAAAGGAAGAAATTCCCTGTATTTTGAAGCAAAATTGCAGAAATTCCCCTAATTTTGTGCAAAAAGGCAGAAATTCCATTTATTTGGGGTAAAACTGCAGAAATTTCACTTATTTCGCGGCAAAATGGCAGAAATTCCCCTTATTTTCAGCGAAAAAGGCAGAAAATTCCCCGTATTTTGGAGCAAAATTGCAGTAATTCACCTAATTTTGGGGTAAAAAATGCAGTAGTTTTCTTTATTTTGGGACAAAATGGCAGAAATTTCCCTTAATTCGGGGCAAAAGGCAGAAATTCCCCTTATTTTAGGGCAAAATTGCAGAAATTTCCCTTATTATTGGGAAAAATTGCAGAAATTTCCATTATTTTAGGGCAAAATTGCAGAAATTTCACTTATTTCAGAGAAAAAAAAGCAAAAATTTTTCTTATTTTGGGGCAGAAAGGCAGAAATTCGCCTTATTTTGGAGCAAAAAGTCAGAAATTCACCTTATTTTGGATTAAAATTGCAGAAATTCCCCTAATATTGGAGCAAAACTGCAGAAATTTCCTCTATGTGGGCCAAAAAAGCAGAATTCCCCGTATTTTCGGGCAAAAAGACAGAAATTCCCCTTATTTTGAAGCAAAATTTTAGAAACTCCCCTAATTATGGCGCATAAAGACAGAAAATCTCATTTTATCAGGGGCAAAAAGTAAGAAATTCTCTTTATTTTGGGGCAAAAATGCAGAAATTTCCTTTATTTTGGGGCAAAATTGCAGAAATTTCCCTTATTTTGGGGCAAAATTGCAGAAATTTCACTTATTTCAGGGAAAAAAGGCAGAAATTTCTCTTATTTTGGGGCAAAAAAGCAGAAATTTCTTTTTTTTTTGGTACAAAATTGCAGAAATTTTTCTTATTATGAAGGAAAAATGCAGAAATTTCCCTTATTTTGAGGTAAAAAGGCTGAAATTCCCCTTATTTTGGGGCAAAAAAGCAGAAATTCCCCTTATTTTGGGGCAAAAAGCAGACATTTCTCTTATTTGGGGAAAAATTTTAGAAATTTCACTTATTTCAGGGCAAAAAGTCAGAAATTCCCCTTATTTTGTAGCAAAAAGACAGAAATTCCCCTTATTTTGGGGCAAAAGGCAGAAATTGCACTTATTTTGAGTCAAAAAGGCAGAAAACCGCCTTATTTTGGGGAAAAAATGAAGAAATTTCCCTTTTTTATGGCAAAGGGTATACATTCCTTTTATTTTTGGGCAAAAAGGCAGAAATTCCAATTAATAAAGTAAGTGAAATTTCTAAAATTTTTCTCCAAATAAGGGAAATGTCTGCTTTTTGCCCCAAAATAAGGGTAATTTCTGCCTTTTTGACCCAAAATAAGGGGAATTTTAGTTTTACACCTCAAAATAAGGGGAATTTTTGCCTTTTTGTCCCAAAATAAGAAAAATTTCTGCAATTTTGTACCGAAATAAAAGAAATTACTGTTTTTTTGCCCCAAAATAAGAGAAACTTCTGACTTTTTTCCCTGAAATAAGTGAAATTTCTGCAATTTTGTCCCAAAATAAGGGAAATTTTTGCAATTTTGCTCCAAAATAAGGGAAATTTCTGCAATTTTGCCCAAAAATAAGGGGAATTTCTGACTTTTTGCCCCCCAAAAAAGGAGATTTTCTGTCTTTTTGCCCCAAAATAAGGAGAATTTCTGCCGTTTTGCCCGAAAATTATGAGAATTTCTTCAATTTTGCATCAAAATACTGAAAATATCTGCCTTTTAGCCCCCAAATAAAGGGAATTTCTGCATTTTTCCTCTAAATAAGCAGAATTTCTGCATTTTACCTCAAAATAAGAGGAATTTCTGCCTTTTGCCCCTAAATATGGGGAATTTCTGCCTTTTTGTTCCAAAATAAGGAAAATTTCTTCAATTTTGTACCATAATAAAAGAAATTTCTGCTTTTTGCCCTGAAATAAATGAAATTTCTGCAATTTTGCCCGAAAATAAGAAAAATTTGTGCCTTTTTGCCCCAAAATATGGAAATTTTCTGCCTTCTTGCCACAAAATAAGAAAAATTTTTGCAATTCTGTACCAAAATAAAAGAAATTTCTACAATTTTGCCACAAAATAAGGGAAATTTCTGCAATTTTGCTCCAAAATAAAGGAAATTTCTTCATTTTTGCCCCAAAATAAGGGGAATTTCTGAATTTTGCCCAATAATAAAATGAATTTCTGTATTTATGCCCCAAAATAAAGGAAATTTCTGCCTTTTTGCCCAAAATTAGGGAAGTTTCTACAATTTTGCTTCAAAATACGGTAAATTTCTGCCTTTTTGCCCGAAAATAAGGGGAACTTCTGGTTTTTTGGCCCAAAATAAAGAAATTCTGCATTTTTGCCCCAATAGTAGGGGAATTTCTTCAATTGTGCTTCAAAATAAGGTGAATTTCTGCATTTTTGCCCCAAAATGAGGCGAATTTCTGCCTTTTTGCCCCAAAATAAGAAAAATTTTTGCTTTTCTTCTCTGAAATAAGTGAAATTTCTGCAATTTTGCCCGAAAATAAGGGAAATTTCTGAAATTTTCCCCCACAATAAAGGAAATTTCTGCAATATTGCCCCAAAACAAGGGGAAATCCTGTTTTTGGCTAACAAATAAGGGAAATTTCTGCAATTTTGCTCTAAAATAAGGGGAATTTCTGCCTTTTGCCCCGAATTAAGGGAAATTTCTGCCGTTTGGCCCCTAAATAAAGAATATTACTGCATTTTTTACCCCAAAATTAGGTGAATTACTGCAATTTTGCTCCAAAATACGGGGATTTTCTGCTTTTTTCGCCGAAAATAAGGGAAATTTCTGCCATTTTGCCGCGAAATAAGTGAAATTTCTGAAGTTTTACCCAAACTAAATGGAATTTCTGCCTTTTTGCCCAAAATTAGGGGAATTTCTGCAATTTTACTCCAAAATACGGGGAATTTCTGCCTTTTTACCCGAAATAAAGGGAATGTATACCTTTTTACCATAAAAAAGGGAAATTTCTTCATTTTTTCCCCAAAATAAGGGGATTTTCTGCCTTTTTGACACAAAATAAGTGCAATTTCTGCCTTTTCCCCAAAAATAAACGGAATTTCTGTCTTTTTGCCTGAAAATAAAGGGAATTTCTGACTTTTTGCCCTGAAATAACTGAAATTTATAAAATTTGTCCCCAAAAAAGGGAAATGTCTGCTTTTTGCCCCAAAATGAGGCAAATTACTTCCTTTTTTCTCCAAAATAAGGGAAATTTCAGCCTTTTTACCTCAAAATAAGGGGAATTTCTGCCTTTTTGCCCCAAAATAAGAAAAATTTCTGCAATTTTGTACCAAAATAAAAGAAATTTCTGCAATTTTGCCCCAAAATAAGGGGAATTTCTGTTTTTTGCCCACAAATAAGGGAAATTTCTGCAATTTTGCCCTAAAATAAGGGGAATTTCTGCCTTTTGCCCAGAATTATGGGATATTTCTGCCGTTTTGCCCCAAAATAAAGAAAATTACTCCATTTTTACCCCAAAATTAGGTGAATTACTGCAATTTTATCCAAAATATGGGGATATTCTGTCTTTTTCGCTGAAAATAAGGGGAATTTCTGCCATTTTGCCGAGAAATAAGTAAAATTTCTGCAGTTTTACCCCAAATAAATGGAATTTCTGCCTTTTTGCCAAAAATTAGGGGAATTTCTGCAATTTTGCTCCAAAATACGGGGAATTTCTGCTTTTTTGCCCAATAATAAAGGGAATGTATAACTTTTTGCCATAAAACAGGGAAATTTCTTCATTTTTTCCCCAAAATAAAGGAAATTTCTGACTCTTTGCCTTGAAATAAGTGAAATTTCTAAAATTTTTCCCCAAATAAGGGAAATGTCCGCTTTTTGCCCCAAAGTGAGGGGAATTTCTGCCTTTTTTCCCCAAAATAAGGGGAATTTCAGCCTTTTTACCTCAAAATAAGGTGAATTTCTGCCTTTTTGCCCCAAAATAAAATAAATTTCTGCAATTTTTTACCAAAATAAAAGAAATTTCTGCAATTTTACCCCAAAATAAGGGGAATTTCTGTCTTTTGCCTCGAATTAAAGGAAATTTCTGCCGTCTTGCCCCAAAATAAAGAAAACTACTGCATTTTTTACCCCAAATTTAGTTGAATTACTGCAATTTTGCTCCAAAATACGAGGATTTTCTGCCTTTTTCGCCGAAAATAAGGGAAATTTCTGCCATTTTGCCGCGAAATAAGTGAAATTTCTGCAGTTTTACCCTAAACAAATAGAATTTCTGCCTTTTTGCCTAAAATTAGGGGAATTTCTGCAATTTTGCTCCAAAATACGGGGAATGTCTGCCTTTTTGCCTAAAAATAAAAGGAATGTATAACTTTTTGCCATAAAAAAGGGAAATTTTTTCATTTTTCCCCAAAATAAGGGAATTTTCTGCCTTTGTGACACAAAATAAGTGCAATTTCTGCCTTTTCCCCAAAAATAAACGGAATTTCTGTCTTTTTGCCCCAAAATAAGGGGAATTTCTGACTTTTTTGCCCTGAAATAAGTGAAATTTCTAAAATTTTTCCACAAATAAGGGAAATGTCTGCTTTTTCCCCCAAAATAAAGGGAATTTCTGCCTTTTTGCCCCAAAATAAGGGAAATTTCAGCCTTATTACCTCAAAATAAGGGGATTTTTTGTCTTTTGCCCGAAAATTATGAGAATTTCTGAAATTTTGCTTCAAAATACAGGGAATTTCTGCCTTTTAGCCCCAAAATAAAGGGAATTTCTGCATTTTTTCCCAATATTAGGGGAATTTCTGCATTTTACCTCTAAATAAGCGGAATTTCTGCATTTTACCTCAAAATAAAAGGAATTTCTGCCTTTTGCCCCAAAATATGGGAAATTTCTGCCTTTTTGTTCCAAAATAAGAAAAATTTCTTCAATTTTTTACCATAATCAAACAAATTTCTGCTTTTTGCCCTGAAATAAATGAAATTTATGCAATTTTTCCCAAAAATACGAAAAATTTGTGCCTTTTTGCCACAAAATATGGAAAATTTCTACTTTCTTGCCACAAAATAAAAAAAATTTCTGCAATTCTGTACCAAAATAAAAGAAATTTTTACAATTTTGCCACAAAATAAGGGAAATTTCTGCAATTTTGCCCTAAAATAAAGGAAAATTCTGCAATTTTTCATCATAATGAGGGAAATTTCTTCAATTTTGCCCCAAAATAAGGGGAATTTCTGAATTTTTGCCCCATAACAAGGTGAATTTCTGTATTTTTGCCCCAAAATAAAAGGAATTTCTGCCTTTTTGCCCCAAAATTAGGGGAGTTTCTAAAATTTTGCTTCAAAATACGGGGTATTTCTGCCTTTTTGCCAGAAAATAAGGGGAACTTCTCTTTTTTGGCCCAAATGAAGGAAATTTCTGCATTTTTGCCCCAATATTTGGGAAATTTCTGCAATGTTGCTCCAAAATAAGGTGAATTTCTGCCTTTTTGCCCCAAAATAAGGCAAATTTCTGCCTTTTTGCCCCAAAATAAGAAAAATTTTTGCTTTTTTCTCTGAAATAAGTGAAATTTTTGAAATTTTGCCCTAAAATAAGGGAAATTTTTGCAATTTTTCCCCATAATAAGGGAAATTTCTGCAATTTTGCCCCAAAATAAGGGGAATTTCTGTTTTTTGCCCCCAAATAAGGAAAATTTCTGCAATTTTTCCCTAAAATAAGGGGAATTTCTGCCTTTTGCCCCGAATTAAGGGAAATTTCTGCCGTTTTGCCCTAAAATAAAAAAATTACTGCATTTTTTACCCCAAAATTAGGTGAATTACTGCAATTTTGCTCCAAAATATGGGGATATTCTGCCTTTTTCGCTGAAAATAAGGGGAATTTCTGCCATTTTGCCGAGAAATAAGTAAAATTTCTGCAGTTTTACCCCAAATAAATGGAATTTCTGCCTTTTTGCCCAAAATTAGGGGAATTTCTGCAATTTTGCTCCAAAATACGGGGATTTTCTGCTTTTTTGCCCAATAATAAAGGGAATGTATAACTTTTTGCCATAAAAAAGGGAAATTTCTTCATTTTTTTCCCCAAAATAAAGGAAATTTCTGACTCTTTGCCTTGAAATAAGTGAAATTTCTAAAATTTTTCCCCAAATAAGGGAAATGTCTGCTTTTTGCCCCAAAATGAGGGGGAATTTCTGCCTTTTTTCCCCAAAATAAGGGGAATTTCAGCCTTTTTACCTCAAAATAAGGTGAATTTCTGCTTTTTTGCCCCAAAATAAGATAAATTTCTGCAATTTTTTACCAAAATAAAAGAAATTTCTGCAATTTTACCCCAAAATAAGGGGAATTTCTGTTTTTTGCCTACAAATAAGAGAAATTTCTGCAATTTTGCCCTAAAATAAGGGGAATTTCTGCCTTTTGCCCCGAATTAAGGAAAATTTCTGCCGTGTTGCCCCAAAATAAAGAAAACTACTGCATTTTTTACCCCAAATTTAGTTGAATTACTGCAATTTTGCTCCAAAATACGAGGATTTTCTGTCTTTTTCGCCAAAAATAAGGGAAATTTCTGCCATTTTGCCGCGAAATAAGTGAAATTTCTGCAGTTTTACCATAAATAAATAGAATTTCTGCCTTTTTGCCCAAAATTAGGGGAATTTCTGCAATTTTGCTCCAAAATACGGGGAATGTCTGCTTTTTTGCCTAAAAATAAAAGGAATGTATACCTTTTTGCCATAAAAAAGGGAAATTTTTTCATTTTTCCCTAAAATAAGGGAATTTTCTGCCTTTGTGACACAAAATAAGTGCAATTTCTGCCTTTTCCCCTAAAATAAACGGAATTTCTGTCTTTTTGCCCCAAAATAAGGGGAATTTCTGACTTTTTGCCCTGAAATAAGTGAAATTTCTAAAATTTTTCCACAAATAAGGGAAATGTCTGCTTTTTCCCCCAAAATAAGGGGAATTTCTGCCTTTTTGCCCCAAAATAAGGGGAATTTCAGCCTTATTACCTCAAAATAAGGGGATTTTCTGTCTTTTGCCCAAAAATTATGAGAATTTCTGAAATTTTGCTTCAAAATACAGGGAATTTCTGCCTTTTAGCCCCAAAATAAAGGGAATTTCTGCATTTTTTTCCAATATTAGGGGAATTTCTGCATTTTACCTCTAAATAAGCGGAATTTCTGCATTTTACCTCAAAATAAAAGGAATTTCTGCCTTTTGCCCCAAAATATGGGAAATTTCTGCCTTTTTGTTCCAAAATAAGAAAAATTTCTTCAATTTTTTACCATAATCAAACAAATTTCTGCTTTTTGCCCTGAAATAAATGAAATCTGCAATTTTGCCAAAAAATAAGAAAAATTTGTGCCTTTTTGCCACAAAATATGGAAAATTTCTACCTTCTTGCCACAAAATAAGAAAAATTTCTGCAATTCTGTACCAAAATAAAAAAAATTTTTACAATTTTGCCACAAAATAAGGGAAATTTCTGCAATTTTGCCCTAAAATAAAGGAAATTTCTGCAATTTTCCATCATAATGAGGAAAATTTCTTCAATTTTGCCCCAAAATAAAGGGAATTTCTGAATTTTTGCCCCATAATAAGGTGAATTTCTGTATTTTTGCCCCAAAATAAAAGGAATTTCTGCCTTTTTGCCCCAAAATTAGGGGAGTTTCTAAAATTTTGCTTCAAAATACGGGGTATTTCTGCTCTTTTGCCTGAAAATAAGGGGAACTTCTGCTTTTTTGGCCCAAATAAAGGAAATTTCTGCATTTTTCCCCAATATTTGGGAAATTTCTGCTATGTTGCTCCAAAATAAGGTGAATTTCTGCCTTTTTGCCCCAAAATAAGGCAAATTTCTGCCTTTTTGCCCCAAAATAAGAAAAATTTTTGCTTTTTTCTCTGAAATAAGTGAAATTTTTGCAATTTTGCCCTAAAATAAGGGAAATTTTTGCAATTTTTCCCCATAATAAGGGAAATTTCTTCAATTTTGCTTAAAAATAAGGTGAATTTCTGTTTTTTGCCCCCAAATAAGGGAAATTTCTGCAATTTTTCCCTAAAATAAGGGGAATTTCGGCCTTTTGCCCCGAATTAAGGGAAATTTCTGCCGTTTTGCCCTAAAATAAAAAAATTACTGCATTTTGTACCCCAAAATTAGGTGAATTACTGCAATATTGCTCCAAAATACGGGGATTTTCTGCTTTTTCGCCGAAAATAAGGGGAATTTCTGCCGTTTTGCCGCGAAATAAGTGAAATTTCTGCAGTTTTACCCCTAATAAATGGAATTTCTGCCTTTTTGCCCAAAATTAGGGGAATTTCTGCAATTTTGCTCCAAAATACGGGGAATTTCTGCCTTTTTGCCCAAAAATAAAGGGAATGTATACCTTTTTGCCATAAAAAAAGAAATTTCTTCATTTTTTCCCCAAATTAAGGGGATTTTCTGCCTTTTTGACTCAAAATAAGTGCAATTACTGCCTTTTCCCCAAAAATAAACAGAATTTCTGACTTTTTGTCCAAAAATAAGGGGAATTTCTGACTTTTTGTCCTGAAATAAGTGAAATTTCTAAAATTTTTCCCTAAATAAGGGAAATGTCTGCTTTTTGCCCCAAAATAAGGGGAATTTCTGCATTTTTGCCCCAAAATAAGGGGAATTTCAGCCTTTTGCCCCAAAATAAGGGGAATTTCAGCCTTTTTACCTCAAAATAAGGGGAATTTCTGCCTTTTTGCCCAAAAATAAGAAAAATTTCTGCAATTTTGTACCAAAATAAAAGAAATTTCTGCTTTTTTGCCCCAAAATTAGGGAAATTTTTACCTTTTTTTCCCTGAAATAAGTAAAATTTCTGCAATTTCGCTTCAGAAAAAGGGAAATTTCTGCAATTTTGCCCCAAAATAAATGAAATTTTTGCAATTTTGCCCCAAAATAAAGAGGAATTTCTGACTTTTTCCTCCGAAAAAAGGAAATTTTCTGTATTTTTGCCGCAAACTTAGATCAGTTTCTAAAATTTTGCTTCAAAATACAAGGAATTTCTGCCTTTTTGCCAGAAAATAAGGGGAACTTCTGTTTTTTGGCCGAAATAAAGGAAATTTCTGCATTTTTGCCCCAATATTTGGGAAATATCTGCAATGTTGCTCCAAAATAAGGTGATTTTCTGCCTTTTGCCCCAAAATAAGGCAAATTTCTGCCTTTTTGCCCCAAAATAAGAAAAATTTTTGCTTTTTTCTCTGAAATAAGTGAAATTTTTGCAATTTTGCCCTAAAATAAGGGAAATTTTTGCAATTTTTCCCCATAATAAGGAAAATTTCTGCAATTTTGCCCCAAAATAAGGGGAATTTCTGTTTTTTGCCCCCAAATAAGGGAAATTTCTGCAATTTTTCCCTAAAATAAAGGGAATTTCTGCCTTTTGCCCCGAATTAAGGGAAATTTCTGCCGTTTTGCCCAAAAATAAAAAAAATTACTGCATTTTTTACCCCCAAATTAGGTGAATTACTGCAATTTTGCTCCAAAATATGTGGATTTTCTGCCTTTTTCGCCAAAAATAAGGGGAATTTCTGCCGTTTTGCCGCGAAATAAGTGAAATTTCTGCAGTTTTACCCCTAATAAATGGAATTTCTGCCTTTTTGCCCAAAATTAGGGGAATTTCTGCAATTTTGCTCCAAAATACGGGGAATTTCTGCCTTTTTGCCCAAAAATAAAGGGAATGTATAACTTTTTGCCATAAAAAAAGAAATTTCTTCATTTTTTCCCCAAAATAAGGGGATTTTCTGCCTTTTTGACTCAAAATAAGTGCAATTTCTCCTTTTTCCCCAAAAATAAACGGAATTTCTGTCTTTTTGCCACAAAATAAGGGGTATTTCTGACTTTTTGCCTTCAAATAAGTGAAATTTCTAAAATTTTTCTCCAAAATAAGGGAAATGTCTGCTTTTTGCCCCAAAATAAAGGGAATTTCTGCCTTTTTGCCCCAAAATAGGAAGATTTTCAAACTCTTTACCTAAAAATAAAAGAAATTTCTGCTTTTTTGCCCCAAAATAAGAGAAATTTCTGCCTTTTTTCACTGAAATAAGTGAAATTTCTGCAATTTTGCCCAAAAATAAGGGAAATTTCTGCAATTTTGCCCCAAAATAAAGGAAATTTCTGACTTTTTGCCCCCGAAAAAAAATTTTCTGTCTTTTTGCCCCAAAATAAGGAGAATTTCTGCCTTTTTCTCCGAAAATTATGACAATTTCTGCAATTTTGCTTCAAAATATGGGGAATTTCTGCCTTTTAGCCCCAAAATGAAGGGAATTTTTGCATTTTCCCCAATAGTAGGGGAATTTTTGCATTTTACCTCGAAATAAGCAGAATTTCTTCATTTTACCTCAAAATAAGTGGAATTTCTGCCTTTTGCCCCAAAATATGGGGAATTTCTGCCTTTTTGTTCCAAATAAGGAAAATTTCTTCAATTTTGTACCATAATAAAAGGAATTTCTGCTTTTTGCCCTGAAATAAATGAAATTTCTGCAATTTTGCCCGAAAATAAAAAAAAAATTGTGCCTTTTTGCCCCAAAATATGAAAAAGTTCTGCATTCTTGCCACAAAATAAGAAAAATTTCTGCAATTTAGTACCAAAATAAAAGTAATTTCCACAATTTTGCCCCAATATAAGGGAAATTAATGCAATTTTGCTCTAAAATAAGGGAAATTTCTTCAATTTTGCTCCATAATATGGGGAATTTCTGACTTTTTGCCCCATAATAAGGTGAATTTCTGTATTTTTTGCCCCAAAATAAATAGAATTTCTGCATTTATGCTTCAAAATTAGGGGAGTTTCTAAAATTTTGCTTCAAAATATGGGGTATTTCTGCCTTTTTGCCTGAAAATAAGGGGAACTTCTGCTTGTTTGGCCCAAATAAAGGAAATTTCTGCATTTTTGCCCCAATATTTGGGAAATTTCTGCTATGTTGCTCCAAAATAAGGTGAATTTCTGCTTTTTTGCCCCAAAATAAGAAAAATTTTTGCTTTTTTCTCTGAAATAAGTGAAATTTCTGCAATTTTGCCCTAAAATAAGGGAAATTTTTGCAATTTTTCCCCATAATAAGGGAAATTTCTGAAATTTTGCACAAAAATAAGGGGAATTACTGTTTTTTGCCCCCAAATAAGGGAAATTTCTGAAATTTTGCCCTAAAATAAGGGGAATTTCTGCCTTTTGCCCCGTATTAAGGGAAATTTCTGCCATTTTGCCCCAAAATAAAAAAAATTACTGCATTTTTTACCCCAAAATTAGGTGAATTACTGCAATTTTGCTCCAAAATACGGAAATTTTCTGCCTTTTTCGCCGAAAATAAGGAGAATTTCTGCCGTTTTGCTGCGAAATAAGTGAAATTTCTGCAGTTTTACCCCTAATAAATGGAATTTCTCCCTTTTTGCCCAAAATTAGGGGAATTTCTGCAATTTTGCTCCAAAATATTAGGAATTTCTGCCTTTTTGCCCAAAAATACAGGGAATGTATACCTTTTTGCCATAAAAAAAGAAATTTCTTCATTTTTTCACCAAAATAAGGGGATTTTCCGACTTTTTGACTCAAAATAAGTGCAATTTCTGCCTTTTCCCCAAAAATAAACAGAATTTCTTACTTTTTGTCCCAAAATAAGGGGAATTTCTGACTTTTTGTCCTGACATAAGTGAAATTTCTAAAATTTTTCCCTAAATAAATGTAATGTCTGCTTTTTGCCCCAAAATAAGGGGAATTTCTGCCTTTTGCCCCAAAATAAGGGGAATTTCAGCCTTTTTACCTCAAAATAAGGGGAATTTCTGCTTTTTTGCCCCAAAATAAGAAAAATTTCTGCAATTTTGTACCAAAATAAAAGAAATTTCTGCTTTTTTGCCCCAAAATAAGAGAAATTTCTACCTTTTTTCCCTGAAATAAGTGAAATTTCTGCAATTTTGCCCCAAAACAAGGGAAATTTCTGCAATTTTGCCCCAAAATAAATGAAATTTCTGCAATTTTGCCCCAAAATAAGGGGGAATTTCTGACTTTTTCCTCCGAAAAAAGGAGATTTTCTGTATTTTTGCCGCAAACTTAGATCAGTTTCTAAAATTTTGCTTCAAAATACAAGGAATTTCTGCCTTTTTGCCAAAAAATAAGGGGAGCTTCTGTTTTTTGGCCCAAATGAAGGAAATTTCTGCAATTTTGCCCCAAAATAAGGGAAATTTTTGCAATTTTGCCCCAAAATAAAGGAAATTTCTGCAATATTGCCCCAAAATTAGAGGAAATTTCTGACTTTTTGCCCCCGAAAAATGGAGATTATCAGTCCTTCTGCCCAAAAATTATGGGAGTTTTTACAATTTTGCTTCAAAATTCGGGGAAGTTCTTTCTTTTTGCCCGAAAATAAGGGGAACTTCTGCTTTTTTGGCCCAAATAAAGAAAATTTCTGCATTTTTGCCCCAATATTAGAGGAATTTCTGCAATTTGGCTCCAAAATAAGGGGCATTTCTGCTTTTGCCCCAAAATAAGAAAAATTTTTCTTTTTTTTCTTTGAAATAAGTGAAATTTCTGCAATTTTGCCCTAAAATAAGGGAAATTTCTGCAATTATTCCCCATAATAAGGGAAATTTCTGCAATTTTGCCCCAAAATAAGGGGAATTTCTGTTTTTTGCCCACAAATAAGGGAAATTTCTGCAATTTTGCCCTAAAATAAGGGGAATTTCTGCCTTTTGCCCAGAATTATGGGATATTTCTGCCGTTTTGCCCCAAAATAAAGAAAATTACTCCATTTTTTACCCCAAAATTAGGTGAATTACTGCAATTTTGCTCCAAAATATGGAAATATTCTGTCTTTTTCGCTGAAAATAAGGGGAATTTCTGCCATTTTGCCGAGAAATAAGTAAAATTTCTGCAGTTTTACCCCAAATAAATGGAATTTCTGCCTTTTTGCCCAAAATTAGGGGAATTTCTGCAATTTTGCTCCAAAATACGGGGAATTTCTGCTTTTTTGCCCAATAATAAAGGGATTGTATAACTTTTTGCCATAAAAAAGGGAAATTTCTTCATTTTTTCCCCAAAATAAAGGAAATTTCTGACTTTTTGTCCTGAAATAAGTGAAATTTCTAAAATTTTTCCCTAAATAAAGGTAATGTCTGCTTTTTGCCCCAAAATAAGGGGAATTTCTGCCTTTTTTCCCCAAAATAAGGGGAATTTCAGCCTTTTTACGTCAAAATAAGGGGAATTTCTGCTTTTTTGCCCCAAAATAAGAAAAATTTCTGCAATTTTGTACCAAAATAAAAGAAATTTCTGCTTTTTTGCCCCAAAATAAGAGAAATTTCTACCTTTTTTCCCTGAAATAAGTGAAATTTCTGCAATTTTGCCCCAAAACAATGGAAATTTCTGCAATTTTGCCCCAAAATAAATGAAATTTCTGCCATTTTGCCCCAAAATAAGGGGGAATTTCTGACTTTTTCCTCCGAAAAAAGGAGATTTTCTGTATTTTTGCCGCAAACTTAGATCAGTTTCTAAAATTTTGCTTCAAAATACAAGGAATTTCTGCCTTTTTGCCAAAAAATAAGGGGAGCTTCTGTTTTTTGGCCCAAATGAAGGAAATTTCTGCAATTTTGCCCCAAAATAAGGGAAATTTTTGCAATTTTGCCCCAAAATAAAGGAAATTTCTGCAATATTGCCCCAAAATTAGAGGAAATTTCTGACTTTTTGCCCCCGAATTCAGTCCTTCTGCCCCAAAATTAAGGGAGTTTTTACAATTTTGCTTCAAAATACGGGGAAGTTCTTTCTTTTTGCCCGAAAATAAGGGGAACTTCTGCTTTTTTGGCCCAAATAAAGAAAATTTCTGCATTTTTGCCCCAATATTAGAGGAATTTCTGCAATTTGGCTCCAAAATAAGGGGCATTTCTGCTTTTGCCCCAAAATAAGAAAAATTTTTCTTTTTTTTCTTTGAAATAAGTGAAATTTCTGCAATTTTGCCCTAAAATAAGGGAAATTTCTGCAATTATTCCCCATAATAAGGGAAATTTCTGCAATTTTGCCCCAAAATAAGGGGAATTTCTGTTTTTTGCCCACAAATAAGGGAAATTTCTGCAATTTTGCCCTAAAATAAGGAGAATTTCTGCCTTTTGCCCAGAATTATGGGATATTTCTGCCGTTTTGCCCCAAAATAAAGAAAATTACTCCATTCTTTACCCCAAAATTAGGTGAATTACTGCAATTTTGCTCCAAAATATGGGGATATTCTGTCTTTTTCGCTGAAAATAAGGGGAATTTCTGCCATTTTGCCGAGAAATAAGTAAAATTTCTGCAGTTTTACCCCAAATAAATGGAATTTCTGCCTTTTTGCCAAAAATTAGAGGAATTTCTGCAATTTTGCTCCAAAATACAAGGAATTTCTGCTTTTTTGCCCAATAATAAAGGGATTGTATAACTTTTTGCCATAAAAAAGGGAAATTTCTTCATTTTTTTCCCCAAAATAAAGGAAATTTCTGACTCTTTGCCTTGAAATAAGTGAAATTTCTAAAATTTTTCCCCAAATAAGGGTAATGTCTGTTTTTGCCCCAAAATGAGGGGAATTTCTGCCTTTTTCCCCAAAATAAGGGGAATTTCAGTTTTTTTACCTCAAAATAAGGTGAATTTCTGCCTTTTTGCCTCAAAATAAGATAAATTTCTGCAATTTTTTACCAAAATAAAAGAAATTTCTGCAATTTTACCCTAAAATAAGGGGAATTTCTGTTTTTTGCCCACAAATAAGAGAAATTTCTGCAATTTTGCCCTAAAATAAGGGGAATTTCTGCCTTTTGCCCCGAATTAAGGGAAATTTCTGCCGTCTTGCCCCAAAATAAAGAAAACTACTGCATTTTTTACCCCAAATTTAGTTGAATTTCTGCAATTTTGCTCCAAAATACGGGGATTTTCTGCCTTTTTCACCGAAAATAAGGGGAATTTCTGCCATTTTGCCGCGAAATAAGTGAAATTTCTGCAGTTTTACCCTAAATAAATAGAATTTCTGCCTTTTTGCCTAAAATTAGGGGAATTTCTGCAATTTTGCTCTAAAATACGGGGAATGTCTGCCTTTTTGCCTAAAAATAAAAGGAATGTATACCTTTTTGCCATAAAAAAGGGAAATTTTTTCATTTTTCCCCAAAATAAGGGAATTTTCTGCCTTTGTGACACAAAATAAGTGCAATTTCTGCCTTTTCCCCAAAAATAAACGGAATTTCTGTCTTTTTGCCCCAAAATAAGGGGAATTTCTGACTTTTTGCCCTGAAATAAGTGAAATTTCTAAAATTTTTCCACAAATAAGGGAAATGTCTGCTTTTTCCCCCAAAATAAGGGGAATTTCTGCCTTTTTGCCCCAAAATAAGGGGAATTTCAGCCTTATTACCTCAAAATAAGGGGATTTTCTGTCTTTTGCCCGAAAATTATGATAATTTCTGAAATTTTGCTTCAAAATACAGGGAATTTCTGCCTTTTAGCCCCAAAATAAAGGGAATTTCTGCATTTTTTCCCAATATTAGGGGAATTTCTGCATTTTACCTCTAAATAAGCGGAATTTCTGCATTTTACCTCAAAATAAAAGGAATTTCTGCCTTTTGCCCCAAAATATGGGAAATTTCTGCCTTTTTGTTCCAAAATAAGAAAAATTTCTTCAATTTTTTACCATAATCAAACAAATTTCTGCTTTTTGCCCTGAAATAAATGAAATCTACAATTTTGCCCAAAAATAAGAAAAATTTGTGCCTTTTTGCCACAAAATATGGAAAATTTCTACCTTCTTGCCACAAAATAAGAAAAATTTCTGCAATTCTGTACCAAAATAAAAGAAATTTTTACAATTTTGCCACAAAATAAGGGAAATTTCTGCAATTTTGCCCTAAAATAAAGGAAATTTCTGCAATTTTTCATCATAATGAGGGAAATTTCTTCAATTTTGCCCCAAAATAAGGGGAATTTCTGAATTTTTGCCCCATAATAAGGTGAATTTCTGTATTTTTGCCCCAAAATAAAAGGAATTTCTGCCTTTTTGCCCCAAAATTAGGGGAGTTTCTAAAATTTTGCTTCAAAATACGGGGTATTTCTGCCCTTTTGCCTGAAAATAAGGGGAACTTCTGCTTTTTTGGCCCAAATAAAAGAAATTTCTGCATTTTTGCCCCAATATTTGGGAAATTTCTGCAATGTTGCTCCAAAATAAGGTGAATTTCTGCCTTTTTGCCCCAAAATAAGGCAAATTTCTGCCTTTTTGCCCCAAAATAAGAAAAATTTTTGCTTTTTTCTCTGAAATAAGTGAAATTTTTGCAATTTTGCCCTAAAATAAGGGAAATTTTTGCAATTTTTCCCCATAATAAGAAAATTTCTGCAATTTTGCCCCAAAATAAGGGGAATTTCTGTTTTTGCCTCCAAATAAGGGAAATTTCTGCAATTTTTCCTTAAAATAAGGGGAATTTCTGCCTTTTGCCCCGAATTAAGGGAAATTTCTGCCGTTTTGCCCTAAAATAAAAAAAATTACTGCATTTTTTACCCCAAAATTAGGTGAATTACTGCAATTTTGCTCCAAAATACGGGGATTTTCTGCCTTTTTCGCCGAAAATAAGGGGAATTTCTGCCGTTTTGCTGCAAAATAAGTGAAATTTCTGCTGTTTTACCCCTAATAAATGGAATTTCTGCCTTTTTGCCCAAAATTAGGGGAATTTCTGCAATTTTGCTCCGAAATACGGGGAATTTCTGCCTTTTTGCCCAAAAATAAAGGGAATGTATACTTTTTTGCCATAAAAAAAGAAATTTCTTCATTTTTTCCCCAAAATAAGGGGATTTTCTGCCTTTTTGACTCAAAATAAGTGCAATTTCTGCCTTTTCACCAAAAATAAACAGAATTTCTGACTTTTTGTCCCAAAATAAGGGGAATTTCTGACTTTTGTCCTGAAATAAGTGAAATTTCTAAAATTTTTCCCTAAATAAATTAAATGTCTGCTTTTTGCCCCAAAATAAGGGGAATTTCTGCCTTTTTACCTCAAAATAAGGGGAATTTCTGCTTTTTTGCCCCAAAATAAGAAAAATTTCTGCAATTTTGTACCAAAATAAAAGAAATTTCTGCTTTTTTACCCCAAAATAAGAAAAATTTCTACATTTTTTCCCTGAAATAAGTGAAATTTCTGCAATTTCGCCCCAAAACAAGGGAAATTTCTGCAATTTTGCCCCAAAATAAATGAAATTTCTGCAATTTTGCCCCAAAATAAGGGGGAATTTCTGACTTTTTCCTCCGAAAAAAGGAGATTTTCTGTATTTTTGCCGCAAACTTAGATCAGTTTCTAAAATTTTGCTTCAAAATACAAGGAATTTCTGCTTTTTTGCCAGAAAATAAGGGGAGCTTCTGTTTTTTGGCCCAAATGAAGGAAATTTCTGCAATTTTGCCCCAAAATAAGGGAAATTTCTGCAATTTTGCCCCAAAATAAAGGAAATTTCTGCAATATTGCCCCAAAATAAGAGGAAATTTCTGACTTTTTGCCCCCGAAAAAAGGAGATTTTCTGTCCTTCTGCCCCAAAATTAAGGAAGTTTCTACATTTTGCTTCAAAATACGGGGAAGTTCTTCCTTTTTGCCCGAAAATAAGGGGAACTTCTGCTTTTTTGGGCCAAATAAAGGAAATTTCTGCATTTTTGTCCCAATATTAGGGGAATTTCTGAAATTTGGCTCCAAAATAAGGGGCATTTCTGCTTTTGCCCCAAAATAAGAAAAATTTTTCCTTTTTTTCTCTGAAATAAGTGAAATTTCTGCAATTTTGCCCTAAAATAAGGGAAATTTCTGCAATTATTCCTTATAATAAGGGAAATTTCTGCAATTTTGCCCCAAAATAAGGGGAATTTCTGTTTTTTGCCCACAAATAAGGGAAATTTCTGCAATTTTGCCCTAAAATAAGGGGAATTTCTGCCTTTTGCCCAGAATTATGGGATATTTCTGCCGTTTTGCCCCAAAATAAAGAAAATTACTGCAGTTTTTACCCCAAAATTAGGTGAATTACTGAAATTTTGCTCCAAAATATGGGGATATTCTGCCTTTTTCGCTGAAAATAAGGGGAATTTCTGCCATTTTGCTGAGAAATAAGTAAAATTTCTGCAGTTTTACCCCAAATAAATGGAATTTCTGCCTTTTTGCCCAAAATTAGGGGAATTTCTGCAATTTTGCTCCAAAATACGGGGAATTTCTGCTTTTTTGCCCAATAATAAAGGGAATGTATAACTTTTTGCCATAAAAAAGGGAAATTTCTTCATTTTTTTCCCCAAAATAAAGGAAATTTCTGACTCTTTGCCTTGAAATAAGTGAAATTTCTAAAATTTTTCCCCAAATAAGGGAAATGTCTGCTTTTTGCCCAAAATGAGGGGAATTTCTGCCTTTTTTCCCCAAAATAAGGGGAATTTCAGCCTTTTTACCTCAAAATAAGGTGAATTTCTGCCTTATTTCCTCAAAATAAGATAAATTTCTGCAATTTTTTACCAAAATAAAAGAAATTTCTGCAATTTTACCCCAAAATAAGGGGAATTTCTGTTTTTTGCCCACAAATAAGAGAAATTTCTGCAATTTTGCCCTAAAATAAGGGGAATTTCTGCCTTTTGCCCTGAATTAAGGAAAATTTCTGCCGTCTTGCCCCAAAATAAAGAAAACTACTGCATTTTTTACCCCAAATTAAGTTGAATTACTGCAATTTTGCTCCAAAATACGGGGATTTTCTGCCTTTTTCGCCGAAAATAAGGGGAATTTCTGCCATTTTGCCGCGAAATAAGTGAAATTTCTGCAGTTTTACCCTAAATAAATAGAATTTCTGCCTTTTTGCCTAAAATTAGGGGAATTTCTGCAATTTTGCTCTAAAATACGGGGAATGTCTGCCTTTTTGCCTAAAAATAAAAGGAATGTATACCTTTTTGCCATAAAAAAGGAAAATTTTTTCATTTTTCCCCAAAATAAGGGAATTTTCTGCCTCTGTGACACAAAATAAGTGCAATTTCTGCCTTTTCCCCAAAAATAAACGGAATTTCTGTCTTTTTGCCCCAAAATAAGGGGAATTTCTGAATTTTTGCCCTTAAATAAGTGAAATTTCTAAAATTTTTCCACAAATAAGGGAAATGTCTGCTTTTTCCCCCAAAATAAGGGGAATTTCTGCCTTTTTGCCCCAAAATAAGGGGAATTTCAGCCTTATTACCTCAAAATAATGGGATTTTCTGTCTTTTGCCCGAAAATTATGAGAATTTCTGAAATTTTGCTTCAAAATACAGGGAATTTCTGCCTTTTAGCCCCAAAATAAAGGGAATTTCTGCATTTTTCCCAATATTAGGGGAATTTCTGCATTTTACCTCTAAATAAGCGGAATTTCTGCATTTTACCTCAAAATAAAAGGAATTTCTGCCTTTTGCCCCAAAATATGGGAAATTTCTGCCTTTTTGTTCCAAAATAAGAAAAATTTCTTCAATTTTTTACCATAATCAAACAAATTTCTGCTTTTTGCCCTGAAATAAATGAAATCTGCAATTTTGCCCAAAAATAAGAAAAATTTGTGCCTTTTTGCCACAAAATATGGAAAATTTCTACCTTCTTGCCACAAAATAAGAAAAATTTCTGCAATTCTGTACCAAAATAAAAGAAATTTTTACAATTTTGCCACAAAATAAGGGAAATTTCTGCAATTTTGCCCTAAAATAAAGGAAATTTCTGCAATTTTTCATCATAATGAGGGAAATTTCTTCAATTTTGCCCCAAAATAAGGGGAATTTCTGAATTTTTGCCCCATAATAAGGTGAATTTCTGTATTTTTGCCAAAAATAAAAGGAATTTCTGCCTTTTTGCCCCAAAGTTAGGGGAGTTTCTAAAATTTTGCTTCAAAATACGGGGTATTTCTGCCCTTTTGCCTGAAAATAAGGGGAACTTCTGCTTTTTTGGCCCAAATAAAGGAAATTTCTGCATTTTTGCCCCAATATTTGGGAAATTTCTGCAATGTTGCTCAAAAATAAGGTGAATTTCTGCCTTTTTGCCCCAAAATAAGGCAAATTTCTGCCTTTTTGCCCCAAAATAAGAAAAATTTTTGCTTTTTTCTCTGAAATAAGAGAAATTTTTGCAATTTTGCCCTAAAATAAGGGAAATTTTTGCAATTTTTCCCCATAATAAAAAAATTTCTGCAATTTTGCCCCAAAATAAGGGGAATTTCTGTTTTTGCCTCCAAATAAGGGAAATTTCTGCAATTTTTCCCTAAAATAAGGGGAATTTCTGCCTTTTGCCCCGAATTAAGGGAAATTTCTGCCGTTTTGCCCTAAAATAAAAAAATTACTGCATTTTTTACCCCAAAATTAGGTGAATTACTGCAATTTTGCTCCAAAATACGGGGATTTTCTGCCTTTTTCACCGAAAATAAGGGGAATTTCTGCCGTTTTGCCGCGAAATAAGTGAAATTTCTGCTGTTTTAACCCTAATAAATGGAATTTCTGCCTTTTTGCCCAAAATTAGGGGAATTTCTGCAATTTTGCTCCAAAATACGGGGAATTTCTGCCTTTTTGCCCAAAAATAAAGGGAATGTATACTTTTTTGCCATAAAAAAAGAAATTTCTTCATTTTTTCCCCAAAATAAGGGGATTTTCTGCCTTTTTGACTCAAAATAAGTGCAATTTCTGCCTTTTCACCAAAAATAAACAGAATTTCTGACTTTTTGTCCCAAAATAAGGGGAATTTCTGACTTTTTGTCCTGAAATAAGTGAAATTTCTAAAATTTTTCCCTAAATAAAGTAAATGTCTGCTTTTTTCCCCAAAATAAGGGGAATTTCTGCCTTTTTACCTCAAAATAAGGGGAATTTCTGCTTTTGTGCCCCAAAATAAGAAAAATTTCTGCAATTTTGTACCAAAATAAAAGAAATTTCTGCTTTTTTACCCCAAAATAAGAAAAATTTCTACATTTTTTCCCTGAAATAAGTGAAATTTCTGCAATTTTGCCCCAAAACAAGGGAAATTTTTGCAATTTTGCCCCAAAATAAATGAAATTTCTGCAATTTTGCCCCAAAATAAGGGGGAATTTCTGACTTTTTCCTCCGAAAAAAGGAGATTTTCTGTATTTTTGCCGCAAACTTAGATCAGTTTCTAAAATTTTGCTTCAAAATACAAGGAATTTCTGCCTTTTTGCCAGAAAATAAGGGGAGCTTCTGTTTTTTGGCCCAAATGAAGGAAATTTCTGCAATTTTGCCCCAAAATAAGGGAAATTTCTGCAATTTTGCCCCAAAATAAAAGAAATTTCTGCAATATTGCCCCAAAATAAGAGGAAATTTCTGACTTTTTGCCCCCGAAAAAAGGAGATTTTCTGTCCTTCTGCCCCAAAATTAAGGAAGTTTCTACATTTTGCTTCAAAATACGGGGAAGTTCTTCCTTTTTGCCCGAAAATAAGGGGAACTTCTGCTTTTTTGGGCCAAATAAAGGAAATTTCTGCAGTTTTGTCCCAATATTAGGGGAATTTCTGAAATTTGGCTCCAAAATAAGGGGCATTTCTGCTTTTGCCCCAAAATAAGAAAAATTTTTCCTTTTTTTCTCTGAAATAAGTGAAATTTCTGCAATTTTGCCCTAAAATAAGGGAAATTTCTGCAATTATTCCCCATAATAAGGGAAATTTCTGCAATTTTGCCCCAAAATAAGGGGGATTTCTGTTTTTTGCCCACAAATAAGGGAAATTTCTGCAATTTTGCCCTAAAATAAGGGGAATTTCTGCCTTTTGCCCAGAATTATGGGATATTTCTGCCGTTTTGCCCCAAAATAAAGAAAATTACTGCATTTTTTACCCCAAAATTAGGTGAATTACTGCAATTTTGTTCCAAAATATGGGGATATTCTGCCTTTTTCGCTGAAAATAAGGAGAATTTCTGCCATTTTGCCGAGAAATAAGTAAAATTTCTGCAGTTTTACCCCAAATAAATGGAATTTCTGCCTTTTTGCCCAAAATTAGGGGAATTTCTGCAATTTTGCTCCAAATTACGGGGAATTTCTGCTTTTTGCCCAATAATAAAGGGAATGTATAACTTTTTGCCATAAAAAAGGGAAATTTCTTCATTTTTTTCCCCAAAATAAAGGAAATTTCTGACTCTTTGCCTTGAAATAAGTGAAATTTCTAAAATTTTTCCCCAAATAAGGGAAATGTCTGCTTTTTGCTCCAAAATGAGGGGAATTTCTGCCTTTTTTCCCCAAAATAAGGGGAATTTCAGCCTTTTTACCTCAAAATAAGGTGAATTTCTGCCTTATTGCCCCAAAATAAGATAAATTTCTGCAATTTTTTACCAAAATAAAAGAAATTTCTGCAATTTTACCCAAAATAAGGGGAATTTCTGTTTTTTGCCCACAAATAAGAGAAATTTCTGCAATTTTGCCCTAAAATAAGGGGAATTTCTGCCTTTTGCCCCGAATTAAGGGAAATTTCTGCCGTCTTGCCCCAAAGTAAAGAAAACTACTGCATTTTTTTACCCCAAAATTAGTTGAATTACTGCAATTTTGTTCCAAAACACGGGGATTTTCTGCCTTTTTCGCCGAAAATAAGGGGAATTTCTGCCATTTTGCCACGAAATAAGTGAAATTTTTGCAGTTTTACTCTAAATAAATAGAATTTCTGCCTTTTTGCCTAAAATTAAAGGAATTTCTGCAATTTTGCTCCAAAATACGGGGAATGTCTGCCTTTTTGCCTAAAAATAAAAGGAATGTATACCTTTTTGCCATAAAAAAGGGAAATTTTTTCATTTTTCCCCAAAATAAGGAAATTTTCTGCCTTTGTGACACAAAATAAGTGCAATTTCTGCATTTTCCCCAAAAATAAACGGAATTTCTGTCCTTTTGCCCCAAAATAAGGGGAATTTCTGACTTTTTGCCCTGAAATAAGTGAAATTTCTAAAATTTTTCCACAAATAAGGGAAATGTCTGCTTTTTCCCCCAAAATAAAGGGAATTTCTGCATTTTTGCCCCAAAATAAGGGGAATTTCAGCCTTATTACCTCAAAATAAGGGGATTTTCTGTCTTTTGCCCGAAAATTATGAGAATTTCTAAAATTTTGCTTCAAAATACAGGGAATTTCTGCCTTTTAGCCCCAAAATAAAGGGAATTTCTGCATTTTTACCCAATATTAGGGGAATTTCTGCATTTTACCTTTAAATAAGCGGAATTTCTGCATTTTACCTCAAAATAAAAGGAATTTCTGCCTTTTGCCCCAAAATATGGGAAATTTCTGCCTTTTTGTTCCAAAATAAGAAAAATTTCTTCAATTTTTTACCATAATCAAACAAATTTCTGCTTTTTGCCCTGAAATAAATGAAATTTCTGCAATTTTGCCCAAAAATAAGAAAAATTTGTGCCTTTTTGCCACAAAATATGGAAAATTTCTACCTTCTTGCCACAAAATAAGAAAAATTTCTGCAATTCTGTACCAAAATAAAAGAAATTTTTACAATTTTGCCACAAAATAAGGAAAATTTCTGCAATTTTGCCCTAAAATAAAGGAAATTTCTGCAATTTTTCATCATAATGAGGGAAATTTCTTCAATTTTGCCCCAAAATAAGGGGAATTTCTGAATTTTTGCCCCAAAATAAAAGGAATTTCTGCCTTTTTGCCCCAAAATTAGGGAATTTTCTAAAATTTTGCTTCAAAATACGGGGTATTTCTGCCTTTTTGCCAGAAAATAAGGGGAACTTTTGTTTTTTGGCCCAAATAAAGGAAATTTCTGCATTTTTGCCCCAATATTTGGGAAATTTCTGCAATGTTGCTTCAAAATAAGGTGAATTTCTGCCTTTTTGCCCCAAAATAAGGAAAATTTCTGCCTTTTTGCCCCAAAATAAGGGAAATTTTTGAAATTTTTCCCCATAATAAAGGAAATTTCTGCAATTTTGCCCCAAAATAAGGGGAATTTCTGTTTTTTGCCCCCAAATAAGGGAAATTTCTGCAATTTTTCCCTAAAATAAGGGGAATTTCTGCCTTTTGCCCCGAATTAAGGGAAATTTCTGCAATTTTTCCCTAAAATAAGGGGAATTTCTGCCTTTTGCCCCGAATTAAGGGAAATTTCTTCCGTTTTGCCCTAAAATAAAAAAATTACTGCATTTTTTACCTCAAAATTAGGTGAATTACTGCAATTTTGCTCCAAAATACGGGGATTTTCTGCCTTTTTCGCCGAAAATAAGGGGAATTTCTGCCGTTTTGCCGCGAAATAAGTGAAATTTCTGCAATTTTACCCCTAATAAATGGAATTTCTGCCTTTTTGCCCAAAATTAGGGGAATTTCTGCAATTTTGCTCCAAAATACGGGGAATTTCTGCCTTTTTGCCCAAAAATAAAGGGAATGTATACCTTTTTGCCATAAAAAAAGAAATTTCTTCATTTTTTCCCCAAAATAAGGGGATTTTCTGCTTTTGACTCAAAATAAGTGCAATTTCTGCCTTTTCCCCAAAAATAAACAGAATTTCTGACTTTTTGTCCAAAAATAAGGGGAATTTTTGACTTTTTGTTCTGAAATAAGTGAAATTTCTAAAATTTTTCCCGAAATAAGGGAAATGTCTCCTTTTTGCCCCAAAATATGGGGAATTTCTGCCTTTTTGCCCCAAAATAAGGGGAATTTCAGCCTTTTGCCCCAAAATAAGGGGAATTTCAGCCTTTTTACCTTAAAATAAGGGGAATTTCTGCCTTTTTGCCCAAAAATAAGGGGAATTTCTCCAATTTTGTACCAAAATAAAAGAAATTTATGCTTTTTTGCCCCAAAATAAGGGAAATTTTTACCTTTTTTCCCTGAAATAAGTGAAATTTCTGCAATTACGCCCCAGAAAAAGGGAAATTTCTGCAATTTTGCCCCAAAAGAAATGAAATTTTTGCAATTTTGCCCCAAAATAAGGAGGAATTTCTGACTTTTTCCTCCGAAAAAAGGAGATTTTCTGTATTTTTGCCGCAAACTTAGATCAGTTTCTAAAATTTTGCTTCAAAATACAAGGAATTTCTGCCTTTTTGCCAGAAAATAAGGGGAACTTCTGTTTTTTGGCCCAAATAAAGGAAATTTCTGCATTTTTGCCCTAATATTAGAAGAATTTCTGCAATTTTGCTCCAAAATAAGGTGAATTTCTGCCTTTTTGCCCCAAAATAAGGCAAATTTCTGCATTTTTGCCCCAAAATAAGAAAAATTTTTGATTTTTTTCTCTGAAATAAGTGAAATTTCTGCAATTTTGCCCTAAAATATGGAAAATTTCTGCAATTTTTCTCCATAATAAGGGATGTTTCTGCAATTTTTCCCTAAAATAAGGGGAATTTCTGCATTTTGCCCCGAATTAAGGGAAATTTCTGCCGTTTTGCCCCAAAATAAAGAAAACTACTGCATTTTTTACCCCGAAATTAGGTGAATTACTGCAATTTTGCTCCAAAATACGGGGATTTTCTGCCTTTTTCGCCAAAAATAAGGGGAATTTCTGCCATTTTGCCGCGAAATAAGTGAAATTTCTGCAGTTTTACCCCAAATAAATGGAATTTCTGCCTTTTATCCCAAAATTAGGGGAATTTCTGCAATTTTGCTCCAAAATACGGGGATTGTCTGCCTTTTTGCCGAAAATGAAAGGAATGTATACCTTTTTGCCATAAAAAAGGGAAATTTCTTCATTTTTTCTCCAAAATAAGGGAATTTTCTTCCTTTCTGAATCAAAATAAGTGCAATTTCTGCCTTTTCCCCAAAAATAAACGGAATTTCTCACTTTTTGCCCCAAAATAAAAGGAATATCTGACTTTATGCCCTGAAATAAGTGAAATTTCTAAATTTTTTTCCACAAATAAGGGAAATGTCTGCTTTTTTCCTCAAAATAAGGGGGAATTTCTGCCTTTTTTCCCCAAAATAAGGGGAATTTCAGCCTTATTACCTCAAAATAAGGGGATTTTCTGCCTTTTTGCCGAAAATTATGAGAATTTCTGAAATTTTGCTTCAAAATACGGGGAATTTGTGCCTTTTAGCCCCAAAATAAAGGGAATTTCTACATTTTTTCACCAATATTAGGGGAATTTCACTATTTTACCTCTAAATAAGCGGAATTTCTGCATTTTACCTCAAAATAAGAGGAATTTCTGCCTTTTGCCCCAAAATATGGGGAATTTCTGCCTTTTTGTTCCAAAATAAGGAAAATTTCTTCAATTTTTTATCATAATAAAAGAAATTTCTGCTTTTTGCCCTGAAATAAATGAAATTTCTGCAATTTTGCCCAAAAATAAGAAAAATTTGTGCCTTCTTGCCCCAAAATATGGAAAATTTCTACCTTCTTGCCAGAAAATAAGAAAAATTTCTGCAATTCTGTACCAAAATAAAAGAAATTTTTACAATTTTGCCAAAAAATAAGGGAAATTTCTGCAATTTTTCTCCAAAATAAGGGAAATTTCTTCAATTTTGCACCAAAATAAGGGGAATTTCTGAATTTTTGCCCTATAATAAGGTGAATTTCTGAATTTTTGCCCCAAAATAAAAGGAATTTCTGCCTTTTTGCCCCAAATTTAGGGGAGTTTATAAAATTTTGCTTCAAAATACGGGGAATTTCTGTTTTTTTGCTTGAAAATAAGGGGAACTTCTGCTTTTTGGGCCCAAATAAAGGAAATTTCTGCATTTTTGCCCCAATATTAGGGGAATTTTTGCAATTATGCTCCAAAATAAGGTTAATTTCTGCCTTTTGCCCCTAATTAAGGGAAATTTCTGCCGTTTTGCCTCCAAATAAAGAAAATTACTGCATTTTTAACCCCAAAATTAGGTGAATTACTGCAATTTTGCTCCAAAATACGGGGATTTTCGGCCTTTTTCGCCGAAAATAAAGGGAATTTCTGCCATTTTGCCGCGAAATAAGTGAAATTTCTGCAGTTTTAACCCAAATAAATGGAATTTGTGCTTTCTTGCCCAAAATTAGAGGAATTTCTGCAAATTTGCTCCAAAATACGGGGAATTTTGCCTTTTTGCCAAAAAATAAAAGGAATGTATACCTTTTTGCCATAAAAAAGGGAAATTTCTTAATTTTTTACCCAAAATAAGAGGATTTTCCGCCTTTTTGACTCAAAATAAGTGCAATTTTAACTTTTTCCGCAAAAATAAACGGAATTTCTGTCTTTTTGCCACAAAATAAGGGGAATTTCTGACTTTTTGCCTTGAAATAAGTTAAATTTCTAAAATTTTTCTCCAAAATAAGGGAAATGTCTGCTTTTTGCCCCAAAATAAAGGGAATTTCTGCCTTTTTGCCCCAAAATAGGAAGAATTTCAAACTCTTTACCTAAAAATAAAAGAAATTCTGCTTTTTTGCCACAAAATAAGAGAAATTTCTGCCTTTTTTCACTGAAATAAGTGAAATTTCTGCAATTTTGCCCAAAAATAAGGGAAATTTCTGCAATTTTGCCCCAAAATAAAGGAAATTTCTGAATTTTTGCCCCCGAAAAAAAAAGATTTCCTGTCTTTTTGCCCCAAAATAAGGAGAATTTCTGCCTTTTTCTCCGAAAATTATGAGAATTTCTGCAATTTTGCTTCAAAATATGGGGAATTTCTGCCTTTTAGCCCCAAAATGAAGGGAATTTTTGCATTTTTCCCCAATAGTAGGGGAATTTTTGCATTTTACCTCGAAATAAGCGGAATTTCTGCATTTTACCTCAAAATAAGTGGAATTTCTGCCTTTTGCCCCAAAATATGGGGAATTTCTGCCTTTTTGTTCCAAAATAAGGAAAATTTCTTCAATTTTGTACCATAATAAAAGGAATTTCTGCTTTTTGCCCTGAAATAAATGAAATTTCTGCAATTTTGCCCGAAAATAAAAAAAATTGTGCCTTTTTGCCCCAAAATATGGAAAAGTTCTGCATTCTTGCCACAAAATAAGAAAAATTTCTGCAATTCTGTACCAAAATAAAAGTAATTTCCACAATTTTGCCCCAATATAAGTGAAATTTCTGCAATTTTGCTCTAAAATAAGGGAAATTTCCTCAATTTTGCTCCATAATAAGGGGAATTTCTGACTTTTTGCCCCATAATAAGGTGAATTTCTGTATTTTTTGCCCCAAAATAAATAGAATTTCTGCCTTTATGCTTCAAAATTAGGGGAGTTTCTAAAATTTTGCTTCAAAGTACGGGGTATTTCTGCCTTTTTGCCTGAAAATAAGAGGAACTTCTGCTTTTTTGGCCCAAATAAAGGAAATTTCTGCATTTTTTCCCCAATATTTGGGAAATTTCTGCAGTGTTGCTCCAAAATAATGTGAATTTCTGCCTTTTTGCCCCAAAATAAGGCAAATTTCTGCCTTTTTGCCCCAAAATAAGAAAAATTTTTGCTTTTTTCTCTGAAATTAGTGAAATTTCTGCAATTTTGCCCTAAAATAAGGGAAATTTTTGCAATTTTTCCCCATAATACTGGAAATTTCTGCAATTTTGCCCAAAAATAAGGGGAATTTCTGTTTTTTGCCCCCAAATAAGGGAAATTTCTGAAATTTTGCCCTAAAATAAGGGGAATTTCTGCCTTTTGCCCCGTATTAAGGGAAATTTCTGCCGTTTTGCCCCAAAATAAAAAAATTACTGCATTTTTTACCCCAAAATTAGGTGAATTACTGCAATTTTGCTCCAAAATACGGAAATTTTCTGCCTTTTTCGCTGAAAATAAGGGGAATTTCTGCCGTTTTGCCGCGAAATAAGTGAAATTTCTGCAGTTTTACCCTAATAAATGGAATTTCTGCCTTTTTGCCCAAAATTAGGGAAATTTCTGCAATTTTGCTCCAAAATATTAGGAATTTCTGCCTTTTTGCCCAAAAATACAGGGAATGTATACCTTTTTGCCATAAAAAAAGAAATTTCTTCATTTTTTCACCAAAATAAGTGCAATTTCTGCCTTTTCCCCAAAAATAAACAGAATTTCTGACTTTTTGTCCCAAAATAAAAGGAATTTCTGACTTTTTGTCCTGAAATAAGTGAAATTTCTAAAATTTTTCCCTAAATAAAGGAAATGTCTGCTTTTTGCCCCAAAATAAAGGGAATTTCTGCCTTTTTGCCCCAAAATAAGGGGAATTTCAGCCTTTTTACCTCAAAATAAGGGGAATTTCTGCTTTTTTGCCCCAAAATAAGAAAAAATTTTGCAATTTTGTACCAAAATAAAAGAAATTTCTGCTTTTTTGCCCCAAAATAAGAGAAATTTCTACCTTTTTTTCCTGAAATAAGTGAAATTTCTGCAATTTCGCCCCAAAACAAGGGAAATTTCTGCAATTTTGCCCCAAAATAAATGAAATTTCTGCAATTTTGCCCCAAAATAAGGGGGAATTTCTGACTTTTTCCTCCGAAAAAATTAGATTTTCTGTATTTTTGCCGCAAACTTAGATCAGTTTCTAAAATTTTGCTTCAAAAATCAAGGAGTTTCTGCCTTTTTGCCAGAAAATAAGGGGAGCTTCTGTTTTTTGGCCCAAATAAAGGAAATTTCTGCATTTTTACCCCAATATTAGGGGAATTTCTGCAATTTGGCTCCAAAATAAGGTGAATTTCTGCATTTTTGCCCCAAAATAAGGGGAATTTCTGCCTTTCAGCCCCAAAATAGGAAGAATTTCAACATCTTTACCTAAAAATAAAAGAAATTTCTGCATTTTGCCCCAAAATAAAAGAAATTTCTGCCTTTTTTCCCTGAAATAAGTGAAATTTCTGCAATTTTGCCCCAAAATAAGGGAAATTTCTGTAATTTTGCCCCAAAATAAAGGAAATTTCTGACTTTTGCCCCCGAAAAAAAAAGATTTTCTGTCTTTTTGCCCCAAAATATGGAGAATTTCTGGGTTTTGTCCGAAAATTATGAGAATTTCTGCAATTTTGCTTCAAAATATGGGGAATTTCTGCCTTTTAGCCCCAAAATGAATGGAATTTCTGCATTTTTCCCCAATAGTAGGGGAATTTTTGCATTTTACCTCTAAATAAGCAGAATTTCTGCATTTTACCTCAAAATAAGAGGAATTTCTGCCTTTTGCCCCAAAATATGGGGAATTTCTGCCTTTTTGTTCCAAAATAAGGAAAATTTCTTCAATTTTGTACCATAATAAAAGGAATTTCTGCTTTTAGCCCTGAAATAAATGAAATTTCTGCAATTTTGCCCGAAAATAAAAAAAATTTGTGCCTTTTTGCCCCAAAATATGAAAAATTTCTGCCTTCTTGCCACAAAATAAGAATAATTTCTGCAATTCTGTACCAAAATAAAAGTAATTTCCACAATTTTGCCACAATATAAGAGAAATTTCTGCAATTTTGCTCTAAAATAAGTGAAATTTCTTCACTTTTGCTCCATAATAAGGGGATTTTCTGACTTTTTGCCCCATGATAAGGTGAATTTCTGTATTTTTGCATCAAAATAAATAGAATTTCTGCCTTTTTGCCCCAAAATTAGGGGAGTTTCTAAAATTTTGCTTCAAAATACGGGGTATTTCTGCTTTTTGGCCTAAAAACAAGTGGAACTTCTGCTTTTTTGGCCCAAATAAAGAAAATTTCTGCATTTTTGCCCCAATATTTGGGATATTTCTGCAATGTTGCTCGAAAATAAGGTGAATTTCTGCCTTTTTGCCCCAAAATAAGGCAAATTTCTGCCTTTTTGTCCCAAAATAAGAAAAATTTTTGCTTTTTTCTCTGAAATAAGTGAAATTTCTGCAATTTTGCCCTAAAATAAAGGAAATTTCTGCAATTTTTCCCCATAATAAGGGAAATTTCTGCAATTTTGCCCCAAAATAAGGGGAATTTCTGTTTTTTGCCCCCAAATATGGAAAATTTCTGAAATTTTCCCCTAAAATAAGGGGAATTTCTGCCTTTTGCCACGAATTAAGGGAAATTTCTGCCGTTTTGCCCCAAAATAAAAAAATTACTGCATTTTCCCCCAAAATTAGGTGAATAACTGCAATTTTGCTCCAAAATACGGGGATTTTCTGCCTTTTTCGTCGAAAATAAGTGGAATTTCTGCCATTTTGCCGCGAAATAAGTGAAATTTCTGCAGTTTTACCCCAAATAAATGGAATTTCTGTTTTTTTGCCCAAAATTAGGGGAATTTCTGAAATTTTCCTCCAAAATACGGGAAATTTCTGCCTTTTTGCCCAAAAATAAAGGGAATGTATACCTTGTTGCCATAAAAAAAGGAAATTTCTTCATTTTTTTCCCCAAAATAAGGGGATATTCTGCCTTTTTGACTCAAAATAATTGCAATTTCTGCCTTTTCTCCAAAAATAAACGGAATTTTTGTCTTTTTGCCCCAAAATAAGGGGAATTTCTGACGTTTTGCCCTGAAATAAGTGAAATTTTTAAAATTTTCCCCAAATAAGGGAAATGTCTTCTTTTTGCCCCAAAATGAGGGGAATTTCTGCTTTTTTACCTAAAAATAAGGGGAATTTCTGCCCTTTTGCCCCAAAATAAGAAAAATTTCTGCAATTTTGTACCAAAATAAAAAAAAAAATTCTGCTTTTTTGCCCCAAAATAAGAGAAATTTCTGCCCTTTTTCCCTGAAATAAGTAAAATTTCTGCAATTTTGCCCCAAAATAAGGGAAATGTCTGCAAGTTTGCCCCAAAATAAATGAAATTTCTGCAATTTTGCCCCAAAATAAAGGGATTTTCTGACTTTTTGCCCACAAATAAAGGAGATTTTCTGTCTTTTTTCCCCAAAATTAGGGGAGTTTCTAAAATTTTGCTTCAAAATACTGGGAATATCTGCTTTTTTGTCTGAAAATAAAGGGAACTTCCGCTTTTTTGGCCCAAATAAAGGAAATTTCTGCATTTTTGCCCCAATATTAGGGGAATTTCTGCAATTTTGCTCCAAAATAAGGTGATTTTCTGCCTTTTTGCCCCAAAATAAGGCGAATTTCTGCTTTTTTGCCCCAAAATAAGAAAAATTTTTGATTTGTTTCCCTAAATAAGTGAAATTTCTGCAATTTTGCCCTAAATATGGAAAATTTCTGCAATTTTTCCCCATAATAAGGGAATTTTCTGCAATTTTGCCCCAAAATAAGAGGAATTTCTGTTTTTTGCCTCAAATAAGAGAAATTTCTGCAATTTTACCCTAAAATAAGGAAAATTTCTGCCTTTTGCCCCAAATTAAGAAAAATTTCTGCCGTTTTGCCCCAAAATAATGAAAATTACTGCATTTTTTTACCCCAAAATTAGGTGAATTCCTGCAATTTTGCTCCAAAATATGGGGATTTTCTGCCTTTTTTTGCCAAATATAAGGGGAATTTCTGCCATTTTGCCGCGAAATAAGTGAAATTTCTGCAGTTTTACTCCAAATAAATGGATTTTCTGCCTTTTTGCCCAAAATTAGGGGAATTTCTGCAATTTTGCTCCAAAATACGGGGAATTTCTGACATTTTGCCCGAAAAAAAAGGGAATGTATACACTTTTGCCATAAAAAAGGGAAATTTCTTCATTTTTTTCCCAAAATAAGGGGATTTTCCGCCTTTTTGTCTCAAAATATGTTCAATTTCTGCTTTTTCCCCAAAAATAAACAATATTTCTGTCTGTTTGCCCCAAAATAAGTGGAATTTTTGACTTTTTGCCCGAAAATTATGAGAATTTCTGCAATTTTGCTTGAAAATACGGGGAATTTCTGCCTTTTAGCCCCAAAATAAAGGGAATATCTGCATTTTTTCCCAATATCTGGGGAATTTCTGCATTTTACCTCAAAATAAGAAGAATTTCTGCCTTTTGCCCCAAAATATGAGGAATTTCTGCCTTTTTGTACCAAAATAAGGAAAATTTCTTCATTTTGTACCATAATAAAAGGAATTTCTACTTTTTGCCCTGAAATAAATGAAATTTCTGCAATTTTGCCCGAAAATAAGAAAAATTTGTGCCATATTGCCCCAAAATATGGAAAATTACTGCCTTCTTGGCACAAAACATAAAAATTTCTGCAATTCTGTACCAAAATAGAAGAAATTTCTACAATTTTGCCCCAAAATAAGGGAAATTTCTGCAATTTTGCTCCAAAATAAGGGAAATTTCTTCAATTTTGCCCCAAAATAAGGGGAATTTCTGACTTTTTGCCCCATAATAAGGCAAATTTCTGTATTTTTGCCCCAAAAGAAAGAGAATTTCTGCCTTTTTGCCTCAAAATTAGGGGAGTTTCTGAAATTTTGCTTCAGATTACAGGGAATTTTTGCCTATTTGCCCGAAAAAAAAAGGAACTTTTGCCTTTTTGGCACAAATAAAGGAAATTTCTGCATTTTTGCCCCAATATTAGGGGAATTTCTGCAATATTGCTCCAAAATAAGGGGAATTTCTGCCTTTTTGTCTGAAATTAAGGGAATTTTCTGACTTTTTGCCCCCCAAAAAAAGAAATTTCTGCAATTTTTTCTCAAAATAAAAGGAATTTCGTCCTTTTTGCCTCAAAATAAAGAAAATTTCTGACATTTTTCCATAAAATATGTGAAATTTTTGCAATTTTACCCCAAAATAAGGTGAATTTCTGCCTTTTTGCCACAATATAGGGGGAATTTCTGCCTTTTTGCCCCAAAATAAGAAAAATTTTTGCTTTTTTTCTCTGAAATAAGTAAAATTTCTGCAATTTTGCCCTAAAATAAGGGAAATTTCTGCAATTTTTCCCCATAATAAGAAAAATTTCTGCAATTTTGCCCCAAAAGAAGGGGAATTTCTGTTTTTTGCCCACAAATAAGGGAAATTTTGGCAATTTTTCCCTAAAATAAAGGGAATTTCTGCCTTGGCCCCGAATTAAGGGAAATTTCTGCCGTTTTGCCCCTAAATAAAGTAAATTACTGCATTTTTTACCCCAAAATTAGGTGAATTACTGCAATTTTGCTCCAAAATATGGGGATTTTCTGCCTTTTTCGCCGAAAATAAGGGGAATTTCTGCCATTTTGCCGCAAAATAAGTGAAATTTCTTCAGTTTTACCCCAAATAAATGGAATTTCTGCCTTTTTGCCCAAAATTAGGGGAATTTCTGCAATTTTGCTCCAGAATATAGGGAATTTCTGCCTTTTTGCCCAAAATAAAAGAAATGTATACCTTTTTGCCATAAAAAAAAAATTTCTTCATTTTTTTCCCAAAATAAAGGGATTTTCCGCCTTTTTGACTCAAAATAAGTGCAATTTCTGCCTTTTCCCCAAAAATAAACGGAATTTCTGTCTTTTTGCCCCAAAATAAGAAAAATTTTTTTCTTTTTTTGTCTGAAATAAGTGAAATTTCTGCAATTTTGACCTAAAATAAGGGAAATTTCTGCAATTTTTTCCCATAATAAGGGAAATTTCTGCAATTTTGCCCCAAAATAATGGGAATTTCTGTTTTTTGCCCCCAAATAAAGGAAATTTCTGCAATTTTGCCCTAAAATAAGGGGAATTTCTGCCTTTTGCCCCGAATTAAGGGAAATTTCTGCCGTTTTGCCCTAAAATAAAAAAATTACTGCATTTTGTACCCCAAAATTAGGTGAATTACTGCAATATTGCTCCAAAATATGGGGATTTTTTGCCTTTTTCGCCGAAAATAAGGGGAATTTCTGCCGTTTTGCCGCGAAATAAGTGAAATTTCTGCAGTTTTACCCCTAATAAATGGAATTTCTGCCTTTTTGCCCAAAATTAGGGGAATTTCTGCAATTTTGCTCCAAAATACGGGAAATTTCTGCCTTTTTACCCAAAAATAAAGGGAATGTATACCTTTTTGCCATAAAAAAAGAAATTTCTTAATTTTTTCCCCAAAATAAGGGGATTTTCTGCCTTTTTGACTCAAAATAAGTGCAATTTCTCCTTTTTCCCCAAAAATAAACGGAATTTCTGTCTTTTTGCCACAAAATAAGGGGAATTTCTGACTTTTTGCCTTGAAATAAGTGAAATTTCTAAAATTTTTCTCCAAAATAAGGGAAATGTCTGCTTTTTGCCGCAAAATAAAGGGAATTTCTGCCTTTTTGCCCCAAAATAGGAAGAATTTCAACCTCTTTACCTAAAAATAAAAGAAATTTCTGCCTTTTTTCACTGAAATAAGTGAAATTTCTGCAATTTTGCCCAAAAATAAGGGAAATTTCTGCAATTTTGCCCCAAAATAAAGGAAATTTCTGACTTTTTGCCCCCGAAAAAAAAATTTTCTGTCTTTTTGCCCCAAAATAAGGAGAATTTCTGCCTTTTTTTCCGAAAATTATGAGAATTTCTGCAATTTTGCTTCAAAATATGGGGAATTTCTGCCTTTTAGCCCCAAAATGAAGGGAATTTTTGCATTTTTCCCCAATAGTAGGGGAATTTTTGCATTTTACCTCGAAATAAGCGGAATTTCTGCATTTTACCTCAAAATAAGTGGAATTTCTGCCTTTTGCCCCAAAATATGGGGAATTTCTGCCTTTTTGTTCCAAAATAAGGAAAATTTCTTCAATTTTGTACCATAATAAAAGGAATTTCTGCTTTTTGCCCTGAAATAAATGAAATTTCTGCAATTTTGCCCGAAAATAAAAAAAAATTGTGCCTTTTGGCCCCAAAATATGGAAAAGTTATGCATTCTTGCCACAAAATAAGAAAAATTTCTGCAATTTAGTACCAAAATAAAAGTAATTTCCACAATTTTGCCCCAATATAAGTGAAATTTCTGCAATTTTGCTCTAAAATAAGGGAAATTTCTTCAATTTTGCTCCATAATAAGGGGAATTTCTGACTTTTTGCCCCATAATAAGGTGAATTTCTGTATTTTTTGCCCCAAAATAAATAGAATTTCTGCATTTATGCTTCAAAATTAGGGGAGTTTCTAAAATTTTGCTTCAAAATACGGGGTATTTCTGCCTTTTTGCCTGAAAATAAGGGGAACTTCTGCTTTTTTGGCCCAAATAAAGGAAAGTTCTGCATTTTTGCCCCAATATTTGGGAAATTTCTGCAATGTTGCTCCAAAATAAGGTGAATTTCTGCCTTTTTGCCCCAAAACAAGAAAAATTTTTGCTTTTATCTCTGAAATAAGTGAAATTTCTGCAATTTTGCCCTAAAATAAAGGAAATTTTTGCAATTTTTTCCCATAATAAGGGAAATTTCTGCAATTTTGCCCAAAAATAAGGGGAATTTCTGTTTTTTGCCCCCAAATAAGGGAAATTTCTGAAATTTTGCCCTAAAATAAGGGGAATTTCTGCCTTTTGCCCCGTTTTAAAAGAAATTTCTGCCGTTTTGCCCCAAAATAAAAAAATTACTGCATTTTTTACCCCAAAATTAGGTGAATTACTGCAATTTTGCTCCAAAATACGGAAATTTTCTGCCTTTTTCGCCAAAAATAAGGGGAATTTCTGCCGTTTTTCCGCGAAATAAGTGAAATTTCTGCAGTTTTACCCCTAATAAATGGAATTTCTGCCTTTTTGCCCAAAATTAGGGGAATTTCTGCAATTTTGCTCCAAAATATTAGGAATTTCTGCCTTTTTGCCAAAAATACAGGGAATGTATACCTTTTTGCCATAAAAAAAGAAATTTCTTCATTTTTTCACCAAAATAAGGGGATTTTCCGCCTTTTTGACTCAAAATAAGTGCAATTTCTGCCTTTTCCCCAAAAATAAACAGAATTTCTGACTTTTTGTCCCAAAATTAGGGGAATTTCAGCCTTTTTACCTCAAAATAAGGGGAATTTCTGCTTTTTTGCCCCAAAATAAGAAAAATTTCTGCAATTTTGTACCAAAATAAAAGAAATTTCTGCTTTTTTGCCCCAAAATAAGAGAAATTTCTACCTTTTTTCCCTGAAATAAGTGAAATTTCTGCAATTTCGCCCCAAAACAAGGGAAATTTCTGCAATTTTGCCCCAAAATAAATGAAATTTCTGCAATTTTGCCCCAAAATAAGGGGGAATTTCTGACTTTTTCCTCCGAAAAAAACGAGATTTTCTGTATTTTTGCCGCAAACTTAGATCAGTTTCTAAAATTTTGCTTCAAAATACAAGGAATTTCTGCCTTTTTGCCAGAAAATAAGGGGAGCTTCTGTTTTTTGGCCCAAATGAAGGAAATTTCTGCAATTTTGCCCCAAAATAAGGGAAATTTCTGCAATTTTGCCCCAAAATAAAGGAAATTTCTGCAATATTGCCCCAAAATAAGAGGAAATTTCTGACTTTTTGCCCCCGAAAAAAGTAGATTTCTGTTCTTCTGCCCCAAAATTAAGGGAGTTTCTACAATTTTGCTTCAAAATACGGAGAAGTTCTTCCTTTTTGCCCGAAAATACGGGGAACTTCTGCTTTTTTGGCCCAAATAAAGGAAATTTCTGCATTTTTGCCCCAATATTAGGGGAATTTCTGCAATTTGGCTCCAAAATAAGGGGCATTTCTGCTTTTGCCCCAAAATAAGAAAAATTTTTCCTTTTTTTCTCTGAAATAAGTGAAATTTCTCCAATTTTGCCCTAAAATAAGGGAAATTTCTGCAATTATTCCCCATAATAAGGGAAATTTCTGCAATTTTGCCTCAAAATAAGGGGAATTTCTGTTTTTTGCCCACAAATAAGGGAAATTTCTGCAATTTTGCCCTAAAATAAGGGGAATTTCTGCCTTTTGCCCAGAATTATGGGATATTTCTGCCGTTTTGCCCCAAAATAAAGAAAATTACTGCATTTTTTACCCCAAAATTAGGTGAATTACTGCAATTTTGCTCCAAAATATGGGGATATTCTGCCTTTTTCGCTGAAAATAAGGGGAATTTCTGCCATTTTGCCGAGAAATAAGTAAAATTTCTGCAGTTTTACCCCAAATAAATGGAATTTCTGCCTTTTTGCCCAAAATTAGGAGAATTTCTGCAATTTTGCTCCAAAATACGGGGAATTTCTGCTTTTTTGCCCAATAATATAGGGAATGTATAACTTTTTGCCATAAAAAAGGGAAATTTCTTCATTTTTTCCCCAAAATAAAGGAAATTTCTGACTCTTTGCCTTGAAATAAGTGAAATTTCTAAAATTTTTCCCCAAATAAGGGAAATGTCTGCTTTTTGCTCCAAAATGAGGAGAATTTCTGCCTTTTTTCCTCAAAATAAGGGGAATTTCAGCCTTTTTACCTCCAAATAAGGTGAATTTCTGCCTTATTGCCCCAAAATAAGATAAATTTCTGCAATTTTTTACCAAAATAAAAGAAATTTCTGCAATTTTACCCCAAAAATAAGGGGAATTTCTGTTTTTTGCCCACAAATAAGAGAAATTTCTGCAATTTTGCCCTAAAATAAGGGGAATTTCTGCCTTTTGCCCCGAATTAAGGGAAATTTCTGCCGTCTTGCCCCAAAATAAAGAAAACTACTGCATTTTTTACCCCAAATTTAGTTGAATTACTGCAATTTTGCTCCAAAATACGGGGATTTTCTGCCTTTTTCGCCGAAAATAAGGGGAATTTCTGCCATTTTGCCGCGAAATAAGTGAAATTTCTGCAGTTTTACCCTAAATAAATAGAATTTCTGCCTTTTTGCCTAAAATTAGGGAAATTTCTGCAATTTTGCTCCAAGATACGGGGAATGTCTGCCTTTTTGCCTAAAAATAAAAGGAATGTATACCTTTTTTCCATAAAAAAGGGAAATTTTTTCATTTTTCCCCAAAATAAGGGAATTTTCTGCCTTTGTGACACAAAATAAGTGCAATTTCTTCCTTTTCCCCAAAAATAAACGAAATTTCTGTCTTTTTGCCCCAAAATAAGGGGAATTTCTTACTTTTTGCCCTGAAATAAGTGAAATTTCTAAAATTTTTCCACAAATAAGGGAAATGTCTGCTTTTTCCCCCAAAATAAGGGGAATTTCTGCCTTTTTGCCCCAAAATAAGGGGAATTTCAGCCTTATTACCTCAAAATAAGGGGATTTTCTGTCTTTTGCCCGAAAATTATGAGAATTTCTGAAATTTTGCTTCAAAATACAGGGAATTTCTGCCTTTTAGCCCCAAAATAAAGGGAATTTCTGCATTTTTTCCCAATATTAGGGGAATTTCTGCATTTTACCTCTAAATAAGCGGAATTTCTGCATTTTACCTCAAAATAAAAGGAATTTCTGCCTTTTGCCCCAAAATAAGGGAAATTTGTGCCTTTTTATTCCAAAATAGAAAAATTTCTTCAATTTTTTTACCATAATCAAACAAATTTCTGCTTTTTGCCCTGAAATAAATGAAATTTATGCAATTTTGCCCAAAAATAAGAAAAATTTGTGCCTTTTTGCCACAAAATATGGAAAATTTCTACCTTCTTGCCACAAAATAAGAAAAATTTCTGCAATTCTGTACCAAAATAAAAGAAATTTTTAGAATTTTGCCACAAAATAAGGGAAATTTCTGCAATTTTGCCCTAAAATAAAGGAAATTTCTGCAATTTTTCATCATAATGAGGAAAATTTCTTCAATTTTGCCCCAAAATAAGGGGAATTTCTGAATTTTTGCCCCATAATAAGGTGAATTTCTGTATTTTTGCCCCAAAATAAAAGGAATTTCTGCCTTTTTGCCCCAAAATTAGAGGAGTTTCTAAAATTTTGCTACAAAATACGGGGTATTTCTGCCCTTTTGCCTGAAAATAAGGGGAACTTCTGTTTTTTGGCCCAAATGAAGGAAATTTCTGCATTTTTGCCCCAATATTTGGAAAATTTCTGCAATGTTGCTCCAAAATAAGGTGAATTTCTGCCTTTTTGCCCCAAAATAAGGCAAATTTCTGCCTTTTTGCCCCAAAATAAGAAAAATTTTTGCTTTTTTCTCTGAAATAAGTGAAATTTTTGCAATTTTGCCCTAAAATAAGGGAAATTTTTGCAATTTTTCCCCATAATAAGGGAAATTTCTGAAATTTTGCCCAAAAATAAGGGGAATTTCTGTTTTTTGCCCCCAAATAAGGGAAATTTCTGCAATTTTTCCCTAAAATAAGGGGAATTTCTGCCTTTTGCCCAGAATTAAGGGAAATTTCTGCCGTTTTGCCCTAAAATAAAAAAATTACTGCATTTTTTACCCCAAAATTAGGTGAAATACTGCAATTTTGCTCCAAAATACGGGGATTTTCTGCCTTTTTCGCCGAAAATAAGGGGAATTTCTGCCATTTGGCCGCGAAATAAGTGAAATTTCTGCAGTTTTACCCCTAATAAATGGAATTTCTGCCTTTTTGCCCAAAATTAGGGGAATTTCTGCAATTTTGCTCCAAAATACGGGGAATTTCTGCCTTTTTGCCCAAAAATAAAGGGAATGTATACCTTTTTGCCATAAAAAAAATTTCTTAATTTTTTCCCCAAAATAAGGGGATTTTCTTCCTTTTTGACTCAAAATAAGTGCAATTTCTCCTTTTTCCCCCAAAATAAACGGAATTTCTGTCTTTTTGCCACAAAATAAGGGGAATTTCTGACTTTTTGCCTTGAAATAAGTGAAATTTCTAAAATTTTTCTTTAAAATAAGAGAAATGTCTGCTTTTTGCCCCAAAATAAAGAGAATTTCTGCCTTTTTGCCCCAAAATAGGAAGAATTTCAACCTCTTTACCTAAAAATAAAAGAAATTTCTGCTTTTTTGTCCCAAAATAAGAGAAATTTCTTCCTTTTTTCACTGAAATAAGTGAAATTTCTGCAATTTTGCCCAAAAATAAGGGAAATTTCTGCAATTTTGCCCCAAAATAAAGGAAATTTCTGACTTTTTGCCCCCGAAAGTAAAATTTTCTGTCTTTTTGCCCCAAAATAAGGAGAATTTCTGCCTTTTTCTCCGAAAATTATGAGAATTTCTGCAATTTTGCTCCAAAATATGGGGAATTTCTGCATTTACCCCCAAAATGAAGGGAATTTTTGCATTTTTCTTCAATAGTAGGGGAATTTTGCATTTTACCTCGAAATAAGCGGAATTTCTGCATTTTACCTCAAAATAAGTGGAATTTCTGCCTTTTGCCCCGAAATATGGGGAATTTCTGCCTTTTTGTTCCGAAATAAGGAAAATTTCTCCAATTTTGTACCATAATATAAGGAATTTCTGCTTTTTGCCCTGAAATAAATGAAATTTCTGCAATTTTGCCCGAAAATAAAAAAAATTGTTCCTTTTTGCCCCAAAATATGGAAAAGTTCTGCATTCTTGCCGCAAAATAAGAAAAATTTCTGCAATTTAGTACCAAAATAAAAGTAATTTCCACAATTTTGCCCCAATATAAGAGAAATTTCTGCAATTTTTTCTCTAAAATAAGGGAAATTTCTTCAATTTTGCTCCATAATAAGGGGAATTTCTGACTTTTTGCCCCATAATAAGGTGAATTTCTGTATTTTTTGCCCCAAAATAAATAGAATTTCTGCATTTATGCTTCAAAATTAGGGGAGTTTCTAAAATTTTGCTTCAAAATACGGGGTATTTCTGCCCTTTTGCCTGAAAATAAGGGGAACTTCTGCTTTTTTGGCCCAAATAAAGAAAATTTCTGCATTTTTGCCCCAATATTTGGGAAATTTCTGCAATGTTGCTCCAAAATAAGGTGAATTTCTGCCTTTTTGCCCCAAAATAAGGCAAATTTCTGCCTTTTTGCCCCAAAATAAGAAAAATTTTTGCTTTTTTCTCTGAAATAAGTGATATTTCTGCAATTTTGCCCTAAAATAAGGGAAATGTTTGCAATTTATCCCCATAATAAAGGAAATTTCTGCAATTTTGCCCCAAAATAAGGGGAATTTCTGTTTTTTGCCCCCAAATAAGGGAAATTTCTGCAATTTTGCCCTAAAATAAGGGGAATTTCTGCATTTTGCCCCGAATTAAGGGAAATTTCAGCCGTTTTCCCCCAAAATAAAAAAATTACTGCATTTTTTACCCCAAAATTAGGTGAAATAGTGCAATTTTGCTCTAAAATACGGGGATTTTCTGCCTTTTTCGCCGAAAATAATAGGAATTTCTGCCGTTTTGCCGCGAAATAAGTGAAATTTCTGCAGTTTTACCCCTAATAAATGGAATTTCTGCCTTTTTGCCCAAAATTAGGGGAATTTCTGCAATTTTGGTCCAAAATAGGGGAATTTCTGCATTTTGGCCAAAAATAAAGGGAATGTATAACTTTTTGCCATAAAAAAAAGAAATTTCTTCATTTTTTTCCCCAAAATAAGGGGATTTTCTGCCTTTTTGACTCAAAATAAGTGCAATTTCTGCCTTTTCCCCAAAAATAAACAGAATTTCTGACTGTTTGTTTCAAAATAAGGGGAATTTCTGACTTTTTGCCCTGAAATAAGTGAAATTTCTAAATTTTTTCCACAAATAAGGGAAATGTCTGCTTTTTTCCTCAAAATAAGGAAGAATTTCTGCCTTTTTGCCACAAAATAAGGGGAATTTCAGCCTTATTACCTCAAAATAAGGAGATTTTCTGATTTTTTGCCCGAAAATTATGAGAATTTCTGAAATTTTGCTTCAAAATACGGGGAATTTCTGCCTTTTAGCCCTAAAATAAGGGGAAATTCTGCATTTTTTCACCAATATTAAGGGAATTTCACCATTTTACCTCTAAATAAGCGGAATTTCTGCATTTTACCTCAAAATAAGAGGAATTTCTGCCTTTTGCCCCAAAATATGGGAAATTTCTGCCTTTTGGTTCCAAAATAAGGAAAATTTCTTCAATTTTGTACCATAATAAAAGAAATTTCTGCTTTTTGCCCTGAAATAAATGAAATTTCTGCAATTTTGCCCAAAAATAAGAAAAATTTGTGCCTTCTTGCCCCAAAATATGGAAAATTTCTACCGTCTTGCCACAAAATAAAAAAAATTTCTGCAATTCTGTACCAAAATAAAAGAAATTTTTACAATTTTGCCACAAAATAAGGGAAATTTCTGCAATTTTCTCCAAAATAAAGGAAATTTTTTCAATTTTGCCCAAAAATAAGGGGAATTTCTGAATTTTTGCCCTATAATAAGGTGAATTTCTGTATTTTTGCCCCAAAATAAAAGGAATTTCTGCCTTTTTGCCCCAAAATTAGGGGAGTTTCTAAAATTTTGCTTCAATATACAGGGAATTTCTGCCTTTTTGCCCGAAAATAAGGGGAACTTCTGCTTTTTTGGCCCAAATAAAGGAAATTTTTGCATTTTTGACCCAATATTAGGGGAATTTCTTCAATTTTGCTCCAAAATAAGGTGAATTTCTGCCTTTTGCCCCTAAATAAGTAAAATTTCTGCCGTTTTGCCTCAAAATAAAGAAAATTACTGCATTTTTAACCCCAAAATTAGATGAGTTACTGCAATTTTGCTCCAAAATTCGAAGATTTTCTGCCTTTTTCGCTGAAAATAAGGGGAATTTCTGCCATTTTGCCGTGAAATAAGTGAAATTTCTGCAGTTTTATCCCAAATAAATGGAATTTCTGCCTTTTTGGCCAAAAATAGGGGAATTTCTGCAATTTTGCTCCAAAATACAGGGAATTTCTGCCTTTTGCCCAAAAATATAAGGAATGTATACCTTTTTGCCATAAAAAAGGGAAATTTCTTCATTTTTTTCCAAAAATAAGAGGATTTTCTGCCTTTTTGACTCAAAATAAGTGCAATTTCTGCCTTTTCCCCAAAAATAAACGGAATTTCTGTCTTTTGCCCCAAAATAAGGGGAATTTCTGACTTTTTACCTTGAAATAAGTGAAATTTCTAAAATTTTTCCAGAAAATAAGGGAAATGTCTGCTTTTTGCCCCAAAATAAGGGGAATTTCTGCCTTTTTGCCCCAAAATAGGAAGAATTTCAACCTCTTTACCTAAAAATAAAAGAAATTTCTGCTTTTTTGCCCCAAAATAAGAGAAATTTCTGCTTTTTTCCCTGAAATAAGTGAAATTTCTGCAATTTTGCCCCAAAATAAGGGAAATTTCTGTAATTTTGCCCCAAAATAAAGGAAATTTCTGACTTTTGCCCCCGAAAAAAAAAGATTTTCTGTCTTTTTGCCCCAAAATAAGGAGAATTTCTGGGTTTTGTCTGAGAATTATGAGAATTTCTGCAATTTTGCTTCAAAATATGGGGAATTTCTGCCTTTTAGCCCCAAAATGAAGGGAATTTCTGCATTTTTCCCCAATAGTAGGGGAATTTTTGCATTTTACCTCTAAATAAGCGGAATTTCTGCATTTTACCTCAAAATAAGAGGAATTTCTGCCTTTTGCCCGAAAATATGGGGAATTTCTGCCTTTTTGTTCCAAAATAAGGAAAATTTCTTCAATTTTGTACCATAATAAAAGGAATTTCTGCTTTTAGCCCTGAAATAAATGAAATTTCTGCAATTTTGCCCGAAAATAAAAAAAATTGTGCATTTTTGCCCCAAAATATGAAAAATTTCTGCCTTCTTGCTACAAAATGAGAATAATTTCTGCAATTCTGTACCAAAATAAAAGTATTTTCCACAATTTTGCCACAATATAAGAGAAATTTCTGCAATTTTGCTCTAAAATAAGTGAAATTTCTTCAATTTTGCTCCATAATAAGGGGAATTTCTGACTTTTTGCCCCATAATAAGGTGAATTTCTGTATTTTTGCCCCAAAATAAATAGAATTTCTGCCTTTTTGCCCCAAAATTAGGGGAGTTTCTAAAATTTTGCTTCAAAATACGGGGTATTTCTGCCTTTTTGCCTGAAAATAAGTGGAACTTCTGCTTTTTTGGCCCAAATAAAGGAAATTTCTGCATTTTTGCCCCAATATTTGGGAAATTTCTGCAATGTTGCTCCAAAATAAGGTGAATTTCTGCCTTTTTGCCCCAAAATAAGGCAAATTTCTGCCTTTTTGCCCCAAAATAAGAAAAATTTTTGCTTTTTTCTCTGAAATAAGTGATATTTCTGCAATTTTGCCCTAAAATAAGGGAAATGTTTGCAATTGATCCCCATAATAAGGGAAATTTCTGCAATTTTGCCCCAAAATAAGGGGAATTTCTGTTTTTTGCCCCCAAATAAGGGAAATTTCTGCAATTTTGCCCTAAAATAAGGGGAATTTCTGCATTTTGCCCCGAATTAAGGGAAATTTCAGCAGTTTTCCCCCAAAATAAAAAAATTACTGCATTTTTTACCCCAAAATTAGGTGAAATAGTGCAATTTTGCTCTAAAATACGGGGATTTTCTGCCTTTTTCGCCGAAAATAATAGGAATTTCTGCTGTTTTGCCGCGAAATAAGTGAAATTTCTGCAGTTTTACCCCTAATAAATGGAATTTCTGCCTTTTTGCCCAAAATTAGGGGAATTTCTGCAATTTTGGTCCAAAATAGGGGAATTTCTGCATTTTGCCCAAAAATAAAGGGAATGTATAACTTTTTGCCATAAAAAAAAGAAATTTCTTCATTTTTTCCCCAAAATAAGGGGATTTTCTGCCTTTTTGACTCAAAATAAGTGCAATTTCTGCCTTTTCCCCAAAAATAAACAGAATTTCTGACTTTTTGTCCAAAAATAAGGGGAATTTCTGACTTTTTGTCCTGAAATAAGTGAAATTTCTAAATTTTTTCCAAAAATAAGGGAAATGTCTGCTTTTTTCCTCAAAATAAGGAAGAATTTCTGCCTTTTTGCCACAAAATAAGGGGAATTTCAGCCTTATTACCTCAAAATAAGGAGATTTTCTGATTTTTTGCCCGAAAATTATGAGAATTTCTGAAATTTTGCTTCAAAATACGGGGAATTTCTGCCTTTTAGCCCTAAAATAAGGGGAAATTCTGCATTTTTTCACCAATATTAGGGGAATTTCACCATTTTACCTCTAAATAAGCGGAATTTCTGCATTTTACCTCAAAATAAGAGGAATTTCTGCCTTTTGCCCCAAAATATGGGAAATTTCTGCCTTTTGGTTCCAAAATAAGGAAAATTTCTTCAATTTTGTACCATAATAAAAGAAATTTCTGCTTTTTGCCCTGAAATAAATGAAATTTCTGCAATTTTGCCCAAAAATAAGAAAAATTTGTGCCTTCTTGCCCCAAAATATGGAAAATTTCTACCGTCTTGCCACAAAACAAAAAAAATTTCTGCAATTCTGTATTAAAATAAAAGAAATTTTTACAATTTTGCCATAAAATAAGGGAAATTTCTGCAATTTTGCTCCAAAATAAGGGAAATTTTTTCAATTTTGCCCAAAAATAAGGGGAATTTCTGCATTTTTGCCCTATAATAAGGTGAATTTCTGTATTTTTGCCCCAAAATAAAAGGAATTTCTGCCTTTTTGCCCCAAAATTAGGGGAGTTTCTAAAATTTTGCTTCAATATACAGGGAATTTCTGCCTTTTTGCCCGAAAATAAGGGGAACTTCTGCTTTTTTGGCCCAAATAAAGGAAATTTTTGCATTTTTGACCCAATATTAGGGGAATTTCATCAATTTTGCTCCAAAATAAGGTGAATTTCTGCCTTTTGCCCCTAAATAAGTAAAATTTCTGCCGTTTTGCCTCAAAATAAAGAAAATTACTGCATTTTTAACCCCAAAATTAGATGAGTTACTGCAATTTTGCTCCAAAATTCGGAGATTTTCTGCCTTTTTCGCCGAAAATAAGGGGAATTTCTGCCATTTTGCCGTGAAATAAGTGAAATTTCTGCAGTTTTACCCCAAATAAATGGAATTTCTGCCTTTTTGGCCAAAATAGGGGAATTTCTGCAATTTTGCTCCAAAATACAGGGAATTTCTGCCTTTTGCCCAAAAATATAAGGAATGTATACCTTTTTGCCATAAAAAAGGGAAATTTCTTCATTTTTTTCCAAAAATAAGAGGATTTTCTGCCTTTTTGACTCAAAATAAGTGCAATTTCTGCCTTTTCCCCAAAAATAAACGGAATTTCTGTCTTTTGCCCCAAAATAAGGGGAATTTCTGACTTTTTACCTTGAAATAAGTGAAATTTCTAAAATTTTTCCAGAAAATAAGGGAAATGTCTGCTTTTTGCCCCAAAATAAGGGGAATTTCTGCCTTTTTGCCCCGAAATATGAAGAATTTCAACCTCTTTACCTAAAAATAAAAGAAATTTCTGCTTTTTTGCCCCAAAATAAGAGAAATTTCTGCTTTTTTCCCTGAAATAAGTGAAATTTCTGCAATTTTGCCCCAAAATAAGGGAAATTTCTGTAATTTTGCCCCAAAAGAAAGGAAATTTCTGACTTTTGCCCCCGAAAAAAAAAGATTTTCTGTCTTTTTGCCCCAAAATAAAGAGAATTTCTGTGTTTTGTCTGAAAATTATGAGAATTTCTGCAATTTTGCTTCAAAATATGGGGAATTTCTGCCTATTAGCCCCAAAATGAAGGGAATTTCTGCATTTTTCCCCAATAGTAGGGGAATTTTTGCATTTTACCTCTAAATAAGCGGAATTTCTGCATTTTACCTCAAAATAAGAGGAATTTCTGCCTTTTGCCCCAAAATATGGGGAATTTCTGCCTTTTTGTTCCAAAATAAGGAAAATTTCTTCAATTTTGTACCATAATAAAAGGAATTTCTGCTTTTAGCCCTGAAATAAATGAAATTTCTGCAATTTTGCCCGAAAATAAAAAAAAATTGTGCATTTTTGCCCCAAAATATGAAAAATTTCTGCCTTCTTGCCACAAAATAAGAATAATTTCTGCAATTCTGTACCAAAATAAAAGTAATTTCCACAATTTTGCCACAATATAAGAGAAATTTCTGCAATTTTGCTCTAAAATAAGTGAAATTTCTTCAATTTTGCTCCATAATAAGGGGAATTTCTGACTTTTTGCCCCATAATAAGGTGAATTTCTGTATTTTTGCCCCAAAATAAATAGAATTTCTGCCTTTTTGCCCCAAAATTAGGGGAGTTTCTAAAATTTTGCTTCAAAATACGGGGTATTTCTGCCTTCTTGCCTGAAAATAAGTGGAACTTCTGCTTTTCTGGCCCAAATAAAAGAAATTTCTGCATTTTTGCCCCAATATTTGGGAAATTTCTGCAATGTTGCTCCAAAATAAGGTGAATTTCTGCCTTTTTGCCCCAAAATAAGGCAAATTTCTGCCTTTTTGCCCCAAAATAAGAAAAATTTTTGCTTTTTTCTCTGAAATAAGTGAAATTTCTGCAATTTTGCCCTAAAATAAGGGAAATTTCTGCAATTTTTCCCCATAATAAGGGAAATTTCTGCAATTTTGCCACAAAATAAGGGGAATTTCTGTTTTTTGCCCCCAAATAAGGGAAATTTCTGCAATTTTGCCCTAAAATAAGGGGAATTTCTGCATTTTGCCCCGAATTAAGGGAAATTTCAGCAGTTTTCCCCCAAAATAAAAAAATTACTGCATTTTTCCCCCAAAATTAGGTGAATTACTGCAATTTTGCTCTAAAATACGGGGATTTTCTGCCTTTTTCGCCGAAAATAAGTGGAATTTCTGCCATTTTGCCGCGAAATAAGTGAAATTTCTGCAGTTTTACCCCAAATAAATGGAATTTCTGTTTTTTTGCCCAAAATTAGGGGAATTTCTGAAATTTTCCTTCAAAATACGGGAAATTTCTGCCTTGTTGCCCAAAAATAAAAAGAATGTATACCTTGTTGCCATAAAAAAAAGAAATTTCTTCATTTTTTCCCCAAAATAAGGGGATTTTCTGCCTTTTTGACTCAAAATAATTGCAATTTCTGCCTTTTCTCCAAAAATAAACGGAATTTTTGTCTTTTTGCCCCAAAATAAGAGGAATTTCTGACGTTTTGCCCTGAAATAAGTGAAATTTTTAAAATTTTTCCCCAAATAAGGGAAATGTCTTCTTTTTGCCCCAAAATGAGGGGAATTTCTGCTTTTTTACCTCAAAATAAGGGGAATTTCTGCCCTTTTGCCCCAAAATAAGAAAAATTTCTGCAATTTTGTACCAAAATAAAAAAAAAATTTCTGCTTTTTTGCCCCAAAATAAGAGAAATTTCTGCCTTTTTTCCCTGAAATAAGTAAAATTTCTGCAATTTTGCCCCAAAATAAGGGAAATGTCTGCAAGTTTGCCCCAAAATAAATGAAATTTCTGCAATTTTGCCCCAAAATAAAGGGATTTTCTGACTTTTTGCCCACAAATAAAGGAGATTTTCTGTCTTTTTTCCCCAAAATTAGGGGAGTTTCTAAAATTTTGCTTCAAAATACTGGGAATATCTGCTTTTTTGTCCGAAAATAAAGGGAACTTCCGCTTTTTTGGCCCAAATAAAGGAAATTTCTGCATTTTTGCCCCAATATTAGGGGAATTTCTGCAATTTTGCTCCAAAATAAGGTGATTTTCTGCCTTTTTGCCCCAAAATAAGGCGAATTTCTGCTTTTTTGCCCCAAAATAAGAAAAATTTTTTATTTTTTTCCCTAAATAAGTGAAATTTCTGCAATTTTGCCCTAAAATATGGAAATTTTCTGCAATTATTCCCCATAATAAGGGAATTTTCTGCAATTTTGCCCCAAAATAAGAGGAATTTCTGTTTTTTGCCCCAAATAAGAGAAATTTCTGCAATTTTACCCTAAAATAAGGAAAATTTCTGCCTTTTCCCCAAATTAAGAAAAATTTCTGCCGTTTTGCCCCAAAATAATGAAAATTACTGCATTTTTTTACCCCAAAATTAGGTGAATTCCTTCAATTTTGCTCCAAAATATGGGGATTTTCTGCCTTTTTTTGCCGAATATAAGGGGAATTTCTGCCATTTTGCCGCGAAATAAGTGAAATTTCTGCAGTTTTACTCCAAATAAATGGAATTTCTGCCTTTTTGCCCAAAATTAGGGGAATTTCTGCAATTTTGCTCCAAAATACGGGGAATTTCTGACATTTTGCCCGAAAAAAAAGGGAATGTATACTCTTTTGCCATAAAAAAGGGAAATTTCTTCATTTTTTTTCCCAAAATAAGGGGATTTTCCGCCTTTTTGACTCAAAATATGTTCAATTTCTGCTTTTTCCCCAAAAATAAACAATATTTCTGTCTGTTTGCCCCAAAATAAGTGGAATTTTTGACTTTTTGCCTGAAAATTATGAGAATTTCTGCAATTTTGCTTGAAAATACGGGGAATTTCTGCCTTTTAGCCCCAAAATAAAGGGAATATCTGCATTTTTCCCCAATATCTGGGGAATTTCTGCATTTTACCTCAAAGTAAGAAGAATTTCTGCCTTTTGCCCCAAAATATGAGGAATTTCTGCCTTTTTGTTCCAAAATAAGGAAAATTTCTTCATTTTGTACCATAATAAAAGGAATTTCTACTTTTTGCCCTGAAATAAATGAAATTTCTGCAATTTTGCCCGAAAATAAGAAAAATTTGTGCCATATTGCCCCAAAATATGGAAAATTACTGCCTTCTTGCCACAAAACATAAAAATTTCTGCAATTCTGTACCAAAATAGAAGAAATTTCTACAATTTTGCCCCAAAATAAGGGAAATTTCTGCAATTTTGCTCCAAAATAAGGGAAATTTCTTCAATTTTGCCCCAAAATAAGGGGAATTTCTGACTTTTTGCCCCATAATAAGGTGAATTTCTGTATTTTTGCCCCAAAAGAAAGAGAATTTCTGCCTTTTTGCCTCAAAATTAGGGGAGTTTCTGAAATTTTGCTTCAGAATATGGGGAATTTTTGCCTATTTGCCCGAAAATAAGGGGAACTTCTGCCTTTTTGGCACAAATAAAGGAGATTTCTGCATTTTTGCCCCAATATTAGGGGAATTTCTGCAATATTGCTCCAAAATAAGGGGAATATCTGCCTTTTTGTCTGAAATTAAGGGGATTTTCTGACTTTTTGCCCCCCCAAAAAAAGAAATTTCTGCAATTTTTTCTCAAAATAAAAGGAATTTCGTCCTTTTTGCCTCAAAATAAAGAAAATTTCTGACATTTTTCCATAAAATATGTGAAATTTTTGCAATTTTACCCCAAAATAAGGTGAATTTCTGCCTTTTTGCCACAATATAGGGGGAATTTCTGCCTTTTTGCCCCAAAATAAGAAAAATTTTTGCTTTTTTTCTCTGAAATAAGTAAAATTTCTGCAATTATGCCCTAAAATAAGGGAAATTTCTGCAATTTTTCCCCATAATAAGAAAAATTTCTGCAATTTTGCCCCAAAAGAAGGGGAATTTCTGTTTTTTGCCCACAAATAAGGGAAATTTTGGCAATTTTTCCCTAAAATAAAGGGAATTTCTGCCTTGGCCCCGAATTAAGGGAAATTTCTGCCGTTTTGCCCCTAAATAAAGTAAATTACTGCATTTTTTACCCCAAAATTAGGTGAATTACTGCAATTTTGATCCAAAATACGGGGATTTTCTGCCTTTTTCGCCGAAAATAAGGGGAATTTCTGCCATTTTGCCGCAAAATAAGTGAAATTTCTTCAGTTTTACCCCAAATAAATGGAATTTCTGCCTTTTTGCCCAAAATTAGGGGAATTTCTGCAATTTTGCTCCAGAATATAGGGAATTTCTGCCTTTTTGCCCAAAATAAAAGCAATGTATACCTTTTTGCCATAAAAAAAAAATTTCTTCATTTTTTTCCCAAAATAAAGGGATTTTCCGCCTTTTTGACTCAAAATAAGTGCAATTTCTGCCTTTTCCCCAAAAATAAACGGAATTTCTGTCTTTTTGCCCCAAAATAAGAAAAATTTTTTTCTTTTTTTGTCTGAAATAAGTGAAATTTCTGCAATTTTGACCTAAAATAAGGGAAATTTCTGCAATTTTTTCCCATAATAAGGGAAATTTCTGCAATTTTGCCCCAAAATAATGGGAATTTCTGTTTTTTGCCCCCAAATAAGGGAAATTTCTGCAATTTTGCCCTAAAATAAGGGGAATTTCTGCCTTTTGCCCCGAATTAAGGGAAATTTCTGCCGTTTTGCCCTAAAATAAAAAAATTACTGCATTTTGTACCCCAAAATTAGGTGAATTACTGCAATATTGCTCCAAAATATGGGGATTTTTTGCCTTTTTCGCCGAAAATAAGGGGAATTTCTGCCGTTTTGCCGCGAAATAAGTGAAATTTCTGCAGTTTTACCCCTAATAAATGGAATTTCTGCCTTTTTGCCCAAAATTAGGGGAATTTCTGCAATTTTGCTCCAAAATACGGGAAATTTCTGCCTTTTTGCCCAAAAATAAAGGGAATGTATACCTTTTTGCCATAAAAAAAGAAATTTCTTCATTTTTCCCCAAAATAAGGGGATTTTCTGCCTTTTTGACTCAAAATAAGTGCAATTTCTCCTTTTTCCCCAAAAATAAACGGAATTTCTGTCTTTTTGCCACAAAATAAGGGGAATTTCTGACTTTTTGCCTTGAAATAAGTGAAATTTCTAAAATTTTTCTCCAAAATAAGGGAAATGTCTGCTTTTTGCCGCAAAATAAAGGGAATTTCTGCCTTTTTGCCCCAAAATAGGAAGAATTTCAACCTCTTTACCTAAAAATAAAAGAAATTTCTGCCTTTTTTCACTGAAATAAGTGAAATTTCTGCAATTTTACCCAAAAATAAGGGAAATTTCTGCAATTTTGCCCCAAAATAAAGGAAATTTCTGACTTTTTGCCCCCGAAAAAAAAATTTTCTGTCTTTTTGCCCCAAAATAAGGAGAATTTCTGCCTTTTTTTCCGAAAATTATGAGAATTTCTGCAATTTTGCTTCAAAATATGGGGAATTTCTGCCTTTTAGCCCCAAAATGAAGGGAATTTTTGCATTTTTCCCCAATAGTAGGGGAATTTTTGCATTTTACCTCGAAATAAGCGGAATTTCTGCATTTTACCTCAAAATAAGTGGAATTTCTGCCTTTTGCCCCAAAATATGGGGAATTTCTGCCTTTTTGTTCCAAAATAAGGAAAATTTCTTCAATTTTGTACCATAATAAAAGGAATTTCTGCTTTTTGCCCTGAAATAAATGAAATTTCTGCAATTTTGCCCGAAAATAAAAAAAAATTGTGCCTTTTTGCCCCAAAATATGGAAAAGTTCTGCATTCTTGCCTCAAAATAAGAAAAATTTCTGCAATTTAGTACCAAAATAAAAGTAATTTCCACAATTTTGCCCCAATATAAGTGAAATTTCTGCAATTTTGCTCTAAAATAAGGGAAATTTCTTCAATTTTGCTCCATAATAAGGGGAATTTCTGACTTTTTGCCCAATAATAAGGTGAATTTCTGTATTTTTTGCCCCAAAATAAATAGAATTTCTGCATTTATGCTTCAAAATTAGGGGAGTTTCTAAAATTTTGCTTCAAAATACGGGGTATTTCTGCCTTTTTGCCTGAAAATAAGGGGAACTTCTGCTTTTTTGGCCCAAATAAAGGAAAGTTCTGCATTTTTGCCCCAATATTTGGGAAATTTCTGCAATGTTGCTCCAAAATAAGGTGAATTTCTGCCTTTTTGCCCCAAAACAAGAAAAATTTTTGCTTTTATCTCTGAAATAAGTGAAATTTCTGCAATTTTGCCCTAAAATAAAGGAAATTTTTGCAATTTTTTCCCATAATAAGGGAAATTTCTGCAATTTTGCCCAAAAATAAGGGGAATTTCTGTTTTTTGCCCCCAAATAAGGGAAATTTCTGAAATTTTGCCCTAAAATAAGGGGAATTTCTGCCTTTTGCCCCGTTTTAAAAGAAATTTCTGCCGTTTTGCCCCAAAATAAAAAAATTACTGCATTTTTTACCCCAAAATTAGGTGAATTACTGCAATTTTGCTCCAAAATACGGAAATTTTCTGCCTTTTTCGCCGAAAATAAGGGGAATTTCTGCCGTTTTTCCGCGAAATAAGTGAAATTTCTGCAGTTTTACCCCTAATAAATGGAATTTCTGCCTTTTTGCCCAAAATTAGGTTAATTTCTGCAATTTTGCTCCAAAATATTAGGAATTTCTGCCTTTTTGCCAAAAATACAGGGAATGTATACCTTTTTGCCATAAAAAAAAGAAATTTCTTCATTTTTTTCACCAAAATAAGGGGATTTTCCGCCTTTTTGACTCAAAATAAGTGCAATTTCTGCCTTTTCCCCAAAAATAAACAGAATTTCTGACATTTTGTCCCAAAATAAGGGGAATTTCAGCCTTTTTACCTCAAAATAAGGGGAATTTCTGCTTTTTTGCCCCAAAATAAGAAAAATTTCTGCAATTTTGTACCAAAATAAAAGAAATTTCTGCTTTTTTGCCCCAAAATAAGAGAAATTTCTACCTTTTTCCCTGAAATAAGTGAAATTTCTGCAATTTCGCCCCAAAACAAGGGAAATTTCTGCAATTTTGCCCCAAAATAAATGAAATTTCTGCAATTTTGCCCCAAAATAAGGGGGAATTTCTGACTTTTTCCTCCGAAAAAACGAGATTTTCTGTATTTTTGCCGCAAACTTAGATCAGTTTCTAAAATTTTGCTTCAAAATACAAGGAATTTCTGCCTTTTTGCCAGAAAATAAGGGGAGCTTCTGTTTTTTGGCCCAAATGAAGGAAATTTCTGCAATTTTGCCCCAAAATAAGGGAAATTTCTGCAATTTTGCCCCAAAATAAAGGAAATTTCTGCAATATTGCCCCAAAATAAGAGGAAATTTCTGACTTTTTGCCCCCGAAAAAAGTAGATTTCTGTTCTTCTGCCCCAAAATTAAGGGAGTTTCTACAATTTTGCTTCAAAATACGGAGAAGTTCTTCCTTTTTGCCCGAAAATACGGGGAACTTCTGCTTTTTTGGCCCAAATAAAGGAAATTTCTGCATTTTTGCCCCAATATTAGGGGAATTTCTGCAATTTGGCTCCAAAATAAGGGGCATTTCTGCTTTTGCCCCAAAATAAGAAAAATTTTTCCTTTTTTTCTCTGAAATAAGTGAAATTTCTCCAATTTTGCCCTAAAATAAGGGAAATTTCTGCAATTATTCCCCATAATAAGGGAAATTTCTGCAATTTTGCCTCAAAATAAGGGGAATTTCTGTTTTTTGCCCACAAATAAGAGAAATTTCTGCAATTTTGCCCTAAAATAAGGGGAATTTCTGCCTTTTGCCCAGAATTATGGGATATTTCTGCCGTTTTGCCCCAAAATAAAGAAAATTACTGCATTTTTTACCCCAAAATTAGGTGAATTACTGCAATTTTGCTCCAAAATATGGGGATATTCTGCCTTTTTCGCTGAAAATAAGGGGAATTTCTGCCATTTTGCCGAGAAATATGTAAAATTTCTGCAGTTTTACCCCAAATAAATGGAATTTCTGCCTTTTTGCCCAAAATTAGGAGAATTTCTGCAATTTTGCTCCAAAATACGGGGAATTTCTGCTTTTTTGCCCAATAATAAAGGGAATGTATAACTTTTTGCCATAAAAAAGGGAAATTTCTTCATTTTTTCCCCAAAATAAAGGAAATTTCTGACTCTTTGCCTTGAAATAAGTGAAATTTCTAAAATTTTTCCCCAAATAAGGGAAATGTCTGCTTTTTGCTCCAAAATGAGGAGAATTTCTGCCTTTTTTCCTCAAAATAAGGGGAATTTCAGCCTTTTTACCTCAAAATAAGGTGAATTTCTGCCTTATTGCCCCAAAATAAGATAAATTTCTGCAATTTTTTACCAAAATAAAAAAAATTTCTGCAATTTTACCCCAAAAATAAGGGGAATTTCTGTTTTTTGCTCACAAATAAGAGAAATTTCTGCAATTTTGCTCTAAAATAAGGGGAATTTCAACCTTTTGCCCCGAATTAAGGGAAATTTCTGCCGTCTTGCCCCAAAATAAAGAAAACTACTGCATTTTTTACCCCAAATTTAGTTGAATTACTGCAATTTTGCTCCAAAATACGGGGATTTTCTGCCTTTTTCGCCGAAAATAAGGGGAATTTCTGCCATTTTGCCGCGAAATAAGTGAAATTTCTGCAGTTTTACCCTAAATAAATAGAATTTCTGCCTTTTTGCCTAAAATTAGGGAAATTTCTGCAATTTTGCTCCAAGATACGGGGAATGTCTGCCTTTTTGCCTAAAAATAAAAGGAATGTATACCTTTTTTCCATAAAAAAGGGAATTTTTTTCATTTTTCCCCAAAATAAGGGAATTTTCTGCCTTTGTGACACAAAATAAGTGCAATTTCTTCCTTTTCCCCAAAAATAAACGAAATTTCTGTCTTTTTGCCCCAAAATAAGGGGAATTTCTGACTTTTTGCCCTGAAATAAGTGAAATTTCTAAAATTTTTCCACAAATAAGGGAAATGTCTGCTTTTTCCTCCAAAATAAGGGGAATTTCTGCCTTTTTGCCCCAAAATAAAAGGAATTTCAGCCTTATTACCTCAAAATAAGGGGATTTTCTGTCTTTTGCCCGAAAATTATGAGAATTTCTGAAATTTTGCTTCAAAATACAGGGAATTTCTGCCTTTTAGCCCCAAAATAAAGGGAATTTCTGCATTTTTTCCCAATATTAGGGGAATTTCTGCATTTTACCTCTAAATAAGCGGAATTTCTGCATTTTACCTCAAAATAAAAGGAATTTCTGCCTTTTGCCCCAAAATATGGGAAATTTCTGCCTTTTTATTCCAAAATAGAAAAATTTCTTCAATTTTTTTACCATAATCAAACAAATTTCTGCTTTTTGCCCTGAAATAAATGAAATTTATGCAATTTTGCCCAAAAATAAGAAAAATTTGTGCCTTTTTGCCACAAAATATGGAAAATTTCTACCTTCTTGCCACAAAATAAGAAAAATTTCTGCAATTCTGTACCAAAATAAAAGAAATTTTTACAATTTTGCCACAAAATAAGGGAAATTTCTGCAATTTTGCCCTAAAATAAAGGAAATTTCTGCAATTTTTCATCATAATGAGGAAAATTTCTTCAATTTTGCCCCAAAATAAGGGGAATTTCTGAATTTTTGCCCCATAATAAGGTGAATTTCTGTATTTTTGCCCCAAAATAAAAGGAATTTCTGCCTTTTTGCCCCAAAATTAGAGGAGTTTCTAAAATTTTGCTACAAAATACGGGGTATTTCTGCCCTTTTGCCTGAAAATAAGGAGAACTTCTGTTTTTTGGCCCAAATAAAGGAAATTTCTGCATTTTTGCCCCAATATTTGGGAAATTTCTGCAATGTTGCTCCAAAATAAGGTGAATTTCTGCCTTTTTGCAACAAAATAAGGCAAATTTCTGCCTTTTTGCCCCAAAATAAGAAAAATTTTTGCTTTTTTCTCTGAAATAAGTGAAATTTTTGCAATTTTGCCCTAAAATAAGGGAAATTTTTGCAATTTTTCCCCATAATAAGGGAAATTTCTGAAATTTTGCCCAAAAATAAGGGGAATTTCTGTTTTTTGCCCCCAAATAAGGGAAATTTCTGCAATTTTTCCCTAAAATAAGGGGAATTTCTGCCTTTTGCCCAGAATTAAGGGAAATTTCTGCAGTTTTGCCCTAAAATAAAAAAATTACTGCATTTTTTACCCCAAAATTAGGTGAAATACTGCAATTTTGCTCCAAAATACGGGGATTTTCTGCCTTTTTCGCCGAAAATAAGGGGAATTTCTGCCATTTTGCCGCGAAATAAGTGAAATTTCTGCAGTTTTACCCCTAAAATGGAATTTCTGCCTTTTTGCCCAAAATTAGGGGAATTTCTGCAATTTTGCTCCAAAATACGGGGAATTTCTTCCTTTTTGCCCAAAAATAAAGGGAATGTATACCTTTTTGCCATAAAAAAAATTTCTTAATTTTTTCCCCAAAATAAGGGGATTTTCTTCCTTTTTGACTCAAAATAAGTGCAATTTCTCCTTTTTCCCCCAAAATAAACGGAATTTCTGTCTTTTTGCCACAAAATAAGGGGAATTTCTGACTTTTTGCCTTGAAATAAGTGAAATTTCTAAAATTTTTCTTTAAAATAAGAGAAATGTCTGCTTTTTGCCCCAAAATAAAGAGAATTTCTGCCTTTTTGCCCCAAAATAGGAAGAATTTCAACCTCTTTACCTAAAAATAAAAGAAATTTCTGCTTTTTTGTCCCAAAATAAGAGAAATTTCTTCCTTTTTTCACTGAAATAAGTGAAATTTCTGCAATTTTGCCCAAAAATAAGGGAAATTTCTGCAATTTTGCCCCAAAATAAAGGAAATTTCTGACTTTTTGCCCCCGAAAGTAAAATTTTCTGTCTTTTTGCCCCAAAATAAGGAGAATTTCTGCCTTTTTCTCCGAAAATTATGAGAATTTCTGCAATTTTGCTCCAAAATATGGGGAATTTCTGCATTTTAGCCCCAAAATGAAGGGAATTTTTGCATTTTTCTTCAAAAGTAGGGGAATTTTTGCATTTTACCTCGAAATAAGCGGAATTTCTGCATTTTACCTCAAAATAAGTGGAATTTCTGCCTTTTGCCCCAAAATATGGGGAATTTCTGCCTTTTTGTTCCGAAATAAGGAAAATTTCTCCAATTTTGTACCATAATAAATGGAATTTCTGCTTTTTGCCCTGAAATAAATGAAATTTCTGCAATTTTGCCCGAAAATAAAAAAAAAATGTTCCTTTTTGCCCCAAAATATGGAAAAGTTCTGCATTCTTGCCGCAAAATAAGAAAAATTTCTGCAATTTAGTACCAAAATAAAAGTAATTTCCACAATTTTGCCCCAATATAAGAGAAATTTCTGCAATTTTTTCTCTAAAATAAGGGAAATTTCTTCAATTTTGCTCCATAATAAGGGGAATTTCTGACTTTTTGCCCCATAATAAGGTGAATTTCTGTATTTTTTGCCCCAAAATAAATAGAATTTCTGCATTTATGCTTCAAAATTAGGGGAGTTTCTAAAATTTTGCTTCAAAATACGGGGTATTTCTGCCCTTTTGCCTGAAAATAAGGGGAACTTCTGCTTTTTTGGCCCAAATAAAGGAAATTTCTGCATTTTTGCCCCAATATTTGGGAAATTTCTGCAATGTTGCTCCAAAATAAGGTGAATTTCTGCCTTTTTGCCCCAAAATAAGGCAAATTTCTGCCTTTTTGCCCCAAAATAAGAAAAATTTTTGCTTTTTTCTCTGAAATAAGTGATATTTCTGCAATTTTGCCCTAAAATAAGGGAAATGTTTGCAATTTATCCCCATAATAAAGGAAATTTCTGCAATTTTGCCCCAAAATAAGGGGAATTTCTGTTTTTTGCCCCCAAATAAGGGAAATTTCTGCAATTTTTCCCTAAAATAAGGGGAATTTCTGCATTTTGCCCCGAATTAAGGGAAATTTCAGCCGTTTTCCACCAAAATAAAAAAATTACTGCATTTTTTACCCCAAAATTAGGTGAAATAGTGCAATTTTGCTCTAAAATACGGGGATTTTCTGCCTTTTTCGCCGAAAATAATAGGAATTTCTGCCGTTTTGCCGCGAAATAAGTGAAATTTCTGCAGTTTTACCCCTAATAAATGGTATTTCTGCCTTTTTGCCCAAAATTAGGGGAATTTCTGCAATTTTGGTCCAAAATAGGAGAATTTCTGCATTTTGCCCAAAAATAAAGGGAATGTATAACTTTTTGCCATAAAAAAAAGAAATTTCTTCATTTTTTCCCCAAAATAAGGGGATTTTCTGCCTTTTTGACTCAAAATAAGTGCAATTTCTGCCTTTTCCCCAAAAATAAACAGAATTTCTGACTGTTTGTTTCAAAATAAGGGGAATTTCTGACTTTTTGCCCTGAAATAAGTGAAATTTCTAAATTTTTTCCACAAATAAGGGAAATGTCTGCTTTTTTCCTCAAAATAAGGAAGAATTTCTGCCTTTTTGCCACAAAATAAGGGGAATTTTAGCCTTATTACCTCAAAATAAGGAGATTTTCTGATTTTTTGCCCGAAAATTATGAGAATTTCTGAAATTTTGCTTCAAAATACAGGGAATTTCTCCCTTTTAGCCCTAAAATAAGGGGAAATTCTGCATTTTTTCACCAATATTAGGGGAATTTCACCATTTTACCTCTAAATAAGCGGAATTTCTGCATTTTACCTCAAAATAAGAGGAATTTCTGCCTTTTGCCCCAAAATATGGGAAATTTCTGCCTTTTGGTTCCAAAATAAGGAAAATTTCTTCAATTTTGTACCATAATAAAAGAAATTTCTGCTTTTTGCCCTGAAATAAATGAAATTTCTGCAATTTTGCCCAAAAATAAGAAAAATTTGTGCCTTCTTGCCCCAAAATATGGAAAATTTCTACCGTCTTGCCACAAAATAAAAAAAATTTCTGCAATTCTGTACCAAAATAAAAGAAATTTTTACAATTTTGCCACAAAATAAGGGAAATTTCTGCAATTTTGCTCCAAAATAAAGGAAATTTTTTCAATTTTGCCCAAAAATAAGGGGAATTTCTGAATTTTTGCCCTATAATAAGGTGAATTTCTGTATTTTTGCCCCAAAATAAAAGGAATTTCTGCCTATTTGCCCCAAAATTAGGGGAGTTTCTAAAATTTTGCTTCAATATACAGGGAATTTCTGCCTTTTTGCCCGAAAATAAGGGGAACTTCTGCTTTTTTGGCCCAAATAAAGGAAATTTTTGCATTTTTGACCCAATATTAGGGGAATTTCTTCAATTTTGCTCCAAAATAAGGTGAATTTCTGCCTTTTGCCCCTAAATAAGTAAAATTTCTGCCGTTTTGCCTCAAAATAAAGAAAATTACTGCATTTTTAACCCCAAAATTAGATGAGTTACTGCAATTTTGCTCCAAAATTCGAAGATTTTCTGCCTTTTTCGCCTAAAATAAGGGGAATTTCTGCCATTTTGCCGTGAAATAAGTGAAATTTCTGCAGTTTTACCCCAAATAAATGGAATTTCTGCCTTTTTGGCCAAAAATAGGGGAATTTCTGCAATTTTGCTCCAAAATACAGGGAATTTCTGCCTTTTGCCCAAAAATATAAGGAATGTATAACTTTTTGCCATAAAAAAGGGAAATTTCTTCATTTTTTTCCAAAAATAAGAGGATTTTCTGCCTTTTTGACTCAAAATAAGTGCAATTTCTGCCTTTTCCCCAAAAATAAACGGAATTTCTGTCTTTTGCCCCAAAATAAGGGGAATTTCTGACTTTTTACCTTGAAATAAGTGAAATTTCTAAAATTTTTCCAGAAAATAAGGGAAATGTCTGCTTTTTGCCCCAAAATAAGGGGAATTTCTGCCTTTTTGCCCCAAAATAGGAAGAATTTCAACCTCTTTACCTAAAAATAAAAGAAATTTCTGCTTTTTTGCCCCAAAATAAGAGAAATTTCTGCTTTTTTCCCTGAAATAAGTGAAATTTCTGCAATTTTGCCCCAAAATAAGGGAAATTTCTGTAATTTTGCCCCAAAATAAAGGAAATTTCTGACTTTTGCCCCCGAAAAAAAAAGATTTTCTGTCTTTTTGCCCCAAAATAAGGAGAATTTCTGGGTTTTGTCTGAAAATTATGAGAATTTCTGCAATTTTGCTTCAAAATATGGGGAATTTCTGCCTTTTAGCCCCAAAATGAAGGGAATTTCTGCATTTTTCCCCAATAGTAGGGGAATTTTTGCATTTTACCTCTAAATAAGCGGAATTTCTGCATTTTACCTCAAAATAAGAGGAATTTCTGCCTTTTGCCCCAAAATATGGGGAATTTCTGCCTTTTTGTTCCAAAATAAGGAAAATTTCTTCAATTTTGTACCATAATAAAAGGAATTTCTGCTTTTAGCCCTGAAATAAATGAAATTTCTGCAATTTTGCCCGAAAATAAAAAAAATTGTGCATTTTTAGCCCAAAATATGAAAAATTTCTGCCTTCTTGCCACAAAATGAGAATAATTTCTGCAATTCTGTACCAAAATAAAAGTATTTTCCACAATTTTGCCACAATATAAGAGAAATTTCTGCAATTTTGCTCTAAAATAAGTGAAATTTCTTCAATTTTGCTCCATAATAAGGGGAATTTCTGACTTTTTGCCCCATAATAAGGTGAATTTCTGTATTTTTGCCCCAAAATAAATAGAATTTCTGCCTTTTTGCCCCAAAATTAGGGGAGTTTCTAAAATTTTGCTTCAAAATACGGGGTATTTCTGCCTTTTTGCCTGAAAATAAGTGGAACTTCTGCTTTTTTGGCCCAAATAAAGGAAATTTCTGCATTTTTGCCCCAATATTTGGGAAATTTCTGCAATGTTGCTCCAAAATAAGGTGAATTTCTGCCTTTTTGCCCCAAAATAAGGCAAATTTCTGCCTTTTTGCCCCAAAATAAGAAAAATTTTTGCTTTTTTCTCTGAAATAAGTGATATTTCTGCAATTTTGCCCTAAAATAAGGGAAATGTTTGCAATTGATCCCCATAATAAGGGAAATTTCTGCAATTTTGCCCCAAAATAAGGGGAATTTCTGTTTTTTGCCCCCAAATAAGGGAAATTTCTGCAATTTTGCCCTAAAATAAGGGGAATTTCTGCATTTTGCCCCGAATTAAGGGAAATTTCAGCAGTTTTCCCCCAAAATAAAAAAATTACTGCATTTTTTACCCCAAAATTAGGTGAAATAGTGCAATTTTGCTCTAAAATACGGGGATTTTCTGCCTTTTTCGCCGAAAATAATAGGAATTTCTGCTGTTTTGCCACGAAATAAGTGAAATTTCTGCAGTTTTACCCCTAATAAATGGAATTTCTGCCTTTTTGCCCAAAATTAGGGGAATTTCTGCAATTTTGGTCCAAAATAGGGGAATTTCTGCATTTTGCCCAAAAATAAAGGGAATGTATAACTTTTTGCCATAAAAAAAAGAAATTTCTTCATTTTTTCCCCAAAATAAGGGGATTTTCTGCCTTTTTGACTCAAAATAAGTGCAATTTCTGCCTTTTCCCCAAAAATAAACAGAATTTCTGACTTTTTGTCCAAAAATAAGGGGAATTTCTGACTTTTTGTCCTGAAATAAGTGAAATTTCTAAATTTTTTCCAAAAATAAGGGAAATGTCTGCTTTTTTCCTCAAAATAAGGAAGAATTTCTGCCTTTTTGCCACAAAATAAGGGGAATTTCAGCCTTATTACCTCAAAATAAGGAGATTTTCTGATTTTTTGCCCGAAAATTATGAGAATTTCTGAAATTTTGCTTCAAAATACGGGGAATTTCTGCCTTTTAGCCCTAAAATAAGGGGAAATTCTGCATTTTTTCACCAATATTAGGGGAATTTCACCATTTTACCTCTAAATAAGCGGAATTTCTGCATTTTACCTCAAAATAAGAGGAATTTCTGCCTTTTGCCCCAAAATATGGGAAATTTCTGCCTTTTGGTTCCAAAATAAGGAAAATTTCTTCAATTTTGTACCATAATAAAAGAAATTTCTGCTTTTTGCCCTGAAATAAATGAAATTTCTGCAATTTTGCCCAAAAATAAGAAAAATTTGTGCCTTCTTGCCCCAAAATATGGAAAATTTCTACCGTCTTGCCACAAAATAAAAAAAATTTCTGCAATTCTGTATTAAAATAAAAGAAATTTTTACAATTTTGCCATAAAATAAGGGAAATTTCTGCAATTTTGCTCCAAAATAAGGGAAATTTTTTCAATTTTGCCCAAAAATAAGGGGAATTTCTGCATTTTTGCCCTATAATAAGGTGAATTTCTGTATTTTTGCCCCAAAATAAAAGGAATTTCTGCCTTTTTGCCCCAAAATTAGGGGAGTTTCTAAAATTTTGCTTCAATATACAGGGAATTTCTGCCTTTTTGCCCGAAAATAAGGGGAACTTCTGCTTTTTTGGCCCAAATAAAGGAAATTTTTGCATTTTTGACCCAATATTAGGGGAATTTCTTCAATTTTGCTCCAAAATAAGGTGAATTTCTGCCTTTTGCCCCTAAATAAGTAAAATTTCTGCCATTTTGCCTCAAAATAAAGAAAATTACTGCATTTTTAACCCCAAAATTAGATGAGTTACTGCAATTTTGCTCCAAAATTCGGAGATTTTCTGCTTTTTTCGCCGAAAATAAGGGGAATTTCTGCCATTTTGCCGTGAAATAAGTGAAATTTCTGCAGTTTTACCCCAAATAAATGGAATTTCTGCCTTTTTGGCCAAAAATAGGGGAATTTCTGCAATTTTGCTCCAAAATACAGGGAATTTCTGCCTTTTGCCCAAAAATATAAGGAATGTATACCTTTTTGCCATAAAAAAGGGAAATTTCTTCATTTTTTTCCAAAAATAAGAGGATTTTCTGCCTTTTTGACTCAAAATAAGTGCAATTTCTGCCTTTTCCCCAAAAATAAACGGAATTTCTGTCTTTTGCCCCAAAATAAGGGGAATTTCTGACTTTTTACCTTGAAATAAATGAAATTTCTAAAATTTTTCCAGAAAATAAGGGAAATGTCTGCTTTTTGCCCCAAAATAAGGGGAATTTCTGCCTTTTTGCCCCAAAATAGGAAGAATTTCAACCTCTTTACCTAAAAATAAAAGAAATTTCTGCTTTTTTGCCCCAAAATAAGAGAAATTTCTGCTTTTTTCCCTGAAATAAGTGAAATTTCTGCAATTTTGCCCCAAAATAAGGGAAATTTCTGTAATTTTGCCCCAAAATAAAGGAAATTTCTGACTTTTGCCCCCGAAAAAAAAAGATTTTCTGTCTTTTTGCCCCAAAATAAGGAGAATTTCTGGGTTTTGTCTGAAAATTATGAGAATTTCTGCAATTTTGCTTCAAAATATGGGGAATTTCTGCCTTTTAGCCCCAAAATGAAGGGAATTTCTGCATTTTTCCCCAATAGTAGGGGAATTTTTGCATTTTACCTCTAAATAAGCGGAATTTCTGCATTTTACCTCAAAATAAGAGGAATTTCTGCCTTTTGCCCCAAAATATGGGGAATTTCTGCCTTTTTGTTCCAAAATAAGGAAAATTTCTTCAATTTTGTACCATAATAAAAGGAATTTCTGCTTTTAGCCCTGAAATAAATGAAATTTCTGCAATTTTGCCCGAAAATAAAAAAAATTGTGCATTTTTGCCCCAAAATATGAAAAATTTCTGCCTTCTTGCCACAAAATGAGAATAATTTCTGCAATTCTGTACCAAAATAAAAGTATTTTCCACAATTTTGCCACAATATAAGAGAAATTTCTGCAATTTTGCTCTAAAATAAGTGAAATTTCTTCAATTTTGCTCCATAATAAGGGGAATTTCTGACTTTTTGCCCCATAATAAGGTGAATTTCTGTATTTTTGCCCCAAAATAAATAGAATTTCTGCCTTTTTGCCCCAAAATTAGGGGAGTTTCTAAAATTTTGCTTCAAAATACGGGGTATTTCTGCCTTTTTGCCTGAAAATAAGTGGAACTTCTGCTTTTTTGGCCCAAATAAAGGAAATTTCTGCATTTTTGCCCCAATATTTGGGAAATTTCTGCAATGTTGCTCCAAAATAAGGTGAATTTCTGCCTTTTTGCCCCAAAATAAGGCAAATTTCTGCCTTTTTGCCCCAAAATAAGAAAAATTTTTGCTTTTTTCTCTGAAATAAGTGATATTTCTGCAATTTTGCCCTAAAATAAGGGAAATGTTTGCAATTGATCCCCATAATAAGGGAAATTTCTGCAATTTTGCCCCAAAATAAGGGGAATTTCTGTTTTTTGCCCCCAAATAAGGGAAATTTCTGCAATTTTGCCCTAAAATAAGGGGAATTTCTGCATTTTGCCCCGAATTAAGGGAAATTTCAGCAGTTTTCCCCCAAAATAAAAAAATTACTGCATTTTTTACCCCAAAATTAGGTGAAATAGTGCAATTTTGCTCTAAAATACGGGGATTTTCTGCCTTTTTCGCCGAAAATAATAGGAATTTCTGCTGTTTTGCCACGAAATAAGTGAAATTTCTGCAGTTTTACCCCTAATAAATGGAATTTCTGCCTTTTTGCCCAAAATTAGGGGAATTTCTGCAATTTTGGTCCAAAATAGGGGAATTTCTGCATTTTGCCCAAAAATAAAGGGAATGTATAACTTTTTGCCATAAAAAAAAGAAATTTCTTCATTTTTTCCCCAAAATAAGGGGATTTTCTGCCTTTTTGACTCAAAATAAGTGCAATTTCTGCCTTTTCCCCAAAAATAAACAGAATTTCTGACTTTTTGTCCAAAAATAAGGGGAATTTCTGACTTTTTGTCCTGAAATAAGTGAAATTTCTAAATTTTTTCCAAAAATAAGGGAAATGTCTGCTTTTTTCCTCAAAATAAGGAAGAATTTCTGCCTTTTTGCCACAAAATAAGGGGAATTTCAGCCTTATTACCTCAAAATAAGGAGATTTTCTGATTTTTTGCCCGAAAATTATGAGAATTTCTGAAATTTTGCTTCAAAATACGGGGAATTTCTGCCTTTTAGCCCTAAAATAAGGGGAAATTCTGCATTTTTTCACCAATATTAGGGGAATTTCACCATTTTACCTCTAAATAAGCGGAATTTCTGCATTTTACCTCAAAATAAGAGGAATTTCTGCCTTTTGCCCCAAAATATGGGAAATTTCTGCCTTTTGGTTCCAAAATAAGGAAAATTTCTTCAATTTTGTACCATAATAAAAGAAATTTCTGCTTTTTGCCCTGAAATAAATGAAATTTCTGCAATTTTGCCCAAAAATAAGAAAAATTTGTGCCTTCTTGCCCCAAAATATGGAAAATTTCTACCGTCTTGCCACAAAATAAAAAAAATTTCTGCAATTCTGTATTAAAATAAAAGAAATTTTTACAATTTTGCCATAAAATAAGGGAAATTTCTGCAATTTTGCTCCAAAATAAGGGAAATTTTTTCAATTTTGCCCAAAAATAAGGGGAATTTCTGCATTTTTGCCCTATAATAAGGTGAATTTCTGTATTTTTGCCCCAAAATAAAAGGAATTTCTGCCTTTTTGCCCCAAAATTAGGGGAGTTTCTAAAATTTTGCTTCAATATACAGGGAATTTCTGCCTTTTTGCCCGAAAATAAGGGGAACTTCTGCTTTTTTGGCCCAAATAAAGGAAATTTTTGCATTTTTGACCCAATATTAGGGGAATTTCTTCAATTTTGCTCCAAAATAAGGTGAATTTCTGCCTTTTGCCCCTAAATAAGTAAAATTTCTGCCATTTTGCCTCAAAATAAAGAAAATTACTGCATTTTTAACCCCAAAATTAGATGAGTTACTGCAATTTTGCTCCAAAATTCGGAGATTTTCTGCTTTTTTCGCCGAAAATAAGGGGAATTTCTGCCATTTTGCCGTGAAATAAGTGAAATTTCTGCAGTTTTACCCCAAATAAATGGAATTTCTGCCTTTTTGGCCAAAATAGGGGAATTTCTGCAATTTTGCTCCAAAATACAGGGAATTTCTGCCTTTTGCCCAAAAATATAAGGAATGTATACCTTTTTGCCATAAAAAAGGGAAATTTCTTCATTTTTTTCCAAAAATAAGAGGATTTTCTGCCTTTTTGACTCAAAATAAGTGCAATTTCTGCCTTTTCCCCAAAAATAAACGGAATTTCTGTCTTTTGCCCCAAAATAAGGGGAATTTCTGACTTTTTACCTTGAAATAAATGAAATTTCTAAAATTTTTCCAGAAAATAAGGGAAATGTCTGCTTTTTGCCCCAAAATAAGGGGAATTTCTGCCTTTTTGCCCCAAAATAGGAAGAATTTCAACCTCTTTACCTAAAAATAAAAGAAATTTCTGCTTTTTTGCCCCAAAATAAGAGAAATTTCTGCTTTTTTCCCTGAAATAAGTGAAATTTCTGCAATTTTGCCCCAAAATAAGGGAAATTTCTGTAATTTTGCCCCAAAATAAAGGAAATTTCTGACTTTTGCCCCCGAAAAAAAAAGATTTTCTGTCTTTTTGCCCCAAAATAAGGAGAATTTCTGGGTTTTGTCTGAAAATTATGAGAATTTCTGCAATTTTGCTTCAAAATATGGGGAATTTCTGCCTTTTAGCCCCAAAATGAAGGGAATTTCTGCATTTTTCCCCAATAGTAGGGGAATTTTTGCATTTTACCTCTAAATAAGCGGAATTTCTGCATTTTACCTCAAAATAAGAGAAATTTCTGCCTTTTGCCCCAAAATATGGGGAATTTCTGCCTTTTTGTTCCAAAATAAGGAAAATTTCTTCAATTTTGTACCATAATAAAAGGAATTTCTGCTTTTAGCCCTGAAATAAATGAAATTTCTGCAATTTTGCCCGAAAATAAAAAAAAATTGTGCATTTTTGCCCCAAAATATGAAAAATTTCTGCCTTCTTGCCACAAAATAAGAATAATTTCTGCAATTCTGTACCAAAATAAAAGTAATTTCCACAATTTTGCCACAATATAAGAGAAATTTCTGCAATTTTGCTCTAAAATAAGTGAAATTTTTTCAATTTTGCTCCATAATAAGGGGAATTTCTGACTTTTTGCCCCATAATAAGGTGAATTTCTGTATTTTTGCCCCAAAATAAATAGAATTTCTGCCTTTTTGCCCCAAAATTAGGGGAGTTTCTAAAATTTTGCTTCAAAATACGGGGTATTTCTGCCTTTTTGCCTGAAAATAAGTGGAACTTCTGCTTTTCTGGCTCAAATAAAAGAAATTTCTGCATTTTTGCCCCAATATTTGGGAAATTTCTGCAATGTTGCTCCAAAATAAGGTGAATTTCTGCCTTTTTGCCCCAAAATAAGGCAAATTTCTGCCTTTTTGCCCCAAAATAAGAAAAATTTTTGCTTTTTTCTCTGAAATAAGTGAAATTTCTGCAATTTTGCCCTAAAATAAGGGAAATTTCTGCAATTTTTCCCCATAATAAGGGAAATTTCTGCAATTTTGCCACAAAATAAGGGGAATTTCGGTTTTTTGCCCCCAAATAAGGGAAATTTCTGCAATTTTTCCCTAAAATAAGGGGAATTTCTGCCTTTTGCCCCGAATTAAGGGAAATTTCTGCCGTTTTGCCCCAAAATAAAAAAATTACTGCATTTTTCCCCCAAAATTAGGTGAATTACTGCAATTTTGCTCTAAAATACGGGGATTTTCTGCCTTTTTCGCCGAAAATAAGTGGAATTTCTGCCATTTTGCCGCGAAATAAGTGAAATTTCTGCAGTTTTACCCCAAATAAATGGAATTTCTGTTTTTTTGCCCAAAATTAGGGGAATTTCTGAAATTTTCCTTCAAAATACGGGAAATTTCTGCCTTGTTGCCCAAAAATAAAAAGAATGTATACCTTGTTGCCATAAAAAAAGGAAATTTCTTCATTTTTCCCCAAAATAAGGGGATTTTCTGCCTTTTTGACTCAAAATAATTGCAATTTCTGCCTTTTCTCCAAAAATAAACGGAATTTTTGTCTTTTTGCCCCAAAATAAGAGGAATTTCTGACGTTTTGCCCTGAAATAAGTGAAATTTTTAAAATTTTTCCCCAAATAAGGGAAATGTCTTCTTTTTGCCCCAAAATGAGGGGAATTTCTGCTTTTTTACCTCAAAATAAGGGGAATTTCTGCCCTTTTGCCCCAAAATAAGAAAAATTTCTGCAATTTTGTACCAAAATAAAAAAAAAATTTCTGCTTTTTTGCCCCAAAATAAGAGAAATTTCTGCCTTTTTTCCCTGAAATAAGTAAAATTTCTGCAATTTTGCCCCAAAATAAGGGAAATGTCTGCAAGTTTGCCCCAAAATAAATGAAATTTCTGCAATTTTGCCCCAAAATAAAGGGATTTTCTGACTTTTTGCCCACAAATAAAGGAGATTTTCTGTCTTTTTTCCCCAAAATTAGGGGAGTTTCTAAAATTTTGCTTCAAAATACTGGGAATATCTGCTTTTTTGTCCGAAAATAAAGGGAACTTCCGCTTTTTTGGCCCAAATAAAGGAAATTTCTGCATTTTTGCCCCAATATTAGGGGAATTTCTGCAATTTTGCTCCAAAATAAGGTGATTTTCTGCCTTTTTGCCCCAAAATAAGGCGAATTTCTGCTTTTTTGCCCCAAAATAAGAAAAATTTTTTATTTTTTTCCCTAAATAAGTGAAATTTCTGCAATTTTGCCCTAAAATATGGAAATTTTCTGCAATTATTCCCCATAATAAGGGAATTTTCTGCAATTTTGCCCCAAAATAAGAGGAATTTCTGTTTTTTGCCCCAAATAAGAGAAATTTCTGCAATTTTACCCTAAAATAAGGAAAATTTCTGCCTTTTGCCCCAAATTAAGAAAAATTTCTGCCGTTTTGCCCCAAAATAATGAAAATTACTGCATTTTTTTACCCCAAAATTAGGTGAATTCCTTCAATTTTGCTCCAAAATATGGGGATTTTCTGCCTTTTTTTGCCGAATATAAGGGGAATTTCTGCCATTTTGCCGCGAAATAAGTGAAATTTCTGCAGTTTTACTCCAAATAAATGGAATTTCTGCCTTTTTGCCCAAAATTAGGGGAATTTCTGCAATTTTGCTCCAAAATACGGGGAATTTCTGACATTTTGCCCGAAAAAAAAGGGAATGTATACTCTTTTGCCATAAAAAAGGGAAATTTCTTCATTTTTTTCCCAAAATAAGGGGATTTTCCGCCTTTTTGACTCAAAATATGTTCAATTTCTGCTTTTTCCCCAAAAATAAACAATATTTCTGTCTGTTTGCCCCAAAATAAGTGGAATTTTTGACTTTTTGCCTGAAAATTATGAGAATTTCTGCAATTTTGCTTGAAAATACGGGGAATTTCTGCCTTTTAGCCCCAAAATAAAGGGAATATCTGCATTTTTCCCCAATATCTGGGGAATTTCTGCATTTTACCTCAAAGTAAGAAGAATTTCTGCCTTTTGCCCCAAAATATGAGGAATTTCTGCCTTTTTGTTCCAAAATAAGGAAAATTTCTTCATTTTGTACCATAATAAAAGGAATTTCTACTTTTTGCCCTGAAATAAATGAAATTTCTGCAATTTTGCCCGAAAATAAGAAAAATTTGTGCCATATTGCCCCAAAATATGGAAAATTACTGCCTTCTTGCCACAAAACATAAAAATTTCTGCAATTCTGTACCAAAATAGAAGAAATTTCTACAATTTTGCCCCAAAATAAGGGAAATTTCTGCAATTTTGCTCCAAAATAAGGGAAATTTCTTCAATTTTGCCCCAAAATAAGGGGAATTTCTGACTTTTTGCCCCATAATAAGGTGAATTTCTGTATTTTTGCCCCAAAAGAAAGAGAATTTCTGCCTTTTTGCCTCAAAATTAGGGGAGTTTCTGAAATTTTGCTTCAGAATATGGGGAATTTTTGCCTATTTGCCCGAAAATAAGGGGAACTTCTGCCTTTTTGGCACAAATAAAGGAGATTTCTGCATTTTTGCCCCAATATTAGGGGAATTTCTGCAATATTGCTCCAAAATAAGGGGAATATCTGCCTTTTTGTCTGAAATTAAGGGGATTTTCTGACTTTTTGCCCCCCCAAAAAAAGAAATTTCTGCAATTTTTTCTCAAAATAAAAGGAATTTCGTCCTTTTTGCCTCAAAATAAAGAAAATTTCTGACATTTTTCCATAAAATATGTGAAATTTTTGCAATTTTACCCCAAAATAAGGTGAATTTCTGCCTTTTTGCCACAATATAGGGGGAATTTCTGCCTTTTTGCCCCAAAATAAGAAAAATTTTTGCTTTTTTTCTCTGAAATAAGTAAAATTTCTGCAATTATGCCCTAAAATAAGGGAAATTTCTGCAATTTTTCCCCATAATAAGAAAAATTTCTGCAATTTTGCCCCAAAAGAAGGGGAATTTCTGTTTTTTGCCCACAAATAAGGGAAATTTTGGCAATTTTTCCCTAAAATAAAGGGAATTTCTGCCTTGGCCCCGAATTAAGGGAAATTTCTGCCGTTTTGCCCCTAAATAAAGAAAATTACTGCATTTTTTACCCCAAAATTAGGTGAATTACTGCAATTTTGCTCCAAAATACGGGGATTTTCTGCCTTTTTCGCCGAAAATAAGGGGAATTTCTGCCATTTTGCCGCGAAATAAGTGAAATTTCTTCAGTTTTACACCAAATAAATGGAATTTCTGCCTTTTTGCCCAAAATTAGGGGAATTTCTGCAATTTTGCTCCAGAATACAGGGAATTTCTGCCTTTTTGCCCAAAATAAAAGAAATGTATACCTTTTTGCCAAAAAAAAAAGGGAAATTTCTTCATTTTTTTCCTAAAATAAAAAAATTTTCCGCCTTTTTGACTCAAAATAAGTGCAATTTCTGCCTTTTCCCTCAAAATAAACAGAATTTCTGTCTTTTTGCCCCAAAATAAGAAATTTTTTTTTCTTTTTTTTTGTCTGAAATAAGTGAAATTTCTGCAATTTTGACCTAAAATAAGGGAAATTTCTGCAATTTTTCCCCATAATAAGGGAAATTTCTGCAATTTTGCCCCAAAATAAGGGGAATTTCTGTTTTTTGCCCCCAAATAAGGGAAATTTCTGCAATTTTGCCCTAAAATAAGGGGAATTTCTGCCTTTTGCCCCGAAATAAGGGAAATTTCTGCCGTTTTGCCCCAAAATAAAGAAAATTACTTCATTTTTTACCCCAAAACTAGGTGAATTACTGCAATTTTGCTCCAAAATACGGGGATTTTCTGCCTTTTTCGCCGAAAATAAGGGTAATTTCTGCCATTTTGCCTCGAAATAAGTGGAATTTCTTCAGTTTTACCCCAAATAAATGGAATTTCTGCCTTTTTGCCCAAAATTAGGGCAATTTCTGCAATTTTGCTCCAAAATACGGGGAATTTCTGCCTTTTTGCCCGAAATAAAAGGAATGTATACGTTTTTGCCATAAAAAAGGAAAAGTTCTTCATTTTTTCCCCAAAATAAGGGAATTTTCTGCCTTTTTGACTCAAAATAACTGCAATTTTTGCCTTTTCCCCAAAAATAAATGAAATTTCTGTCTTTTTTGCCCCAAAATAAGGGGGATTTCTGCGTTTTTGCCCCAAAATAAGGGGAATTTCAGCCTTTTTACCTCAAAATAAAAGGAATTTCTGCTTTTTTTCCCAAAATAAGAAAAATTTCTGTAATTTTTTACCAAAATAAAAGAAATTTCTGCTTTTTTGCTCCAAAATAAGAGAAATTCTGCCTTTTTTCCCTGAAATAAGTGAAATTTCTGCAATTTTTCTCCAAAATAAAAGAAATTTCTGCAATTTTGCCCCAACATAAAAAAAATTTCTGACTTTTTGCCCCCAAATAAAGAGATTTTTTTTCTTTTTGCTCCAAAATAAGGAGAATTTCTGCCTTTTTGCCCGAAAATTATGAGAATTTCTGCAATTTTGCTTCAAAATACGAGGAATTTCTGCCTTTTAGCCCAAAATTTAGGGGAATTTCTGCAATTTTGCTCTAAAATACGGGGAATTTCTGCCTTTTTGCTCGAAATAAAGGGAATGTATACCTTTTGGCCATAAAAAAGGGAAATTTCTTCATTTTTTCCCCAAAATAAGGAGATTTTCCGCCTTTTTGACTCCAAATAAGTGTAATTTCTGCCTTTTCCCTCAAAATAAACGGAATTTCTGTTTTTTTGCTCCAAAATAAGGAAAATTTCTTCAATTTTGCCCCAAAATAAGGGGAATTTCTAACTTTTTGCTCCATAATAAAATGAATTTCTGTATTTTAGCCTCAAGATAAAGGGAATTTCTGCTTTTTTTCCCCAAAATTAGGGGAATTTCTAAAATATCTTCAAAATACAGGGAATATCTGCCTTTTTGCCCAAAAATAATGGGAACTTCTGCTTTTTTGGCCCAAATGAAGGAAATTTCTGCATTTTTGCCCCAATATTAGGGGAATTTCTGCAATTTTGCTCCAAAATAAGGTGAATTTCTGCCTTTTTGCCCAAAATAAGGTGAATTTCTGCCTTTTTGCCCCAAAATAAGAAAAATTTTTGCTTTTTTTCTCTGAAATAAGTGAAATTTCTGCAATTTTGACCTAAAATAAGGGAACTTTCTGCAATTTTTCCCCATAATAAGGGATATTTCTGCAATTTTGCCCAAAAATAAAGGGAATTTCTGTTTTTTGCCCCCAAATAAGGGAAATTTCTGAAATTTTGCCCTAAAATAAGGGGAATTTCTGCCTTTTGCCCCGAATTAATGGAAATTTCTGCCGTTTTGCCCCAAAATAAAGAAAACTACTGCATTTTTTACCCCAAAATTAGGTGAGTACTGCAATTTTGCTCCAAAATACGGGGATTTTCTGCCTTTTTTGCCGAAAATAAGGGGAATTTCTGCCATTTTGCCGCGAAATAAGTGAAATTTCTGCAGTTTTACCCCAAATAAATGGAATTTCTGGTTTTTTGCCCGAAATTAGGGGAATTTCTGCAATTTTGCTCAAAAATACGGGGAATTTCTTCTTTTTTGCCCAAAAATAAATGGAATGTATACCTTTTTGCCATAAAAAAGGGAAATTTCTTTATTTTTTCTCAAAATAAGGGGATTTTCCGCCTTTTTGACTCAAAATAAGTTTAATTTCTGCCTTTTCCCCAAAAATAAACGGAATTTCTGTCTCTTTGCCCCAAAATAAGGGGAATTTCTGACTTTTTGCCCTGAAATAAGTGAAATTTCTAAAGTTTTTCCCCAAAATAAGGGAAATGTCTGCTTTTTGCCCCAAAATAATGGGAATTTCTGCCTTTTTGCCCCAAAATAAGGGTGAATTTCAGGCTTTTTACCTAAAAATAAGGGAAATTTCTGCCTTTTTGCCCCAAAATAAGAAAAATTTCTGGAATTTTGTACCAAAATAAAAGAAATTTCTGCTTTTTTGCCCCATAATAAGAGAAATTTCTGCCTTTTTTTCCCTGAAATAAGTGAAATTTCTGCAATTTTGCCTCAAAATAAGGGAAATTTCTGCAATTTTGCCCCAAAATAAGGGGAATGTCTGAATTTTGCCCCCCAAAAAAAGAGATTTTCTGTCTTTTTGCTCCAAAATAAGGAGAATTTCTGCTTTTTTTTCAATAAATTATGAGAATTTCTGCAATTTGGCTTTAAAATACGGGGAATTTCTGCCTTTTGACCCCAAAATAAAGGGAATATCTGCATTTTTTTCCAATATACGGGGAATTTCTGCATTTTACCTCTAAATAAGTGGAATTTCTGCATTTTACCTCAAAATAAGAGGAATTTCTGCCTTTTGCCCCAAAATATGGGGAATTTCTGCCTTTTTGTTCCAAAATAAGGAAAATTTCTTCAATTTTGTACTATAATAAAAGAAATTTCTGCTTTTTGCTCTGAAATAAATGAAATTTCTGCAATTTTGCCCGAAAAAAAAAATTTGTGCATTTTTGCCCCTAAATATGAAAAATTTCTGCCTTCTTTTTACAAAATAAGAAAAATTTCTGCAATTCTGTACCAAAATAAAAGAAATTTCTAAAATTATGCCACAAAATAAGGGAAATTTCTGCAATTTTGCCCCAAAATAAGGGGAATTTCTGACTTTTTGCCCTGAAATAAGTGAAATTTCTAAAATTTTTACCCAAATAAGGGAAATGTCTGCTTTTTGCCCCAAAATAAGAGGAATTTCTGCCTTTTTGCCCCAAAATAAGGGGAATTTCAGCCTTTTTACCTCAAAATAAGGGGAATTTCTGCCTTTTTGCCCCAAAATAAGAAAAATTTCTGCAATTTTGTACCAAAATAAAAGAAATTTCTGCTTTTTTGCCACAAAATAGGAGAAATTCCTGCCTTTTTTCCCTGAAATAATTGAAATTTCTGCAATTTTGCCCCAAAATAAGAGAAATTTCTGCATTTTTTTACCCCAAAATTAGGTGAATTACTGCAATTTTGCTCCAAAATATGGGGATTTTCTGCCTTTTTGGCCGAAAATAAGGGGGATTTCTGCCATTTTGCCGCGAAATAAGTGAAATTTCTGCAGTTTTACCCCAAAAAATTAAATTTCTGCCTTTTTACCCAAAATTAGGGGAATTACTGCAATTTTGCTTTAATATACGGGGAATTTCTGACTTTTTGCCCGAAAATAAATGGAATGTATAACTTTTTGCCATTAAAAAAAAGAAATTTCTTCATTTTTTCCCCAAAATAAGGGGATTTTCCGCCTTTTTGACTCAAAATAAGTGCAATTTCTGCTTTATCCCCAAAAATAAACGGACTTTCTGTCTGTTTGCCCTAAAATAAGGGGAATTTCTGACTTTTTGCCCTGAAATAATTGAAATTTCTAAAGTTTTTCCCCAAAATAAGGGAAATGTCTGCTTTTTGCCCCAAAATAATGGGAATTTCTGCCTTTTTGCCCCAAAATAAGGGGAATTTCAGCCTTTTTACCTCAAAATAAGGGGAATTTCTGCCTTTTTGCCCCAAAATAAAAAAAAATTCTGCAATTTTGTACCAAAATAAAAGAAATTTCTGCTTTTTTGCCACAAAATAAGAGAAATTTCTGCCTTTTTTCCCTGAAATAAGTGAAATTTCTGCAATTTTGCCCCAAAATAAGAGAAATTTCTGCAATTTGGCCCTAAAATAAAGGAAATTTCTGCAATTTTGCCCCAAAATAAGGGGAATTTCTGACTTTTTGTCCCATAATAAGGTGAATTTCTGTATTTTTGCCCCAAAATTAGGGGAGTTTCTAAAATTTTGCTTCAAAATACGGCGTATTTCTGCCTTTCTGCCCGAAAATATAGGGAACTTCTGCTTTTTTGGCCCACATAAAGGAAATTTCTGCATTTTTGCCCCAATATTAGAAGAATTTCTGCAATTTTGCTCCAAAATAAGGTGAATATCTGCCTCTTTGCCCCAAAATAAAGCGAATTTCTGCCTTTTTGCCCCAAAATAAAAAAAAATTTTGCTTTTTTTTCTCTGAAATAAGTGAAATTTCTGCAATTTTGCCCTAAAATAAGGGAAATTTCTGCAATTTTTTTCCATAATAAGGAAAATTTCTGCAATTTTGCCCCAAAATAAGGGGAATTTCAGTTTTTTGCCCCCAAATAAGGGAAATTTCTGCAATTATGTCCTAAAATAGGGGAATTTCTGCCTTTTGCCCCGAATTAAGGGAAATTTCTGCTGTTTTGCCCCAAAATAAAAAAAATTACTGCATTTTTTTACCCCAAAATTAGGTGAATTACTGCAATTTTGCTCCAAAATACGAGGATTTTCTGCCTTTTTGCCCCAAAATAAGAAAAATTTCTGCAATTCTGTACCAAAATAAAAGAAATTTCTGCAATTTTGCCCCAAAATTAAAGAAATTTCTGCAATTTTGCTCCAAAATTAGGGGAAATTCTGCGTTTTTGACTCAAAATTAGGGGCATTACTGTGTTTTTGCCCCAAATAAAGAAAATTTCTGCATTTTTGCCCCCTAATAAGTGGAATTTCTGCCTTTATGTCTTGAAAGAAGGGAAATTTCTAACATTTTTGCCCGAAGGTAAGGGAAATTTCTGCAATTTTGCCCCAAGATAAGGGAAATTTCTGCAATTTTGTCCAAAAAAAAGAAATTTCAGCAATTTTGCCCCACAATAAAGGGAATTTCTGCCTTTTAGCCCCCAAATTAGGGGAATTTCCGAATTATTGCCCCAAAATCAGAAGCATTACTGCAATTTTACCCCAAAATAAGAAAAATTTCTGCAGTTTGCTTCAAAATAAAGTAATTTTTTTCAATTTTGTCCAATAAAGAGGGAAATTTTTGCATTTTTGCCCCAAAATTAGGGAAATATCTGTTTTTTTGCTCTAAAATAAGGGGAATTTCTGGCTTTTTGCCCCAAAATAAGGGGAATTTAGTCTTTTTGGCCTAAAATAAGGGTAATTTCTGTATTTTTGGCCTAAAATAATGAGAATGTCTTTCTTTTTGCCCTAAAATAAGGAAAATTTCTGCATTTTGCTCAATAATAAGGGAAATTTCATCATTTTTGCCCCCATATTAAGGGCATTACTGTGTTTTTGCCCCAAAATAAAAGAAATTTCTGCATTTTTGCCCAAAATTATGTGGAATTTCTGCCTTTTTGCTCTAAAACAAGATGAATTTCAGATTCTTTGGCACAAAATAAGAAGAATTTTAGGCTTTTTCTCTAAAATAAGGGTAATTTCTCGAATTTGCCCCCAAATAAGTGTAATTTCTGCCCTTTTGACCAGAAATGAAAGGAATTTCTGTATTTTTGGCCTAAAATAAGGGGAATTTCTGCATTTTTGCCCCCAAATAAGGGGAATTTCTGTATTTTTGCCCTGAATTAAAGAAAATTTCTGCATTTTTGCTTCAAAATAGGGGGAATTTCTGAAATTTTTCTCCAAAATTAGGGGAATTTCTGCAATTTTGCCCCAAAATAAGGGAAATTTCTGAAATTTTTCCCTAAAATTAGGGAAATTTCTGCAATATTGCCCCAAAATAAGGGAAATTTCTGCAATTTTGCCCTAAAATTAGGGGAATTTCTGCCTTTTGCCCTATAATAAGGGAAATTTATGCAATTTTGCACCAAAATAATGGAATTTTTTGCATTTTTACTCCAAAATAAAGGGAATTTCTGCCTTTTTGAAACAAAATAAAAAAAATTTCTACAATTTTGCTCCATAATAAGGGATATATCTGCAATTTTGTCCTAAAATATGGGGAATTTCTGCATTTTTATTTCAAAATAAGGGAATTTTCTGCAATTTTGCAACAAAATAAGGGAAATATCTGCATTTTTGCCCCAAAACATGGGGAATTTCTGCCTTTTTGGCACAAAATAAGAGAAATTTAGTCTTTTTTCTCAAAAATAAGGGTAATTTCTGCATTTTTCACACCAAGTATGTGGTATTTCTGCCTTTTTGTCCCCAAAAAAAAAATTTCAGCAATTTTGCCCCACAATAAAAGGAATTTCTGCCTTTTGCCCCAAAATTAGGGGAATTTCTACCTATTTGCCCCAAAATTAGGGGCATTACTGTGTTTTTGCCCCAAAATAAGGAAAATTTCTGCATTTTTGCCCAAAATTAATTGGAATTTCTAAATTTTTTGACCTAAAATAAGAATTTCTGCCTATTTGGCACAAAATAAGGGGAATTTCAGTCTTTTTCCCTTAAATAAGTTTAATTTTTGCAATTTGCCCCCAAATTAGCGGAATTTCTGCCTTTTTGACCTGAAATAAAGAAAATTTCTGGATTTTTGTCCCATGATAAGGGAAATTTCTGCAATTTTGCCCAAAAATAAGGGAAAATTCTGCCCTTTTTCCCCAAAATAAGGAGAATTTTTGTCTATTTTCCCCAAAATAAGGGGAATTTCTACAATTTTGCTTCAAAATAATGTTGCTTTTCTGCATTTTTGCCCAAAAATAAAGGGTATTTCGGCAATTTTAACACAAAATTAAGGGAATTTCTACAATTTTGCCCGAAAATAAGGAAATTTTTGGCAATTTTGCCCCAAAATTATGGGAATTTCTGCATGTTTGCCCCTAAATAAGGGGAATTTCTGCAATTTTGCTCCAAAATAATGAGGAATTTCTGCAATTTTGCCCCAAAATAAAGGAATTTTCTGCAAATTTGCCACAAAATTAGGGGAATTTCTGCTATTTTTCCCCAAAATAAGGGAAATTTCTGCAATTTGCCCCGAAATTAGGGGAATTTCTGCAATTTTGCCCCGAAATTAGGGAAATTTCTGCAATTTTGCTCCAAAATTAGGGGAATTTCTGCCATTTTTACCCAAAATTAGGGGCATTACTGTCTTTTTGCCCCAAATAAGGGAAATTTCTACATTTTTTGCCGAAAATTAAGTGGAATTTCTGATTTTTGCCCTAAAACAAAAAGAATTTCTGCCTTTAAGGCACAAAATATGAGGAATTTCAGTCTTTTTGCCCTAAAATAAGGGTATTTTCTGCATTTTTGCCTTCTAATAAGTGGAATTTCTGCCTTTATGACCTGAAAGAATGGGTATTTCTAACATTTTTGCCCCAAGATAAGGGAAATTTCTGAAATTTTGCCCCAAAATAAGGGAAATTTCTGCAATGTTGTTCCAAAAAAGGAAAATTTTAGCAATTTTGTCCCACAATAATGGGAATTTCTGCTTTTGCCCAAAAATTAGGGGAATTTCTGAATTTTTGCCCCAAAATTAGAAGCAGTACAGCATTTTTACCCAAAAACAAGGGAAATTACTGCAATTTGCCCCAAAATAAAGAAAATTTCTGCAATTTTGTTTCAAAAAAAGTAAAATTTCTGCATTTTTTCCCCAAAATAAGAGGAATTTCTGACATTATGGCACAAAATAAGGGGAATTTAAGTATTTTTCCCTAAATTAAGTTTAATTTCTGCAATTTGCCCCCAAATTAGCAGAATTTCTGCCTTTTTGACCTGAAATAAGCGGAATTTCTGCATTTTTGTCTCAAGATAAGGGAAATTTCTGCAATTTTGCCACAAAATAAGGGAAATTTCTGCAATTTTGTCCCAAAAAATGGAAATTTCTGCATTTTTGCCCCCAAATAAGGGGAATTTCTGGATTTTGCCTAAAAATTAGTGTAATTTCTGCCTTTTTGCCTAAAAATTAGAGGCATTACTGCCTTTTTTCCCAATAATAAGGGAAAATTATGCAATTTTGCTTCAAAATAAGTAGAATTTCTACACTTTTGCCTTAAAAGAAGGGGAATTTCTGTCTTTTTTTCCAAACTAAAAGAAATTTCTGCAATTTTGCTCCAAAATAATGGGGCATTTTATCAATTTTTCCCCAAAATTAAAAGAATTTTTGCAATTTTGACACGAAATTAGGGGAATTACTACAATTTTGCCCCAAAATAAGTAAAGTTTCTGCAATTTTGCTCCAAAATTAGGGGAATTTCTGCCTTTTTGACCCAAAATTTGGGGCATTACTTTTTTTGCCCCAAGTAAGGGAAATATCTGCATTGTTGCCCAAAATTAAGTGGAATTTTTGCCTTTTTGTTCTAAAATAAGAATTTCTGCCTTTTTGGCAAAAAGTAAGGGGAATTTCAGTCTTTTTCCCTAAATTAAGTTTAATTTCTGCAATTTGCCCATAATTAGCGGAATTTCTGCATTTTTGCTCTAAAATAAAGGGAATTTCTGCAATTTTGCTTCAAAATAATGTTGATTTTCTGCATTTTTGCCCAAAAATAAAAGGTATTTCTGCAATTTTAACACAAAATTAAAAGAATTTCTACAATTTTGCCCGAAAATAAGAAAATTTTTTGCAATTTTGCCCCAAAATTATGGGAATTTCTGCATGTTTGCCCCTAAATAAGGGGAATTTCTGCAATTTTGCTCCAAAATAATGAGGAATTTCTGCAATTTTGCCCCAAAATAAAGGAATTTTCTGCAAATTTGCCACAAAATTAGGGGAATTTCTGCAATTTTTCCCCAAAATAAGGGAAATTTCTGCAATTTGCCCCGAAATTAGGGGAATTTCTGCAATTTTGCCCCGAAATTAGGGAAATTTCTGCAATTTTGCTCCAAAATTAGGGGAATTTCTGCCATTTTTACCCAAAATTAGGGGCATTACTGTCTTTTTGCCCCAAATAAGGGAAATTTCTGCATTTTTTGCCGAAAATTAAGTGGAATTTCTGATTTTTGCCCTAAAACAAAAAGAATTTCTGCCTTTAATGCACAAAATATGGGGAATTTCAGTCTTTTTGCCCTAAAATAAGGGTATTTTCTGCATTTTTGCCTTCTAATAAGTGGAATTTCTGCCTTTATGACCTGAAAGAATGGGTATTTCTAACATTTTTGCCCCAAGATAAGGGAAATTTCTGAAATTTTGCCCCAAAATAAGGGAAATTTCTGCAATGTTGTTCCAAAAAAGGAAAATTTTAGCAATTTTGTCCCACATAAGGGGAATTTCTGCTTTTGCCCAAAAATTAGGGGAATTTCTGAATTTTTGCCCCAAAATTAGAAGCAGTACAGCATTTTTACCCAAAATCAAGGGAAATTACTGCAATTTGCCCCAAAATAAAGAAAATTTCTGCAATTTTGTTTCAAAAAAAGTAAAATTTCTGCATTTTTTCCCCAAAATAAGAGGAATTTCTGACATTATGGCACAAAATAAGGGGAATTTAAGTATTTTTCCCTAAATTAAGTTTAATTTCTGCAATTTGCCCCCAAATTAGCAGAATTTCTGCCTTTTTGACCTGAAATAAGCGGAATTTCTGCATTTTTGTCTCAAGATAAGGGAAATTTCTGCAATTTTGCCACAAAATAAGGGAAATTTCTGCAATTTTGTCCCAAAAAATGGAAATTTCTGCATTTTTGCCCCCAAATAAGGGTAATTTCTGGATTTTGCCTAAAAATTAGTGTAATTTCTGCCTTTTTGCCTAAAAATTAGAGGCATTACTGCCTTTTTTCCCAATAATAAGGGAAAATTATGCAATTTTGCTTCAAAATAAGTAGAATTTCTACATTTTTGCCTTAAAAGAAGGGGAATTTCTGTTTTTTTTTCCAAACTAAAAGAAATTTCTGCAATTTTGCTCCAAAATAATGGGGCATTTTATCAATTTTTCCCCAAAATTAAAAGAATTTTTGCAATTTTGACACGAAATTAGGGGAATTACTACAATTTTGCCCCAAAATAAGTAAAGTTTCTGCAATTTTGCTCCAAAATTAGGGGAATTTCTGCCTTTTTGACCCAAAATTTGGGGCATTACTTTTTTTTGCCCCAAATATGGGAAATATCTGCATTGTTGCCCAAAATTAAGTGGAATTTTTGCCTTTTTGTTCTAAAATAAGAATTTCTGCCTTTTTGGCAAAAAGTAAGGGGAATTTCAGTCTTTTTCCCTAAATTAAGTTTAATTTCTGCAATTTGCCCTTAATTAGCGGAATTTCTGCATTTTTGCCCTAAAATAAAGGGAATTTCTGCAATTTTGCTCCAAAATAATGGGAAATTTCTGCAATTATGCCCCAAAATAAAGGGAATTTCTGCAATTTTAACACAAAATTATGGGAATTACTGCAATTTTGCCCTAAAATAAAGGAAATTTCTGCAATTTTGCTCCAAAATTAGAGGAATTTTTGCCGTTTTGACCCAAAATTAGGAGCATTATTGTCTTTTTGCCCCAAATAAAAGAAATTTCTGCATTTTTGCCCAAAATTAAGTGGAATTTCTGCCTTTTTGCCCTAAAATAAGAATTTCTGCCTTTTTGGCACAAAATAAGGGGAATTTCAGTCTTTTTCCCTAAATTAAGTTTAATTTCTGCAATTTGCCCCAAAATTAGCAAAATTTCTGCCTTTTTGACCTGAAATAAATGGAATTTCTGCATTTTTGTCCCAAGATAAGGGGAATTTCTGCAATTTTGTCCCAAAAAATGGAAATTTCGGAATTTTTGCCGCAAATAAGGGAAATTTCCGGATTATGCCCCAAAATTACGGTAATTTCTGCCTTTTTGCCTCAAAATTAGGTGCATTACTGCCTTTTTGCCCAATAATAAGAGAAAATTATGCAATTTTGCTCCAAAATAAGTGGAATTTTTACTTTTTCGCCCCAAAAGAAGGGGAATTTCTACCTTTCTGCTCCAAACTTAAAGAAATTTCTGCAATTTTTCTCCAAAATAATGGGGAATTTTTGCAATTTTGCCCAAAATTAAAGGAAATTTTTGCAATTTTGACACAAAATTAGGGGAATTTCTGCATTTTTTTCCCAAAATAAGAGGAAATTCTGCCTTATTGACCCAAAATTTGTGAAATTTCTGATTTTTGATCCAAAATTTGAAGCATTACTGCATTTTTGCCCATAAATATGGGAAATTTCTGCAATTTTGTTCCAAAATAAAGGAAATTTCTGCCTTTTTACCACAAAATCAGTGGAATTTCTGCATTTTTGCCACAAAATAAGGGAAATTTCTGCAATTTTATCCTAAAATAAGATACATTTCTATCCTTTTCTCCAAAATAAGGGAAATTTCTGAATATTTGGCCCAAAATAATAGGAATTTCTGCATTTTTGCCCCAAATAAAGAAAAATTTCTGCATTTTTGCTCAAAAATAAGGGGAATTTCTGCCTTTTTTCCCTAAAATAAGGGGAATTTACCTTTTTGGCCCAAAATAGGGGGAATTTAGTCTTTTTGTCCTAAAATAAGGGTAATTTCTGTATTTTTGGCTTAAAATAAGGGGAATTTCTGCATTTTTGCCCTAAAATAAGGGGAATTTCTGTATTTTTGCCCTGAAATAAGGAGAATTTCTGTCTTTTTGCCCTAAAATAAGGAAAATTTCTGCATTTTTGCTCCAAAATAAGGGGAATTTCAGCATTTTTGCCCCCAAATAAGGGGAATTTCTGCAATTTTGCCCCAAATTAGGGGAATTTCTGCCTTTTTGCTCTAAAATAAGGGGAATTTCTGCCTTTTTGCTCCAAATTAAGGGGATTTAGTCTTTTTGGCCTAAAATAAGAGTAATTTCTGTATTTTTGGCCTAAAATAAGGAGAATTTCTGTCTTTTTGCCCTAAAATCAAGAAAATTTTTGCTCTATAATAAGGGAAATTTCAGCATTTTTGCCCAAAAAAAGGGGAATTTCTGACTTTTAGCCTCAAAATTAGGGGAATTTTTTTTCTTTTTGCCCCTAAACTAGGGGCATTATTGTGTTTTTGCTCCAAAATAAAGGAAATTTCTCCATTTTTGCCCAAAATTTTGTAGAATTTCTGCCTTTTTGCTCTAAAATAAGAAGAATTTCTGCCTTTTTGGCACAAAATAATGGGAATTTCAGGCTTTTTCCCTAAAATAAGGGTAATTTCTTGAATTTTCCCCCAATTAAGCGGAATTTCTGCCTTTTTTACCTGAAATAAGGGGAATTTCTGCATTTTTGCCACTAGATAAGGGAAATTTCTGCAATTTTTCCAAAAAATAAGGGAAATTTCTGCAATTTTGTTCTAAAAAAAGGAAATTTCTGCAATTTTGCCCCACAAAAAGGAGAATTTCTGCCTTTTTGCCACAAAAGTAATGGAATTTCTGATTTTTGCCCCAAAATTAGAAGCATTACAGAATTTTTGCCCCAAAATAAGGGAAATTTCTGCAATTTGCCTCAAAATATAGGAAATTTCTTAAATTTTGTCCCAAAAAAAGGGAAATTTCTCCATTTTTGCCCCAAAATAAGAGGAATTTCTGCCTTTTTGACCCAAAATTAGTGAAATTTCTGAATTTTGCCCCAAAATTAGAAGCATTACTGCATTTTTGCCCCAAAATATGGGAAATGTCTGCAATTTTGTTCCAAAATAAGGGCAATTTCTGCCTTTTTACCCCAAAATAATGGGAATTTCTGCATTTTTGCCAAAAAATAATGAATATTTCTGCAATTTTATCCTAAAATAAGTTAAATTTCTATTTTTTTGCCCCAAAATAAGGGAAATTTCTGCCTATTTGGCCCAAAATACAGGGGAATTTTTGCATTTTTGCCCCAAATTAAGGGAAATTTCTGCAGTTTTGCCCAAAAATAAGGGGAATTTCTTCCTTTTTGCCCCATTATAAGTGAAAATTATGCAATTTTGCACCAAAATAAGGGAAATTTCTGAAATTTTGCACCAAAATAAAGGGAATTTGTTTCTTTTTGAAATAAAATAAGATGCATTTCTACAATTTTGTTCCAAAATAAGGGGAATTTCTGCAATTTTGTTCCAAAATAAGGGAAATATCTGCAATTTTGCCCTAAAATCCGGGGAATTTCTGCATTTTTGCCCTAAAATTATGGGCATTACTCTGTTTTTGCCCTAAAATAAGGCAAATTTCTGCATTTTTGTCCAAAATTAAGTGGAATTTCTGCCTTTTTGACTTAAAATAAGAAGAATTTCTGTCTTTTTGGCACAAAGTAAGGGGAATTTAGTATTTTTGCCCTAAAATAAGGGTAATTTCTGAAAATTTGCCCCCAAATAAGCAGACTTTCTGCCTTTTTGACCCGAAAAAAGGGAAATTTCTGCAATTTTGTCCCCAAAAATGGAAACTTTTGCATTTTTACCCCCAAATAAGGGGAATTTCTGCATTTTGCCCTAAAATTAGGGGAATTTCTGCTTTTTGCCCCAAAATTGGGGGCAATACTGTGTTTTTGCCCCAAAATAAATGAAAATTCTGCATTTTTGCCCAAAATTAATTGGAATTTCTGCCTTTTAGCCCTAAATTAAGAAGTATTTCTGTCTTTTTGGCAAATAATAAGGGGAATTTCAGTCTTTTTTTCTAAAATAAGTTTAATTTCTGCAATTTGCCCCCAAATTAGCGTAATTACTGCCTTTTAAACTCAAAAGAAGGGAAATTTCTGGATTTCTGTCCCATGATAAGAGAAATTTCTGCAATTTTGCCCCAAAATAAGAGAAATTTCTGCCTTTTTTGCCATATAATAAGGAGAATTTCTGCCTTTTTACCCCAAATAAAGGGAATCTCTGCAATTTTGCTCCAAACTAATGTGGTATTTCTGCATTTTTGCCTCAAAATAAAGGGAATTTCTGCAATTGTGACACAAAATTAGGGGAATTTCTGCAATTTTGTTCAAAAATTAGGGGAATTTCTGCCTTTTTGCCCCAAAATAAGGGGATTTTAGCAATTTTGCTCCAAAATAATGGTGAATTTCTACAATTTTGCACCCAAAAGAAAGGGAATATTTGAAATTTTGCCACAAAATTAGGGAAATTTCTGCCTTTAGCACCAAAATTAGGGGCATTACTGCCTCTTGCCCAATAATAAGAAAAAATTATGCAATTTTGCTCCAAAATAAGTGGAATTTCTACCTTTTTGCCCTAAAAGAAGGGGAATTTCTGCCTTTTTGCAACAAACTAAGGGGAATTTCTGCAATTTTGCCCCAAAATAAGGGGAATTTCTGCAATTTTGCTCCAAAATAATGGGGAATTTCTGCAATTTTGCCCAAAATAAAAGAAATTTCTGCAATATTGCCACAAATTTAGGGGAATTTCTGCAATTTTGCCCCAAAATTAGGGAAATTTCTGCAATTTAGCTCAAAAATTAGGGGAATTTTTGCCTTTTTGCCCCCAAATGAGGGGCATTACTGCCTTTTGCCCAATCATAAGGGAAAATTATGCAATTTTGCTCCAAAATAAGTGGAATTTCTACCTTTTTGCCCCCAAATAAGGGAAATTTATGCAATTTTGTCCCAAAAATGGAAATTTCTGCATTTTTTTCCCCAAAGAAGAAGAATTTCTGCATTTTGCCCAAAATTAGGGGAATTTCTGCCTTTTTGCCCCAAAATTAAGGGCATTACTGCCTTTTTGCCATATAATAAGAGAAAATTATGCAATTTTGCTCCAAAATAAGTGGAATTTGTACCTTTTTGCCCCAAAAGAAGGGGAATTTCTGCCTTTTTGACACAAAATTAGGGGTATTACTTTAATTTTGCTCCAAAATAAAGGGAATTTCTGCAATTTTGACACAAAATTAGGGGAATTACTGCAATTTTGCCCCAAAATAAAGGATATTTCTGAAATTTGGTCCAAAATTAGGGGAATTTCTGCCTTTTTTACCCAAAATTAGGGACATTACTGTCTTTTTGCCCCAAATAAGGGAATTTTCTGCATTTTTGCCCAAATTAATTGGAATTTCTGCCTTATTGTCCTAAAATAAGAATTTCTGCTTTTTTGGCACAAAATAAAGGGAATTTCAGTCTTTTTGAACTAAAAATAAGGGTTATTTCTGCATTTTTGACCCCAAATAAGCGGAATTTCTGCACTTTGACCCGAAATAAGGGGAATTTCTTCATTTTTGCCCCAAGATAAAGGAAATTTCTGCAATTTTGTCCCACAATAAGGGGAATTTCTGCCTTTTTGCCCCAATATTAGGGGAATTTCTGCTTTTTGCCCCTAAATTAGGGGCATTACTTGGTTTTTGCCTCTAAATAAGAGATAATTCTGCATTTTTGCACAAAATTAATTGGAATTTCTGCCTTTTTGCCCTAAAATAAGAAGTATTTCTGTCTTTTTGGCAAAACATAAGGGGATTTCAGTCTTTTTCCCTAAAATAAGTTTAATTTCTGCAATTTGCCCCCAAATTACCGGAATTACTGCTTTTTGGACCCGAAATAAGGGAAATTTCTGGATTTCTGTCCCATGATAAGAGAAATTTCTGCAATTTTGCCCCAAAATAAGGGGAATTTCTGCCTTTTTGCCCCAAAATAAGGAGAATTTCTGCCTTTTTGTCCCAAATAAGGGAAATTTCTGATATTTTGCACCAAAATAAAGTGAAATTTCTGCATTTTTGCCTCAAAATAATGGGAATTTCTGCAATTTTGACACAAAATTAGGGGAATTTCTGCTATTTTGCTTCAAAATAAGGGGAATTTCTGTAATTTTGCCCTAAAATTAGTGGAATTTCTGCATTTTGCCCCAAAATAAGGGAAATTTCTGCAATTTTGCTCCAAATTAATGGGGAATTTCTGCAATTTTGCCCCAAAATAAAGAGAATTTCTGCAATTTTGTCCCAAAATTAGGAAAATTGCTGCAATTTTGCTCCAAAATTAGGGGAATTTCTGCCTTTTTGACCCAAAATTAGGGGCATTACTGATTTTTTGGCCCAAATAAAGGAAATTTTTGCATTTTTGCCCAAAATTAAGTGGAATTTCTGATTTTTGCCCTAAAATAAAAAGAATTTCTGCCTTTAAGTAACAAAATAAAGGAATTTCAGTCTTTTTATCCTAAAATAAAGGAAATATCTGCACTTATGCCCCCTAATAAGTGGAATTTCTGCTTTTATGTCTTGAAAGAAGGGGAATTTCTAATATTTTTGCTAAAAGATAAGAAAAATTTCTGAAATTTTGCCCCAAAATAAGTGAAATTTCTGCAATTTTGCCCCAAGATAAGATAAATTTCTGAAATTATGTCCATAAAAAGGGAAATTTCAGCAATTTTGCCCCACAATAAAGGGAATTTCTGCCTTTTTGCTCCAAAATTAGGGGAATTTTTCAATTAATGCCCCAAAATTAGAAGCATTACTGAATTTTTACCCCAAAATAAAAAAAATTTCTGCAGTTTGCCCCCAAAAAAACAAAATTTCTGCAATTTTGTCCCATAAAGAGGGAAATTTCTGCATTTTTGCCACAAAATAAGAAGAATTTCTGCCTTTTTGCCCCAAAATTAATGAAATTTCTGAATTTTGAAACAAAATTAGAAGCATTACTGAATTTTTGCCCCAAAATATGGGAAATTTCTGCAATTTTGTTCCAAAATAAAAGAAATTTCTGCATTTTTACCCCAAAATAATGGGAATTTCTGCATTTTTGCCACAAAATAAGGAAAATTTCTTCAATTTTATACTAAAATAAGATAAATTTCTATCCTTTTCCCTCAAAATAAGGAAAATTTCGGCCTATTTGGCCAAATATAATGGGAATTTCTGCATTTTTGCCCCAAATTGAGGGAAACTTCTGCATTTTTCCCAAAATTAAGGGGAATTTCTGACTTTTTCCCCTAAAATAATAAAAATTTCTGCCTTTTTGCCTCAAAATAAGAGGAATTTAGTCTTTTTGGCCTAAAATAAGGGTAATTTCTGTATTTTTGGCCTGAAATAATGAGAATTTCTGTCTTTTTTCCCTAAAATAAGGAAAATTACTGAATTTTTGCTCCAAATTAACAGGAATTTCAGCATTTTTGCCCAAAAATAAGGGAAATTTCTGCTTTTTTGCCCTAAAATAAGGAGAATTTCTGCCTTTTTGCCCCAAAATAAAGGAAATGTCTGTAATTTTGCTCCAAAATAATGTGGAATTTCTGCATTTTTGTGCCAAAATAAAGGGAATTTCTGCAATTTTGAAACAAAATTAGAGGAATTTCTGCAATTTTGCCCCAAAATAAAAGAAATTTCTGCAATTTTGCCCCAAATTTAGGGGAATTTCTGCGTTTTTGCTCCAAAATAAGGGAAATTTCTGCAATTTTGCTCCAAAATAATGGGGAATTTCTGCAATTTTGCCCCGAAATAAAGGGAATTTCTGCAATTTTGCCACAAAATTAGGGAAATTTCTGATATTTTGCCACAAAATTAGGGAAATTTCCTCAATTTTGCTTTAAAATTAGGGGAATTAATGTCCTTTTTACACAAAATTAGGGGCATTACTGTCTTTTTGCCCCAAATAAGGGAAATTTCTGCATTTTTACCCAAAATTAAGTGGAATTTCTGCCTTTTTGTTCTAAAATAAGAATTTCTGTTTTTTTTGGCACAAAGAAAGGGGAATTTCAGTCTTTTTGCCCTAAAATAAGGTTAATTTCTGCATTTTTGCCCCCAAATTAGCGGAATTTCTGCCTTTTTGACCTGAAATATTGAGAATTTCTGCATTTTTGTCCCAAGATAAGGGAAATTTCTGCAATTTTGCAACAAAGTAAGGAAACTTTATGCAATTTTGTCCCAAAAAATGGAAATTTCTGCAATTTTGCTGCAAATAAAGGGAATTTTTGGATTTTGCCCCAAAATTAGAGTAATTTCTGCAATTTTGCCTCAAAATTAGGGGCATTACTGCCTATTTGCCCAATAATAAGGGAAAATTATGCAATTTTGCTTCAAAATAAGTGGAATTTTTACTTTTGCGCCCCAAAAGAAGGGGAATTTCTGCCTTTCTGCTCCAAACTTAAAGGAATTTCTGCAATTTTGCTCCAAAATAATGGGGAATTTCTGCAATTTTGCCAAAAAAAGAGGGAATTTCTGCAATTTTGACACAAAATTAGGAGAATTTCTGCATTTTTGTTCCAAAATAAAAGGAATTTCTACCTTTTTGACCCAAAATTTGTCAAATTTCTGAATTTTGCCCCAAAATTTGAAGCATTACTGCATTTTTGCCCATTAATATGAGAAATTTTTGCAATTCTGCTTCAAAATAAAGGAAATTTCTGCCTTTTACCCCAAAATAATTGGAATTTCTGCATTTTTGCCACAAAATAAGGGAAATTTCTGCAATTTTATCCTAAAATAAGATAAATTTCTATCCTTTTGCTCAAAAATAAGGAAAATTTCTGCCTATTTGGCCCAAAATAAGAGGAATTTCTGCATTTTTGCCCCAAATAAAGAGAAATTTCTGCATTTTTGCCCAAAAATAATAGGAATTTCTGCCTTTTTGCCCTAAAAAAGGGAAATTTAGCTTTTTGCCCCAAAATAGCGGGAATTTAGTATTTTTGCCCTAAAATAAGGGTAATTTCTGTATTCTTTGCTTAAAATAAAGGGAATTTCTGCATTTTTGCCCTAAAATAAGAAGAATTTCTGTATTTTTTCCCTGAAATAAGGAGTTTTTCTGTCTTTTTGCCATAAAATAAGGAAAATTTCTGCATTTTTGCTCCAAAATAAGGGAAATTCCAGCATTTTCCCCCAAAATAAGAAGAATTTCTGCCTTTTTGCCCCCAAATTAGGGGAATTTCTGCTTTTTGCTCTAAAATAAGGGGAATTTCTACTTTTTTGACCCAAAATTAGGGGAATTTTTGCTTTTTTCCCCAAAATTAGGAACATTACTCTGTTTTTGCTCCAAAATAAATGAAATTTCTGCATTTTTGCCCAAAATTTTGTGGAATTTCTGCCTTTTTGATCTAAAATAAGAAGAATTTCTGCCTTTTTGGCACAAAATAAAAGGAATTTCAGTATTTTTCCCTAAAATAAGGGTAATTTCAGGAATTTTCCACCAAATAAGCGGAATTTCTGCCTTTTTGACCTGAAATAAGGGGAATTTCTGCATTTTTGCCACAAGATAATTGAAATTTCTGCAATTTTGTTCCAAAAAAAAAGGAAATTTCTACAATGTTGCCCGACAAAAAGGGGAATTTCTGCTTTTTTGCCCCAAAACTAATGGAATTTCTGATTTTTGCCCCCAAATTAGAAGCATTACAGAATTTTTGCCACAAAATAAGGAAAATTTCTGAAATTTGCCTCAAAATAAAGGAAATTTCTGCAATTTTGTCCCAAAAAGGGAAATTTTTGCATTTTTGCCCCAAAATAAGAGGAATTTCTGTATTTTGACCCATAATTAGAGAAAGTTCTGAATTGTGCCCCCAATTTAGAAGCATTAATGCATTTTTGCCCTAAAATATGGGAAATTTCTGCAATTTTGTTCCAAAATAAGGGAAAATTTTGCATTATTACACCAAAATAATGGGAATTTCTGCATTTTTGCCACAAAATAAGGAAAATTTTTGCAATTTTATTCTAACATAAGTTAAATTTTTATCCTTTAGCCCAAAAATAAGGGAAATTTCTGCCTATTTGGCCCAAAATAAGGGAAATTTCTGCATTTTTGCCCCAAATTAAAAGAAATTTCTGCATTTTTGCTTAAAAATAAAAGGAATTTCTACCTTTTTGCCATAAAATAAGGGGATTTTACCTTTTTGCCCGAAAATAGTGGGAATTTAGTCTTTTTGCCCTAAAATAAGGGTAATTTCTGTATTTTTGGCTTAAAATAAGGGGAATTTCTGCATTTTTGCCCCAAAATAAGAGGAATTTCTATATTATTGCCCTGAAATAAAGAGAATTTCTGTATTTTTGCCTTAAACTAAGAAAAATTTCTGCATTTTTGCCCCTAAATAAGAGAAATTTCAGCATTTTTGCCCCCAAATAAGGGGAATTTCTGCCATTTTGCCCCAAAATAAAGGGAATTTCTGCAATTTTGACACAAAATAAAGGGAATTTCTGGAATTTTGACTCAAAATTAGGGGAATTACTGCAATTTTGTCCCAAAATAAGGGAAATTTCTGCAATTTTGCTCCAAAATTAGGTAAATTACTGTTTTTTTCACACAAAATTAGGGGCATTACTGTCTTTTTGCCCCAAATAGGAGAAATTTCTGCATTTTTGTCCAAAATTTAGTGGAATTTCTTCCTTTTAGCCCAAAATAAAGAATTTCTGTATTTTTGGCACAAAATATGGGGAATTTCAGTCTTTTTGCCCTAAAATAAGTGTAATTTCTGCATTTTTGACCCCAAATAAGCAGAATTTCTGCCTTTTTGACTGGAAATAAGGGGAATTTCTGCATTTTTGCCCCAAGATAAAAGAAATTTCTCCAATTTTGCACCAAAATAAGGGGAATTTAGTCTTTTTGGCCTAAAATAAGAGTAATTTCTGTATTTTTGGTTTAAAATAAGGAGAATTTCTCTCTTTTTGACCTGAAATAAGAAAAATTTCTGCAGATTTGCTCCATAATAGGGGGAATTTCAGCATTTTTGCCCCAAAATAAGAGGAATTTCTGACTTTTTGCCCCAAAATTAGGGAAATTATTGCCTTTTTGCCCCAAAATTACGGTTATTACTGTGTTTTTGCTCCAAAATATGGGAAATTTCTGCACTTTTGCCCAAAATTTTGTGAAATTTCTGCTTTTTTGTTCTAAATTAGAAGAATTTCTGCCTTTTTGGCACAAAATAAGAGAAATTTCAGGCTTTTTCCTTAAAATAAGGGTAATATCAAGAATTTTTCCCCAAATAAGCGGAATTTCTGCTTTTTTGACTGGAAATAAGAGGAATTTCTGCATTTTTGCCAAAAGATAAAAAAAATTTCTGCATTTTTGCCAGAAAATAAGGGAAATTTTGGCAATTTTGTTCCAAAAAAGGGAAATGTCTGCAATGTTGTTTCACAAAAAGGGGAATTTCTGCCTTTTTGCCCAAAAACTAATGGAATTTCTGATTTCTGCCCCAAAATTAGAAGCATTACAGAATTTTTGCCACAAAATAAGGGAAATTTCTGCAATTTGCCTCAAAATAAAGGAAATTTCTGCAATTTTGTCTAAAAAAAAGGAAAATTTCTGCCTTTTTGCCCCAAAATAAGAGGAATTTCTGTATTTTTATCCAAAATTAGAGAAATTTCTGAATTTTACCCCAAAAGTAAAAGCATTACTGCATTTTTGCTCCAAAATATGGGATATTTCTGCAATTTTGTTCCAAAATAAGGGAAAGTTCTGCCTTTTTATCCCAAAATAATGGGAATTTCTGCATTTTTGCCAAAAAATAAGGGTAATTTCTGCAATTTTATTATAAAATAAATTAAATTTCTATACTTTAGCCTCAAAATAAGGGAAATTTCTGCCTATTTGGCCCAAAATAAAGAGAATTTTTGCATTTTTGCCCCAAATTAAAAGAAATTTCTGCATTTTTGCCCAAAAATAAGGGGAATTTCTGGCTTTTTGCCCTAAAATAAGGGGAATTTACCTTTTTGTCCCAAAATAGGGGGAATTAGTCTTTTTGCCCTAAAATAAGGGTAATTTCTGTATTTTTGGCTTAAACTAAGAAAAATTTCTGCATTTTTGCCCCTAAATAAGAGAAATTTCAGCATTTTTGCCGCCAAATAAAAGAATTTCTGCAATTTTGCCCCAAAATAAAGGGAATTTCTGCAATTTTGACACAAAATAAAGGGAATTTCTGGAATTTTGCAAAAAAATTATGGGAATTACTGCAATTTTGCCCCAAAATAAGGGAAATTTCTGCAATTTTGCTCCAAAATTAGGGGAATTTCTGTTTTTTTGACACAAAATTAGGGGCATTACTGTCTTTTTGCCCCAAATATGAGAAATTTCTGCATTTTTGTCCAAAATTAAGTGAAATTTCTTCCTTTGTGCCCTAAAATAAGAATTTCTGTTTTTTTGGCACAAAATATGGGGAATTTCAGTCTTTTTGCCCTAAAATAAGGATAATTTCTGCATTTTTGACCCCAAATAAGCAGAATTTCTGCCTTTTTGACCCGAAATAAGGGGAATTTCTGCATTTTTGCCCCAAGATAAAAGAAATTTCTGCAATTTTGCCCCAAAATAAGGGGATTGAGTCTTTTTGGCCTAAAATAAGTGTAATTTCTGTATTTTTGGTTTAAAATAAGGAGAATTTCTGTCTTTTTGACATGAAATAAGAAAAATTTCTGCATTTTTGCTCCATAATAAAAGGAATTTCATCATTTTTGCCCCAAAATAAGATGAATTTCTGACTTTTTGCACCAAAATTAGGAAAATTTTTGCCTTTTGGCCCCAAAATTAGGGTTACTACTGTGTTTTTGCTACAAAATAAGGGAAATTTCTTCATTTTTGCCCAAAATTTTGTGGAATTTCTGCCTTTTTGCTCTAAAATAAGAAGAATTTCTGCTTTTTTGGCACAAAATAAGGGAAATTTCAGGCTTTTTCCCTAAAATAAGGGTAATTTCAAAAATTTTCCCCCAAATCAGCGGAATTTCTGCTTTTTTGACCTGAAATAAGGGGAATTTCTGCATTTTTGCCACAAGATAAGGGAAATTTCTGCATTTTTGTCCAAAATTAAGTGGAATTTCTGCCTTTTTGCCCTAAAACAAGATATTCTGTATTTTTGGCACAAAGAAAAATGAATCTCAGTCTTTTTGCCCTAAAATAAGAATAATTACTGCATTTTTGCCCCCAAATTAGCAGAATTTCTGCCTTTTTGACCTGAAATAACGAGAATTTCTGCATTTTTGGTACAAGATACGGGAAATTTCTGCAATTTTGCAACAAAGGCAGGAAAGTTTATGCAATTTTGTCCCAAAAAATGGAAATTTCTGCATTTTTGCCGCAAATAAAGGAAATTTCTGGATTTTGCCCCAAAATTAGAGTAATTTCTGCCTTTTTGCCTCAAAATTAGGGGCATTACTGCCTTTTTGCCCAATAATAAGGGAAAATTATGCAATTTTGCTCCAAAATAATTGGAATTTTTACTTTTTCGCCTCAAAAGAAGGGGAATTTTTGCCTTTCTGCTCCAAACTTAAAGAAATTTTTGCAATTTTGCTCCAAAATAATGGGGAATTTCTGCAATTTTGCCAAAAAATAAAGGGAATTTCAGCAATTTTGACACAAAATTAGGGGAATTTCTGCATTTTTGTCCCAAAATAAAAGGAATTTCTGCCTTTTTGACCCAAAATTTGTGAAATTTCTGAATTTTGCCCCAAAATTTGAAGCATTAATGCATTTTTGCCCATTAATATAGGAAATTTCTGCAATTTTGTTCCAAAATAAAGGAAATTTCTGCCTTTTTACTCCAAAATATGTGGAATTTCTGCATTTTTGCCACAAAATAAGGGAAATTTCTGCAATTTTATCCTAAAATAAGATAAATTTCTATCCTTTTGCTCAAGAATAAGGGAAATTTCTGCCTATTTTGCCCAAAATAAGAGGAATTTCTGCATTTTTGCCCCAAATAAAGGGAAATTTCTGCATTTTTGCCCAAAAATAATGGGAATTTCTGGCTTTTTGCCCTAAAATAAGGGGAATTTACCTTTTTGTCCCAAAATAGGGGTAATTAGTCTTTTTGCCCTAAAATAATGGTAATTTCTGTATTTTTGGCTTAAAATAAGGGGAATTTCTGCATTTTGCCCCAAAATAAGGGGAATTTCTGCAATTTTGCCCCAAAACAAGGAAAATTTCTGCAATTTTGCCCCAAAATTAGGAATTTCTGCGTTTTTCTCCAAAATAAAAATAATTTCTGCAATTTTGCTCCAAAATAATGGGGAATTTCTGCAATTTTGCCCCAAAATAAAGGGAATTTCTGCAATTTTGCCACAAAATTAGGGAAATTTCTGATATTTTGCCCCAAAATTAAGGAAATTTCTGCAATTTTGCTTTAAAATTAGGGAAATTAATGTACTTTCTACCCAAATTTGGGGCATTACTGTTTTTTTGCCCCAAATAAGAAAAATTTCTGCATTTTTGTCCAAAATTAAGTGGAATTTCTGCCTTTTTGCCCTAAAATAAAAATTTCTGTTTTTTTGGCACAAAGAAAAGGGAATTTCAGTCTTTTTGCCCTAAAATAAGGGTAATTTCTGCATTTTTGCCCCCAAATTAGCGGAATTTCTGCCTTCTTGACCTGAAATAACGAGAATTTCTACATTTTTGGTCCAAGATAAGGGAAATTTCTGCAATTTTGCAACAAAGTAAGGAAAGTTTATGCAATTTTTCCCAAAAAATGGAAATTTCTGCATTTTTGCCGCAAATAAAGGGAATTTCTGGATTTTGCCCCCAAATTAGAGTAATTTCTGCCTTTTTGCCTCAAAATTAGGGACATTACTGCTTTTTTGCCAAATAATAAGGGAAAATTATGCAATTTTGCTTCAAAATAAGTGGAATTTTTACTTTTTCGCCCCAAAAGAAGGGGAATTTTTGCCTTTCTGCTCCAAACTTAAAGGAATTTCTGCAATTTTGCTCCAAAATAATGGGAAATTTCTGCAATTTTGCCAAAAAATAAAGGGAATTTCTGCAAATTTGACACAAAATTAGGGGAATTTCTGCATTTTTGTCCCAAAATAAAAGGAATTTCTACCTTTTTGACCCAAAATTTGTGAAATTTCTGAATTTTGCCCCAAAATTTGAAGCATTACTGCATTTTTGCCCATTAACATGAGAAATTTCTGCAATTTTGTTACAAAATAAAAAAAATTTCTGCCTTTTTACCCCAAAATATGTGGAATTTCTGCATTTTTGCCACAAAATAAGGGAAATTTCTGCAATTTTATGCTAAAATAAGATAAATTTCTATTCTTTGCTCAAAAATAAGGGAAATTTCTGCCTAATTGGCCCAAAATAAGAGGAATTTCTGCATTTTCGCCCCAAATAAAGGGATTTTTCTGCATTTTTGCCCAAAAATAATCGGAATTTTTGCCTTTCTGCCCTAAAAAAGGGAAAATTTAGCTTTTTGCTCCAAAATAGTGGGAATTTAGTCTTTTTGCCCTAAAATAAGGGTAATTTCTCTATTTTTGGCTTAAAATAATGGGAATTTCTGCATTTTTGCCCTAAAATAAGAAGAATTTCTGTATTTTTGCCCTGAAATAAGAAGTTTATCTGTCTTTTTGCCCTAAAATAAGGAATTTCTGCATTTTTGCTCCAAAATAGGGGAAATTCCTGCATTTTCCCCCAAAATAAGAAGAATTTCTGCCTTTTTGCCCCAAAATTAAAGGAATTTTGCTTTTTCCTCGAAAATAAAAAGAATTTCTGCCTTTTCACCCAAAATTAGGGGAATTCTTGCCTTTTTGCCCCAAAATTAGGGGCATTACTGTGTTTTTGCTCCAAAATAAGGAAAATTTCTTAATTTTTGCCCAAAATTTTGTCGAATTTTTGCCTTTTTGCTCTAAAATAAGAAGAATTTCTGCCTTTTTGACACAAAATAAGAGGAATTTCAGTATTTTTCTTTAAAATAAGGGTAATTTCAAGAATTTTCCACCAAATAAGCGGAATTTCTGCTTTCTTGACGTGAAATAAGGGGAATTTTTGCATTTTTGCCACAAGATAATGGAAATTTCTACAATTTTGTTCCAAAAAAGGGAAATTTCTGCAATGTTGCCCCACAAAAAGGGGAATTTCTGCCTTTTTGCCCCAAAACTAATGGAATTTCTGATTTTTGCCCCCAAATTAGAAGCATTACAGAATTTTTGCCACAAAATAAGGGAAATTTCTGCAATTTGCCTCAAAATAAAGGAAATTTCTGCAATTTTGTCCCAAAAAGGGAAATTTCTGCATTTTTGCCCCAAAATAAAAAGAATTTCTGTATTTTGACCCAAAATTAGAGAAAGTTCTGAATTTTGCCCCCAATTTAGAAGCATTACTGCATTTTTGCCCCAAAATATGGGAAATTTCTGCAATTTTGTTCCAAAATAAGGGAAAATTCTGCCCTTTTACCCCAAAATAATGGAAATTTCTGCAATTTTATCCTAACATAAGTTAAATTTCTATCCTTTAGCCCATAAATAAGGGAAATATCTGCCTATTTGGCCCAAAATAAGGGGAATTTCTGAATTTTTGCCCCAAATTAAAAAAAATTTCTGCATTTTTACTTAAAAATAAAAGGAATTTCTGCCCTTTTGCCGTAAAATAAGGGAATTTTACCTTTTTCCCCAAAATAGAAGGAATTTAGTTTTTTGCCCTGAATTAATGAGAATTTCTGTTTTTTTGCATTAAATAAGAAAAATTTCTGCATTTTTGCTCCTAAATAAGAGAAATTTCAGCATTTTTGCCCCCAAATAAGGGGAATTTCTGCAATTTTGCCCCAAAATAAAGGGAATTTCTGCAATTTTGACAAAAAATAAAGGGAATATCTGGAATTTTGACACAAAATTAGGGGAATTACTGCAATTTTCTCCAAAGTAAAGGAAATTTCTACAATTTTGCTCCAAAATTAGAAGAATTTCTGTTTTTTTGACACAAAATTAGGGGCATTACTGTTTTTTTGCCCCAAATAAGGGAAATTTCTGCATTTTTGTCCAAAATTAAGTGTAATTACTTCCTTTTTGCCCTAAAATAAGAATTTCTGTTTTTTTGGCACAAAATATGGGGAATTTCAGTTTTTTGCCCTAAAATAAGGGTAATTTCTGCATTTTTGATTCCAAATAAGCGGAATTTCTGCCTTTTTGACCGGAAATAAGGGGAATTTCTGCATTTTTTTTCCCAAGATAAAAAAATTTCTGCAATTTTGCACAAAATAAGGGGAATTTAGTCTTTTTGGCCAAAAATAAAAGTAATTTCTGTATTTTTGGTTTAAAATAAAGAGAATTTCACTCTTTTTGACCTGAAATAAGAAAAATTTCTGCATTTTTGCTCCATAATAAGGGAAATTTCAGCATTTTTGCCCCAAAATAACGAGAATTTCTGACTTTTTGCCCCAAAATCACTAAAATTTTTTCCTGTTTGCCCCAAAATTAGGGTTATTACTGTTTTTGCTCCAAAATAAGGGAAATTTCTTCATTTTTGTCCAAAATTTTGTGGAATTTCTGCCTTTTTGCTCTAAAATAAGAAGAATTTCTGCCTTTTTGGCACAAAATAAGTGAAATTTCAGGCTTTTTCCCTAAAATAAAGGTAATTTCAAGAATTTTCCCCCAAATAAGCAGAATTTCTGCCTTTTTGACCTGAAATAAGGGGAATTTCTGCATTTTTGCCACAAGATAAGGGAAATTTCTGCATTTTTGTCCAAAATTAAGTGGAATTTCTGCTTTTTTGCCCTAAAACAAGAAATTCTGTATTTTTGGCACAAAGAAAAATGAATTTCAGTCTTTTTGCCCTAAAATAAGGGTAATTACTGCATTTTTGCCCCCAAATTAGCGGAATTTCTGCCTTTTTGACCTGAAATAACGAGAATTTCTGCATTTTTGGTTCAAGATACAGGAAATTTCTGCAATTTTGCAACAAAGTCAGGAAAGGTTATGCAATTTTCTCCCAAGAAATGAAAATTTCTGCATTTTTGCCGCAAATAAAGGAAATTTCTGGATTTTGCCCCAAAATTAGAGTAATTTCTGCCTTTTTGCCTCAAAATTAGGGGCATTACTGCCTTTTTGCCCAATAATAAGGGAAAATTATGCAATTTTGCTCCAAAATAATTGGAATTTTTACTTTTTCGCCCCAAAAGAAGGGGAATTTCTGCCTTTCTGCTCCAAACTTAAAGGAATTTATGCAATTTTGCTCCAAAATAATGGGGAATTTCTGCAATTTTGCCAAAAAATAAAGGGAATTTCACTAATTTTGACACAAAATTAGGGGAAGTTCTGCATTTTTGTCCCAAAATAAAAGGAATTTCTGCCTTTTTGACCCAAAATTTGTGAAATTTCTGAATTTTGCCCCAAAATTTGAAGCATTACTGCATTTTTGCCCATTAATATGGGAAATTTCTGCAATTTTGTTCCAAAATAAAGGAAATTTCTGCCTTTTTACTCCAAAATAAGAGGAATTTCTGCATTTTTGCCACAAAATAAGAGAAATTTCTGCAATTTTATCCTAAAATAAGATAAATTTCTATCCTTTTGCTCATGAATAAGGGAAATTTCTGCCTATTTGGCCCAAAATAAGAGGAATTTCTGCATTTTTGCCCCAAATAAAGGAAAATTTCTGCATTTTTGCCCAAAAATAATAGGAAATTCTTCCTTTTTGCCCTAAAAAAGAGAAATTTAGCTTTTTGCCCCAAAATAGAGGGAATTTAGTCTTTTTGCCCTAAAATAAGGGAAATTTCTGTATTTTTGGCTTAAAATAAAGGGAATTTCTGCATTTTTGCCCTAAAATAAGAAGAATTTCTTTATTTTTGCCCTGAAATAAGGAGTTTTTCTGTCTTTTTGCCCTACAATAAGGAAAATTTCTGCATTTTTGCTCCAAAATAAGGGAAATTCCAGCATTTTCCCCCAAAATAAGAAAAATTTCTGCTTTTTTGCCACAAAATTAGGGGAATTTTTGCTTTTTGCTCTAAAATAAGGGGAATTTCTACCTTTTTGACCCAAAATTAGGGGAATTTTTGCCTTTTTTGCCCCAAAATTAGGAACATTACTTTGTTTTTGCTCCAAAATAAGGGAAATTTCTGCATTTTTGCCTAAAATTTTGTGGAATTTCTGCCTTTTTGCTCTAAAATAAGAAGAATTTCGGCCTTTTTGGCACAAAATAAGGGGAATTTCAGTATTTTTCCCTAAAATAAGGGTAATTTTAGGAATTTTTCACCAAATAAGCAGAATTTCTGCCTTTTTGACCTGAAATAAGGGGAATTTCTGCATTTTTGCCACAAGATAAGGGAAATTTCTGCAATTTTGTTTCAAAAAAGGGAAATTTCTGCAATGTTGCCCCACAAAAAGGGGAATTTCTGCCTTTTTGCACCAAAACTAATGGAATTTCTGATTTTTGTCCCCAAATTAGAAGCATTACAGAATTTTTGCCACAAAATAAAGGAAATTTCTGAAATTTGCCTCAAAATAATGGAAATTTCTGCAATTTTGTCCCAAAAAGGGAAATTTCTGCATTTTTGCCCCAAAATAAGAGGAATTTCTGTATTTTGACCCAAAATTAGAGAAAGTTCTGAATTTTGCCCCCAATTTAGAAGCATTACTGCATTTTTGCCCCAAAATATGGGAAATTTCTGCAATTTTGTTCCAAAATAAGGGAAAATTCTGCCTTTTTACACCAAAATAATGGGAATTTCTGCATTTTTGCCCAAAAATAAGGGAAATTTCTACAATTTTATCCTAACATAAGTTCAATTTCTATCTTTTAGCCCAAAAATAAAGGAAATTTCTGCCTATTTGGCATAAAATAAGGGGAATTTCTGCATTTTTGCCCCAAATTAAAAGAAATTTCTGCATTTTTGCTTAAAAATAAAAGGAATTTCTACCTTTTTGCCATAAAATAAGGGGATTTTACCTTTTTTCCCCAAAATAGGGGGAATTTAGTCTTTTTGCCCTAAAATAAGGGTAATTTCTGTATTTTTGGCTTAAAATAAGGGGAATTTCTGCATTTTTGCAGCAAAATAAGGGGAATTTCTGTATTATTGCCCTGAAATAAGGAGAATTTCTGTCTTTTTGCATTAAAATAAGAAAAATTTCTGCATTTTTGCTCTTAAATAAGAGAAATTTCAGCATTTTTGCCCACAAATAAGGGGAATTTCTGCAATTTTGCCCCAAAATAAAGGGAATTTCTGCAATTTTGACACAAAATAAAGGGAATTTCTGGAATTTTGACACAAAATTAGGGGAATTACTGCAATTTTGCCCCAAAATAAGGGAAATTTCTGCAATTTTGCTCCAAAATTAGGGGAATTTCTGTTTTTTTGACACAAAATTAGGGGCATTACTGTCTTTTTGCCCCAAATAAGAGAAATTTCTGCATTTTTGTCCAAAATTAAGTGGAATTTCTTTCTTTTTGCCCTAAAATAAGAATTTCTTTTTTTGGGCACAAAATATGAGGAAATTCAGTCTTTTTGCCCTAAAATAAGGGTAATTTCTGCATTTTTGACCCCAAATAAGCGGAATTTTTGCCTTTTTGACCGGAAATAAGGGGAATTTCTGCATTTTTTCCCAAGATAAAAGAAATTTCTGCAATTTTGCCTCAAAATAAGGGGAATTTAGTCTTTTTGGCCTAAAATAAGTGTAATTTCTGTATTTTTGGTTTAAAATAAGGAGAATTTCTGTCTTTTTGACCTGAAATAAGAAAGATTTCTGCATTTTTGCTCCATAATAAGGGGAATTTCAGCATTTTTGCCCCAAAATAAGAGAAATTTCTGACTTTTTGCCCCAAAATTAGAAAAATTTTTGCCTTTTTGCCCCAAAATTAGGGTTATTACTGTGTTTTTGCTCCAAAATATGGGAAATTTCTGCATTTTTGCCCAAAATTTTGTGGAATTTCTGCCTTTTTGTTCTAAATTAGAAGAATTTCTGCCTTTTTGGCACAAAATAATAGAAATTTCAGGCTTTTTCCCTAAAATAAGGGTAATTTCAAGAATTTTCCCCCAAATAAGCGGAATTTCTGCTTTTTTGACCTGAAATAAGGGGAATTTCTGTATTTTTGCCACAAGATAAGAAAAATTTCTGCAATTTTGCCCAAAAATAAGGGAAATTTTTGCAATTTTGTTCCAAAAAAGGGAAATGTCTGCAATGTTTTCCCACAAAAAGGGGAATTTCTGCCTTTTTGCCCCAAAACTAATGGAATTTCTGATTTTTGCTCCAAAATTAGAAGCATTACAGAATTTTTGCCACAAAATAAGGGAAATTTCTGCAATTTGCCTCAAAATAAAAAAAATTTCGGCAATTTTGTCCCCAAAAGGGAAATTTCTGCCTTTTTGCCCCAAAATAAGAGGAATTTCTGTATTTTTACCCAAAATTAGAGAAATTTCTGAATTTTACCCCAAAAGTAAAAGCATTACTGCATTTTTGCTCCAAAATATGGGATATTTCTTCAATTTTGTTCCAAAATAAGAGAAAGTTCTGCCTTTTTACCCCAAAATAATGGGAATTTCTGCATTTTTGCCACAAAATAAGGGTAATTTCTGCAATTTTATTATAAAATAAATTAAATTTCTATCCTTTAGCCTCAAAATAAGGGAAATTTCTGCCTATTTGTCCCAAAATAAGGAGAATTTCTGCATTTTTGCCCCAAATTAAAAGAAATTTCTGCATTTTTGCCCAAAAATAAGGGGAATTTCTGGCTTTTTGCCCTAAAATAAGGGGAATTTAACTTTTTGTCCCAAAATAGGGGGAATTAGTCTTTTTGCCCTCAAATAAGGGTAATTTCTGTATTTTTGGCTTAAAATAAGGGGAATTTCTGCATTTTGCCCCAAAATAAGGGGAATTTCTGCAATTTTGCCCCAAAACAAGAAAAATTTCTGCAATTTTGCCCCAAAATTAGAGGAATTTCTGCATTTTAGCTCCAAAATAAAGATAATTGCTGCAATTTTGCTCCAAAATAATGGGGAATTTCTGCAATTTTGCCCCAAAATAAAGGGAATTTCTGCAATTTTGCCACAAAATTAGGGAAATTTCTGATATTTTGCCCCAAAATTAGGGAAATTTCTGCAATTTTGCTTTAAAATTAGGGAAATTAATGTCCTTTTTACACAAAATTAGGGGCATTACTGTTTTTTTGCCCCAAATAAGAGAAATTTCTGCATTTTTGTCCAAAATTAAGTGGAATTTCTGCCTTTTTGCCCTAAAATAAAAATTTCTGTTTTTTTGGCATAAAGAAAAAGGGAATTTCAGTCTTTTTGCCCTAAAATAAGGGTAATTTCTGCATTTTTGCCTCCAAATTAGCGAAATTTCTGCCTTTTTGACCTGAAATAACGAGAATTTCTGCATTTTTGGTCCAAGATAAGGGAAATTTCTGCAATTTTGCAACAAAGTAAGGAAAGTTTATGCAATTTTGTCCCAAAAAAAATGGAAATTTCTGCATTTTTGCCGCAAATAAAGGGAATTTCTGGATTTTGCCCCAAAATTAGAGTAATTTCTGCCTTTTTGCCTCAAAATTAGGGACATTACTGCTTTTTTGCCAAATAATAAGGGAAAATTATGCAATTTTGCTTCAAAATAAGTGGAATTTTTACTTTTTCGCCCCAAAAGAAGGGGAATTTTTGCCTTTCTGCTCCAAACTTAAAGGAATTTCTGCAATTTTGCTCCAAAATAATGGGAAATTTCTGTTATTTTGCCAAAAAATAAAGGGAATTTCTGCAATTTTGAACAAAATTAGGGGAATTTCTGCATTTTTGTCCCAAAATAAAAGGAATTTCTACCTTTTTGACCCAAAATTTGTGAAATTTCTGAATTTTGCCCCAAAATTTGAAGCATTACTGCATTTTTGCCCATTAACATGGGAAATTTCTGCAATTTTGTTACAAAATAAAAGAAATTTCTGCCTTTTTACCCCAAAATATGTGGAATTTCTGCATTTTTGCCACAAAATAAGGGAAATTTCTGCAATTTTATGCTAAAATAAGATAAATTTCTATCCTTTGCTCAAAAATAAGGGAAATTTCTGCCTAATTGGCCCAAAATAAGAGGAATTTCTGCATTTTCGCCCCAAATAAAAAGAAATTTCTGCATTTTTGCCCAAAAATAATAGGAATTTCTGCCTTTCTGCCCTAAAAAAGGGGGAATTTAGCTTTTTGCCCCAAAATAGCGGGAATTTAGTCTTTTTGCCCTAAAATAAGGGTAATTTCTCTATTTTTGGCTTAAAATAATGGGAATTTCTGCATTTTTGCCCTAAAATAAGAAGAATTTCTGTATTTTTGCCCTGAAATAAAGAGTTTTTCTGTTTTTTTGCCCTAAAATAAGGAATTTCTGCATTTTTGCTCCAAAATAAGGCAAATTCCAGCATTTTCCCCCAAAATAAGAAGAATTTCTGCCTTTTTGCCCCAAAATTAAAGGAATTTTGCTTTTTGCTCGAAAATAAAAAGAATTTCTGCATTTTTGACCCAAAATTAGGGGAATTCTTGCCTTTTTGCCCCAAAATTAGGGGCATTACTGTGTTTTTGCTCCAAAATAAGGGAAATTTCTACATTTTTGCCCAAAATTTTGTCGAATTTTTGCCTTTTTGCTCTAAAATAAGAAGAATTTCTGCCTTTTTGACACAAAATAAGGGGAATTTCAGTATTTTTCTTTAAAATAAGGGTAATTTCAAGAATTTTCCTCCAAATAAGCAGAATTTCTGCCTTCTTGACCTGAAATAAGGGGAATTTCTGCATTTTTGCCACAAGATAATGAAAATTTCTGCAATTTTGTTCCAAAAAAGGGAAATTTCTGCAATGTTGCCTCACAAAAAGGGGAATTTCTGCCTTTTTGCCCCAAAACTAATGGAATTTCTGATTTTTGCCCCCAAATTAGAAGCATTACAGAATTTTTGCCACAAAATAAGGGAAATTTCTGCAATTTTGTCCCAAAAAGGGAAATTTCTGCATTTTTGCCCCAAAATAAGAGGAATTTCTGTATTTTGACCCAAAATTATAGAAAGTTTTGAATTTTGCCCCCAATTTAGAAGCATTACTGCATTTTTGCCCCAAAATATGGGAAATTTCTGCAATTTTGTTCCAAAATAAGGGAAAATTCTGCCTTTTTACCCCAAAATAATGGAAATTTCTGCAATTTTATCCTAACATAAGATAAATTTCTATCCTTTAGCCCAAAAATAAGGGAAATTTCTGCCTATTTGGCCCAAAATAAGGGGAATTTCTGAATTTTTGCCCCAAATTAAAAAAAATTTCTGCATTTTTACTTAAAAATAAAAGGAATTTCTGCCCTTTTGCCGTAAAATAAGGGGATTTTACCTCTTTGCCCCAAAATAGGGGGAATTTAGTTTTTTGCCCTGAATTAAGGAGAATTTCTGTTTTTTTGCATTAAATAAGAAAAATTTCTGCATTTTTGCTCCTAAATAAGAGAAATTTCAGCATTTTTGCCCCCAAATAAGGGGAATATCTGCAATTTTGCCCCAAAATAAAGGAAATTTCTGCAATTTTGACACAAAATAAAGAGAATATCTGGAATTTTGACACAAAATTAGGGGAATTACTGCAATTTTGCTCCAAAATAAAGGAAATTTCTACAATTTTGCTCCAAAATTAGAAGAATTTCTGTTTTTTTGACACAAAATAGGGGCATTACTGTCTTTTTGCCCCAAATAAGGGAAATTTCTGCATTTTTGTCCAAAATTAAGTGTAATTACTTCCTTTTTGCCCTAAAATAAGAATTTCTGTTTTTTTGGCACAAAATATGGGGAATTTCAGTTTTTTGCCCTAAAATAAGGGTAATTTCTGCATTTTTGACCCCAAATAAGCAGAATTTCTGCCTTTTTGACCGGAAATAAGGGGAATTTCTGCATTTTTTTCCCAAGATAAAAAAATTTCTGCAGTTTTGCACAAAATAAGGGGAATTTAGTCTTTTTGGGCAAAAATAAAAGTAATTTCTGTATTTTTCGTTTAAAATAAGGAGAATTTCTCTCTTTTTGACCTGAAATAAGAAAAATTTCTGCATTTTTGCTCCATAATAAGAAAAATTTCAGCATTTTTGCCCCAAAATAAGGAGAATTTCTGACTTTTTGCCCCAAAATCACTAAAATTTTTGCCTTTTTGCCCCAAAATTAGGGTTATTACTGTTTTTTTGCTCCAAAATAACGGAAATTTCTTCATTTTTGCCCAAAATTTTGTGGAATTTCTGCCTTTTTGCTCTAAAATAAGAAGAATTTCTGCCTTTTTGGCACAAAATAAGGGAAATTTCGGGCTTTTTCCCTAAAATAAGGGTAATTTCAAGAATTTTCCCCCAAATAAGCGGAATTTCTGCATTTTTGACCTGAAATAAGGGGAATTTCTGCATTTTTGCCACAAGATAAGGGAAATTTCTGCATTTTTGTCAAAAATTAAGTGGAATTTCTGCCTTTTTGCCCTAAAACAAGAAATTCTGTATTTTTGGCACAAAGAAAAATGAATTTCAGTCTATTTGCTCTAAAATAAGGGTAATTACTGCATTTTTGCCCCCAAATTAGCGGAATTTCTGCCTTTTTGACCTGAAATAACGAGAATTTCTGCATTTTTGGTTCAAGATACGGGAAATTTCTGCAATTTTGCAACAAAGTCAGGAAAGTTTATGCAATTTTGTCCCCAAAAATGGAAATTTCTGCATTTTTGCCGCAAATAAAGGAAATTTCTGGATTTTGCCCCAAAATTAGAGTAATTTCTGCCTTTTTGCCTCAAAATTAGGGGCATTACTGCATTTTGCCCAATAATAAGGGAAAATTATGCAATTTTGCTCCAAAATAATTGGAATTTTTACTTTTTCGCCCCAAAAGAAGGGGAATTTCTGCCTTTCTGCTCCAAACTTAAAGGAATTTATGCAATTTTGCTCCAAAATAATGGGGAATTTCTGCAATTTTGCCAAAAAATAAAGGGAATTTCAGCAATTTTGACACAAAATTAGGGGAATTTCTGCATTTTTGTCCCAAAATAAAAGGAATTTCTGCATTTTTGACCCAAAATTTGTGAAATTTCTGAATTTTGCCCCAAAATTTGAAGCATTACTGCATTTTTGCCCATTAATATGGGAAATTTCTGCAATTTTGTTCCAAAATAAAGGAAATTTCTGCCTTTTTACTCCAAAATAAGTGGAATTTCTGCAGTTTTGCCACAAAATAAGGGAAATTTCTGCAATTTTATCCTAAAATAAGATAAATTTCTATCCTTTTGTTCAAGAATAAGGGAAATTTCTGCCTATTTGGCCCAAAATAAGAGGAATTTCTGCATTTTTGCCCCAAATAAAGGGAAATTTCTGCATTTTTGCCCAAAAATAATAGGAATTTCTTCCTTTTTGCCCTAAAAAAGAGAAATTTAGCTTTTTGCCCCAAAATAGCGGGAATTTAGTGTTTTTGCCCTAAAATAAGGGAAATTTCTGTATTTTTGGCTTAAAATAAAGGGAATTTCTGCATTTTTGCCCTAAAATAAGAAGAATTTCTTTATTTTTGCCCTGAAATAAGGAGTTTTTCTGTCTTTTTCCCTACAATAAGGAAAATTTCTGCATTTTTGCTCCAAAATAAGGGAAATTCCAGAATTTTCCCCCAAAATAAGAAAAATTTCTGCATTTTTGCCACAAAATAAGGGAAATTTCTGCAATTTTGTTCCAAAATAAGGGAAAATTTTGCCTTTTTACAACAAAATAATGGGAATTTCTGCATTTTTGCCCAAAAATAAGGGAAATTTCTGCAATTTTATCCTAACATAAGTTCAATTTCTATCTTTTAGCCCAAAAATAAAGGAAATTTCTGCCTATTTGGCCCAAAATAAGGGGAATTTCTACATTTTTGCCCCAAATTAAAAGAAATTTCTGCATTTTTGCTTAAAAATAAAAGGAATTTCTACCTTTTTGCCATAAAATAAGGAGATTTTACCTTTTTTCCCCAAAATAGGGGGAATTTAGTCTTTTTGCCCTAAAATAATGGTAATTTCTGTATTTTTGGCTTAAAATAAGGGGAATTTCTGCATTTTTGCCGCAAAATAAGGGGAATTTCTGTATTATTGCCCTGAAATAAGGAGAATTTCTGTCTTTTTGCCTTAAAATAAGAAAAATTTCTACATTTTTGCACCTAAATAAGAAAAATTTCAGCATTTTTGCCCACAAATAAGGGGAATTTCTGCAATTTTGCCCCAAAATAAAGGGAATTTCTGCAATTTTGACACGAAATAAAGGGAATTTCTGGAATTTTGACACAAAATTAGGGGAATTACTGCAATTTTGCCCCAAAATAAGCGAAATTTCTGCAATTTTGCTCCAAAATTAGGAGAATTTCTGCCTTTTTGACACAAAATTAGGGGCATTACTGTCTTTTTGCCCCAAATAAGAGAAATTTCTGCATTTTTGTCCAAAATTAAGTGGAATTTCTTTCTTTTTGCCCTAAAATAAGAATTTCTTTTTTTTTGGGCACAAAATATGAAAAATTTCAGTCTTTTTGCCCTAAAATAAGGGTAATTTCTGCATTTTTGACCCCAAATAAGCGGAATTTTTGCCTTTTTGACCGGAAATAAGGGGAATTTCTGCATTTTTTTTCCCAAGATAAAAGAAATTTCTGCAATTTTGCCCCAAAATAAGGGGAATTTAGTCTTTTTGGCCTAAAAAAAGTGTAAATTCTGTATTTTTGGTTTAAAATAAGGAGAATTTCTGTCTTTTTGACCTGAAATAAGAAAAATTTCTGCATTTTTGCTCCATAATAAGGGGAATTTCAGCATTTTTGCCCCAAAATAAGAGAAATTTCTGACTTTTTGCCCCAAAATTAGAAAAATTTTTGCCTTTTTGCCCCAAAATTAGGGTTATTACTGTGTTTTTGCTCCAAAATATGGGAAATTTCTGCATTTTTGCCCAAAATTTTGTGGAATTTCTGCCTTTTTGTTCTAAATTAGAAGAATTTCTGCCTTTTTGGCACAAAATAAGAGAAATTTCAGGCTTTTTCCCTAAAATACGGGTAATTTCAAGAATTTTCCCCCAAATAAGCGGAATTTCTGCTTTTTTGACCTGAAATAAGGGGAATTTCTGCATTTTTGCCACAAGATAAGAAAAATTTCTGCAATTTTGCCCAAAAATAAGGGAAATTTTTGCAATTTTGTTCCAAAAAAGGGAAATGTCTGCAATGTTGTCCCACAAAAAGGGGATTTTCTGCCTTTTTGCCCCAAAACTAATGGAATTTCTGATTTTTGTTCCAAAATTAGAAGCATTACAGAATTTTTGCCACAAAATAAGGGAAATTTCTGCAATTTGCCTCAAAATAAAAAAAATTTCTGCAATTTTGTCCCCAAAAGGGATATTTCTGCCTTTTTGCCCCAAAATAAGAGGAATTTCTGTATTTTTACCCAAAATTATAGAAATTTCTGAATTTTACCCCAAAAGTAAAAGCATTACTGCATTTTTGCTCCAAAATATGGGATATTTCTTCAATTTTGTTCCAAAATAAGGGAAAGTTCTGCCTTTTTACCCCAAAATAATGAGAATTTCTGCGTTTTTGCCACAAAATAAGGGTAATTTCTGCAATTTTATTATAAAATAAATTAATTTCTATCCTTTAGCCTCAAAATAAGGGATATTTCTGCCTATTTGTCCCAAAATAAGGAGAATTTCTGCATTTTTGCCCCAAATTAAAAGAAATTTCTGCATTTTTGCCCAAAAATAAGGGGAATTTCTGGCTTTTTGCCCTAAAATAAGGGGAATTTACCTTTTTGTCCCAAAATAGGGGGAATTAGTCTTTTTGCCCTCAAATAAGGGTAATTTCTGTATTTTTGGCTTAAAATAAGGGGAATTTCTGCATTTTGCCCCAAAATAAGGGGAATTTCTGCAATTTTGCCCCAAAACAAGAAAAATTTCTGCAATTTTGCCCCAAAATTAGAGGAATTTCTGTGTTTTTGCTCCAAAATAAAGATAATTTCTGCAATTTTGCTCCAAAATAATGGGGAATTTCTGCAATTTTGCCCCAAAATAAAGGGAATTTCTGCAATTTTGCCACAAAATTAGGGAAATTTCTGATATTTTGCCCCAAAATTAGGGAAATTTCTGCAATTTTGCTTTAAAATTAGGGAAATTAATGTCCTTTTTACACAAAATTAGGGGCATTACTGTTTTTTTGCCCCAAATAAGAGAAATTTCTGCATTTTTGTCCAAAATTAAGTGGAATTTCTGCCTTTTTGCCCTAAAATAAAAATTTCTGTTTTTTGGCACAAAGAAAAGGGAATTTCAGTTTTTTGCCCTAAAATAAGGGTAATTTCTGCATTTTGACCCCAAATTAGCGGAATTTCTGCCTTTTTGGTCCAAGATAAGGGAAATTTCTGTAATTTTGCAACAAAGTAAGGAAAGTTTATGCAATTTTGTCCCAAAAAATGGAAATTTCTGCATTTTTGCCGCAAATAAAGGGAATTTCTGGATTTTGCCCCCAAATTAGAGTAATTTTTGCCTTTATGCCTCAAAATTAGGGACATTACTGCCTTTTTGCCAAATAATAAGGGAAAATTATGCAATTTTGCTTCAAAATAAGTGGAATTTTTACTTTTTCGCCCCAAAAGAAGGGGAATTTTTGCCTTTCTGCTCCAAACTTAAAAAAATTTATGCAATTTTGCTCCAAAATAATGTGGAATTTCTGCAATTTTAACAAAAAATAAAGGGAATTTCTGCAATTTTGACACAAAATTAAGGGAATTTCTGCATTTTTGTCCCAAAATAAAAGGAATTTCTACCTTTTTGACCCAAAATTTGTCAAATTTCTGAATTTTGCTCCAAAATTTGAAGCATTACTGCATTTTTGCCCATTAACATGGGAAATTTCTGCAATTTTGTTACAAAATAAAAAAAAATTTCTGCCTTTTTACCCCAAAATATGTGGAATTTCTGCATTTTTGCCACAAAATAAGGGAAATTTCTGCAATTTTATGCTAAAATAAGATAAATTTCTATCCTTTGCTCAAAAATAAGGGAAATTTCTGCCTAATTGGCCCAAAATAAGAGGAATTTCTGCATTTTCGCCCCAAATAAAAGAAATTTCTGCATTTTTGCCCAAAAATAATAGGAATTTCTGCCTTTCTGCCCTAAAAAAGGGGGAATTTAGCTTTTTGCCTCAAAATAGCGGGAATTTAGTCTTTTTGCCCTAAAATAAGGGTAATTTCTCTATTTTTGGCTTAAAATAATGGGAATTTCTGCATTTTTGCCCTAAAATAAGAAGAATTTCTGTATTTTTGCCCTGAAATAAAGAGTTTTTCTGTTTTTTTGCCCTAAAATAAGGAATTTCTGCATTTTTGCTCCAAAATAAGGGAAATTCCAGCATTTTCCCCCAAAATAAGAAGAATTTCTGCCTTTTTGCCCCAAAATTAAAGGAATTTTGCTTTTTGCTCGAAAATAAAAAGAATTTCTGTCTTTTTGACCCAAAATTAGGGGAATTCTTGCCTTTTTGCCCCAAAATTAGGGGCATTACTGTGTTTTTGCTCCAAAATAAGGGAAATTTCTTAATTTTTGCCCAAAATTTTGTCGAATTTTTGCCTTTTTGCTCTAAAATAAGAAGAATTTCTGCCTTTTTGACACAAAATAAGGGGAATTTCAGTATTTTTCTTTAAAATAAGGGTAATTTCAAGAATTTTCCACCAAATAAGCGGAATTTCTGCCTTCTTGACCTGAAATTAGGGGAATTTCTGCATTTTTGCCACAAGATAATGGAAATATCTGCAATTTTGTTCCAAAAAAGGGAAATTTCTGCAATGTTGCCCCACAAAAAGGGGAATTTCTGCCTTTTTGCCCCAAAACTAATGGAATTTCTGATTTTTTCCCCCAAATTAGAAGCATTACAGAATTTTTGCCACAAAATAAGGGAAATTTCTGCAATTTTGTCCCAAAAAGGGAAATTTCTGCATTTTTGCCCCAAAATAAGAGGAATTTCTGTATTTTGACCCAAAATTATAGAAAGTTTTGAATTTTGCCCCCAATTTAGAAGCATTACTGCATTTTTGCCCCAAAATATGGGAAAGTTCTGCAATTTTGTTCCAAAATAAGGGAAAATTCTGCCTTTTTACCCCAAAATAATGGAAATTTCTGCAATTTTATCCTAACATAAGTTAAATTTCTATCCTTTAGCCCAAAAATAAGGGAAATTTCTGCCTATTTGGCCCAAAATAAGGGGAATTTCTGAATTTTTGCCCCAAATTAAAAAAAATTTCTGCATTTTTACTTAAAAATAAAAGGAATTTCTGCCCTTTTGCCGTAAAATAAGGGGATTTTACCTTTTTGCCCCAAAATAGGGGAAATTTAGTTTTTTGCCCTGAATTAAGGAGAATTTCTGTTTTTTTTCATTAAATAAGAAAAATTTCTGCATTTTTGCTCCTAAATAGGAGAAATTTCAGCATTTTTGCCCCCAAATAAGGGGAATATCTGCAATTTTGCCCCAAAATAAAGGAAATTTCTGCAATTTTGACACAAAATAAAGGGAATATCTGGAATTTTGACACAAAATTAGGGGAATTACTGCAATTTTGCTCCAAAATAAAGGAAATTTCTACAATTTTGCTCCAAAATTAGAAGAATTTCTGTTTTTTTGACACAAAATTAGGGGCATTACTGTCTTTTTGCCCCAAATAAGGGAAATTTCTGCATTTTTGTCCAAAATTAAGTGTAATTACTTCCTTTTTGCCCTAAAATAATAATTTCTCTTTTTTTTGGCACAAAATATGGGGAATTTCAGTTTTTTGCCCTAAAATAAGGGTAATTTCTGCATTTTTGACCCCAAATAAGCAGAATTTCTGCCTTTTTGACCAGAAATAAGGGGAATTTCTGCATTTTTTTCCCAAGATAAAAAAATTTCTGCAATTTTGCACAAAATAAGGGGAATTTAGTCTTTTTGGCCAAAAATAAAAGTAATTTCTGTATTTTTCGTTTAAAATAAGGAGAATTTCTCTCTTTTTGACCTGAAATAAGAAAAATTTCTGCATTTTTGCTCTATAATAAGGAAAATTTCAGCATTTTTGCCCCAAAATAAGGAGAATTTCTGACTTTTTGCCCCAAAATCACTAAAATTTTTGCCTTTTGCCCCAAAATTAGGGTTATTACTGTTTTTTTGCTCCAAAATAAGGGAAATTTCTACATTTTTGCCCAAAATTTTGTGGAATTTCTGCCTTTTTGCTCTAAAATAAGAAGAATTTCTGCCTTTTTGGCACAAAATAAGGGAAATTTCGGGCTTTTTCCCTAAAATAAGGGTAATTTCAAGAATTTTCCCCCAAATAAGCGGAATTTCTGCCTTTTTGACCTGAAATAAGGGGAATTTCTGCATTTTTGCCCCAAGATAAGGGAAATTTCTGCATTTTTGTCCAAAATTATGTGGAATTTCTGCCTTTTTGCCCTAAAACAATAATTTCTGTATTTTTGGCACAAAGAAAAATGAATTTCAGTCTTTTTGCCCTAAAATAAGGGTAATTACTGCATTTTTGCCCCCAAATAAGCAGAATATCTGCCTTTTTGACCTGAAATAACGAGAATTTCTGCATTTTTGGTTCAAGATACGGGAAATTTCTGTAATTTTGCAACAAAGTCAGGAAAGTTTATGCAATTTTCTCCCAAGAAATGGAAATTTCTGCATTTTTGCCGCAAATAAAGGAAATTTCTGGATTTTGCCCCAAAATTAGAGTAATTTCTGCCTTTTTGCCTCAAAATTAGGGGCATTACTGCCTTTTAACCCAATAATAAGGGAAAATTATGCAATTTTGCTCCAAAATAATTGGAATTTTTACTTTTTTGCCCCAAAAGAAGGGGAATTTCTGCCTTTCTGCTCCAAACTTAAAGGAATTTATGCAATTTTTCTCCAAAATAATGGGGAATTTCTGCAATTTTGCCAAAAAATAAAGGGAATTTCAGCAATTTTTACACAAAATTAGGGGAATTTCTGCATTTTTGTCCCAAAATAAAAGGAATTTCTGCCTTTTTGACCCAAAATTTGTGAAATTTCTAAATTTTGCCCCAAAATTTGAAGCATTACTGCATTTTTGCCCATTAATATGGGAAATTTCTGCAATTTTGTTCCAAAATAAAGGAAATTTCTGCCTTTTTACTCCAAAATAAGTGGAATTTCTGCATTTTTGCCACAAAATAAGGGAAATTTCTGCAATTTTATCCTAAAATAAGATAAATTTCTATCCTTTTGCTCAAGAATAAGGGAAATTTCTGCCTATTTGGCCCAAAATAAGAGGAATTTCTGCATTTTTGCCCCAAATAAAGGGAAATTTCTGCATTTTTGCCCAAAAATAATAGGAATTTCTGCCTTTCTGCCCTAAAAAAGGGGGAATTTAGCTTTTTGCCCCAAAATAGCGGGAATTTAGTCTTTTTGCCCTAAAATAAGGGAAATTTCTGTATTTTTGGCTTAAAATAAAGGGAATTTCTGCATTTTTGCCCTAAAATAAGAAGAATTTCTTTATTCTTGCCCTGAAATAAGGAGTTTTTCTGTCTTTTTGCCCTACAATAAGGAAACTTTCTGCATTTTTGCTCCAAAATAAGGGAAATTCCAGCATTTTCCCCCAAAATAAGAAAAATTTCTGCCTTTATGCCCCAAAATTAGGGGAATATCTGCTTTTTGCTCTAAAATAAGGGGAATTTCTACCTTTTTGACCCAAAATTAGGGGAATTTTTGCCTTTTTTGCCCCAAAATTAGGAACATTACTTTGTTTTTGCTCCAAAATAAGGGAAATTTCTGCATTTTTGCCTAAAATTTTGTGGAATTTCTGCCTTTTTGCTCTAAAATAAGAAGAATTTCGGCCTTTTTGGCACAAAATAAGGGGAATTTCAGTATTTTTCCCTAAAATAAGGGTAATTTTAGGAATTTTTCACCAAATAAGCAGAATTTCTGCCTTTTTGACCTGAAATAAGGGGAATTTCTGCATTTTTGCCACAAGATAAGGGAAATTTCTGCAATTTTGTTTCAAAAAAGGGAAATTTCTGCAATGTTGCCCCACAAAAAGGGAATTTCTGCCTTTTTGCCTCAAAACTAAAGGAATTTCTGATTTTTGCCCCCAAATTAGAAGCATTACAGAATTTTTGCCACAAAATAAGGGAAATTTCTGAAATTTGCCTCAAAATAAAGGAAATTTCTGCAATTTTGTCCCAAAAAGGGAAATTTCTGCATTTTTGCCCCAAAATAAGAGGAATTTCTGTATTTTGACCCAAAATTATAGAAAGTTTTGAATTTTGCCCCCAATTTAGAAGCATTACTGCATTTTTGCCCCAAAATATGGGAAATTTCTGCAATTTTGTTCCAAAATAAGGGAAAATTCTGCCTTTTTACACCAAAATAATGGGAATTTCTGCATTTTTGCCCAAAAATAAGGGAAATTTCTGCAATTTTATCCTAACATAAGTTCAATTTCTATCTTTTAGCCCAAAAATAAAGGAAATTTCTGCCTATTTGGCCTAAAATAAGGGGAATTTCTGCATTTTTGCCCCAAATTAAAAGAAATTTCTGCATTTTTGCTTAAAAATAAAAGGAATTTCTACCTTTTTGCCATAAAATAAGGGGATTTTACCTTTTTTCCCCAAAATAGGGGGAATTTAGTCTTTTTGCCCTAAAATAAGGGTAATTTCTGTATTTTTGGCTTAAAATAAGGGGAATTTCTGCATTTTTGCCGCAAAATAAGGGGAATTTCTGTATTATTGCCCTGAAATAAGGAGAATTTCTGTCTTTTTGCCTTAAAATAAGAAAAATTTCTGCATTTTTGCCCCTAAATAAGAAAAATTTCAGCATTTTTGCCCACAAATAAGGGGAATTTCTGCAATTTTGCCCCAAAATAAAGGGAATTTCTGCAATTTTGACACAAAATAAAGGGAATTTCTGGAATTTTGACACAAAATTAGGGGAATTACTGCAATTTTGCCCCAAAATAAGGGAAATTTCTGCAATTTTGCTACAAAATTAGGGGAATTTCTGTTTTTTTGACACAAAATTTGGGGCATTACTGTCTTTTTGCCCCAAATAAGAGAAATTTCTGCATTTTTGTCCAAAATTAAGTGGAATTTCTTTTTTTTGCCCTAAAATAAGAATTTCCTTTTTTTGGGCACAAAATATGAGGAATTTCAGTTTTTTTGCCCTAAAATAAGGGTAATTTCTGCATTTTTGACCCCAAATAAGCGGAATTTTTGCCTTTTTGACCGGAAATAAGGGGAATTTCTGCATTTTTTTCCCAAGATAAAAGAAATTTCTGCAATTTTGCCCCAAAATAAGGGGAATTTAGTCTTTTTGGCCTAAAATAAGTGTAATTTCTGTATTTATGGTTTAAAATAAGGAGAATTTCTGTATTTTGACCTGAAATAAGAAAAATTTCTGCATTTTTGCTCCATAATAATAGGAATTTCAGCATTTTTGCCACAAAATAAGAGAAATTTCTGACTTTTTGCCCCAAAATTAGAAAAATTTTTGCCTTTTTGCCCCAAAATTAGGGTTATTACTGTGTTTTTGCTAAAAAATAAGAGAAATTACTGAATTTTTGCCCAAAATTTTGTGGAATTTCTGCCTTTTTGTTCTAAATTAGAAGAATTTCTGCCTGTTTGGCACAAAATAAGAGAAATTTCAGGCTTTTTCCCTAAAATACGGGTAATTTCAAGAATTTTCCCCCAAATAAGCGGAATTTCTGCTTTTTTGACCTGAAATAAGGGGAATTTCTGCATTTTTGCCACAAGATAAGAAAAATTTATGCAATTTTGCCCAAAAATAAGGGAAATTTTTGCAATTTTGTTCCAAAAAAGGGAAATGTCTGCAATGTTGTCCCACAAAAAGGGGAATTTCTGCCTTTTTGCCCCAAAACTAATGGAATTTCTGATTTTTGCTCCAAAATTAGAAGCATTACAGAATTTTTGCCACAAAATAAGGGAAATTTTTGCAATTTGCCTCAAAATAAAAAAAATTTCTGCAATTTTGTCCCCAATAGGGAAATTTCTGCCTTTTTGCCCCAAAATAAGAGGAATTTCTGTATTTTTACGCAAAATTAGAGAAATTTCTGAATTTTACCCCAAAAGTAAAAGCATTACTGCATTTTTCTCCAAAATATGGGATATTTCTTCAATTTTGTTCCAAAATAAGGGAAAGTTCTGCCTTTTTACCCCAAAATAATGGGAATTTCTGCATTTTTGCCACAAAATAAGGGTAATTTCTGCAATTTTATTATAAAATAAATTAAATTTCTATTCTTTAGCCTCAAAATAAGGGAAATTTCTGCCTATTTGGCCCAAAATAAGGAGAATTTCTGCATTTTTGCCCCAAATTAAAAGAAATTTCTGCATTTTTGCCCAAAAATAAGGGGAATTTCTGGCTTTTTGCCCTAAAATAAGGGGAATTTACCTTTTTGTCCCAAAATAGGGGGAATTAGTCTTTTTGCCCTAAAATAAGGGTAATTTCTGTATTTTTGGCTTAAAATAAGGGGAATTTCTGCATTTTGCCCCAAAATAAAGGGAATTTCTGCAATTTTGCCCCCAAACAAGGGAAATTTCTGCAATTTTGCCCCAAAATTAGAGGAATTTCTGTGTTTTTGCTCCAAAATAAAGATAATTTCTGCAATTTTGCTCCAAAATAATGGGGAATTTCTGCAATTTTGCCCCAAAATAAAGGGAATTTCTGCAATTTTGCCACAAAATTAGGGAAATTTCTGATATTTTGCCCCAAAATTAGGAAAATTTCTGCAATTTTACATTACAATTAGGGAAATTAATGTCCTTTTTACACAAAATTAGGGGCATTACTGTTTTTTTTGCCCCAAATAAGAGAAATTTCTGCATTTTTGTCCAAAATTAAGTGGAATTTCTGCCTTTTTGCCCTAAATTAAAATTTCTGTTTTAGGCACAAAGAAAAGGGAATTTCAATCTTTTTGCCCTAAAATAAGGGTAATTTCTGCATTTTTGCTCCCAAATTAGCGGAATTTCTGCCTTTTTTGGTCCAAGATAAGGAAAATTTCTGCAATTTTGCAACAAAGTAAGGAAAGTTTATGCAATTTTGTCCCAAAAATGGAAATTTCTGCATTTTTGCTGCAAATAAAGGGAATTTCTGGATTTTGCCCCCAAATTAGAGTAATTTCTGCCTTTATGCCTCAAAATTAGGGACATTACTGCCTTTTTGCCAAATAATAAGGGAAAATTATGCAATTTTGCTTCAAAATAAGTGGAATTTTTACTTTTTCGCCCCAAAAGAAGGGGAATTTTTGCTTTTCTGCTCCAAACTTAAAGGAATTTCTGCAATTTTGCTCCAAAATAATGGGGAATTTCTGCAATTTTGCCAAAAAATAAAGGGAATTTCTGCAATTTTGACACAAAATTAGAGGAATTTCTGCATTTTTGTCCCAAAATAAAAGGAATTTCTACCGTTTTGACCCAAAATTTGTGAAATTTCTGAATTTTGCCCCAAAATTTGAAGCATTACTGCATTTTTGCCCATTAACATGGGAAATTTCTGCAATTTTGTTACAAAATAAAAGAAATTTCTGCCTTTTTACCCCAAAATATGTGGAATTTCTGCATTTTTGCCACAAGATAAGGGAAATTTCTGCAATTTTATGCTAAAATAAGATAAATTTCTATCCTTTGCTCAAAAATAAGGGAAATTTCTGCCTAATTGGCCCAAAATAAGAGGAATTTCTGCATTTTCGATCCAAATAAAGGGAAATTTCTGCATTTTTGCTCCATAATAATAGGAATTTCAGCATTTTTGCCACAAAATAAGAGAAATTTCTGACTTTTTGCCCCAAAATTAGAAAAATTTTTGCCTTTTTGCCCCAAAATTAGGGTTATTACTGTGTTTTTGCTAAAAAATAAGAGAAATTACTGAATTTTTGCCCAAAATTTTGTGGAATTTCTGCCTTTTTGTTCTAAATTAGAAGAATTTCTGCCTGTTTGGCACAAAATAAGAGAAATTTCAGGCTTTTTCCCTAAAATACGGGTAATTTCAAGAATTTTCCCCCAAATAAGCGGAATTTCTGCTTTTTTGACCTGAAATAAGGGGAATTTCTGCATTTTTGCCACAAGATAAGAAAAATTTATGCAATTTTGCCCAAAAATAAGGGAAATTTTTGCAATTTTGTTCCAAAAAAGGGAAATGTCTGCAATGTTGTCCCACAAAAAGGGGAATTTCTGCCTTTTTGCCCCAAAACTAATGGAATTTCTGATTTTTGCTCCAAAATTAGAAGCATTACAGAATTTTTGCCACAAAATAAGGGAAATTTTTGCAATTTGCCTCAAAATAAAAAAAATTTCTGCAATTTTGTCCCCAATAGGGAAATTTCTGCCTTTTTGCCCCAAAATAAGAGGAATTTCTGTATTTTTACACAAAATTAGAGAAATTTCTGAATTTTACCCCAAAAGTAAAAGCATTACTGCATTTTTCTCCAAAATATGGGATATTTCTTCAATTTTGTTCCAAAATAAGGGAAAGTTCTGCCTTTTTACCCCAAAATAATGGGAATTTCTGCATTTTTGCCACAAAATAAGGGTAATTTCTGCAATTTTATTATAAAATAAATTAAATTTCTATTCTTTAGCCTCAAAATAAGGGAAATTTCTGCCTATTTGGCCCAAAATAAGGAGAATTTCTGCATTTTTGCCCCAAATTAAAAGAAATTTCTGCATTTTTGCCCAAAAATAAGGGGAATTTCTGGCTTTTTGCCCTAAAATAAGGGGAATTTACCTTTTTGTCCCAAAATAGGGGGAATTAGTCTTTTTGCCCTAAAATAAGGGTAATTTCTGTATTTTTGGCTTAAAATAAGGGGAATTTCTGCATTTTGCCCCAAAATAAAGGGAATTTCTGCAATTTTGCCCCCAAACAAGGGAAATTTCTGCAATTTTGCCCCAAAATTAGAGGAATTTCTGTGTTTTTGCTCCAAAATAAAGATAATTTCTGCAATTTTGCTCCAAAATAATGGGGAATTTCTGCAATTTTGCCCCAAAATAAAGGGAATTTCTGCAATTTTGCCACAAAATTAGGGAAATTTCTGATATTTTGCCCCAAAATTAGGAAAATTTCTGCAATTTTACATTACAATTAGGGAAATTAATGTCCTTTTTACACAAAATTAGGGGCATTACTGTTTTTTTGTCCCAAATAAGAGAAATTTCTGCATTTTTGTCCAAAATTAAGTGGAATTTCTGCCTTTTTGCCCTAAATTAAAATTTCTGTTTTAGGCACAAAGAAAAGGGAATTTCAATCTTTTTGCCCTAAAATAAGGGTAATTTCTGCATTTTTGCTCCCAAATTAGCGGAATTTCTGCCTTTTTTGGTCCAAGATAAGGAAAATTTCTGCAATTTTGCAACAAAGTAAGGAAAGTTTATGCAATTTTGTCCCAAAAAATGGAAATTTCTGCATTTTTGCTGCAAATAAAGGGAATTTCTGGATTTTGCCCCCAAATTAGAGTAATTTCTGCCTTTATGCCTCAAAATTAGGGACATTACTGCCTTTTTGCCAAATAATAAGGGAAAATTATGCAATTTTGCTTCAAAATAAGTGGAATTTTTACTTTTTCGCCCCAAAAGAAGGGGAATTTTTGCTTTTCTGCTCCAAACTTAAAGGAATTTCTGCAATTTTGCTCCAAAATAATGGGGAATTTCTGCAATTTTGCCAAAAAATAAAGGGAATTTCTGCAATTTTGACACAAAATTAGAGGAATTTCTGCATTTTTGTCCCAAAATAAAAGGAATTTCTACCGTTTTGACCCAAAATTTGTGAAATTTCTGAATTTTGCCCCAAAATTTGAAGCATTACTGCATTTTTGCCCATTAACATGGGAAATTTCTGCAATTTTGTTACAAAATAAAAGAAATTTCTGCCTTTTTACCCCAAAATATGTGGAATTTCTGCATTTTTGCCACAAGATAAGGGAAATTTCTGCAATTTTATGCTAAAATAAGATAAATTTCTATCCTTTGCTCAAAAATAAGGGAAATTTCTGCCTAATTGGCCCAAAATAAGAGGAATTTCTGCATTTTCGATCCAAATAAAGGGAAATTTCTGCATTTTTGCTCCATAATAATAGGAATTTCAGCATTTTTGCCACAAAATAAGAGAAATTTCTGACTTTTTGCCCCAAAATTAGAAAAATTTTTGCCTTTTTGCCCCAAAATTAGGGTTATTACTGTGTTTTTGCTAAAAAATAAGAGAAATTACTGAATTTTTGCCCAAAATTTTGTGGAATTTCTGCCTTTTTGTTCTAAATTAGAAGAATTTCTGCCTGTTTGGCACAAAATAAGAGAAATTTCAGGCTTTTTCCCTAAAATACGGGTAATTTCAAGAATTTTCCCCCAAATAAGCGGAATTTCTGCTTTTTTGACCTGAAATAAGGGGAATTTCTGCATTTTTGCCACAAGATAAGAAAAATTTATGCAATTTTGCCCAAAAATAAGGGAAATTTTTGCAATTTTGTTCCAAAAAAGGGAAATGTCTGCAATGTTGTCCCACAAAAAGGGGAATTTCTGCCTTTTTGCCCCAAAACTAATGGAATTTCTGATTTTTGCTCCAAAATTAGAAGCATTACAGAATTTTTGCCACAAAATAAGGGAAATTTTTGCAATTTGCCTCAAAATAAAAAAAATTTCTGCAATTTTGTCCCCAATAGGGAAATTTCTGCCTTTTTGCCCCAAAATAAGAGGAATTTCTGTATTTTTACGCAAAATTAGAGAAATTTCTGAATTTTACCCCAAAAGTAAAAGCATTACTGCATTTTTCTCCAAAATATGGGATATTTCTTCAATTTTGTTCCAAAATAAGGGAAAGTTCTGCCTTTTTACCCCAAAATAATGGGAATTTCTGCATTTTTGCCACAAAATAAGGGTAATTTCTGCAATTTTATTATAAAATAAATTAAATTTCTATTCTTTAGCCTCAAAATAAGGGAAATTTCTGCCTATTTGGCCCAAAATAAGGAGAATTTCTGCATTTTTGCCCCAAATTAAAAGAAATTTCTGCATTTTTGCCCAAAAATAAGGGGAATTTCTGGCTTTTTGCCCTAAAATAAGGGGAATTTACCTTTTTGTCCCAAAATAGGGGGAATTAGTCTTTTTGCCCTAAAATAAGGGTAATTTCTGTATTTTTGGCTTAAAATAAGGGGAATTTCTGCATTTTGCCCCAAAATAAAGGGAATTTCTGCAATTTTGCCCCCAAACAAGGGAAATTTCTGCAATTTTGCCCCAAAATTAGAGGAATTTCTGTGTTTTTGCTCCAAAATAAAGATAATTTCTGCAATTTTGCTCCAAAATAATGGGGAATTTCTGCAATTTTGCCCCAAAATAAAGGGAATTTCTGCAATTTTGCCACAAAATTAGGGAAATTTCTGATATTTTGCCCCAAAATTAGGAAAATTTCTGCAATTTTACATTACAATTAGGGAAATTAATGTCCTTTTTACACAAAATTAGGGGCATTACTGTTTTTTTGCCCCAAATAAGAGAAATTTCTGCATTTTTGTCCAAAATTAAGTGGAATTTCTGCCTTTTTGCCCTAAATTAAAATTTCTGTTTTAGGCACAAAGAAAAGGGAATTTCAATCTTTTTGCCCTAAAATAAGGGTAATTTCTGCATTTTTGCTCCCAAATTAGCGGAATTTCTGCCTTTTTTGGTCCAAGATAAGGAAAATTTCTGCAATTTTGCAACAAAGTAAGGAAAGTTTATGCAATTTTGTCCCAAAAAATGGAAATTTCTGCATTTTTGCTGCAAATAAAGGGAATTTCTGGATTTTGCCCCCAAATTAGAGTAATTTCTGCCTTTATGCCTCAAAATTAGGGACATTACTGCCTTTTTGCCAAATAATAAGGGAAAATTATGCAATTTTGCTTCAAAATAAGTGGAATTTTTACTTTTTCGCCCCAAAAGAAGGGGAATTTTTGCTTTTCTGCTCCAAACTTAAAGGAATTTCTGCAATTTTGCTCCAAAATAATGGGGAATTTCTGCAATTTTGCCAAAAAATAAAGGGAATTTCTGCAATTTTGACACAAAATTAGAGGAATTTCTGCATTTTTGTCCCAAAATAAAAGGAATTTCTACCGTTTTGACCCAAAATTTGTGAAATTTCTGAATTTTGCCCCAAAATTTGAAGCATTACTGCATTTTTGCCCATTAACATGGGAAATTTCTGCAATTTTGTTACAAAATAAAAGAAATTTCTGCCTTTTTACCCCAAAATATGTGGAATTTCTGCATTTTTGCCACAAGATAAGGGAAATTTCTGCAATTTTATGCTAAAATAAGATAAATTTCTATCCTTTGCTCAAAAATAAGGGAAATTTCTGCCTAATTGGCCCAAAATAAGAGGAATTTCTGCATTTTCGATCCAAATAAAGGGAAATTTCTGCATTTTTGCTCCATAATAATAGGAATTTCAGCATTTTTGCCACAAAATAAGAGAAATTTCTGACTTTTTGCCCCAAAATTAGAAAAATTTTTGCCTTTTTGCCCCAAAATTAGGGTTATTACTGTGTTTTTGCTAAAAAATAAGAGAAATTACTGAATTTTTGCCCAAAATTTTGTGGAATTTCTGCCTTTTTGTTCTAAATTAGAAGAATTTCTGCCTGTTTGGCACAAAATAAGAGAAATTTCAGGCTTTTTCCCTAAAATACGGGTAATTTCAAGAATTTTCCCCCAAATAAGCGGAATTTCTGCTTTTTTGACCTGAAATAAGGGGAATTTCTGCATTTTTGCCACAAGATAAGAAAAATTTATGCAATTTTGCCCAAAAATAAGGGAAATTTTTGCAATTTTGTTCCAAAAAAGGGAAATGTCTGCAATGTTGTCCCACAAAAAGGGGAATTTCTGCCTTTTTGCCCCAAAACTAATGGAATTTCTGATTTTTGCTCCAAAATTAGAAGCATTACAGAATTTTTGCCACAAAATAAGGGAAATTTTTGCAATTTGCCTCAAAATAAAAAAAATTTCTGCAATTTTGTCCCCAATAGGGAAATTTCTGCCTTTTTGCCCCAAAATAAGAGGAATTTCTGTATTTTTACGCAAAATTAGAGAAATTTCTGAATTTTACCCCAAAAGTAAAAGCATTACTGCATTTTTCTCCAAAATATGGGATATTTCTTCAATTTTGTTCCAAAATAAGGGAAAGTTCTGCCTTTTTACCCCAAAATAATGGGAATTTCTGCATTTTTGCCACAAAATAAGGGTAATTTCTGCAATTTTATTATAAAATAAATTAAATTTCTATTCTTTAGCCTCAAAATAAGGGAAATTTCTGCCTATTTGGCCCAAAATAAGGAGAATTTCTGCATTTTTGCCCCAAATTAAAAGAAATTTCTGCATTTTTGCCCAAAAATAAGGGGAATTTCTGGCTTTTTGCCCTAAAATAAGGGGAATTTACCTTTTTGTCCCAAAATAGGGGGAATTAGTCTTTTTGCCCTAAAATAAGGGTAATTTCTGTATTTTTGGCTTAAAATAAGGGGAATTTCTGCATTTTGCCCCAAAATAAAGGGAATTTCTGCAATTTTGCCCCCAAACAAGGGAAATTTCTGCAATTTTGCCCCAAAATTAGAGGAATTTCTGTGTTTTTGCTCCAAAATAAAGATAATTTCTGCAATTTTGCTCCAAAATAATGGGGAATTTCTGCAATTTTGCCCCAAAATAAAGGGAATTTCTGCAATTTTGCCACAAAATTAGGGAAATTTCTGATATTTTGCCCCAAAATTAGGAAAATTTCTGCAATTTTACATTACAATTAGGGAAATTAATGTCCTTTTTACACAAAATTAGGGGCATTACTGTTTTTTTGCCCCAAATAAGAGAAATTTCTGCATTTTTGTCCAAAATTAAGTGGAATTTCTGCCTTTTTGCCCTAAATTAAAATTTCTGTTTTAGGCACAAAGAAAAGGGAATTTCAATCTTTTTGCCCTAAAATAAGGGTAATTTCTGCATTTTTGCTCCCAAATTAGCGGAATTTCTGCCTTTTTTGGTCCAAGATAAGGAAAATTTCTGCAATTTTGCAACAAAGTAAGGAAAGTTTATGCAATTTTGTCCCAAAAAATGGAAATTTCTGCATTTTTGCTGCAAATAAAGGGAATTTCTGGATTTTGCCCCCAAATTAGAGTAATTTCTGCCTTTATGCCTCAAAATTAGGGACATTACTGCCTTTTTGCCAAATAATAAGGGAAAATTATGCAATTTTGCTTCAAAATAAGTGGAATTTTTACTTTTTCGCCCCAAAAGAAGGGGAATTTTTGCTTTTCTGCTCCAAACTTAAAGGAATTTCTGCAATTTTGCTCCAAAATAATGGGGAATTTCTGCAATTTTGCCAAAAAATAAAGGGAATTTCTGCAATTTTGACACAAAATTAGAGGAATTTCTGCATTTTTGTCCCAAAATAAAAGGAATTTCTACCGTTTTGACCCAAAATTTGTGAAATTTCTGAATTTTGCCCCAAAATTTGAAGCATTACTGCATTTTTGCCCATTAACATGGGAAATTTCTGCAATTTTGTTACAAAATAAAAGAAATTTCTGCCTTTTTACCCCAAAATATGTGGAATTTCTGCATTTTTGCCACAAGATAAGGGAAATTTCTGCAATTTTATGCTAAAATAAGATAAATTTCTATCCTTTGCTCAAAAATAAGGGAAATTTCTGCCTAATTGGCCCAAAATAAGAGGAATTTCTGCATTTTCGATCCAAATAAAGGGAAATTTCTGCATTTTTGCTCCATAATAATAGGAATTTCAGCATTTTTGCCACAAAATAAGAGAAATTTCTGACTTTTTGCCCCAAAATTAGAAAAATTTTTGCCTTTTTGCCCCAAAATTAGGGTTATTACTGTGTTTTTGCTAAAAAATAAGAGAAATTACTGAATTTTTGCCCAAAATTTTGTGGAATTTCTGCCTTTTTGTTCTAAATTAGAAGAATTTCTGCCTGTTTGGCACAAAATAAGAGAAATTTCAGGCTTTTTCCCTAAAATACGGGTAATTTCAAGAATTTTCCCCCAAATAAGCGGAATTTCTGCTTTTTTGACCTGAAATAAGGGGAATTTCTGCATTTTTGCCACAAGATAAGAAAAATTTATGCAATTTTGCCCAAAAATAAGGGAAATTTTTGCAATTTTGTTCCAAAAAAGGGAAATGTCTGCAATGTTGTCCCACAAAAAGGGGAATTTCTGCCTTTTTGCCCCAAAACTAATGGAATTTCTGATTTTTGCTCCAAAATTAGAAGCATTACAGAATTTTTGCCACAAAATAAGGGAAATTTTTGCAATTTGCCTCAAAATAAAAAAAATTTCTGCAATTTTGTCCCCAATAGGGAAATTTCTGCCTTTTTGCCCCAAAATAAGAGGAATTTCTGTATTTTTACGCAAAATTAGAGAAATTTCTGAATTTTACCCCAAAAGTAAAAGCATTACTGCATTTTTCTCCAAAATATGGGATATTTCTTCAATTTTGTTCCAAAATAAGGGAAAGTTCTGCCTTTTTACCCCAAAATAATGGGAATTTCTGCATTTTTGCCACAAAATAAGGGTAATTTCTGCAATTTTATTATAAAATAAATTAAATTTCTATTCTTTAGCCTCAAAATAAGGGAAATTTCTGCCTATTTGGCCCAAAATAAGGAGAATTTCTGCATTTTTGCCCCAAATTAAAAGAAATTTCTGCATTTTTGCCCAAAAATAAGGGGAATTTCTGGCTTTTTGCCCTAAAATAAGGGGAATTTACCTTTTTGTCCCAAAATAGGGGGAATTAGTCTTTTTGCCCTAAAATAAGGGTAATTTCTGTATTTTTGGCTTAAAATAAGGGGAATTTCTGCATTTTGCCCCAAAATAAAGGGAATTTCTGCAATTTTGTCCCCAAACAAGGGAAATTTCTGCAATTTTGCCCCAAAATTAGAGGAATTTCTGTGTTTTTGCTCCAAAATAAAGATAATTTCTGCAATTTTGCTCCAAAATAATGGGGAATTTCTGCAATTTTGCCCCAAAATAAAGGGAATTTCTGCAATTTTGCCACAAAATTAGGGAAATTTCTGATATTTTGCCCCAAAATTAGGAAAATTTCTGCAATTTTACATTACAATTAGGGAAATTAATGTCCTTTTTACACAAAATTAGGGGCATTACTGTTTTTTTGCCCCAAATAAGAGAAATTTCTGCATTTTTGTCCAAAATTAAGTGGAATTTCTGCCTTTTTGCCCTAAATTAAAATTTCTGTTTTAGGCACAAAGAAAAGGGAATTTCAATCTTTTTGCCCTAAAATAAGGGTAATTTCTGCATTTTTGCTCCCAAATTAGCGGAATTTCTGCCTTTTTTGGTCCAAGATAAGGAAAATTTCTGCAATTTTGCAACAAAGTAAGGAAAGTTTATGCAATTTTGTTCCAAAAAATGGAAATTTCTGCATTTTTGCTGCAAATAAAGGGAATTTCTGGATTTTGCCCCCAAATTAGAGTAATTTCTGCCTTTATGCCTCAAAATTAGGGACATTACTGCCTTTTTGCCAAATAATAAGGGAAAATTATGCAATTTTGCTTCAAAATAAGTGGAATTTTTACTTTTTCGCCCCAAAAGAAGGGGAATTTTTGCTTTTCTGCTCCAAACTTAAAGGAATTTCTGCAATTTTGCTCCAAAATAATGGGGAATTTCTGCAATTTTGCCAAAAAATAAAGGGAATTTCTGCAATTTTGACACAAAATTAGAGGAATTTCTGCATTTTTGTCCCAAAATAAAAGGAATTTCTACCGTTTTGACCCAAAATTTGTGAAATTTCTGAATTTTGCCCCAAAATTTGAAGCATTACTGCATTTTTGCCCATTAACATGGGAAATTTCTGCAATTTTGTTACAAAATAAAAGAAATTTCTGCCTTTTTACCCCAAAATATGTGGAATTTCTGCATTTTTGCCACAAGATAAGGGAAATTTCTGCAATTTTATGCTAAAATAAGATAAATTTCTATCCTTTGCTCAAAAATAAGGGAAATTTCTGCCTAATTGGCCCAAAATAAGAGGAATTTCTGCATTTTCGATCCAAATAAAGGGAAATTTCTGCATTTTTGCCCAAAAATAATAGGAATTTCTGCCTTTCTGACCTAAAAAGGGGGGAATTTAGCTTTTTGCCCCAAAATAGCAGGAATTTAGTCTTTTTGCCCTAAAATAAGGGTAATTTCTCTATTTTTGGCTTAAAACAATGGGAATTTCTGCATTTTTGCCCTAAAATAAGAAGAATTTCTGTATTTTTGCCCTGAAATAAGGAGTTTTTCTGTCTCTTTGCCCTAAAATAAGGAATTTCTGCATTTTTGCTCCAAAATAAGGGAAATTCCAGCATTTTCCCCCAAAATAAGAAGAATTTCTGCTTTTTTGCCCCAAAATTAAAGGAATTTTGTTTTTTGCTCAAAAATAAAAAGAATTTCTACTTTTTGACTCAAAATTAGGGGAATTCTTGCCTTTTTGCCCCAAAATTAGGGGCATTACTGTGTTTTTGCTCCAAAATAATGGAAATTTCTTAATTTTTGCCCAAAATTTTGTCGAATTTTTGCCTTTTTGCTCTAATATAAGAAGAATTTCTGCCTTTTTGACACAAAATAAGGGGAATTTCAGTATTTTTCTTTAAAATAAGGGTAATTTCAAGAATTTTCCACCAAATAAGCGGCATTTCTGCTTTCTTGACCTGAAATAAGGGGAATTTCTGCATTTTTGCCACAAGATAATGGAAATTTCTGCAATTTTGTTCCAAAAAAGGGAAATTTCTGCAATGTTGCCCCACAAAAAGGGGAATTTCTGCCTTTTTGCCCCAAAACTAATGGAATTTCTGATTTTTGCCCCCAAATTAGAAGCATTACAGAATTTTTGCCACAAAATAAGGGAAATTTCTGCAATTTGCCTCAAAATAAAGGAAATTTCTGCAATTTTGTCCCAAAAAGGGAAATTTCTGCATTTTTGCCCCAAAATAAGAGGAATTTCTGTATTTTGACCCAAAATTATAGAAAGTTTTGAATTTTGCCCCCAATTTAGAAGCATTACAGCATTTTTGCCCCAAAATATGGGAAATTTCTGCAATTTTGTTCCAAAATAAGGGAAAATTCTGCCTTTTTACCCCAAAATAATGGAAATTTCTGCAATTTTATCCTAACATAAGTTAAATTTCTATCCTTTAGCCCAAAAATAAGGGAAATTTCTGCCTATTTGGCCCAAAATAAGGGGAATTTCTGAATTTTTGCCCAAAATTAAATAAAATTTCGGCATTTTTACTTAAAAATAAAAGGAATTTCTGCCCTTTTGCCGTAAAATAAGAGGATTTTACCTTATTGCGCCAAAATAGGGGGAATTTAGTTTTTTGCCCTGAATTAAGGAGAATTTCTGTTTTTTTGCATTAAATAAGAAAAATTTCTGCATTTTTGCTCCTAAATAAGAGAAATTTCAGCATTTTTGCCCCCAAATAAGGGGAATTTCTGCAATTTTGCCCCAAAATAAAGGGAATTTCTGCAATTTTGACACAAAATAAAGGGAATATCTGGAATTTTGACACAAAATTAGGGGAATTACTGCAATTTTGCTCCAAAATAAAGGAAATTTCTACAATTTTGCTCCAAAATTAGAAGAATTTCTGTTTTTTTGACACAAAATTAGGGGCATTACTGTCTTTTTGCCCCAAATAAGGGAAATTTCTGCATTTTTGTCCAAAATTAAGTGTAATTACTTCCTTTTTGCCCTAAAATAAGAATTTCTGTTTTTTTGGCACAAAATATGGGGAATTTCAGTTTTTTGCCCTAAAATAAGGGTAATTTCTGCATTTTTGACCCCAAATAAGCGGAATTTCTGCCTTTTTGACCGGAAATAAGGGGAATTTCTGCATTTTTTTTCCCAAGATAAAAATTTCTGCAATTTTGCCCAAAATAAGGGGAATTTAGTCTTTTTGGCCTAAAATAAGAGTAATTTCTGTATTTTTGGTTTAAAATAAGGAGAATTTCTCTCTTTTTGACCTTAAATAAGAAAATTTTCTGCATTTTTGCTCCATAATAAGGGGAATTTCAGCCTTTTTGCCCCAAAATAAGGAGAATTTCTGACTTTTTGCCCCAAAATCACTAAAATTTTTGCCTTTTTGCCCCAAAATTAGGGTTATTACTGTTTTTTTGCTCCAAAATAAGAGAAATTTCTGCATTTTTGCCCAAAATTTTGTGGAATTTCTGCCTTTTTGCTCTAAAATAAGAAGAATTTCTGCCTTTTTGGCACAAAATAAGGGAAATTTCAGGCTTATTCCTTAAAATACGGGTAATTTCAAGAATTTTCCCCCAAATAAGCGGAATTTCTGCCTTTTTGACCTGAAATAAGGGGAATTTCTGCATTTTTGCCACAAGATTAGGGAAATTTCTACAATTTTCCCAAAAATAAGGGAAATTTCTTCAATTTTGTTCCAAAAAAGGGAAATTTCTGCAATGTTGCCCCACAAAATGGGGAATTTCTGCCTTTTTGCCTCAAAACTAATGGAATTTCTAATTTTTGCCCCAAAATTAGAAGCATTACAAAATTTTTGCGACAAAATAAGGGAAATTTCGGCAATTTGCCTCAAAATAAAGGAAATTTCTGCAATTTTGTCTCAAAAAAGGAAATTTCTGCATTTTTTTCCCAAAATAAGAGGAATTTCTGTATTTTGACCCAAAATTAGAGAAAGTTCTGAATTTTGCCCCCAATTTAGAAGCATTACTGCATTTTTGCCTCAAAATATGGGAAATTTCTGCAATTTTGTTCCAAAATAAGGGACAGTTCTGCCTTTCTACCCCAAAATAATGGAAATTTCCGCATTTTTGCCACAAAATAAGGGAAATTTCTGCAATTTTATCCTAACATAAGTTAAATTTCTATCCTTTAGCCAAAAAGTAAGGGAAATTTCTGCATTTTTGCCACGAAATAAGGGGAATTTCTGCATTTTTTTCCCAAGATAAAAAAATTTTCTGCAATTTTGCCTTTAAATAAGTGAAATTTCTGCAATTTTTTTCCAAAAAATGGAAATTCCTGCATTTTTGCCCCTAAATAAGGAGAATTTCTGCATTTTGCCCCAAAATTAGGGGAATTTCTGCCTTTTTGTCCTAAAATTTGGGGCATTCCTTTTTTTTTTGCCCAATAATAAAAGAAAATTATGAAATTTTGGTCCAAAATAGTGGAATATCTACATTTTTTCCTCAAAAGAAGGAAAATTTCTGCCTTTTTGACCCAAAATTAGGGGTATTACTGTAATTTTGCTACAAAATAATAGGGAATTTCTGCAATTTTGCCCCAAAATAAAGGGAATTTCTGCAATTTTGACAGAAAATTAGGGAAATTACTGCAATTTTCCCACAAAATAAGGGGAATTTCTGTATTTTTGCCCTGAAATAAAGAGAATTTCTGTCTTTTTGCCCTAAAATAAGGAACATTTCTGCATTTTTGCTTTAAAATAAGAAGAATTTCAGCATTTTTGCCCCCAAATAAAGAGAATTTCTGCAATTTTGCCCCAAAATTAGGGTAATTTCTTCCTTTTTGACACAAAATTAGGGGCATTACTGTCTTTTTGCCCTAAGTAAGGGAAATTTCTGCATTTTTTCTCAAAATTAAGTGGAATTTCTGCCTTTTTGCCCTAAAATAAGAATTTCTGTTTTTTTGGCACAAAATAAGGGGAATTTCAGTCTTCTTGCCCTAAAATAAGGGTTATTTCTGCATTTTTAACCCCAAATAAGTGGAATTTCTGCATTTTTGACCCGAAATAAGGGGAATTTCTGCAATTTTGCCCCAAGAAAAGGGAAATTTCTACAATTTTGCCCCAAAAAAAGGGAAATTTCTGCCTTTTTGCTCTAAAATAAGGGGAATTTCTGCCTTTTTGCCCCAAAATAAGGGGTATTTAGTTTTTTTGGCCTAAATTAAGAGTAATTTCTGTATTTTTGGTTTAAAATAAAAAGAATTTCTGTATTTTTGTCCTGAAATAAAAAAAAATTTCTGCATTTTTGCACCATAATAAGGGGAATTTCAGCATTTTTGCCCCAAAATAAAAGGAATTTCTGACTTTTTGCCCCAAAATTAGGGAAATTTTTGCCTTTTTGCCTTAAAATTAGGGTTATTACTGTGTTTTTGCTTCAAAATAAGGAAAATTTCTGCATTTTTGCCCAAAGTTTTGTGGAATTTCTGCCTTTTTGCTCTAAAATAAGAAGAATTTCTGCCTTTTTGGCACAAAATAAGGGAAATTTCAGGCTTTTTCCCTAAAATACGGGTAATTTCAAGAATTTTCCCCCAAATAAATGGAATTTCGGCCTTTTTGACTTGAAATAAGGGGAATTTCTGCATTTTTGCCACAAGATAAGAAAAATTTCTGCAATTTTGCCCAAAAATAAGGAAAATTTCTGCAATTTTGTTCAAAAAAGGGAAATTTCTGCAATGTTGTCCCACAAAAAGGGGAATTTCTGCCTTTTTGCCCCAAAACTAATGGAATTTCTGATTTTTGCTCCAAAATTAGAAGCATTACAGAATTTTTGCCACAAAATAAGGGAAATTTCTGCAATTTGCCTCAAAATAAAGGAAATTTCTGCAATTTTGTCCCAAAAAAAGGGAAATTTCTGCATTTTTTGCCCCAAAATAAGAGGAATTTCATATTATGACCGAAAATTAGTGAAATTTCTGAATTTTACCACAAAAGTAAAAAGCATTACTGCATTTTTGCTCCAAAATATGGGATATTTCTGCAATTTTGTTTCAAAATAAGGGAAAGTTCTGCATTTTACACCAAAATAATAGGAATTTCTGCATTTTTGCCACAAAATTATGGAAATTTCTGCAATTTTATTATAAAATAAATTAAATTTCTATCCTTTAGCCCCAAAATAAGGGAAATTTCTTCCTATTTGGCCCAAAATAAGGGGAATTTCTGCATTTTTGCCACAAATTAAAAGAAATTACTGCATTTTTGACCAAAAATAAAAGGAGTTTCTGGCTTTTTGCCCTAAAATAAGGGAAATTTACCTTTTTGCCCCAAAATAGGGGGAATTAGTCTTATTGCCCTAAAATAAGGGTAATTTCTGTATTTTAAGCTTAAAATAAGAGGAATTTCTGCATTTATGCCCCAAAATAAGGGGAGTTTCTGTATTTTTGCCCTGAAATAAAGAGAATTTCTGTTTTTTTGCCCTAAAATAAAGGAAATTTCTGCATTTTTGCTTTAAAATAATAAGAATTTCAGCATTTTTGCCCCCAAATAAGGGGTATTTCTTCAATTTTGCCCCAAAATAAAGGGAATTTCTGGAATTTTGACACAAAATTAGGGGAATTACTGCAATTTTGCCACAAAATAAGGGAAATTTCTACAATTTTGCTCCAAAATTAGGGGAATTTCTGCCTTTTTGACACAAAATTATGGGCATTACTGTCTTTTTGCCCCAAATAAGGGAAATTTCTGCATTTTTGTCCAAAATTAAGTGGAATTTCTTTCTTTTTGCCCTAAAATGAGAATTTCTGGTTTTTTGGCACAAAATATGGGGAATTTTAGTCTTTTAGTCCTAAAATAAGGGTAATTTCTGCATTTTTGACTCCAAATAAGCGGAATTTCTGCCTTTTTGACCCAAAATGAGGGGAATTTCTGCATTTTTTCCACAAGATAAAAGAAATTTCTGCAATTTTGCCCCAAAATAAGGGAAATTTCTGCAATTTTTTCCCAAAAAATGGAAATTTCTGCATTTTTGCCCCTAAATAAGGAGAATTTCTGCATTTTGCCCAAAAATTAGGGGAATTTCTGCCTTTTTGCCCCAAAATTAGGGGCATTACTTTCTTTTTGCCCAATAATAAGGGAAAATTATGCAATTTTGCTCCATAATAAGTGGAATTTCTACATTTTTGCCCAAAAAGAGGAAAAATTTCTGCCTTTTGGCCCAAAATTATGGGAATTACTGCAATTTTGCCCCAAAATAAGAGAAATTTCTGCAATTTTGCTCCAAAATTAGGGGAATTTCTGCCTTTTTGACCCAAAATTAGGGGCATTACTGTCTTTTTGCCCCAAATAAGGGAAATTTCTGCATTTTTTTCCCAAAATTAAGTGGAATTTCTGCCTTTTTGCCCTAAAATAAGAATTTTTGTTTTTTTGGCACAAAATAAGGGGAATTTCAGTCTTTTTGCCCTAAAATAAGGGTTATTTCTGCATTTTTAACCCCAAATAAGTGGAATTTCTGCATTTTTGACCCGAAATAAGGGGAATTTCTGCATTTTTGCCCCAAGATAAGGGAAATTTCTACAATTTTTACCCAAAATAAGGGAAATTTCTGCCTTTTTGCTCTAAAATAAGGAGAATGTCTGCGTTTTTGCCCCAAAATAAGGGGAATTTAGACTTTTTAGCATAAAATAAGAGTAATTTCTGTATTTTTGATTTCAAATAAGGAGAATTTTTGTCTTTTTGACCTGAAATAAGAAAAATTTCTGCATTTTTGCTCCATAATAAGGGGAATTTCAGCATTTTTGCCCCAAAATAAGGGAAATTTCTGAATTTCTGCCCCAAAATTAGGGAAATTTTTTATTTTTTGCCCCAAAATTAGGGTTATTACTGTTTTTTTTTGCTCCAAAATAAGGGGAATTTCTGCATTTTTTTCCCAAAATTTTGTGGAATTTCTGCCTTTTTGCTCTAAAATACGAAGAATTTCTTCTTTTTTGGCAAAAAATAAGGGAAATTTCAGGCTTTGTCCCTAAAAAAAGGGTAATTTCTAAAATTTTCCTCCAAATAAGCGGAATTTCTGCCTTTTTGACCTGAAATAAGGGGAATATCTGCATTTTTGCCACAAGATAAGTGAAATTTCTGCAATTTTGTCCCAAAATAAGGGAAATTTCTGCAATTTTGCTCCAAAATTAGGGGAATTTTTGCCTTTTTGACACAAAATTAGGGGCATTACTTTCTTTTTGCCCCAAATAAGGGAAATTTCTGCATTTTTGTCCAAAATTAAGTGGAATTTCTTCCTTTTTGCCCTAAAATAAGAATTTCTGTTTTTTTGGCACAAAATATGGGGAATTTCAGTCTTTTAGCCCTAAAATAAGGGTAATTTCTGCATTTTTGACTCCAAATACGCGGAATTTCTTACTTTTTGACCGAAAATAGGGGGAATTTCTGCATTTTTTCCACAAGATATAAGAAATTTCTGCAATTTTGCCCCAAAATAAAGGAAATTTCTGCAATTTTGTCCCAAAAAGTGGAAATTTCTTCATTTTTGCCCCTAAATAAGGCGAATTTCTGCATTTTGCCCAAAAATTAGGGGCATTACTTTTTTTTGCCTAATAATAAGGGAAAATTATGCAATTTTGCTCCATAATAATTGGAGTTTCTACATTTTTGCCCCAAAAGAAAGAAAATTTCTGCCTTTTGGCCCAAAATTAGAGGAATTACTGCAATTTTGCCCCAAAATAAGGGAAATTTAGACTTTTTAGCCTAAAATAAGAGTAATAACAAATTCCCTTTGTTTTGAGAGAAAAAGACAGAAATTCCACTTATTTAGGGGCAAAAAGGCAGAAATTCCCTTTATTTTGGAGCAAAAATGAAGAAATTTCCCTTTTATATGGCAAAAAGTTTTGCATTCCCCTGATTTTCGGGCAAAAAGGCAAAAATTCCTCATATTTTGAACAAAATTGCAGAAATTCCCCTAATTTTCGGGCAAAAGGCAGAAATTCTGTTTATTTTGAGGCAAAAATCATAAATTCCCCTTATTTTGGGGCAAAATTCCAGAAATTTCCTATATTTTGGGGCAAAATTGCAGAAATTTACCTTATTTTGGAGCAAAATTGCTGAAATTTCCCTTATTTGTGGCAAAATTGCAGTAATTTCACTTATATTCAGGTAAAAAGTCGGAAACTTCCTTTATTTTGGAGTAAAAAAGGAGAAATTCCCCTTTTTTGGGGCAAAATTGCAGAAATTTTCCTTATTATGGGGCAAAAAGGCAGAAATTCCATGTATTTTGTGGCAAAAGTGCAATAATTCCCGTTATTTTGAGGTAAAAATGCTGAAATTCCCCTTATTTGGGGGCAAAAAGGCAGAAATATCCCTTATTTTGGGGCAAAATTGCAGAAATTTCACTTATTTCAGGGTAATAAGTCAGAAATTAACCGTATTTTGGGCTAAAAAAGACAGAAATTCCCTTTGTTTTGGGGGAAAAAGACAGAAATTCCACTTATTTAGAGGCAAAATGCAGAAATTCCCCTTATTTTGGAGCAAAAATGAAGAAATTTCGTTTTTATATGGCAAAATGTATGCATTCCCCTTATTTTCGGGCAAAAAAGCAAAAATTCCCCGTATTTTGGAGCATAATTACAGAAATTCCTCTAATTGTGGGTCAAAAAGTCAGAAATTCCCTTTATATTGGGGCAAAAAAACAGAAATTCTCCTTATTTTTGGGCAAAACTCAAAAATTCCACTTATTTTGGAGCAAAATTGCAGAAATTTCACTTATTTCAGGGAAAAAAGGCAGAAATTTTCTTTATTTGGGGGCAAAAAGGCAGAAATTCCTAATATTTTGTAGCAAAAATGCAGAAATTCCCCTTATTTTGAGATAAAAAAGATGAAATTCCCCTTATTTGGGGGTAAAAAGGCAGAAATTTCCCTTATTTCCGGGCAAAAAACAGAAATTTCCCTTATTTTGCGGCAAAATTGCAGAAATTTGCTTTATTATGGGGAAAATTGCAGAAATTTCACTTATTTTGGGGCAAAATTGCAGAAATTTCACTTATTTCAGAGAAAAAAGGCAGATATTCCCCTTATTTTGGGGCAAAAATGCAGAAATTCCTAATATTTTGTGGCAAAAATGCAGAAATTCCCCTTATTTTGAGGTAAAAAGGCTGAAATTCCTCATATTTGGGGGCAAAAAGGCAGAAATTTCCCTTATGTTGGGGCAAAATTGCAGAAATTTCACTTATTTCAGGGTAATAAGTCAGAAATTCCTCTTATTTGGGGGCAAAAAAGTCAGAAATTCCCTTTATTTTGAAGGAAAAAGACAAAAATTGCACTTATTTAGTGGCAAAAAAGCAGAAATTCCCCTTATTTTGGAGCAAAAATGAAGAAATTTCTTTTTTTATGGCAAAAAGGTATGCATTCTTCTTATTTTCGGGCAAAAAGGCAGAAATTCCTTATATTTTGGGGCAAACGGCAAAAATTCCTTTTATTTTGGGGCAAAAAGGCACAAATTTCCCATATTTTCAGGCAAAATTGCAGAAATTTCATTTTTTTCAGGGAAAAAAGTCAGAAATTCCCCTTATTTGGGGACAAAAAGCAGAAATTTTTTTTATTATAGTACCTAATTGAAGAAATTTTCCTTATTTTGGAACAAAAAGGCAGAAATTCCACATATTTCGGGGCAAAAGGCAGAAATTCTTCTTATTTTGAGGTAAAATGCAGAATTTTTTTTTATTTTGAGGTAAAATGCAGAAATTCCCCAAATATTGGGGGAAAATGCAGAAATTCCCAATATTTTGGGGCTAAAAGGCAGAAATTCCCTGTATTTTGAAGCAAAATTGCAGAAATTTTCATAATTTTTGGGCCAAAAGGCAGATATTCTCTTTATTTTGGGGCAAAAAGAAAGAAAATCTCCTTTTTTCGAGAGCAAGAAGTCAGAAATTCCCCTTATTTTGGGGCAAAATTGCAGAAATGTCCTTTACATTGGGGCAAAATTGCAGAAATTTCTTATACTTTGGTGCAAAATTGCAGAAATTTCCTATATTTTGGGACAAAATTGCAGAAATTTCACTCATTTCTGGGAAAAAAGGCAGAAATTTTCTTATTTTGGGGCAAAAAAGCAGAAATTTCTTTTATTTTGGTACAAAATTGCAGAAATTTTTTTTTATTTTGGGGCCAAAAGGCAGAAATTCCCCATATTTTGGGGCAAAAAGGCAGAAATTCCCCTTATTTTGAGGTAAAAAGTCTGAAATTCCCCTTATTTGTGGGCAAAAAGGCAGAAATTTCCCTTATTTTGGGGCAAAATTGCAGAAATTTCACTTATTTCAGGATAATGAGTCAGAAATTCCCCTCTTTTTGGGGCAAAATAGACAGCAATTCCCTTTGCTTTGGGTGAAAAAAAAAACAGAAATTCCACTTATTTAGTGGGAAAAAGGCAGAAATTCCTTTTATTTTGGAGCAAAAATGAAGAAATTTCCATTTTATATGGCAAAAAGGTATGCATTCCTCTTATTTTCGGGCAAAAAGGCAGAAATTCCCCGTATTTTGGAGCAAAATTGCAGAAATCTCCCTAATTTTTGGGCAAAAGGCAGAAATTCTCTTTATTTTGGGGCAAAAATCAGAAATTCCCTTTATTTTGTGGCAAAATACAGAAATTTCCTTTATTTTGGGGCAAAATTGCAGAAATTTACCTTATTTTGGTGCAAAATTGCAGAAATTTCCCTTATTTGGGGCAAAATTGCAGTAATTTCACTTATTTTCAGGTAAAAAGGCAGAAATTTCCTTTATTTTGGAGAAAAAAGTAGAAATTCCCCTTATTTTGGGGCAAAATTGCAGTAATTTTTCTAATTTTGGAGCAAAAAGGCAGAAATTCTATATATTTTGTGGCAAAAAGAAAGAAATTTCCCTTATTTTAAGGTAATAAGTTTGAAATTCGCCTTATTTGGGGGCAAAAAGGCTGAAATTCCGCTTATTTGGGGGCAAAAGCAGAAATTTCACTTATTTTGGGGCAAAATTGCAGAAATTTCACTTATTTCAGAGAAAATAGGCAGAAAATTTCATTATTTTGGGGCAAAAATGCAGAAATTCCTAATATTTTGTGGCAAAAATGTGGAAATTCCCCTTATTTTGAGGTAAAAAGGCTGAAATTCCCCTTATTTGGGGGCAAAAAGGCAGAAATTTCCCTTATTTTGGGGCAAAATTGCAGAAATTTCACTTATTTCAGAATAATGAGTCTTAAATTCCCCTCTTTTTGGGGCAAAAAAGACAGAAATTCCCTTTGTTTTGATGAAAAATCAGGAATTCCACTTATTTAGAGGCAAAAAGGCAGAAATTCCCTTTATTTTGGAACAAAAATGAAGAAATTTCCTTTTATATGGCAAAAAGTTATGCATTCCCCTTATTTTCGGGCAAAAAGGCAGAAATTCCACGTATTTTGGATCAAAATTGCAGAAATTTCCTTAATTGTGGGGCAAAAAGGCAGAAATTCCCTATATGTTGGGGCAAAAAACAAAAATTCTCCTTATTTTGGGACAAAACTCAGAAATTCCACTTATTTTGGGGCAAAATTGCAAAAATTTCACTTATTTCAGAGAAAAAAGGCAGAAATTTTCTTTATTTTGGGGCAAAAAAGCAGAAATTCCTAATATTTTGTGGCAAAAATGAAGAAATTCCCCTTATTTTGAGGTAAAAAGGCTGAAATTCCCCCTATTTGGGGGCAAAAAGGCAGAAATTTCCCTTATTTTGGGGCAACGTTGCAGAAATTTCTCTTATTTAAGGGTAATAAGTCAGAAATTTCCCTTATTTTTGGGCAAAAAAGTCAGAAATTCCCTTTGTTTTAGGGGAAAAAGACAGAAATTCCACTTATTTAGAGGCAAAAAGGAAGAGATTTCCCTTATTTTGGAGCAAAAATGAAGAAATTTCACTTTTTTATGTCAAAAAGTTATGCGTTCCCCTTATTTTCGGGCAAAAAGGCAGAAATATCCCGTATTTTGGAGCAAAATTGCAGAAATTTTCTTAATTTTGGGGCAAAAGGCAGAAATTCCCTTTATTTTGGGGCAAAAATCAGAAATAACCCTTATTTTGGGGCAAAATTCCAGAAATTTCCTTTATTTTGGGGCAAAATTGCAGAAATTTACCTTATTTTGGAGCAAAATTGCAGAAATTTCTCTTATTTGGGGCAAAAGAGCAGTAACTTCCCTTATTTTCAGGTAAAAAGGCTGAAATTTTTTTTATTTTGGGCCAAAAAAGGAGAAATTCCACTTATTTTGTGGCAAAATTGCAGAATTTTTTTTTATTATTAGGCAAAAAGGCAGAGATTCCGTAAATTTTGTGGCAAAAATGCAGAAATTCCCCTTATTTTGAGGTAAAAAGGCTGAAATTCCCATTATTTGGGGTCAAAAAGGCAGAAATTTCCCTTATTTTGGGGCGAAATCGCAGAAATTTTACTTATTTAAGGGTAATAAGTCAGAAATTCCCCTTATTTGGGGGCAAAAAACACAGAAATTCTTTTTGTTTTAAAGGAAAAAGACAGAAATTCCACTAATTTAGAGGCAAAAAAGCAGAAATTCCCCTTATTTTGAGGTAATAAGGTTGAAATTCCCCTTATTTGGGGGCAAAAAGGCTGAAATTCCCTTTATTTGGGGAAAAAGGTAGAAATTTCACTTATTTTGGGGCAAAATTGCAGAAATTTCACTTATTTCAGGGTAATAATTCAGAAATTCCCCTTATTTTGTGGCAAAAAAGACAGAAATTCCCTTTGTTTTGGGGGAAAAAGTCAGAAATTCTACATATTTGGAGGCAAAAAGGCAGAAATTCCCCTTATTTTTGAGCAAAAATGAATAAATTTCACTTTTTTAAGGCAAAAAGGTATGCATTCCCATTATTTTCGGGCAAAAAGGCAAAAATTCACCGTATTTTGGAGGAAAATTGCAGACATTCCCCTTATATTGGGGCAAAAGTCAGAAATTCCCTTTATTTTGGGGCAAAAATCAGAAATTCCCCTTATTTTGGGGCAAAATTCCAGAAATTTCCCTTATTTTGGCTAAAATTGCAGAAATTTTTCTTATTATGGGGCAAAAAGTCAGAAATTCTGTAAATTTTGTGGCAAAAATGCAGAAATTCCCCTTATTTTGAGGTAAAAAGGTTGAAATTCCCCTTATTTGGGGGCAAAAAGGCAGAAATTTCCCTTATTGTGTGGCAAAATTGCAGAAATTTTACTTATTTCAGGGTAATAAGTCAGAAATTCCCTTTATTTTGGGGTAAAAAAGACAGAAATTCCCTTTGTTTTGGGGGGAAAAGACAGAAATTCCACTTATTTAGAGGCAAAAAGGCAGAAATTCCTTTTATTTTGGAGCAAAAATGCAGAAATTTCACCTTTTAATGGCAAAATGGTATGCATTCTCCTTATTTTCGGGCAAAAAGGCAGAAATTCCCCGTATTTTGAAGCAAAATTTCAGAAATTCCCCTAATTGTGGGGCAAAAAGGCAGAAATTTCTCTTATGTTGGGGCAAAATTGAAGAAATTTCACTTATTTCAGGGAAAAAAGGCAGAAATTTTCCTTATTTTGCTGCAAAAAGGCAGAAATTCCTAATATTTTGTGGCAAAAAAGCAGAAATTCCCATTATTTTGAGGTAAAAAGGCTGAAATTCCCCTTATTTGGGGGCAAAAAGGCAGAAATTTCTCTTATGTTGGGGCAAAATTGAAGAAATTTCACTTATTTCAGGGAAAAAAGGCAGAAATTTTCCTTATTTTGGGGCAAAAAGGCAGAAATTCCTAATATTTTGTGGCAAAAATGCAAAAATTCCCCTTATTTTGAGGTAAAAAGGCTGAAATTCATCTTCTTTGGGGGAACAAAGGCAGAAATTTCCCTTATTTTGGGGCAAAATTTTAGAAATTTCACATATTTTGGCGCAAAATTGCGGAAAATTCACTTATTTCAGAGAAAAAGGCAGAAATTTTCCTCATTTTGGGACAAAAATGCAGAAATTCCCCTTATTTTGAGGTAAAAAGGCTTAAATTCACCTTATTTGGGGGCAAAAAGGCTGAAATTTCCCTTATTTTGGCGCAAAATTCCAAAAATTTCTCTTATTTTGTGGCAAAATTGCAGAAATTTCTCTTATTTTGGGGCAAAATTGCAATAATTTCACTTATTTCAGGGAAAAAATGTAGAAATTTTCCTTATTTTTGGGCAAAAAGGCAGAAATTCCCCTCATTTTGAGGTAAAAAGGCTGAAATTCTCTTTATTTGGGGGCAAAAAGGCAGAAATTTCCATTTTTGTGGCAAAATTCCAGAAATTTCACTTATTTCAGGGTAATAAGTCTTAAATTCCCCTTATTTTGAGGCAAATAAATCAGAAATTCCCTTTGTTTTGGGGGAAAAAACAGAAATTCCACTTATTTAGAGGGAAAAGGGCAGAAATTCCCCTTATTTTGGAGCAAAAATGAACAAATTTCACTTTTTTTATGGAAAAAGGTATGCATCCACTTATTTTCGGTCAAAAAGGCAAAAATTTCCCGTATTTTGGAGCAAAATTGAAGAAATTCCCCTAATTTTGGGGCAAAATTCCAGAAATTTCCTTTATTTTGAGGCAAAATTGCAGAAATTTCGCTTATTTAGGGCAAAATTGTAGTAAATACACTTATTTTCAGGTAAAAAGGCTGAAATTTCCTTTAGTTTGGGGCAAAAAAGGAGAAATTCCCCTTATTTTCGGTCAAAATTGCAAAAATTTTTCTTATTATGGGGCAAAAAGGGAGAAATTCCGTATATTTTGTGGTAAAAATTCAGAAATTTTCCTTATTTTGAGGTAAAAAGTCTGAAATTCCCCTTATTTGGGGGCAAAATTGCAGAAATTTCACTTATTTCAGGGTAATAAGTCAGAAATTCCCCTTATTTTGGGGCAAAAAAGACAGAAATTCCCTTTGTTTTGGGGGAAAAAGACAGACATTCCATTTATTTAGAGGCAAAAAGGCAGAAATTCCCCTTATTTTGAAGCAAAAATGAAGAGATTTCCCTTTTTTATAGCAAAAAGGTATGCATTCCTCTTGTTTTCGGGCAAAAAGGCAGAAATTCCCCATATTTTGGGGCAAAAGGCAGAAATTCCCCTTATTTTAGGGCAAAAAGGCACAAATTTCCCTTATTTTCGGGCAAAATTTCACAAATATTATATATTTCAGGGCAAAAAGTCAGAAATTCCCCTTATTTTGGGGCAAAAAGCAGAAATTTTTTTTATTATAGTACAAAATTGAAGAAATTTTCCTTATTTTAGAACAAAAAAGCAGAAATTCCCCATATTTTGGTGCAAAAGGCTGAAATTCTCCTTATTTTGAGGTAAAATGCAGAAATTCCGTTTATTTAGAGGTAAAATGCAGAAATTCCCCAAATATTGGGGGAAAATGCAGAAATTCCCTTTATTTTGGGGCTAAAAGGCAGAAATTCCCTGTATTTTGAAGCAAAATTGCAGAAATTCTCATAATTTTCGGGCAAAAAGGCAGAAATTCTCTTTATTTTGGGGCAAAAAGACAAAAAATCTCCTTTTTTCGGGAGCAAAAAGTCAGAAATTCCCCTTATTTTGGGGCAAAATTGTAGAAATTTTCTTTACAATGGGGCAAAATTGCAGAAATGTCCCTCATTTTCGGGCGAAATATAATAAATTACACTTATTTCAGGGAAAAACGGCAGAAATTTTCTTATTTTGGGGCAAAAAGGCAGAAATTTCTTTTATTTTGGTACAAAATTGCAGAATTTTTTCTTATTTTGGGGCAAAAAGGCAGAAATTCCCAATAATTGGGGCAAAAAGTCAGAAATTCCACTTATTTTGAGGTAAAAAGGCTGAAATTCCTTTTATTTTGGGGCAAAAAGTCAGAAATTCCCTTTATTTTGGGGAAAAAGGCAGAAATTTCATTTATTTTTGGGGAAAAGGCAGAAATTGCACTTATTTTGAGTCAAAAAGGCGGAAAATCCCCTTATTTTCAGGCAAAAATGAAGAAATTTCCCTATTTTATTGCAAAAAGGTATACATTCCTTTTATTTTCGGGCAAAAAGGCAAAAATTCCCCGTATTTTGGAGCAAAATTGCAGAAATTCTTCTAATTTTTGGGGCAAAAAGGCAGAAATTCCTCCTATTTTGGGGTAAAAATGCATAAATTTCACTTATTTCGCGGCAAAATGGCAGAAATTCCCTTTATTTTCGACAAAAAAGGCAGAAAATCCCCGTATTATGGAGCAAAATTGCAGAAATTCACCTAATTTTGGGGTAAAACATGCAGTAATTTTCTTTCTTTAGGAGCAAAAAGGCAGAAATTCTCCTTATTTTGGGGCAAAAGGCAGAAATTCCCCTTATTTATGGGCAAAATTGCAGAAATTTCCCTTATTTGGGGGCAAAATACAGATATTCCCCTTTTTTTAGGGCAAAATTGCAGAAATTTCCCTTATTATGGGGAAAAATTGCAGAAATTTCCCTTATTTTGGGGCAAAATTGCAGAAATTTCACTTAGTTCAGAAAAAAAAGCAAAAATTTTTCTTATTTTGGGGCAAAAAGGCAGAAATTCCCATTATTTTGGGGCAAAAAGGCAGAAATTCACCTTATTTTGGGGTAAAATTGCAGAAATTTCACATATTTCAGGGCAAAAAGGCAAAAATTTTTCTTATTTTGGGGCAAAATTGCAGAAATTTCACTTATTTCAGGGTAATAAGTCAGAAATTTTTCTAATTTTGGGGCAAAAAAGATAGAAATTCTCTTTGTTTTCGGAAAAAAAGACAGAAATTCCTCTTATTTAGAGGCAAAAATGCAGAAATTCCCCGTATTTTAGAGCAAAAATGAAAATTTTTTTCCTTTTTCTATTGCAAAAAGGTATGCATTCCTCTTATTTTCGGGCCAAAAGGCAGAAATTCCCCGTGTTTGGGAGCAAAATTGCAGAAATTCCCCTAATTGTGGGGAAAAAGGCGAAAAATCCCTATATGTTGGGGCAAAAAGACAGAAATTCTTCTTATTTTGGGGCAAAACTAAGAAATTCCACTTATTTTGTGTCAAAATTCCAGAAATTTCCATAATTTTGGGGCAAAATTGCAGAAATTTCACTTATTTTGGGGCAAAATTGCAGAAATTTCAATTATTTCAGAGAAAAAGCAGAAATTTTCCTTATTTTGGGGCAAAAAAGGAGAAATTCCCCTCATTTTGACGTAAAAAGGCTGAAATTCCTCTTATATGGGGGCAAAAAGGCAGAAATTTCCCTAATTTTGAGTGAAAATTCCAGAAATTTCCTTTATTTTGGGGCAAAATTGCAGAAATTTTCCTTATTATGGGGCAAAAGGCAGAAATTCCATATATTTTGTTTCAAAAATGCAGAAATTTCCCTTATTTTGAGGTAAAAAGGCTGAAATTCCCTTTCTTTGGGGGCAAAAATGCAGAAATTTCCCTTATATTGGGGCAAAATTGCAGATATTTCACTTATTTCAGGGTAATAAGTCAGAAATTCCCCTAATTTTGAAGCAAAAAAGACAGAAATTCCGTTTGTTTTGGGGGATAAAGACGGAAATTCCACTAATTTAGAGGCAAAAAGCTAGAAATTCCCCTTATTTTGGAGCAAAAATGAAGAAATTTCACTTTTTTATTGAAAAAAGGTATGCATTCCCCTTATTATCGGGAAAAAAGGCAGAAATTCCCCGTATTTTGGAGCAAAATTGCAGAAATCCCCCTAATTGTGGGGCAAAAAGGCAGAAATTCCCTATATGTTAGGGCAAAAAGACAGAAATTCTACTTATTTTGTGGCAAAACTCAGAAATTCCACTTATTTTTGGGCAAAATTGCAGAAATTTCACTTATTTCAGGGAAAAAAAAGCAGAAATTTTCCTTATTTTGGGGCAAAAATGCAGAAATTCCTAATATTTTGTGGCAAAAATGCAGGATTCTCCTTATTTTGAGGTAAAAAGCCTGAAATTTTCCTTATTTGGAGGCAAAAAAACAGAAATTTTCCATATGTTGGAGCAAAATTGCAGAAATTTCACTTATTTCAGGGAAAAATGGCAGAAATTTTCCTTATTTTGGGGCAAAAAGGCAGAAATTCCTAATATTTTGTGGCAAAAATGCAGAAATTCCCCTTATTTTGAGGTAAAAAGGCTGAAATTCATCTTATTTGGGGGCACAAAAGCAGAACTTTCCCTTATTTTGGGGCAAAATTGCAGAAATTTCACTTATTTTGGCGCAAAATTGCAGAAATTTCACTTATTTCAGAGAAAAAAGGGAGAAATTTTCTTTATTTTGGGGCAAAAAAGAAAGAAATTCTCTTTGTTTTTGGAAAAAAGAAGGAAATTTCATTTATTTAGAGGCAAAAAGGCAGAAATTTCCCTTATTTTGGAGCAAAAATAAAGAAATTTCCCTTTTATATGGCAAAAAGGTATGCATTCCCCATATTTTTGGGCAAACAGGCAGAAATTCCCCGTGTTTTGGAGCAAAATTGCAGAAATTCCCCTAATTGTGGGGCAAAACGGCAGAAATTCCTTATATGTTAGGGCAAAAAGACAGAAATTCTTCTTATTTTGGGACAAAACTCAGAAATTCCACTTATTTTGGGGCAAAATTGCAGAAATTTCACTTATTTCAGAGAAAAAGGCAGAAATTTTTCTTATTTTGGGGCCAAAATGAAGAAATTCCCTTATTTTGACGTAAAAAGGCTGAAATTCCCCTTATTTTGGGGCAAAAAGGCAGAAATTTCCCTTATTTTGGGACAAAATTACAGAAATTTCTCTTATTTTGGGGCAAAATTGCAGAAATTTCACTTATTTTGGGGCAAAATTGCAGAAATTTCACTTATTTCAGGGAAAAAGGCAGAAATTTTCTGTATTTTGGGGTAAAAAAACAGAAATTCCCCTTATTTTGAGGTAAAAAGGCTGAAAATCCCCTTATTTGGGGGCAAAAAGGCAGAAATTTCCCTTATTTTTGGGCAAAATTGCAGAAATTTCACTTATTTCAGGGTAATAAGTCAGAAATTTCCTTTATTTTGGGGCAAAAACGTCAGAAATTTTCTTTTTTTTTTAGGGGAAAAAGACAGAAATTCCACTTATTTAGAGGCAAAAAGGCAGAAATTCCCCTTATTTTGGAGCAAAAATGAAGAAATTTCACTTTTTTATGGCAAAAAGGTATGCATTCCCCTTATTCTCAGGCAAAAAGGCAAAAATTCCCCGTATTTTGGAGCAAAATTGCAGAAATTCCCCTAATTTGGGGGCAAAAGGCAGAAATTCCAAATATTTTGTTTCAAAAATGCAGATATTCCCCTTATTTTGAGGTAAAAAGGCTGAAATTCCCTTTATTTGGGGGCAAAAAGGCAGAAATTTCCCTTATATTGGGGCAAAATTGCAGATATTTCACTTATTTCAGGGTAATAAGTCAGAAATTCCCCTAATTTTGAAGCAAAAAAGACAGAAATTCCGTTTGTTTTGGGGGATAAAGACAGAAATTCCACTTATTTAGAGGCAAAAAGGCAGAAATTCCCCTTATTTTGGAGCAAAAATGAAGAAATTTCACTTTTTTATGGAAAAAAGGTATGCATTCCCCTTATTATCGGGAAAAGAGGCAGAAATTCCCCGTATTTTGGAGCAAAATTGCAGAAATCCCCCAATTGTGGGGCAAAAAGGCAGAAATTCCCTATATGTTAGGGCAAAAAGACAGAAATTCTACTTATTTTGTGGCAAAACTCAGAAATTCCACTTATTTTTTGGCAAAATTGCAGAAATTTCACTTATTTCAGGAAAAAAAGGCAGAAATTTTCCTTATTTTGGGGCAAAAAGGCAGAAATTCCTAATATTTTGTGGCAAAAATGCAGAAATTCCCCTTATTTTGAGGTAAAAAGGCTGAAATTCATCTTATTTGGGGGCACAAAGGCAGAAATTTCCCTTATTTTGGGGCAAAATTGCAGAAATTTCACTTATTTCAGAGAAAAAAGGCAGAAATTTTCTTTATTTTGGGGCAAAAAAGACAGAAATTCTCTTTGTTTTTGGAAAAAAAGACAGAAATTTCACTTACTTAGAGGCAAAAGGACAGAAATTTCCCTTATTTTGGAGCAAAAATAAAGAAAATTCCCTTTTATATGGCAAAAAGGTATGCATTCCCCTTATTTTTGGGCAAACAGGCAGAAATTCCCCGTGTTTTGGAGCAAAATTGCAGAAATTCTTCTAATTGTGGTGCAAAAAGGCAGAAATTCCTTATATGTTGGGGCAAAAAGACAGAAATTCTTTTTATTTTGGGACAAAACTCAGAAATTCCACTTATTTTGGGGCAAAATTGCAGAAATTTCACTTATTTCAGAGAAAAAATGCAGAAATTTATCTTATTTTGGGGCAAAAAAGGAGAAATTCCATATATTTTGTGGCAAAAATGCAGAAATTTTCCTTATTTTGAGGTAAAAAGCCTGAAATTCTCCTTATTTGTGGGCAAAAATGAAGAAATTTCCCCTATTTTGGGGCAAAATTGCAGAAATTTCACTTATTTCAGGGTAATAAGTCAGAAATTCTTCTTATTTTGAAGCAAAAAAGACAGAAATTTTTTTTGTTTTGGGGGAAAAAGACAAAAATTCCAATTATTTAGAGGCAAAAAGGCAGAAATTCCCCTGATTTTTGGAGCAAAAATGAAGAAATTTCGCTTTTTTATCGCAATAAGGTATTCATTCCCCTTATTTTCTGGCAAAAAGGCAGAAATTTCCCGAATTTTGGAGCAAAATATCAGAAATTCCCCTAATTGTGGGGCAATAAGGCAGAAATTCCCTATATGTTAGGGCAAAAAGACAGAAATTCTCCTTATTTTGGGGCAAAACTCAGAAATTCCACTTATTTTTGGGCAAAATTGCAGAAATTTCAATTATTTCAGGGATAAACGGCAGATATTTTCTTATTTTGGGGCAAAAAGGCAGAAATTCCTAATATTTTGTGGCAAAAATGCAGAAATTCCCCTTATTTTGAGGTAAAAAGGCTGAAATTCCCCATATATGGGGGCAAAAAGGCAGAAATTTCCCTTATGTTAGGGGCAAATTTGCAAAAATTTCACTTATTTCAGGGAAAAAAGGCTGAAATTTTAATTATTTTGGGGCAAAAAAGCAGAAATTCCTAATATTTTGTGGCAAAAATGCAGAAATTCCCCTTATTTTGAGGAAAAAGGCTGAAATTCATCTTATTTGGGGCACAAAGGCAGAAATTTCCCTTATTTTGAGGAAAAATTTCAGAAATTTCACTTATTTTGGCGCAAAATTGCAGAAATTTCACTTATTTCAGAGAAAAAAGGGAGAAATTTTCCTTATTTTGGGGCAAAAAAAAAGAAATTCCCCTTATTTTGAGGTAAAAAGGCTGAAATTCCCCTTATTTGGGGGCAAAAAGGCAGAAATTTCCATTATGTTTGGGCAAAATTGCAGAAATTTCACTTATTTCAGGGTAATAAGTCAGAAATTCCCCTTATTTTGACGCAAAAAAGACAGAAATTCCCTTTGTTTTGGGAGAAAAAGACAGAAATTCCACTTATTTAGAGGCAAAAAGGCAGAAATTCTCCTTATTTTGGAGCAAAAATGAAGAAATTTCACTTTTTTATCGCAAAAAGTTATGCATTCCCCTTATTTTCGGGCAAAAATGCAGAAATTCCACGTATTTTGGAGAAAAAATGCAGAAATTCCCCTAATTGTGGGGCAATAAAGCCGAAATTCCCTAAATGTTAGGGCAAAAAGACAGAAATCCTCCTTATTTTGGGGCAAAACTCAGGAATTCCACTTATTTTTGGGCAAAATTGCAGAAATTTCACTTATTTCAGGGAAAAAAGGCAGAAATTTTCTTTATTTTGGGGCCAAAAGGCAAAAATTCCTAATATTTTGTGGCAAAAATTCAGAAATTCCCCTTATTTTGAGGTAAAAATGCTGAAATTCCCCTTATATTGTAGCAAAAAGGCAGAAATTTCCCTTATGTTGGAGCAAATTTCAGAAATTTCACTTATTTCAGGAAAAAAAGGCAGAAATTTTAATTATTTTGGGGCAAAAAGGCAGAAATTCCTAATATTTTGTGGCAAAAATGCAGAAATTCCCCTTATTTTGAGGTATAAAGGCTGAAATTCATTTTATTTGGGAGATCAAAGGCAGAAATTTCCCTTACTTTGGGGCAAAATTGCAGAAATTTCACTTATTTTGGCGCTAAATTGCAGAAATTTCACTTATTTCAGAAAAAAAAGGGAGAAATTTTCCTTATATTAGGGCAAAAATGAAGAAATTCTTCTTATTTTGAGGTAAAAAGGCTGAAATTCCCCTTATTTAGGGGCAAAAAGGCTGAAATTTCCCTTATTTTGGGGCAAAATTCCAGAAATTTCTTATTTTGGGGCAAAATTGCAGAAATTTCTCTTATTTTGGGGCAAAATTGCAATAATTTCATTTATTTCAAGGAAAAAAGGCAGAAATTCCATATATTTTGTGGCAAAAATGCAGAAATTCCCCTTATTTTGAGGTAAAAAGGCTGAAATTCCCCTTATTTGGGGGGAAAATGGCAGAAATTTCCATTATGTTGGGGCAAAATTGCAGAAATTTCACTTATTTCAGGGAAAAAAGGCAGAAATTTTAATTATTTTGGGGCAAAAAGGCAGAAATTCCAAATATTTTGTTGCAAAAATGGAGAAATTCCCCTTATTTTAGGTAATAAGGTTGAAATTCTCCTGATTTGTGGGCAAAAAGTCAGAAATTTCCCTTATTTTGGGGCAAAATTGCAGAAATTTTACTTATTTTGGCGCAAAATTGCAGAAATTTCACTTATTTTGGGGCAAAATTGCCGAAATTTTTTCTTATTATGGGGCAAAAAGGTAGAAATTCCATATATTTTGTGGCAAAAATGCAGAAATTCCCCTTATTTTGAGGTAAAAAGGCTGAAATTCCCCTTATTTGGGGGCAAAAAGGCAGAAATTTCTTTTATTTTGGGGCAAAATTCCAGAAATTTCCCTTATTTTGGGGCAAAATTGCAGAAATTTCACTTATTTTTGGGCAAAATTGCAGAAATTTTACTTATTTCAGGGAAAAAAAGGCAGAAATTTTCCTTATTTTGGGGCAAAAAGGCAGAAATTTCTCTTATTTTGAGGTAAAAAGGCTGAAATTCCCCTTATTTGGGGGCAAAAAGGCAGAAATTTCCCTTATTATGGGGCAAAAAGGCAGAAATTTCATATATTTTGTGGCAAAAATGCAGAAATTCCCTTTATTTTGAGGTAAAAATGCTGAAATTCCCATTATTTGGGGGCAAAAATGCAGAAATTTCCCATATTTTGGGGCAAAATTGCAGATATTTCACATATTTCAGGGTAATAAGTCAAAAATTCCCCTTATTTTGAAGCAAAAAAGACAGAATTTCCCTTTGTTTTTGGGGAAAAAGACAGAAATTCCACTTATTTAGAGGTAAAAAGGCAGAAATTCCCCTTATTTTGGAGCAAAAATTAAGAAAATTCACTTTTTTATGGCAAAAAGGTATGAATTCCTCTTATTTTCGGGCAAAAATGCAATACTTCCCCTTATTTTGGAGCAAAATTGCAAAAATTCCCCTAATTTTGTGGCAAAAGGCAGAAATTCCCTTTTTTGGGGCAAAAATCAGAAATTCCCTTTATTTTGGGGCAAAATTGCAGAAATTTTCTATATTTTGGGGCAAAATTGCAGAAATTTTCCTTATTTTGGGGCAAAATTGCAGAAATTTCCCTTATTTGGGGCAAAATTGCAGTAATTTCACTTATTTTCAGGTAAAAAGTCTGAAATTTCTTTTATTTTGGGGCAAAAAAGAAGAAATTTCCCTTATTTTGGGGCAAAATTGCAGAAATTTCACATATTTCAGGGTAATAAGTCAGAAATTTAACTTATTTTGGGCTAATAAAGACAGAAATTCCCGTTGTTTTGGGGGAAAAGACAGAAATTCCACTTTTTTAGAGGCAAAAATGCAGAAATTCCCCTTATTTTGGAGCAAAAATGAAGAAATTTCCCTTTTATATGGCAAAAAGATATGCATTCCCCTTATTTTCGGGCAAAAAGGCAGAAATTCCCCGTATTTTGGAGCAAAATTGCATAAATTCATCTAATTGTGGGGCAAAAAGTCAGAAATTCCCTATATGTTAGGGCAAAAAGACAGAAATTCTCCTTATTTTGGGGCAAAACTCAGAAATTCCACTTATTTTGGGGCAAATAGGCAGCAATTCCGCTTATTTTGAGGTAAAAAGGCTGAAATTCCCCTTATTTGGGGGCAAAAAGGCAGAAATTTCCCTTATTTTGGGGCAAAATTGCAGAAATTTCACTTATTTCAGGGTAATAACTCAAAAATTCCCTTTATTTTGGGGCAAAAAAGTCAGAAATTCCCTTTTTTGGGGGGGCGAAAAGACAGAAATTCCACTTATTTAGAGGCAAAAAGGCAGAAATTCCTCTTATTTTGGAGCAAAAATGAAGAAATTTCACTTTTTTATGGCAAAAAGGTATGCATTCCCTTTATTATCAGGCAAAAAGACAAAAATTCCCCGTATTTTGGAGCAAAATTGCAGAAATTCCCCTAATTTTGGAGGAAAAGGCAGAAATTCCCTTTATTTTGGGGCAAAAATCAGAAATTCCCCTTTTTTTAGGGCAAAATTCCAGAAATTTCCTTTATTTTGGGGCAAAATTGCAGAAATTTCCCTTATTTGGGGCAAAATTGCAGTAATTTCATTTTTTTCAGATAAAAGGGGTGAAATTTCCTTTATTTGTGGCAAAAAAGGAGAAATTCCCCTTATTTTGGGCAAAATTGCAGAAATTTTCCTTATTATGGGGCAAAAAGGCAGAAATTCCATATATTTTGTGGCAAAAATGCAGAAATTCCCCTCATTTTGAGGTAAAAAGGCTGAAATTCCCCTTATTTGGGGGCAAAAATGCAGAAATTTCCCTTATTTTTGGGCAAAATTGCAGAATTTTCACATATTTCAGGGTAATAAGTCAGAAATTCCCCTTATTTTGAAGCACAAAAGACAGAAATTCCCTTTGTTTTTGGGGTAAAAGACAGAAATTCCACTTATTTAGAGGCAAAAAGGCAGGAATTCCCCTTATTTTGGAGCAAAAATGAAGACATTTCACTTTTTTGGCAAAAAGGTATGCATTTCCCTTTTTTCAGGCAAAAAGGCAGAAATTCCTCGTATTTTGGAGCAAAATTTCAGAAATTCCTCTAATTGTGGGGCAATAAGGCAGTAATTCCCTATATGTTAGGGCAAAAAGACAGAAATTCTCCTTATTTTGGGGCAAAACTCAGAAATTCCACTTATTTTTGGGCAAAATTGCAGAAATTTCACTTATTTCAGGGAAAAAAGGCAGAAATTTTTCTTATTTTGGGGCAAAAAGGCAGAAATTCGTAATATTTTGTGGCAAAAATGCAGAAATTCCCCTTATTTTGAGGTAAAAAGGCTGAAATTTCCCTTATATGGGGGCAAAAAGGCAGAAATTTCCCTTATGTTTGGGCAAATTTGCAGAATTTTCACTTATTTTAGGGAAAAAAAGGCAGAAATTTTAATTATTTTGGGGCAAAAAGGCAGAAATTTCTAATATTTTGTGGCAAAAATGCAGAAATTCCCCTTATTTTGAGGTAAAAAGGCTGAAATTCACCTTATTTGGGGGCACAAAGGCAGAAATTTCCCTTATTTTGGGGCAAAATTGCAGAAATTTCACTTATTTGGCGCAAAATTGCAGAAATTTCACTTATTTCAGAGAAAAAAGGCAGAAAATTTTTATATTTTGTGGCAAAAAAAGAGAAATTCTTCTTATTTTGAGGTAAAAAGGCTGAAATTCTTCTTATATGGGGGCAAAAAGGCTGAAATTTCCCTTATTTTGGAGCAAAATTCCAGAAATTTTTCTTATTTTGGGGCAAATTTGCAGAAATTTCTCTTATTTTGGGGCAAAATTGCAATAATTTCACTTATTTCAGGGGAAAAAAGGCAGATCTTCCTTATTTTGGGGCAAAAATTCAGAAATTCCCCTTATTTTGAGGTAAAAAGGCTGAAATTCCCTTTATTTGGGGGAAAAAGAGCAGAAATTTCCCTATTTTGGGGTAAAATTGCAGAAATTTCACTTATTTCAGGGTAATAAGTCAGAAATTCTCTTTATTTTGGGGCAAAAAAGTCAGAAAATCCCTATGTTTTTGGGGAAAAAGACAGAAATTCCACTTTTTTAGAGGAAAATAGGCAGAAATTCCCCTTATTTTGGAGCAAAAATGAAGAAATTTCACTTTTTTATGGCAAAAAGGTATGCATTCTCTTTATTTTCGGGCAAAAAGGCAAAAATTCCCCGTATTTTGGAGGAAAATTGCAGAAATTCTTCTAATTTTGGGGCAAAATTCCAGAAATTTCCTTTATTTTGAGGCAAAATTGCAGAAATTTCCCTTATTTGGGGCAAAATGGCAATAAATACACTTATTTTCAGGTAAAAAGACTGAAATTTCCTTTATTTTGGGGCAAAAAAAGAGAAATTCCCCTTATTTTCGGGCAAAATTGAAGAAATTTTCCTTATTATGGGGCAAAAAGGCAGAAATTCCGTATATTTTGTGGCAAAAATGCAGAAATTTCCATTATTTTGAGGTAAAAATTCTGAAATTCCCTTTATTTGGGGGCAAAATTGCACAAATTTTACTTATTTCAGGGTAATAAGTCAGAAATTCCCCTTATTTTGGGGCAAAAAAGACAGAAATTCCACTTATTTAGAGGCAAAAAGGCAAAAATTCCCCTTATTTTGGAGCAAAAATGAAGAAATTTTCTTTTTATATGGCAAAAAAGTATGCATTCCCCTTATTTTGGGGCAAAAAGGCAGAAATTCCCCGTATTTTGGAGCAAAATTGCAGAAATTCCCCTAATTGTGGGGCAAAAATGCAGAAATTCCCTATATGTTGGTGCAAAAAGACAGAAATTCTTTTTATTTTGGGGCAAAACTAAGAAATTCCACTTATTTTGGGGCAAAATTGCAGAAATTTCACTTATTTCAGGGAAAAAAGGCAGAAATTTTCCTTATTTTGGGGCAAAAAAGCAGAAATTCCTAATATTTTGTGGCAAAAATGCAGAAAGTCACCTTATATTGAGGTAAAAAGGCTGAAATTCCCCTTATATGGGGGCAAAAATGCAGAAATTTCCCTTATTTTAGGGCAAAATTCTAGAAATTTCCCTTATTTTGGGGCAAAATTGCAGAAATTTCCCTTATTTTGGGCAAATTTTCAGAAATTTCACTTATTTCAGGGAAAAAAGGCAGAAATTTTTTTTATTTTGGGGCAAAAGGCAGGAATTCCTAATATTTTGTGGCAAAAATGCAGAAATTCCCCTTATTTTGAGGTAAAAATTCTGAAATTCTCCTTATTTGGGGGAAAAAAGGCAGAAATTTCCCTTATGTTATGGCAAAATTTCAGAAATTTTACTTATTTCAGGGTAATAAGTCAGAAATTCCCCTTATTTGGGGGCAAAAAAGACAGAAATTCCCTATGTTTTGGGGGGAAAAGACAGAAATTCCACTTATTTAGAGGCAAAAAGGCAGAAATTCCCCTTATTTTGAAGCCAAAATGAAGAAATTTCCCTTTTATATGGCAAAAAGGTATGCATTCCCCTTATTTTCGGGCAAAAAGGCAGAAATTCCCCGTATTTAGAGCAAAATTGCAGAAATTCCCCTAATTGTGGGGCAATAAGGCCGAAAATTCCCTATATGTTGGGGCAAAAAGACAGAAATTCTCATTTTGGGGCAAAACTCAGAAATTCCACTTATTTTGGGGCAAAATTGCAGAAATTTCACTTATTTCAGGGAAAAAAGGCAGCAATTTTCCTTATTTTGGGGCAAAAAGGCAGAAATTCTCCTTATTTTGAGGTAAAAAGGCTGAAATTCCCCTTATTTGGGGGAAAAAAGCAGAAATTTCCCTTGTTTTGTGGGAAAATTGGAGAAATTTCACTTAATTCAGGGTAATAAGTCAGAAATTCCTCTTATGTTGAAGCATAAAAGTCAGAATATCCCTTTGTTTGGGGGGAAAAAGACAGAAATTCCTCTTATTTAGAGGCAAAAATGCAGAAATTCCCCTTATTTTGGATCAAAAATTAAGAAAATTCATTTTTATGGCAAAAAGGTATGCATTCCCCTTATTTTCGGGCAAAAATGCAAAAATTCCCCATATTTTGGAGCAAAATTGCAGAAATTCCCTTTATTTTGGGGCAAAAATCAGAAATTCCCCTTATTTTGGGGCAAAATTCCAGAAATTTTCTATATTTTGGGGCAAAATTGCAGAAATTTACTTTTTTTGGGGCAAAATTGCAGAAATTGCCCTTATTTGGGGCAAAATTGCAGTAATTTCACTTATTTTCAGGTAAAAAGTCTGAAATTTTCTTTATTTTGGGGCAAAAAAGAAGAAATTTCTCTTATTTTGGGGCAAAATTGCAGAAATTTTCCTTATTATGGGGCAAAAAAGCAGAAATTCCATATATTTTGTGGCAAAAATGCAGAAATTTTCCTTATTTTGAGGTAAAAATGCTGAAATTGCCCTTATTTGGGGACAAAAAGGCAGAAATTTCTCTTATTTTGTGGCAAAATTGCAGAAATTTCACTTATTTCAGGGTAATAAGTCAGAAATTTAACTTATTTTGGGCTAAAAAAGACAGAAATTCCCTTTGTTTTGGGGGAAAAAGACAGAAATTCCACTAATTTAGAGGCAAAAAGGCAGAAATTCCCCTTTTTTGGAGCAAAAATGAAGAAATTTCCCTTTTATATGGCAAAAAGGTATGCATTCCCCTTATTTTCGGGCAAAAAGGCAGAAATTCCCCGTATTTTGAAGCAAAATTGCATAAATTCCCCTAATTGTTGGGCAAAAAGTCAGAAATTCCCTATATGTTGGGGCAAAAAGACAGAAATTCTTCTTATTTTGTGGCAAAACTCAGAAATTCCACGTATTTTGGGGCAAATAGGCAGAAATTCCGCTTATTTTGAGGTAAAAAGGCTGAAATTCCCCTTATTTGGGGGCAAAAAGGCAGAAATTTCCCTTATTTTGGGGCAAAAATGAAGAAATTCCCCTTTTATATGGCAAAAAGTTATGCATTCCCCTTATTTTCGGGCAAAAAGGCAAAAATTCCCCATATTTTGGACAAAATTGTAGAAATTCCCTTAATTTTCGGGCAAAAGGCAGAAATTCTGTTTATTTTGGGGCAAAAATCAGAAATTCCCTTTATTTTAGGGCAAAATTCCAGAAATTTCCTATATTTTGGGGCAAAATTGCAGAAATTTACGTTATTTTGGGGCAAAATTGCAGAAATTGCCCTTATTTGGGGCAAAATTGCAGTAATTTCACTTATTTTCAGGTAAAAAGGCTGAAATTTCCTTTATTTTGGGGCAAAAAAGGAGAAATTCCCCTTATTTTGTGGCAAAACTGCAGAAATTTTCTTTATTATGGGGCAAAAAGGCAAAAATTCCATATATTTTGTGGCAAAAGTGCAATAATTTCCCTTATTTTGAGGTAAAAATGCTGAAATTCCCCTTATTTTGGGGCAAAAAGGCAGAAATTCCCCTTATTTTGGGGCAAAATTGCAGAAATTTCACGTATTTCAGGGTAATGAGTCATAAATTAACCGTATTTTGTGCTCAAAAGGACAGAAATTTCCTTTGTTTGGGGGGAAAAATACAGAAATTCTACTTATTTAGTGGCAAAATGCAGAAATTCCCTTTATTTTGGAGCAAAAATGAAGAAATTTCCCTTTTACAAGGCAAAAAGGTACGCATTTTCCTTATTTTCGGGCAAAAAAGCAGAAATTCCCCGTATTTTGGAGCAAAATTGCAGAAATTCCCCTAATTGTGGGGCAAAAAGTCAGAAATTCCCTTTATGTTGGGGCAAAAAGTCAGAAATTCTTTTTATTTTGGGGCAAAACTCAGAAATTCCACTTATTTTGGGGCAAATAGGCAGAAATTCTGCTTATTTTGAGGTAAAAAGGCTGAAATTCCCCTTATTTGGGGGCAAAAAGGCAGAAATTTCCCTTATTGTGGGGCAAAATTGCAGAAATTTCACTTATTTCAGGGTAATAAGTCAGAAATTTCCTTTATTTTGGGGCAAAAAAGTCAGAAATTCCCTTTCTTTTGGGGGAAAAAGACAGAAATCCCACTTATTTAGAGGCAAAAAGGCAGAAATTCCCCTTATTTTGGAGCAAAAATTAAGAAAATTCACTTTTTTATGGCAAAAAGGTATGCATTCCCTTTATTTTCGGGCAAATATGCAAAAATTCCCCGTATTTTGGAGCAAAATTGCAGAAATTCCCCTAATTTTTGGCAAAAGGCAGAAATTCCCTTTATTTTGGGGCAAAAATCAGAAATTTTCTATATTTTGTGACAAAATTGCAGAAATTTACCTTATTTTGGGGCAAAATTGCAGAAATTTCCTTTATTTGGGGCAAAATTGCAGTAATTTCACTTATTTTCATGTAAAAAGTCTGAAATTTCCTTTATTTTGGGGCAAAAAATGAGAAATTTCCCTTATTATGGGGCAAAATTGCAGAAATTTTCTTTATTATGGGGCAAAAAGGCAGAAATTCCATATATTTTGTGGCAAAAATGCAGAAATTCCCCTAATTTTGAGGTAAAAAGGCTAAAATTCGCCTTATTTGGGGGCAAAAAGACAGAAATTTCCCTTATTTGGGGGCAAAAATGAAGAAATTTCACTTTTATATGGCAAAAAGTTATGCATAACCCTTATTTTCGGACAAAAAGGCAGAAATTCCCCGTATTTTGGAGCAAAATTGCAGAAATTCCCCTAATTGTGGGGCAAAAAGTCAGAAATTCCCTATATGTTTGGGCAAAAAGACAGAAATTCTCATTATTTTGGGGCAAAACTCAGAAATTCCACTTATTTTGGGGCAAAAAGGCAGAAATTCCTTTTATTTTGAGGTAAAAAGGCTGAAATTCTCCTTATTTGGTGGCAAAAATGCAGAAATTTTTCTTATTTTGGGGCAAAATTGGAAAATTTCACTTAGTTCAGGGCAATAAGTCAGAAATTCCCCTTATTTTGGGGCATAAAAGTCAGAAATTTGCTTTGTTTTGGGGGAAAAAGACAGAAATTCCACTTATTTAGAGGCAAAAAGGCAGAAATTCCCCTTATTTTGGAGCAAAAATGAAGAAATTCCCCTTTTATATGGCAAAAAGTTATGCATTCCCCTTATTTTCGGGCAAAAAGGCAAAAATTCCCCATATTTTGGACAAAATTGTAGAAATTCCCTTAATTTTCGGGCAAAAGGCAGAAATTCTGTTTATTTTGGGGCAAAAATCAGAAATTCCCTTTATTTTAGGGCAAAATTCCAGAAATTTCCTATATTTTGGGGCAAAATTGCAGAAATTTACCTTATTTTGGGGCAAAATTGCAGAAATTGCCCTTATTTGGGGCAAAATTGCAGTAATTTCACTTATTTTCAGGTAAAAAGGCTGAAATTTCCTTTATTTTGGGGCAAAAAAGGAGAAATTCCCCTTATTTTGTGGCAAAACTGCAGAAATTTTCTTTATTATGGGGCAAAAAGGCAAAAATTCCATATATTTTGTGGCAAAAGTGCAATAATTTCCCTTATTTTGAGGTAAAAATGCTGAAATTCCCCTTATTTTGGGGCAAAAAGGAAGAAATTTCCCTTATTTTGGGGCAAAATTGCAGAAATTTCACGTATTTCAGGGTAATGAGTCAGAAATTAACCGTATTTTGTGCTCAAAAGGACAGAAATTTCCTTTGTTTGGGGGGAAAAATACAGAAATTCTACTTATTTAGTGGCAAAATGCAGAAATTCCCTTTATTTTGGAGCAAAAATGAAGAAATTTCCCTTTTACAAGGCAAAAAGGTACGCATTTTCCTTATTTTCGGGCAAAAAAGCAGAAATTCCCCGTATTTTGGAGCAAAATTGCAGAAATTCCCCTAATTGTGGGGCAAAAAGTCAGAAATTCCCTTTATGTTGGGGCAAAAAGTCAGAAATTCTCCTTATTTTGGGGCAAAACTCAGAAATTCCACTTATTTTGGGGCAAATAGGCAGAAATTCTGCTTATTTTGAGGTAAAAAGGCTGAAATTCCCCTTATTTGGGGGCAACAAGGCAGAAATTTCCCTTATTGTGGGGCAAAATTGCAGAAATTTCACTTATTTCAGGGTAATAAGTCAGAAATTTCCTTTATTTTGGGGCAAAAAAGTCAGAAATTCCCTTTCTTTTGGGGGAAAAAGACAGAAATCCCACTTATTTAGAGGCAAAAAGGCAGAAATTCCCCTTATTTTGGAGCAAAAATTAAGAAAATTCACTTTTTTATGGCAAAAAGGTATGCATTCCCTTTATTTTCGGGCAAATATGCAAAAATTCCCCGTATTTTGGAGCAAAATTGCAGAAATTCCCCTAATTTTTGGCAAAAGGCAGAAATTCCCTTTATTTTGGGGCAAAAATCAGAAATTTTCTATATTTTGGGACAAAATTGCAGAAATTTACATTATTTTGGGGCAAAATTGCAGAAATTTCCTTTATTTGGGGCAAAATTGCAGTAATTTCACTTATTTTCATGTAAAAAGTCTGAAATTTCCTTTATTTTGGGGCAAAAAATGAGAAATTTCTCTTATTTTGGGGCAAAATTGCAGAAATTTTCTTTATTATGGGGCAAAAAGGCAGAAATTCCATATATTTTGTGGCAAAAATGCAGAAATTCTCCTAATTTTGAGGTAAAAAGGCTAAAATTCGCCTTATTTGGGGGCAAAAAGACAGAAATTTCCCTTATTTGGGGGCAAAAATGAAGAAATTTCACTTTTATATGGCAAAAAGTTATGCATTCCCCTTATTTTCAGACAAAAAGGCAGAAATTCCCCGTATTTTGGAGCAAAATTGCAGAAATTCCCCTAATTGTGGGGCAAAAAGTCAGAAATTCCCTTTATGTTGGGGCAAAAAGTCAGAAATTTACCTTATTTTGGGGCAAAACTCAGAAATTCCACTTATTTTGGGGCAAATAGGCAGAAATTCTGCTTATTTTGAGGTAAAAAGGCTGAAATTCCCCTTATTTGGGGGCAAAAAGGCAGAAATTTCCCTTATTGTGGGGCAAAATTGCAGAAATTTAACTTATTTCAGGGTAATAAGTCAGAAATTTCCTTTATTTTGGGGCAAAAATGTCAGAAATTCCCTTTCTTTTGGGGGAAAAAGACAGAAATCCCACTTATTTAGAGGCAAAAAGGCAGAAATTCCCCTTATTTTGGAGCAAAAATTAAGAAAATTCACTTTTTTATGGCAAAAAGGTATGCATTCCCTTTATTTTCGGGCAAATATGCAAAAATTCCCCGTATTTTGGAGCAAAATTGCAGAAATTCCCCTAATTTTTGGCAAAAGGCAGAAATTCCCTTTATTTTGGGGCAAAAATCAGAAATTTTCTATATTTTGTGACAAAATTGCAGAAATTTACCTTATTTTGGGGCAAAATTGCAGAAATTTCCTTTATTTGGGGCAAAATTGCAGTAATTTCACTTATTTTCATGTAAAAAGTCTGAAATTTCCTTTATTTTGGGGCAAAAAATGAGAAATTTCCCTTATTATGGGGCAAAATTGCAGAAATTTTCTTTATTATGGGGAAAAAGGCAGAAATTCCATATATTTTGTGGCAAAAATGCAGAAATTCCCCTAATTTTGAGGTAAAAAGGCTAAAATTCGCCTTATTTGGGGGCAAAAAGACAGAAATTTCCCTTATTTGGGGGCAAAAATGAAGAAATTTCACTTTTATATGGCAAAAAGTTATGCATTCCCCTTATTTTCGGACAAAAAGGCAGAAATTCCCCGTATTTTGGAGCAAAATTGCAGAAATTCCCCTAATTGTGGGGCAAAAAGTCAGAAATTCCCTATATGTTTGGGCAAAAAGACAGAAATTCTCATTATTTTGGGGCAAAACTCAGAAATTCCACTTATTTTGGGGCAAAAAGGCAGAAATTCCTTTTATTTTGAGGTAAAAAGGCTGAAATTCTTCTTATTTGGTGGCAAAAATGCAGAAATTTTTCTTATTTTGGGGCAAAATTGGAAAATTTCACTTAGTTCAGGGCAATAAGTCAGAAATTCCCCTTATTTTGGGGCATAAAAGTCAGAAATTTGCTTTGTTTTGGGGGAAAAAGACAGAAATTCCACTTATTTAGAGGCAAAAAGGCAGAAATTCCCCTTATTTTGGAGCAAAAATGAAGAAATTCCCCTTTTATATGGCAAAAAGTTATGCATTCCCCTTATTTTCGGGCAAAAAGGCAAAAATTCCCCATATTTTGGACAAAATTGTAGAAATTCCCTTAATTTTCGGGCAAAAGGCAGAAATTCTGTTTATTTTGGGGCAAAAATCAGAAATTCCCTTTATTTTAGGGCAAAATTCCAGAAATTTCCTATATTTTGGGGCAAAATTGCAGAAATTTACCTTATTTTGGGGCAAAATTGCAGAAATTGCCCTTATTTGGGGCAAAATTGCAGTAATTTCACTTATTTTCAGGTAAAAAGGCTGAAATTTCCTTTATTTTGGGGCAAAAAAGGAGAAATTCCCCTTATTTTGTGGCAAAACTGCAGAAATTTTCTTTATTATGGGGCAAAAAGGCAAAAATTCCATATATTTTGTGGCAAAAGTGCAATAATTTCCCTTATTTTGAGGTAAAAATGCTGAAATTCCCCTTATTTTGGGGCAAAAAGGAAGAAATTTCCCTTATTTTGGGGCAAAATTGCAGAAATTTCACGTATTTCAGGGTAATGAGTCAGAAATTAACCGTATTTTGTGCTCAAAAGGACAGAAATTTCCTTTGTTTGGGGGGAAAATACAGAAATTCTACTTATTTAGTGGCAAAATGCAGAAATTCCCTTTATTTTGGAGCAAAAATGAAGAAATTTCCCTTTTACAAGGCAAAAAGGTACGCATTTTCCTTATTTTCGGGCAAAAAAGCAGAAATTCCCCGTATTTTGGAGCAAAATTGCAGAAATTCCCCTAATTGTGGGGCAAAAAGTCAGAAATTCCCTTTATGTTGGGGCAAAAAGTCAGAAATTCTCCTTATTTTGGGGCAAAACTCAGAAATTCCACTTATTTTGGGGCAAATAGGCAGAAATTCTGCTTATTTTGAGGTAAAAAGGCTGAAATTCCCCTTATTTGGGGGCAAAAAGGCAGAAATTTCCCTTATTGTGGGGCAAAATTGCAGAAATTTCACTTATTTCAGGGTAATAAGTCAGAAATTTCCTTTATTTTGGGGCAAAAAAGTCAGAAATTCCCTTTCTTTGGGGGAAAAAGACAGAAATCCCACTTATTTAGAGGCAAAAAGGCAGAAATTCCCCTTATTTTGGAGCAAAAATTAAGAAAATTCACTTTTTTATGGCAAAAAGGTATGCATTCCCTTTATTTTCGGGCAAATATGCAAAAATTCCCCGTATTTTGGAGCAAAATTGCAGAAATTCCCCTAATTTTTGGCAAAAGGCAGAAATTCCCTTTATTTTGGGGCAAAAATCAGAAATTTTCTATATTTTGTGACAAAATTGCAGAAATTTACCTTATTTTGGGGCAAAATTGCAGAAATTTCCTTTATTTGGGGCAAAATTGCAGTAATTTCACTTATTTTCATGTAAAAAGTCTGAAATTTCCTTTATTTTGGGGCAAAAAATGAGAAATTTCCCTTATTATGATGCAAAATTGCAGAAATTTTCTTTATTATGGGGAAAAAGGCAGAAATTCCATATATTTTGTGGCAAAAATGCAGAAATTCCCCTAATTTTGAGGTAAAAAGGCTAAAATTCGCCTTATTTGGGGGCAAAAAGACAGAAATTTCCCTTATTTGGGGGCAAAAATGAAGAAATTTCACTTTTATATGGCAAAAAGTTATGCATTCCCCTTATTTTCGGACAAAAAGGCAGAAATTCCCCGTATTTTGGAGCAAAATTGCAGAAATTCCCCTAATTGTGGGGCAAAAAGTCAGAAATTCCCTATATGTTTGGGCAAAAAGACAGAAATTCTCATTATTTTGGGGCAAAACTCAGAAATTCCACTTATTTTGGGGCAAAAAGGCAGAAATTCCTTTTATTTTGAGGTAAAAAGGCTGAAATTCTTCTTATTTGGTGGCAAAAATGCAGAAATTTTTCTTATTTTGGGGCAAAATTGGAAAATTTCACTTAGTTCAGGGCAATAAGTCAGAAATTCCCCTTATTTTGGGGCATAAAAGTCAGAAATTTGCTTTGTTTTGGGGGAAAAAGACAGAAATTCCACTTATTTAGAGGCAAAAAGGCAGAAATTCCCCTTATTTTGGAGCAAAAATGAAGAAATTCCCCTTTTATATGGCAAAAAGTTATGCATTCCCCTTATTTTCGGGCAAAAAGGCAAAAATTCCCCATATTTTGGACAAAATTGTAGAAATTCCCTTAATTTTCGGGCAAAAGGCAGAAATTCTGTTTATTTTGGGGCAAAAATCAGAAATTCCCTTTATTTTAGGGCAAAATTCCAGAAATTTCCTATATTTTGGGGCAAAATTGCAGAAATTTACCTTATTTTGGGGCAAAATTGCAGAAATTGCCCTTATTTGGGGCATAATTGCAGTAATTTCACTTATTTTCAGGTAAAAAGGCTGAAATTTCCTTTATTTTGGGGCAAAAAAGGAGAAATTCCCCTTATTTTGTGGCAAAACTGCAGAAATTTTCTTTATTATGGGGCAAAAAGGCAAAAATTCCATATATTTTGTGGCAAAAGTGCAATAATTTCCCTTATTTTGAGGTAAAAATGCTGAAATTCCCCTTATTTTGGGGCAAAAAGGAAGAAATTTCCCTTATTTTGGGGCAAAATTGCAGAAATTTCACGTATTTCAGGGTAATGAGTCAGAAATTAACCGTATTTTGTGCTCAAAAGGACAGAAATTTCCTTTGTTTGGGGGGAAAAATACAGAAATTCTACTTATTTAGTGGCAAAATGCAGAAATTCCCTTTATTTTGGAGCAAAAATGAAGAAATTTCCCTTTTACAAGGCAAAAAGGTACGCATTTTCCTTATTTTCGGGCAAAAAAGCAGAAATTCCCCGTATTTTGGAGCAAAATTGCAGAAATTCCCCTAATTGTGGGGCAAAAAGTCAGAAATTCCCTTTATGTTGGGGCAAAAAGTCAGAAATTCTCCTTATTTTGGGGCAAAACTCAGAAATTCCACTTATTTTGGGGCAAATAGGCAGAAATTCTGCTTATTTTGAGGTAAAAAGCCTGAAATTCCCCTTATTTGGGGGCAAAAAGGCAGAAATTTCCCTTATTGTGGGGCAAAATTGCAGAAATTTCACTTATTTCAGGGTAATAAGTCAGAAATTTCCTTTATTTTGGGGCAAAAAAGTCAGAAATTCCCTTTCTTTTGGGGGAAAAAGACAGAAATCCCACTTATTTAGAGGCAAAAAGGCAGAAATTCCCCTTATTTTGGAGCAAAAATTAAGAAAATTCACTTTTTTATGGCAAAAAGGTATGCATTCCCTTTATTTTCGGGCAAATATGCAAAAATTCCCCGTATTTTGGAGCAAAATTGCAGAAATTCCCCTAATTTTTGGCAAAAGGCAGAAATTCCCTTTATTTTGGGGCAAAAATCAGAAATTTTCTATATTTTGTGACAAAATTGCAGAAATTTACCTTATTTTGGGGCAAAATTGCAGAAATTTCCTTTATTTGGGGCAAAATTGCAGTAATTTCACTTATTTTCATGTAAAAAGTCTGAAATTTCCTTTATTTTGGGGCAAAAAATGAGAAATTTCCCTTATTATGGGGCAAAATTGCAGAAATTTTCTTTATTATGGGGCAAAAAGGCAGAAATTCCATATATTTTGTGGCAAAAATGCAGAAATTCCCCTAATTTTGAGGTAAAAAGGCTAAAATTCGCCTTATTTGGGGGCAAAAAGACAGAAATTTCCCTTATTTGGGGGAAAAAATGAAGAAATTTCACTTTTATATGGCAAAAAGTTATGCATAACCCTTATTTTCGGACAAAAAGGCAGAAATTCCCCGTATTTTGGAGCAAAATTGCAGAAATTCCCCTAATTGTGGGGCAAAAAGTCAGAAATTCCCTATATGTTTGGGCAAAAAGACAGAAATTCTCATTATTTTGGGGCAAAACTCAGAAATTCCACTTATTTTGGGGCAAAAAGGCAGAAATTCCTTTTATTTTGAGGTAAAAAGGCTGAAATTCTCCTTATTTGGTGGCAAAAATGCAGAAATTTTTCTTATTTTGGGGCAAAATTGGAAAATTTCACTTAGTTCAGGGCAATAAGTCAGAAATTCCCCTTATTTTGGGGCATAAAAGTCAGAAATTTGCTTTGTTTTGGGGGAAAAAGACAGAAATTCCACTTATTTAGAGGCAAAAAGGCAGAAATTCCCCTTATTTTGGAGCAAAAATGAAGAAATTCCCCTTTTATATGGCAAAAAGTTATGCATTCCCCTTATTTTCGGGCAAAAAGGCAAAAATTCCCCATATTTTGGACAAAATTGTAGAAATTCCCTTAATTTTCGGGCAAAAGGCAGAAATTCTGTTTATTTTGGGGCAAAAATCAGAAATTCCCTTTATTTTAGGGCAAAATTCCAGAAATTTCCTATATTTTGGGGCAAAATTGCAGAAATTTACCTTATTTTGGGGCAAAATTGCAGAAATTGCCCTTATTTGGGGCAAAATTGCAGTAATTTCACTTATTTTCAGGTAAAAAGGCTGAAATTTCCTTTATTTTGGGGCAAAAAAGGAGAAATTCCCCTTATTTTGTGGCAAAACTGCAGAAATTTTCTTTATTATGGGGCAAAAAGGCAAAAATTCCATATATTTTGTGGCAAAAGTGCAATAATTTCCCTTATTTTGAGGTAAAAATGCTGAAATTCCCCTTATTTTGGGGCAAAAAGGAAGAAATTTCCCTTATTTTGGGGCAAAATTGCAGAAATTTCACGTATTTCAGGGTAATGAGTCAGAAATTAACCGTATTTTGTGCTCAAAAGGACAGAAATTTCCTTTGTTTGGGGGGAAAAATACAGAAATTCTACTTATTTAGTGGCAAAATGCAGAAATTCCCTTTATTTTGGAGCAAAAATGAAGAAATTTCCCTTTTACAAGGCAAAAAGGTACGCATTTTCCTTATTTTCGGGCAAAAAAGCAGAAATTCCCCGTATTTTGGAGCAAAATTGCAGAAATTCCCCTAATTGTGGGGCAAAAAGTCAGAAATTCCCTTTATGTTGGGGCAAAAAGTCAGAAATTCTCCTTATTTTGGGGCAAAACTCAGAAATTCCACTTATTTTGGGGCAAATAGGCAGAAATTCTGCTTATTTTGAGGTAAAAAGGCTGAAATTCCCCTTATTTGGGGGCAAAAAGGCAGAAATTTCCCTTATTGTGGGGCAAAATTGCAGAAATTTCACTTATTTCAGGGTAATAAGTCAGAAATTTCCTTTATTTTGGGGCAAAAAAGTCAGAAATTCCCTTTCTTTTGGGGGAAAAAGACAGAAATCCCACTTATTTAGAGGCAAAAAGGCAGAAATTCCCCTTATTTTGGAGCAAAAATTAAGAAAATTCACTTTTTTATGGCAAAAAGGTATGCATTCCCTTTATTTTCGGGCAAATATGCAAAAATTCCCCGTATTTTGGAGCAAAATTGCAGAAATTCCCCTAATTTTTGGCAAAAGGCAGAAATTCCCTTTATTTTGGGGCAAAAATCAGAAATTTTCTATATTTTGTGACAAAATTGCAGAAATTTACCTTATTTTGGGGCAAAATTGCAGAAATTTCCTTTATTTGGGGCAAAATTGCAGTAATTTCACTTATTTTCATGTAAAAAGTCTGAAATTTCCTTTATTTTGGGGCAAAAAATGAGAAATTTCCCTTATTATGGGGCAAAATTGCAGAAATTTTCTTTATTATGGGGCAAAAAGGCAGAAATTCCATATATTTTGTGGCAAAAATGCAGAAATTCCCCTAATTTTGAGGTAAAAAGGCTAAAATTCGCCTTATTTGGGGGCAAAAAGACAGAAATTTCCCTTATTTGGGGGCAAAAATGAAGAAATTTCACTTTTATATGGCAAAAAGTTATGCATTCCCCTTATTTTCGGACAAAAAGGCAGAAATTCCCCGTATTTTGGAGCAAAATTGCAGAAATTCCCCTAATTGTGGGGCAAAAAGTCAGAAATTCCCTATATGTTTGGGCAAAAAGACAGAAATTCTCATTATTTTGGGGCAAAACTCAGAAATTCCACTTATTTTGGGGCAAAAAGGCAGAAATTCCTTTTATTTTGAGGTAAAAAGGCTGAAATTCTCCTTATTTGGTGGCAAAAATGCAGAAATTTTTCTTATTTTGGGGCAAAATTGGAAAATTTCACTTAGTTCAGGGCAATAAGTCAGAAATTCCCCTTATTTTGGGGCATAAAAGTCAGAAATTTGCTTTGTTTTGGGGGAAAAAGACAGAAATTCCACTTATTTAGAGGCAAAAAGGCAGAAATTCCCCTTATTTTGGAGCAAAAATGAAGAAATTCCCCTTTTATATGGCAAAAAGTTATGCATTCCCCTTATTTTCGGGCAAAAAGGCAAAAATTCCCCATATTTTGGACAAAATTGTAGAAATTCCCTTAATTTTCGGGCAAAAGGCAGAAATTCTGTTTATTTTGGGGCAAAAATCAGAAATTCCCTTTATTTTAGGGCAAAATTCCAGAAATTTCCTATATTTTGGGGCAAAATTGCAGAAATTTACCTTATTTTGGCGCAAAATTGCAGAAATTGCCCTTATTTGGGGCAAAATTGCAGTAATTTCACTTATTTTCAGGTAAAAAGGCTGAAATTTCCTTTATTTTGGGGCAAAAAAGGAGAAATTCCCCTTATTTTGTGGCAAAACTGCAGAAATTTTCTTTATTATGGGGCAAAAAGGCAAAAATTCCATATATTTTGTGGCAAAAGTGCAATAATTTCCCTTATTTTGAGGTAAAAATGCTGAAATTACCCTTATTTTGGGGCAAAAAGGAAGAAATTTCCCTTATTTTGGGGCAAAATTGCAGAAATTTCACGTATTTCAGGGTAATGAGTCAGAAATTAACCGTATTTTGTGCTCAAAAGGACAGAAATTTCCTTTGTTTGGGGGGAAAAATACAGAAATTCTACTTATTTAGTGGCAAAATGCAGAAATTCCCTTTATTTTGGAGCAAAAATGAAGAAATTTCCCTTTTACAAGGCAAAAAGGTACGCATTTTCCTTATTTTCGGGCAAAAAAGCAGAAATTCCCCGTATTTTGGAGCAAAATTGCAGAAATTCCCCTAATTGTGGGGCAAAAAGTCAGAAATTCCCTTTATGTTGGGGCAAAAAGTCAGAAATTCTCCTTATTTTGGGGCAAAACTCAGAAATTCCACTTATTTTGGGGCAAATAGGCAGAAATTCTGCTTATTTTGAGGTAAAAAGGCTGAAATTCCCCTTATTTGGGGGCAACAAGGCAGAAATTTCCCTTATTGTGGGGCAAAATTGCAGAAATTTCACTTATTTCAGGGTAATAAGTCAGAAATTTCCTTTATTTTGGGGCAAAAAAGTCAGAAATTCCCTTTCTTTTGGGGGAAAAAGACAGAAATCCCACTTATTTAGAGGCAAAAAGGCAGAAATTCCCCTTATTTTGGAGCAAAAATTAAGAAAATTCACTTTTTTATGGCAAAAAGGTATGCATTCCCTTTATTTTCGGGCAAATATGCAAAAATTCCCCGTATTTTGGAGCAAAATTGCAGAAATTCCCCTAATTTTTGGCAAAAGGCAGAAATTCCCTTTATTTTGGGGCAAAAATCAGAAATTTTCTATATTTTGTGACAAAATTGCAGAAATTTACCTTATTTTGGGGCAAAATTGCAGAAATTTCCTTTATTTGGGGCAAAATTGCAGTAATTTCACTTATTTTCATGTAAAAAGTCTGAAATTTCCTTTATTTTGGGGCAAAAAATGAGAAATTTCCCTTATTATGATGCAAAATTGCAGAAATTTTCTTTATTATGGGGAAAAAGGCAGAAATTCCATATATTTTGTGGCAAAAATGCAGAAATTCCCCTAATTTTGAGGTAAAAAGGCTAAAATTCGCCTTATTTGGGGGCAAAAAGACAGAAATTTCCCTTATTTGGGGGCAAAAATGAAGAAATTTCACTTTTATATGGCAAAAAGTTATGCATTCCCCTTATTTTCGGACAAAAAGGCAGAAATTCCCCGTATTTTGGAGCAAAATTGCAGAAATTCCCCTAATTGTGGGGCAAAAAGTCAGAAATTCCCTTTATGTTGGGGCAAAAAGTCAGAAATTCTCCTTATTTTGGGGCAAAACTCAGAAATTCCACTTATTTTGGGGCAAAAAGGTAGAAATTCCTTTTATTTTGAGGTAAAAAGGCTGAAATTCTTCTTATTTGGTGGCAAAAATGCAGAAATTTTTCTTATTTTGGGGCAAAATTGGAAAATTTCACTTAGTTCAGGGCAATAAGTCAGAAATTCCCCTTATTTTGGGGCATAAAAGTCAGAAATTTGCTTTGTTTTGGGGGAAAAAGACAGAAATTCCACTTATTTAGAGGCAAAAAGGCAGAAATTCCCCTTATTTTGGAGCAAAAATGAAGAAATTCCCCTTTTATATGGCAAAAAGTTATGCATTCCCCTTATTTTCGGGCAAAAAGGCAAAAATTCCCCATATTTTGGACAAAATTGTAGAAATTCCCTTAATTTTCGGGCAAAAGGCAGAAATTCTGTTTATTTTGGGGCAAAAATCAGAAATTCCCTTTATTTTAGGGCAAAATTCCAGAAATTTCCTATATTTTGGGGCAAAATTGCAGAAATTTACCTTATTTTGGGGCAAAATTGCAGAAATTGCCCTTATTTGGGGCAAAATTGCAGTAATTTCACTTATTTTCAGGTAAAAAGGCTGAAATTTCCTTTATTTTGGGGCAAAAAAGGAGAAATTCCCCTTATTTTGTGGCAAAACTGCAGAAATTTTCTTTATTATGGGGCAAAAAGGCAAAAATTCCATATATTTTGTGGCAAAAGTGCAATAATTTCCCTTATTTTGAGGTAAAAATGCTGAAATTCCCCTTATTTTGGGGCAAAAAGGAAGAAATTTCCCTTATTTTGGGGCAAAATTGCAGAAATTTCACGTATTTCAGGGTAATGAGTCAGAAATTAACCGTATTTTGTGCTCAAAAGGACAGAAATTTCCTTTGTTTGGGGGGAAAAATACAGAAATTCTACTTATTTAGTGGCAAAATGCAGAAATTCCCTTTATTTTGGAGCAAAAATGAAGAAATTTCCCTTTTACAAGGCAAAAAGGTACGCATTTTCCTTATTTTCGGGCAAAAAAGCAGAAATTCCCCGTATTTTGGAGCAAAATTGCAGAAATTCCCCTAATTGTGGGGCAAAAAGTCAGAAATTCCCTTTATGTTGGGGCAAAAAGTCAGAAATTCTCCTTATTTTGGGGCAAAACTCAGAAATTCCACTTATTTTGGGGCAAATAGGCAGAAATTCTGCTTATTTTGAGGTAAAAAGGCTGAAATTCCCCTTATTTGGGGGCAAAAAGGCAGAAATTTCCCTTATTGTGGGGCAAAATTGCAGAAATTTCACTTATTTCAGGGTAATAAGTCAGAAATTTCCTTTATTTTGGGGCAAAAAAGTCAGAAATTCCCTTTCTTTTGGGGGAAAAAGACAGAAATCCCACTTATTTAGAGGCAAAAAGGCAGAAATTCCCCTTATTTTGGAGCAAAAATTAAGAAAATTCACTTTTTTATGGCAAAAAGGTATGCATTCCCTTTATTTTCGGGCAAATATGCAAAAATTCCCCGTATTTTGGAGCAAAATTGCAGAAATTCCCCTAATTTTTGGCAAAAGGCAGAAATTCCCTTTATTTTGGGGCAAAAATCAGAAATTTTCTATATTTTGTGACAAAATTGCAGAAATTTACCTTATTTTGGGGCAAAATTGCAGAAATTTCCTTTATTTGGGGCAAAATTGCAGTAATTTCACTTATTTTCATGTAAAAAGTCTGAAATTTCCTTTATTTTGGGGCAAAAAATGAGAAATTTCCCTTATTATGGGGCAAAATTGCAGAAATTTTCTTTATTATGGGGCAAAAAGGCAGAAATTCCATATATTTTGTGGCAAAAATGCAGAAATTCCCCTAATTTTGAGGTAAAAAGGCTAAAATTCGCCTTATTTGGGGGCAAAAAGACAGAAATTTCCCTTATTTGGGGGCAAAAATGAAGAAATTTCACTTTTATATGGCAAAAAGTTATGCATAACCCTTATTTTCGGACAAAAAGGCAGAAATTCCCCGTATTTTGGAGCAAAATTGCAGAAATTCCCCTAATTGTGGGGCAAAAAGTCAGAAATTCCCTATATGTTTGGGCAAAAAGACAGAAATTCTCATTATTTTGGGGCAAAACTCAGAAATTCCACTTATTTTGGGGCAAAAAGGCAGAAATTCCTTTTATTTTGAGGTAAAAAGGCTGAAATTCTCCTTATTTGGTGGCAAAAATGCAGAAATTTTTCTTATTTTGGGGCAAAATTGGAAAATTTCACTTAGTTCAGGGCAATAAGTCAGAAATTCCCCTTATTTTGGGGCATAAAAGTCAGAAATTTGCTTTGTTTTGGGGGAAAAAGACAGAAATTCCACTTATTTAGAGGCAAAAAGGCAGAAATTCCCCTTATTTTGGAGCAAAAATGAAGAAATTCCCCTTTTATATGGCAAAAAGTTATGCATTCCCCTTATTTTCGGGCAAAAAGGCAAAAATTCCCCATATTTTGGACAAAATTGTAGAAATTCCCTTAATTTTCGGGCAAAAGGCAGAAATTCTGTTTATTTTGGGGCAAAAATCAGAAATTCCCTTTATTTTAGGGCAAAATTCCAGAAATTTCCTATATTTTGGGGCAAAATTGCAGAAATTTACCTTATTTTGGGGCAAAATTGCAGAAATTGCCCTTATTTGGGGCAAAATTGCAGTAATTTACTTATTTTCAGGTAAAAAGGCTGAAATTTCCTTTATTTTGGGGCAAAAAAGGAGAAATTCCCCTTATTTTGTGGCAAAACTGCAGAAATTTTCTTTATTATGGGGCAAAAAGGCAAAAATTCCATATATTTTGTGGCAAAAGTGCAATAATTTCCCTTATTTTGAGGTAAAAATGCTGAAATTCCCCTTATTTTGGGGCAAAAAGGAAGAAATTTCCCTTATTTTGGGGCAAAATTGCAGAAATTTCACGTATTTCAGGGTAATGAGTCAGAAATTAACCGTATTTTGTGCTCAAAAGGACAGAAATTTCCTTTGTTTGGGGGGAAAAATACAGAAATTCTACTTATTTAGTGGCAAAATGCAGAAATTCCCTTTATTTTGGAGCAAAAATGAAGAAATTTCCCTTTTACAAGGCAAAAAGGTACGCATTTTCCTTATTTTCGGGCAAAAAAGCAGAAATTCCCCGTATTTTGGAGCAAAATTGCAGAAATTCCCCTAATTGTGGGGCAAAAAGTCAGAAATTCCCTTTATGTTGGGGCAAAAAGTCAGAAATTCTCCTTATTTTGGGGCAAAACTCAGAAATTCCACTTATTTTGGGGCAAATAGGCAGAAATTCTGCTTATTTTGAGGTAAAAAGGCTGAAATTCCCCTTATTTGGGGGCAAAAAGGCAGAAATTTCCCTTATTGTGGGGCAAAATTGCAGAAATTTCACTTATTTCAGGGTAATAAGTCAGAAATTTCCTTTATTTTGGGGCAAAAAAGTCAGAAATTCCCTTTCTTTTGGGGGAAAAAGACAGAAATCCCACTTATTTAGAGGCAAAAAGGCAGAAATTCCCCTTATTTTGGAGCAAAAATTAAGAAAATTCACTTTTTTATGGCAAAAAGGTATGCATTCCCTTTATTTTCGGGCAAATATGCAAAAATTCCCCGTATTTTGGAGCAAAATTGCAGAAATTCCCCTAATTTTTGGCAAAAGGCAGAAATTCCCTTTATTTTGGGGCAAAAATCAGAAATTTTCTATATTTTGTGACAAAATTGCAGAAATTTACCTTATTTTGGGGCAAAATTGCAGAAATTTCCTTTATTTGGGGCAAAATTGCAGTAATTTCACTTATTTTCATGTAAAAAGTCTGAAATTTCCTTTATTTTGGGGCAAAAAATGAGAAATTTCCCTTATTATGGGGCAAAATTGCAGAAATTTTCTTTATTATGGGGCAAAAAGGCAGAAATTCCATATATTTTGTGGCAAAAATGCAGAAATTCCCCTAATTTTGAGGTAAAAAGGCTAAAATTCGCCTTATTTGGGGGCAAAAAGACAGAAATTTCCCTTATTTGGGGGCAAAAATGAAGAAATTTCACTTTTATATGGCAAAAAGTTATGCATTCCCCTTATTTTCGGACAAAAAGGCAGAAATTCCCCGTATTTTGGAGCAAAATTGCAGAAATTCCCCTAATTGTGGGGCAAAAAGTCAGAAATTCCCTATATGTTTGGGCAAAAAGACAGAAATTCTCATTATTTTGGGGCAAAACTCAGAAATTCCACTTATTTTGGGGCAAAAAGGCAGAAATTCCTTTTATTTTGAGGTAAAAAGGCTGAAATTCTCCTTATTTGGTGGCAAAAATGCAGAAATTTTTCTTATTTTGGGGCAAAATTGGAAAATTTCACTTAGTTCAGGGCAATAAGTCAGAAATTCCCCTTATTTTGGGGCATAAAAGTCAGAAATTTGCTTTGTTTTGGGGGAAAAAGACAGAAATTCCACTTATTTAGAGGCAAAAAGGCAGAAATTCCCCTTATTTTGGAGCAAAAATGAAGAAATTCCCCTTTTATATGGCAAAAAGTTATGCATTCCCCTTATTTTCGGGCAAAAAGGCAAAAATTCCCCATATTTTGGACAAAATTGTAGAAATTCCCTTAATTTTCGGGCAAAAGGCAGAAATTCTGTTTATTTTGGGGCAAAAATCAGAAATTCCCTTTATTTTAGGGCAAAATTCCAGAAATTTCCTATATTTTGGGGCAAAATTGCAGAAATTTACCTTATTTTGGCGCAAAATTGCAGAAATTGCCCTTATTTGGGGCAAAATTGCAGTAATTTCACTTATTTTCAGGTAAAAAGGCTGAAATTTCCTTTATTTTGGGGCAAAAAAGGAGAAATTCCCCTTATTTTGTGGCAAAACTGCAGAAATTTTCTTTATTATGGGGCAAAAAGGCAAAAATTCCATATATTTTGTGGCAAAAGTGCAATAATTTCCCTTATTTTGAGGTAAAAATGCTGAAATTACCCTTATTTTGGGGCAAAAAGGAAGAAATTTCCCTTATTTTGGGGCAAAATTGCAGAAATTTCACGTATTTCAGGGTAATGAGTCAGAAATTAACCGTATTTTGTGCTCAAAAGGACAGAAATTTCCTTTGTTTGGGGGGAAAAATACAGAAATTCTACTTATTTAGTGGCAAAATGCAGAAATTCCCTTTATTTTGGAGCAAAAATGAAGAAATTTCCCTTTTACAAGGCAAAAAGGTACGCATTTTCCTTATTTTCGGGCAAAAAAGCAGAAATTCCCCGTATTTAGGAGCAAAATTGCAGAAATTCCCCTAATTGTGGGGCAAAAAGTCAGAAATTCCCTTTATGTTGGGGCAAAAAGTCAGAAATTCTCCTTATTTTGGGGCAAAAATCAGAAATTCCACTTATTTTGGGGCAAATAGGCAGAAATTCTGCTTATTTTGAGGTAAAAAGGCTGAAATTCCCCTTATTTGGGGGCAACAAGGCAGAAATTTCCCTTATTGTGGGGCAAAATTGCAGAAATTTCACTTATTTCAGGGTAATAAGTCAGAAATTTCCTTTATTTTGGGGCAAAAAAGTCAGAAATTCCCTTTCTTTTGGGGGAAAAAGACAGAAATCCCACTTATTTAGAGGCAAAAAGGCAGAAATTCCCCTTATTTTGGAGCAAAAATTAAGAAAATTCACTTTTTTATGGCAAAAAGGTATGCATTCCCTTTATTTTCGGGCAAATATGCAAAAATTCCCCGTATTTTGGAGCAAAATTGCAGAAATTCCCCTAATTTTTGGCAAAAGGCAGAAATTCCCTTTATTTTGGGGCAAAAATCAGAAATTTTCTATATTTTGGGACAAAATTGCAGAAATTTACATTATTTTGGGGCAAAATTGCAGAAATTTCCTTTATTTGGGGCAAAATTGCAGTAATTTCACTTATTTTCATGTAAAAAGTCTGAAATTTCCTTTATTTTGGGGCAAAAAATGAGAAATTTCTCTTATTTTGGGGCAAAATTGCAGAAATTTTCTTTATTATGGGGCAAAAAGGCAGAAATTCCATATATTTTGTGGCAAAAATGCAGAAATTCTCCTAATTTTGAGGTAAAAAGGCTAAAATTCGCCTTATTTGGGGGCAAAAAGACAGAAATTTCCCTTATTTGGGGGCAAAAATGAAGAAATTTCACTTTTAAATAGCAAAAAGTTATGCATTCCCCTTATTTTCAGACAAAAAGGCAGAAATTCCCCGTATTTTGGAGCAAAATTGCAGAAATTCCCCTAATTGTGGGGCAAAAAGTCAGAAATTCCCTTTATGTTGGGGCAAAAAGTCAGAAATTTACCTTATTTTGGGGCAAAACTCAGAAATTCCACTTATTTTGGGGCAAATAGGCAGAAATTCTGCTTATTTTGAGGTAAAAAGGCTGAAATTCCCCTTATTTGGGGGCAAAAAGGCAGAAATTTCCCTTATTGTGGGGCAAAATTGCAGAAATTTAACTTATTTCAGGGTAATAAGTCAGAAATTTCCTTTATTTTGGGGCAAAAAAGTCAGAAATTCCCTTTCTTTTGGGGGAAAAAGACAGAAATCCCACTTATTTAGAGGCAAAAAGGCAGAAATTCCCCTTATTTTGGAGCAAAAATTAAGAAAATTCACTTTTTTATGGCAAAAAGGTATGCATTCCCTTTATTTTCGGGCAAATATGCAAAAATTCCCCGTATTTTGGAGCAAAATTGCAGAAATTCCCCTAATTTTTGGCAAAAGGCAGAAATTCCCTTTATTTTGGGGCAAAAATCAGAAATTTTCTATATTTTGGGACAAAATTGCAGAAATTTACCTTATTTTGGGGCAAAATTGCAGAAATTTCCTTTATTTGGGGCAAAATTGCAGTAATTTCACTTATTTTCATGTAAAAAGTCTGAAATTTCCTTTATTTTGGGGCAAAAAATGAGAAATTTCTCTTATTTTGGGGCAAAATTGCAGAAATTTTCTTTATTATGGGGCAAAAAGGCAGAAATTCCATATATTTTGTGGCAAAAATGCAGAAATTCTCCTAATTTTGAGGTAAAAAGGCTAAAATTCGCCTTATTTGGGGGCAAAAATGAAGAAATTTCACTTTTATATGGCAAAAAGTTATGCATTCCCCTTATTTTCGGACAAAAAGGCAGAAATTCCCCGTATTTTGGAGCAAAATTGCAGAAATTCCCCTAATTGTGGGGCAAAAAGTCAGAAATTCCCTATATGTTTGGGCAAAAAGACAGAAATTCTTTTTATTTTGGGGCAAAACTCAGAAATTCCACTTATTTTGGGGCAAAAAGGCAGAAATTCCTTTTATTTTGAGGTAAAAAGGCTGAAATTCTCCTTATTTGGTGGCAAAAATGCAGAAATTTTTCTTATTTTGGGGCAAAATTGGAAAATTTCACTTAGTTCAGGGCAATAAGTCAGAAATTCCCCTTATTTTGGGGCATAAAAGTCAGAAATTCGCTTTGTTTTGGGGGAAAAAGACAGAAATTCCACTTATTTAGAGGCAAAAAGGCAGAAATTCCCATTATTTTGGAGCAAAAATGAAGAAATTCCCCTTTTATATGGCAAAAAGTTATGCATTCCCCTTATTTTCGGGCAAAAAGGCAAAAATTCCCCATATTTTGGACAAAATTGTAGAAAATCCCTTAATTTTCGGGCAAAAGGCAGAAATTCTGTTTATTTTGGGGCAAAAATCAGAAATTCCCTTTATTTTAGGGCAAAATTCCAGAAATTTCCTATATTTTGGGGCAAAATTGCAGAAATTTACCTTATTTTGGGGCAAAATTGCAGAAATTGCCCTTATTTGGGGCAAAATTGCAGTAATTTCACTTATTTTCAGGTAAAAAGGCTGAAATTTCCTTTATTTTGGGGCAAAAAAGGAGAAATTCCCCTTATTTTGTGGCAAAATTGCAGAAATTTTCTTTATTATGGGGCAAAAAGGCAAAAATTCCATATATTTTGTGGCAAAAGTGCAATAATTTCCCTTATTTTGAGGTAAAAATGCTGAAATTCCCCTTATTTTGGGGCAAAAAGGCAGAAATTTCCCTTATTTTGGGGCAAAATTGCAGAAATTTCACGTATTTCAGGGTAATGAGTCAGAAATTAACCATATTTTGTGCTCAAAAGGACAGAAATTTTCTTTGTTTGGGAGGAAAAATACAGAAATTCTACTTATTTAGTGGCAAAATGCAGAAATTCCCTTTATTTTGGAACAAAAATGAAGAAATTTCCCTTTTACAAGGCAAAAAGGTATGCATTTTCCTTATTTTCGGGCAAAAAAGCAGAAATTCCCCGTATTTTGGAGCAAAATTGCAGAAATTCCCCTAATTGTGGGGCAAAAAGTCAGAAATTCCCTTTATGTTGGGGCAAAAAGTCAGAAATTCTCCTTATTTTGGGGCAAAACTCAGAAATTCCACTTATTTGGGGGCAAATAGGCAGAAATTCTGCTTATTTTGAGGTAAAAAGGCTGAAATTCCCCTTATTTGGGGGCAAAAAGGCAGAAATTTCCCTTATTGTGGGGCAAAATTGCAGAAATTTCACTTATTTCAGGGTAATAAGTCAGAAATTTCCTTTATTTTGGGGCAAAAAAGTCAGAAATTCCCTTTATTTGGGGGAAAAAGACAGAAATCCCACTTATTTAGAGGCAAAAAGGCAGAAATTCCCCTTATTTTGGAGCAAAAATTAAGAAAATTCACTTTTTTATGGCAAAAAGTTATGCATTCCCTTTATTTTCGGGCAAATATGCAAAAATTCCCCGTATTTTGGAGCAAAATTGCAGAAATTCCCCTAATTTTTGGCAAAAGGCAGAAATTCCCTTTATTTTGGGGCAAAAATCAGAAATTTTCTACATTTTGGGACAAAATTGCAGAAATTTACCTTATTTTGTGTCAAAATTGCAGAAATTTCCTTTATTTGGGGCAAAATTGCAGTAATTTCACTTATTTTCATGTAAAAAGTCTGAAATTTCCTTTATTTTGGGGCAAAAAATGAGAAATTTCTCTTATTTTGGGGCAAAATTGCAGAAATTTTCTTTATTATGGGGCAAAAAGGCAGAAATTCCGTATATTTTGTGGCAAAAATGCAGAAATTCCCCTAATTTTGAGGTAAAAAGGCTAAAATTCGCCTTATTTGGGGGCAAAAAAACAGAAATTTCCCTTATTTGGGGGCAAAAATTAAGAAATTTCACTTTTATATGGCAAAAAGTTATGCATTCCCCTTATTTTCGGACAAAAAGGCAGAAATTCCCCGTATTTTGGAGCAAAATTGCAGAAATTCCCCTAATTGTGGGGCAAAAAGTCAGAAATTCCCTATATGTTTGGGCAAAAAGACAGAAATTCTCCTTATTTTGGGGCAAAACTCAGAAATTCCACTTATTTTGGGGCAAAAAGGCAGAAATTCCTTTTATTTTGAGGTAAAAAGGCTGAAATTCTCCTTATTTGGTTGCAAAAATGCAGAAATTTTTCTTATTTTGGGGCAAAATTGGAAAATTTCACTTAGTTCAGGGCAATAAGTCAGAAATTCCCCTTATTTTGGGGCATAAAAGTCAGAAATTCGCTTTGTTTTGGGGGAAAAAGACAGAAATTCCACTTATTTAGAGGCAAAAAGGCAGAAATTCCCATTATTTTGGAGCAAAAATGAAGAAATTCCTCTTTTATATGGCAAAAAGTTATGCATTCCCCTTATTTTCGGGCAAAAAGGCAAAAATTCCCCATATTTTGGACAAAATTGTAGAAATTCTCTTAATTTTCGGGCAAAAGGCAGAAATTCTGTTTATTTTGGGGCAAAAATCAGAAATTCCCTTTATTTTAGGGCAAAATTCCAGAAATTTCTTATATTTTGGGGCAAAATTGCAGAAATTTACCTTATTTTGGGGCAAAATTGCAGAAATTGCCCTCATTTGGGGCAAAATTGCAGTAATTTCACTTATTTTCAGGTAAAAAGGCTGAAATTTCCTTTATTTTGGGGCAAAAAAGGAGAAATTCCCCTTATTTTGTGGCAAAATTGCAGAAATTTTCTTTATTATGGGGCAAAAAGGCAAAAATTCCATATATTTTGTGGCAAAAGTGCAATAATTTCCCTTATTTTGAGGTAAAAATGCTGAAATTCCCCTTATTTTGGGGCAAAAAGGCAGAAATTTCCCTTATTTTGGGGCAAAATTGCAGAAATTTCACGTATTTCAGGGTAATGAGTCAGAAATTAACCATATTTTGTGCTCAAAAAGACAGAAATTTTCTTTGTTTGTGGGGAAAAATACAGAAATTCTACTTATTTAATGGCAAAATGCAGAAATTCCCTTTATTTTGGAACAAAAATGAAGAAATTTCCCTTTTACAAGGCAAAAAGGTAAGCATTTTCCTTATTTTTGGGCAAAAAAGCAGAAATTCCCCGTATTTTGGAGCAAAATTGCAGAAATTCCCCTAATTGTGGGGCAAAAAGTCAGAAATTCCCTTTATGTTGGGGCAAAAAGTCAGAAATTCTCCTTATTTTGGGGCAAAACTCAGAAATTCCACTTATTTGGGGGCAAATAGGCAGAAATTCTGCTTATTTTGAGGTAAAAAGGCTGAAATTCCCCTTATTTGGGGGCAAAAAGGCAGAAATTTCCCTTATTGTGGGGCAAAATTGCAGAAATTTCACTTATTTCAGGGTAATAAGTCAGAAATTTCCTTTATTTTGGGGCAAAAAAGTCAGAAATTCCCTTTCTTTTGGGGGAAAAAGACAGAAATCCCACTTATTTAGAGGCAAAAACGCAGAAATTCCCCTTATTTTGGAGCAAAAATTAAGAAAATTCACTTTTTTATGGCAAAAAGGGATGCATTCCCTTTATTTTCGGGCAAATATGCAAAAATTCCCCGTATTTTGGAGCAAAATTGCAGAAATTCCCCTAATTTTTGGCAAAAGGCAGAAAATCCCTTTATTTTGGGGCAAAAATCAGAAATTTTCTATATTTTGTGACAAAATTGCAGAAATTTACCTTATTTTGGGGCAAAATTGCAGAAATTTCCTTTATTTGGGGCAAAATTGCAGTAATTTCACTTATTTTCATGTAAAAAGTCTGAAATTTCCTTTATTTTGGGGCAAAAAATGAGAAATTTCTCTTATTTTGGGGCAAAATTGCAGAAATTTTCTTTATTATGGGGCAAAAAGGCAGAAATTCCATATATTTTGTGGCAAAAATGCAGAAATTCCCCTGATTTTGAGGTAAAAAGGCTAAAATTCGCCTTATTTGGGTGCAAAAAGACAGAAATTTTCCTTATTTTGGGGCAAAAATGATGAAATTTCACTTTTATATGGCAAAAAGTTATGCATTCCCCTTATTTTCGGGCAAAAAGGCAGAAATTCCCCGTATTTTGGAGCAAAATTGCAAAAATTTCCCTAATTGTGGGGCAAAAAGTCAGAAATTCCCTATATGTTTGGGCAAAAAGACAGAAATTCTCCTTATTTTGGGGCAAAACTCAGAAATTCCACTTATTTTGGGGCAAAAAGGCAGAAATTCCTTTTATTTTGAGGTAAAAAGGCTGAAATTCTTTTTATTTGGGGGCAAAAATGCAGAAATTTCCCTTATTATGGGGCAAAATTTGCAAATTTCACTTAGTTCAGGGTAATAAGTCAGAAATTCCCCTTATTTTGGGGCATAAAAGTCAGAAATTCGCTTTGTTTTGGGGGAAAAAGACAGAAATTCCACTTATTTAGAGGCAAAAAGGCAGAAATTCCCATTATTTTGGAGCAAAAAATGAAGAAATTTCCCTTTTATATGGCAAAAAGTTATGCATTCCCCTTATTTTCGGGTAAAAAGGCAAAAATTCCCCATATTTTGGACAAAATTGTAGAAATTCCCTTAATTTTCGGGCAAAAGGCAGAAATTCTGTTTATTTTGGGGCAAAAATCAGAAATTCCCCTTATTTTAGGGCAAAATTCCAGAAATTTCCTATATTTTGGGGCAAAATTGCAGAAATTTACCTTATTTTGGGGCAAAATTGCAGAAATTGCCCTTATTTGGGGCAAAATTGCAGTAATTTCACTTATTTTCAGGTAAAAAGGCTGAAATTTCCTTTATTTTGGGGCAAAAAAAGAGAAATTCCCCTTATTTTGTGGCAAAATTGCAGAAATTTTCTTTATTATGGGGCAAAAAGGCAAAAATTCCATATATTTTGTGGCAAAAGTGCAATATTTCCCCTTATTTTGAGGTAAAAATGCTGAAATTCCCCTTATTTTGGGGCAAAAAGGCAGAAATTTCCCTTATTTTGGGGCAAAATTGCAGAAATTTCACGTATTTCAGGGTAATGAGTCAGAAATTAACCGTATTTTGTGCTAAAAAGGACAGAAATTCCCTTTGTTTTGGGGGTAAAATACAGAAATTCCACTTATTTAGTGGCAAAATGCAGAAATTCCCCTTATTTTGGAGCAAAAATGAAGAAATTTCCCTTTTACAAGGCAAAAAGGTATGCATTCCCCTTATTTTCGGGCAAAAAGGCAGAAATTCCCCGTATTTTGGAGCAAAATTGCAGAAATTCCTCTAATTGTAATGCAAAAAGTCAGAAATTCCCTTTATGTTGGGGCAAAAAGACAGAAATTCTCCTTATTTTGGGGCAAAACTCAGAAATTCCACTTATTTTGGGGCAAATAGGCAGAAATTCCGCTTATTTTGAGGTAAAAAGGCTGAAATTCCCCTTATTTGGGGGCAAAAAGGCAGAAATTTCCCTTATTGTGGGGCAAAATTGCAGAAATTTCACTTATTTCAGGGTAATAAGTAAGAAATTTCTTTTATTTTGGGGCAAAAAAGTCAGAAATTCCCTTTCTTTTGGGGGAAAAAGACAGAAATCCCACATATTTAGAGGCAAAAAGGCAGAAATTCCTCTTATTTTGGAGCAAAAATGAAGAAATTTCACTTTTTTATGGCAAAAAGTTAGGCATTCCCCTTATTATCAGGCAAAAAGGCAAAAATTCCCCATATTTTGGAGCAAAATTGCAGAAATTCCCCTAATTTTGGGGGAAAAGGCAGAAATTCCCTTTATTTTGGAACAAAAATCAGAAATTCCACATTTTTGGGGGCAAAATTCCAGAAATTTTTTATATTTTGGGGCAAAATTGCAGAAATTTACCTTATTTTGGGGCAATATTGCTGAAATTTCCCTTATTTGTTGCAAAATTGCAGTAATTTCACTTATTTTCAGGTAAAAACTCTTAAATTTCCTTTATTTTGGGGCAAAAAAGGAGAAATTCCCCTTATTTTGGGGCAAAATTGCAGAAATTTTTCTTATTATGGGGCAAAGAGGCAGAAATTCCATATATTTTGTGGCAAAAGTGCAATAATTCCCCTTATTTTGAGGTAAAAAGGCTGAAATTCCCCTTATTTGGGTGCAAAAGCAGAAATTTCCCTTATTTTGGGGCAAAATTGAAGAAATTTCACTTAGTTCAGGGTAATAATCAGAAATTCCCCTTATTTTGGGGCATAAAAGTCAGAAATTCCGTTTGTTTTGGGGGGAAAAGACAGAAATTCCACTTATTTAGAGGCAAAAGGCAGAAATTCCCTTTATTTTGGAGCAAAAATTAAGAAAATTCACTTTTTTATGGCAAAAAGGTACTCATTCTCCTTATTTTCGGGCAAAAATTCAAAAATTTCCCGTATTTTGGAGCAAAATTGCAGAAATTCCCCTAATTTTGGGGCAAAAGCAGAAATTCCCTTTATTTTGGGGCAAAATTCAGAAATTCCCCTTATTTTGTGGCAAAATTCCAGAAATCTTCTATATTTTGGGGCAAAATTGCAGAAAATTACATTTTTTGGGGCAAAATTGCAGAAATTTCCCTTATTTGGTGCAAAATTGCAGTAATTTCACTTATTTTCAGGTAAAAAGTCTGAAATTTCGTTTATTTTGGGGCAAAAAAGGAAAAAGTTCCCTTATTTTGGGGCAAAATTGCAGAAATTTTTCTTATTATTGGACAAAAAGCCAGAAATTCCATATATTTTGTGGCAAAAATTCAGAAATAACCCTTATTTTGAGGTAAAAATGCTGAAATTCCTCTTATTTGGGGGCAAAAAGGCAGAAATTTTCCTTATTTTGGGGCAAAATTGCAGAAATTTCACATATTTAAGGGTAATAAGTCAGAAATTTAACTTATGTTGGGCTAAAAAAGACATAAATTCCCTTTGTTTTGGGGGAAAAAGACAGAAATTCTACTTATTTAGAGGCAAAAAGGTAGAAATTCCCCTTATTTTGGAGCAAAAATGAAGAAATTTCCCTTTTATCTGGCAATAAGGTATGCATTCCCCTTATTTTTGGGCAAAAAGGCAGAAATTCCCTGTATTTTGGAGCAAAATTGCAGAAATTCCCCTAATTGTGGGGCAAAAATTTAGAAATTCCCTATATGTTGGGGCAAAAAGACAGAAATTCTCCTTATTTTGGGGCAAAACTCAGAAATTCCACTAATTTTGGGACAAAAAGGCAGAAATTCCACTTATTTTCAGGTAAAAAGGCAGAAATTTCCCTTATTTGGGGGCAAAAAGGCAGAAATTTCCCTTATTTTGGGGCATAATTGTAAAAGTTTAACTTATTTCAGGGTAATAAGTCAGAAATTCCCCTTATTTTGGGGAACAAATTCCGAAATTCCCTTTGTTTTGGGGGAAAAAGACAGAAATTCTACTTATTTAGAGGCAAAAAGGCAGAAATTCCCCTTATTTTGGAGCAAAAATTAAGAAAATTCACTTTTTTATGGCAAAAAGGTATGCATTCCCTTTATTTTCGGGCAAAAATGCAAAAATTCCCCGTATTTTGGAGCAAAATTGCAGAAATTCCCCTAATTTTTGGCAAAAGGCAGAAATTCCCTTTATGTTGGCGCAAAAATCAGAAATTTTCTATATTTTGGGACAAAATTGCAGAAATTTACCTTATTTTGGGGCAAAATTGCAGAAATTTCCCTTTTTTGGGGCAAAATTACAGTAATTTCACTTATTTTCATGTAAAAAGTCTGAAATTTCTTTTATTTTGTGGCAAAAAAATGAGAAATTTCCCTTATTTTGGGGCAAAATTGCAGAAATTTTTTTTATTATGGGGCATAAAGGCAGAAATTCCATATATTTTGTGGCAAAAATGCAGAAATTCCCCTAATTTTGAGGTAAAAAGGCAAAAATTAGCCTTATTTGGGGGCAAAAAGGCAGAAATTTCCCTTATTTTGGGGCAAAAATGAAGAAATTTCACTTTTATATGGCAAAAAGTTATGCATTCCCCTTATTTTCGGGCAAAAAGGCAGAAATTCCCCGTATTTTGGAGCAAAATTGCAGAAATTTCCCTAATTGTGTGGCAAAAAGGCAGAAATTCCCTATATGTTTGGGCAAAAAGACAGAAATTCTCCTTATTTTGGGGCAAAACTCAGAAATTCCACTTATTTTCAGGCAAAATTGCAGAAATTTCACTTATTTCAGGGTAAAAAGGCAGAAATTTTTTTTATTTTGGGGCAAAAAAGCAGAAATTCCTAATATTTTGTGGCAAAAATGCAAAAATTCCCCTTACTTTGAGGTAAAAAGGCTGAAATTTCCCTTATTTGGGGGCAAAAAGCAGAAATTTCCCTTATTTTGGGGCAAAATTGCAGAAATTTCACTTATTTCAGGGTAAGAAGTCAGAAATTACCCTTATTTTGGGGCAAAAAAGACAGAAATTCCCATTGTTTTGGGGGAAAAAGACAGAAATTCCACTTATTTAGAGGCTAAAATGCAGAAATTTCCCTTATTTTGGAAAGAAAAAAAAAGAAATTTCACTTTTTTATGGCAAAAAGGTATGCATTCCCCTTATTTTCGGGTAAAAAGGCAGAAATTCCCCATATTTTGGAGCAAAATTGCAGAAATTCCTTCAATTTTGGGGCAAAAGGCAGAAATTCCCTTTATTTTGGGGCAAAAATCAGAAATTCCCCTTATTTTGGGGCAAAATTCCAGAAATTCCACTTATTTTGGGGCAAAATTGCAGAAATTTCACTTATTTTCATGTAAAAAGCCTGAAATTTCCTTTATTTTGGGGCAAAAAGTGAGTAATTCTCCTTATTTTGGGTCAAAATTGCAGAAATTTTTTTTTATTTTGGGGCAGAAAGGCAGAAATTCCGTATATTTTGTGGCAAAAAGGCAGAAATTTCCCTTATTTTGAGGTAATAAGGTTGAAATTCCCTTTATTTTGGGGCAATAAGGCAGAAATTCCCCTTATTTTGGGGTAAAATTGCAGAAATTTCAAATATTTCAGGTCAAAATGGCAGAAATTCCTCTTATTTTAAGGCAAAAAAATGAAATCCCTAATTTTTGTATAAAATTGAAGAAATTTCACTTATTTCGTGACAAAAAGGCAGAAATTCCAATTAATTTCGGGCAAAAAAGCAGAAATGACCCATATTTTGGAGCAAAATTGCAGAAATTCCCCTAATATTGGTGCAAAAATGCAGAAATTCCCTTTATTTTGGGGCAAAAAAGCAGAAATTCTCCATATTTTGGTGCAAAAATCAGATTTCCCTTATTTTGAAGTAAAATGCTGAAAGTCCCCATATTTTGGGGCAAAAGGCAGAAATTGCTCTTATTTTGGGGCAAATTTGCAGAAATTTCACTTATTTCATGGTAATAAGTCAGAAATTTTCCTTATTTTGTGGTCAAAAAGACAGAAATTCCCTTTGTTTTGGGCGAAAATACAGAAATTCCACATATTTAGAGGCAAATAGGCAGAAATTCTCCTTATTTTGGAGCAAAAATGAAGAAATTTCCCTTTTATATGGCAAAAAGATATGCATTCCCATTATTTTCGGGCAAAAAGGCAGAAATTCCCCGTATTTTGGAGCAAAATTGCAGAAATTCCCCTAATTGTGGGGCAAAAAGGCAGAAATTCCCTATATGTTGGGACAAAAAGACAGAAATTCTACTTATTTTGGGGCAAAACTCAGAAATTCCACTTATTTTGGGGTAAAATTGCAGAAATTTCACTTATTTCAGGGAAAAAAGGCAGAAATTTTCCTTATTTTAGGACAAAAAGGCAGAAATTCCTAATATTTTGTGGCAAAAATGCAGAAATTCCTTTTATATTGAGGTAAAAAGGCTGAAATTCCCTTTATTTGGGGGAAAAAAGGCAGAAATTTCCATTATTTGGGGGCAAAATTGCAGAAATTTCACTTATATCAGGGTAATAAGTCATAAATTTCCATTTTTTGGAGCAAAAATGAAGAAATTTCTTTTTTTTATGAAAAAAAGGTATGCATTCCCTTATTTTCGGGCAAAACAGTAAGAAATTCCCCGTATTTTGGAGCAAAATTGCAGAAATTCCCCTAATTTTGGGGCAAAAGGCAGAAATTCTCTTTATTTTTGGGCAAAAATCAGAAAATCCCCTTATTTTGTGGCAAAATTCCAGAAATTTCCTTTATTTTATGGCAAAATTGCAGAAATTTACCTTATTTTGGGGCAAAATTGCAGAAATTTCTTTTATTTGGGGCAAAATTGCAGTAATTTCACTTATTTTCAGGTAAAAAGGCTGAAATTTCCTTTATTTTGGGGCAAAAAGGGAGAAATTCCCCTTACTTGGGGGCTAAATTGCAGAAATTTTCATTATTTTGGGGCAAAAAGGCAGAAATTCCATATATTTTGTGGCAAAAAGGCAGAAATTTCCCTTATTTTGAGGTAATAAGTTTGAAATTCCCCTTATTTTGGGGCAAAAGGCAGATATTCCCCTTATTTTGGGGCAAGAAGATGAAATCCCTAATTTTTGGCTAAAATTGAACAAATTGCACTTATTTTGGGACAAAAAGGCAGAAATTCCAATTAATTTCTGGCAAAAAGGCAGAAATGGCCCGTATTTTGAAGCAAAATTGCAGAAATTTCCCTAATATTGGTGCAAAAATGCAAAAATTCCCTTTAAATTGGGGCAAAAAGGCAGAAATTCTCCATATTTTGGTGCAAAAATCAGAAATTCCCCTTATTTTAAGGTAAAATGCTGAAATTCCCCATATTTTGGGGCAAAAGGCAGAAATTTCCCTTATTTTGGCGAAAAAATGCAGAAATTCCCCTTATTTTGGGGCAAAATTGCAGAAATTTCCCTAATTGTGGGGCAAAAAACAGAAATTCCCCTTATTTTGGGGCAAAATTGCAGAAATTTCCCTTATTATGGGGAAAAATTGCAGAAATTTCCTTTACTTTAGGGCAAAATTGCAGAAATTTCATTTATTTTGGGGCAAAATTGCAGAAATTTCACTTATTTCAGGGAAAAAAGGCAGAGATTTTCCTTATTTTGAGGCAAAAAGGCAGAAATTACTAATATTTTGTGCCAAAATTCAGAAATTCCCCTTAATTTGATTTAAAAAAGCTGAAATTCCTTTTATTTGGTGGCAAAAAGGCAGAAATTTTTTTTATTTTGGGGCAAAATTGCAGAAATTTCACTTATTTCAGGGTAATAAGTCAGAAATGTTCCTTATTTTGGGGCAAAAAAGACAGAAATTCCCTATGTTTTGGGGGAAAAAGACAGAAATTCCATTTATTTAGAAGCAAAAATCAGAAATTCCCCTTATTTTGGAGCAAAAATGAAGAAATTTCCCAATTTTATGGCAAAAAAGTATGCATTCTTCTTATTTTCGGGCCCAAATGCAGAAATTCCCCATATTTTGTGGCAAAAGGCAGAAATTTCTATTATTTTGGGCAAAATTACAGAAATTTCACTTATTTCAGGGTAATAAGTCAGAAATTCCCCTTATTTGCGCGCAAATAAATCAGAAATTCCCTTTGTTTTGGGGGAAAAAGAGAGAAATTCCACTTATTTAGAGGCAAAAATGCAGAAATTCCCCTTATTTTGGAGCAAAAATTAAAAAATTTCCCTTTTTTATGGCACAAAGGTATGCATTCCCTTCATTTTTGGGCAAAAAGGCAGAAATTCCCCGTATTTTGGAGCAAAATTGCAGAAATTCTCCAAATTTTAGGGCAAAAGGCAGAAATTCTCTTTATTTTGGGGCAAAAATCAGAAATTCCCCTTATTTTGGGGCAAAATTCCAGAAATTTCCTTTTATTTTGGGGCAAAATTGCAGAAATTTACCTTATTTAGGTGCAAAATATCAGAAATTTCCAATATTTGGGGTAAAATTGTAGTAATTTCACTTATTTTCATATAAAAAGGCTGAAATTTCCTGTATTTTGGGGCAAAAAAATAGAAATTCCCTATATTTTGGGGCAAAATTGCAGAAATTTTCCTTATTATGGAGCAAAAAGGCAGAAATTCCGTAAATTTTGTGGAAAAATGCAGAAATTCCTTTTATTTTTAGGTAAAAAGGCTGAAATTCTTCTTATTTGGGGGCAAACAGGTAGAAATTCCCCGTATTTTGGAGCAAAATTGCAGAAATTCCCCTAATTGTGGGTCAAAAAGGAAGAATTTCTCTATATGTTTGGGCAAAAAGACAGAAATTCTCCTTATTTTAGGGCAAAACTGAGAAATTCCACTGATTTTGGGGCAAAATTGCAGAAATTTCACTTATTTCAGGGAAAAAAAGGCAGAAATTTTCCTTATTTTGGGGCAAAAAGGCAGAAATTCCTAATATTTTGTGGCAAAAATGCAGAAATTCCCCTTATTTTTAGGTAAAAAGGCTAAAATTCCCCTTATTTGGGGGCAAAAAGGCAGAAATTTCCCTTATTTTGGGGCAAAATTGCAGAAATTTCCCTAATTGTGGGGCAAAAAACAGAAATTCCCCTTATTTTGGGGCAAACTTGCAGAAATTTTCCTTATTATGGGGAAAAATTGCAGAAATTTCTCTTATTTTAGGGCAAAATTGCAGAAATTTCACTAATTGTGGGGCAAAAGAGCAGAAATTCTTCTTATTTTGGGGAATAACTCAGAAATTCCACTTATTTTGGGGCAAAATTCTAGAAATTTTCCTTATTTTGAGACAAAATTGCAGAAATTTCACTTATTTTTGGGCAAAATTGCAAAAATATCAATTATTTCAAGGAAAAAAGTCAGAAATTTTCCTTATTTTGCGGCAAAAAATGCAGAAATTCCTAATATTTTGTGCCAAAATTCAGAAATTCCCCTTATTTTGAGGTAAAAAGGCTGAAATTCCCCTTATTTGGGGGCAAAAAGGCAGAAATTTCCCTTATTTTGGGGCAAAATTGCAGAAATTTCACTTATCTCATGGTAATAAGTCAGAAATTTTCCTTATTTTTGGGCAAAAAGAGAGAAATTCCCTTTGTTTTGGGTGAAAAAGACAGAAATTCCACATATTTAGAGGCAACAAGGCAAAACTTCTCCTTATTTTGGAGCAAAAATGAAGAAATTTCCCTTTTTTATGGCCAAAAGGTATGCATTCTTTTTATTTTCGGACAAAAAGGCAGAAATTCCTCATATTTTGGGGCAAAAGGCAGAAATTCCCCTTATTTTGGAGTATAACTGCAGAAATTTTACTTATTTCACAGCAAAATAGCAGAAATTCCTTTTATTTTCGGCGAAAAAGGCAGAAAATCCTCATATTTTGGAGCAAAATTGCAGAAATTCACCTAATTTTGGGGTAAAAAATACAGGAATTTTCTTTATTTTGGGGCAAAGAGGCAGACATTCTCCTTATTTTGGGGCAAAAGGCAGAAATTCCCTTTATTTTAGGGCAAAATTGCAGAAATATCCCTTATTTGGGTGCAAAAAAACAGAATTTCCCCTTATTTTGGGGCAAAATTGCAGAAATTTCCCTTATTATTAGGAAAAATTGCAGAAATATCCCCTTTTTGGGCAAAATTGCAGAAATTTCACTTATTTCAGAGAAAAAAGCAAAAATTTTTCTTATTGTGGTGCAAAAAGGCAGAAATTCCCATTATTTTGGAGCCAAAAGTCAGAAATTTTCCGTATTTTGGAGCAAAATTGCAGAAATTCCCCTAATTGTGGGGCAAAAAGGCAGAAATTCTCATTATTTTGGGGCAAAACTCAGAAATTCCACTTATTTTGGGACAAAATTCCAGAAATTTTCCTTATTTTGGGGCAAAATGGCAGAAATTTCACTTAGTTTGGGGCAAAATTGCAGAAATTTCACTTATTTCAGGGAAAAAAGTCAAAAATTTTCCTTATTTTGGGGCAAAATGGCAGAAATTCCTAATATTTTGTGACAAAAATGCAGTAATTCCTCTTATTTTGAGGTAAAAAGCTGAAATTTCCCTTATTTGGGGGCAAAAAGGCAGAAATTCCCTTTATTTTAGGGTAAAATTACAGAAATTTCAAATATTTCAGGGCAAAATGGCAGAAATTCCCCTTATTTTAAGGCAAAAAAATGAAGTCACTAATTTTTGGCTAAAATTGAAGAAATTTCACTTATTTCGGGAAAAAAAGGCAGAAATTCCACTTAATTTCAGGCAAAAAGGCAGAAATGACCCATTTTTTGGAGCAAAATTGCAGAAATTACCCTAATATTGGTGCAAAAATGCAGAAATTCCCATTATTTTGGGGCAAAAAGGCAGAAATTCTCCATATTTTGGTGCAAAAATCAGAAATTTCCCTTATTTTGAGGTAAAATGCTGAAATTCCCCATATTTTGGGGCAAAAGGCAGAAATTTCACTTATCTTGGGGCAAATTTGCAGGAATTTCACTTATTTAAGGTAATAAGTCAGAAATTTTCTATATTTTCAGGCAAAAAAGAAAGAAATTCCCTTTGTTTTGGGGGAAAAAGACAGAAATTCCACTTATTTAGAGGCAAAAATGCAAAAGTTCCCCTTATTTTGGAGCAAAAATGAAGAAAATTCGATTTTTTAAGGCAAAAAGGTATGCATTCTTCTTATTTTCAGACAAAACGACAGAAATTCCCCATATTTTGGGGCAAAGGCAGAAATTCCCCTTATTTTGGGGCAAAATTGCAGAAATTTCACTAATTGTGGGGCAAAAAACTGAAATTCCCCTTTTTTGGGGCAAAACTCAGAAATTCCACTTATTTTGGGGCAAAATTCCAGGAATTTCCCTTATTTTGAGGCAAAATTGCAGCAATTTCACTTATTTTGGGAAAAAATTGCAGAAATTTCATATATTTCAGGGAAAAAAGTCAGAAATTTTCCTTATTTTGGGGCAAAAAGGCAGAAATTCCTAATATTTTGTGCCAAAATTCAGAAATTCCCCTTATTTTGAGGTAAAAAGGCTGAAATTCTCCTTATTTAGGGGCAAAAAGTCAGAAATTTCCCTTATTTTGGCGCAAAATTGCAGAAATTAAACAGATTTTGGGGCAAAATTCCAGGAATTTCCCTTATTTTGAGGCAAAATTGCAGAAATTTCACTTATTTTGGGGCAAAATTGCAGAAATTTCACTTATTTCAGGGAAAAAGGCAGAATTTTTTTTTATTTTGGGGCAAAAAAACAGAAATTCCCCTTATATTGAGGTAAAAAGGCTGAAATTTTCTTTATTTGGGCCAAAAAAGGAGAAATTCCCCTTATTTTGAAGCAAAATTGCAGAAATTTTTCTTATTTTAAAGCAAAAATACAGAAATTTCTAATATTTTGTGGCAAAAATGCAGAAATTACCCTTATTTTGAGGTAAAAAGGCTGAAATTCCCCTTATTTAGGGGCAGAAAGGCAGAAATTTCCCTTCTTTTTGGGCAAAATTGCAGAAATCTCACTTATTTCAGGGTAATAAGTCAGAAACTCCCCTTACTTTGAAGCAAAAAAGACAGAAATTCCCTTTGTTTTGGGGGGAAAAGACAGAAATTCCACTTATTTAGAGGCAAAAAGGCAGAAATTCCCCTTATTTTGGAGCAAAAATGAAGAAATTTCCTTTTTATATGGAAAAAAGGTATGCATTCCCCTTACTTTCGGGCAAAAAGGCAGAAATTCCCCGTATTTTGGAGCAAAATTGCAGAAATTCCCCTAATTGTGGGGCAAAAAGGCAGAAATTCCCTATATGTTAGGGCAAAAAGACAGAAATTCTCCTTATTTTGTGGCAAAACTCAGAAATTCCACTTATTTTTGGGCAAAATTGCAGAAATTTCACTTATTTCAGGAAAAAAAAAGCAGAAATTTTCCTTATTTTGGGGCAAAAAGGCAGAAATTCCTAATATTTTTTGGCAAAAATGCAGAAATTTCCCTTATTTTGAGGTAAAAAGGCTGAAATTCATTTTATTTGGGGGCACAATGGCAGAAATTTCCCTTATTTTGGGGCAAAATTGCAGAAATTTCACTTATTTTGGCACAAAATTGCTGAAATTTCACTTATTTCAGAGAAATAGGCAGAAATTTTCCTTATTTTGGGGCAAAAAAAGGAGAAATTCCCCCTTTTTTTGAGGTAAAAAGGCTTAAATTCCCCTTACTTGGGGGCAAAAAAGCTGAAATTTCCCTTATTTTGGGGCAAAATTCCAGAAATTTCTCTTATTTTGTGGCAAAATTGCAGAAATTCCTCTTATTTTGGGGCAAAATTGATATAATTTCACTTATTTCAGGGAAAAAAGGTAGAAATTTTACTTATTTTTAAGCAAAAATGAAGAGATTTCCCTTTTTTATGGCAAAAAGGTATGCATTCTTCTTATTTTCGGGCAAAAGGGCAGAAATTCCCCCATATTTTGGGGCAAAAGGCATAAATTTCCCTTATTTTGGGGCAAAAAAGCACAAATTTCACTTATTTTCGGGCAAAATTGCAGAAATTTCATTTATTTCAGGGCAAAAGGTCAGAAATTCCCCTTATTTTGGGGCAGAAAGCAGAAATTTTTTATTATAGTACGAAATTGAAGAAATTTTCCTTATTATGGAACAAAAAAAGCAGAAATTCCCCATATTTTGGGGTAAAAGGCAGAAATTCTTCTTATTTTGAGGTAAAATGCAGAAATTCCTTTTATTTAGAGGTAAAATGCAGACATTCCCCAAATATTGGGGGAAAATGCAGAAATTCCCTTTATTTTGGGGCTAAAAGGCAGAAATTCCCTGTATTTTGAAGCAAAATTGAAGAAATTCTCATAATTGTCGGGCAAAAAGGCAGAAATTCTCTTTATTTTGGGGCAAAAAGACAGAAAATCTCCTTTTTTCGGGAGCAAAAAGACAGAAATTTCCCTTATTTTGGAGCAAAATTGCAGAAATTTTCTTTACATTGGGGCAAAATTGCAGAAATTTCCCTTATTTTGGGGCAAAATATCAGAAATTACACTTATTTCAGGGAAAAACGGCAGAAATTTTCTGATTTTGGGCCAAAAATGCAGAAATTTCTTTTATTTTGGTACAAAATTGCAGATATTTTTCTTATTTTGGGGCAAAAAGGCAGAAATTCCCCATAATTTGGGGCAAAAAGTCAGAAATTCCCCTTATTTTGAGGTAAAAAGGCTGAAATTCCTTTTATTTTGGGGCAAAAAGTCAGAAATTCCCTTTATTTTGTGGCAAAAAGACAGAAATTTCATTTATTTTTGGAGAAAAGGCAGAAATTGCACTTATTTTGAGTCAAAAAGGCGGAAAATCCCCTTATTGTCGGGCAAAATGAAGAAATTTCTCTATTTTATTGCAAAAAGGTATACATTCCTTTTATTTTCGGGCAAAAAGGCAGAAATTCCCCGTATTTTGGAGCAAAATTGCAGAAATTCCCCTAATTTTGGGGCAAAAAGGCAGAAATTCCTCTTATTTTGGGGTAAAACTGCAGAAATTTTACTTATTTCGCGGCAAAATGGCAGAAATTCCCTTTATTTTCGGCGAATAAGGCAGAAAATCCCCGTATTATCGAGCAAAATTGCAGAAATTCACCTAATTTTGGCGTAAAACATGTAGTAATTTTTATTATTTAGGAGCAAAGAGGCAGAAATTCTCCTTATTTTGGGGCAAAAGGCAGATATTCCCATTATTTAGGGGCAAAATTGCAGAAATTTCCCTTATTATGGGGAAAAATTGCAGAAATTTTCCTTATTTTAGGACAAAATTGCAGAAATTTCACTAATTTCAGAAAAAAAAGCAAAAATTTTTTTTTATTTTGGGGCAAAAAAGCAGAAATTCCCATTATTTTGGGGCAAAAAGGCAGAAATTCACCTTATTTTGGGGTAAAATTGCAGAAATTTCACATATTTCAGGGAAAAAGGCAGAAATTTTCTTTATTTTGGGGCAAAAAACCAGAAATTCCCCTTATATTGAGGTAAAAAGGCTGAAATTTTCTTTATTTTGGCCAAAAAAGGAGAAATTCCCCTTATTTTGAAGCAAAATTGCAGAAATTTTTCTTATTTTAAAGCAAAAATACAGAAATTTCTAATATTTTGTGGCAAAAATGCAGAAATTACCCTTATTTTGAGGTAAAAAGGCTGAAATTCCCCTTATTTAGGGGCAGAAAGGCAGAAATTTCCCTTCTTTTTGGGCAAAATTGCAGAAATCTCACTTATTTCAGGGTAATAAGTCAGAAACTCCCCTTACTTTGAAGCAAAAAAGACAGAAATTCCCTTTGTTTTGGGGGGGAAAGACAGAAATTCCACTTATTTAGAGGCAAAAAGGCAGAAATTCCCCTTATTTTGGAGCAAAAATGAAGAAATTTCCTTTTTATATGGAAAAAAGGTATGCATTCCCCTTACTTTCGGGCAAAAAGGCAGAAATTTCCCGTATTTTGGATCAAAATTGCAGAAATTCCCCTAATTGTGGGGCAAAAAGGCAGAAATTCCCTATATGTTAGGGCAAAAAGACAGAAATTCTCCTTATTTTGTGGCAAAACTCAGAAATTCCACTTATTTTTGGGCAAAATTGCAGAAATTTCACTTATTTCAGGAAAAAAAAGCAGAAATTTTCCTTATTTTGGGGCAAAAAGGCAGAAATTCCTAATATTTTTTTGGCAAAAATGCAGAAATTTTCCTTATTTTGAGGTAAAAAGGCTGAAATTCATTTTATTTGGGGGCACAAAGGCAGAAATTTCTCTTATTTTGGGGCAAAATTGCAGAAATTTCACTTATTTTGGCACAAAATTGCTGAAATTTCACTTATTTCAGAGAAATAGGCAGAAATTTTCCTTATTTTGGGGCAAAAAAAGGAGAAATTCCCACTTTTTTTGAGGTAAAAAGGCTTAAATTCCCCTTACTTGGGGGCAAAAAAGCTGAAATTTCCCTTATTTTGGGGCAAAAATCCAGAAATTTCTCTTATTTTGTGGCAAAATTGCAGAAATTCCTCTTATTTTGGGGCAAAATTGATATAATTTCACTTATTTCAGGGAAAAAAGGTAGAAATTTTACTTATTTTTAAGCAAAAATGAAGAGATTTCCCTTTTTTATGGCAAAAAAGTATGCATTCTTCTTATTTTCGGGCAAAAGGGCAGAAATTCCCCCATATTTTGGGGCAAAAGGCATAAATTTCCCTTATTTTGGGGCAAAAAAGCACAAATTTCACTTATTTTCGGGCAAAATTGCAGAAATTTCATTTATTTCAGGGCAAAAAGTCAGAAATTCCCCTTATTTTGGGGCAAAAAGCAGAAATTTCTTTTATTATAGTACGAAATTGAAGAAATTTTCCTTATTATGGAACAAAAAAGCAGAAATTCCCCATATTTTGGGGTAAAAGGCAGAAATTCTTCTTATTTTGAGGTAAAATGCAGAAATTCCTTTTATTTAGAGGTAAAATGCAGACATTCCCCAAATATTGGGGGAAAATGCAGAAATTCCCTTTATTTTGGGGCTAAAAGGCAGAAATTCCCTGTATTTTGAAGCAAAATTGAAGAAATTCTCATAATTGTCGGGCAAAAAGGCAGAAATTCTCTTTATTTTGGGGCAAAAAGACAGAAAATCTCCTTTTTTCGGGAGCAAAAAGTCAGAAATTTCCCTTATTTTGGAGCAAAATTGCAGAAATTTTCTTTACATTGGGGCAAAATTGCAGAAATTTCCCTTATTTTGGGGCAAAATATCAGAAATTACACTTATTTCAGGGAAAAACTGCAGAAATTTTCTTATTTTGGGGCAAAAATGCAGAAATTTCTTTTATTTTGGTACAAAATTGCAGAAATTTTTCTTATTTTGGGGCAAAAAGGCAGAAATTCCCCATATTTTGGGGCAAAAAGTCAGAAATTCCCCTTCTTTTGAGGTAAAAAGGCTGAAATTCCTTTTATTTTGGGGAAAAAAATCAGAAATTCCCTTTATTTTGTGTCAAAAAGACAGAAATTTCATTTATTTTTGGAGAAAAGGCAGAAATTGCACTTATTTTGAGTCAAAAAGGCGGAAAATCCCCTTATTGTCGTTCAAAAATGAAGAAATTTCTCTATTTTATTGCAAAAAGGTATACATTCCTTTTATTTTCGGGCAAAAAGGCGGAAATTCCCCATATTTTGGAGCAAAATTGCAGAAATTCCCCTAATTTTGGGGCAAAAAGGCAGAAATTCCTCTTATTTTGGGGTAAAACTGCAGAAATTTTACTTATTTCGCGGCAAAATGGCAGAAATTCCCTTTATTTTCGGCGAATAAGGCAGAAAATCCCCGTATTATCGAGCAAAATTGCAGAAATTCACCTAATTTTGGGGTAAAACATGTAGTAATTTTTATTATTTAGGAGCAAAGAGGCAGAAATTCTTCTTATTTTGGGGCAAAAGGCAGATATTCCCATTATTTAGGGGCAAAATTGCAGAAATTTCCCTTATTTGAGGGCAAAAAACAGAAATTCCCTTTATTTTAGGGCAAAATTGCAGAAATTTCCCTTATTATGGGGAAAAATTGCAGAAATTTTCCTTATTTTAGGGCAAAATTGCAGAAATTTCACTAATTTCAGAAAAAAAAGCAAAAATTTTTTTTTATTTTGGGGCAAAAAAGCAGAAATTCCCATTATTTTGGGGCAAAAAGGCAGAAGTTCACCTTATTTTGGGGTAAAATTGCAGAAATTTCACATATTTCAGGGCAAAAAGGCAGAAATTTCCCTTATTTTGGGGCAAAATTTCAGAAATTTCCCTTATTTTGGGGAAAAATTGCAGAAATTTCACATATTTTGGGGCAAAATTGCAGAAATTTCACTTATTTCAGGGGAAAAAGGCAGAAATTTTCTTTATTTTGGGGCAAAAAAATAGAAATTCCCCTTCTTTTGACGTAAAAAACCTGAAATTCCCCTTATTTGAGGGCAAAAAGGCAGAAATTTCCCTTATATTGGGGCAAAATTGCAGAAATTTCACTTATTTCAGAAAAAAAAGCAAAAATTTTTCTTATTTTGGGGCAAAAAAGTCAGAAATTCCTCTAATTTTGAAGCAAAAAATACAGAAATTTCCTTTGTTTTGCGGGAAAAAGACAGAAATTCCACTTATTTAGAGGCAAAAAGGCAGAAATTCCCCTTATTTTGGGGCATAATTGCAGAAATTTCCCTTATTATGGGGAAAAATTGCAGAAATTTCCTTTATTTTAGGGCAAAATTGCAGAAATTTCACTTATTTCAGAAAAAAAAAGCAAAAATTTTTCTTATTTTGGGGCAAAAAACAGAAATTCCCATTATATTGGGGCAAAAAGGCAGAAATTCACCTTATTTTGGGGTATAATTGCAGAAATTTCACATATTTCAGGGCAAAAAGGCAGAAATTTTGCTTATTTTGGGGGAAAATTGCAAAAATTTCACTTATTTCAGGGTAATAAGTCAGAAATTTTCATTATTTTGGGGCAAAATTCCAGAAATTTCCCTTATTTTGGGGAAAAATACAGAAATTTCACATATTTTGGGGCAAAATTGCAGAAATTTCACTTATTTCAGGGAAAAAAGGCAGAAATTTTTTTTTATTTTGAAGCAAAAAAACAGAAATTCCCCTTCTTTTGACGTAAAAAGCCTGAAATTCCCCTTATATGGGGGCAAAAAAGCAGAAATTTCCCATATATTGGGGCAAAATTGAAGATGTTTCACATATTTCAGGGTAATAAGTCAGAAATTCCTCTAATTTTGAAGCAAAAAAGACAGAAATTCCCTTTGTTTGGCAGGAAAAAACAGAAATTCCACTTATTTAGAGGCAAAAAGGCAGAAATTCCCCTTATTTTGGAGCAAAAATGAAGAAATTTTACTTTTTATGGAAAAAAGGTATGCATTCCCCTTATTTTCGGGCAAAAAGGCAGAAATTCCCCGTATTTTGGAGCAAAATTGCAGAAATTCCCCTAATTGTGGGGCAAAAGGGAGAAATTCCCTATATGTTAGGGCAAAAGACAGAAATTCTACTTATTTGGGGGCAAAACTCAGAAATTCCACTTATTTTTGGGCAAAATTGCAAAATCTCACTTATTTCAGAGAAAAAAGGCAGAAATTTTCCTTATTTTGGGGCAAAAAGGCACAAATTCCTAATATTTTGTGGCAAAAATGCATTAATTCCCCTTATTTTGAGGTAAAAAGGCTGAAATTCCCCTTATTTGGGAGCAAAAAGGCAGAAATTTCTCTTATGTTGGGATAAAATTGCAGAAATTTTACTTATTTCAGAGAAAAAAGGCAGAAATTTTCCTTATTTTGGGGCAAAAATGCAGAAATTCCTAATATTTTGTGGCAAAAATGCAGAAATTCCCCTTATTTTCAGGTAAAAAGGCTGAAATTCATCTTATTTGGGGGCACAAAGGCAGAAATTTCCCTTATTTTGGGGCAAAATTGCATCAATTTTACTTATTTTGGCGCAAAATTGCAGAAATTTCACTTATTTCAGAGAAAAAAGACAGAAATTTTCCTTATTTTGGGGCAAAAAAGGAGAAATTGCCCTTATTTTGGGGTAAAAAGGCTAAAATTCCCCTCATTTGGGGGCAAAAATGCTGAAATTTTCCTTATTTTTGGGCAAAATTCCTGAAATTTCCCTTATTTTATGGCAAAATTGCAGAAATTTCACTTATTTTGGGGCAAAATTGCAGAAATTTCACCTATTTCAGCGAAAAAAGGCAGAAATTTTCTTTATTTTGGGGCAAAAAAACAGAAATTCCCCTTATTTTGAGGTAAAAAGGCTGAAAATCCCTTTATTTGGGGGTAAAAAGGCAGAAATTTCCCTTATTTTGGGGCAAAAAAGTCAGAAATTCCCTTTCTTTTGAGGGAAAAAGACAGACATCCCACTTATTTAGAGGCAAAAAGGCAGAAATTCCTTTTATTTTGAAGCAAAAATGAAGAAATTTCACTTTATTATGGCAAAAAGGTATGCATTCCCCTTATTATCAGGCAAAAAGGCAAAAATTCCCCGTATTTTGGAGCAAAATTGCAGAAATTCTCCTAATTTTGGGGGAAAAGGCAGAAATTCCCTTTATTTTGTGGCAAAAATCAGAAATTCCCCTTTTTTGGGGGCAAAATTCCAGAAATTTCCTTTATTTTGGGGCAAAATTGCACAAATTTACCTTATTTTGGGGCAAAATTGCAGAAATTTCCCTAATTTGGGGCAAAATTTCAGTAATTTCATTTTTTTCAGATAAAAAGGGTGAAATTTAATTTATTTGGGGCATAAAGACAGAAATTCTCCTTATTTTGGGGCAAAATTGATAAATTCCACTTATTTTTGGGCAAAAATTGCAAAAATTTAACTTATTTCAGGAAAAAAAGGCAGAAATTTTCTTATTTTTGGGCAAAAAGGCAGAAATTCCTAATATTTTGTGGCAAAAATGCAGAAATTCCCCTTATTTTGAGGTAAAAAGGCTGAAATTCCCCTTATATGGGGGCAAAAAGTCTTTTATTATGGTACAAAATTGAAGAACTTTTTTTTATTTTGGAACAAAAAGGCAGAAATTCCTCATATTTTGGGGCAAAAGGCAGAAATTCTTCTTATTTTGAGGTAAAATGCAGAAATTCCCCTTATTTAGAGGTAAAATGCAGAAATTCCCCAAATATTCGGGGAAAATGCAGAAATTCCCTTTATTTTGGTGCTAAAAGGCAGAAATTCCTCGTATTTTGAAGCAAAATTGCAGAAATTCTCATAATTTTCGGGCAAAAATTCAGAAATTCTCCTTATTTTGGGGCAAAAAGACAAAAAAGCTCCTTTTTCGGGAGCATAAAGTCAGAAATTTCCGTTATTTTGGGGCAAAATTGCATAAATTTCCTTTACATTGGGGCAAAATTGCAGAAATTTCCCTTATTTTGGGGCAAAATTGCAGAAATTTCACTTATTTCAGAAAAAAGGCAGAAATTTTCTTATTTTGGGGCAAAATTGCAGAAATTTCTTATATTTTGGTACAAAATTGCAGAAATTTTTCTTATTTTGGGTCAAAAAGGCGGAAATTCCCCATATTTTGCAGCAAAATTGCAGAAATTCCCCTAATTGTAGGGCAAAAAGGCAGGAATTCTCCTTATTTTGGGGCAAAACTCAGAAATTCCACTTATTTTGGGGCAAAATTTCAGAAATTTCCCTTATTTTGGGGCAAAATTGCAGAAATTTCACTTATTTTGGGGCAAAATTGCAGAAATTGCACTAATTTCAGGGAAAAAAGGCAGAAATTTTCCTTATTTTGAGGCAAAAAGACAGAAATTACTAATATTTTGTGGCAAAAATGCAGAAATTCCTAATATTTTGTTTCAAAAATTCAGAAATTTCCTTATTTTGAGGTAAAAAGGCTGAAATTCCTTTTATTTGGCTGAAAAAAGGCAGAAATTTCCCTTATTTTGGCGCAAATTTGCAGAAATTTCACTTATTTCAGGGTAATAAGTCAGAAATTTTTCTTATTTTGGGGCAAAAAAGACAGAAATTCACTTTGTTTTGGGGGAAAAAGACAGAAATTCCACTTATTTAGAGGCAAAAAGGCAAAAGTTACCTTTATTTTGGAGCAAAAATGAAGAAATTTCTTTTTTTTATGGCAAAAAGGTATGCATTCTTCTTATTTTCGGACAAAAAGGCAGAAATTCCCCTTATTTTGGGGCAAAATTGCAGAAATTTTCCTAATTGTGGGGCAAAAAACAGATATTCCCCTTATTTTGGGGCAAACTTGCAGAAATTTCCCTTATTATGGGGAAAAATTGCAGAAATTTGCCTTATTTTAGGGCAAAATTGCAGAAATTTCACTAATTGTGGGGCAAAAAGGCAGAAATTCTCCTTATTTTGGGGCAAAACTCAGGAATTCCACTTATTTTGGGGCAAAATTGCAGAAATTTCACTTATTTCAGGGAAAAAAGGCAGGAATTTTCCTTATTTTGGGGCAAAAAGGCAGAAATTCCTAATATTTTTTTGCAAAAATTCAGAAATTTCCCTTATTTTTAGGTAAAAAGGCTGAAATTCCCCTTATTTGGGGGCAAAAAGGCAGAAATTTCCCTTATTTTGGGGCAAATTTTCAGAAATTTCACTTATTTCAGGGTAATAAGTCAGAAATTTTCCTTATTTTGGGGCAAAATAGACAGAAATTTTCTTTGTTTTGGGGGAAAAAGACAGAAATTCCACTTATTTAGAGGCAAAAAGGGAAAAGTTCCCATTATTTTTGAGCCAAAAAGAAGAAATTTCTTTTTTTTATGGCAAAAAGGTATGCATTCTTCTTATTTTCGGACAAAATGCAGAAATTCCCCATATTTTGGGGCAAAAGGCAAAAATTCCCTTTATTTTGGGGCAAAATTGCAGAAATTGCCCTAATTGTGGGACAAAAAACAGAAATTCCCCTTATTTTGGGGCAAACTTGCAGAAATTTCCCTTATTATGGGGAAAAATTGCAGAAATTTCCCTTATTTTAGGACAAAATTGCAGAAATTTCACTAATTGTGGGGCAAAAAGGCAGACATTCTCCTTATTTTGGGGCAAAACTCAAAAATCCACTTATTTTGGGGCAAAATTGTAGAAATTTCACTTATTTCAGGGAAAAAAGGCAGGAATTTTTCTTATTTTGGAGCAAAAAGGCAGAAATTTCTAATATTTTGTGCCAAAATTCAGAAATTCCCCTTATTTTGAGGTAAAAACGCTGAAATTCCCCATATTTGGGGGCAAAAAGGCAAAAATTTTCCTCATTTTGGGGCAAAATTGAAGAAATTTCACTTATTTCAGGGTAATAAGTCAGAAATTTTCCTTATTTTGGGGCAAAAAAGACAGAAATTCTCTTTGTTTTGGGGGAAAAAGACAGAAATTCTACTTATTTAGAGGCAAAAATGCAGAAATTCCTTTTATTTTGGAGCAAAAATGAAGAAATTTCACTTTTTATGGCAAAAAGGTATGCATTCTTCTTATTTTCGGGCAAAAAGGTAGACATTCCCATTATTTGGGGGCAAAAGACAGAAATACCCCTTATTTTGGGGCAAAAAGTCACAAATTTCCTTTATTTTTGGGCAAAATTGCAGAAATTTCATTTATTTCAGGGCAAAAAGTCAGAAATTCCCCTTATTTTGGGGCAAAAAGCAGAAATTTCTTTTATTATGGTACAAAATTGAAGAAATTTTTTTTATTTTGGAACAAAAAGGCAGAAATTCCTCATATTTTGGGGCAAAAGGCAGGAATTCTTCTTATTTTGAGGTAAAATGCCGAAATTCCCCTTATTTAGAGGTAAAATGCAGAAATTCCCCAAATTTTGGGGGAAAATGCTGAAATTCCCTTTATTTTGGGGCTAAAAGGCAGAAATTCCTCGTTTTTTGAAGCAAAATTGCAGAAATTCTCATAATTTTCGGGTAAAATTGCAGAAATTCTCCATATTTTGGGGCAAAAGAACAGAAAATCTCCTTTTTTTGGGAGCATAAAGTCAGAAATTCCCCTTATTTTGGGGCAAAATTGCATAAATTTTCTTTACATTGGGGCAAAATTGCAGAAATTTCTCTTATTTTGGGGCAAAATTGCAGAAATTTCACGTATTTCAGAAAAAAAGGCAGAAATTTTCTTATTTTGGAACAAAAAGGCACAAATTTCTTTTATTTTGGTACAAAATTGCAGAAATTTTTCTTATTTTGGGTCAAAAAGGCAGAAATTCCCCATATTTTGGGGCAAAAAGGCAGAAATTCCCCTTATTTTGAGGTAAAAAAAGCTGAAAATCCCCTTATTTTCGGACAAAAAGTCAGAAATTCCCCTTATTTTGGTGCAAAAAGACAGAAATTTCTTTATTTTTAAGGAAAAGGCAGAAATTGCACTTATTTTGAGTCAAAAAGGCGGAAAATCCTTTTATTTTGGGGCAAAAATGAAGAAATTTTTCTTTTTCATGGCAAAAAGGTAATCATTCCATTTATTTTCGGGCAAAAAGGCAGAAATTCCTCGTATTTTGGAGCCAAATTGCAGAAATACCCCTAATTGTGGGGCAAAAAGGCAGAAATTCTCCTTATTTTGGGGCAAAACTCAGATATTGCACTTATTTTGGGGCAAAATTCCAGAAATTTCCCTTATTTTGGGGCAAAATTGCAGAAATTTCACTTATTTTGGGGCAAAATTGCAGAAATTGCACTTATTTCAGTGAAAAAATGCAGAAATTTTCCTTATTTTGACGCAAAAAGGCAGAAATTACTAATATTTTGTGGCAAAAATGCATAAATTCCTTATATTTTGTTGCCAAAATGCAGAAATTTCCCTTATTTTGAGGTAAAAAGGCTGAAATTCCTTTTATTTGGGGACAAAAAGGCAGAAATTTCCCTTATTTTGGGGCAAATTTGCAGAAATTTCACTTATTTCAGGGTAATAAGTCAGAAATTTTCCTTATTTTGTGGCAAAAAAACAGAAATCCCCTTTGTTTTGGGGGGAAAAGATAGAAATTCCACTTATTTAGAGGCAAAAAGGCAAAAGTTTTCCTTATTTTGGAGCAAAAATGAAGACATTTCCTTTTTCTATGGCAAAAAGGTATGCATTCTTCTTATTTTCAGACAAAAAGGCAGAAATTCTCCATATTTTGGAGCAAAATTGCAGAAATTCCCCTAATTTTGTGGCAAAAAGGCAGAAATTCCCTTTATTTTGGGGTAAAACTGCAGAAATTTCACTTATTTCGCAGCAAAATGGCAGAAATTCCCCTTATTTTCGGCGAAAAAGGCAGAAAATCCTCGTATTTTGGAGCAAAATTGCAGAAATTCACCTAATTTTAGGGTAAAAAATACAGTAATTTTCTTTATTTTGCGGCAAAAATGCAGAAATTCTCCTTATTTTGGGGCAAAAGGCCGAAATTCCTCTTATTTTAGGGCAAAACTGCAGAAATTTCCTTATTTGGGGGCAAAAAAACAGAAATTCCCCTTATTTTGGGGCAAAATTGCAGAAATTTCTCATATTATGGGGAAAAATTGCAGAAATTTCCCTTATTTTAGTGCAAAATTGCAGAAATTTTACTTATTTCAGAGAAAAAAACAAAAATTTTTCTTATTTTGGGGCAAAAAAGCAGAAATTCCCATTATTTTGGGGCAAAAATGCAAAAATTCACCTTATTTTGGGCTAAAATTGCAGAAATTTCACATATTTCAGGGCTAAAAGGCAGAAATTTCCCTTATTTTGGGGCAGAAATGAAGAAATTTCCCTTTTTTATGGCAAAAAGTTATGCATTCCCATTATTTTCGGGCAAAAAAGCAGAAATTCCCCGTATTTTGGAGCAAAATTGCAGAAAATCCCCTAATTGTGGGGCAAAATGCAGAAGTTCTCCTTATTTTGGGGCAAAACTCAGAAATTCCAATTATTTTGGGGCAAAATTCCAGAAATTTTCCTTATTTTGTGGCAAAATTGCAGAAATTTTACTTATTTTGGGGAAAAATTGCAGAAATTTCACTTATTTCAGGGAAAAAAGGCAGAAATTTTCCTTATTTTGGGGCAAAAAGGCAGAAATTCTTAATATTTTTTGCCAAAATTCAGAAATTCCCCTTATTTTGAGGTAAAAAGGCTGAAATTCCCCTTATTTGGAGGCAAAAAGGCAGAAATTTCTCTTATTTTAGGGCAAAATTGCAGAAATTTCAGTAATTGTGGGGCAGAAAGGCAGAAATTCTCCTTATTTTGGGGCAAAACTCAGAAATTCCACTTATTTTGGGGCAAAATTGCAGAAATTTCACTTATTTTGGGGCAAAATTGCAGAAATTTCACTTATTCCAGGAAAAAAAGGCAGAAATTTTCCTTATTTTGGGGCAAAAAGGCAGAAATTCCTAATATTTTGTGGCAAAAATACAGAAATTTCTAATATTTTGTTGCAAAAATGCAGAAATTTCCTTTATTTTGAGGAAAAAAGGCTGAAATTCCCCTTATTTGGGGGTAAAAAGGTAGAAATTTCCATTATTTTGGGGCAAATTTGCAGAAATTTTACTTATTTCAGGGTAATAAGTCAGAAATTTTTCTTATTTTGGGGCAAAAAAAACAGAAATTCCCTTTGTTTTGGAAGAAAAAGACAGAAATTTCACATATTTAGAGGCAACAAGGCAAAAGTTCCCCTTATTTTGGAGCAAAAATGAAGAAATTTCTCTTTTTTATGGCCAAAATGTATGCATTCTTTTTATTTTCGGACAAAAAAGCAGAAATTCCTCATATTTTGGGACAAAAGGCAGAAATTCCCCTTATTTTGGAGCAAAATTGCAGAAATTTCCCTAATTGTGGGGCAAAAAACAGAAATTCCTCTTATTTTGGGGCAAACTTGCAGAAATTTTTCTTATTATGGGGAAAAATTGCAGAAATTTATCTTATTTTAGGGCAAAATTGCAGAAATTTCACTAATTGTGGGGCAAAAGAGCAGAAATTCTCCTTATTTTGGGGCAAAACTCAGAAATTCCACTTATTTTGGGGCAAAATTCCAGAAATTTCCCTTATTTTGGGGCAAAATTGCAGATATATCAATTATTTCAGGGAAAAAAGGCAGAAATTTTTCTTATTTTGTGGCAAAAAATGCAGAAATTCCTAATATTTTGTGCCAAAATTCAGAAATTCCCATTATTTTGAGGTAAAAAGGCTGAAATTCCCCTTATTTGGGGGCAAAAAGGCAGAAATTTCCTTTATTTTGGGGCAAAATATCAGAAATTTCACTTATTTCATGGTAATAAGTCAGAAATTTTTCTTATTTTGGGGCAAAAAAGACAGAAATTCCCTTTGTTTTGGGTGAAAAAGTCAGAAATTCCACTTATTTAGAGGCAAAAAAGCAGAAATTCCCCTTATTTTGGAGCAAAAATGAAGAAATTTCTATTTTTCATGGCAAAAAGGTATGCATTCTTCTTATTTTCGGACAAAAAGGCAGAAATTCCCTATATTTTGGGGCAAAAGGCAGAAATTCCCCTTATTTTCGGGCAAAAAGGCACAAATTTTCCTTATTTTTGGGCAAAATTGCAGAAATTTCATTTATTTCAGGGCAAAAAGGCAGAAATTTCCCGTATTTTGGTGCAAAAAGGCTGAAATTCTTCTTATTTTGAGGTAAAATGCTGAAATTCCTCATATTTTGGGGCAAAAGGCAGAAATTCTTCTTATTTTGGGGCAAAAAGGCACAAATTTCCTTTATTTTCGGGCAAAATTGCAGAAATTTCATTTATTTCAGGGCAAAAAGTCAGAAATTTTTCTTATTTTGGGGATAAAAGCAGAAATTTCTTCTATTATGGTACAAAATTGAAGAAATTTTCTTTCTTTTGGAACAAAAAGACAGAAATTCCCCATATTTTGGGGCAAAAGGCAGAAATTCTTCTTATTTTGAGGTACAATTCAGAAATTTCCCTTATTTAGAAGTAAAATGCAGAAATTCCCCAAATATTGGGGGAAAATGCAGAAATTCCCTTTATTTTGGGGCTAAAAGGCAGAAATTCTCCGTATTTTGAAGCAAAATTGCAGAAATTCTCATAATTTTCAAGCAAAAAGGCAGAAATTCTCCTTATTTTGGGGCAAAAAGACAGAAAATCTTCTTTTTCGGGAGCATTAAGTCAGAAATTCCCCTTATTTTGGGGCAAAATTGCAGAAATTTCCTTTACATTGGGGCAACATTGCATAAATTTTCCTTTATTTTGGGGCAAAATTGCAGAAATTTCACTTATTTCAGAAAAAAGGCAGAAATTTTCTTATCTTGGGGCAAAAAGGCAGAAATTCCCCATATTTTGGGGCAAAAAGGCAGAAATTCCCCTTATTTTGAGGTAAAAAGTCAGAAATTCCCCTTATTTTTGTGCAAAAAGTCAGAAATTCCCCTTATTTTGGTGCAAAAAGACAGAAATTTCATTTATTTTTGGGGAAAAGGCAGAAATTGCACTTATTTTGAGTCAAAAAGGCAGAAAATCATTTTATTTTGGGGCAACAATGAAGAAATTTCCCATTTTTTATGGCAAAAATGTAAACATTTCCTTTATTTTCAGGCAAAAAGGCAGAAATTCCCCATATTTTGGAGCAAAATTGCAGTAATTCCCCTAATTTTGGGGCAAAAAGGCAGAAACTCCCCTTATTTTGGGGTAAAACTGCAGAAATTTCATTTATTTCGCAGCAAAATGGCAGAAATTCCCCTTATTTTGGCGAAAAGGCAGAAAATCCCTGTATTTTGGAGCAAAATTGCCGAAATTCACATAATTTTGGGGTAAAAAATACAGTAATTTTCTTTATTTTGCGGCAAAAATGCAGAAATTCTCCTTATTTTGGGGCAAAAGGCAGAAATTCCCCTATTTTAGGGCAAAACTGCAGAAATTTCCTTATTTGGGGGCAAAAAAACAGAAATTCCCCTTATTTTGGGGCAAAATTGCAGAAATTTCTCCTAATATGGGAAAAAATTGCAGAAATTTCCCTTATTTTAGGGCAAAATTACAGAAATTTTACATATTTCAGAGAAAAAAAGCAAAAATTTTTCTTATTTTGGGGCAAAAGAGCAGAAATTCCCATTATTTTGGGGCAAAAAGGCAGAAATTCACCTTATTTTGGGCTAAAATTTCAGATATTTCACATATTTCAGAGCTCAAAGGCAGAAATTTTCCTTATTTTGAGACAAAAATGAAGAAATTTCCCTTTTTTATGGCAAAAAGGTATGCATTCCCCTTATTTTCGGGCAAAAAGCAGAAATTCCCCGTATTTTGGAGTAAAATTGCAGAAATTCCTTTAATTGTGGGGCAAAAAGGCAGAAATTCTTTTTATTTTGGGGCAAAACTCAGAAATTTCATTTATTTTGGGGCAAAATTCCAGAAATTTCCCTTATTTTGTGGCAAAATTGCAGAAATTTCACTTATTTTGGGGCAAAATTGCAGAAATTTCACTTATTTCAGGGAAAAAAGGCAGAAATTTTCCTTATTTTGGGGCAAAAAGGCAGAAATTCTTAATATTTATTGCCAAAATTCAGAAATTCTTCTTATTTTGAGGTAAAAAGGCTGAAATTCCCCTGATTTGGGGGCAAAAAGGCAGAAATTTCCCTTATTTTAGGACAAAATTGCAGAAATTTCACTAACTGTGGGGCAGAAAGGCAGAAATTCTCCTTATTTTGGGGCAAAACTCAGAAATTCCACTAATTTTGGGGCAAAATTGCAGAAATTTCACTTATTTTGGGGCAAAATTGCAGAAATTTAACTTATTCCAGAGAAAAAAGGCAGAAATTTTTTTTATTTTGGGGCAAAAAGGCAGAAATTCCTAATATTTTGTGGCAAAAATGCAGAAATTCCTAATATTTTGTTGCAAAAATGCAGAAATTTCTTTTATTTTGAGGTAAAAAGGCTGAAATTCCCTTTATTTGGGTGCAAAAAGGCATAAATTTCCCTTATTTTGGGGCAAATTTGCAGAAATTTTACTTATTTCAGGGTAATGAGTCTGAAATTTTTTTTATTTTGGGGCAAAAAAAACAGAAATTCCCTTTGTTTTGGAAGAAAAAGACAGAAATTTCACATATTTAGAGCCAACAAGGCAAAAGTTCCCCTTATTTTGGAGCAAAAATGAAGAAATTTCCTTTTTTTATGGCCAAAAGGTATGCATTCTTTTTATTTTCGGACAAAAAGGCAGAAATTCCTCATATTTTGGGGCAAAAGGCAGAAATTCTCCTTATTTTTGGGCAAATTTGCAGAAATTTCCCTAATTGTGGGGCAAAAAACAGAAATTCCCCTTATTTCTGGGAAAACTTGCAGAAATTTTCCTTATTATGTGGAAAAATTGCAGAAATTTCTCTTATTTTAGGGCAAAATTGCAGAAATTTCACTAATTGTGGGGCAAAAGAGCAGAAATTCTCCTTATTTTGGGGCAAAACTCAGAAATTCCACTTATTTTGGGGCAAAATTCCAGAAATTTCCCTTATTTTCGGGCAAAATTGAAGAAATTTCACTTATTTTTGGGCAAAATTGCAGAAATATCAATTATTTCAGGGAAAAAAGGCAGAAATTTTCATTATTTTGTGGCAAAAAGGCAGAAATTCCTAATATTTTGTGCCAAAATTCAGAAATTCCCCTTATTTTGAGGTAAAAAGGCTGAAATTCCCCTTATTTGGGGGCAAAAAGGCAGAAATTTCCCTTATTTTGGGGCAAAATTGCAGAAATTTCACTTATTTCATGGTAATAAGTCAGAAATTTTCCTTATTTTTGGGCAAAAAAGACAGAAATTCCCTTTGTTTTGGGTGAAAAAGACAGAAATTCCACTTATTTAGAGGCAAAAAAGCAGAAATTCCTCTTATTTTGGAGCAAAAATGAAGAAATTTCCCTTTTTAATGGCAAAAAGGTATGCATTCTTCTTATTTTCGGACAAAAAGGCAGAAATTCCCTATATTTTGGGGCAAAAGGCAGAAATTCCCTTATTTTGGGGCAAAAAGGCACAAATTTCCCTTATTTTTGGGCAAAATTGCAGAAATTTCATTTATTTCAGGGCAAAAAAGCAGAAATTTCTCGTATTTTGGTGCAAAAAGGCTGAAATTCTTCTTATTTTGAGGTAAAATGCTGAAATTCCTCATATTTTGGGGCAAAAGGCAGAAATTCTCCTTATTTTTGGGCAAAAAGGCACAAATTTCCTTTATTTTCGGGCGAAATAGCAGAAATTTCATTTATTTCAGTGCAAAAAGTCAGAAATTTTTCTTATTTTGGGGCAAAAAGCACAAATTTCTTCTATTATGGTACAAAATTGAAGAAATTTTCCTTCTTTTGGAACAAAAAGGCAGAAATTTTCCATATTTTGGGGAAAAAGGCAGAAATTCTTCTTATTTTGAGGTAAAATTCAGAAATTTCCCTTATTTAGAGGTAAAATGCAGAAATTCCTTAAATATTGGGGGAAAATGCTGAAATTCCCTTTATTATGGGGCTAAAAGGCAGAAATTCTTCGTATTTTGAAACAAAATTGCAGAAATTCTCATAATTTTCGGGCAAAAAGGCAGAAATTCTCCTTATTTTGGGGCAAAAAGACAGAAAATCTCCTTTTTTCGGGAGCATTAAGTCAAAAATTCCCCTTATTTTGGGGCAAAATTGCAGAAATTTCCTTTACATTGGGGCAACATTGCATAAATTTTCCTTTATTTTGGGGCAAAATTGCAGAAATTTCACTTATTTCAGAAAAAAGGCAGAAATTTTCTTATTTTGGTGCAAAAAGGCAGAAATTCCCCCTATTTTGGTGCAAAAAGACAGAAATTTCATTTATTTTTGGGGAAAAGGCAGAAATTGCACTTATTTTGAGTCAAAAAGGCAGAAAATCCCCTTATTTTGGGGCAAAAATTAAGAAATTTCCCATTTTTTATGGCAAAAAGGTAAACATTCCCTTTATTTTCAGGCAAAAAGGCAGAAATTCCCCATATTTTGGAGCAACTTTGCAAAAATTCCCCTAATTTTGGGGCAAAAAGGCAAAAACTCCCCTTATTTTGGGGTAAAACTGCAAAAATTTCACTTATTTCGCAGCAAATTGGCAGAAATTCCCCTTATTTTCGGTGAAAAGGCAGAAAATCCCCGTATTTTGGAGCAAAATTGCGGAAAATTCACATAATTTTGGGGTAAAAAATACAGTAACTTTCTTTATTTTGCGGCAAAAATGCAGAAATTCTCCTTATTTTGGGGCAAAAAGCAGAAATTCCCCTTATTTTGGGGCAAAATTGCAGAAATTTCTCTTATTATGTGGAAAAATTGCAGAAATTTCCCTTATTTTAGGGCAAAATTGCAGAAATTTTACTTATTTCAGAGAAAAATAGCTAAATTTTTTTTTATTTTGGGGCAAAAAAGCAGAAATTCCCATTATTTTGGGGCAAAAAGTCAGAAATTCACCATATTTTGGGCTAAAATTGCAGAAATTTCACATATTTCAGGGCTAAAAGGCAGAAATTTCCCTTATTTTGGGGCAAAAATGAAGAAATTTTCCTTTTTCATGGCAAAAAGGTATGCATTCCGCTTATTTTCGGGCAAAAAAGCAGAAACTCCCCGTATTTTGGAGAAAAATTGCAGAAATTCCCCTAATTGTGGGGCAAAAAGTCAGAAATTCTCCTTCTTTTGGGGCAAAACTCAGAAATTCCAATTATTATGGGGCAAAATTCCAGAAATTTCCTTTATTTTGTGGCAAAATTGCAGAAATTTCACTTATTTTGGGGCAAAATTGCAGAAATTTCACTTTTTTCAGGGGAAAAAGGCAGAAATTTTCCTTACTTTGGGGCAAAAAGGCAAAAATTCTTAATATTTTTTGCCAAAATTAAGAAATTCCCCTTATTTTGAGGTAAAAAGGCTGAAATTCCCCTTATTTGGGGGCAAAAAGGCAGAAATTTTCCTTATTTTAGGGCAAAATTGCAGGAATTTCACTAATTGTGGGGCAGAAAGGCAGAAATTCTCCTTATTTTGGGGCAAAACTTAGAAATTCCACTTATTTTGGGACAAAATTGCAGAAATTTCACTTATTTTGGGGCAAAATTGCAGAAATTTCACTTATTCCAGAGAAAAAAGGCAGAAATTTTCCTTATTTTGGGGCAAAAAGGCAGAAATTCCTAATATTTTGTGGCAAAAATGCAGAAATTCCTAATATTTTGTTGCAAAAATGCAGAAATTTCCCTTATTTTGAGGTAAAAAGGCTGAAATTCCCCTTATTTGGGGGCAAAAAGGCAGAAAATTCCCTTATTTTGGGGCAAATTTGCAGAAATTTTACTTATTTCAGGGTAATAAGTCAGAAATTTTTCTTATTTTGGGGCAAAAAAGACAGAAATTCCCTTTGTTTTGGAAGAAAAAGACAGAAATTTCACATATTTAGAGGCAACAAGGCAAAAGTTCCCCTTATTTTGGAGCAAAAATGAAGAAATTTCCCTTTTTTATGGCCAAAAGGTATGCATTCTTTTTATTTTCGGACAAAAAGGCAGAAATTCCTCATATTTTGGGGCAAAAGGCAGAAATTCCCCTTATTTTGGGGCAAAATTGCAGAAATTTCCCTAATTGTGGGGCAAAAAACAGAAATTCCCCCTATTTTGGGGCAAACTTGCAGAAATTTTCCTTATTATGGGGAAAAATTGCAGAAATTTCTCTTATTTTAGGCCAAAATTGCAGAAATTTCACTAATTGTGGAGCAAAAGAGCAGAAATTATTTTTATTTTGGGGCAAAACTCAGACATTCCACATATTTTAGGGCAAAATTTCAGAAATTTCCCTTATTTTTGGGCAAAATTGCAGAAATTTCACTTATTTTTGGGCAAAATTGCAGAAATATCAATTATTTCAGGGAAAAAAGGCAGAAATTTTTTTTTTTTTCTGGCAAAAAGGCAGAAATTCCTAATATTTAGTGCCAAAATTCAGAAATTCCCTTTATTTTGAGGTAAAAAGGCTGAAATTCCCCTTATTTGGGGGCAAAAAGGCAGAAATTTCCCTTATTTTTGGGCAAAATTGCAGAAATTTCACTTATTTCATAGTAATAAGTCAGAAATTTTTCTTATTTTGGGGCAAAAAAGACAGAAATTCCCTTTGTTTTGGGTGAAAAAGACAGAAATTCCACTTATTTAGAAGCAAAAAAGCAAAAATTCCCATTATTTTGGAGCAAAAATGAAGAAATTTCCTTTTTTCATGGCAAAAAGTTATGCATTCTTCTTATTTTCAGACAAAAAGGCAGAAATTCCCTATATTTTTGGGCAAAAGGCAGAAATTCTCCTTATTTTGGGGCAAAAAGGCACAAATTTCCCTTATTTTTGGGCAAAATTGCAGAAATTTCATTTATTTCAGGGCAAAAAGGCAGAAATTTCCCGTATTTTGGTGCAAAAAGGCTGAAATTCTTCTTATTTTGAGGTAAAATGCTGAAATTCCTCATATTTTGGAGCAAAAGGCAGAAATTCTACTTATTTTGGGGCAAAAAGGCACAAATTTCCTTTATTTTCGGGCAAAATTGCAGAAATTTCATTTATTTCAGGGCAAAAAGTCAGAAATTTTTCTTATTTTGGGGCAAAAAGCACAAATTTCTTCTATTATGGTACAAAATTGAAGAAATTTTCCTTCTTTTGGAACAAAAAGACAGAAATTCCCCATATTTTGGGGCAAAAGGCAGAAATGCTTCTTATTTTGAGGTACAATTCAGAAATTTCCCTTATTTAGAAGTAAAATGCAGGAATTCCTCAAATATTGGGGGAAAATGCAGAAATTCCCTTTATTTTGGGGCTAAAAGGCAGAAATTCCCTGTATTTTGAAGCAAAATTGCAGAAATTCTCATAATTTTCGGGCAAAATTGCAGAAATACTCCATATTTTGGGGCAAAAAGACAGAAAATCTTCTTTTTTAGGGAGCATTAAGTCAGAAATTCCCCTTATTTTGGGGCAAAATTGCAGAAATTTCCTTTACATTGGGGCAACATTGCATAAATTTTCCTTTATTTTGGGGCAAAATTGCAGAAATTTCACTTATTTCAGAAAAAATGAAGAAATTTTCTTATTTTGGGGCAAAAAGGCAGAAATTCCCCATATTTTGGGGCAAAAAGGCAGAAATTCCCCTTATTTTGAGGTAAAAAGGCTGAAATTCCCCTTATTTTTGGGCAAAAAGTCAGAAATTCCCCTTATTTTTGTGCAAAAAGACAGAAATTTCATTTATTTTTGGGGAATAGGAAGAAATTGCACTTATTTTGAGTCAAAAAGGCGGAAAATCCCCTTATTTTGGGGCAAAAATGAAGAAATTTCCCATTTTTATGGCAAAAAGGTAAACATTCCCTTTATTTTCAGGCAAAAAGGCAGAAATTCCCCATATTTTGGAGCAAAATTGCAGAAATTCCCCTAATTTTGGGGCAAAAAGGCAGAAACTCCCCTTATTTTGGGGTAAAACTGCAGAAATTTCACTTATTTCGCAGCAAAAAGGCAGAAATTCCCCTTATTTTCGGCGAAAAGGCAGAAAATCCCCGTATTTTGGAGCAAAATTGCAGAAATTCACATAATTTTGGGGTAAAAAATACAGTAATTTTCTTTCTTTTGGGGCAAAAAGGCAGAAATTCTCCTTATTTTGGGGCAAAAAGCAGAAATTCCTCTCATTTTAGGGCAAAATTGCAGAAATTTCCTTTATTTGGGGCAAAAAAACAGAAATTCCCCCTATTTTGGGGCAAAATTGCAGAAATTTCTCTTATTATGGGGAAAAAATGCAGAAATATCCCTTATGTTAGGGCAAAATTGCAGAAATTTAACTCATTTCAGAGAAAAAAGTAAAATTTTTCTTGTTTTGAGGCAAAAAAGGCAGAAATTCCCATTATTTTGGGGCAAAAAGGCAGAAATTTCACTTATTTTGGGGCAAAATTGCAGAAATTTCACTTATTTCAGGAAAAAAAGGCAGAAATTTTCCTTATTTTGATACAAAAAGGTTGAAATTCCTAATATTTTGTTGCAAAAATTCAGAAATTTTCCTTATTTTGAGGTAAAAAGACTGAAATTCCCCTTATTTTGGGGTAAAATTGCAGAAATTTCATTTATTTCAGGGAAAAAAGGCAAAAATTTTCTTTATTTTGGGGCAAAAAGGCAGAAATTCCTAATATTTTGTGGCAAAAATGCAGAAATTTCTAATATTTTGTTGTAAAAATGCAGAAATTTCCCTTATTTTGAGGTAAAAAGGCTGAAATTCCCCTTATTTGGGGGCAAAAAGGCAGAAATTTCCCTTATTTTGAGGCAAATTTGCAGAAAATTCACTTATTTCAGGGTAATAAGTCAGAAATTTTCTTTATTTTGGGGCAAAAATACAGAAATTTCCTTTGTTTTGGGGGAAAAAGACCTAAATTCCACTTATTTAGAGGCAAAAAAGCAAAAGTTCCCCTTATTTTGGAGCAAAAATGAAGAAATTTCCCTTTTCTATGGCAAAAAGGTATGCATTCTTCTTATTTTCAGAAAAAAAGGCAGAAATTCCCCATATTTTGGGGCAAAAGGAAGAAATTTCCTTTATTTTGAAGCAAAATTGCATTAATTTCCCTAATTTTGGGGCAAAAAACAGAAATTCCCCTTATTTTGGGGCAAAATTGCAGAAATTTCCCTTATTATAGAAAAAAATTGCAGAAATTTCCCTTATTTTAGGGCAAAATTGCAGAAATTTCACTAATTGTGGGTCAAAAAGGCAGAAATTATCCTTATTTTGGGACAAAAGGAAGAAATTTCCATTTTTTAGGACAAAATTGCAGAAATTTTACATATTTCAGAGCAAAAAGGCAGAAATTTCTGTTATTTTGGAGCAAAAATGAAGAAATTTTCCTTTTTTATGGCAAAAACGTATGCATTCCCCTTATTTTTGGGCAAAAAGGCAGAAATTACCCGTATTTTGGAGCAAAATTGCAGAAATTCCCCTAATTGTGGGGGAAAGTGGCAGAAATTCTCCTTATTTTCTGGCAAAACTAAAAAATTCCACTTATTTTGGGGCAAAATTCCAGAAATTTCCCTTATTTTTGGGTAAAATGGCAGAAATTTCACTTATTTTGGGGCAAAATTGCAGAAATTGCACTTATTTCAGAGAAAAAGTGCAGAAATTTTCTTTACTTTGGGAAAAAAAGGCAGAAATTCCTAATATTTTGTGGCAAAAATGCAGAAAATCCTAATATTTTGTTGCAAAAATGCAGAAATTTCCCTTATTTTGAGGAAAAAAGGCTGAAATTCCCCTTATTTGGAGGCAAAAATGCAGTAATTTCCCTTATTTTGGGGCAAATTTGCAGAAATTTCACTTATTTCAGGGTAATAAGTAAGAAATTTTCTTTATTTTAGGGCAAAATAGACAGAAATTCCCTTTGTTTTGGGGGAAAAAGACAGAAATTCCACTTATTTAGAGGCAAAAAAGCAAAAGTTCCCCTTATTTTGGAGCAAAAATGAAGAAATTTCTTTTTTTTATGGCAAAAAGATATGCATTCTTCTTATTTTCAGAAAAAAAGGCAGAAATTCCCCATAATTTGGGGCAAAAGGAAGAAATTCCCCTTATTTTGAAGCAAAATTGCAGAAATTTCACTAATTGTGGGGCAAAAAACAGAAATTCCCCTTATTTTGGGGCAAAATTGCAGAAATTTCCCTTATTATAGGGAAAAATTGCAGAAATTTCCCTTATTTTAGGGCAAAATTGCAGAAATTTCACTAATTGTTAGGCAAAAAGGCAGAAATTCTCCTTATTTTTAAACAAAAGGCAGAAATTCCCCTTATTTTAGGGCAAAATTGCAGAAATTTCACATATTTCAGAGCAAAAAGGCAGAAATTTCCCTTATATTGGAGCAAAAATGAAGAAATTTCCCTATTTATGGCAAAAACGTATGCATTCCCCTTATTTTCGGGCAAAAAGGCAGGAATTCCCCGTATTTTGGAGCAAAATTGCAGAAATTCCCCTAATTGTGGGGCAAAGAGGCAGAAATTCACCTTATTTTCGGGCAAAACTCAAAAATTCCACTTATTTTGGGGCAAAATTCCAGAAATTTCCCTTATTTTTGGGTAAAATGCCAGAAATTTCACTTATTTTGGGGCAAAATTGCAGAAATTTCACTTATTTCAGGGAAAAATGGCAGAAATTTTCCTTACTTGGGGCAAAAAGGCAGAAATTCATAATATTTTGTGGCAAAAATGTAGAAATTCATAATATTTTGTTGCAAAAATGCAGAAATTTTTCTTATTTTGAGGTAAAAAGGCTGAAATTCCCCTTATTTGGGGGCAAAAATGCAGAAATTTCCCTTATTTTGGGGCAAATTTGCAGAAATTTCACTTATTTCAGGGTAATAAGTCAGAAATTTTCTTTATTTTGGGGCAAAAAAGATAGAAATTCACATTGTATCGGGGGAAAAAGACAGAAATTCCACTTATTTAGAGGCAAAAAAGCAAAAGTTCCCCTTATTTTGGAGCAAAAATGAAGAAATTTCTTTTTTCTATGGCAAAAAGGTATGCATTCTTCTTATTTTCAGACAAAAAGGCAGAAATTCCCCATATTTTGGGGCAAAAGGCAGAAATTCCTTTTATTTTGAAGCAAAATTGCAGAAATTTCCCTAATTGTAGTGCAAAAAAACAGAAATTCCTTTTATTTTGGGGCAAAATTGCAGAAATTTCCCTTATTATGTGGAAAAATTGCAGAAATTTTCTTTATTTTAGGGCAAAATTGCAGAAATTTCACTAATTGTGGGACAAAAAGGCAGAAATTCTCTTTATTTTGGGGCAAAAGGCAGAATTTCCTTTTATTTTAGGGCAAAATTGCAGAAATTTCACATATTTCAGAGCAAAAAGGCAGAAATTTCCCTTATTTTGAAGCAAAAAATGAAGAAATTTCTCTTTTTTATGGCAAAAACGTATGCATTCCCCTTATTTTCGGGCACAAAGGCAGAAATTCCCCGTATTTTGGAGCAAAATTGCAGAAATTCCCCTTTTTGTGGGGCAAAAAGTCAGAAATTCTCAATAATTTGGGGCAAAACTGAGAAATTCCACTTATTTTGGGGCAAAATTCCAGAAATTTCCCTTATTTTGAAGCAAAATTCTAGAAATTTCACTTATTTTGGGGTAAAATTGCAGAAATTTCACTTATTTCAGGGAAAAAAGGCAGAAATTTTTGGTATTTTGGGGCAAAAAGGCAGAAATTCCTAATATTTTGTGGCAAAAAGGCAGAAATTCCTAATATTTTGTTGCAAAAATGCAGAAATTTTCTTTATTTTGAGGTAAAAAAAGCTGAAATCCTCCTTATTTGGAGGCAAAAAGGCAGAAATTTCCCTTATTTTGGAGCAAATTTGCAGAAATTTCACTTATTTCTCGGTAATAAGTCAGAAATTTTCTATATTTTGGGGCAAAAAAGCCAGAAAATCCCTTTGTTTTGGGGGAAAAAGACAGAAATTCCACTTATTTAGAGGCGAAAATGCAAAAGTTCCCCTATTTTAGAGCAAAAATGAAGAAATTTCCCTTTTCTATGGCAAGAAGGTATGCATTCTTTTTATTTTCAGAAAAAAAGGCAGAAATTCCCCATATTTTGGGGCAAAAAGCAGAAATTCCCCTTCTTTTGAAGCAAAATTGCAGAAATTTACCTAATTGTGGGGAAAAAACAGAAATTCCTCTTATTTTGGGGCAAAATTGCAGAAATTTTCCTTTTTTTGTGGAAAAATTGTAGAAATTTCCCTTATTTTAGGGCAAAATTGCAGAAATTTTACATATTTCAGAGCAAAAAAGCAGAAATTACCCTTACTTTGAGGCAAAAATGAAGAAATTTTCAGTTTTTATGGCAAAAACGTATGCATTCCCCTTATTTTCGGGCAAAAAGGCAGAAATTCCCCATATTTTGGAGCAAAATTGCAGAAATTCCCCTAATTGTGGGGCAAAAAGGCAGAAATTCTCAATATTTTGGTGCAAAACTCAGAAATTCCACTTATTTTGGGGCAAAATTCCAGAAATTTTTATTATTTTGGGGCAAAATTGCAAAAATTTCACTTATTTTGGGGCAAAATTGCAGAAATTTCACTTATTTCAGGGAAAAAAGGAAGACATTTTCCTTATTTTGGGGCAAAAAAGCAGAAATTCCTAATATTTTGTGGCAAAAATGCAGAAATTCCTAATATTTTGTTGCAAAAATGCAGAAATTTCCCTTATTTTGAGGTAAAAAGGCTGAAATTCCCCTTATTTGGGGGCAAAAAGGCAGAAATTTCTCTTATTTTGTGGCAAATTTGCAGAAATCTCACTTATTTCAGGGTAACAAGTCAGAAATTTTCTTTATTTTGAAGCAAAAAAGACAGAAATTCCCTTTGTTTTGGAGAAAAAAGACAGAAATTCCACTTATTTAGAGGCAAAAAAGCAAAAGTTCCCCTTATTTTGGAGTAAAAATGAACAAATTTCCCTTTTCTATGGCAAAAAGTTATGCATTCTTTTTATTTTCAGACAAAAATGCAGAAATTCCCCACATTTTGGAGCAAAATTGCAGATATTCCCCTTATTGTGGGGCAAAAAGTCAGAAGTTCTCTGTATTTTGGGGCAAAACTGAGAAATTCCACTTATTTTGGGGCAAAATTCCAGAAATTTCCCTTATTTTGAGCAAAATTGCAGAAATTTCACTTATTTTGGGGTAAAATTGCAGAAATTTCACTTATTTCAGGGAAAAAAGGCAGAAATTTTCCTTATTTTGGGGCAATAAGGCAGAAATTCCTAATATTTTGTGGCAAAAATGCATTAATTCCTAATATTTTGTTGCAAAAATGCAGAAATTTCCCTTATTTTGAGGTAAAAAGGCTGAAATTCCCTTTATTTGGAGGCAAAAGGATAGAAAATTCTCTCTTTTTGGGGCAAATTTGCAGAAATTTCACTTATTTCTGGGTAATAAGTCAGAAATTTTCTTTATTTTGGGGCAAAAAAGACAGAAATTCCCTTTGTTTTTGGGGAAAAAGACAGAAATTGCACTTATTTAGAGGCAAAAAAGCAAAAGTTCCCCTTATTTCGAAGTAAAAATGAACAAATTTCCCTTTTCTATGGCAAAAAGTTATGCATTCTTTTTATTTTCAGACAAAAAGGCAGAAATTCCCCATATTTTGGGGCAAAAGGCAGAAATTCCCCTTATTTTGAAGCAAAATTGCAGAAATTTCCCTAATTGTGGGGCAAAAAACAGAAATTCCCCTTTATTTGGGGGAAAATTGCAGAAATTTCCTTTATTATGGGGAAAAATTGCAGAAATTTCCCTTATTTTAAGGCAAAATTGCAGAAATTTCACTAATTGTGAGGCAAAAATGCAGAAATTCTCCTTATTTTGGGGCAAAAGGCAGAAATTCCTTTTATTTTAGGGCAAAATTGCAGAAATTTTACATATTTCAGAGCAAAAAGGCCGAAATTTCCCTTATTTTGGAGCAAAAATGAAGAAATTTCCCTTTTTTATGGCAAAAACGTATGCATTCCCCTTATTTTCGGGCAAAAAGGCAGAAAATCCCTGTATTTTGGAGCAAAATTGCAGATATTCCCCTTATTGTGGGGCAAAAAGTCAGAAATTCTCCGTATTTTGGGGCAAAACTGAGAATTTCCACTTATTTTGGGGCAAAATTCCAGAAATTTCCCTTATTTTGAGCAAAATTGCAGAAATTTCACTTATTTTGGGGTAAAATTGCAGAAATTTCACTTATTTCAGGGAAAAAGGCAGAAATTTTCCTTATTTTGGGGCAAAAAGGCAGAAATTCCTAATATTCTGTGGCAAAAATGCAGAAATTCCTAATATTTTGTTGCAAAAATGCAGAAATTTCCCTTATTTTGAGGTAAAAAGGCTGAAATTCCCTTTATTTGGGGGCAAAAAGATAGAAATTTCCCTCTTTTTGGGGCAAATTTGCAGAAATTTCACTTATTTCTGGGTAATAAGTCAGAAATTTTCTTTATTTTTGGGCAAAAAAGACAGAAATTCCCTTTGTTTTTGGGGAAAAAGACAGAAATTGCACTTATTTAGAGGCAAAAAAGCAAAAGGTCCCCTTATTTTGAAGTAAAAATGAAGAAATTTCTTTTTTCTATGGCAAAAAGTTATGCATTCTTCTTATTTTCAGACAAAAAGGCAGAAATTCCCTATATTTTGGGGCAAAAGGCAGAAATTCCCCTTATTTTGAAGCAAAATTGCAGAAAATTCTGTAATTGTGGGGCAAAAAACAGAAATTCCCCTTTATTTGGGGCAAAATTGCAGAAATTTCCCTTATTTTAGGGCAAAATTGCAGAAATTTCACTAATTGTGAGGCAAAAATGCAGAAATTTTCCTTATTTTGGGGCAAAAGGCAGAAATTCCTTTTATTTTAGGGCAAAATTGCAGAAATTTTACATATTTCAGAGTAAAAAGGCAGAAATTTCCCTTATTTTGGAGCAAAAATAAAGAAATTTCCCTTTTTTATGGCAAAAACGTATGCATTCCCCTTATTTTCGGGCAAAAACGCAGAAATTCCCTGTATTTTGGAGCAAAATTGCAGATAATCCCCTTATTGTGGGGCAAAAAGTAAGAAATTCTCTGTATTTTGGGGCAAAACTGAGAAATTCCACTTATTTTGGGGCAAAATATCAGAAATTTCCCTTATTTTTTGCAAAATTGCAGAAATTTCACTTATTTTGGGGTAAAATTGCAGAAATTTCACTTATTTCAGGGAAAAAGGCAGAAATTTTCATTATTTTCGAGCAAAAAGGCAGAAATTCCTAATATTTTGTGGCAAAAATGCCGAAATTCCTAATATTTTGTTGCAAAAATGCAGAAATTTCCCTTATTTTGAGGTAAAAAGGCTGAAATTCCCTTTATTTGGGGGCAAAAAGGCAGAAATTTCCCTCTTTTTGGGGCAAATTGCAGAAATTTCACTTATTTCTGGGTAATAAGTCAGAAATTTTCTTTATTTTGGGGCAAAAAAGACAGAAATTCCCTTTGTTTTGGGGGAAAAAGACAGAAATTCCACTTATTTAGAGGCAAAAATGCAAAAGTTCCCCTTATTTTGAAGCAAAAATGAAGAAATTTCCCTTTTCTATGGCAAAAAGTTATGCATTCTTCTTATTTTAAGAAAAAATGCAGAAATTCCCCATATTTGGGGGCAAAAGGCAGAAATTCCCCTTATTTTGAAGCAAAATTGCAGAAATTTCCCTAATTGTGCGGCAAAAAACAGAAATACCCCTTATTTTGGGGCAAAATTGCAGAAATTTCCTGTATTATGGGGAAAAATTGCAGAAATTCCCCTTATTTTAGGGCAAAATTGCAGAAATTTCACATATTTCAGAGCAAAAAGGCAGAAATTTCTTTTATTTTGGAGCAAAAATGAAGAAATTTCCCTTTTTTATGGGAAAAACGTATGCATTCCCCTTATTTTCGGGCAAAAAGGCAGGAATTCCCCGTATTTTGGAGCAAAATTGCAGAAATTCCCCTAATTGTGGGGCAAAAAGGCAGAAATTCTCAATATTTTGGGGCAAAACTCAGAAATTCCACTTATTTTGGGGCAAAATTGCAGAAATTTCTATTATTTTGGGGCAAAATTGCAGAAATTTCACTTATTTTGGGGCAAAATTGCAGAAATTTCACTTATTTCAGGGAAAAAAGGCAGAAATTTTCCTTATTTTGGGGCAAAAAGGCAAAAATTCCTAATATTTTGTGGCAAAAATTCAGAAATTCCTAATATTTTGTTGCAAAAATGCAGAAATTTTCCTTATTTTAGGGCAAAATTGCAGAAATTTCACTAATTGTGGGGCAAAAAGGCAGAAATTCTTCTAATTTTGGGACAAAAGGCAGAAATTCCCCTTATTTTAGGGCAAAATTGCAGAAATTTCACATATTTCAGAGCAAAAAGGCAGAAATTTCTCTTATTTTGGAGCAAAAATGAAGAAATTTCCCTATTTTATGGCAAAAACGTATGCATTCTTCTTATTTTCGGTCAAAAAACCAGAAATTCCCTGTATTTTGGAGCAAAATTGCAGAAATTCCCCTTATTGTGGGGCAAAAAGGCAGAAATTCATCATATTTTGGGGCAAAACTGAGAAATTCCACTTATTTTGGGGCAAAATTCCAGAAATTTCCCTTGTTTTGGAGCAAAATTGCAGAAATTTCACTTATTTTGGGGCAAAATTGCAAAATTTCACTTATTTCAGGGAAAAAAGGCAGAAATTTTCCTTAGTTTGGGGCAAAAAGGCAGAAATTCCTAATATTTTGTGGCAAAAATGCAGAAATTCCTAATATTTTGTGCAAAAATGCAGAAATTTTCCTTATTTGGTGGTAAAAAGGCTGAAATTCCCCTTATGTGGGGGCAAAAAGGCAGAAATTTCCCTTATTTTGGGGCAAATTTGCAGAAATCTCACTTATTTCAGGGTAATAAGTCAGAAATTTTTTTTATTTTGGGACAAAGAGACAGAAATTCCCTTTGTTTTGAGGGAAAATTACAGAAATTCCACTTATTTATAGGCAAAAAAGCAAAAGTTCCCCTTATTTTGGAGTAAAAATGAAGAAATTTCCCTTTTCTATGGCAAAAAGGTATGCATTCTTCTTATTTTCAGAAAAAAATGCAAGAAATTCCCCATATTTTGGGGCAAAAGACAGAAATTCCCCTTATTTTGAAGCAAAATTGCAGAAATTTCCCTAATTGTAAGGCAAAAAACAGAAATTCCCTATATTTTGGGGCAAAATTGCAGAAATTTCCCTTATAATGGGGAAAAATTGCAGAAATTTCCCTTATTTTAGGGCAAAATTGCAGAAATTTCACTAATTGTGGGGCAAAAAGGCAGAAATTTTCTTATTTTGGGGCAAAAGCAGAAATTCCCCTTATTTTAGGGCAAAATTGCAGAAATTTCACATATTTCAGAGCAAAAAGGCAGAAATTTCCCTAATTTTGGGGCAAAAATAAAGATATTTCCCTTTTTTATGGCAAAAACGTATGCATTCCCCCTTTTTTCGGGCAAAAAGGCAGGAATTCCCCGTTTTTGGAGCAAAATTTCAGAAATTCCCCTTATTGTGGGGCAAAAAGGCAGAAATTCTCCGTATTTTGGGGCAAAACTGAGAAATTCCACTTATTTTGGGGCAAAATATCAGAAATTTCCCTTATTTTTTGCAAAATTGCAGAAATTTCACTTATTTTGGGGTAAAATTGCAGAAATTTCACTTATTTCAGGGAAAAAGGCAGAAATTTTCATTATTTTCGAGCAAAAAGGCAGAAATTCCTAATATTTTGTGGCAAAAATGCCGAAATTCCTAATATTTTGTTGCAAAAATGCAGAAATTTCCCTTATTTTGAGGTAAAAAGGCTGAAATTCCCTTTATTTGGGGGCAAAAAGGCAGAAATTTCCCTCTTTTTGGGGCAAATTGCAGAAATTTCACTTATTTCTGGGTAATAAGTCAGAAATTTTCTTTATTTTGGGGCAAAAAAGACAGAAATTCCCTTTGTTTTGGGGGAAAAAGACAGAAATTCCACTTATTTAGAGGCAAAAATGCAAAAGTTCCCCTTATTTTGAAGCAAAAATGAAGAAATTTCCCTTTTCTATGGCAAAAAGTTATGCATTCTTCTTATTTTAAGAAAAAATGCAGAAATTCCCCATATTTGGGGGCAAAAGGCAGAAATTCCCCTTATTTTGAAGCAAAATTGCAGAAATTTCCCTAATTGTGCGGCAAAAAACAGAAATACCCCTTATTTTGGGGCAAAATTGCAGAAATTTCCTGTATTATGGGGAAAAATTGCAGAAATTCCCCTTATTTTAGGGCAAAATTGCAGAAATTTCACATATTTCAGAGCAAAAAGGCAGAAATTTCTTTTATTTTGGAGCAAAAATGAAGAAATTTCCCTTTTTTATGGGAAAAACGTATGCATTCCCCTTATTTTCGGGCAAAAAGGCAGGAATTCCCCGTATTTTGGAGCAAAATTGCAGAAATTCCCCTAATTGTGGGGCAAAAAGGCAGAAATTCTCAATATTTTGGGGCAAAACTCAGAAATTCCACTTATTTTGGGGCAAAATTGCAGAAATTTCTATTATTTTGGGGCAAAATTGCAGAAATTTCACTTATTTTGGGGCAAAATTGCAGAAATTTCACTTATTTCAGGGAAAAAAGGCAGAAATTTTCCTTATTTTGGGGCAAAAAGGCAAAAATTCCTAATATTTTGTGGCAAAAATTCAGAAATTCCTAATATTTTGTTGCAAAAATGCAGAAATTTTCCTTATTTTAGGGCAAAATTGCAGAAATTTCACTAATTGTGGGGCAAAAAGGCAGAAATTCTTCTAATTTTGGGACAAAAGGCAGAAATTCCCCTTATTTTAGGGCAAAATTGCAGAAATTTCACATATTTCAGAGCAAAAAGGCAGAAATTTCTCTTATTTTGGAGCAAAAATGAAGAAATTTCCCTATTTTATGGCAAAAACGTATGCATTCTTCTTATTTTCGGTCAAAAAACCAGAAATTCCCTGTATTTTGGAGCAAAATTGCAGAAATTCCCCTTATTGTGGGGCAAAAAGGCAGAAATTCATCATATTTTGGGGCAAAACTGAGAAATTCCACTTATTTTGGGGCAAAATTCCAGAAATTTCCCTTGTTTTGGAGCAAAATTGCAGAAATTTCACTTATTTTGGGGCAAAATTGCAAAATTTCACTTATTTCAGGGAAAAAAGGCAGAAATTTTCCTTAGTTTGGGGCAAAAAGGCAGAAATTCCTAATATTTTGTGGCAAAAATGCAGAAATTCCTAATATTTTGTGCAAAAATGCAGAAATTTTCCTTATTTGGTGGTAAAAAGGCTGAAATTCCCCTTATGTGGGGGCAAAAAGGCAGAAATTTCCCTTATTTTGGGGCAAATTTGCAGAAATCTCACTTATTTCAGGGTAATAAGTCAGAAATTTTTTTTATTTTGGGACAAAGAGACAGAAATTCCCTTTGTTTTGAGGGAAAATTACAGAAATTCCACTTATTTATAGGCAAAAAAGCAAAAGTTCCCCTTATTTTGGAGTAAAAATGAAGAAATTTCCCTTTTCTATGGCAAAAAGGTATGCATTCTTCTTATTTTCAGAAAAAAATGCAAGAAATTCCCCATATTTTGGGGCAAAAGACAGAAATTCCCCTTATTTTGAAGCAAAATTGCAGAAATTTCCCTAATTGTAAGGCAAAAAACAGAAATTCCCTATATTTTGGGGCAAAATTGCAGAAATTTCCCTTATAATGGGGAAAAATTGCAGAAATTTCCCTTATTTTAGGGCAAAATTGCAGAAATTTCACTAATTGTGGGGCAAAAAGGCAGAAATTTTCTTATTTTGGGGCAAAAGCAGAAATTCCCCTTATTTTAGGGCAAAATTGCAGAAATTTCACATATTTCAGAGCAAAAAGGCAGAAATTTCCCTAATTTTGGGGCAAAAATAAAGATATTTCCCTTTTTTATGGCAAAAACGTATGCATTCCCCCTTTTTTCGGGCAAAAAGGCAGGAATTCCCCGTTTTTGGAGCAAAATTTCAGAAATTCCCCTTATTGTGGGGCAAAAAGGCAGAAATTCTCCGTATTTTGGGGCAAAACTCAAAAATTCCACTTATTTTGGGGCAAAATTCCAGAAATTTCTATTATTTTGAGGCAAAATTGCAGAAATTTCACTTATTTTAAGGCAAAATTGCAGAAATTTCACTTATTTCAGGGAAAAAAGGCAGAAATTTTCCTTATTTTGGGGCAAAAACGCAGAAATTCCTAATATATTGTGGCAAAAATGCAGAAATTCTTAATATTTTGTTGCAAAAATGCAGAAATTTTTTTTATTTTGAGGTAAAAAGGCTGAAATTCCCCTTATTTGGGGGCAAAGAGGCAGAAATTTCCATTATTTTGGGACAAATTTCCAGAAATTTCACTTATTTCAGAGTAATAAGTCAGAAATTTTCTTTATTTTGGGGCTAAAAAGAAAGAAATTCCCTTTGTTTTGGGGGAAAAAGACAGAAATTCCACTTATTTAGTGGCAAAAGCAAAAGTTCCCCTTATTTTGGAGCAAAAATGAAGAAATTTCTCTTTTCTATGGCAAAAAGGTATGCATTCTTCTTATTTTCAGACAAAAAGGCAGAAATTCCCCATATTTTGGGGCAAAAGGCAGAAATCCCCCTTATTTTGAAGCAAAATTGCAGAAATTTCCTTAAATGGGGGGCAAAAAACAGAAATTCCCCTTATTTTGGGGCAAAATTGCAGAAATTTCCTTTATTATGGGGAAAAATTGCAGAAATTTCCCTTATTTTAGGGCAAAATTGCAGAAATTTCACTAATTGTGGGGCAAAATGCCGAAATTCTCCTTATTTTGGGGCAAAAGGCAGAAATTCCCCTTATTTTAGGGCAAAATTGCAGAAATTTCACATATTTCAGAGCAAAAAGGCAGAAATTTCCTTTATTTTGGAGCAAAAATAAAGAAATTTCCCTTTTTTATGGCAAAAAGGCATGCATTCCCCTTATTTTCGGGCAAAAAAGGCAGAAATTCCCCGTATTTTGGAGCAAAATTGCAGAAATTCCCCTAATTGTGGGGCAAAAAGGCAGAAATTCTCAATATTTTGGGGCAAAACTCAGAAATTCCACTTATTTTGGGGCAAAATTGCAGAAATTTCTATTATTTTGGGGCAAAATTGCAGAAATTTCACTTATTTTGGGGCAAAATTGCAGAAATTTCACTTATTTCAGGGAAAAAAAGCAGAAATTTTTCTTATTTTGGGACAAAAAGGCAGATATTCCTAATATTTTTGGCAAAAATGCAGAAATTCCTAATATTTTGTTGCAAAAATGCAGAAATTTCCCTTATTTTGAGGTAAAAAGGTTGAAATTCCCCTTATTTGGGGGCAAAGAGGCAGAAATTTCCCTTATTTTGAGGTAAAAAAGCTGAAATTCCCCTTATTTGGGGGCAAAGAGGCAGAAATTTCCCTTATTTTGGGACAAATTTCCAGAAATTTCACTTATTTCAGAGTAATAAGTAAGAAATTTTTTTTATTTTGGGGCTAAAAAGATATTATTTCCCTTTTTTGGGGGGGAAAAAGACAGAAATTCCACTTATTTAGATGCAAAAAAGCAAAAGTTCCCCTTATTTTGGAGCAAAAATGAAGAAATTTCCCTTTTCTATGGCAAAAAGATATGCATTCTTCTTATTTTCAGACAAAAAGGCAGGAATTCCCCATATTTTGGGGCAAAAGGCAGAAATTCCCCTTATTTTGAAGCAAAATTGCAGAAATTTCCCTAATTGCGTGGCAAACAACAGAAATTCCTTTTATTTTGGGGCAAAATTTTAGAAATTTCCCTTATTATAGGGACAAATTGCAGAATTTTCCCTTATTTTAGGGCAAAATTGCAGAAATTTCACTAATTGTGGGGCAAAAAGGCAGAAATTCTTCTTATTTTGGGACAAAAAGCAGAAATTCCCCTTATTTTAGGGCAAAATTGCAGAAATTTCACATATTTCAGAGCAAAAAGGCAGAAATTTCCCTTATTTTGGAGCAAAAATGAAGAAATATCCCTTTTTTATGGCAAAAACTTATACATTCTTCTTATTTTCGGGCAAAAAGGCAGAAATTCCCCGTATTTTGGAGCAAAATTGCAGAAATTCCCCTAATTGTGGGGCAAAGAGGCAGAAATTCTTCTTATTTTCTGGCAAAACTCAAAAATTCCACTTATTTTGGGGCAAAATTCCAGAAATTTCTCTATTTTTGAGGTAAAATGGCAGATATTTCACATATTTTGATGCAAAATTGCAGAAATTTCACATATTTTAGAGCAAAAAGGCAGAAATTTTCTTTATTTAGGAGCAAAAATGAAGAAATTTCCCTTTTTTATGGCAAAAACGTATGCATTCCCCTTATTTTCGGTCAAAAAAACAGAAATTCCCTGTATTTTGGAGCAAAATTGCAGAAATTCCCCTTATTGTGGGGCAAAAAGGCAGAAATTCATCGTATTTTGGGGCAAAACTGAGAAATTCCACTTATTTTAGGGCAAAATTCCAGAAATTTCCCTTGTTTTGGAGCAAAATTACAGAAATTTCACTTATTTTAGGGCAAAATTGCAAAATTTCACTTATTTCAGGGAAAAAAGGCAGAAATTTTCCTTATTTTGGGGCAATAAGGCAGAAATTCCTAATATTTTGTGGCAAAAATGCAGAAATTCCTAATATTTTGTTGCACAAATGCAGAAATTTCCTTTATTTTGAGGTAAAAAGGCTGAAATTCCCCTTATTTGGGGGCAAAGAGGCAGAAATTTCCCTTATTTTGGGACAAATTTGCAGAAATCTCACTTATTTCAGAGTATTAAGTCAGAAATTTTCTTTATTTTGGGGCAAAAAAGACAGAAATTCCCTTTGTTTTGGGGGAAAAAGACAGAAATTCCACTTATTTAGAGGCAAAAAAGCAAAAGTTTCCCTTATTTTGGAGCAAAAATGAAGAAATTTCCCTTTTCTATGGCAAAAAGATATGCATTCTTCTTTTTTTCAGAAAAAAAGCCAGAAATTCCCCATATTTTGGGGCAAAAGGCAGAAATTCCCCTTATTTAGAAGCAAAATTGCAGAAATTTCCCTAATTGTGGGGCAAAAAACAGAAATTCCCCTTATTTTGGGGCAAAATTGCAGAAATTTCCCTTATTATGGGGAAAAATTGCAGAATTTTCCCTTATTTTAGGGCAAAATTGCAGAAATTTCACTAATTGTGGGGCAAAAAGGCAGAAATTCTCTTTATTTTGGGACAAAAGGCAGAAATTCCCCTTATTTTACGGCAAAATTGCAGAAATTTCACATATTTCAGAGCAAAAAGGCAGATATTTCCCTTATTTTGGAGCAAAAATGAAGAAAAATCCCTTTTTTATGGCAAAAAACTTATGCATTCCCCTTATTTTCGGGCAAATAGGCAAAAATTCCCCGTATTTTGGAGCAAAATTGCAGAAATTCCCCTTATTGTGGGGCAAAAAGGCAGAAATTCTCCGTATTTTGGGGCAAAACTGAGAAATTCCACTTATTTTGGGGCAAAATTCCAGAAATATCCCTTAATTTGGAGCAAAATTGCAGAAATTTCACTTATTTTGGGGCAGCATTGCAGAAATTTCACTTATTTCAGGGAAAAAGGCAGAAATTTTCTTTATTTTGGGGCAAAAAGGCAGAAATTCCTAATATTTTGTGGCAAAAATGCAGAAATTCCTAATAATTTGTTTCAAAAATGCATAAATTTCCCTTATTTTGAGGCAAAAAGGCTGAAATTCCCTTTATTTGGGGGCAAAAAGGCAGAAATTTCCCTCTTTTTGGGGCAAATTTGCAGAAATTTCACTTATTTCTGGGTAATAAGTCAGAAATTTTCTTTATTTTGGGGCAAAAAAGACAGAAATTCCAATTGTTTTTGGGGAAAAAGACAGAAATTCCACTTATTTAGAGGCAAAAATGCAAAAGTTCCCCTTATTTTGGAGCAAAAATGAAGAAATTTCCCTTTTCTATGGCAAAAAGGTATGCATTCTTCTTATTTTCAGAAAAAAGGGAGAAATTCCCCATATTTTGGGGCAAAAGGCAGAAATTCCCCTTATTTTGAAGCAAAATTGCAGAAATTTCCCTAATTGTGCAGCAAAAAACAGAAATACCCCTTATTTTGGGGCAAAATTGCAGAAATTTCCTTTATTATGGGGAAAAATTGCAGAAATTTCCTTTATTTTAGGGCAAAATTGCATAAATTTCACTAATTGCGGGGCAAAAATGCAGAAATTCTCCTTATTTGGGGCAAAAGGCAGAAATTCCCCTTATTTTAGGGCAAAATTGCAGAAATTTCACATATTTCAGAGCAAAAAGGCAGAAATTTCTTTTATTTTGGAGCAAAAATGAAGAAATTTCCCTTTTTTATGGCAAAAAGGCATGCATTCCCCTTATTTTAGGGCAAAAAGGCAGAAATTCCCCGTATTTTGGAGCAAAATTGCAGAAATTCCCCTAATTGTGGAGCAAAAAGGCAGAAATTCTCAATATTTTGGGGCAAAACTCAGAAATTCCACTTATTTTGGGGCAAAATTCCAGAAATTTCTATTATTTTGGGGCAAAATTGCAGAAATTTCACTTATTTTGGGGCAAAATTGCAGAAATTTCACTTATTTCAGGGAAAAAAAGCAGATATTTTCCCTTTTTTGGGGCAAAAAGGCAGATATTCCTAATATTTTGTGGCAAAAATTCAGAAATTCCTAATATTTTGTTGCAAAAATGCAGAAATTTTCCTTATTTTAGGGCAAAATTGCAGAAATTTCACTAATTGAGGGGCAAAAAGGCAGAAATTCTTCTAATTTTGGGACAAATGGAAGAAATTCCCCTTATTTTAGGGCAAAATTGCAGAAATTTCACATATTTCAGAGCAAAAAGGCAGAAATTTCCCTTATTTTGGAGCAAAAATGAAGAAATATCCCTTTTTTATGGCAAAAACTTATGCATTCCCCTTCTTTTCGGGCAAAAAGGCAGAAATTCCCCGTATTTTGGAGCAAAATTGCAGAAATTCCCCTAATTGTGGGGCAAAGAGGCAGAAATTTTTCTTATTTTCGGGCAAAACTCAAAAAATCCACTTATTTTGGGGCAAAATTCCAAAAATTTCCCTATTTTTGGGGTAAAATGGCAGAAATTTCACTTATTTTGGGGCAAAATTGCAGAAATTTCACATATTTCAGATCAAAAAGGCAGAAATTTCCTTTATTTAGGAGCAAAAATGAAGATATTTCCCTTTTTTATGGCAAAAATGTATGCATTCCTCTTATTTTCGGTCAAAAAGGCAGAAATTCCCCGTATTTTGGAGCAAAATTGCAGAAATTCCCCTTATTGTGGGGCAAAAAGGCAGAAATTCTTCGTATTTTGAGGCAAAACTGAGAAATTCCACTTATTTTGGGGCAAAATTCCAGACATTTCCCTTGTTTTGGAGCAAAATTGCAGAAATTTCACTTATTTTGGGGCAAAATTGCAAAATTTCACTTATTTCAGGGAAAAAAGGCAGAAATTTTCCTTAGTTTGGGGCAAAAAGGCTAAAATTCCTAATATTTTGTGGCAAAAATGCAGAAATTCCTAATATTTTGTTGCAAAAATGCAGAAATTTCCCTTATTTTGAGGTAAAAAGGCTGAAATTCCCCTTATTTGGGGCCAAAGAGGCAGAAATTTCCCTTATTTTGGGACAAATTTGCAGAAATTTCACTTATTTCAGAGTAATAAGTCAGAAATTTTCTTTATTTTGGGGCAAAAAAGAAAGATATTCCCTTTGTTTTGGGGGAAAAAGACAGAAATTCCACTTATTTAGAGGCACAAAAGCAAAAGTTCCCCTTATTTTGGAGCAAAAATGAAGAAAATTCCCTTTTCTATGGCAAAAAGATATGCATTCTTCTTATTTTCAGACAAAAAGGCAGAAATTCCCCATATTTTGGGGCAAAAGGCAGAAATTCCCCTTATTTTGAAGCAAAATTGCAGAAATTTCCCTAATTGTGGGCCAAAAAACAGAAATTCCCCTTATTTTGGGGCAAAATTGCAGAAATTTCCCTTATTATGCGGAAAAATTGCAGAATTTTCCCTTATTTTAGGGCAAAATTGCAGAAATTTCACTAATTGTGGGGCGAAAAGGCTGAAATTCTCCTTATTTTGGGACAAAAGGCAGAAATTCCCCTTATTTTAGGGCAAAATTGCAGAAATTTCACATATTTCAGAGCAAAAAGGCAGAAATTTCCCTTATTTTGGAGCAAAAATGAAGAAATATCCATTTTTTATGGCAAAAACTTATGCATTCCCCTTATTTTCGGGCAAAAAGGCAAAAATTACCCGTATTTTGGAGCAAAATTGCAGAAATTCCCATTATTGTGGGGCAAAAAGCCAGAAATTCTCCGTATTTTGGAGCAAAACTGAGAAATTCCACTTATTTTGGGGCAAAATTCCAGAAATTTCCCTTAATTTGGAGCAAAATTGCAGAAATTTTACTTATTTTGGGGCAAAATTGCAAAAATTTCACTTATTTCAGGGAAAAAAGGCAGAAATTTTCCTTATTTTGGGGCAAAAAGGCAGAAATTCCTAATATTTTATGGCAAAAATGCAGAAATTCCTAATATTTTGTGCAAAAATGCAGAAATTTTCCTTATTTGGTGGTAAAAAGGCTGAAATTCCCCTTATTTGGGGGCAAAAAGGCAGAAATTTCCCTTATTTTGGGGCAAATTTGCAGAAATCTCACTTATTTCAGGGTAATAAGTCAGAAATTTTTTTTATTTTGGGGCAAAGAGACAGAAATTCCCTTTGTTTTGAGGGAAAACGACAGAAATTCCACTTATTTAGAGGCAAAAAAGCAAAAGTTCCCCTTATTTTGGAGTAAAAATGAAGAAATTTCCCTTTTCTATGGCAAAAAGGTATGCATTCTTCTTATTTTCAGAAAAAAATGCAAGAAATTCCCCATATTTTGGGGCAAAAGACAGAAATTCCCCTTATTTTGAAGCAAAATTGCAGAAATTTCCCTAATTGTAAGGCAAAAAACAGAAATTCCCTATATTTTGGGGCAAAATTGCAGAAATTTCCCTTATAATGGGGAAAAATTGCAGAAATTTCCCTTATTTTAGGGCAAAATTGCAGAAATTTCAGTAATTGTGGGGCAAAAAGGCAGAAATTTTCTTATTTTGGGGCAAAAGCAGAAATACCCTTTATTTTAGGGCAAAATTGCAGAAATTTCACATATTTCAGAGCAAAAAGGTAGAAATTTCCCTAATTTTGGGGCAAAAATAAAGATATTTCCCTTTTTTATGGCAAAAACGTATGCATTCCCCCTTTTTTCGGGCAAAAAGGCAGGAATTCCCCGTATTTTGGAGCAAAATTTCAGAAATTCCTCTTATTGTGGGGCAAAAAGGCAGAAATTCTCCGTATTTTGGGGCAAAACTCAAAAATTCCACTTATTTTGGGGCAAAATTCCAGAAATTTCTATTATTTTGAGGCAAAATTGCAGAAATTTCACTTATTTTAAGGCAAAATTGCAGAAATTTCACTTATTTCAGGGAAAAAAGGCAGAAATTTTCCTTATTTTGGGGCAAAAACGCAGAAATTCCTAATATATTGTGGCAAAAATGCAGAAATTCTTAATATTTTGTTGCAAAAATGCAGAAATTTTTTTTTATTTTGAGGTAAAAAGGCTGAAATTCCCCTTATTTGGGGGCAAAGGGGCAGAAATTTCCATTATTTTGGGACAAATTTCCAGAAATTTCACTTATTTCAGAGTAATAAGTCAGAAATTTTCTTTATTTTGCGGCTAAAAAGAAAGAAATTCCCTTTGTTTTGGGGGAAAAAGACAGAAATTCCACTTATTTAGTGGCAAAAGCAAAAGTTCCCCTTATTTTGGAGCAAAAATGAAGAAATTTCTCTTTTCTATGGCAAAAAGGTATGCATTCTTCTTATTTTCAGACAAAAAGGCAGAAATTCCCCATATTTTGGGGCAAAAGGCAGAAATCCCCCTTATTTTGAAGCAAAATTGCAGAAATTTCCTTAAATGGGGGGCAAAAAACAGAAATTCCCCTTATTTTGGGGCAAAATTGCAGAAATTTCCCTTATTATGGGGAAAAATTGCAGAAATTTCCCTTATTTTAGGGCAAAATTGCAGAAATTTCACTAATTGTGGGGCAAAATGCCGAAATTCTCCTTATTTTGGGGCAAAAGGCAGAAATTCCCCTTATTTTAGGGCAAAATTGCAGAAATTTCACATATTTCAGAGCAAAAAGGCAGAAATTTCCTTTATTTTGGAGCAAAAATAAAGAAATTTCCCTTTTTTATGGCAAAAAGGCATGCATTCCCCTTATTTTCGGGCAAAAAAGGCAGAAATTCCCCGTATTTTGGAGCAAAATTGCAGAAATTCCCCTAATTGTGGGGCAAAAAGGCAGAAATTCTCAATATTTTGGGGCAAAACTCAGAAATTTCACTTATTTTGGGGCAAAATTCCAGAAATTTCTATTATTTTGGGGCAAAATTGCAGAAATTTCACTTATTTTGGGGCAAAATTGCAGAAATTTCACTTATTTCAGGGAAAAAAAGCAGAAATTTTCCTTATTTTGGGACAAAAAGGCAGATATTCCTAATATTTTGTGGCAAAAATGCAGAAATTCCTTTTATTTTGTTGCAAAAATGCAGAAATTTCCCTTATTTTGAGGTAAAAAGGTTGAAATTCCCCTTATTTGGAAGCAAAGAGGCAGAAATTTCCCTTATTTTGAGGTAAAAAAGCTGAAATTCCCCTTATTTGGGGGCAAAGAGGCAGAAATTTCCCTTATTTTGGGACAAATTTCCAGAAATTTCACTTATTTCAGAGTAATAAGTCAGAAATTTTCTTTATTTTGGGGATAAAAAGACATTATTTCCCTTTTTTGGGGGGGAAAAAGACAGAAATTCCACTTATTTAGATGCAAAAAAGCAAAAGTTTCCCTTATTTTGGAGCAAAAATGAAGAAATTTCCCTTTTCTATGGCAAAAAGATATGCATTCTTCTTATTTTCAGACAAAAAGGCAGGAATTCCCCACATTTTGGGGCAAAAGGCAGAAATTCCCCTTATTTTGAAGCAAAATTGCAGAAATTTCCCTAATTGCGTGGCAAACAACCGAAATTCCTCTTATTTTGGGGCAAAATTTTAGAAATTTCCCTTATTATGGGGACGAATTGCAGAATTTTCCCTTATTTTAGGGCAAAATTGCAGAAATTTCACTAATTGTGGGGCAAAAAGGCAGAAATTCTTATTTTGGGACAAAAAGCAGAAATTCCCCTTATTTTAGGGCAAAATTGCAGAAATTTCACATAATTCAGAGCAAAAAGGCAGAAATTTCCCTTATTTTGGAGCAAAAATGAAGAAATATCCCTTTTTTATGGCAAAAACTAATGCATTCTTCTTATTTTCGGGCAAAAAGGCAGAAATTCCCCGTTTTTTGGAGCAAAATTGCAGAAATTCCCCTAATTGTGGGGCAAAGAGGCAGAAATTCTTCTTATTTTCGGGCAAAACTCAAAAATTCCACTTATTTTGGGGCAAAATTCCAGAAATTTCTCTATTTTTGAGGTAAAATGGCAGATATTTCACTTATTTTGAGGCAAAATTGCAGAAATTTCACATATTTCAGAGCAAAAAGGCAGAAATTTTCTTTATTTAGGAGCAAAAATGAAGAAATTTCCCTTTTTTATGGCAAAAACGTATGCATTCTTCTTATTTTCGGTCAAAAAACCAGAAATTCCCTGTATTTTGGAGCAAAATTGCAGAAATTCCCCTTATTGTGGGGCAAAAAGGCAGAAATTCATCATATTTTGGGGCAAAACTGAGAAATTCCACTTATTTTGGGGCAAAATTCCAGAAATTTCCCTTGTTTTGGAGCAAAATTGCAGAAATTTCACTTATTTTGGGGCAAAATTGCAAAATTTCACTTATTTCAGGGAAAAAAGGCAGAAATTTTCCTTAGTTTGGGGCAAAAAGGCAGAAATTCCTAATATTTTGTGGCAAAAATGCAGAAATTCCTAATATTTTGTTGCAAAAATGCAGAAATTTCCTTTATTTTGAGGTAAAAAGGCTGAAATTCCCTTTATTTGTGGGCAAAGAGGCAGAAATTTCCCTTATTTTGGGACAAATTTGCAGAAATTTCACTTATTTCAGAGTAATAAGTCAGAAATTTTCTTTATTTTGGGGGAAAAAGACAGAAATTCCACTTATTTAGAGGCAAAAAAGCAAAAATTTCCCTTATTTTGGAGCAAAAATGAAGAAAAATCCCTTTTTTATGGCAAAAAGGTATGCATTCCCCTTATTTCGGGCAAAAAGGCAGAAATTCCCCGTATTTTGGAGCAAAATTGCAGAAATTCTCCTAATTGTGGGGCAAAAAGGCAGAAATTCTCAATATTTTGGGGGCAAAACTCAGAAATTCCACTTATTTTGCGGCAAAATTCCAGAAATTTCTATTATTTTGGGGCAAAATTGCAGAAATTTCACTTATTTTGGGGCAAAATTGCAGAAATTTAACTTATTTAAGGGAAAAAAAGCAGAAATTTTTCTTATTTTGGGGCAAAAAGGCAGATATTCCTAATATTTTGTGGCAAAAATGCAGAAATTCCTAATATTTTGTTGCAAAAATGCAGAAATTTTCCTTATTTTAGGGCAAAATTGCAGAAATTTTACATATTTCAGAGCAAAAAGGCAGAAATTTCCCTTATTTTGGAGCAAAAATGAAGAAATATCCCTGTTTTATGGCAAAAACTTATGCATTCCCCTTCTTTTCGGGCAAAAAGGCAGAAATTCCCCGTATTTTGGAGCAAAATTGCAGAAATTCCCCTAATTGTGGGGCAAAGAGGCAGAAATTCTTCTTATTTTCGGGCAAAACTCAAAAAAACCACTTATTTTGGGGCAAAATTCCAAAAATTTCCCTATTTTTGGGGTAAAATGGCTGAAATTTCACTTATTTTGGGGCAAAATTGCAGAAATTTCACATATTTCAGAGCAAAAAGGCAGAAATTTCCTTTATTTAGGAGCAAAAATGAAGAAATTTCCCTTTTTTATGGCAAAAACGTATGCATTCCCCTTATTTTCGGTCAATAATGCAGAAATTCCCCGTATTTTGGAGCAAAATTGCAGAAATTCCCCTTATTGTGGGGCAAAAAGGCAGAAATTCTTCGTATTTTGAGGCAAAACTGAGAAATTCCACTTATTTTGGGGCAAAATTCCAGAAATATCCCTTGTTTTGGAGCAAAATTGCAGAAATTTCACTTATTTTGGGGCAAAATTGCAAAATTTCACTTATTTCAGGGAAAAAAGGCAGAAATTTTCCTAAGTTTGGGACAAAAAGGCTAAAATTCATAATATTTTGTAGCAAAAATGCAGAAATTCCTAATATTTTGTTGCAAAAATGCAAAATTTCCCTTATTTTGAGGTAAAAAGGCTGAAATTCCCCTTATTTGGGGGCAAAGAGGCAGAAATTTCCCTTATTTTGGGACAAATTTGCAGAAATTTCACTTATTTCAGAGTAATAAGTCAGAAATTTTCTTTATTTTGGGGCTAAAAAGAAAGAAATTCCCTTTGTTTTGGGGGAAAAAGACAGAAATTCCCCTTATTTAGAGGCAAAAAAGTAAAAGTTCCCCTTATTTTTGAGTAAAAATGAAGAAATTTCCCTTTTCTATGGCAAAAAGGTATGCATTCTTCTTATTTTCAGAAAAAAATGCAAGAAATTCCCCATATTTTGAGGCAAAAGACAGAAATTCCCCTTATTTTGAAGCAAAATTGCAGAAATTTCCCTAATTGTAAGGCAAAAAACAGAAATTCCCTTTATTTTGGGGCAAAATTGCAGAAATTTCCCTTATAATGTGGAAAAATTGCAGAAATTTCCCTTATTTTAGGGCAAAATTGCAGAAATTTCACTAATTGTGGGGCGAAAAGGCAGAAATTTTCTTATTTTGGGGCAAAAGCAGAAATACCTCTTATTTTAGGGCAAAATTGCAGAAATTTCACATATTTCAGAGCAAAAAGGCAGAAATTTCCCTTATTTCGGGGCAAAAATAAAGATATTTCCATTTTTTATGGCAAAAACGTATGCATTCCCCTTATTTTCGGGCAAAAAGGCAGGAATTACCCGTATTTTGGAGCAAAATTTCAGAAATTCCTCTTATTGTGGGGCAAAAAGGCAGAAATTCTCCATATTTTGGGGCAAAACTCAAAAATTCCACTTATTTTGGGGCAAAATTCCAGAAATTTCTATTATTTTGGGGCAAAATTTCAGAAATTTCACTTATTTTAAGGCAAAATTGCAGAAATTTCACTTATTTCAGGGAAAAAAAGCAGAAATTTTCCTTATTTTGGGGCAAAAACGCAGAAATTCCTAATATTTTGTGGCAAAAATGCAGAAATTCCTAATATTTTGTGCAAAAATGCAGAAATTTTTCTTATTTGGAGGTAAAAAGGCTGAAATTCCCCTTATTTGAGGGCAAAGAGGCAGAAATTTCCTTTATTTTGGGACAAATTTGCAGAAATTTCACTTATTTCAAAGTAATAAGTCAGAAACTTTCTTTATTTTGGGGCTAAAATGACAGAAATTCCCTTTGTTTTGGGGGAAAAAGACAGAAATTCCACTTATTTAGAGGCAAAAGCAAAAGTTCCCCTTATTTTGGAGCAAAAATGAAGAAATTTCCATTTTCTATGGCAAAAAGGTATGCATTCTTCTTATTTTCAGACAAAAAGGCAGAAATTCCCCATATTTTGGGGCAAAAGGCAGAAATTCCCTTTATTTTGAAGCAAAATTGCAGAAATTTCCCTAAATGTAGGGCAAAAAACAGAAATTCCCCTTATTTTGAGGCAAAATTGCAGAAATTTTTCTTATTATTGGAAAAAAATTGCAGAAATTTCCCTTATTTTAGGGCAAAATTGCAGAAATTTCACTAATTGTGGGGCAAAAATGCAAATATTCTCCTTATTTCGGGGCAAAAGGCAGAAATTCCCCTTATTTTAGGGCAAAGTTGCAGAAATTTCACATATTTTAGAGCAAAAAGGCAGAAATTTTCTTAATTTTGGAGCAAAAATGAAGAAATTTCCCTTTTTTATGGCAAAAACGTATGCAATCCCCTTATTTTCGGGCAAAAAGGCAGAAATTCCCCGTATTTTGGAGCAAAATTGCAGAAATTCCCCATATTGTGGGGCAAAAAGGCAGAAATTCTCCGTATTTTGGAGCAAAACTGAGAAATTCCACTTATTTTGGGGCAAAATTCCAGAAATTTCCCTTAATTTGGAGCAAAATTGCAGAAATTTCACTTATTTTGGAGCAAAATTTCAGAAATTTCACTTATTTCAGGGAAAAAAGGCAGAAATTTTCATTATTTTGGGGCAAAAGGCAGAAATTCCTAATATTTTGTGGCAAAAATGCAGAAATTCCTAATATTTTGTTGCAAAAATGCAGAAATTTTCTTTATTTGGAGGTAAAAAGGCTGAAATTCACCTTATTTGGGGGCAAAAAGGCAGAAATTTCCCTTATTTTGAGGCAAATTTGCAGAAATCTCACTTATTTCTGGGTAATAAGTCAGAAATTTTCTTTATTTTGGGGCAAAAAGACAGAAATTTCCTTTGTTTTGGGGGAAAAAGGCAGAAATTCCACTTATTTTGAGGCAAAAAAGCAAAAGTTCCCCTTATTTTGGAGTAAAAATGAAGAAATTTCACTTTTCTATGTCAAAAAGTTATGCATTCTTCTTATTTTCAGAAAAAAATGCAAGAAATTCCCCATATTTTGGGGCAAAAGACAGAAATTCCCCTTATTTTGAAGCAAAATTGCAGAAATTTCCCTAATTGTAAGGCAAAAAACAGAAATTCCCCTTATTTTTGGGCAAAATTGCAGAAATTTCCTTTATAATGGGGAAAAATTGCAGAAATTTCCCTTATTTTAGGGCAAAATTGCAGAAATTTCACTAATTGTGGGGCAAAATGCAGAAATTCTCCTTATTTTGGGGCAAAAGGAAGAAATTCCCCTTATTTTAGGGCAAAATTGCAGAAATTTCACATATTTCAGAGCAAAAAGTCAGAAATTTCCTTCATTTTGGAGCAAAAATGAAGAAATTTCCCTTTTTTATGGCAAAAAGGTATGCATTCCCCTTATTTTCGGGCAAAAAGGCAGAAATTCCTCGAATTTTGGAGCAAAATTGCAGAAATTCCCCTTGTTTTGGAGCACAATTGCAGAAATTTCACTTATTTTGGGGCAAAATTGCAGAAATTTTACTTATTTCAGGAAAAAAAGGCAGAAATTTTCCTTATTTTGGGGCAAAAATGAAGAAATTTCCCTTTTTTATGGCAAAAACGTATGCATTCCCCTTATTTTCGTTCAAAAAGGCAGAAATTCCCCATATTTTGGAGCAAAATTGCAGAAATTCCCCTTGTTTTGGAGCACAATTGCAGAAATTTCACTTATTTTGGGGCAAAATTGCAGAAATTTCACTTATTTCAGGAAAAAAAGGCAGAAATTTTCCATTTTTTGGGGCAAAAAGGCAGACATTCCTAATATTTTGTGGCAAAAATGCAGAAATTCCTAATATTTTGTGCAAAAATGCAGAAATTTTTCTTATTTGGAGGTAAAAAGGCTGAAATTCCCCTTATTTGAGGGCAAAGAGGCAGAAATTTCCTTTATTTTGGGACAAATTTGCAGAAATTTCACTTATTTCAAAGTAATAAGTCAGAAACTTTCTTTATTTTGGGGCTAAAATGACAGAAATTCCCTTTGTTTTGGGGGAAAAAGACAGAAATTCCACTTATTTAGAGGCAAAAGCAAAAGTTCCCCTTATTTTGGAGCAAAAATGAAGAAATTTCCATTTTCTATGGCAAAAAGGTATGCATTCTTCTTATTTTCAGACAAAAAGGCAGAAATTCCCCATATTTTGGGGCAAAAGGCAGAAATTCCCTTTATTTTGAAGCAAAATTGCAGAAATTTCCCTAAATGTAGGGCAAAAAACAGAAATTCCCCTTATTTTGAGGCAAAATTGCAGAAATTTTTCTTATTATTGGAAAAAAATTGCAGAAATTTCCCTTATTTTAGGGCAAAATTGCAGAAATTTCACTAATTGTGGGGCAAAAATGCAAATATTCTCCTTATTTCGGGGCAAAAGGCAGAAATTCCCCTTATTTTAGGGCAAAGTTGCAGAAATTTCACATATTTTAGAGCAAAAAGGCAGAAATTTTCTTAATTTTGGAGCAAAAATGAAGAAATTTCCCTTTTTTATGGCAAAAACGTATGCAATCCCCTTATTTTCGGGCAAAAAGGCAGAAATTCCCCGTATTTTGGAGCAAAATTGCAGAAATTCCCCATATTGTGGGGCAAAAAGGCAGAAATTCTCCGTATTTTGGAGCAAAACTGAGAAATTCCACTTATTTTGGGGCAAAATTCCAGAAATTTCCCTTAATTTGGAGCAAAATTGCAGAAATTTCACTTATTTTGGAGCAAAATTTCAGAAATTTCACTTATTTCAGGGAAAAAAGGCAGAAATTTTCATTATTTTGGGGCAAAAGGCAGAAATTCCTAATATTTTGTGGCAAAAATGCAGAAATTCCTAATATTTTGTTGCAAAAATGCAGAAATTTTCTTTATTTGGAGGTAAAAAGGCTGAAATTCACCTTATTTGGGGGCAAAAAGGCAGAAATTTCCCTTATTTTGAGGCAAATTTGCAGAAATCTCACTTATTTCTGGGTAATAAGTCAGAAATTTTCTTTATTTTGGGGCAAAAAGACAGAAATTTCCTTTGTTTTGGGGGAAAAAGGCAGAAATTCCACTTATTTTGAGGCAAAAAAGCAAAAGTTCCCCTTATTTTGGAGTAAAAATGAAGAAATTTCACTTTTCTATGTCAAAAAGTTATGCATTCTTCTTATTTTCAGAAAAAAATGCAAGAAATTCCCCATATTTTGGGGCAAAAGACAGAAATTCCCCTTATTTTGAAGCAAAATTGCAGAAATTTCCCTAATTGTAAGGCAAAAAACAGAAATTCCCCTTATTTTTGGGCAAAATTGCAGAAATTTCCTTTATAATGGGGAAAAATTGCAGAAATTTCCCTTATTTTAGGGCAAAATTGCAGAAATTTCACTAATTGTGGGGCAAAATGCAGAAATTCTCCTTATTTTGGGGCAAAAGGAAGAAATTCCCCTTATTTTAGGGCAAAATTGCAGAAATTTCACATATTTCAGAGCAAAAAGTCAGAAATTTCCTTCATTTTGGAGCAAAAATGAAGAAATTTCCCTTTTTTATGGCAAAAAGGTATGCATTCCCCTTATTTTCGGGCAAAAAGGCAGAAATTCCTCGAATTTTGGAGCAAAATTGCAGAAATTCCCCTTGTTTTGGAGCACAATTGCAGAAATTTCACTTATTTTGGGGCAAAATTGCAGAAATTTTACTTATTTCAGGAAAAAAAGGCAGAAATTTTCCTTATTTTGGGGCAAAAATGAAGAAATTTCCCTTTTTTATGGCAAAAACGTATGCATTCCCCTTATTTTCGTTCAAAAAGGCAGAAATTCCCCATATTTTGGAGCAAAATTGCAGAAATTCCCCTTGTTTTGGAGCACAATTGCAGAAATTTCACTTATTTTGGGGCAAAATTGCAGAAATTTCACTTATTTCAGGAAAAAAAGGCAGAAATTTTCCATTTTTTGGGGCAAAAAGGCAGACATTCCTAATATTTTGTGGCAAAAATGCAGAAATTCCTAATATTTTGTGCAAAAATGCAGAAATTTTTCTTATTTGGAGGTAAAAAGGCTGAAATTCCCCTTATTTGAGGGCAAAGAGGCAGAAATTTCCTTTATTTTGGGACAAATTTGCAGAAATTTCACTTATTTCAAAGTAATAAGTCAGAAACTTTCTTTATTTTGGGGCTAAAATGACAGAAATTCCCTTTGTTTTGGGGGAAAAAGACAGAAATTCCACTTATTTAGAGGCAAAAGCAAAAGTTCCCCTTATTTTGGAGCAAAAATGAAGAAATTTCCATTTTCTATGGCAAAAAGGTATGCATTCTTCTTATTTTCAGACAAAAAGGCAGAAATTCCCCATATTTTGGGGCAAAAGGCAGAAATTCCCTTTATTTTGAAGCAAAATTGCAGAAATTTCCCTAAATGTAGGGCAAAAAACAGAAATTCCCCTTATTTTGAGGCAAAATTGCAGAAATTTTTCTTATTATTGGAAAAAAATTGCAGAAATTTCCCTTATTTTAGGGCAAAATTGCAGAAATTTCACTAATTGTGGGGCAAAAATGCAAATATTCTCCTTATTTCGGGGCAAAAGGCAGAAATTCCCCTTATTTTAGGGCAAAGTTGCAGAAATTTCACATATTTTAGAGCAAAAAGGCAGAAATTTTCTTAATTTTGGAGCAAAAATGAAGAAATTTCCCTTTTTTATGGCAAAAACGTATGCAATCCCCTTATTTTCGGGCAAAAAGGCAGAAATTCCCCGTATTTTGGAGCAAAATTGCAGAAATTCCCCATATTGTGGGGCAAAAAGGCAGAAATTCTCCGTATTTTGGAGCAAAACTGAGAAATTCCACTTATTTTGGGGCAAAATTCCAGAAATTTCCCTTAATTTGGAGCAAAATTGCAGAAATTTCACTTATTTTGGAGCAAAATTTCAGAAATTTCACTTATTTCAGGGAAAAAAGGCAGAAATTTTCATTATTTTGGGGCAAAAGGCAGAAATTCCTAATATTTTGTGGCAAAAATGCAGAAATTCCTAATATTTTGTTGCAAAAATGCAGAAATTTTCTTTATTTGGAGGTAAAAAGGCTGAAATTCACCTTATTTGGGGGCAAAAAGGCAGAAATTTCCCTTATTTTGAGGCAAATTTGCAGAAATCTCACTTATTTCTGGGTAATAAGTCAGAAATTTTCTTTATTTTGGGGCAAAAAGACAGAAATTTCCTTTGTTTTGGGGGAAAAAGGCAGAAATTCCACTTATTTTGAGGCAAAAAAGCAAAAGTTCCCCTTATTTTGGAGTAAAAATGAAGAAATTTCACTTTTCTATGTCAAAAAGTTATGCATTCTTCTTATTTTCAGAAAAAAATGCAAGAAATTCCCCATATTTTGGGGCAAAAGACAGAAATTCCCCTTATTTTGAAGCAAAATTGCAGAAATTTCCCTAATTGTAAGGCAAAAAACAGAAATTCCCCTTATTTTTGGGCAAAATTGCAGAAATTTCCTTTATAATGGGGAAAAATTGCAGAAATTTCCCTTATTTTAGGGCAAAATTGCAGAAATTTCACTAATTGTGGGGCAAAATGCAGAAATTCTCCTTATTTTGGGGCAAAAGGAAGAAATTCCCCTTATTTTAGGGCAAAATTGCAGAAATTTCACATATTTCAGAGCAAAAAGTCAGAAATTTCCTTCATTTTGGAGCAAAAATGAAGAAATTTCCCTTTTTTATGGCAAAAAGGTATGCATTCCCCTTATTTTCGGGCAAAAAGGCAGAAATTCCTCGAATTTTGGAGCAAAATTGCAGAAATTCCCCTTGTTTTGGAGCACAATTGCAGAAATTTCACTTATTTTGGGGCAAAATTGCAGAAATTTTACTTATTTCAGGAAAAAAAGGCAGAAATTTTCCTTATTTTGGGGCAAAAATGAAGAAATTTCCCTTTTTTATGGCAAAAACGTATGCATTCCCCTTATTTTCGTTCAAAAAGGCAGAAATTCCCCATATTTTGGAGCAAAATTGCAGAAAGTCCCCTTGTTTTGGAGCACAATTGCAGAAATTTCACTTATTTTGGGGCAAAATTGCAGAAATTTCACTTATTTCAGGAAAAAAAGGCAGAAATTTTCCATTTTTTGGGGCAAAAAGGCAGACATTCCTAATATTTTGTGGCAAAAATGCAGAAATTCCTAATATTTTGTTGCAAAAATGCAGAAATTTTTCTTATTTTTAGGTAAAAAGGCTGAAATTCCCATTATTTGGGGGCAAAAAGGAAGAAATTTCCCTTATTTTGGGGCAAATTTGCAGAAATTTCACTTATTTCAGAATAATAAGTCAGAAACTTTCTTTATTTTGGGGCAAAAAAGACAGAAATTCCCTTTGGTTTGGGGGAAAAATACAGAAATTCCACTTATTTAGAGGCAAAAAAGCAAAAGTTCCCCTTATTTTGGAGTAAAAATGAAGAAATTTCCCTTTTCTATGGCAAAAAGGTATGCATTCTTCTTATTTTCAGACAAAACGGCAGAAATTCCCCATATTTTGGGGCAAAAGGCAGAAATTCCTCTTATTTTGAAGCAAAATTGCAGAAGTTTCCCTAATTATGGGGCAAAAAACAGAAATTCCCCTTATTTTGTGGCAAAATTGCAGAAATTTCCCTTATTATGGGAAAAAACTGCAGAAATTTCCTTTATTTTAGGGCAAAATTGCAGAAATTTCACTAATTGTGGGGCAAAATGCAGAAATTCTCCTTATTTTGGGGCAAAAGGTAGAAATTCCCCTTATTTTAGCGCAAAATTGCAGAAATTTCACATATTTCAGAGCAAAAAGGCAGAAATTTCCTTCATTTTGGAGCAAAAATGAAGAAATTTCCCTTTTTTATGGCAAAAAGTTATGCATTCTTCTAATTTTCGGGAAAAAAGGCAGAAATTCCTCGTATTTTGGAGCAAAATTGCAGAAATTCCCCTAATTGTGGGGCAAAAAGGCAGAAATTCTCAATATTTTGGGGCCAAACTCAGAAATTCCACTTATTTTGGGGCAAAAATCCAGAAATTTCTATTATTTTGGGGCAAAATTGCAGAAATTTCACTTATTTTGGGGCAAAATTGAAGAAATTTCACTTATTTCAGGGAAAAAAGGCAGAAATTTTCCTTATTTTGGGGCAAAAATCCAGAAATTCCTAATATTTTCCAACAAAAATGCAGAATTTCTTAATATTTTGTTGCAAAAATATAGAAATTTCCCTTATTTTGAGGTAAAAAGGCTGAAATTCCCCTTATTTAGGGGCAAAGGGGCAGAAATTTCCCTTGTTTTGGGACAAATTTGCAGAAATTTCACTTATTTCAGAGTAATAAGTCAGAAATTTTCTTTATTTTGGGGCAAAAAAAGAGAGAAATTCCCTTTGTTTTGGGGGAAAAAGACAGAAATTCCACTTATTTAGAGGCAAAAAAGCAAAAGTTCGCCTTATTTTGGAGCAAAAATGAAGAAATTTTCCTTTTCTATGGCAAAAAGGTATGCATTCTTCTTATTTTCAGACAAAACGGCAGAAATTCCCCATATTTTGGGGCAAGAGGCAGAAATTCCCCTTCTTTTGAAGCAATATTGCAGAAATTTCCCTAATTGTGGGGCAAAAAACAGAAATTCCCCTTATTTTGGGGCAAAATTGCAGAAATTTCCCTTAATATGGGGAAAAATTGCAGAAATTTCCCTTATTTTAGGGCAAAATTGCAGAAATTTCACATATTTCAGAGCAAAAAGGCAGAAATTTCCCTTATTTTAGAGCAAAAATGAAGAAATATCCCTTTTTTATGGCAAAAACGTATGCATTCCCCTTATTTTCGGGCAAAAAGGCAGCAATTCTCCGTATTTTGGAGCAAAATTGCAGAAATTCCCCTTATTGTGGGGCAAAAAGGCAGAAATTCTCTGTATTTTGGGGCAAAACTGAGAAATTCCATTTATTTTGGGGCAAAATTCCAGAAATTTCCTTTATTTTGGGGTAAAATGGCAGAAATTTAACTTATTTTGGGGCAAAATTGCAGAAATTTCACGTATTTCAGGGAAAAGGGCAGAAATTTTCCTTATTTTGGGGCAAAAAGGCAGAAATTCGTAATATTTTGTGGCAAAAATGCAGAAATTCCTAATATTTTGTTGCAAAAATGCAGAAATTTCCCTTATTTTGAGGAAAAAAGGCTGAAATTCTCCTTATTTTGGGGCAAAAGGCAGAAATTCCCCTTATTTTAGGGAAAAAATTGCAGAAATTTCACATATTTCAGAGCAAAAAGGCACAAATTTCCTTTATTTTGGAGCAAAAATGAAGAAATTTCCCTTTTTTATGGCAAAAACGTATGCATTCCCTTTATTTTCGGGCAAAAAGGCAGAAATTCCCCATATTTTGGAACAAAATTGCAGAAATTCCCCTAATTGTGGGTCAAAAAGGCAGAAATGCTCAATATTTTGGGGCAAAAATTAAGAAATTCCACTTATTTTGGGGCAAAAATCCAGAAATTTCTATTATTTTGGGGCAAAATTGCAGAAATTTCACTTATTTTGGGGCAAAATTGCAGAAATTTCACTTATTTCAGGAAAAAAAGTCAGAAATTTTCCTTATTTTGGGGCAAAAAGGCAGAAATTTTTAATATTTTGTGGCAAAAATGCAGAAATTCCTAATATTTTGTTGCAAAAATGCAGAAATTTCCCTTATTTTGAGGTAAAAAGGCTGAAATTCCCCTTATTTGGGGGCAAAAAGGCAGGAATTTCTCTTATTTTGGGGCAAATTTGCAGAAATTTCACTTATTTCAGGGTAATAAGTCAAAAATTTTCTTTATTTTGAGGCAAAAAAGACAGAAATTCCCTTTGTTTTGGGGGAAGAAGACAGAAAATCCACTTATTTAGAGGCAAAAAAGCAAAAGTTCCTCTCATTTTGGAGCAAAAATGAAGAAATTTCCCTTTTCTATGGCAAAAAGATATGCATTCTTCTTATTTTCAGACAAAAAGGCAGAAATTCCTCATATTTTGGGGCAAAAGGCAGAAATTCCCCTTATTTTGAAGCAAACTTGCAAAAATTTCCCTAATTGTAGGGCAAAAACCAGAAAATCCCATTATTTTGGGGCAAAATTGGAGAAATTTCTCTTATTATGGGAAAAAATTGCAGAAATTTCCCTTATTTTAGGGCAAAATTGCAGAAATTTCACATATTTCTGAGCAAAAAGGCAGAAATTTCCCTTATTTTGGAGCAAAAATGAAGAAATATCCTTTTTTATGGCAAAAACGTATGCATTCCATTTATTTTCGGGCAAAAAGGCAGAAATTCCCCGTATTTTGGAGCAAAATTGCAGAAATTCCCCTTATTGTGGGGCAAAAAGGCAGAAATTCTCCGTATTTTGGGGTAAAACTGAGAAATTCCATTTATTTTGGGGCAAAATTCCAGAAATTTCTTTTATTTTGGGGTAAAATGGCAGAAATTTCACTTATTTTGGGGCAAAATTGAAGAAATTTCACATAATTCATCGAAAAGGGCAGAAATTTTCATTATTTTGGGGCAAAAAGGCAGAAATTCTCCTTATTTTGAGGTAAAAAGGCTGAAATTCTCCTTAATTTGGGGCAAAAGGCAGAAAATCCCCTTATTTTAGGGAAAAAATTGCAGAAATTTCACATATTTCAGAGCAAAAAGGCAGAAATTTCCTTTATTTTGGAGCAAAAATGAAGAAATTTCCCTTTTTTATGGCAAAAAGGTATGCATTCCCTTTATTTTCGGGCAAAAAGGCAGAAATTCCCCGTATTTTGGAGCAAAATTGCAGAAATTCCACTAATTGTGGGGCAAAAATGCAGAAATTCTCAATATTTTGGGGCAAATCTCAGAAATTCCACTTATTTTGGGGCAAAATTGCAGAAATTTCTCTTATTATGGGGAATAATGGCAGAAATTTCTCTTATTTTAGGGCAAAATTGCAGAAATTTCACTAATTGTGGGGGAAAAAGGCAGAAATTCTCCTTATTTTGGGACAAAAGGCAGAAATTCCCCTTCTTTTAGGGCAAAATTGCAGAAATTTTACATATTTCAGAGCAAAAAGGCAGAAATTTCCCTTATTTTGGAGGAAAAATTAAGATATATCCCTTTTTTATGGCAAAAACGTATGCATTCCCCTTATTTTCGGGCAAAATGGCAGAAATTCCCCGTATTTTGGAGCAAATTTGCAGAAATTCCCATAATTGTGGGGCAAAGAGGCAGAAATTCTCTTTATTTTCGGGCAAAACTCAAAATTTCCACTTATTTTGGGGCAAAATTCCAGAAATTTCCCTTATTTTGGGGTAAAATGGCAGAAATTTCCCTTATTTTGGGGCAAAAGGCAGAAATTCCCCTTATTTTGAAGGAAAATTGCAGAAATTTCACTAAATGTGGGGCAAAAAACAGAAAATCCCCTTATTTTGGGGAAAAATTGCAGAAATTTCCCTTATTATGGTGAAAAACTGCAGAAATTTCCCTTATTTTAGGGCAAAATTGCAGAAATTTCACTAATTGTAGGGCAAAAATGCAGAAATTCTCATTATTTTGGGGCAAAAGGCAGAAATTCCTTTTATTTTAGGGCAAAATTGCAGAAATTTCACATATTTCAGAGCAAAAAGGCAGAAATTTCCTTTATTTTGGAGCAAAAATGAAGAAATTTCCCTTTTTTATGGCAAAAACGTATGCATTCCCCTTATTTTCGGGCAAAAAGGCAGGAATTCCCCGTATTTTGGAGCAAAATTGCATAAATTCCCCTAATTGTGGGGCAAAAAGGCATAAATTCTCAATATTTTGGGGCAAAACTCAGAAATTCCACTTATTTTGGGGCAAAAATCCAGAAATTTCTATTATTTTGGGGCAAAATTGCAGAAATTTCACTTATTTTGGGGCAAAATTGCAGATATTTCACTTATTTCAGGGAAAAAAAGCAGAAATTTTTCTTATTTTGGGGCAAAAAAGCAGAAATTCCTAATATTTTGTGGCAAAAATGCAGAAATTCCTAATATTTTGTTGCAAAAATGCAGAAATTTCCCTTATTTTGAGGTAAAAAGGCTGAAATTCTGCTTATTTGGGGGCAATAAGGCAGAAATTTCCCTTATTTTGGGGCAAATTTGCAGAAATTTCACTTATTTCAGGGTAATAAGTCAGACATTTTCTTTATTTTGGGGCAAAAAAGACAGAAATTCCCTTTGTTTTGGGAAAAAAAAGACAGAAATTCCACTTATTTAGAGGCAAAAAACCCAAAGTTCCCCTTATTTTGGACCAAAAATGAAGAAATTTCCCTTTCTATGGCAAAAAGGTATGCATTCTTCTTATTTTCAACAAAAAAACAGAAATTCCCCATATTTTGGGGCAAAGGACAGAAATTCTCTTTTTTTTGAAGAAAAATTGCAGAAATTTCCCTAATTGTGGGGCAAAAAACAGAAATTCTTTTTATTTTGGGGCAAAATTGCAGAAATTTCCCTTATTATGAGGGAAAATTGCAGAAATTTCCCTTATTTTAGTGCAAAATTGCAGAAATTTCACTAATTGTGGGGCAAAAAGGCAGAAATTCTCCTTATTTTGGGGCAAAAGGCAGAAATTCCCCTTATTTTAGGGCAAAATTGCAGAAATTTTACATATTTAAGAGCAAAAAGGCAGAAATTTCCCTTATTTTGGGGCAAAAATGAAGAAATTTCCCTTTTTTATGGCAAAAACGTATGCATTCCCCTTATTTTCGGGCCAAAAGGCGGAAATTCCCACTATTTTGGAGCAAAATTGCAGAAATTCCCCTAATTGTGGGGCAAAGAGGCAGAAATTCTCAATATTTTGTGGCAAAACTCAGAAATTCCACTTATTTTGGGGCAAAATTCCAGAAATTTCTATTATTTTGGGGCAAAATTGCAGAAATTTCACTTATTTTGGGGCAAAATTGCAGAAATTTCACTTATTTCAGGAAAAAAAGTCAGAAATTTTCCTTATTTTGAGGCAAAAATGCAGAAATTCCTAATATTTTGTGGCAAAAATGCAGAAATTCCTAATATTTTGTTGCAAAAATGCAGAAATTTCCCTTATTTTGAGGTAAAAAGGCTGAAATTCCCCTTATTTGGGGCAAAAAGCAGAAATTTCCCTTATTTTGGTGCAAATTTGCCGAAATTTCACTTATTTCCGGGTAATAAGTCAGAAATATTCTTTATTTTGGGGCAAAAAAGACAGAAATTCCCTTTGTTTGGGAGATAAAGACCGAAATTCCACTTATTTAGAGGCAAAAAAGCAAAAGTTCCCCTTATTTTGGAGCAAAAATTAAGAAATTTCCCTTTTCTATGGCAAAAAGGTATGCATTCTTCTTATTTTCAGAAAAAAAGTCAGATATTCTTCATATTTTGGGGCAAAAGGCAGAAATTCCCCTTATTTTGAAGCAAAATAGCAGATATTTCCCTTATTGTGGGGCAAAAAACAGAAATTCCCTTTATTTTGAGGCAAAATTGCAGAAATTTCCCTTATTATGGGGAAAAATTGCAGAAATATCCCTTATTTAGGGCAAAATTGCAGAAATTTCACTAATTGTGGGGCAAAAATGCAGAAATTCTCTTTTTGGGGCAAAAGGCTGAAATTCCCCTTATTTTAGGGCAAAATTGCAGAAATTTCACATATTTCAGAGCAAAAAGGCAGAAATTTCCCTTATTTTGGGGCAAATTTGCAGAAATTTCACTTATTTCAGGGTAATAAGTCAGAAATTTTCTTTATTTTGGGGCAAAGAAGACAGAAATTCCCTTTGTTTTTAGGGGAAAAAGACAGAAATTCCACTTATTTAGAGGCAAAAAGGCAAAAGTTCCCCCTATTTTGGAGCAAAAATGAAGAAATTTACCTTTTCTATGGCAAAAAGGTATGCATTCTTCTTATTTTCAGAAAAAAAGTCAGAAATTCTTCATATTTTGCGGCAAAAGGCAGAAATTCCCCTTATTTTGAAGCAAAATTGCAGATATTTCCCTTATTGTGGGGCAAAAAACAGAAATTCCCCTTATTTTGAGGCAAAATTGCAGAAATTTCCCTTATTATGGGGAAAAATTGCAGAAATTTCCCTTATTTTAGGGCAAAATTGCAGAAATTTCACTAATTGTGGGGCAAAAAGGCTGAAATTCTTATTTTGGGGCAAAAGGCTGAAATTCCCCTTATTTTAGGGCAAAATTGCAGAAATTTCACATATTTCAGAGCAAAAAGGCAGAAATTTCCCTTTTTTATGGCAAAAACGTATGCATTCTCCTTATTTTCGGGCAAAAGGCAGGAATTCCCCGTATTTTGGAGCAAAATTGCAGAAATTCCCTTTATTGTGGGGCAAAAAGGCAGAAATTCTCTGTATTTTGGGGCAAAACTGAGAAATTCCACTTATTGTGGGTTAAAATTCCAGAAATTTCCCTTATTTTGGGGTAAAATGGCAGAAATTTCACTTATTTTGGGGCAAAATTTCAGAAATTTCACTTATTTCAGGGAAAAAAGGCAGAAATTTTCCTTATTTTGGGGCAAAAAGGCAGAAATTCCTAATAATTTGTGGCAAAAATGCATAATTTCCTAATATTTTGTTGCAAAAATGCAGAAATTTCCCTTATTTTGAGGTAAAAAGGCTGAAATTCCCCTTATTTGGGGGCAAAAATGCAGAAATTTCCCTTATTTTGGGGCAAATTTGCAGAAATTTCACTTATTTCAGGGTATTAAGTCAGAAATTTTCTTTATTTTGGTGCAAAAAAGACAGAAATTCCCTTTGTTTTTAGGGGAAAAAGACAGAAATTCCACTTATTTAGAGGCAAAAAGGCAAAAGTTCCCCTTATTTTGGAGCAAAAATTAAGAAATTTACATTTTCTATGGCAAAAATGTATGCATTCTTCTTATTTTCAAAAAAAAAGGCAGAAATTCCCCATATTTGGTGGCAAAAGGTAGAAATACCCCTTATTTTGAAGCAAAATTGCAGAAATTTCCCTAATTGTGGGGCAAAAAACAGAAATTCCCCTTATTTTGGGGCAAAATTGAAGAAATTTTCCTTATTATGGGGAAAAATTGCAGAAATTTCCCTTATTTTAGGGCAGAATTGCAGAAATTTCACTAATTGTAGGGCAAAAAGGCAGATATTCTCCTTATTTTGGGGCAAAAGCAGAAATTCCCCTTATTTTAGGGCAATATTGCAGAAATTTCACATATTTCAGAGCAAAAAAGCAGAAATTTCCCTTATTTTGGGGCAAAAATGAAGAAATTTCCCTTTTTTATGGTAAAAACGTATGCATTCCCCTTATTTTCGGGTAACAAGGCAGAAATTCCCCGTATTTTGGAGCAAAATTGCAGAAATTCCCTTAATTGTGGGGCAAAAAGGCAGAAATTCTCCATATTTTGGGGCAAAACTCAGAAATTCCACTTATTTAGGGGCAAAATTCCAGAAATTTCTATTATTTTGGGGCAATATTGCAGAAATTTCACTTATTTTGGGGCAAAATTGCAGAAATTTCAATTATTTTGGGGCAAAATTGCAGAAATTTCACTTATTTCAGGGAGAAAAGGCAGAAATTTTCCTTATTTTGGGGCAAAAAGGCAGAAATTCCTAATATTTTGTTGCAAAAATGCAGAAATTTCTCTTATTTTGAGGTAAAAATGCTGAAATTCCTTTTATTCGGGGGCAAAAATGCAGAAATTTCCCTTATTTTGGGGCAAATTTGCAGAAATTTTACTTATTTCAGGGTAATAAGTCAGAAATTTTCTTTATTTTGGGGCAAAAAATACAGAAATTCCCTTTGTTTTGGGGGAAAAAGACAGAAATTCCACTTATTTAGAGGCAAAAAAGCAAAAGTTCGCCTTATTTTGGAGCAAAAATGAAGAAATTTCCCTTTTCTATGGCAAAAAGGTATGCATTCTTCTTATTTTCAGACAAAAAGGCAGAAATTCCCCATATTTTGGGGCAAAAGGCATAAATTCCCCTTATTTTTAAGCAAAATTGCAGAAATTTCCCTAATTGTGGGGCAAAAAACAAAAATTCCCCTTATTTTGGGACAAAATTGCAGCAATTTCCCTATTATGGAGAAAAATTGTAGAAATTTCCCTTATTTTAGGGCAAAATTGCAGAAATTTCACTAATTGTGGGGCAAAAATGCAGAAATTCTCCTTATTTTGGGGCAAAAGGCAGAAATTCCCCTTATTTTAGGGCAAAATTGCAGAAATTTTACATATTTCAGAGCAAAAAGGCAGAAATTTCCCTTGTTTTGGGGAAAAATGAATAAATTTCCCTTTTTTATGGCAAAAACGTATGCATTCCCCTTATTTTCGGGCAAAAAGGCAGGAATTCCCCGTATTTTGGAACAAAATTGCAGAAATTCCCATTATTGTGGGGCAAAAAGGCAGAAAATCTCCGTATTTTGGGGCAAAACTGAGAAATTCCACTTATTTTGGGGCAAAATTCCAGAAATTTCCTTTATTTTGGGGTAAAATGGCAGAAATTTCTCTTATTTTGGGGAAAAAAAGCAGAAATTTCCCTTATTTTGGGTCAAATTTGCATAAATTTCACTTATTTCAGGGTAATAAGTCAGAAATTTTCTTTATTTTGGGGCAAAAAAGACAGAAATTCTCTTTGTTTTTGGGGAAAAAGACAGAAATTCCACTTATTTAGAGGCAAAAATGCGTAAGTTTCCCTTATTTTGGAGCAAAAATGAAGAAATTTCCCTTTTTTATGGCAAAAAGGTATGCATTCTTCTTATTTTCAGAAAAAAAGGCAGAAATTCTTCATATTTTGGGTCAAAAGGCAGAAATTCCACTTATTTTGAAGCAAAATTGCAGAAATTTCCCTAATTGTGGGCTAAAAAACAGAAATTCCCCTTATTTTGGGGCAAAATTGCAGAAATTTCTTTTATTATGGGGAAAAATTGCAGAAATTTCCCTTATTTTAGGGCAAAATTGCAGAAATTTCACTAATTGTGGGGCAAAAATGCAGAAATTCTCCTTATTTTGGGGCAAAGGGCAGAAATTACCCTTATTTTAGGGCAAAATTGCAGAAATTTCACATATTTCAGAGCAAAAGGCAGAAATTTCCCATATTTTGGGGCAAAAATGAAGAAATGTCCCTTTTTTATGGCAAAAACGTATGCATTCCCCTTATTTTCAGGCAAAAAGGAAGCAATTCTCCGTATTTTGGAGCAAAATTTCAGAAATTCCCCTAATTGTGGGGCAAAAAGGCAGAAATTCTCCTTATTTTGGGGCAAAACTCAGAATTTCCACTTATTTTGGGGCAAAATTCCAGATATTTCCCTTATTTTGGGGCAAAATTGCAAAAATTTCACTTATTTTATGGCAAAATTGCAGAAATTTCACTTATTTCAGGAAAAAAAGGCAGAAATTTTCCTTATTTTGGGGCAAAAAGGCAGAAATTCCTAATATTTTGTGGCAAAATGCAGAAATTCCTAATATTTTGTTGCAAGAATGCAGAAATTTCCCTTTTTTTGAGGTAAAAAGGCTGAAATTCCCCTTATTTGGTGGCAAAAAGGCAGAAATTTCCCTTATTTTGGGGCAAATTTGCAGAAATTTCACTTATTTCAGGGTAATAAGTCAGAAATTTTCATTATTTTGGGGCAAAAAGGCAGAAATTCCTAATATATTGTGGCAAAAATGCAGAAATTTTTAAGATTTTGTTGCAAAAATGCAGAAATTTCTCTTATTTTGAAGTAAAAAGGCTGAAATTCCCCTTATTTTGGGCAAAAAGGCAGAAATTTCCCTTATTTTGGGCAAATTTGGAGAAATTTCACTTATTTCAGGGTAATAAGTCAGAAATTTTCTTTATTTTGGGGCAAAAAAGACAGAAAGTTCCTTTGTTTTGGGGGAAAAAGACAGAAATTCCACTTATTTAGAGGCAAAAAAGCAAAAGTTCCCCTTATTTTGGAGCAAAAATGAAGAAATTTCCCTTTTCTATGGCAAAAAGGTATGCATTCTTCTTATTTTCAGAAAAAAAGGCAGAAATTCTTCATATTTTGGGGAAAAAGGCAGAAATTCCCTTTATTTTCAAGCAAAATTGCAGAAATTTCCCTTATTTTAGGGCAAAATTGCAGAAATTTCACTAATTGTGGGGCAAAAAGGTAGAAATTCTCTTTATTTTGGGGCAAAAGTCAGTAATTCCCCTTATTTTAGTGCAAAATTGCAAAAATTTCACATATTTCAGAGCAAAAAGGCAGAAATTTCCCTTCTTTTGGAGCAAAACTGAAGAAATTTCCCTTTTTTATGGCAAAAAACTTATGCATTCCCCTTATTTTCGGGCAAAAAGGCAGAAATTCCCCGTATTTTGAAGCAAAATTGCAGAAATTCCTCTAATATGGGGCAAAAAGGCAGTAATTCTCAATATTTTGGGGCAAAACTCAGAAATTCCACTTATTTTGGGGCAAAATTCCAGAAAATTCTATTATTTTGGGGCAAAATTGCAGAAATTTCACTTATTTTGGGGCAAAATTGCAGAAATTTCACTTATTTCAGGGAAAAAAGGCAGAAATTTTCCTTATTTTTGGGCAAAAAGGCAAAAATTCCTAATATTTTGTGGCAAAAATGCAGAAATTCCTAATATTTTGTTGCAAAAATGCAGAAATTTCCCTTATTTTGAGGTAAAAAGGCTGAAATTCCCCTTATTTGGGGGCAAAAAAGCAGAAATTTCCCTTATTTTGGGGCAAATTTGCAGAAATTTCACTTTTTTCAGGGTAATAATTCAGAAATTTTATTTATTTTGGGGCAAAAGACAGAAATTCCCTTTGTTTTGGGGGAAAAAGACAGAAATTCCACTTATTTAGAGGCAAAAAAGCAAAAGTTCCCCTTATTTTGGAGCAAAATGAAAAAATTTCCTTTTTCTATGGCAAAAAGGTATGCATTCTTCTTATTTTCAGAAAAAAAGGCATGAAAGTCCCCATAATTTGGGGCAAAAGGCAGAAATTTCCCTTATTTTGAAACAAAATTGCAGAAATTTCCCTAATTGTGGGGCAAAAAACAGAAATTCCCCTTATTTTGGGGCAAACTTGCAGAAATTTTCCTTACTATGGGAAAAAATTGCAGAAATTTCCCTTATTTTGGGGCAAAATTGCAGAAATTTCACTAATTGTGGGGCGAAAAGGCTGAAATTCTCCTTATTTTGGGGCAAAAGGCAGAAATTCCCCTTATTTTAGGGAAAAAAATTGCAGAAATTTCACATATTTCAAAGCAAATAGGCAGAAATTTCCTTTATTTTGGAGCAAAAATGAAGAAATTTCCATTTTTTATGGCAAAAATGTATGCATTCCCTTTATTTTCGGGAAAAAAGGCAGAAATTCCCCGTATTTTGGAGCAAAATTGCAGAAATTCCCCTAATTGTGGGGCAAAAAGGCAGAAATTCTCAATATTTTGGGGCAAAACTCAGAAATTCCACTTATTTTGGGGCAAAAATCCAGAAATTTCTATTATTTTGGGGCAAAATTGCAGAAATTTCACTTATTTTTGGGCAAAATTGCAGAAATTTCACTTATTTCAGGAAAAAAAGTCAGAAATTTCCCTTATTTTGGAGCAAAAATGAAGAAAAATCCTTTTTTATGGCAAAAACTTATGCATTCCATTTATTTTCGGGCAAAAAGGCAGAAATTCCCCGTATTTTGAAGCAAAATTGCAGAAATTCCCCTTATTGTGGGGCAAAAAGGCAGAAATTCTCCTTATTTTGGGGCAAAACTGAGAAATTCCATTTATTTTGGGGCAAAATTCCTGAAATTTCCCTTATTTTGGGGTAAAATGGCAGAAATTTCACTTATTTTGGGGCAAAAGGCAGAAATTCCCCTTATTTTAGGGAAAAAAATTGCAGAAATTTCACATATTTCAGAGCAAAAAGGCAGAAATTTCCTTTATTTTGGAGCAAAAATGAAGAAATTTTTCTTTTTTATGGCAAACACGTATGCATTCCCTTTATTTTCGGGCAAAAAGGCAGAAATTCCCCGTATTTTGGAGCAAAATTGCAGGAATTCCCCTAATTGTGGGGCAAAAAGGCAGAAATTCTAAATATTTTGGGGCAAAACTCAGAAATTCCACTTATTTTGGGGCAAAAATCCAGAAATTTCTATTATTTTGGGGCAAAATTGCAGAAATTTCACTTATTTTGGGGCAAAATTGCAGAAATTTCACTTATTTCAGGAAATAAAGTCAGAAATTTTCGTTATTTTGGGGCAAAAAAGAAGAAAATCCTAATATTTTGTGGCAAAAATGCAGAAATTCCTAATATTTTGTTGTAAAAAGGCAGAAATTTCCCTTATTTGAGGTAAAAAAGCTGAATTTCTCCTTATTTGGGGGCAAAAAGGCAGAAATTTGCCTTATTTTGGGGCAAATTTGCAGAAATTTCACTTATTTCAGGATAATAAGTCAAAAATTTTCTTTATTTTGGGTCAAAAAAGACAGAAATTCCCTTTGTTTTGGGGGAAAAAACAGAAATTCCACTTATTTAGAGGCAAAAAAGCAAAAGACCCCCTTATTTTGGAGCAAAAATGAAGAAATTTCCCTTTCTATGGCAAAAAAGTATGCATTCTTCTTATTTTCAGAAAAAAAGCAGAAATTCCCCATATTTTCGGGCAAAAGTCAGTAATTCCCCTTATTTTGAAGCAAAATTGCAGAAATTTCCCTAATTGTGGGGCAAAAAACAGAAATTCCCCTTATTTTTGGGGCAAAATTGCAGAAATTTACATTATTATGAGAAAATTGCAGAAATTTCCCTTTTTTTAGGGAAAAATTGCAGAAATTTCACTAATTGTGGGGCAAAAAGGTAGAAATTCTCTTTATTTTGGGGCAAAAGTCAGAAATTCCCCTTATTTTAGTGCAAAATTGCAAAAATTTCACATATTTCAGAGCAAAAAGGCAGAAATTTCCCTTCTTTTGGAGCAAAACTGAAGAAATTTCCCTTTTTTATGGCAAAAACTTATGCATTCCCCTTATTTTCGGGCAAAAAGGCAGAAATTCCCCGTATTTTGAAGCAAAATTGCAGAAATTCCCCTAATTTGGGTCAAAAATGCAGTAATTCTCAATATTTTGGGGCAAAACTCAGAAATTCCACTTATTTTGTGGCAAAATTCCAGAAATTTCTATTATTTTGGGGCAAAATTGCAGAAATTTCACTTATTTTGGGGCAAAATTGCAGAAATTTCACTCATTTCAGGGAAAAAAGGCAGAAATTTTCCTTATTTTGGGGCAAAAAGGCAGAAATTCCTAATATTTTGTGGCAAAAATGCAGAAATTTCTAATATTTTGTTGCAAAAATGCAGAAATTTCCCTTATTTTGAGGTAAAAAGGCTGAAATTCCCCTTATTTGGGGGCTAAAAGGCAGAAATTTCCCTTATTTTGGGGCAAATTTGCAGAAATTTCACTTATTTCAGGGTAATAAGTAAGAAATTTTCTTTATTTTGGGGCAAAAAAGACAGAAATACTTTTTGTTTTGGGGGAAAAAGACAGAAATTCCACTTATTTAGAGGCAAAAAAGCCAAAGTTCCCTTATTTTGGACCAAAAATTAAGAAATTTCCCTTTTCTATGGCAAAAAGTTATGCATTCTTCTTATTTTCACACAAAAAGGCAGAAATTCCCCATATTTTGAGGCAAAGGACAGAAATTCCCTTTATTTTGAAGCAAAATTGCAGAAATTTCCCTAATTGTGGGGCAAAAAACAGAAATTCCCCTTATTTCGGGGCAAAATTGCAGAAATTTCCCTTATTATGGGGGAAAATTGCAGAAATTTCCCTTATTTTAGTTCAAAATTGCAGAAATTTCACTAATTGTGGGGCAAAAAGGCAGAAATTCTCCTTATTTTGGGGCAAAGGGCAGAAATTCCCCTTATTTTAGGGCAAAATTGCAGAAATTTTACATATTTAAGAGCAAAAAGGCAGAAATTTCCCTTATTTTGGGGCAAAAATGAAGAAATTTCCCTTTTTTATGGCAAAAACGTATGCATTCCCCTTATTTTCGGGTAACAAGGCAGAAATTCCCACTATTTTGGAGCAAAATTGCAGAATTTCCCCTAATTGTGGGGCAAAGAGGCAAAAATTCTCAATATTTTGGGGCAAAACTCAGAAATTCCACTTATTTTGGGGCAAAATTCCAGAAATTTCACTTATTTTGGGGCAAAATTGCAGAAATTTCACTTATTTTGGGGCAAAATTGCAGAAATTTCACTTATTTCAGGGAAAAAAGGCAGAAATTTTCCTTATTTTGGGGCAAAAAGGCAGAAATTCCTAATATTTTGTTGCAAAAATGCAGAAATTTCTCTTATTTTGAGGTAAAAATGCTGAAATTCCCCTTATTTGGGAGCAAAAAAGCAGAAATTTCCCTTATTTTGGTGCAAATTTGCCAAAATTTCACTTATTTCCGGGTAATAAGTCAGAAATATTCTTTATTTTGGGGCAAAAAAGACAGAAATTCCCTTTGTTTTGGGGAATAAAGACAGAAATTCCACTTATTTAGAGGCAAAAAAGCAAAAGTTCCCCTTATTTTGGAGCAAAAATGAAAAAATTTCCCTTTTCTATGGCAAAAAGGTATGCAATCTTCTTATTTTCAGAAAAAAAGTCAGAAATTCTTCATATTTTGTGGCAAAAGGCAGAAATTCCCCTTATTTTGAAGCAAAATTGCAGATATTTCCCTTATTGTGGGGCAAAAAACAGAAATTCCCCTTATTTTGAGGCAAAATTGCAGAAATTTCCTTATTATGGGGAAAAATTGCAGAAATTTCCCTTATTTTAGGGCAAAATTTCAGAAATTTCACTAATTGTGGGGCAAAAAGGCAGAAATTCTTATTTTGGGGCAAAAGGCTGAAATTCCCCTTATTTTAGGGCAAAATTGCAGAAATTTCACATATTTCAGAGCAAAAAGGCAGAAATTTCCCTTATTTTGGGGCAAAAATGAAGAAATTTCCCTTTTTTATGGCAAAAACGTATGCATTCCCCTTATTTTCGGGCAAAAAGGCAGGAATTCCCCGTATTTTGGAGCAAAATTGCAGAAATTCCCCTTATTGTGGGGCAAAAAGGCAGAAATTCTCCGTATTTTGGGGCAAAACTGAGAAATTCCACTTATTGTGGGTCAAAATTCCAGAAATTTCCTTTATTTTGGGGTAAAATGGCAGAAATTTCACTTATTTTGGGGCAAAATTGCAGAAATTTCACTTATTTCAGGAAAAAGGGGAGAAATTTTCCTTATTTTGGGGCAAAAAGGCAGAAATTCCTAATAATTTGTGGCAAAAATTCAGAATTTCCTAATATTTTGTTGCAAAAATGCAGAAATTTGTCTTATTTTGAGGTAAAAAGGCTGAAATTCCCCTTATTTGGGGGCAAAAATGCAGAAATTTCCCTTATTTTGGGGCAAATTTGCAGAAATTTCACTTATTTCAGGGTAATAAGTCAGAAATTTTCTTTATTTTGGGGCAAAAAAGACAGAAATTCCCTTTGTTTTTAGGGGAAAAAGACAGAAATTCCACTTATTTAGAGAAAAAAAAGGCAAAAGTTCCCCCTATTTTGGAGCAAAAATTAGGAAATTTACCTTTTCTATGGCAAAAATGTATGCATTCTTCTTATTTTCAAAAAAAAGGCAGAAATTCCCCATATTTTGTGGCAAAAGGCAGAAATTCTCCTTATTTTGAAGCAAAATTGCAGAATTTTGCCTAATTGTGGGGCAAAAAACAGAAATTCCCCTTATTTTGGGGCAAAATTGAAGAAATTTTCCTTATTATGGGGAAAAATTGCAGAAATTTCCCTTATTTTAGGGCAGAATTGCAGAAATTTCACTAATTGTAGGGCAAAAAGGCAGATATTCTCCTTATTTTGGGGCAAAAGCAGAAATTCCCCTTATTTTAGGGCAATATTGCAGAAATTTCACATATTTCAGAGCAAAAAAGCAGAAATTTCCATTATTTTGGGGCAAAAATGAAGAAATTTCCCTTTTTTATGGTAAAAACGTATGCATTCCCCTTATTTTCGGGTAACAAGGCAGAAATTCCCCGTATTTTGGAGCAAAATTGCAGAATTTCCCCTAATTTGGGGCAAAAAGGCAGAAATTCTCCGTATTTTGGGGCAAAACTCAGAAATTCCACTTATTTTGGAGCAAAATTCCAGAAAATTCTATTATTTTGGGGCAAAATTGCAGAAATTTCACTTATTTTGGGGCAAAATTGCAGAAATTTCACTTATTTCAGGGAAAAAAGTCAAAAATTTTCCTTATTTTGGGGCAAAAAGGCAGAAATTCCTAATATTTTGTGGCAAAAATGCAGAAATTCCTAATATTTTGTTGCAAAAATGCAGAAATTTCCCTTATTTTGAGGTAAAAAGGCTGAAATTCCCCTTATTTGGGGGCAAAAAAGCAGAAATTTCCCCTATTTTGGGGCAAATTTGCAGAAATTTCACTTATTTCAGGGTAATAATTCAGAAATTTTATTTATTTTGGGGCAAAAAAGACAGAAATTCCCTTTGTTTTGGGGGAAAAAGACAGAAATTCCACTTATTTAGAGGCAAAAAAGCAAAAGTTCCCCTTATTTTGGAGCAAAAATGAAAAAATTTCCTTTTTCTATGGCAAAAAGGTATGCATTCTTCTTATTTTCAGAAAAAAGGCAAGAAAGTCCCCATAATTTGGGGCAAAAGGCAGAAATTCCCCTTATTTTGAAACAAAATTGCAGAAATTTCCCTAATTGTGGGGCAAAAAACAGAAATTCCCCTTATTTTGGGGCAAACTTGCAGAAATTTTCCTTACTATGGGAAAAAATTGCAGAAATTTCCCTTATTTTAGGGCAAAATTGCAGAAATTTCACTAATTGTGGGGCAAAAAGGCTGAAATTCTCCTTATTTTGGGGCAAAAGGCAGAAATTCCTTTTATTTTAGGGAAAAAAATTGCAGAAATTTCACATATTTCAAAGCAAAAAGGCAGAAATTTCCTTTATTTTGGAGCAAAAATGAAGAAATTTCCATTTTTTATGGCAAAAATGTATGCATTCCCCTTATTTTCGGGCAAAAAGGCAGAAATTCCCCGTATTTAGGAGCAAAATTGCAGAAATTCCCCTAATTGTGGGGCACAAAGGCAGAAATTCTCAATATTTTGGGGCAAAACTCAGAAATTCCACTTATTTTGGGGCAAAAATCCAGAAATTTCTATTATTTTGGGGCAAAATTGCAGAAATTTCACTTATTTTGGGGCAAAATTGCAGAAATTTCACTTATTTCAGGAAAAAAAGTCAGAAATTTCCCTTATTTTGGAGCAAAAATGAAGAAATATCCTTTTTTATGGCAAAAACTTATGCATTCCATTTATTTTCGGGCAAAAAGGCAGAAATTCCCCGTATTTTGGAGCAAAATTGCAGAAATTCCCCTTATTGTGGGGCAAAAAGTCAGAAATTCTCCCTATTTTGGGGCAAAACTGAGAAATTCTACTTATTTTGGGGCAAAATTCTAGAAATTTCCCTTGTTTTGGAGCAAAATTGCAGAAATTTCCCTTATTTTGGGGTAAAAGGCAGAAATTCCCCTTATTTTATGGAAAAAAATTGTAGAAATTTCACATATTTCAGAGCAAAAAGGCAGAAATTTCTTTTATTTTGGAGCAAAAATGAAAAAATTTCCTTTTTTTATGGCAAACACGTATGCATTCCCTTTATTTTCGGGCAAAAAGGCAGAAATTCCTTGTATTTTGGAGCAAAATTGCAGGAATTCCCCTAATTGTGGGGCAAAAAGGCAGAAATTCTAAATATTTTGGGGCAAAACTCAGAAATTACACTTATTTTGGGGCAAAAATCCAGAAATTTCTATTATTTTGGGGCAAAATTGCAGAAATTTCACTTATTTTGGGGCAAAATTGCAGAAATTTCTCTTATTTCAGGAAAAAAAGTCAGAAATTTTCATTATTTTGGAGCAAAAAGGAAGAAATTCCTAATATTTTGTGGCAAAAATGCAGAAATTCTTAATATTTTGTTGTAAAAAGGCAGAAATTTCCCTTATTTGAGGTAAAAAAGCTGAAATTCTCCTTATTTGGGGGCAAAAATGCAGAAATTTGCCTTATTTTGGAGCAAATTTGCAGAAATTTCACTTATTTCAGGGTAATAAGTCAAAAATTTTCTTTATTTTGGGGCAAAAAAGACAGAAATTCCCTTTGTTTTGGGGGAAAAAAACAGAAATTCCACTTATTTAGAGGCAAAAAAGCAAAAGTTCCTCTCATTTTAAAGCAAAAATGAAGAAATTTCCCTTTTCTATGGCAAAAAGATATGCATTCTTTTTATTTTCAGACAAAAAGGCAGAAATTCCCCATATTTTGGGGCAAAAGGCAGAAATTCCCCTTATTTTGAAGCAAAATTGCAAAAATTTCCCTAATTGTGGGGCAAAAAACAGAAAATCTCATTATTTTGGGGCAAAATTGCAGAAATTTTTCTTATTATGGGGAAAAATTGCAGAAATTTCCCTTATTTTAGGGCAAAATTGCAGAAATTTCACTAATTGTGGGGCAAAAAGGCAGAAATTCTCCTTATTTTGGGACAAAAGGCAAAAATTCCTCTTTTTTTAGGGCAAAATTGCAGAAATTTCACATATTTCAGAGCAAAAAGGCAGAAATTTCCCTTATTTTGGAGGAAAAATGAAGAAATATCCCTTTTTTATGGCAAAAACGTATGCATTCCCCTTATTTTCGGAAAAAAATGCAGAAATTCCCCGTATTTTGGAGCAAAATTGCAGAAATTCCCCTAATTGTGGGGCAAAGAGTCAGAAAATCTCCTTATATTCGGGCAAAACTCAAAAATTCCACTTATTTTGGGGCAAAATTGCAGAAATTTCACATATTTCAGAGCAAAAAGGCAGAAATTTCCTTTATTTTGGAGCAAAAATAAAGAAATTTCCCTTTTTTATGACAAAAACGTATGCATTCCCCTTATTTTCGGGCAAAAAGGCAGAAATTCCCCGTATTTTTGAGCAAAATTGCAGAAATTCCCCTTATTGTGGGGCAAAAAGTCAGAAATTCTCCGTATTTTGTGGCAAAACTGAGAAATTCCACTTATTTTGGGTCAAAATTCTAGAAATTTCCCTTGTTTTGGAGCAAAATTGCAGAAATTTCACTTATTTTGGGGCAAAATTGCAGAAATTTCACTTATTTCAGGGAAAAAAGGCAGAAATATTCCTTAGTTTAGGGCAAAATTGCAGAAATTTCACTAAATGTGGGTCAAAAAACAGAAATTCCCCTTATTTTGGGGCAAATTGCAGAAATTTCCCTTATTATGGTGAAAAACTTCAGAAATTTTTCTTATTTTAGGGCAAAATTGCAAAAATTTCACTAATTGTGGGGCAAAAAGGTAGAAATTCTCTTTATTTTGGGGCAAAAGTCAGAAATTCCCCTTATTAGTGCAAAATTGCAAAAATTTCACATATTTCAGAGCAAAAAGGCAGAAATTTCCCTTCTTTTGGACAAAACTGAAGAAATTTCCCTTTTTTATGGCAAAAACTTATGCATTCCCCTTATTTTCGGGCAAAAAGGCAGGAATTCCCCGTATTTTGAAGCAAAATTGCAGAAATTCCCCTAATTTGGGGCAAAAAGGCAGTAATTCTCAATATTTTGGGGCAAAACTCAGAAATTCCACTTATTTTGGGGCAAAATTCCAGAAATTTCTATTATTTTGGGGCAAAATTGCAGAAATTTCACTTATTTTGGGGCAAAATTGCAGAAATTTCACTTATTTCAGGGAAAAAAGGCAGAAATTTTCCTTATTTTGGGGCAAAAAGGCAAAAATTCCTAATATTTTGTGGCAAAAATGCAGAAATTCCTAATATTTTGTTGCAAAAATGCAGAAATTTCCCTTATTTTGAGGTAAAAAGGCTGAAATTCCCCTTATTTGGGGGCAATAAGGCAGAAATTTCCCTTATTTTGGGGCAAATTTGCAGAAATTTCACTTATTTCAGGGTAATAAGTCAGAAATTTTCTTTATTTTGGGGCAAAAAAGACAGAAATACTTTTTGTTTTGGGGGAAAAAGACAGAAATTCCACTTATTTAGAGGCAAAAAAGCCAAAGTTCCCTTATTTTGGACCAAAAATTAAGAAATTTCCCTTTTCTATGGCAAAAAGTTATGCATTCTTGTTATTTTCACACAAAAAGGCAGAAATTCCCCATATTTTGAGGCAAAGGACAGAAATTCCCTTTATTTTGAAGCAAAATTGCAGAAATTTCCCTAATTGTGGGGCAAAAAACAGAAATTCCCCTTATTTTGGGGCAAACTTGCAGAAATTTCCCTTATTATGGGGGAAAATTGCAGAAATTTCCCTTATTTTAGTTCAAAATTGCAGAAATTTCACTAATTGTGGGGCAAAAAGGCAGAAATTCTCCTTATTTTGGGGCAAAAGGCAGAAATTCCCCTTATTTTAGGGCAAAATTGCAGAAATTTTACATATTTAAGAGCAAAAAGGCAGAAATTTCCCTTATTTTGGGGCAAACATGAAGAAATTTCCCTTTTTTATGGCAAAAACGTATGCATTCCCCTTATTTTCGGGCAAAAGGCGGAAATTCCCACTATTTTGGAGCAAAATTGCAGAAATTCCCCTAATTGTGGGGCAAAGAGGCAGAAATTCTCAATATTTTGGGGCAAAACTCAGAAATTCCACTTATTTTGGGGCAAAATTCCAGAAATTTCACTTATTTTGGGGCAAAATTGCAGAAATTTCACTTATTTCAGCAAAAAAGCAGAAATTTTCCTTATTTTGAGGCAAAAATGCAGAAATTCCTAATATTTTGTGGCAAAAATGCAGAAATTCCCCGTATTTTGGAGCAAAATTGCAGAAATTCCCCTTATTTTGAGGTAAAAAGGCTGAAATTCCCCTTATTTGGGAGCAAAAAAGCAGAAATTTCCCTTATTTTGGTGCAAATTTGCCAAAATTTCACTTATTTCCGGGTAATAAGTCAGAAATATTCTTTATTTTGGGGCAAAAAAGACAGAAATTCCCTTTGTTTTGGGGAATAAAGACAGAAATTCCACTTATTTAGAGGCAAAAAAGCAAAAGTTCCCCTTATTTTGGAGCAAAAATGAAGAAATTTCCCTTTTCTATGGCAAAAAGGTATGCAATCTTCTTATTTTCAGAAAAAAAGTCAGAAATTCTTCATATTTTGTGGCAAAAGGCAGAAATTCCCCTTATTTTGAAGCAAAATTGCAGATATTTCCCTTATTGTGGGGCAAAAAACAGAAATTCCCCTTATTTTGAGGCAAAATTGCAGAAATTTCCTTTATTATGGGGAAAAATTGCAGAAATTTCCCTTATTTTAGGGCAAAATTTCAGAAATTTCACTAATTGTGGGGCAAAAAGGCAGAAATACTTATTTTGGGGCAAAAGGCTGAAATTCCCCTTATTTTAGGGCAAAATTGCAGAAATTTCACATATTTCAGAGCAAAAAGGCAGAAATTTCCCTTATTTTGGGGCAAAAATGAAGAAATTTCCCTTTTTTATGGCAAAAACGTATGCATTCCCCTTATTTTCGGGCAAAAAGGCAGGAATTCCCCGTATTTTGGAGCAAAATTGCAGAAATTCCCCTTATTGTGGGGCAAAAAGGCAGAAATTCTCCGTATTTTGGGGCAAAACTGAGAAATTCCACTTATTTTGGGTCAAAATTCCAGAAATTTCCTTTATTTTGGGGTAAAATGGCAGAAATTTCACTTATTTTGGGGCAAAATTGCAGAAATTTCACTTATTTCAGGGAAAAAAGGCAGAAATTTTCCTTATTTTGGGGCAAAAAGGCAAAAATTCCTAATATTTTGTGGCAAAAATGCAGAAATTCCTAATATTTTGTTGCAAAAATGCAGAAATTTCCCTTATTTTGAGGTAAAAAGGCTGAAATTCCCCTTATTTGGGGGCAAAAAGGCAGAAATTTCCCTTATTTTGGGGCAAATTTGCAGAAATTTCACTTATTTCAGGGTAATAAGTAAGAAATTTTCTTTATTTTGGGGCAAAAAAGACAGAAATACTTTTTGTTTTGGGGGAAAAAGACAGAAATTCCACTTATTTAGAGGCAAAAAAGCCAAAGTTCCCTTGTTTTGGACCAAAAATTAAGAAATTTCCCTTTTCTATGGCAAAAAGTTATGCATTCTTCTTATTTTCACACAAAAAGGCAGAAATTCCCCATATTTTGAGGCAAAGGACAGAAATTCCCTTTATTTTGAAGCAAAATTGCAGAAATTTCCCTAATTGTGGGGCAAAAAACAGAAATTCCCCTTATTTTGGGGCAAACTTGCAGAAATTTCCCTTATTATGGGGGAAAATTGCAGAAATTTCCCTTATTTTAGTTCAAAATTGCAGAAATTTCACTAATTGTGGGGCAAAAAGGCAGAAATTCTCCTTATTTTGGGGCAAAAGGCAGAAATTCCCCTTATTTTAGGGCAAAATTGCAGAAATTTTACATATTTGAGAGCAAAAAGGCAGAAATTTCCCTTATTTTGGGGCAAAAATGAAGAAATTTCCCTTTTTTATGGCAAAAACGTATGCATTCCCCTTATTTTCGGGCAAAAGGCGGAAATTCCCACTATTTTGGAGCAAAATTGCAGAAATTCCCCTAATTGTGGGGCAAAGAGGCAGAAATTCTCAATATTTTGGGGCAAAACTCAGAAATTCCACTTATTTTGGGGCAAAATTTTAGAAATTTCTATTACTTTGGGGCAAAATTGCAGAAATTTCACTTATTTTGGGGCAAAATTGCAGAAATTTCACTTATTTCAGCAAAAAAGCAGAAATTTTCCTTATTTTGAGGCAAAAATGCAGAAATTCCTAATATTTTGTGGCAAAAATGCAGAAATTCCCCGTATTTTGGAGCAAAATTGCAGAAATTCCCCTTATTTTGAGGTAAAAAGGCTGAAATTCCCCTTATTTGGGAGCAAAAAAGCAGAAATTTCCCTTATTTTGGTGCAAATTTGCCAAAATTTCACTTATTTCCGGGTAATAAGTCAGAAATATTCTTTATTTTGGGGCAAAAAAGACAGAAATTCCCTTTGTTTTGGGGAATAAAGACAGAAATTCCACTTATTTAGAGGCAAAAAAGCAAAAGTTCCCCTTATTTTGGAGCAAAAATGAAGAAATTTCCCTTTTCTATGGCAAAAAGGTATGCAATCTTCTTATTTTCAGAAAAAAAGTCAGAAATTCTTCATATTTTGTGGCAAAAGGCAGAAATTCCCCTTATTTTGAAGCAAAATTGCAGATATTTCCCTTATTGTGGGGCAAAAAACAGAAATTCCCCTTATTTTGAGGCAAAATTGCAGAAATTTCCTTTATTATGGGGAAAAATTGCAGAAATTTCCCTTATTTTAGGGCAAAATTTCAGAAATTTCACTAATTGTGGGGCAAAAAGGCAGAAATACTTATTTTGGGGCAAAAGGCTGAAATTCCCCTTATTTTAGGGCAAAATTGCAGAAATTTCACATATTTCAGAGCAAAAAAGGCAGAAATTTCCCTTATTTTGGGGCAAAAATGAAGAAATTTCCCTTTTTTATGGCAAAAACGTATGCATTCCCCTTATTTTCGGGCAAAAAGGCAGGAATTCCCCGTATTTTGGAGCAAAATTGCAGAAATTCCCCTTATTGTGGGGCAAAAAGGCAGAAATTCTCCGTATTTTGGGGCAAAACTGAGAAATTCCACTTATTTTGGGTCAAAATTCCAGAAATTTCCTTTATTTTGGGGTAAAATGGCAGAAATTTCACTTATTTTGGGGCAAAATTGCAGAAATTTCACTTATTTCAGGGAAAAAAGGCAGAAATTTTCCTTATTTTGGGGCAAAAAGGCAAAAATTCCTAATATTTTGTGGCAAAAATGCAGAAATTCCTAATATTTTGTTCCAAAAATGCAGAAATTTCCCTTATTTTGAGGTAAAAAGGCTGAAATTCCCCTTATTTGGGGGCAAAAAGGCAGAAATTTCCCTTATTTTGGGGCAAATTTGCAGAAATTTCACTTATTTCAGGGTAATAAGTCAGAAATTTTCTTTATTTTGGGGCAAAAAAGACAGAAATACTTTTTGTTTTGGGGGAAAAAGACAGAAATTCCACTTATTTAGAGGCAAAAAAGCCAAAGTTCCCTTGTTTTGGACCAAAAATTAAGAAATTTCCCTATTCTATGGCAAAAAGTTATGCATTCTTCTTATTTTCACACAAAAAGGCAGAAATTCCCCATATTTTGAGGCAAAGGACAGAAATTCCCTTTATTTTGAAGCAAAATTGCAGAAATTTCCCTAATTGTGGGGCAAAAAACAGAAATTCCCCTTATTTTGGGGCAAACTTGCAGAAATTTCCCTTATTATGGGGGAAAATTGCAGAAATTTCCCTTATTTTAGTTCAAAATTGCAGAAATTTCACTAATTGTGGGGCAAAAAGGCAGAAATTCTCCTTATTTTGGGGCAAAAGGCAGAAATTCCCCTTATTTTAGGGCAAAATTGCAGAAATTTTACATATTTGAGAGCAAAAAGGCAGAAATTTCCCTTATTTTGGGGCAAAAATGAAGAAATTTCCCTTTTTTATGGCAAAAACGTATGCATTCCCCTTATTTTCGGGCAAAAGGCGGAAATTCCCACTATTTTGGAGCAAAATTGCAGAAATTCCCCTAATTGTGGGGCAAAGAGGCAGAAATTCTCAATATTTTGGGGCAAAACTCAGAAATTCCACTTTTTTTGGGGCAAAATTTTAGAAATTTCTATTACTTTGGGGCAAAATTGCAGAAATTTCACTTATTTTGGGGCAAAATTGCAGAAATTTCACTTATTTCAGCAAAAAAAACCAGAAATTTTCCTTATTTTGAGGCAAAAATGCAGAAATTCCTAATATTTTGTGGCAAAAATGCAGAAATTCCCCGTATTTTGGAGCAAAATTGCAGAAATTCCCCTTATTTTGAGGTAAAAAGGCTGAAATTCCCCTTATTTGGGAGCAAAAAAGCAGAAATTTCCCTTATTTTGGTGCAAATTTGCCGAAATTTCACTTATTTCCGGGTAATAAGTCAGAAATATTCTTTATTTTGGGGCAAAAAAGACAGAAATTCCCTTTGTTTTGGGGAATAAAGATAGAAATTCAACTTATTTAGAGGCAAAAAAGCAAAAGTTCCCCTTATTTTGGAGCAAAAATGAAAAAATTTCCATTTTCTATGGCAAAAAGGTATGCAATCTTCTTATTTTCAGAAAAAAAGTCAGAAATTCTTCATATTTTGTGGCAAAAGGCAGAAATTCCCCTTATTTTGAAGCAAAATTGCAGATATTTCCCTTATTGTGGGGCAAAAAACAGAAATTCCCCTTATTTTGAGGCAAAATTGCAGAAATTTCCTTTATTATGGGGAAAAATTGCAGAAATTTCCCTTATTTTAGGGCAAAATTTCAGAAATTTCACTAATTGTGGGGCAAAGAGGCAGAAATACTTATTTTGGGGCAAAAGGCTGAAATTCCCCTTATTTTAGGGCAAAATTGCAGAAATTTCACATATTTCAGAGCAAAAAGGCAGAAATTTCCCTTATTTTGGGGCAAAAATGAAGAAATTTCCCTTTTTTATGGGAAAAACGTATGCATTCCCCTTATTTTCGGGCAAAAAACAGGAATTCCCCGTATTTTGGAGCAAAATTGCAGAAATTCCCCTTATTGTGGGGCAAAAAGGCAGAAATTCTCCGTATTTTGGGGCAAAACTGAGAAATTCCACTTATTTTGGGTCAAAATTCCAGAAATTTCCTTTATTTTGGGGTAAAATGGCAGAAATTTCACTTATTTTGGGGCAAAATTGCAGAAATTTCACTTATTTCAGGGAAAAAGGGGAGAAATTTTCCTTATTTTGGGGCAAAAAGGCAGAAATTCCTAATAATTTGTGGCAAAAATTCAGAATTTCCTAATATTTTGTTGCAAAAATGCAGAAATTTCCCTTATTTTGAGGTAAAAAGGCTGAAATTCCCCTTATTTGGGGGCAAAAATGCAGAAATTTCCCTTATTTTGGGGCAAATTTGCAGAAATTTCACTTATTTCAGGGTAATAAGTCAGAAATTTTCTTTATTTTGGGGCAAAAAAGACAGAAATTCCCTTTGTTTTTAGGGGAAAAAGACAGAAATTCCACTTATTTAGAGACAAAAAGGCAAAAGTTCCCCCTATTTTGGAGCAAAAATTAGGAAATTTACCTTTTCTATGGCAAAAATGTATGCATTCTTCTTATTTTCAAAAAAAAAGGCAGAAATTCCCCATATTTTGTGGCAAAAGGCAGAAATTCTCCTTATTTTGAAGCAAAATTGCAGAATTTTCCCTAATTGTGGGGCAAAAAACAGAAATTCCCCTTATTTTGGGGCAAAATTGAAGAAATTTTCCTTATTATGGGGAAAAATTGCAGAAATTTCCCTTATTTTAGGGCAAAATTGCAGAAATTTCACTAATTGTAGGGCAAAAAGGCAGATATTCTCCTTATTTTGGGGCAAAAGCAGAAATTCCCCTTATTTTAGGGCAATATTGCAGAAATTTCACATATTTCAGAGCAAAAAAGCAGAAATTTCCATTATTTTGGGGCAAAAATGAAGAAATTTCCCTTTTTTATGGTAAAAACGTATGCATTCCCCTTATTTTCGGGTAACAAGGCAGAAATTCTCCGTATTTTGGAGCAAAATTGCAGAATTTCCCCTAATTTGGGGCAAAAAGGCAGTAATTCTCAATATTTTGGGGCAAAACTCAGAAATTCCACTTATTTTGGAGCAAAATTCCAGAAAATTCTATTATTTTGGGGCAAAATTGCAGAAATTTCACTTATTTTGGGGCAAAATTGCAGAAATTTCACTTATTTCAGGGAAAAAAGTCAAAAATTTTCCTTATTTTGGGGCAAAAAGGCAGAAATTCCTAATATTTTGTGGCAAAAATGCAGAAATTCCTAATATTTTGTTGCAAAAATGCAGAAATTTCCCTTATTTTGAGGTAAAAAGGCTGAAATTCCCCTTATTTGGGGGCAAAAAAGCAGAAATTTCCCTTATTTTGGGGCAAATTTGCAGAAATTTAACTTTTTTCAGTGTAATAATTCAGAAATTTTATTTATTTTGGGGCAAAAAAGACAGAAATTCCCTTTGTTTTGGGGGAAAAAGACAGAAACTCCACTTATTTAGAGGGAAAAAAGCAAAAGTTCCCCTTATTTTGGAGCAAAAATGAAAAAATTTCCTTTTTCTATGGCAAAAAGTTATGCATTCTTCTTATTTTCAGAAAAAAGGCAAGAAAGTCCCCATAATTTGGGGCAAAAGGCAGAAATTCCCCTTATTTTGAAACAAAATTGCAGAAATTTCCCTAATTGTGGGGCAAAAAACAGAAATTCCCCTTATTTTGGGGCAAACTTGCAGAAATTTTCCTTACTATGGGAAAAAATTGCAGAAATTTCCCTTATTTTAGGGCAAAATTGCAGAAATTTCACTAATTGTGGGGCAAAAAGGCTGAAATTCTCCTTATTTTGGGGCAAAAGGCAGAAATTCCTTTTATTTTAGGGAAAAAAATTGCAGAAATTTCACATATTTAAAAGCAAAAAGGCAGAAATTTCCTTTATTTTGGAGCAAAAATGAAGAATTTTTCATTTTTTATGGCAAAAATGTATGCATTCCCTTTATTTTCGGGCAAAAAGGCAGAAATTCCCCGTATTTTGGAGCAAAATTGCAGAAATTCCCCTAATTGTGGGGCAAAAAGGCAAAAATTCTCAATATTTTGGGGCAAAACTCAGAAATTCCACTTATTTTGGGGCAAAAATCCAGAAATTTCTGTTATTTTGGGGCAAAATTGCAGAAATTTCACTTATTTTGGGGCAAAATTGCAGAAATTTCACTTATTTCAGGAAAAAAAGTCAGAAATTTCCCTTATTTTGGAGTAAAAATGAAGAAATATCCTTTTTTATGGCAAAAACTTATGCATTCCATTTATTTTCGGGCAAAAAGGCAGAAATTCCCCGTATTTTGGAGCAAAATTGCAGAAATTCCCCTTATTGTGGGGCAAAAAGGCAGAAATTCTCCCTATTTTAGGGCAAAACTGAGAAATTCTACTTATTTTGGGGCAAAATTCTAGAAATTTCCCTTGTTTTGGAGCAAAATTGCAGAAATTTCCCTTATTTTGGGGCAAAAGGCAGAAATTCCCCTTATTTTAGGGAAAAAAATTGTAGAAATTTCACATATTTCAGAGCAAAAAGGCAGAAATTTCCTTTTTTTTGGAGCAAAAATGAAGAAATTTCCTTTTTTTATGGCAAACACGTATGCATTCCCTTTATTTTCGGGCAAAAAGGCAGAAATTCCTTGTATTTTGGAGCAAAATTGCAGGAATTCCCCTAATTGTGGGGCAAAAAGGCAGAAATTCTAAATATTTTGGGGCAAAACTCAGAAATTCCACTTATTTTGGGGCAAAAATCCAGAAATTTCTATTATTTTGGGGCAAAATTGCAGAAATTTCACTTATTTTGGGGCAAAATTGCAGAAATTTCACTTATTTCAGGAAAAAAAGTCAGAAATTTTCGTTATTTTGGAGCAAAAAGGAAGAAATTCCTAATATTTTGTGGCAAAAATGCAGAAATTCTTAATATTTTGTTGTAAAAAGGCAGAAATTTCCCTTATTTGAGGTAAAAAAGCTGAAATTCTCCTTATTTGGGGGCAAAAAGGCAGAAATTTGCCTTATTTTGGGGCAAATTTGCAGAAATTTCACTTATTTCAGGGTAATAAGTCAAAAATTTTCTTTATTTTGGGGCAAAAAAGACAGAAATTCCCTTTGTTTTGGGGGAAAAAAACAGAAATTCCACTTATTTAGAGGCAAAAAAGCAAAAGTTCCTCTCATTTTGGAGCAAAAATGAAGAAATTTCCCTTTTCTATGGCAAAAAGATATGCATTCTTCTTATTTTCAGACAAAAAGGCAGAAATTCCCCATATTTTGGGGCAAAAGGCAGAAATTCCCCTTATTTTGAAGCAAAATTGCAGAAATTTCCCTAATTGTGGGGCAAAAAACAGAAATTCCCCTCATTTTGGGGGAAAAGAGCACAAATTTCCCTTATATTTGGGCAAAATTTCCGGAATTTCATTTATTTCAGGGCAAAAAGTCAAAAATTACTTTGATTTTGGGGCAAAAAACAGAAATTTCTTTTATTTTGATACAAAATTGTAGAAATTTTCCTTATTTTGGAACAAAAAAAAAGAAATTCTCCTTATTTTGATGTAATAAGTCTGAAATTCCCCTCATTTGGAAGCAAAAAGGCAGAAATTCCTCTTATTTTGGGGTAAAATTGCAGAAATTTCAAATATTTCAGGTCAAAATAGCAGAAATTTCTATTAATTTGAGGCATAAAGATGAAATCCCTAATTTTTGGCTAAAATTGCAGAAATTTCACTTATTTCCGAACAAAAAGGCCGAAATTCCACTTAATTTTGGGCAAAAAGGCAGAAATGACCCGTATTTTGGAGCAAAAATGCAGAAATTCCCCTTATTTTGGTGAAAAAAGGCTGAAATTCTAATTATTTTGAGGTAAAATGCTGAAATTCCCGATATTTTGGGGAAAAAGGGAGAAATTCTTTTTATTTTGGGGCAAAAAGGCACAAATTTCCCTTATTTTCGGGCAAAATTGCAGAAATTTCATTTATTTCAGGGCAAAAAGTCTGAAATTCCCCTTATTTTGTAGCAAAAAGCAGAAATTTCTTTTATTATGGTACAAAATTGAAGAAGTTTTCCTTATTTTGGAACAAAAAGGCAGAAATTCTCCATATTTTAAGGCAAAAGGCAGAAATTATTCTTATTTTGAGGTAAAATGCAGAAATCCGTTTATTTTGGGGCTAATAGGCAGAAATTCCCCGTATTTTGAAGCAAAATTGAAGAAATTCTCATAATTTTCAGGCAAAAAGGGAGAAATTCTCCTTATTTTAGGGCAAAAAGACAGAAAATCCCCTTTTTTCGGGATCAAAAAGTCAGAAAATCTCTTTATTTTGGGTCAAAATTGCAGAAATTTCCTTTACATTGGGGCAAAATTGCAGAAATTTTCCTTATTTTGGGGCAAAATTGCAGAAATTTCACTTATTTCAAGAAAAAAAGGCAAAAATTTCTCTTATTTTGGGGCAAAAATGCAGAAATTTCTTTTATTTTGGTACAAAATTGCAGAAATTTTTCTTATTTTGGTGCAAAAAGGCAGAAATTCCCCATATTTTGGGGCAAACGGGCAGAAATTCCCAATATTTTGAGGTAAAAAGGCTGAAATTCCCCTTATTTTGGGGCAAAAAGTCAGAAATTCCTCTTATTTGGGGCAAAAAGCAGACATTTCCCTTATTTTATGGAAAATTTTAGAAATTTCACTTATTTCAGGGCAAAAAGTCAGAAATTCCCCTTATTTTGGGGCAAAAGACAGAAATTCCGTTTATTTTTGGGGAAAAGGCAGAAATTTCACTGATTTTGAGTCAAAAAAGCGGAAAATCCTTTTATTTTGGGGCAAAAGTGAAGAAATTTCCCTTTTTTATGGCAAAAAGGTATACATTCCCTTCATTTTCGGGCAAAAAGGCAGAAATTTCCTGTTTTTTGGAGCAAAATATCAGAAATTCTCTTAATATTGGGGCAAAATGGCAGAAATTCCCCTTATTTTGGGGTAAAACTGCAGAAATTTCACTTATTTTGCAGCAAAATGGCATAAATTCCCCTTATTTTTGGCAAAAAGCAGAAAATCCTCGTATTTTGGAGCAAAATTGCAAAAATTCACCTTATTTTGGGGTAAAACATGCAGTAATTTTCTTTATTTTGTGGCAAAAAGGCAGAAATTCCCCTTATTTTGGGGCAAATGGCAGAAATTCCCCTTATTTTAGGGCAAAATTGCAGAAATTTCTCTTATTTGGGGGCAAAAAACAGAAATTCCTCTTATTTTGGGGCAAAATTGCAGAGATTTGCTTTATTATGGGGAAAAATTGCAGAAATTCCCCTTATTTTAGGGCAAAATTGCAGAAATTTCCCTTATTTGGGGGTAAAAAACAGAAATTACCCTTAATTTGGGGAAAAATTGCAGAAATTTCCCTTTTTATGGGGAAAAATTGCAGAAATTTCTCTTATTTGAGGGCAAAATTGCAGAAATTTCACTTATTTCAGAGAAAAAAAGCAAAAATTTTTCTTATTTTTGGGCAAAAAGGCAGAAATTCACCTTATTTTTGGGTAAAATTGAAGAAATTTCACATATTTCAGGGCAAAAAGGCAGAAATTCCCTTATTTTGGAGAAGAAAGGCAGAAATTCCCCTTATTGTGGGATAAAATTGCAGAAATTTTTTTTTATTTGGGAGCAAAAAGGCAGAAAATCCCCTTGATTTCAGGTAAAAAGGCAGAAATTCTCCGTATTTTGGGGCAAAATTGAAGAAATTCCCATAATATTGTGGCAAAAATGCAGAAATTCCCTTTATTTGGGAAAAAAAGGCAGAAATTCCCCTTATTTTAGGGAAAAGAGGAAGAAATTCCCTGTATTTTGAAGGAAAATTGCAGAAACTTCCCTAATTTTGGGACAAAAATGCAGAAATTCCCTTTATTTTGGGGCAAAATTACAGAAATTCTCCTTATTTTGGGGCAAAAATCAAAAATTTCCCTTATTTTGGGGCAAAATTTTAGCAATTCCTTTTATTTTGGTACAGACTTGCAGAAATTTTTCTTAATTTGTAGCAAAAACTTAGAAATTCCCTATATTTTGGTGCATAAAGGCTGAAATTTCCCTTATTTTGAGGTAAAATCCTGAAATTCCCCATAATTTGGGGCAAAAATGAAGAAATTCCCCTCATTTTGGGGAAAAAAGCACAAATTTCCCTTATATTCGGGCAAAATTTCAGGAATTTCATTTATTTCAGGGCAAAAAGTCAGAAATTACTTTGATTTTGGGGCAAAAAACAGAAATTTCTTTTATTTTGATAAAAAATTGTAGAAATTTTCCTTATTTTGGAACAAAAAAGCAGAAATTCCCCTCATTTTGAGGTAATAAGGCTGAAATTCCCCTCATTTGGGGGCAAAAAGGCAGAAATACCTCTTATTTTGGGGTAAAATTGCAGAAATTTCAAATATTTCAGGGCAAAATGGCAGAAATTTCCCTTATTTTGAGGCAAAAAGATGAAATCCCTAATTTTTGGCTAAAATTACAGAAATTTCACTTATTTCCGAACAAAAAGGCCGAAATTCCACTTAATTTTGGGCAAAAAGGCATAATGACCCATATTTTAGAGCAAAAATGCAGAAATTCCCCTTATTTTGGTGAAAAAAGGCTGATATTCTACTTATTTTGAGGGAAAATGCTGAAATTCCCCATATTTTGGGACAAAAGGCAGAAATTCTTTTTATTTTGGGGCAAAAAGGCACAAATTTCCCTTATTTTCGGGCAAAATTGCAGAAATTTCATTTATTTCAGGGCAAAAAGTCTGAAATTCCCCTTATTTTGGGGCAAAAAGCAGAAATTTCTTTTATTATGGTACAAAATTGAAGAAATTTTCCTTATTTTGGAACAAAAAGGCAGAAATTCTCCATATTTTGGGGCAAAAGACAGAAATTATTCTTATTTTGAGGTAAAATGCAGAAATTCCGTTTATTTTGGGGCTAATAGGCAGAAATTCCACGTATTTTGAAGCAAAATTAAAGAAATTCTCATAATTTTCAGGCAAAAAGGGAGAAATTCTCCTTATCTTAGGGCAAAAAGAGAGAAAATCCCCTTTTTCGGGATCAAAAAGTCAGAAAATCTCTTTATTTTGGGGCAAAATTGCAGAAATTTCCTTTACATTGGGGCAAAATTGCAGAAATTTTCTTTATTTTGGGGCAAAATTGCAGAAATTTCACTTATTTAAAGAAAAAAAGGCAAAAATTTCTCTTATTTTTGGGCAAAAATGCAGAAATTTCTTTTATTTTGGTACAAAATTGCAGAAATTTTTCTTCTTTTGGTGCAAAAAGGCAGAAATTCCCCATATTTTGAGGCAAACGGGCAGAAATTCCCAATATTTTGAGGTAAAAGGCTGAAATTCCTTTTATTTTGGGGCAAAAAGGCAGAAATTCCTCTTATTTGGGGCAAAAAGCAGACATTTCTCTTATTTTAAGGAAAAATTTTAAAAATTTCACTTATTTCAGGGCAAAAAGTCAGAAATCCCCCTTATTTTGGGGCAAAAAGACAGAAATTCCGTTTATTTTTGGGGAAAAGGCAGAAATTACACTTATTTTGAGTCAAAAAAGCGGAAAATCCCCTTATTTTGGGGAAAAAGTGAAGAAATTTCCCTTTTTTATGGCAAAAAAGTATACATTCCCTTTATTTTTGGGCAAAAAGGCAGAAATTTCCTGTATTCTGGAGCAAAATTGCAGAAATTCCCCTAATTTTGGGGCAAAATGGCAGAAATTCCCCTTATTTTGGGGTAAAACTGCAGAAATTTCACTTATTTCACAGCAAAATGGCATAAATTCCTTTTATTTTCAACGAAAAAGGCAGAAAATCCTCGTATTTTGGAGCAAAATTGCAGAAATTCACCTTATTTTGGGGTAAAACATGCAGTAATCTTCTTTATTTTGTGGCAAAAACGCAGAAATTCCACTTATTTTTGGGCAAATGGCAGAAATTCCCCTTATTTTAGGGCATAATTGCAGAAATTTCCCTTATTTGGGGGCAAAAAACAGAAATTCCTCTTATTTTGGGGCAAAATTGCAGAAATTTGCTTTATTATAAGGAAAAATTGCAGAAATTTCCCTTATTTTAGGGCAAAATTGCAGAAATTTCACTTATTTCAGAGAAAAAAAGCAAAAATTTTTCTTATTTTGGGGCAAAAAGGCAGAAATTCACCTTATTTTGGGGTAAAATTGCAGAAATTTCACATATTTCAGGGCAAAAAGGCAGAAATTCCCCTTATTTTGGAGAAGAAAGGCAGAAATTCCCCTTTTTTTGGAATAAAATTGAGGAAATTTCTTTTATTTGGGAGCAAAAAGGCAGAAAATACACTTAATTTCAGGTAAAAAGGCAGAAATTCTCCGTATTTTGGAGCAAAATTGAAGAAATTCCCCTAATATGGGGGCAAAAATGCAGAAATTCCCTTTATTTGGGACAAAAAGGCAGAAATTCCCCTTATTTTCGGGAAAAGAGGAAGAAATTCCCTGTATTTTGAAGGAAAATTGCAGAAACTCCCCTAATATTGGGACAAAAAGGCAGAAATTCCCTTTATTTTGGGGCAAAATTACAGAAATTTTCCTATTTTGGGGCAAAAATTAAAAATTTCACTTATTTTGGGGCAAAATTTTAGAAATTTTTTTTATTTTGTACAGACTTGCAGAAATTTTCTTATTTTCTGGCAAAAAGGCAGAAATTCCCTATATTTTGGTCATAAAGGCTGAAATTCCCCTTATTTTGCGGTAAAATCCTGAAATTCCCAATAATTTGGTGCAAAAATGCAGAAATTCCCCTCATTTTGGGGAAAAAAGGCACAAATTTCCCTTATATTCGGGCAAAATTTCAGGAATTTCATTTATTTCAGGGCAAAAAGTCAGAAATTACTTTGATTTTGGGGCAAAAAACAGAAATTTCTTTTATTTTGATACAAAATTGTAGAAATTTTCCGTATTTTGGAACAAAAAAGCAGAAATTCCCCTTATTTTGAGGTAATAAGGCTGAAATTCCCCTCTTTTGGGGGCAAAAATGCAGAAATTCCTCTTATTTTGGGGTAAAATTGCAGAAATTTCAAATATTTCAGGGCAAAATGGCAGAAATTTCTATTATTTTGGGGCATAAAGATGAAATCCCTAATTTTTGGCTAAAATTGCAGAAATTTCAATTATTTCCGAACAAAAAGGCCGAAATTCCACTTAATTTTGGGCAAAAAGGCAGAAATGACCCGTATTTTGGAGCAAAAATGCAGAAATTCCCCTTATTTTGTTGAAAAAAGGCTGAAATTCTACTTATTTTGAGGTAAAATGCTGAAATTCCCCATATTTTGGGGAAAAAGGCAGAAATTCTTCTTATTTTGGGGCAAAAAGGCACAAATTTCCCTTATTTTCAGGCAAAATTGCAGAAATTTCATTTATTTCAGGGCAAAAAGTCTGAAATTCCTCTTATTTGGGGCAAAAAGCCAACATTTCCCTTATTTTATGGAAAATTTTAGAAATTTCACTTATTTCAAGGCAAAAAGTCAGAAATTCCCCTTATTTTGGGGCAAATAGACAGAAATTCATTTATTTTTGGAAAAAAGGCAGAAATTACACTTATTTTGAGTCAAAAAAGAGGAAAATCCCCTGATTTTGGGGCAAAAGTGAAGAAATTTCATTTTTTTATGGCAAAAAGGTATACATTCCCCATATTTTTGTGCAAAAAGGCAGAAATTTCCTGTTTTTTGGAGCAAAATTGCAGAAATTTTTCTAATTTTGGGGCAAAGTGGCAGAAATTCCCCTTATTTTGGGGTAAAACTGCAGAAATTTCACTTATTTCGCAGCAAAATGGCATAAATTCCCCTTATTTTCGGGAAAAAAGGCAGAAAATCCTCGTATTTTGGAGCAAAATTGCAAAAATTCACCTTATTTTGGGGTAAAACATGCAGTAATTTTCTTTAATTTGTGGCAAAAATGCAGAAATTCCCCTTATTTTGGGGCAAATGGCAGAAATTCCCCTAATTTTAGGGCAAAATTGCAGAAATTTCTCTTATTTGGGGGCAAAAAACAGAAATTCATTTTATTTTGGGGCAAAATTGCAGAGATTTGCTTTATTATGGGGAAAAATTGCAGAAATTCCCCTTATTTTAGGGCAAAATTGCAGAAATTTCCCTTATTTGGGGGCAAAAAACAGAAATTCCCCTTAATTTGGGGAAAAATTGCAGAAATTTCCCTTTTTATGGGGAAAAATTGCAGAAATTTCTCTTATTTGAGGGCAAAATTGCAGAAATTTCACTTATTTCAGAAAAAAATAACAAAAATTTTTCTTATTTTTGGGTAAAAAGGCAGAAATTCACCTTATTTTGGGGTAAAATTGCAGAAATTTCACATATTTCAGGGCAAAAAGGCAGAAATTCCCCTTATTTTGGAGAAGAACGGCAGAAATTCCACTTATTGTGGGATAAGATTGCAGAAATTTTTTTTCATTTGGGAGCAAAAAGGCAGAAAATCCCCTTAATATCTGGTAAAAAGGCAGAAATTCTCCGTATTTTGGAGCAAAATAGAAAAAATTCCCATAATATTGTGGCAAAAATGCAGAAATTCCCTTTATTTGGGACAAAAGGCAGAAATTCCCCTTATTTTTGGGAAAAGAGGAAGAAATTCCCTGTATTTTGAAGGAAAATTGCAGAAACTTCCCTAATTTTGGGACAAAAAGGCAGAAATTCCCTTTATTTTGGGGCAAAATTACAGAAATTCTCCTTATTTTGGGGCAAAAATCAAAAATTTCCCTTATTTTGAGGCAAAATTTTAGAAATTTTTTTTATTTTGTACAGACTTGCAGAAATTTTTCTTATTTTGTAGCAAAAACGCAGAAATTCCCTATATTTTAGTGCATAAAGGCTGAAATTCCCCTTATTTTGAGGTAAAATCCTGAAATTCCCCATAATTTGGGGCAAAAATGCACAAATTCCCCTCATTTTGGGGAAAAAAGGCACAAATTTCCCTTATATTTGGGCAAAATTTCCGGAATTTCATTTATTTCATGGCAAAAAGTCAAAAATTACTTTGATTTTGGGGCAAAAAACAGAAATTTCTTTTATTTTGATACAAAATTGTAGAAATTTTCCTTATTTTGGAACAAAAAAGCAGAAATTCCCCTTATTTTGAGGTAATAAGGCTGAAATTCCCCTCATTTAGGGGCAAAAAGGCAGAAATACCTCTTATTTTGGGGTAAAATTGCAGAAATTTCAAATATTTCAGGGCAAAATGGCAGAAATTTCCCTTATTTTGAGGCAAAAAGATGAAATCCCTAATTTTTGGCTAAAATTGCAGAAATTTCACTTATTTCCGAACAAAAAGGCCGAAATTCCACTTAATTTTGGGCAAAAAGGCATAATGACCCATATTTTAGAGCAAAAATGCAGAAATTCCCCTTATTTTGGTGAAAAAAAGATGATATTCTACTTATTTTGAGGTAAAATGCTGAAATTCCCCATATTTTGGGGCAAAAGGCAGAAATTCTTCTTATTTTGGGGCAAAAAGGCACAAATTTCCCTTATTTTCGGGCAAAATTGCAGAAATTTCATTTATTTCAGGGCAAAAAGTCTGAAATTCCCCTTATTTTGGGGCAAAAAGCAGAAATTTCTTTTATTATGGTACAAAATTGAAGAAATTTTCCTTATTTTGGAACAAAAAGGCAGAAATTCTCCATATTTTGGGGCAAAAGGCAGAAATTATTCTTATTTTGAGGTAAAATGCAGAAATTCCATTTAATTTGGGGCTAATAGGCAGAAATTCCCCGTATTTTGAAGCAAAATTAAAGAAATTCTCATAATTTTCAGGCAAAAAGGGAGAAATTCTTCTTATTTTAGGGCCAAAAGACAGAAAATCCCCTTTTTCGGGATCAAAAAGGTAGAAAATCTCTTTATTTTGGGGCAAAAATGCAGAAATTTCTTTTATTTTGGTACAAAATTGCAGAAATTTTTCTTCTTTTGGTGCAAAAAGGCAGAAATTCCCCATATTTTGTGGCAAACGGGCAGAAATTCCCAATATTTTGAGGTAAAAATGCTGAAATTCCTTTTATTTTGGGGCAAAAAGGCAGAAATTCCTCTTATTTGGGGCAAAAAGCAGACATTTCTCTTATTTTAAGGAAAAATTTTAAAAATTTCACTTATTTCAGGGCAAAAAGTCAGAAATTCCCCTTATTTTGGGGCAAAAAGACAGAAATTCCGTTTATTTTTGGGGAAAAGGCAGAAATTACACTCATTTTGAGTCAAAAAAGCGGAAAATCCCCTTATTTTGGGGAAAAAGTGAAGAAATTTCCCTTTTCTATGGCAAAAAAGTATACATTCCCTTTATTTTCGGGCAAAAAGGCAGAAATTTCCTGTATTCTGGAGCAAAATTGCAGAAATTCTTCTAATTTTGGGGCAAAATGGCAGAAATTCCCCTTATTTTGGGGTAAAACTGCAGAAATTTCACTTATTTCACAGCAAAATGGCATAAATTCCTTTTATTTTCGGCGAAAACGGCAGAAAATCCTCGTATTTTGGAGCAAAATTGCAGAAATTCACCTTATTTTGGGGTAAAACATGCAGTAATTTTCTTTATTTTGTGGCAAAAAGGCAGAAATTCCACTTATTTTTGGGCAAATGGCAGAAATTCCCCTTATTATAGGGCAAAATTGCAGAAATTTCCCTTATTTGGGGGCTAAAAACAGAAATTCCTCTTATTTTGGGGCAAAATTGCAGAAATTTGCTTTATTATAAAGAAAAATTGCAGAAATTTCCCTTATTTGGGGGCAAAAAACAGAAATTTCCCTTATTATGGGGAAAAATTGAAGAAATTTCCCTTATTTTAGGGCAAAATTGCAGAAATTTCACTTATTTCAGAGAAAAAAAACAAAAATTTTTCTTATTTTGGGGCAAAAAGGCAGAAATTCACCTTATTTTGGGGTAAAATTGCAGAAATTTAACATATTTCAGGGCAAAAAGGCAGAAATTCCCCTTATTTTGGAGATGAAAGGCAGAAATTCCCCTTTTTTTGGAATAAAATTGAGGAAATTTCTTTTATTTGGGAGAAAAAGGCAGAAAATACACTTAATTTCGGGTAAAAAGGCAGAAATTCTCCGTATTTTGGAGCAAAATTGAAGAAATTCCTCTAATATTTGGGCAAAAATGCAGAAATTCCCTTTATTTGGGACAAAAAGGCAGAAATTCCTCTTATTTTCGGGTAAAGAGGAAGAAATTCCCTGTATTTTGAAGGAAAATTACAGAAACTCCCCTAATTTTGGGACAAAAAGGCAGAAATTCACTTTATTTGGGGGCAAAATTACAGAAATTTTCCTTATTTGGGGGCAAAAATCAAAAATTTCACTTATTTTGGGGGCAAAATCTTAGAAATTTTTTTTATTTTGTACAGACTTGCAGAAATTTTTCTTATTTTCTGGCAAAAAGGCAGAAATTCCCTATATTTTGGTGCATAAAGGCTGAAATTCCCCTTATTTTGAGGTAAAATCCTGAAATTCCCAATAATTTTGGGCAAAAATGCAGAAATTCCCCTCATTTTAGGGAAAAAAGGCACAAATTTCCCTTATATTCGGGCAAAATTTCAGGAATTTCATTTATTTCAGGGCAAAAAGTCAGAAATTACTTTGATTTTGGGGCAAAAAACAGAAATTTCTTTTATTTTGATACAAAATTGTGGAAATTTTCCTTATTTTGGAACAAAAAAGCAGAAATTCCCCTTATTTTGAGGTAATAAGGCTGAAATTCCCCTCATTTGGAGGCAAAAAGGCAGAAATTCCTTTTATTATGGGGTAAAATTGCAGAAATTTCAAATATTTCAGGGCAAAATGGCAGAAATTTCCATTATTTTGAGGCATAAAGATAAAATCCCTAAGTTTTGGCTAAAATTGCAGAAATTTCACTTATTTCTGAACAAAAAAGCCGAAATTCCACTTAATTTTGGGCAAAAAGGCAGAAACGACCCGTATTTTGGACCAAAAATACAGAAATTCCCCTTATTTTGGTGCAAAAAGGCTGAAATTCTACTTATTTTGAGGTAAAATGCTGAAATTCCCCATATTTTGGGGCAAAAGGCAGAAATTCTTCTTATTTTGGGGCAAAAAGGCACAAATTTCCCTTATTTTCAGGCAAAATTGCAGAAATTTCATTTATTTCAGGGCAAAAAGTCTGAAATTCCCTTTATTTTGGGGCAAAAAGCAGAAATTTCTTTTATTATGGTACAAAATTGAAGAAATTTTTCTTCTTTTGGAACAAAAAGGCAGAAATTCCCCATATTTTGGGGCAAAAGGCAGAAATTATACTTATTTTGAGGTAAAATGCAAAAATTCCCTTTATTTTGGGGCTAATAGGCAGAAATTCCCCGTATTTTGAAGCAAAATTGAAGAAATTCTCATAATTTTCAGGCAAAAAGGGAGAAATTCTCCTTATTTTAGGGCAAAAAGACAGAAAATCCCCTTTTTTTTGGATCAAAAAGTCAGAAAATCTCTTTATTTTGGGGCAAAATTGCAGAAATTTCCTTTACATTGGGGCAAAATTGCAGAAATTTTCCTTATTTTGGGGCAAAATTGCAGAAATTTCACTTATTTCAGGAAAAAAAGGCAAAAATTTCTCTTATTTTGGGGCAAAAATGCAGAAATTTCTTTTATTTTGGTACAAAATTGCAGAAATTTTTCTTATTTTGGTGCAAAAAGGCAGAAATTTCTTATATTTTGGGGCAAACGGGCAGAAATTCCCAATATTTTGAGGTAAAAAGGCTGAAATTCCCCTTATTTTGGGGCAAAAAGGCCGAAATTCCTTTTATTTGGGGCAAAAAGCAGACATTTCCCTTATTTTATGGAAAAATTTTAGAAATTTCACTTATTTCAGGGCAAAAAGTCAGAAATTTCCCTTATTTTGGTGCAAAAAGACAGAAATTCCGTTTATGTTTGGGAAAAAAGCAGAAATTACAATTATTTTGAGTCAAAAAAGCGGAAAATCCCTTTATTTTGGGGCAAAAGTGAAAAAATTTCCCTTTTTTATGGCAAAAAGGTATACATTCCCTTTACTTTCGGGCAAAATAGCAGAAATTTCCTGTATTTTGGAGCAAAATTGCAGAAATTCCCCTAATTTTGGGGCAAAATGGCAGAAATTCCACTTATTTTGGAGTAAAACTGCAGAAATTTCTCTTATTTCGTAGCAAAATGGCATAAATTCCCCTTATTTTTGCCAAAAAAGGCAGAAAATCCTCGTATTTTGGAGCAAAATTGCAGAAATTCACCTTATTTTGGGGTAAAACATGCAGTAATTTTCTTTATTTTTTGGCAAAAAGGCAGTAAATCCCCTTATTTTGGGGCAAATGGCAGAAATTCCCTTTATTTTAGGGCAAAATTGCAGAAATTTCCCTTATTTGGAGGCAAAAAACAGTAATTCCTCTTATTTTAGGGCAAAATTGCAGAAATTTGCTTTATTATGGGGAAAAATTGCAGAAATTCCCCTTATTTTAGGGCAAAATTGCAGAAATTTCCCTTATTTGGGGGCAAAAAACAGAAATTTTCCTTATTATGGAGAAAAATTGCAGAAATTTCCTTTATTTTAGGGCAAAATTGCAGAAATTTCACTTATTTCAGAGAAAAAAAGCAAAAATTTTTCTTATTTTGGGGCAAAAAGGCAGAAATTCACCTTATTTTGGGGTAAAATTGCAGAAATTTCACATATTTCAGGGCAAAAAGGCAGAAATTCCCCTTATTTTGGAGAAGAAAGGCAGAAATTCCCCTTATTGTGGGATAAGATTGCAGAAATTTTTTTTTTATTTGGGAGCAAAAAGGCAGAAAATCCCCTTAATGTCGGGTAAAAAGGCAGAAATTCTCCGTATTTTGGAGCAAAATAGAAAAAATTCCTATAATATTGTGGCAAAAATGCAGAAATTCCCTTTATTTGGGACACAAAGGCAGAAATTCCCCTTATTTTCGGGAAAAGAGGAAGAAATTCCCTGTATTTTGAAGGAAAATTGCAGAAACTCCCCTAATTTTGGGACAAAAAGGCAGAAATTCCTTTAATTTTGGGGCAAAATTACAGAAATTCTCATTATTTTTGGGCAAAAATCAAAAATTTCCCTTATTTTGAGGCAAAATTTTAGAAATTTTTGTTTATTTTGTACAGATTTGCAGAAATTTTTCTTATTTTGTAGCAAAAACGCAGAAATTCACTATATTTTGGTGCATAAAGGCTGAAATTCCCCTAATTTTGAGGTAAAATACTGAAATTCCCAATAATTTGGGGCAAAAATGCAGAAATTCCCCTCATTTTGGGGAAAAAAGGCACAAATTTCCCTTATATTTGGGCAAAATTTCCGGAATTTCATTTATTTCAGGGCAAAAAGTCAAAAATTACTTTGATTTTGGGGCAAAAAACAGAAATTTCTTTTATTTTGATACAAAATTGTAGAAATTTTCCTTATTTTGGAACAAAAAAGCAGAAATTCCCCTTATTTTGAGGTAATAAGGCTGAAATTCCCCTCATTTGGGAGCAAAAAGGCAGGAATTCCTCTTATTTTGGAGTAAAATTGCAGAAATTTCAAATATTTCAGGGCAAAATGGCAGAAATTTCCCTTATTTTGAGGCATAAAGATGAAATCCCTAATTTTTGGCTAAAATTGCAGAAATTTCACTTATTTCCGATCAAAAAGGCCAAAATTCCACTTAATTTTGGGCAAAAAGGCAGAAATGACCCATATTTTGGAGCAAAAATGCAGAAATTCCCCTTATTTTGGTGCAAAAAGGCTGAAATTCTACTTATTTTGAGGTAAAATGCTGAAATTCCCAATATTTTGGGGCAAAAGGCAGAAATTCTTCTTATTTTGGGGCAAAAAGGCACAAATTTCCCTTATATTCGGGCAAAATTGCAGAAATTTCATTTATTTCATGGCAAAAATTCTGAAATTCCCCTTATTTTTGGGCAAAAAGCAGAAATTTCTTTTATTATGGTACAAAATTGAAGAAATTTTCCAAAAGGCAGAAATTCCCCATATTTTGGGGCAAAAGGCAGAAATTATTCTTATTTTGAGGTAAAATGCAGAAATTCCCTTTATTTTGGGGCTAATAGGCAGAAATTCCCGGTATTTTGAAGCAAAATTGAAGAAATTCTCATAATTTTCAGGCCAAAATACAGAAATTCTCCTTATTTTAGTGCAAAAAGACAGAAAATCCTCTTTTTTCGGGATCAAAAAGTCAGAAAATCTTTTTATTTTGGGGCAAAATTGCAAAAATTTCCTTTACATTGGGGCAAAATTGCAGAAATTTTCCTTATTTTGGGGCAAAATTGCAAAAATTTCACTTATTTCAGGAAAAAAAGGCAAAAATTTCTCTTATTCTGGGGCAAAAATGCAGAAATTTCTTCTATTTTGGTACAAAATTGCAGAAATTTTTCTTATTTTGGTGCAAAAAAACAGAAATTCCCCATATTTTGGGGCAAACAGGCAGAAATTCCTAATATTTTGAGGTAAAAAGGCTGAAATTCCCCGTATTTTGGGGCAAAAAGGCAGAGATTCCTCCTATTTGGGGCAAAAAGCAGACATTTCCCTTATTTTATGGAAAAATTTTAGAAATTTCACTTATTTCAGGGCAATAAGTCAGAAATTTCCCTTATTTTGGGGCAACAAGACAGAAATTCCGTTTATTTCTGGGGAAAAGGCATGAATTACACTTATTTTGAGTCAAAAAAGCGGAAAAATCCCTTTATTTTGGGCAAAAGTTAAGAAATTTTTCTTTTTTATGGCAAAAAGGTATACATTCCCTTTATTTTCGGGCAAAAAGGCAGAAATTTCCTGTATTTTGGAGCAAAATTGCAGAAATTCCCCTAATTTTGGGGCAAAATGGCAGAAATTCCCCTTATTTTGGGGTAAAACTGCAGAAATTTCTCTTATTTTGTAGCAAAATGGCATAAATTCCCCTTATTTTTGGCAAAAAAAGAAGAAAATCCTCAAATTTTGGAGCAAAATTGCAGAAATTCACCTTATTTTGGGGTAAAACATGCAGTAATTTTCTTTATTTTGTGGCAAAAAAGCAGAAATTCCCCTTATTTTGGGGCAAATGGCAGAAATTCCCCTTATTTTAGGGCAAAATTGCAGAAATTTCCCTTATTTGGGGGCAAAAAACCGAAATTCCTCTTATTTTAGGGCAAAATTGCAGAAATTTGCTTTATTATGGGGAAAAATTGCAGAAATTCCCCTTATTTTAGGGCAAAATTGCATAAATTTCCCTTATTTGGGGGCTAAAAACAGAAATTTTCCTTATTATGGGGAAAAATTGCAGAAATTTCCTTTATTTTAGGGCAAAATTGCAGAAATTTCACTTATTTCAGAGAAAGAAAGCAAAAATTTTTCTTATTTTTGGGCAAAAAGGCAGAAATTCACCTTATTTTGGGGTAAAATTGCAGAAATTTCACATATTTCAGGGCAAAAAGGCAGAAATTTTCCTTATTTTGGAGAAGAAAGGCAGAAATTCCCCTTATTTTGGGATAAATTGCAGAAATTTCTTATATTTGGGAGCAAAAAGGCAGAAAATCCCCATAATTTCGGGAAAAAGGCAGAAATTCTCCGTATTTTATAGCAAAATTGAAGAAATTCCCATAATATTGTGGCAAAAATGCAGAAATTCCCTTTATTTGGGACAAAAAGGCAGAAATTCCCCTTATTTTCGGGAATAGAGGAAGAAATTCCCTGTATTATGAAGGAAAATTGCAGAAACTCCCCTAATTTTGGGACAAAAAGGCAGAAATTCCCTTTATTTTGGGGCAAAATTACAGAAATTCTCCTTATTTTGGGGCAAAAATCAAAAATTTCCCTTATTTTGGGGCAAAATTTTAGAAATTTCTTTTATTTTGGTACAGACTTGCAGAAATTTTTCTTATTTGTAGCAAAAACGCAGAAATTCCCTATATTTTGGTGCATAAAGGCTGAAATTCCCCTTATTTTGAGGTAAAATGCTGAAATTCCCCATATTTTGGGGCAAAAGGCAGAAATTCTTCTTATTTTGGGGCAAATAGGCACAAATTTCCCTTATTTTCAGGCAAAATTGCAGAAATTTCATTTATTTCAGGGCAAAAAGTCTGAAATTCCCCTTATTTTGGGGCAAAAAGTAGAAATTTCTTTTATTATGGTACAAAATTGAAGAAATTTTCCTTATTTTGGAACAAAAAGGCATAAATTCCCCATATTTTGGGGCAAAAGGCAGAAATTATTATTATTTTGACGTAAAATATAGAAATTCCCTTTATTTTGGGGCTAATAGGCAGAAATTCCCGGTATTTTGAAGCAAAATTGAAGAAATTCTCATAATTTTCAGGCAAAAAGGCAGAAATTCTCCTTATTTTAGGGCAAAAAGACAGAAAATCCCCTTTTTTCTGGATCAAAAATTCAGAAAATCTCTTTATTTTGGGGCAAAATTGCAGAAATTTCCTTTACATTGGGGCAAAATTGCAGAAATTTTCGTTATTTTGGGGCAAAATTGCAGAAATTTCAGTTATTTCAGAGAAAAAAGGCAAAAATTTCTCTTATTTTGTGGCAAAAATGCAGAAATTTTTCTTATTTTGGTGCAAAAATGCAGAAATTACCCATATTTTGGGGAAAATGGGCAGAAATTCCCAATATTTTGAGGTAAAAAGGCTTAAATTCCCCTTATTTTGGGGCAAAAAGGAAGAAATTCCTCTTATTTGGGGCAAAAACAGACATTTCCCTTATTTTATGGAAAAATTTTATATATTTCACTTATTTTAGAGCAAAAAGTCAGAAATTTCCCTTATTTTGGGGCAAAAAGACAGAAATTCCATTTATTTTTGGGAAAAAGGCAGAAATTACACTTATTTTGAGTCAAAAAAGCGGAAAATCCCATTATTTTGGGGCAAAAGTGAAGAAATTTTTCTTTTTTATGGCAAAAAGGTATACATTCCCTTTATTTTCGGGCAAAAGGGCAGAAATTTCCTGTATTTGGGAGCAAAATTGCAGAAATTCCCCTAATTTTGGGGCAAAATGGCAGAAATTCCCCTTATTTTGGGGTAAAACTGCAGAAATTTCACTTATTTCACAGCAAAATGGCATAAATTCCTTTTATTTTCAACGAAAAAGGCAGAAAATCCTCGTATTTTGGAGCAAAATTGCAGAAATTCACCTTATTTTGGGGTAAAACATGCAGTAATTTTCTTTATTTTGTGGCAAAAAGGCAGAAATTCCACTTATTTTTGGGCAAATGGCAGAAATTCCCCTTATTATAGGGCAAAATTGCAGAAATTTCCCTTATTTGGGGGCTAAAAACAGAAATTCCTCTTATTTTGGGGCAAAATTGCAGAAATTTGCTTTATTATAAAGAAAAATTGCAGAAATTTCCCTTATTTGGGGGCAAAAAACAGAAATTTCCCTTATTATGGGGAAAAATTGAAGAAATATCCCTTATTTTAGGGCAAAATTGCAGAAATTTCACTTATTTCAGAGAAAAAAAACAAAAATTTTTCTTATTTTGGGGCAAAAAGGCAGAAATTCACCTTATTTTGGGGTAAAATTGCAGAAATTTCACATATTTCAGGGCAAAAAGGCAGAAATTCCCCTTATTTTGGAGATGAAAGGCAGAAATTCCCCTTTTTTTGGAATAAAATTGAGGAAATTTCTTTATTTGGGAGAAAAAGGCAGAAAATACACTTAATTTTGGGTAAAAAGGCAGAAATTCTCCGTATTTTGGAGCAAAATTGAAGAAATTCCTCTTATATTTGGGCAAAAATGCAGAAATTCCCTTTATTTGGGACAAAAAGGCAGAAATTCATCTTATTTTCAGGAAAAGAGGAAGAAATTCCCTGTATTTTGAAGGAAAATTACAGAAACTCCCCTAATTTTGGGACAAAAAGGCAGAAATTCCCTTTATTTTGGGACAAAATTACAGAAATTTTCCTTATTTTGGGGCAAAAATCAAAAATTTCACTTATTTTGGGGGCAAAATCTTAGAAATTTTTTTTATTTTGTACAGACTTGCAGAAATTTATCTTATTTTCTGGCAAAACGGCAGAAATTCCCTATATTTTGTTGCCTAAAGTCTGAAATTCCCCTTATTTTGAGGTAAAATCCTGAAATTCCCAATAATTTTGGGCAAAAATGCAGAAATTCCCCTCATTGTAGGGAAAAAAGGCACAAATTTCCCTTATATTCGGGCAAAATTTCAGGAATTTCATTTATTTCAGGGCAAAAAGTCAGAAATTACTTTGATTTTGGGGCAAAAAACAGAAATTTCTTTTATTTTGATACAAAATTGTGGAAATTTTCCTTATTTTGGAACAAAAAAGCAGAAATTCCCCTTATTTTGAGGTAATAAGGCTGAAATTCCCCTCATTTGGGGGCAAAAAGGCAGAAATTCCTTTTATTATGGGGTAAAATTGCAGAAATTTCAAATATTTCAGGGCAAAATGGCAGAAATTTCCATTATTTTGAGGCATAAAGATGAAATCCCTAGGTTTTGGCTAAAATTGCAGAAATTTCACTTATTTCCGAACAAAAAGGCCGAAATTCCACTTAATTTTGGGCAAAGAGGCAGAAATGACCCGTATTTTGGATCAAAAATGCAGAAATTCCCCTTATTTTGGTGCAAAAAGGCTGAAATTCTACTTATTTTGAGGTAAAATGCTGAAATTCCCCATATTTTGGGGCAAAAGGCAGAAATTCTTCTTATTTTGGGGCAAAAAGGCACAAATTTCCCTTATTTTCAGGCAAAATTGCAGAAATTTCATTTATTTCAGGGCAAAAACTCTGAAATTCCCTTTATTTTGGGGCAAAAAGCAGAAATTTCTTTTATTATGGTACAAAATTGAAGAAATTTTTCTTCTTTTGGAACAAAAAGGCAGAAATTCCCCATATTTTGGGGCAAAAGGCAGAAATTATTCTTATTTTGAGGTAAAATGCAAAAATTCCCTTTATTTTGGGGCAAATACGCAGAAATTCCCCGTATTTTGAAGCAAAATTGAAGAAATTCTCATAATTTTCAGGCAAAAAGGCAGAAATTCTTTTTATTTTAGGGCAAAAAGACAGAAAATCCCCTTTTTTTGGATCAAAAAGTCAGAAAATCTCTTTATTTTGGGGCAAAATTGCAGAAATTTTCTTTACATTGGGGCAAAATTGCAGAAATTTTCCTTATTTTGGGGCAAAATTGCAGAAATTTCACTTATTTCAGGAAAAAAAGGCAAAACTTTCTCTTATTTTGGGGCAAAAATGCAGAAATTTCTTTTATTTTGGTACAAAATTGCAGAAATTTTTCTTATTTTGGTGCAAAAAGGCAGAAATTTCTTATATTTTGGGGCAAACGGGCAGAAATTCCCAATATTTTGAGGTAAAAAGGCTGAAATTCCCCTTATTTTGGGGCAAAAAGGCAGAAATTCCTTTTATTTGGGGCAAAAAGCAGACATTTCCCTTATTTTATGGAAAAATTTTAGAAATTTCACTTATTTCAGGGCAAAAAGTCAGAAATTTCCCTTATTTTGGTGCAAAAAGACAGAAATTCCGTTTATGTTTGGGAAAAAGGCAGAAATTACACTTATTTTGAGTCAAAAAAGCGGAAAATCCCTTTATTTTGGGGCAAAAGTGAAGAAATTTCCCTTTTTTATGGCAAAAAGGTATACATTCCCTTTATTTTCGGGCAAAATAGCAGAAATTTCCTGTATTTTGGAGCAAAATTGCAGAAATTCCCCTAATTTTGGGCAAAATGGCAGAAATTCCACTTATTTTGGAGTAAAACTGCAGAAATTTCTCTTATTTCGTAGCAAAATGGCATAAATTCCCCTTATTTTTGCCAAAAAAGGCAGAAAATCCTCGTATTTTGGAGCAAAATTGCAGAAATTCACCTTATTTTGGGGTAAAACATGCAGTAATTTTCTTTATTTTTTGGCAAAAAGGCAGTAATTCCCCTTATTTTGGGGCAAATGGCAGAAATTCCCCTTATTTTAGGGCAAAATTGCAGAAATTTCCCTTATTTGGAGGCAAAAAACAGTAATTCCTCTTATTTTAGGGCAAAATTGCAGAAATTTGCTTTATTATGGGGAAAAATTGCAGAAATTCCCCTTATTTTAGGGCAAAATTGCAGAAATTTCCCTTATTTGGGGGCAAAAAACAGAAATTTTCCTTATTATGGGGAAAAATTGCAGAAATTTCCTTTATTTTAGGGCAAAATTGCAGAAATTTCACTTATTTCAGAGAAAAAAAGCAAAAATTTTTCTTATTTTGGGGCAAAAAGGCAGAAATTCACCTTATTTTGGGGTAAAATTGCAGAAATTTCACATATTTCAGGGCAAAAAGGCAGAAATTCCCCTTATTTTGGAGAAGAAAGGCAGAAATTCCCCTTATTGTGGGATAAGATTGCAGAAATTTTTTTTTATTTGGGAGCAAAAAGGCAGAAAATCCCCTTAATGTCGGGTAAAAAGGCAGAAATTCTCCGTATTTTGGAGCAAAATAGAAAAAATTACCATAATATTGTGGCAAAAATGCAGAAATTCCCTTTATTTATGATAAAAAGGCAGAAATTCCCCTTATTTTCGGGAAAAGAGGAAGAAATTCCCTGTATTTTGAAGGAAAATTGCAGAAACTCCCCTAATTTTGGGACAAAAAGGCAGAAATTCCCTTTATTTTGGGGCAAAATTATAGAAATTCTCATTATTTTTGGGCAAAAATCAAAAATTTCCCTTATTTTGAGGCAAAATTTTAGAAATTTTTTTTATTTTGTACAGACTTGCAGAAATTTTTCTTATTTTGTAGCAAAAACGCAGAAATTCCCTATATTTTGGTGCATAAAGGCTGAAATTCCCCTTATTTTGAGGTAAAATCCTGAAATTCCCCATAATTTGGGGCAAAAATGCAGAAATTCCCCTCATTTTGGGGAAAAAAGGCACAAATTTCCCTTATATTTGTGCAAAATTTCCGGAATTTCATTTATTTCAGGGCAAAAAGTCAGAAATTACTTTGATTTTGGGGCAAAAAACAGAAATTTCTTTTATTTTGATACAAAATTGTAGAAATTTTCCTTATTTTGGAAGAAAAAAGCAGAATTTCCCCTTATTTTGAGGTAATAAGGTTGAAATTCCCCCCATTTGGGGGCAAAAAGGCAGGAATTCCTCTTATTTTGGGGTAAAATTGCAGAAATTTCAAATATTTCAGGGCAAAATGGCAGAAATTTCCCTTATTTTGAGGCATAAAGATGAAATCCCTAATTTTTGGCTAAAATTGCAGAAATTTCACTTATTTCCGATCAAAAAGGCCGAAATTCCACTTAATTTTGGGCAAAAAGGCAGAAATGACCCATATTTGGAGCAAAAATGCAGAAATTCCCCTTATTTTGGTGCAAAAAGGCTGAAATTCTACTTATTTTGAGGTAAAATGCTGAAATTCCCCATATTTTGGGGCAAAAGGCAGAAATTCTTCTTATTTTGGGGCAAAAAGGCACAAATTTCCCTTATTTTCGGGCAAAATTGCAGAAATTTCATTTATTTCAGGGCAAAAATTCTGAAATTCCCCTTATTTTGGGGCAAAAAGCAGAAATTTCTTTTATTATGGTACAAAATTGAAGAAATTTTTCTTTTTTTGGAACAAAAAGGCAGATATTCCCCATAATATGGGGCAAAAGGCAGAAATTATTGTTATTTTGAGGTAAAATGCAGAAATTTCGTTTATTTTGGGGCTAATAGGCAGAAATTCCCGGTATTTTGAAGCAAAATTGAAGAAATTCTCATAATTTTCAGGCCAAAATACAGAAATTCTCCTTATTTTAGTGCAAAAAGACAGAAAATCCCCTTTTTTCGGGATCAAAAAGTCAGAAAATCTCTTTATTTTGGGGCAAAATTGCTGAAATTTCCTTTACATTGGGGCAAAATTGCAGAAATTTTCCTTATTTTGGGGCAAAATTGCAAAAATTTCACTTATTTCAGGAAAAAAAGGCAAAAATTTCTCTTATTCTGGGGCAAAAATGCAGAAATTTCTTCTATTTTGGTACAAAATTGCAGAAATTTTTCTTATTTTGGTGCAAAAAAAACAGAAATTCCCCATATTTTGGGGCAAACGGGCAGAAATTCCTAATATTTTGAGGTAAAAAGGCTGAAATTCCCCGTATTTTGGGGCAAAAAGGCAGAGATTCCTCTTATTTGGGGCAAAAAGCAGACATTTCCCTTATTTTATGGAAAAATTTTAGAAATTTCACTTATTTCAGGGCAATAAGTCAGAAATTTCCCTTATTTTGGGGCAACAAGACAGAAATTCCGTTTATTTCTGGGGAAAAGGCATGAATTACACTTATTTTGAGTCAAAAAAGCGGAAAAATCCCTTTATTTTGGGCAAAAGTTAAGAAATTTTTTTTTATGGCAAAAAGGTATACATTCCCTTTATTTTCGGGCAAAAAGGCAGAAATTTCCTGTATTTTGGAGCAAAATTGCAGAAATTCCCCTAATTTTGGGGCAAAATGGCAGAAATTCCCCTTATTTTGGGGTAAAACTGCAGAAATTTCTCTTATTTTGTAGCAAAATGGCATAAATTCCCCTTATTTTTGGCAAAAAAAGCAGAAAATCCTCGAATTTTGGAGCAAAATTGCAGAAATTCACCTTATTTTGGGGTAAAACATGCAGTAATTTTCTTTATTTTGTGGCAAAAAAGCAGAAATTCCCCTTATTTTGGGGCAAATGGCAGAAATTCCCCTTATTTTAGGGCAAAATTGCAGAAATTTCCCTTATTTGGGGGCAAAAAACCGAAATTCCTCTTATTTTAGGGCAAAATTGCAGAAATTTGCTTTATTATGGGGAAAAATTGCAGAAATTCCCCTTATTTTAGGGCAAAATTGCAGAAATTTCCCTTATTTGGGGGCTAAAAACAGAAATTTTCCTTATTATGGGGAAAAATTGCAGAAATTTCCTTTATTTTAGAGCAAAATTGCAGAAATTTCACTTATTTCAGAGAAAGAGAGCAAAAATTTTTCTTATTTTTGGGAAAAAAGCAGAAATTCACCTTATTTTGGGGTAAAATTGCAGAAATTTCACATATTTCAGGGCAAAAAGGCAGAAATTTTCCTTATTTTGGAGAAGAAAGGCAGAAATTCCCCTTATTTTGGGATAAATTGCAGAAATTTCTTATATTTGGGAGCAAAAAGGCAGAAAATCCCCATAATTTCGGGAAAAAAGGCAGAAATTCTCCGTATTTTATAGCAAAATTGAAGAAATTCCCATAATATTGTGGCAAAAATGCAGAAATTCCCTTTATTTGGGACAAAAAGGCAGAAATTCCCCTTATTTTCGGGAATAGAGGAAGAAATTCCCTGTATTTTGAAGGAAAATTGCAGAAACTCCCCTAATTTTGGGACAAAAAGGCAGAAATTCCCTTTATTTTGGGGCAAAATTACAGAAATTCTCCTTATTTTGGGGCAAAAATCAAAAATTTCCCTTATTTTGGGGCAAAATTTTAGAAATTTCTTTTATTTTGGTACAGACTTGCAGAAATTTTTCTTATTTTGTAGCAAAAACGCAGAAATTCCCTATATTTTGGTGCATAAAGGCTGAAATTCACCTTATTTTGAGGTAAAATCCTGAAATTCCCCATAATTTGGGGCAAAAATGCAGAAATTCCCCTCATTTTGGGGAAAAAAGGCACAAATTTCCCTTCTATTCGGGCAAAATTTCAGGAATTTCATTTATTTCAGGGCAAAAAGTCAGAAATTACTTTGATTTTGGGGCAAAAAACAGAAATTTCTTTTATTTTGATACAAAATTGTGGAAATTTTCCTTATTTTGGAACAAAAAAGCAGAAATTCCCCTTATTTTGAGGTAATAAGGCTGAAATTCCCCTCATTTGGGGGCAAAAAGGCAGAAATTCCTTTTATTATGGGGTAAAATTGCAGAAATTTCAAATATTTCAGGGCAAAATGGCAGAAATTTCCATTATTTTGAGGCATAAAGATGAAATCCCTAGGTTTTGGCTAAAATTGCAGAAATTTCACTTATTTCCGAACAAAAAGGCCGAAATTCCACTTAATTTTGGGCAAAGAGGCAGAAATGACCCGTATTTTGGATCAAAAATGCAGAAATTCCCCTTATTTTGGTGCAAAAAGGCTGAAATTCTACTTATTTTGAGGTAAAATGCTGAAATTCCCCATATTTTGGGGCAAAAGGCAGAAATTCTTCTTATTTTGGGGCAAAAAGGCACAAATTTCCCTTATTTTCAGGCAAAATTGCAGAAATTTCATTTATTTCAGGGCAAAAACTCTGAAATTCCCTTTATTTTGGGGCAAAAAGCAGAAATTTCTTTTATTATGGTACAAAATTGAAGAAATTTTTCTTCTTTTGGAACAAAAAGGCAGAAATTCCCCATATTTTGGGGCAAAAGGCAGAAATTATTCTTATTTTGAGGTAAAATGCAAAAATTCCCTTTATTTTGGGGCAAATACGCAGAAATTCCCCGTATTTTGAAGCAAAATTGAAGAAATTCTCATAATTTTCAGGCAAAAAGGCAGAAATTCTTTTTATTTTAGGGCAAAAAGACAGAAAATCCCCTTTTTTGGATCAAAAAGTCAGAAAATCTCTTTATTTTGGGGCAAAATTGCAGAAATTTTCTTTACATTGGGGCAAAATTGCAGAAATTTTCCTTATTTTGGGGCAAAATTGCAGAAATTTCACTTATTTCAGGAAAAAAAGGCAAAACTTTCTCTTATTTTGGGGCAAAAATGCAGAAATTTCTTTTATTTTGGTACAAAATTGCAGAAATTTTTCTTATTTTGGTGCAAAAAGGCAGAAATTTCTTATATTTTGGGGCAAACGGGCAGAAATTCCCAATATTTTGAGGTAAAAAGGCTGAAATTCCCCTTATTTTGGGGCAAAAAGGCAGAAATTCCTTTTATTTGGGGCAAAAAGCAGACATTTCCCTTATTTTATGGAAAAATTTTAGAAATTTCACTTATTTCAGGGCAAAAAGTCAGAAATTTCCCTTATTTTGGTGCAAAAAGACAGAAATTCCGTTTATGTTTGGGAAAAAGGCAGAAATTACACTTATTTTGAGTCAAAAAAGCGGAAAATCCCTTTATTTTGGGGCAAAAGTGAAGAAATTTCCCTTTTTTATGGCAAAAAGGTATACATTCCCTTTATTTTCGGGCAAAATAGCAGAAATTTCCTGTATTTTGGAGCAAAATTGCAGAAATTCCCCTAATTTTGGGCAAAATGGCAGAAATTCCACTTATTTTGGAGTAAAACTGCAGAAATTTCTCTTATTTCGTAGCAAAATGGCATAAATTCCCCTTATTTTTGCCAAAAAAGGCAGAAAATCCTCGTATTTTGGAGCAAAATTGCAGAAATTCACCTTATTTTGGGGTAAAACATGCAGTAATTTTCTTTATTTTTTGGCAAAAAGGCAGTAATTCCCCTTATTTTGGGGCAAATGGCAGAAATTCCCCTTATTTTAGGGCAAAATTGCAGAAATTTCCCTTATTTGGAGGCAAAAAACAGTAATTCCTCTTATTTTAGGGCAAAATTGCAGAAATTTGCTTTATTATGGGGAAAAATTGCAGAAATTCCCCTTATTTTAGGGCAAAATTGCAGAAATTTCCCTTATTTGGGGGCAAAAAACAGAAATTTTCCTTATTATGGGGAAAAATTGCAGAAATTTCCTTTATTTTAGGGCAAAATTGCAGAAATTTCACTTATTTCAGAGAAAAAAAGCAAAAATTTTTCTTATTTTGGGGCAAAAAGGCAGAAATTCACCTTATTTTGGGGTAAAATTGCAGAAATTTCACATATTTCAGGGCAAAAAGGCAGAAATTCCCCTTATTTTGGAGAAGAAAGGCAGAAATTCCCCTTATTGTGGGATAAGATTGCAGAAATTTTTTTTTATTTGGGAGCAAAAAGGCAGAAAATCCCCTTAATGTCGGGTAAAAAGGCAGAAATTCTCCGTATTTTGGAGCAAAATAGAAAAAATTACCATAATATTGTGGCAAAAATGCAGAAATTCCCTTTATTTATGATAAAAAGGCAGAAATTCCCCTTATTTTCGGGAAAAGAGGAAGAAATTCCCTGTATTTTGAAGGAAAATTGCAGAAACTCCCCTAATTTTGGGACAAAAAGGCAGAAATTCCCTTTATTTTGGGGCAAAATTATAGAAATTCTCATTATTTTTGGGCAAAAATCAAAAATTTCCCTTATTTTGAGGCAAAATTTTAGAAATTTTTTTTATTTTGTACAGACTTGCAGAAATTTTTCTTATTTTGTAGCAAAAACGCAGAAATTCCCTATATTTTGGTGCATAAAGGCTGAAATTCCCCTTATTTTGAGGTAAAATCCTGAAATTCCCCATAATTTGGGGCAAAAATGCAGAAATTCCCCTCATTTTGGGGAAAAAAGGCACAAATTTCCCTTATATTTGTGCAAAATTTCCGGAATTTCATTTATTTCAGGGCAAAAAGTCAGAAATTACTTTGATTTTGGGGCAAAAAACAGAAATTTCTTTTATTTTGATACAAAATTGTAGAAATTTTCCTTATTTTGGAAGAAAAAAGCAGAATTTCCCCTTATTTTGAGGTAATAAGGTTGAAATTCCCCCCATTTGGGGGCAAAAAGGCAGGAATTCCTCTTATTTTGGGGTAAAATTGCAGAAATTTCAAATATTTCAGGGCAAAATGGCAGAAATTTCCCTTATTTTGAGGCATAAAGATGAAATCCCTAATTTTTGGCTAAAATTGCAGAAATTTCACTTATTTCCGATCAAAAAGGCCGAAATTCCACTTAATTTTGGGCAAAAAGGCAGAAATGACCCATATTTGGAGCAAAAATGCAGAAATTCCCCTTATTTTGGTGCAAAAAGGCTGAAATTCTACTTATTTTGAGGTAAAATGCTGAAATTCCCCATATTTTGGGGCAAAAGGCAGAAATTCTTCTTATTTTGGGGCAAAAAGGCACAAATTTCCCTTATTTTCGGGCAAAATTGCAGAAATTTCATTTATTTCAGGGCAAAAATTCTGAAATTCCCCTTATTTTGGGGCAAAAAGCAGAAATTTCTTTTATTATGGTACAAAATTGAAGAAATTTTTCTTTTTTTGGAACAAAAAGGCAGATATTCCCCATAATATGGGGCAAAAGGCAGAAATTATTGTTATTTTGAGGTAAAATGCAGAAATTTCGTTTATTTTGGGGCTAATAGGCAGAAATTCCCGGTATTTTGAAGCAAAATTGAAGAAATTCTCATAATTTTCAGGCCAAAATACAGAAATTCTCCTTATTTTAGTGCAAAAAGACAGAAAATCCCCTTTTTTCGGGATCAAAAAGTCAGAAAATCTCTTTATTTTGGGGCAAAATTGCTGAAATTTCCTTTACATTGGGGCAAAATTGCAGAAATTTTCCTTATTTTGGGGCAAAATTGCAAAAATTTCACTTATTTCAGGAAAAAAAGGCAAAAATTTCTCTTATTCTGGGGCAAAAATGCAGAAATTTCTTCTATTTTGGTACAAAATTGCAGAAATTTTTCTTATTTTGGTGCAAAAAAAACAGAAATTCCCCATATTTTGGGGCAAACGGGCAGAAATTCCTAATATTTTGAGGTAAAAAGGCTGAAATTCCCCGTATTTTGGGGCAAAAAGGCAGAGATTCCTCTTATTTGGGGCAAAAAGCAGACATTTCCCTTATTTTATGGAAAAATTTTAGAAATTTCACTTATTTCAGGGCAATAAGTCAGAAATTTCCCTTATTTTGGGGCAACAAGACAGAAATTCCGTTTATTTCTGGGGAAAAGGCATGAATTACACTTATTTTGAGTCAAAAAAGCGGAAAAATCCCTTTATTTTGGGCAAAAGTTAAGAAATTTTTTTTTATGGCAAAAAGGTATACATTCCCTTTATTTTCGGGCAAAAAGGCAGAAATTTCCTGTATTTTGGAGCAAAATTGCAGAAATTCCCCTAATTTTGGGGCAAAATGGCAGAAATTCCCCTTATTTTGGGGTAAAACTGCAGAAATTTCTCTTATTTTGTAGCAAAATGGCATAAATTCCCCTTATTTTTGGCAAAAAAAGCAGAAAATCCTCGAATTTTGGAGCAAAATTGCAGAAATTCACCTTATTTTGGGGTAAAACATGCAGTAATTTTCTTTATTTTGTGGCAAAAAAGCAGAAATTCCCCTTATTTTGGGGCAAATGGCAGAAATTCCCCTTATTTTAGGGCAAAATTGCAGAAATTTCCCTTATTTGGGGGCAAAAAACCGAAATTCCTCTTATTTTAGGGCAAAATTGCAGAAATTTGCTTTATTATGGGGAAAAATTGCAGAAATTCCCCTTATTTTAGGGCAAAATTGCAGAAATTTCCCTTATTTGGGGGCTAAAAACAGAAATTTTCCTTATTATGGGGAAAAATTGCAGAAATTTCCTTTATTTTAGAGCAAAATTGCAGAAATTTCACTTATTTCAGAGAAAGAGAGCAAAAATTTTTCTTATTTTTGGGAAAAAAGCAGAAATTCACCTTATTTTGGGGTAAAATTGCAGAAATTTCACATATTTCAGGGCAAAAAGGCAGAAATTTTCCTTATTTTGGAGAAGAAAGGCAGAAATTCCCCTTATTTTGGGATAAATTGCAGAAATTTCTTATATTTGGGAGCAAAAAGGCAGAAAATCCCCATAATTTCGGGAAAAAAGGCAGAAATTCTCCGTATTTTATAGCAAAATTGAAGAAATTCCCATAATATTGTGGCAAAAATGCAGAAATTCCCTTTATTTGGGACAAAAAGGCAGAAATTCCCCTTATTTTCGGGAATAGAGGAAGAAATTCCCTGTATTTTGAAGGAAAATTGCAGAAACTCCCCTAATTTTGGGACAAAAAGGCAGAAATTCCCTTTATTTTGGGGCAAAATTACAGAAATTCTCCTTATTTTGGGGCAAAAATCAAAAATTTCCCTTATTTTGGGGCAAAATTTTAGAAATTTCTTTTATTTTGGTACAGACTTGCAGAAATTTTTCTTATTTTGTAGCAAAAACGCAGAAATTCCCTATATTTTGGTGCATAAAGGCTGAAATTCACCTTATTTTGAGGTAAAATCCTGAAATTCCCCATAATTTGGGGCAAAAATGCAGAAATTCCCCTCATTTTGGGGAAAAAAGGCACAAATTTCCCTTCTATTCGGGCAAAATTTCAGGAATTTCATTTATTTCAGGTCAAAAAGTCAGAAATTACTTTGATTTTGGGGCAAAAAACAGAAATTTCTTTTATTTTGATACAAAATTGTAGAAATTTTCCTTATTTTGGAACAAAAAAGCAGAAATTCCCCTTATTTTGAGGTAATAAGGCTGAAATTCCCCTCATTTGGGGGCAAAAAGGCAGAAATTCCTCTTATTTTGGGGTAAAATTGCAGAAATTTCAAATATTTCAGGGCAAAATGGCAGAAATTTCCCTTATTTTGAGGCAAAAAGATGAAATCCTTAAGTTTTGGCTAAAATTGCAGAAATTTCACTTATTTCCGAACAAAAAGGCCGAAATTCCACTTAATTGTGGGCAAAAAGGCAGAAATGACCCGTATTTTGGAGCAAAAATACAGAAATTCCCCTTATTTTGGTGCAAAAAGGGTGAAATTCTACTTATTTTGAGGTAAAATGCTGAAATTCCCCATATTTTGGGGCAAAAGGCAGAAATTCTTCTTATTTTGGGGCAAATAGGCACAAATTTCCCTTATTTTCAGGCAAAATTGCAGAAATTTCATTTATTTCAGGGCAAAAAGTCTGAAATTCACCTTATTTTGGGGCAAAAAGCAGAAATTTCTTTTATTATGGTACAAAATTGAAGAAATTTTCCTTATTTTGGAACAAAAAGGCAGAAATTCCCCATATTTTGGGGCAAAAGGCAGAAATTATTATTATTTTGAGGTAAAATATAGAAATTCCCTTTATTTTGGGGCTAATAGGCAGAAATTCCCGGTATTTTGAAGCAAAATTGAAGAAATTCTCATAATTTTCAGGCAAAAAGGCAGAAATTCTCCTTATTTTAGGGCAAAAAGACAGAAAATCCCCTTTTTTCTGGATCAAAAAGTCAGAAAATCTCTTTATTTTGGGGCAAAATTGCAGAAATTTCCTTTACATTGGGGCAAAATTGCAGAAATTTTCGTTATTTTGGGGCAAAATTACAGAAATTTCAGTTATTTCAGAGTAAAAAGGCAAAAATTTCTCTTATTTTGTGGCAAAAATGCAGAAATTTTTCTTATTTTTGTGCAAAAAGGCAGAAATTCCCTTATTTTGGGGTAAAATTGCAGAAATTTCACATACTTCAGGGCAAAAAGGCAGAAATTTTCCTTATTTTGGAGAAGAAAGGCAGAAATTCCCCTTATTTTGGGATAAAATTGCAGAAATTTCTTATATTTGGGAGCAAAAAGGCAGAAAATCTCCTTAATTTCGGGTAAAAAGGCAGAAATTCTCCGTATTTTGGAGCAAAATTGAAGAAATTCCATAATATTTGGCAAAAATGCAGAAATTCCCTTTATTTGAGACAAAAAGGCAGAAATTCCCCTTATTTTCGGGAATAGAGGAAGAAATTCCCTGTATTTTGAAGGAAAATTGCAGAAACTCCCCTAATTTTGGGACAAAAAGGCAGAAATTCCCTTTATTTTGGGGCAAAATTACAGAAATTCTCCTTATTTTGGGGCAAAAATGAAAAATTTCCCTTATTTTGGGGCAAAATTTTAGAAATTTCTTTTATTTTGGTACAGACTTGCAGAAATTTTTCTTATTTTGTAGCAAAAACTCAGAAATTCCCTATATTTTGGTGCATAAAGGCTGAAATTCCCCTTATTTTGAGGTAAAATCCTGAAATTCCCAATAATTTGGGGCAAAAATGCAGAAATTCCCCTCATTTTGGGGAAAAAAGGCACAAATTTCCCTTATATTCGGGCAAAATTTCAGGAATTTCATTTATTTTAGGGCAAAAAGTCAGAAATTACTTTGATTTTGGGGCAAAAAACAGAAATTTCTTTTATTTTGATACAAAATTGTAGAAATTTTCCTTATTTTGGAACAAAAAAGCAGAAATTCCCCTTATTTTGAGGTAATAAGGCTGAAATTCCCCTCATTTGGGGGCAAAAAGGCAGAAATTTCTTTTATTATGGGGTAAAATTGCAGAGATTTCAAATATTTCAGGGCAAAATGGCAGAAATTTCCATTATTTTGAGGCATAAAGATGAAATCCCTAAGTTTTGGCTAAAATTGCAGAAATTTCACTTATTTCCGAACAAAAAGGCCGAAATTCCACTTAATTTTGGGCAAAAAGGCAGAAATGACCCATATTTTGGAGCAAAAATGCAGAAATTCCCCTTATTTTGGTGCAAAAAGGGTGAAATTCTACTTATTTTGAGGTAAAATGCTGAAATTCCCCATATTTTGGGGCAAAAGGCAGAAATTCTTCCTATTTTGGGGCAAAAAGGCACAAATTTCTTTTATTTTCAGGCAAAATTGCAGAAATTTCATTTATTACAGGGCAAAAAGTCTGAAATTCCCCTTATTTTGGGGCAAAAAGCAGAAATTTCTTTTATTATGGTACAAAATTGAAGAAATTTTCCTTATTTTGGAACAAAAAGGCAGGAATTCCCCGTATTTTGGGGCAAAAGGCAGAAATTATTATTATTTTGAGGTAAAATGCAGAAATTCCCTTTATTTTGGGGTTAATAGGCAAAAATTCCCCGTATTTTGAAGCAAAATTGAAGAAATTCTCATAATTTTCAGGCAAAAAGGCAGAAATTCTCCTTATTTTAGGCCAAAAAGACAGAAAATCCCCTTTTTTCTGGATCAAAAAGTCAGAAAATCTCTTTATTTTGGGACAAAATTGCAGAAATTTCCTTTACATTGGGGCAAAATTGCAGAAATTTTCCTTATTTTGGGGCAAAATTGCAGAAATTTCACTTATTTCAGAAAAAAAGGCAAAAATTTCTCTTATTTTGGGGCAAAAATGCAGAAATTTTTCTTATTTTGGTGCAAAAATGCAGAAATTACCCATATTTTGGGGCAAATGGGCAGAAATTCCCAATATTTTGAGGTAAAAAGGCTTAAATTCCCCTTATTTTGGGGCAAAAAGGCAGAAATTCCTCTTATTTGGGGCAAAAACAGACATTTCCCTTATTTTATGGAAAAATTTTAGATATTTCACTTATTTTAGAGCAAAAAGTCAGAAATTTCCCTTATTTTGGGGCAAAAAGACAGAAATTCCATTTATTTTTGGGAAAAAGGCAGAAATTACACTTATTTTGAGTCAAAAAAGCGGAAAATCCCTTTATTTTGGGGCAAAAGTGAAGAAATTTTTCTTTTTTATGGCAAAAAGGTATACATTCCCTTTATTTTCGGGCAAAAAGGCAGAAATTTCCTGTATTTGGGAGCAAAATTGCAGAAATTCCCCTAATTTTGGGGCAAAATGGCAGAAATTCCCCTTATTTTGGGGTAAAACTGCAGAAATTTCTCTTATTTTGTAGCAAAATGGCATAAATTCCCCTTATTTTTGGCAAAAAAAGGCAGAAAATCCTCGTATTTTGGAGCAAAATTGCAGAAATTCACCTTATTTTGGGGTAAAACATGCAGTAATTTTCTTTATTTTGTGGCAAAAAAGCAGAAATTCCCCTTAATTTTGGGCAAATGGCAGAAATTCCCCTTATTTTAGGGCAAAATTGCAGAAATTTCCCTTATTTGGGGGCAAAAAACAGAAATTCCTCTTATTATAGGGCAAAATTGCAGAAATTTCTTTATTATGGGGAAAAATTGCAGAAATTCCCCTTATTTTAGGGCAAAATTGCAGAAATTTCCCTTATTTGGGGGCTAAAAACAGAAATTTTCCTAATTATGGGGAAAAATTGCAGAAATTTCCTTTATTTTAGGGCAAAATTGCAGAAATTTCACTTATTTCAGAGAAAAAAAGCAAAAATTTTTCTGATTTTGGGGCAAAAAGGCAGAAATTCACCTTATTTTGGGGTAAAATTGCAAAAATTTCACATATTTCAGGGCAAAAAGGCAGAAATTTTTCTTATTTTGGAGAAGAAAGGCAGAAATTCTCCTTATTTTGGAATAAAATTGCAGAAATTTCTTATATTTGGGAGCAAAAAAGCAGAAAATCCCCTTAATTTCGGGTAAAAAGGCAGAAATTCTCCGTATTTTGGAGCAAAATTGAAGAAATTCCCCTAATTTTGGGGAAAAAATGCAGAAATTTCCTTTATTTGGGACAAAGAGGCAGAAATTCCCCTTATTTTCGGGAATTGAGTAAGAAATTCCCTGTATTTTGAAGGAAAATTGCAGAAACTCCCCTAATTTTGGCACAAAAAAGCAGAAATTCCCTTTATTTTGGGGCAAAATTACAGAAATTCTCCTTATTTTGGGGCAAAAATCAAAAATTTCCCTTATTTTGGGGCAAAATTTTAGAAATTTCTTTTATTTTGGTACAGACTTGCAGAAATTTTTCTTATTTTGTAGCAAAAACGCAGAAATTCCCTATATTTTAGTGCATAAAGGCTGAAATTCTCCTTATTTTGAGGTAAAATCCTGAAATTCCCTATAATTTGGGGCAAAAATGCAGAAATTCTCCTCATTTTGGGGAAAAAAGGCACAAATTTCCCTTATATTCGGGCAAAATTTCAGGAATTTCATTTATTTTAGGGCAAAAACTCAAAAATTACTTTGATTTTGGGGCAAAAAACAGAAATTTCTTTTATTTTGATACAAAATTGTAGAAATTTTCCTTATTTTGGAACAAAAAAGCAGAAATTCCCCTTATTTTGAGGTAGTAAGGCTGAAATTCCCCTCATTTGGGGGCAAAAATGCAGAAATTCCTCTTATTTTGGGGTAAAATTGCAGAAATTTCAAATAATTCAGGGCAAAATGGCAGAAATATCCATTATTTTGAGGCATAAAGATGAAATCCCTAAGTTTTGGCTAAAATTGCAGAAATTTCACTTATTTCCGAACAAAAAGGCCGAAATTCCACTTAATTTTTGGCAAAAAGGCAGAAATGACCCGTATTTTGGAGCAAAAATGCAGAAATTCCTCTTATTTTGGTGCAAAAAGGCTGAAATTCTACTTATTTTGAAGTAAAATGCTGAAATTCCCCATATTTTGGGGCAAAAGGCAGAAATTCTTCCTATTTTGGGGCAAAAAGGCACAAATTTCTTTTATTTTCAGGCAAAATTGCAGAAATTTCATTTATTACAGGGCAAAAAGTCTGAAATTCCCCTTATTTTGGGGCAAAAAGCAGAAATTTCTTTTATTATGGTACAAAATTGAAGAGATTTTCCTTATTTTGGAACAAAAAGGCAGGAATTCCCCATATTTTGGGGCAAAAGGCAGAAATTATTATTATTTTGAGGTAAAATGCAGAAATTCCCTTTATTTTGGGGCTAATAGGCAAAAATTCCCCGTATTTTGAAGCAAAATTGAAGAAATTCTCATAATTTGCAGGCAAAAAGTAAGAAATTCTCCTTATTTTAGGCCAAAAAGACAGAAAATCCCCTTTTTTTCTGGATCAAAAAGTCAGAAAATCTCTTTATTTTGGGGCAAAATTGCAGAAATTTCCTTTACATTGGGGCAAAATTGCAGAAATTTTCCTTATTTTGGGGCAAAATTGCAGAAATTTCACTTATTTCAGAAAAAAAAAGGCAAAAATTTCTCTTATTTTGGGGCAAAAATGCAGAAATTTTTCTTATTTTGGTGCAAAAATGCAGAAATTACCAATATTTTGGGGCAAATGGGCAGAAATTCCCAATATTTTGAGGTAAAAAGGCTTAAATTCCCCTTATTTTGGGGCAAAAAGGCAGAAATTCCTCTTATTTGGGGCAAAAAGCAGACATTTTCCTTATTTTATGGAAAAATTTTAGAAATTTCACTTATTTTAGAGCAAAAAGTCAGAAATTTCCCTTATTTTGGGGCAAAAAGACAGAAATTCCGTTTATTTTTGGGAAAAAGGCAGAAATTACACTTATTTTGAGTCAAAAAAGTGGAAAATCCCTTTATTTTGGGGCAAAAGTGAAGAAATTTTTTTTTTTATGGCAAAGAGGTATACATTCCCTTTATTTTCGGGCAAAAAGGCAGAAATTTCCTGTATTTTGGAGCAAAATTGAAGAAATTCCCCTAATTTTGGGGAAAAATGGCAGAAATTCCCCTTATTTTGGGGTAAAACAGCAGAAATTTCTCTTATTTTGTAGCAAAATGGCATAAATTCCCTTTATTTTTGGCAAAAAAGGCAGAAAATCCTCGTATTTTGGAGCAAAATTGCAGAAATTCACCTTATTTTGGGGTAAAACATGCAGTAATTTTCTTTATTTTGTGGCAAAAAGGCAAAATTCCCCTTATTTTGGGGCAAATGGCAGAAATTCCCCTTATTTTAGGGCAAAATTGCAGAAATTTCTCTTATTTGGGGGCAAAAAACAGAAATTCCTCTTTTTTTAGGGCAAAATTGCAGAAATTTGCTTTATTATGGGGAAAAATTGCAGAAATTCCCCTTATTTTAGGGCAAAATTGCAGAAATTTCCCTTATTTGGGTGCTAAAAACAGAAATTTTCCTTATTATGGGAAAAAATTGCAGAAATTTCCTTTATTTTAGGGCAAAATTGCAGAAATTTCACTTATTTCAGAGAAAAAAGCAAAAATTTTTCTTATTTTGGGGCAAAAAGGCAGAAATTCACCTTATTTTGGGGTAAAATTGCAAAATTTCACATATTTCACGGCAAAAAGGCAGAAATTCCTCTTGTTTTGGAGAAGAAAGGCAGAAATTCCCCTTATTTTGGGATAAAATTGCAGAAATTTCTTTTATTTGGGAGCAAAAAGGCAGAAAATTCCCTTAATTTCGGGTAAAAAGGCAGAAATTCTCCGTATTTTGGAGCAAAATTGAAGAAATTCCCATAATATTGTGGCAAAATGCAGAAATTCCCTTTATTTGGGAAAAAAGGCAGAAATTCCCCTTATTTTTGGGAAAAGAAGAAGAAGTTCCCTGTATTTTGAAGGAAAAATGCAGAAACTCCCCTAATTTTGGGACAAAAAAGCAGAAATTCCCTTTATTTTGGGGCAAAATTACAGAAATTCTCCTTATTTTGGGGCAAAAATCAAAAATTTCCCTTATTTTGGGGCAAAATTTTAAAATTTTTTTTTTTATTTTGGTACAGACTTGCAGAAATTTTTCTTATTTTGTAGCAAAAACGCAGAAATTCCCTATATTTTGGTGCATAAAGGCTGAAATTCCCTTTATTTTGAGGTAAAATCCTTAAATTCCCCATAATTTGGGGCAAAAATGCAGAAATTCCCCTCATTTTGGGGAAAAAAGGCACAAATTTCCCTTATATTCGGGCAAAATTTCAGGAATTTCATTTATTTCAGGGCAAAAAGTCAGAAATTACTTTGATTTTGGGGCAAAAAACAGAAATTTCTTTTATTGTGATAGAAAATTGTAGAAATTTTCCTTATTTTGGAACAAAAAAGCAGAAATTCCCCTTATTTTGAGGTAATAAGGCTGAAATTCCCCTCATTTGGGGGCAAAAAGGCAGAAATTCCTCTTATTTTGGGGTAAAATTGCAGAAATTTCAAATATTTCAGGGCAAAATGGCAGAAATTTCCCTTATTTTGAGGCAAAAAGATGAAATCCCTAATTTTTGGCTAAAATTGCAGAAATTTCACTTATTTTCGAACAAAAAGGTCGAAATTCCACTTAATTTTGGGCAAAAAGGCAGAAATGACCCGTATTTTAGAGCAAAAATGCAGAAATTCCCCTTATTTTTGTGAAAAAAGGCTGATATTCTACTTATTTTGAGGTAAAATGCTGAAATTCTCCATATTTTGGGACAAAAGGCAGAAATTCTTCTTATTTTGGGGCAAAAAGGCACAAATTTCCCTTATTTTCCGGCAAAATTGCAGAAATTTCATTTATTTCAGGGCAAAAAGTCTGAAATTCCCCTTATTATGGGGCAAAAAGCAGAAATTTCTTTTATTATGGTACAAAATTGAAGAAATTTTCCTTATTTTGGAACAAAAAGGCAGAAATTCTCCATATTTTGGGGCAAAAGGCAGAAATTATTCTTATTTTGAGGTAAAATGCAGAAATTCCGTTTATTTTGGGGCTAATAGGCAGAAATTCCTTGTATTTTGCAGCAAAATTAAAGAAATTCTCATAATTTTCAGACAAAAAGGGAGAAATTCTCCTTATTTTAGGGCAAAAAGACAGAAAATCCCCTTTTTCGGGATCAAAAAGTCAGAAAATCTCTTTTTTTTGGGGCAAAATTGCAGGAATTTCCTTTACATTGGGGCAAAATTGCAGAAATTTTCCTTATTTTGGGGCAAAATTGCAGAAATTTCACTTATTTCAGGAAAAAAAGGCAAAAAATTCTCTTATTTTGGGGCAAAAATGCAGAAATTTCTTTTATTTTGGTACAAAATTGCAGAAATTTTTCTTCTTTTGGTGCAAAAAGGCAGAAATTCCCCATATTTTGGGGCAAACCGGCAGAAATTCCCAATATTTTGAGGTAAAAATGCTGAAATTCCCCTTATTTTTGGGCAAAAAGGCAGAAATTCCTCTTATTTGGGGCAAAAAGCAGATATTTCCATTATTTTATGGAAAAATTTTAAAAATTTCACTTATTTCAGGGCAAAAAGTCAGAAATTCTACTTATTTTGGGGCAAAGAGACAGAAATTCCATTTATTTTTGGGGAAAAGGCAGAAATTACACTTATTTTGAGTCAAAAAAGCGGAAAATTCCCATATTTTGGGGCAAAAGTGAAGAAATTTCCCTTTTTTATGGCAAAAAGGTATACATTCCCTTTATTTTCGGGCAAAAAGGCAGAAATTCCAGTATTTTGGAGCAAAATTGCAGAAATTCCCCTAATTTTGGGGCAAAATGGCAGAAATTCCCCTTATTTTGGGGTAAAACTGCAGAAATTTCACTTATTTCGCAGCAAAATGGCATAAATTCCCTTTATTTTTGGGAAAAAGGCAGAAAATCCTCATATTTTGGAGCAAAATTGCAGAAATTCACCTTATTTGGGGTAAAACATGCAGTAATTTTCTTTATTTTGTGGCAAAAAGGCAGAAATTCCCCTTATTTTGGGGCAAATGGCAGAAATTCCCCTTATTTTAGGGCAAAATTGCAGAAAATTCCCTTATTTTGGGGCAAAAAACAGAAATTCCTCTTATTTTGGGGCAAAATTGCAGAAATTTCTTTTATTATGGAGAAAAATTGCAGAAATTCCCCTTATTTTAGGGCAAAATTGCAGAAATTTCCCTTATTTGGGGGCAAAAAACAGAAATTTCCCTTATTATGGGGAAAAATTGCAAAAATTTCCCTTATTTTAGGGCAAAATTGCAGAAATTTCACTTATTTCAAAGAAAAAAAGCAAAAATTTTTCTTATTTTGGGGCAAAAAGGCAGAAATTCACCTTATTTTGGGGTAAAATTGCAGAAATTTCACATATTTCAGGGCAAAAAGGCAGAAATTCCTTTTATTTTGGAGAAAAAAGGCAAAAATTCCCCTTATTTTGGGATAAAATTGCAGAAATTTCTTTTATTTGAGAGCAAAAAGGCAAAAAATCCCCTTAATTTCGGGTAAAAAGGCAGAAATTCTGTGTATTTTGGAGCAAAATTTAAGAAATTTTCCTAATATTGGGGAAAAAATGCAGAAATTTCCTTTATTTGGGACAAAAAGGCAGAAATTCCCCTTATTTTCGGGAAAAGAGGAAGATATTCCCTGTATTTTGAAGCAAAATTGCAGAAACTCCCCTAATTTTGGGACAAAAAGGCAGAAATTCTTTTTATTTTGGAGCAAAATTACAGAAATTCTCCTTATTTTGGGGCAAAAATCAAAAATTTCCCTTATTTTGGGGCAAAATTTTAGAAATTTTTTTTATTTTGGTACAGACTTGCAGAAATTTTTCTTATTTTGTGGCAAAAACGCAGAAATTTTCTATATTTTGGTGCATAAAGGCTGAAATTCCCCTTATTTTAAGGTAAAATCCTGAAATTCCCCATAATTTGGGGCAAAAATGCAGAAATTCCCCGACTTTTGAGGAAAAAAGGCACAAATTTCCCTTATATTCGGGCAATATTTCAGGAATTTCATTTATTTCAGGGCAAAAAGTCAGAAATTACTTTGATTTTGGGGCAAAAAACAAATTTCTTTTATTTTGATACAAAATTGTAGAAATTTTCCTTATTTTGGAACAAAAAAGCAGAAATTCCCCTTATTTTGAGGTAATAAGGCTGAAATTCCCCTCATTTGGGGGCAAAAAGGCAGAAATTCCTCTTATTTTGGGGTAAAATTGCAGAAATTTCAAATATTTCATGGCAAAATGGCAGAAATTTCCCTTATTTTGAGGCAAAAAGATGAAATCCCTAATTTTTGGCTAAAATTGCAGAAATTTCACTTATTTCCGAACAAAAAGGCCGAAATTCCACTTAATTTTGGGCAAAAAGGCAGAAATGACCCATATTTTGGAGCAAAAATGCAGAAATTCCCCTTATTTTGGTGCAAAAAGGCTGAAATTCTACTTATTTTCAGGTAAAATGCCGAAATTCCCCATATTTTGGGGCAAAAGGAAGAAATTCTTCTTATTTTGGGGCAAAAAGGCACAAATTTCCCGTATTTTCAGGCAAAATTGCAGAAATTTCATTTATTTCAGGGCAAAAAGTTTGAAATTCCCCTTATTTTTGGGCAAAAAGCAGAAATTTCTTTTATTATGGTACAAAATTGAAGAAATTTTCCTTATTTTGGAACAAAAAGGCAGAAATTCCCCATATTTTGGAACAAAAGGCAGAAATTATTCTTATTTTGAGGTAAAATGCAGAAATTCCCTTTATTTGGGGGCTAATAGGCAGAAATTTCCCCTATTTTGAAGCAAAATTGAAGAAATTCTCATAATTTTCAGGCAAAAAGGCAGAAATTCTCCTTATTTTAGGGCAAAAAGACAGAAAATCCCCTTTTTTCGGGATCAAAAGTCAGAAAATCTCTTTATTTTGGGGCAAAATTGCAGAAATTTCCTTTACATTGGGGCAAAATGCAGAAATTTTCCTTATTTTGGGGCAAAATTGCAGAAATTTCACTTATTTCAGGAAAAAAAAGCAAAAATTTCTCTTATTTTGGGGCAAAAATGCAGAAATTTCTTTTATTTTGGTACAAAATTGCAGAAATTCTTATTTTGATGCAAAAAGGCAGAAATTCCCCATATTTTGGGGCAAACGGGCAGAAATTCCCAATATTTTAAAGTAAAATGGCTGAAATTCCCCTTATTTTGGGGCAAAAAGGCAGAAATTCCTCTTATTTGGGGCAAAAAGCAGACATTTCCCTTATTTTATGGAAAAATTTTAGAAATTTTATTTATTTCAGGGCAAAAAGTCAGAAATTTCCCTTATTTTGGGACAAAAAGAAAGAAATTCTGTTTATTTTTGGGAAAAAGGCAGAAATTACACTTATTTTGAGTCAAAAAAGCGGAAAATCCCTTTATTTTGGGGCAAAAGTGAAGAAATTTCCCTTTTTTATGGCAAAAAGGTATACATTCCCTTTATTTTCGGGAAAAAAGGCAGAAATTTCCTGTATTTTGGAGCAAAATTGCAGAAACTCCCCTAATTTTGGGGCAAAATGGCAGAAATTCCCCTTATTTTGGGGTAAAACTGCAGAAATTTCTCTTATTTCGCAGCAAAATAGCATAAATTTCCCTTATTTTCGGCGAAAAAGGCAGAAAATCCTCGTATTTTGGAGCAAAATTGCAGAAATTCACCTTATTTTGGGGTAAAACATGCAGTAATTTTCTTTATTTTGTGACAAAAAGCGAGAAATTTTCCTTATTTTCAGGCAAATGGCAGAAATTCCCCTTATTTTAGGGCAAAATTGCAGAAATTTCCCTTATTTGGGGGCTAAAAACAGAAATTTCCCTTATTATGTGGAAAAATTGCAGAAATTCACCTTATTTTGGGGTAAAATTGCAGAAATTTCACATATTTCAGGGCAAAATGGCAGAATTTCCCCTTATTTTGGAGAAGAAAGGCAGAAATTCCCCTTATTGTGGGATAAGATTCCAGAAATTTCTTTTATTTGGGAGCAAAGAGGCAGAAAATCCCCCTTAATTTCGGGTAAAAAGGCAGAAATTCTGTGTATTTTGGAGCAAAATTGCAGAAACTCCCCTAATTTTAGGACAAAAAGGCAGAAATTCCAATTATTTTGGGGCAAAATTACAGAAACTCTTCTTATTTTGGGGCAAAAATCAAAAATTTCCCTTAATTTGGGGCAAAATTTTAGAAATTTCTTTTATTTTGGTACAGACTTGCAGAATTTTTCTTATTTTGTGGCAAAAAGGCAGAAATTCTCTATATTTTGTTGCATAAAGGCTGAAATTCCCCTTATTTTGAGGTAAAATCCTGAAATTCCCCATAATTTGGGGCAAAAATGCTGAAATTCCCCTCATCATGGGGAAAAAAGGCGCAAATTTCCTTTATATTCGGGAAAAATTTCAGGAATTTCATTTATTTCAGGGCAAAAAGTCAGAAATTACTTTGATTTTGGGGCAAAAAACAGAAATTTCTTTTATTTTGATACAAAATTGTAGAAATTTTTCTTATTTTGGAACAAAAAAGCAGAAATTCCCCTTATTTTGAGGTAATAAGGCTGAAATTCCCCTCATTTGGGGCAAAAAGGCAGAAATTCCTCTTATTTTGGGGTAAAATTGCAGAAATTTCAAATATTTCAGGGCAAAATGGCAGAAATTTCCATTATTTCGAGGCATAAAGATGAAATCCCTAATTTTTGGCTAAAATTGCAGAAATTTCACTTATTTCCAAACAAAAAGGCCGAAATTCCACTTAATTTTGGGCAAAAAGGCAGAAATGACCCGTATTTTGGAGCAAATATGCAGAAATTCCTTTTATTTTGGTGCAAAAAGGCTGAAATTCTACTTATTTTGAGGTAAAATGCTGAAATTCCCCATATTTTGGGGCAAAAGGCAGAAATTCTTCTTATTTTGGGGCAAAAAGGCACAAATTTCCCTTATTTTCGGGCAAAATTGCAGAAATTTCATTTATTTCAGGGCAAAAAGTCTGAAATTTCCCTTATTTTGGGGTAAAAAGCAGAAATTTTTTTTTATTATGGTACAAAATTGAAGAAATTTTTCTTATTTTGGAACAAAAAGCAGACATTTCCCTTATTTTATGGAAAAATTTTAGAAATTTTATTTATTTCAGGGCAAAAAGTCAGAAATTTCCCTTATTTTGGGGCAAAAAGACAGAAATTCCGTTTATTTTTGGGAAAAAGGCAGAAATTACACTTATTTTGAGTCAAAAAAGCGGAAAATCCCTTTATTTTGAAGCAAAAGTGAAGAAATTTCCCCTTTTTATGGCAAAAAGTTATACATTCCCTTTATTTTCGGGCAAAAAGGCAGAAATTTTCTGTATTTTGGAGCAAAATTGCAGAAATTCTTGTAATTTTGGAGCAAAATGGCAGAAATTCCCCTTATTTTGGGGTAAAACTGCAAAAATTTCTCTTATTTCGTAGCAAAATGGCATAAATTCCCCTTATTTTCGGCGAAAAAGTCAGAAAATCCTCGTATTTTGAAGCAAAATTGCAGAAATTCACCTTATTTTGGGGGAAATCATGCAGTAATTTTCTTTATTTTGTGGCAAAAAGGCAGAAATTCCCCTTATTTTGGGACAAATGACAGAAATTCCCCTTATTTTAGGGCAAAATTGCAGAAATTTCCCTTATTTGGGGGCAAAAAACAGAAATTCCTCTTATTTTGGGGCAAAATTACAGAAATTTGATTTTATATGGGGAAAAATTGCAGAAATTCCCCTTATTTTAGGGCAAAATTGCAGAAATTTCTCTTATTTGGGGGCAAAAAACAGAAATTTCCCATATTATGGGGAAAAATTGCAGAAATTTCCCTTATTTTAGGGCAAAATTGCAGAAATTTCACTTATTTCAGAGAAAAAAAGCAAAAATTTTTCTTATTTTGGGGCAAAAAGGCAGAAATTCACCTTATTTTGGGGTAAAATTGCAGAAATTTCACATATTTAAGGGCAAAAAGGCAGAAATTCCCTTTATTTTGGAGAAAAAAGGCAGAAATTCCCCTTATTTTGGGATAAAATTGCAGAAATTTCTTTTATTTGGGAGCAAAAAGGCAGAAAATCCCCTTAATTTCGGGTAAAAAGGCAGAAATTCTCTGTATTTTGGAGCAAAATTGAAGAAATTCCCATAATATTGGGGCAAAAATGCAGAAATTCCCTTTATTTGGGGCAAAAAGTCAGAAATTCCCCTTATTTTCGGGTAAAGAGGAAGAAATTCCCTGTATTTTGAAGGAAAATTGCAAAAACTCCCCTAATTTTGGGACAAAAAGGCAGAAATTCCCCTTATTTTGGGGCAAAATTACAGAAATTCTCCTTATTTTGGGGAAAAATCAAAAATTTCCTTTATTTTGGGGCAAAATTTTAGAAATTTCTTTTATTTTGGTACAGACTTGCAGAAATTTTTCTTATTTTGTGGCAAAAACGCAAAAATTCCCTCTATTTTGGTGCATAAAGGCTGAAATTCCCCTTATTTTGAGGTAAAATCCTGAAATTCCCCATAATTTGGGGCAAAAATGCAGAAATTCCCCTTATTTTGTGAAAAAAAGGCACAATTTTCCCTTATATTCGGGCAAAATTTCAGGAATTTCATTTATTTCAGGGCAAAAAGTCAGAAATTACTTTGATTTTGGGGCACAAAACAGAAATTTCTTTTATTTTGATACAAAATTGTAGAAATTTTCCTTATTTTGGAACAAAAAAGCAGAAATTCCCCTTATTTTGAGGTAAGAAGGCTGAAATTTTCCTCATTTGGGGGCAAAAAGGCAGAAATTCCTCTTATTTTGGGGTAAAATTGCAGAAATTTCAAATCTTTCAGGGCAAAATGGCAGAAATTTCCATTATTTCGAGGCATAAAGATGAAATCCCTAATTTTTGGCTAAAATTGCAGAAATTTCACTTATTTCCGATCAAAAAGGCCGAAATTCCACTTAATTTTGGGCAAAAAGGCAGAAATGACCCATATTTTGGAGCAAAAATGCAGAAATTCCCCTTATTTTGGTGCAAAAAGGCTGAAATTCTACTTATTTTGAGGTAAAATGCTGAAATTCCCCATATTTTGGGGCAAAAGGCAGAAATTCTTCTTATTTTGGGGCAAAAAGTCACAAATTTCCCTTATTTTTGGGCAAAATTGCAGAAATTTCATTTATTTCAGGGCAAAAAGTCTGAAATTTCCTTTATTTTGGGGCAAAAAGCAGAAATTTTTTTTATTATGGTACAAAATTGAAGAAATTTTCCTTATTTTGGAACAAAAAGCAGACATTTCCCTTATTTTATGGAAAAATTTTAAAAATTTTATTTATTTCAGGGCAAAAAGTCAGAAATTTCCCTTATTTTGGGGCAAAAAGACAGAAATTCCGTTTATTTTTGGGGAAAAAGGCAGAAATTACACTTATTTTGAGTCAAAAAAGCGGAAAATCCCTTTATTTTGGGGCAAAAGTGAAGAAATTTCCCTTTTTTATGGCAAAAAGTTATACATTCCCTTTATTTTCGGGCAAAAAGGCAGAAATTTTCTGTATTTTGGAGCAAAATTGCAGAAATTCTTCTAATTTTGGGGCAAAATGGCAGAAATTCCCCTTATTTTGGGGTAAAACTGCAAAAATTTCTCTTATTTCGTAGCAAAATGGCATAAATTCCCCTTATTTTCGGCGAAAAAGTCAGAAAATCCTTGTATTTTGAAGCAAAATTGCAGAAATTCACCTTATTTTGGGGTAAATCATGCAGTAATTTTCTTTAATTTGTGGCAAAAAGGCAGAAATTCCACTTATTTTGGGACAAATGACAGAAATTCCCCTTATTTTAGGGCAAAATTGCAGAAATTTCCCTAATTTGGGGGCAAAAAAAAGAAATTCCTCTTATTTTGGGGCAAAATTACAGAAATTTGCTTTATATGGGGAAAAATTGCAGAAATTCCCCTTATTTTAGGGCAAAATTGCAGAAATTTCTCTTATTTGGGGGCAAAAAACAGAAATTTCCCTTATTATGGGAAATAATTGCAGAAATTTCCCTTATTTTAGGGCAAAATTGCAGAAATTTCACTTATTTCAGAGAAAAAAAGCAAAAATTTTTCTTATTTTGGGGCAAAAAGGAAGAAATTCACCTTATTTTGGGGTAAAATTGCAGAAATTTCACATATTTAAGGGCAAAAAGGAAGAAATTCCCTTTATTTTGGAGAAAAAAGGCAGAAATTCCCCTTATTTTGGGATAAAATTGCAGAAATTTCTTTTATTTGGGAGCAAAAAGGCAGAAAATCCCCTTAATTTCCGGTAAAAAGGCAGAAATTCTCCGTATTTTGGAGCAAAATTGAAGAAATTTCCATAATATTGGGGCAAAAATGCAGAAATTCCTTTTATTTGAGACAAAAAAGCAGAAATTCCCCTTATTTTCGGGTAAAGAGGAAGAAATTCCCTGTATTTTGAAGGAAAATTGCAAAAACTCCCCTAATTTTTGGACAAAAAGGCAGAAATTCCCCTTATTTTGGGGCAAAATTACAGAAATTCTCCTTATTTTGGGGCAAAAATCAAAAATTTCCCTTATTTTGGGGCAAAATTTTAGAAATTTCTTTTATTTTGGTACAGACTTGCAGAAATTTTTCTTATTTTATGGCAAAAACGCAAAAATTCCCTCTATTTTGGTGCATAAAGGCTGAAATTCCCCTTATTTTGAGGTAAAATCCTGAAATTCCCCATAATTTGGGGCAAAAATGCAGAAATTCCCCTTATTTTGTGGAAAAAAGGCACAATTTTCCCCTATATTCGGGCAAAATTTCAGGAATTTCATTTATTTCAGGGCAAAAAGTAAGAAATTACTTTGATTTTGGGGCACAAAACAGAAATTTCTTTTATTTTGATATAAAATTGTAGAAATTTTCCTTATTTTGGAACAAAAAAGCAGAAATTCTCCTTATTTTGAGGTAATAAGGCTGAAATTCCCCTCATTTGGGGGCAAAAAGGCAGAAATTCCTCTTATTTTGGGGTAAAATTGCAGAAATTTCAAATATTTCATGGCAAAATGGCAGAAATTTCTATTATTTTGAGGCATAAAAATGAAATCCATAATTTTTCAGAAAATTCACTTATTTCCGAACAAAAAGGCCGAAATTCCACTTAATTTTGGGCAAAAATGCAGAAATGACCCGTATTTTGGATCAAAAATGTAGAAATTCCCCTTATTTTGGTGAAAAAAGGCTGAAATTCTACTTATTTTGAGGTAAAATGCTGAAATTCCCAATATTTTTGGGGCAAAAGGCAGAAATTCTTCTTATTTTGGGGCAAAAAGGCACAAATTTCCCTTATTTTCGGGCAAAATTACAGAAATTTCGTTTATTTCAGGGCAAAAAGTCTGAAATTCCCCTTATTTTGGGGCAAAAAGCAGAAATTTCTTTTATTATGGTACAAAATTGAAGAAATTTTCCTTATTTTGGAACAAAAAGGCAGAAATTCTCCATATTTTGGGGCAAAAGGCAGTAATTATTCTTATTTTGAGGTAAAATGCAGAAATTCCGTTTATTTTGGGGCTAATAGGAAGAAATTTCCCGTATTTTGAAGCAAAATTGAAGAAATTCTCATAATTTTCAGGCAAAAAGGCAGAAATTCTCCTTATTTTAGGGCTTAAAGACAGAAAAACTCCTTTTTTCGGGATCAAAAAGTCAGAAAATCTCTTTATTTTGGGGCAAAATTGCAGAAATTTCCTTTACATTGGGGCAAAATTGCAGAAATTTTCCTTATTTTGGGGCAAAATTGCAGAAATTTTCTTTATTTTGGGGCAAAATTGCAGAAATTTCAATTATTTCAGGGAAAAAAGGCAAAAATTTCTCTTATTTTGGGGCAAAACTGCAGAAATTTCTTTTATTTTGGTACAAAATTGCAGAAATTTTTCTTATTTTGGTGCAAAAAGGCAGAAATTCCCCATATTTTGGGGCAAACGGGCAGAAATTCCCAATATTTTGAGGTAAAAAGGCTGAAATTCCCCTTATTTTGGGGCAAAAAGTCAGAAATTCCTTTTATTTGGGGCAAAAAGCAGACATTTCCCTTAATTTATGGAAAAATTTTAGAAATTTCACTTATTTCAGGGCAAAAAGTCAGAAATTCCCCTTATTTTGGGGCAAAAAACAGAAATTCCGTTTATTTTTAGGGAAAAGGCAGAAATTACACTTATTATGATTCAAAAAAGCGGAAAATCCCCTTATTTTGGGGCAAAAGTGAAGAAATTTCCCTTTTTTATGGCAAAAAGGTATACATTACCTTTATTGTCAGGCAAAAAGGCAGAAATTTCCTGTATTTTGAAGCAAAATTCAGAAATTCTCCTAATTTTGTGGCAAAAAGGAAGAAATTCCCTTTATTTTGGGGTAAAACTGCAGAATTTCACTTATTTCGCAGCAAAATGGCATAAATTCCCCTTATTTTCGGCCAAAAAGGCAGAAAATCCTTGTATTTTGGAGCAAATGTGTAGAAATTCACCATATTTTGGGGTAAAACATGCAGTAATTTTCTTTATTTTGTGGCAAAAAGGCAGAAATTCCCCTTATTTTGGGGCAAATGGCAGAAATTCCCCTTATTTTAGGGCAAAATTGCAGAAATTTCCCTTATTTGGGGGCAAAAAACAGAAATTCCTCTTATTTTGCGGCAAAATTGCAGAAATTTGCTTTATTATGGGGAAAAATTGCAGAAATTCCCCTTATGTTAGGGCAAAATTGCAGAAATTTCCCTTATTTGTGGGCAAAAATCAGAAATTTCCCTTATTATGGGAAAAAAATGCAGAAATTTCCCTTATTTTAGGGCAAAATTGCAGAAATTTCACTTATTTCAGAGAAAAAAAGCAAAAATTTTTCTTATTTTGGGGCAAAAAGGCAGAAATTCACTTTATTTTGGGGTAAAATTGCAGAAATTTCACATATTTCAGGGCAAAAATGCAGAAATTCCCTTTATTTTGGAGAAAAAAGGCAGATATTCCCCTTATTTTGGGATAAAATTGCAGAAATTTTTTTTATTTGGGAGCAAAAAGGCAGAAAATCCCCTTAATTTTGGGTAAAAAGGCAGAAATTCTCCGTATTTTGCAGCGAAATTGAAGAAATTCCCCTAATATTGTGGCAAAAATGCAGAAATTCCCTTTATTTGGGACAAAAAGGCAGAAATTCCCCTTATTTTCGGGAAAAGAGGAAGATATTCCCTGTATTTTGAAGCAAAATTGCAGAAACTCCCCTAATTTTGGGACAAAAAGGCAGAAATTCCCTTTATTTTGGGGCAAAATTACAGAAATTCTCCTTATTTTGGGGCAAAAATGAAAAATTTCCCTTATTTTGGGGCAAAATTTTAGAAATTTCTTTTATTTTGGTACAGTCTTGCAGAAATTTTTCTTATTTTGTGGCAAAAAGGCAGAAATTCCCTATATTTGGTGCATAAAGGCTGAAATTCCCCTTATTTTAAGGTAAAATCCTGAAATTCCCCATAATTTGGGGCAAAAATGCAGAAATTTCCCTCATTTTGGGTTAAAGGCACAAATTTCCTTATATATGGGCAAAATTTCAGAAATTTCATTTATTTCAGGGCAAAAAGTCAAAAATTACTTTGATTTTGGGGCAAAATACAGAAATTTCTTTTATTTTGATACAAAATTGTAGAAATTTTCCTTATTTTGGAACAAAAAAGCAGAAATTCCCCTTATTTTGAGGTAATAAGGCTGAAATTCCCCTCATTTGGGGGCAAAATGCAGAAATTCCTCTTATTTTGGGGTAAAATTGCAGAAATTTCAAATATTTCAGGGCAAAATGGCAGAAATTTCTATTATTTTGAGGCATAAAGATGAAATCCCTAATTTTTGGCTAAAATTGCAAAAATTTCACTTATTTCTGAACAAAAAGGCCGAAATTCCACTTAATTCTGTGCAAAAAGTCAGAAATGACCCATATTTCGGAGCAAAAATGCAGAAATTCCCCTTATTTTGGTGAAAAAAGGCTGAAATTCTACTTATTTTGAGGTAAAATGCTGAAATTCCCCATATTTTGGGGCAAAAGGCAGAAATTCTTATTATTTTGGGGCAAAAAAGCACAAATTTCCTTTATTTTCGGGCAAAATTGCAGAAATTTCATTTATTTCAGGGCAAAAAGTCTGAAATTCCCCTTATTTTTGGGCAAAAAGCAGAAATTTCTTTTATTATGGTACAAAATTGAAGAAATTTACTTTATTTTTGAACAAAAAGGCAGAAATTCCCCATATTTTGGAACAAAAGGCAGAAATTATTCTTATTTTGAGGTAAAATGCAGAAATTCCCTTTATTTTGGGGCTAATAGGCAGAAATTCCCCGTATTTTGAAGCAAAATTGAAGAAATTCTCATAATTTTCAGGCAAAAAGGCAGAAATTCTCCTTATTTTAGGGCAAAAAGACAGAAAATCCCCTTTTTTCGGGATCAAAAAGTCAGAAAATCTCTTTATTTTGGGGCAAAATTGCAGAAATTTCCTTTACATTGGGGCAAAATTGCAGAAATTTTCCTTATTTTGGGGCAAAATTGCAGAAATTTCACTTATTTCAGGAAAAAAAAGGCAAAAATTTCTCTTATTTTGGGGCAAAAATGCAGAAATTTCTTTTATTTTGGTACAAAATTGCAGAAATTTCTCTTATTTTGGTGCAAAAACGCAGAAATTCCCTATATTTTGGGGCAAACGGGCAAAAAATCCCAATATTTTGAGATAAAAATGCTGAAATTCCCCTTATTTTGGGGCAAAAATGCAGAAATTCCTCTTATTTGGGGCAAAAAGCAGACATTTCCCTTATTTTATGGAAAAATTTTAGAAATTTCACTCATTTCAGGGCAAAAAGACAGAAATTCCCCTTATCTTGGGGCAAAAAACAGAAATTCCGTTTATTTTTGGGGAAAAGGCAGAAATTACACTTATTTTGATTCAAAAAAGCGGAAAATCCCCTTATTTTGGGGCAAAAGAGAAGAAATTTCCCTTTTTTATGGCAAAAAGGTATACATTTCCTTTATTTTTGGGCAAAAAAGCAGAAATTTCCTGTATTTCGAAGCATAATTGCAGAAATTCCCCTAATTTTGGGGCAAAACCGCAGAAACTCCTTTTATTTTGGGGTAAAACTGCAGAAATTTCACTTATTTCGCAGAAAAATGGCATAAATTACCCTTATTTTCGGCGAAAAAGGCAGAAAATCCTCGTATTTTGGAGCAAAATTGCAGAAATTCACCTTATTTTGGGGTAAAACATGCAGTAATTTTCTTTATTTTGTGGCAAAAAGGCAGAAATTCTCTTTATTTTGGGGCAAATGGCAGAAATTCCCCTTATTTTAGGGCAAAATTGCAGAAATTTCCCTTATTTGGGGGCAAAAAACAAAAATTCCTCTTATTTTGGGGCAAAATTGCAGAAATTTGCTTTATTATGGAAAAAAATTGCAGAAATTCCCCATATTTTAGGGCAAAATTGCAGAAATTTCCCTTATTTGGGGGCAAAAATCAGAAATTTCCCTTATTATGAGGAAAAATTGCAGATATTTTTCTTATTTTAGGGCAAAATTGCAGAAATTTCACTTATTTCATAGAAAAAAAAGCAAAAATTTTTCTTATTTTGGAACAAAAAGGCAGAAATTCACCTTATTTTGGGGTAAAATTGCAGAAATTTTACATATTTCAGGGCAAAAAGGCAGAAATTTCTCTTATTTTGGAAAAAAAAGTCAGAAATTCCCCTTATTTTAGGATAAAATTGCAGAAATCTCTTTTATTTGGGACAAAAAGGCAGAAAATTCCCTTAATTTCGGGTAAAAAGGCAGAAATTCTCCGTATTTTGAAGCAAAATTGAAGAAATTCCCCTAATATTGGGGAAAAAATGCAGAAATTCCCTTTATTTGGGACAAAAAGGCAGAAATTCCCCTTATTTTCAGGAAAAGAGGAAGAAATTCCCTGTATTTGGAAGCAAAATTGCAGAAACTCCCCTAATTTTGAGACAAAAAGGCAGAAATTCACTTTATTTTGGGGCAAAATTACAGAAATTCTCCTTATTTTGGGGCAAAAATTAAAAATTTCCCTTATTTTAGGGCAAAATTTTAGAAATTTCTTTTATTTTGGTACAGACTTGCAGAAATTTTTCTTATTTTGTGGCAAAAAGGCAGAAATTCCCTATATTTTGGTGCATAAAGGCTGAAATTCCCCTTATTTTGAGGTAAAATCCTGAAATTCCCCATAATTTGGGGCAAAAATGCAGAAATTCCCCTTATTTTGGGGAATAAAGGCACAAATTTCCCGTATATTCGGGCAAAATTTCAGGAATTTCATTTATTTCAGGGCAAAAAGTCAGAAATTACTTTGATTTTGGGGCAAAAAACAGAAATTTCTTTTATTTTGATACAAAATTGTAGAAATTTTCCTTATTTTGGAACAAAAATGTAGAAATTCTCCATATTTTGGGGCAAAAGGCAGAAATTCCCCTTATTTTGAGGTAAATAGGCTGAAATTCCCGTTAATTTTGGGGCAAAAAGGCAGAAATTCACTTTATTTTGTGGCAAATAGGCAGAAATTCCCGTTTATTGGGGAAGAAAAGCAGAAATTTTCCTTATTTGAAGGCAATAGGGCAGAAATTCCCCATATTTTGGGGCAAAAAGGCAGAAATTTTCTTTATTTGGAGGTAAAATTCTGAAATTCTCCTTATTTTGGGCAAAAATACAGAAATTCCTGTTATTTTGGGGCAAAATTGCAGAAATTTCAATTATTTCAGGGCAAAAAGTGAGAAATTTGCCTTATTTTGTGGCTAAAAGCAGAAATTCCCGTAATTTTGGGGCTAAAAATAGAAATTCCACTTATTTTGGGGTAAAATGGCAGAAATTTCAAATATTTCAGGGCAAAAAGGCAGAAATATCACTTTATTTCGGGCAATAACGCAGAAATTTCCCATATTTTTAAGCTAAATTTCAAAAATTCCCCTTATATTGGTGCAAAAATGCCGAAATTCCCTTTATTTTTGTGCAATAAGGCAGATTTCCCCTTATTTTGAAGCAAAATTGCACATATTCCCCTTATTTTGAGGGAAAATGCAGAAATTCACATTATTTTGGGGCAAAAAGACAGTAATTCTCTTTATTTCAGGGCAAAAAGTCAGAAATTCCCCTTATTTTGGGGCAAAATTGCAGAAATTTCCTTTATTTTGGAGCAAAATTGCAGAAATTTTCCTTATTTTGGGGCAAAATTGCATTAATTTCACTTATTTCAGAGAAAAAAACACAGAAATTTCTCTTATTTTTGGGCAAAAGGGCAGAAATTTCTTTTAGTTTGGTACAAAATTGTAGAAATTTTCTTTATTTTGGGGCAAAATTGCAGAAATTCGTCATATTTTGGGGCAAAAAGGCAGAGATTCCCCTTATTATGAGGTAAAATGCTGAAATTCCCCTTATTTTGGGGAAAAAAGACAGAAATTCCGTTTATTTTTTGGTTAAAAGGCAGAAATTTCACTTATTTTGAGGTAAGAAGGAAGAAATTCCTTTTATTTTGAGGCAAAAATGAAGAAATTTCCCTTTTTTGAGGCAAAAACTGAGAAATTCCACTTATTTTGGGGCAAAATTCCAGAAATTTCCCTTACTTTGGGGCAAAATTGAAACAATTTCACTTATTTCAGGGAAAAAAAGGCAGAAATTTTCCTTATTTTTGGGCAAAAAGGCAGAAATTCCTTATATTTTGTGGCAAAAATACAGAAATTCTTCTTATTTTGAGGTAAAAAGGCTGAAATTTCCCTTATTTTGGGGCAAAAAGGCAGAAATTTCCCTTATTTTGTGCCAAAATTGCAGAAATTTCACTTATTTCAGGGTAATAAGTCAGAAATTTCCCTAATTTAGGGGCAAAAAAAGACAGGAATTCCCTTTGTTTTGGGGAAAAACACAGAAATTCCACTTATTTAGAGGCAAAAAGGCAGAAATTCCCCTTATTTTGGGGCAAAAATGAAGAAATTTCCCTTTTTTATGGCAAAAAGATATGCATTCCCTTTATTTTCGCGCAAAAAATCAGAAATTCCCCGTATTTTGGAGCAAAATTGCAGAAATTCCCCTAATTTTGGAGCAAATGGCAGAAATTCCCTTTATTTTGGGGCAAAAATCAGAAATTCCCCTTATTTTGGGGCAAAATTCCAGAAATTTCCTTTATTTTTGGGCAAAATTGCAGAAATTTACCTTATTTTGGGGGAAAATTGCAGAAATTTCCCTTATTTGGGGCAAAATTGCAGTAATTTCACTTATTTTCAGGTAAAAAGGCTGAAATTTCCTTTATTTTTGGGCAAAAAGGGAGAAATTCCCCTTTTCGGGTCAAAATTGCAAAAATTTTCCTTATTTTGGGTCAAAAATACAGAAATTCCTTATATTTTGGGGCAAAAAGTCAGAAATTCCTCTTATTTTGAGGTAATAAGGCTGAAATTCCTATTATTTTGGGGCACAAAGTCAGAAATTCTCTTTATTTTGGGGTAAAATTGCATAAATTTCAAATATGTCAGGGCAAAATGGCAGAAATTCCCCTTATATTGGGGTAAAAAGGCAGAAATTTCCTTTACTTTGTGGGAAAAGTCAGAAATTCCTGTTAATTGGGGCAGAAAAGCAGAAATTTTCCTTATTTGGGGGCAATAAGGCAGAAATTCCCCATATTTTGTGGCAAAAAGGCAGAAATTCCCCTTATTTTGGGGCAAAAATGAAGAAATTTCCCTTTTTTATGGCAAAAAGTTATGCATTCCCCTTATTTTCGGGCAAAAAGGCAGAAATTCCCTATATGTTGGGGCAAAAGGACAGAAATTCTCCTCATTTTGGGGCAAAACTCAGAAATTCTACTTACTTTGGAGAAAAATTGCAGGAATTTACCTTATTTTGGGGCAAAATTGCAGAAATTTTCCTTATTTGGGGCAAAATTGCAGAAATTTCACTTATTTTCAGGTAAAAAGGCTGAAATATCCTTTATTTTGGGGCAAAAAGCGATAAATTCCTCTTATTTTGGGGTAAAATTGCAGAAATTTTCTTTATTTTGGGGAAAAAAGGCAGAAATTCTGTATATTTTGGGGCAAATAGGCAGAACATCCCCTTATTTTGAGGTAATAAGGCTTATATTCTCCTTATTTTGGGGCACAAAGGCAGAAATTCCTCTTATTTTGGGGTAAAATTGCAGAAATTTCAAATATTTCAGGGCAAAATGGCAGAAATTCCCCTTATATTGGGGCAAAAAGGCAGAAATTTCCTTTACTTTGTGGGAAAAGTCAGAAATTCCTGTTAATTGGGGCAGAAAAGCAGAAATTTTCCATATTTGGGGGCAATAAGGCAGAAATTCCCCATATTTTGTGGCAAAAAGGCAGAAATTCCCCCTTTTTTGGGGCAAAAATGAAGAAATTTCCCTTTTTATGGCAAAAAGGTATGCATTCCCCTTATTTTCGGGCAAAAAGGCAGAAATTCCCTATATATTGGGGCAAAAGGACAGAAATTCTCCTCATTTTGGGGCAAAACTCAGAAATTCCACATACTTTGGGGCAAAATTGCAGGAATTTACCTTATTTTGGGGCAAAATTGCAGAAATTTTCCTTATTTGGGGCAAAATTGCAGAAATTTCACTTATTTTCAGGTAAAAAGGCTGAAATATCCTTTATTTTGGGGCAAAAAAAGATAAATTCCCCTTATTTTGGGGTAAAATTGCAGAAATTTTCAATATTTTGGGCCAAAAAGGCAGAAATTCCTTATATTTTGGAGCAAATAGGCAGAAATTCCCCTTATTTTGAGGTAATAAGGCTGATATTCTCCTTATTTTGGGGCACAAAGGCAGAAATTCCTCTTATTTTGGGGTAAAATTGCAGAAATTTCAAATATTTCAGGGCAAAATAGCAGAAATTTCCCTTATTTTGGGGCAAGAAAAATGAAATCCCTAATTTTTGGCTAAAATTGCAGAAATTTCACTTATATCCGGACAAAAATGCAGAAATTCCACTTAATTTCGGGCAAAAAGGCAGAAATGACCCGTATTTTGGTGCAAAATTGTAGCAATTCCCCTAATATTGGTGCAAAAATGCAGAAATTCCCTTTATTTTGGGGGCAAAAAGGCAGAAATTCCCCGTATTTTGGTGCAAAAAGGCTAAAATTCTTTTTATTTTGAGGTAAAATGCTGAAATTCCCCATATTTTGGGGAAAAAGGCAGAAATTCTTCTTATTTTGGGGCAAAAAAGCACAAATTTTCCTTATTTTCGGGCAAAATTGCAGAAATTTCATTTATTTCAGGGCAAAAAGTCAGAAATTCTTCTTATTTTGGAGCAAAAAGCAGAAATTTCTTTTTTTATGGTACAAAATTGAAGAAATTTTCCTTATTTTGGAACAAAATGCAGAAATACCCTATATTTTGGGGCAAAAGGCAGAAATTCTTATTTTGAGGTAAAATGCAGAAATTCCCCTTATTTAGAGGTAAAATGCAGAAATTCCCCAAATATTGGGGGAAAATGCAGAAATTCCCTTTATTTTGTGGCTAAAAGGCAGAAATTCCCCTATTTTTGAAGCAAAATTGCATACATTCTTATAATTTTCTGGCAAAAAAGCAGAAATTCTCTTTATTTTGGGGCATAAAGATAGAAAATACCCTTTTTTCGGGAGCAAAAAGTCATAAAATCCCCTTATTTTTGGGCAAAATTGCAGAAATTTCCTTTACATTGGGGCAAAATGGCAGAAATTTTTCTTATTTTGGGACAAAATTGAAGAAATTTCACTTATTTCAGAAAAAAAAGCAGAAATTTCTCTTTGGGGCAAAAGTGCAGAAATTTCTTTTATTTTGGTAAAAAATTGCACAAATTTTTCTTATTTTGGGGCAAAAAGGCAGAAATTCCCCTTATTTTGAGAAAAAAAGGCTGAAATTCCCCTTATTTGGGGGCAAAAAGGCAGAAATTCCCCTTATGTTGGGGTAAAAATCAGACATTTTTCTTATTTTGGGAAAAAATTTTAGAAATTTCACTTATTTCAGGGCAAAGAGTCAGAAATTCCCCTTATTTTGGGGCAAAAAGACAGAAATTTCGTTTATTTTTGGGGAAAAATCAGAAATTGCACTTATTTTGAGACAAAAAGGAGAAAAATCCCCTTATTTTAGGGCAAAAGTGAAGAAATTTCCATTTTATGGGAAAAAGTTATACATTCCCTTTATTTTCAGGCAAAAAGGCAGAAATTCCCCGTACTTTAAAGCAAAATTGCAGAAATTCCCCTAATTTTGGGGCAAAAAGGCAGAAATTCACCTTATTTTGGGGTAAAACTGCAGAAATTTAACTTATTTCGGGGCAAAATGGCAGAAATTCCCCATATTTTAGGGCAAAATTGCAGAAATTTCCCTTATTTGGGGGCAAAAAACAGAAATTCTCCTAATTTTGCGGCAAAATTGCAGAAATTTGCTTTATTATGGGGAAAAATTGCAGAAATTTCCCTTATTTTAGTGCAAAATTGCAGAAATTCCACTTATTTCAAAAAAAAAAAGCAAAAATTTTTCTTATTTTGGAGCAAAAAGGCAGAAATTCCCATTATTTTGAGGCAAAAGGCAGAAATTCACCTTATTTTGGGGTAAAATTGCAGAAATTTCACATATTTCAGGGCAAAAAGCAGAAATTCCCCTTATTTTGAGGTAAAATGCTGAAATTCCCCTATATTTTGGGGCAAAAAACAGAGATTCCCCTTATATTGGGTCAAAAAGGCACAAATTTTCCGTATTTTCGGGCAAAATTGCAGAAATTTCATTTATTTCAGGGTAAAAAGTCAGAAATTCCTTTTATTTTGGGGCAAAAAGGAGAAATTTCTTTTATTATGGTACAAAATTGAAGAAATTTTCTTTATTTTGGAACAAAAATACAGAAATTCCCCATATTTTGGGCTAAAAAACAGAAATTCTTCTTATTTTGAGGTAAAACGCAGAAATTCCCCTTATTTAAAGGTAAAATGTAGAAATTCCCCTAATATTGGGGGAAAATGCAGAAATTCCCTTTATTTTGGGGGTAAAAGGCAGAAATTTTCCGTATTTTGAAGAAAAATTGCAGAAATTCTCTTAATTTTCAGGCAAAAAGGCTGAAATTCTCCTTATTTTGGGGCAAAAAGACAGAAAATCTCGTTTCGGGTGCAAAAAGTCAGAAATTCCCCTTATTTAGGGCAAAATTGCAGAAATTTCCTTTACTTTGGGGCAAAATTGCAGAAATTTCCCTTATTTTGGGGCAAAATTGGAGAAATTTCACATATTTCAGAAAAAAAAGGCAAAAGTTTCTCTTATTTTGGGGCAAAAGGCAGAAATTTCTTTTATTTTGGTTCCAAAAAGCAGAATTTTTTCCTATTTTGGGGCAAAAAGGCAGAAATTCCCCATATTTTGGGGCAAAAGGCAGAAATTCCCCTATTTTGAGGTAAAAAGGCTGAAATTCCCCTTATTTGGAGGCAAAAAGGCAGAAATTCCCCTTATTTTGGGGCAAAAAGCAGACATTTCTTTTATTTTGGGGAAAAATTTTAGAAATTTCACTTATTTCAGAGCAAAAAGTCAGAAATTCCCTTTATTTTTGGGCAAAATTGCAGAAATTTCTTTTAAATTGGGGCAAAATTGCAGAAATTTTTCTTATTTTGGGAAAAAATTGCAGAAATTTCACTTATTTCAGAAAAAAAAGGCAGAAATTTCTCTTATTTTGGGGCAAAAATGCAGAAATTTCTTTTATTTTGGTACAAAATTGCACAAATTTTTCTTATTTTGGTGCAAAAAGGCAGAAAGTCCCCTTATTATGGGGCAAAAGGCAGAAATCCCCGTTATTTTGGGACAAAAAGACAAAAATTCCGTTTATTTTTGGGAAAAGACAGAAATTGCACTTATTTTGAGTCAAAAAGGCGGAAAATTTCCTTATTTTGGGGTAAAATGCAGAAATTCCCCTTTATTTTGGGGTAAAACTGCAGAAATTTCACTTATTTCGCGGCAAAATAGCAGAAATTTCCCTTATTTTCGGCGAAAAAGGCAGAAAATCCTCGTATTTTGGAGCAAAATTGCAGTAATTCACCTAATTTTGGGGTAAAAAAATGCAGTAATTTTCTCTATTTTGGAGCAAAAGGGCAGAAATTTCACTTATTTTAGGGAAAAAAGAGAAATTTCTTTTATTTTGGGGCAAAAAAGCAGAAATTTCTTTTATTTTGGTACAAAATTGCAGAAATTTTTCTTATTTTGGGGCAAAAAAGTAGAAATTCCCCTTATTTTGAGGTAAAAAGGCTAAAATTCCTTTTATTTTGGGGCAAAAATCAGAAATTCCCCTTATTTTGGGGCAAAAAGCAGACATTTCCCTTATTTGGGGAATAATTTTAGAAATTTCACTTATTTCAAAACAAAAAGTCAGAAATTCCTTTTATTTTGGGGCAAAAAGACAGAAATTCCGTTTATTTTGGGGGAAAAGGCCGAAATTGCAATTATTTTGAGTCAAAAAGGTGGAAAATCCCCTTATTTTGGGAAAAAATGAAGAAATTTCCCTTTTTTATGGCAAAAAAATATACATTCCCTTTATTTTCGGGCAAAAAGGCAGAAATTCTCTGTATTTTGGAGCAAAATTGCAGAAATTCTCCTAAATTTGGGCAAAAAGTCAGAAATTCCATTTATTTAGGGTAAAACTGCAGAAATATCACTTACTTCGCAGGAAAATGGCAGAAATTCCCCTTATTTTCAGCGAAAAAGGCAGAAAATCCCCATAATTTGGGGCAAAATTGCAGTAATTCACCTAATTTTGGGGTAAAAAATTGCAGTAATTTTCTTTATTTTGGGGCAAAACGGCAGTAATTTCCCTTAATTCGAGGCAAAAGGCAGAAATTCCCCTTATTTTAGGGCAAAATTGCAGAAATTTCTCTTATTTGGGGGCAAAAAACAGAAATTCCCTTTATTTTGGGGCAAAATTGCAGAAATTTCCCTTATTATGGGGAAAAATTGCAGGAATTTTCCTTATTTTAGGGCAAAATTGCAGAAATTTGACTTATTTCAGAGAAAAAAAGCAAAAATTTTTCTTATTTTATGGCAAGAAGGCAGAAATTTTCCATATTTGGGTGCAAAGAAGCACAAATTTTTCTTATTTTTGGGCAAAATTGCAGAAATTTCATTTATTTCATGGCAAAAAGCAGAAATTTCTTTTATTATGGTACAAAATTGAAGAAATTTTCCTTATTTTGGAAGAAAAAAGGCAGAAATTCCCTTTATTTTGGGGCTAAAGGGCAGAAATTCCCCATATTTTGAAGCAAAATTGTAGAAATTCTCATAATTTTCGGGAAAAAGGCAGAAATTCTCCTTATTTTGGGGCAAAAAGACAGAAATTCCGTTTATTTTGGGGGAAAAGGGCGAAATTACACTTATTTTGAGTCAAAAAGGTGGAAAATCCCTTATTTTGGGAAAAAATGAAGAAATTTCCCTTTTTTATGGCAAAAAAAATATACATTCCCTTTATTTTCGGGCAAAAAGGCAGAAATTCTCTGTATTTTGGAGCAAAATTGCAGAAATTCTCCTAAATTTGGGCAAAAAGTCAGAAATTCCATTTATTTAGGGTAAAACTGCAGAAATATCACTTACTTCGCGGAAAAATGGCAGAAATTCCCCTTATTTTCGGCGAAAAAGGCAGAAAATCCCCATAATTTGGGGCAAAATTGCAGTAATTCACCTAATTTTGGGGTAAAAAATTGCAGTAATTTTTTTTATTTTGGGGCAAAACGGCAGTAATTTTCCTTAATTTGAGGCAAAAGGCAGAAATTCCCCTTATTTTAGGGCAAAATTGCAGAAATTTCTCTTATTTGGGGGCAAAAAACAGAAATTCCCTTTATTTTGGGGCAAAATTGCAGAAATTTCCCTTATTATGAGGAAAAATTGCAGAAATTTTCCTTATTTTAGGGCAAAATTGCAGAAATTTCACTTATTTCAGAGAAAAAAAAGCAAAATTTTTTCTTATTTTATGGCAAGAAGGCAGAAATTTTCCATATTTGGGTGCAAAAAAGCACAAATTTTTCTTATTTTCAGGCAAAATTGCAGAAATTTCATTTATTTCATGGCAAAAAGCAGAAATTTCTTTTATTATGGTACAAAATTGAAGAAATTTTCCTTATTTTGGAACAAAAAGGCAGAAATTCCCTTTATTTTGGGGCTAAAGGGCAGAAATTCCCCGTATTTTGAAGCAAAATTGTAGAAATTCTCATAATTTTCGGGCAAAAAGGCAGAAATTCTCCTTATTTTGGGGCAAAAAGACAGAAAATCTCCTTTTTTCGAGGCCAAAAAGTCAGATATTTCTTATATTTTGGTACAAAATTGCAAAAATTTTTCTTATTTTGGGGCAAAAAGGCAGAAATTACCCTTATTTTGAGGTAAAAAGGCTGAAATTCCTTTTATTTTGGGGCAAAAATCAGAAATTCCCCTTATTTTGGGGCAAAAAGCAGACATTTCCCTTATTTGGGGAAGAATTTTAGAAATTTCACTTATTTCAGGACAAAAAGTCAGAAATTCCCCTTATTTTGGGGCAAAAAGACAGAAATTCCGTTTATTTTGGGGGAAAAGGCCGAAAATGCACTTATTTTGAGTCAAAAAGGCGGAAAAGCCCCTTATTTTGGGGAAAAAATGAAGAAATTTCCCTTTTTTATGGCAAAAAAATATACATTCCCTTTATTTTCGGGCAAAAAAGCAGAAATTCTCTATTTTGGAGCAAAATTGCAGAAATTCTCCTAAATTTGGGCAAAAAGTCAGAAATTCCATTTATTTAGGGTAAAACTGCAGAAATATCACTTACTTCGTGGGAAAATGGCAGAAATTCCCCTTATTTTCAGCGAAAAAGGCAGAAAATCCCCATAATTTGGGGCAAAATTGCAGTAATTCACCTAATTTTGGGGTAAAAAATTGCAGTAATTTTCTTTATTTTGGGGCAAAACGGCAGTAATTTCCCTTAATTTGAGGCAAAAGGCAGAAATTCCCCTTATTTTAGGGCAAAATTGCAGAAATTTTTCTTATTTGGGGGCAAAAAACAGAAATACCCTTTATTTTGGGGCAAAATTGCAGAAATTTCCCTTATTATGGGGAAAAATTGCAGAAATTTTCCTTATTTTAGGGAAAAATTGCAGAAATTTCACTTATTTCAGAGAAAAATAGCAAAAATTTTTCTTATTTTATGGCAAGAAGGCAGAAATTTTCCATATTTGGGTGCAAAAAAGCACAAATTTTTCTTATTTTCAGGCAAAATTGCAGAAATTTCATTTATTTCATGGCAAAAAGCAGAAATTTCTTTTATTATGGTACAAAATTAGAGAAATTTTCCTTATTTTGGAACAAAAAGGCAGAAATTCCCTTTATTTTGGGGCTAAAGGGCAGAAATTCCCCGTATTTTGAAGCAAAATTGTAGAAATTGTCATAATTTTCGGGCAAAAAGGCAGAAATTCTCCTTATTTTGGGGCAAAAAGACAGAAAATCTCTTTTTTTCGAGGGCAAAAAGTCAGAAATTTCCCTTATTTTGGGGCAAAATTGCAGAAATTTCCCTTATTTTGGGGTAAAATTGCAGAAATTTCACTTATTTTAGGGAAAAAAGGCAGAAATTTCTTTTATTTTGGGGCAAAAAAGCAGAAATTTCTTTTATTTTGGTACAAAATTGCAGAAATTTTTCTTATTTTGGGGCAAAAAGGCAGGAATTCCCCTTATTTTGAGGTAAAAAGGCTGAAATTCCTTTTATTTTGGGGCAAAAATCAGAAATTCCCCTTATTTTGGGGCAAAAAGCAGACATTTCTATTATTTGGGGAAAAATTTTAGAAATTTCACTTATTTCAGGACAAAAAGTCAGAAATTCCTTTTATTTTGGGGCAAAAAGATAGAAATTCCGATTATTTTTAAGGAAAAGACCGAAATTGCACTTATTTTGAGTCAAAAAGGCGGAAAATCCCTTATTTTGGGAAAAAATGAAGAAATTTCCCTTTTTTATGGCAAAAAATATACATTCCGTTTATTTTCGGGCAAAAAGGCAGTAATTCTCTGTATTTTGGAGCAAAATTGCAGAAATTCTCCTAAATTTGGGCAAAAAGTCAGAAATTCCATTTATTTAGGGTAAAACTGCAGAAATATCACTTACTTCGTGGGAAAATGGCAGAAATTCCCCTTATTTTCGGCGAAAAAGGCAGAAAATCCCCATAATTTGGGGCAAAATTGCAGTAATTCACCTAATTTTGGGGTAAAAAATGCAGTAATTTTCTTTATTTTGGGGCAAAACGGCAGTAATTTCCCTTAATTCGAGGCAAAAGGCAGAAATTCCCCTTATTTTAGGGCAAAATATCAGAAATTTCCCTTATTTGGAGGCAAAAAACAGAAATTCCCTTTATTTTGGGGCAAAATTGCAGAAATTTCCCTTATTATGGGGAAAAATTGCAGAAATTTCGCTTATTTTAGGGCAAAATTGCAAAAATTTCACTTATTACAGAGAAAAAAAGCAAAAATTTTTCTTATTTTATGGCAAGAAGGCAGAAATTTTCTATATTTGGGGGCAAAAAAGCACAAATTTATCTTATTTTCGGGAAAAATTGCAAAAATTTCATTTATTTCATGGCAAAAAGCAGAAATTTATTTTATTATGGTACAAAATTGAAGAAATTTTCCTTATTTTGGAACAAAAAGGAAGAAATTCACCATAATTGGGGCAAAAGGCAGAAATTCTTATTTTGAGGTAAAATGCAGAAATTCCCCTAATATTGGGGAAAAATGCAGAAATTCCTTTTATGTGGGGGCTAAAAGGCAGAAATTCCCCGTATTTTGAAGCAAAATTGCAGAAATTCTCATTCTTTTCGGGCAAAAAGGCAGAAATCCTCTTTATTTTGGGGCAAAAAGACAGAAAACATCCATTTTTGGGGGGTAAAAAGTCAGAAATTTCCCTTATTTTGGGGCAAAATTGCAGAAATTTCCTTTATTTTGGGGCAAAATTGCAGAAATTTCCCTTATTTTGGGGCAAAATTGCAGAAATTTCACTTATTTTAGGGAAAAAGGCAGAAATTTCTTTTATTTTGGAAAAAAAAAGACAGAAAACATCCTTTTATCGAGGGTAAAAAGTCAGAAATTTCCCTTATTTTGGGCAAAAATACAGAAATTCACCTTATTATGGAGCAAAAAGTCAGAAATTCCTTTTTTTGGGGGGCAAAATTGAAGAAATTACTCTTATTTTGGAGCAAAATTGCAAAAATTTCCCTTATTTTAGGGCAAAATTGTAGAAATTTCTTCTATTTGGGTACAGAATTGCAGAATTTTTTTTTTATTTTGTGGCAAGAAGGCAGAAACTTTCCATATTTTGGGGCAAAAAGGCACAAATTATTCTTATTTTCAGGCAAAATTGCAGAAATTTCATTTATTTCAGAGCAAAAGTAGAAATTTCTTTTATTATGAGACAAAATTGAACAAATTTTCCTTATTTTGGAACAAAAAGGCAGAAATTCCCCATATTTTGGGAAAAAACGCAGAAATTCTTCTTATTTTGAGGTAAAATGCAGAAATTCCACTAAAATTGGGGAAAAATGCAGAAATTCCCTTTATTTTGGGGCTAAAAGGCAGAAATTCCCCGTATTTTGAATCAAAATTGCAAAAATTCTCATAATTTTCGGGCAAAAGGCAGATATTCTCCTTATTTTGGGGCAAAAAGACAAAAAATCTCCTTTTTTGGAGGGCAAATAGTCAGAAATTCCCCTTATTTTGAGGCAAAATTGCAGAAATTTCCCTTATTTTGGGGCAAAATTGCAGAAATTTCACTTATTTCAGGGAAAAAGGCAGAAATTTCTTTTATTTTGGAGCAAAAAAGCAGAAGTTTCTTTTATTTTGGTACAAAATTGCAGAAATTTTTCTTATTTTGGGGCAAAAAGGAAGAAATCCCCCTTATTTTGAGGTAAAAATTCTGAAATTTTTTTTTTATTTTGGGGCAAAAAGTCAGAAATTCCCCTTATTTTGGGGCAAAAAGCAGACATTTCCATTATTTGGGGAAAAATTTTAGAAATTTCACTTATTTCAGGACAAAGAGTCAGAAATTATTCTCATTTTGGGGCAAAAAGACAGAAATTCCGTTTATTTTTGGGGAAAATGCAGAAATTGCACTTATTTTGAGTCAAAAAGGCAGAAAATCCTCTTATTTTGGGGAAAAATGTAGAAATTTCCCTTTTTTATGGCAAAAAAAATATACATTCCCTTTATTTTCTGGTAAAAAGGCAGAAATTCTCCGTATTTTGGAGCAAAATGGCAGAAATTCCCCTAATTTTGGGCAAAAAGGCAGAAATTCCATTTATTTGGGGTAAAACTGCAGAAATTTCACTTATTTCGAGGCAAAATGGCAGAAATTCCCCTTATTTTCGGCGAAAAAGGCAGAAAATCCCTATATTTTGGAGCAAAATTGCAGTAATTCACCTAATTTTGGGGTAAAAAAATGCAGTAATTTTCTTTATTTTGGGGCAAAACGGCAGAAATTTCCCTTAATTCGGAGCAAAAGGCAAAAATTCCCCTTATTTTAGGGAAAAATTGCAGAAATTTCCCTTATTTGGAGGCAAGAAACAGAAATTCCCCTTATTTTGCGGCAAAATTGCAGAAATTTCCCTAATTATGGGGAAAAATTGCAGAAATTTCCTTTATTTTAGGGCAAAATTGCAGAAATTTCACTTATTTCAGAGAAAAAAAGCAAAAATTTTTCTTATTTTGGGGCAAAAAGGCAGAAATTTGCCTTATTTTGGGGCAGAAAGGCAGAAATTCACATTATTTTGGAGCAAAATTGCAGAAATTACCCTAATATTGGGCAAAAATGCAGAAATTTCATTTATTTGTGCCAAAAAAGCAGAATTTCCTTTTATTTTTGGGCAAAAAGGCAGAAATTCCCTGTATTTTGAAGCAAAATTTTAGAAACTCCCCTAATTTTGGGGCAAAAAGGCAGAAATTCCCTTTATTTTTGGGCAAAAATACAGAAATTCACCTTATTATGGGGCCAAAAGTTAGAAATTCTTCTTATTTTGGAGAAAAATTGAAAAAATTTCCCTTATTTTGGAGCAAAATTGCAGAAATTTCTTTTATTTTGGGGCAAAATTGTAGAAATTTCTTCTATTTTGGTACAGAATTGCAGAAATTTTTTTTATTTTGTGGCAAGGAGGCAGAAATTTTCCATATTTTGGGGCAAAAATGCACAAATTTTACTTATTTTTGGGCAAAATTGCAGAAATTTCATTTATTTCAGAGAAAAAAGCAAAAATTTTTCTTATTTTGGGGCAAAAAGGCAGAAATTCGCATTATTTTAGGGCAAAAAGGCAGAAATTCACCTTATTTAGGAGCAAAATTGCAGAAATTCCCCTGATATTGGGACAAAAATGCAGAAATTTCCTTTATTTGGGCCAGAAAATCAGAAGTTCCCCTTATTATTGGGCAAAAAAGCAGAAATTCCCCGTATTTTAAAGCAAAATTTTAGAAACTCCCCTAATTTTGGGGCAAAAAGGCAGAAATTCCCTTTATTTTAGGGCAAAAATACAGAAATTCACTTTATTATGGGGCAAAAAGTCAGAAATTCCCCTTGTTTTTGGGCAAAATTGAAGAAATTTCCCTTATTTTGGAGCAAAATTGCAGAAATTTCCCTTATTTTGGGGCAAAATTGTAGAAATTTCTTCTATTTTGGCACATAATTGCAGAAATTTTTCTTATTTTGTGGCAAGAAGGCAGAAATTTTCCATATTTGGGGACAAAAAGGCACAAATTTTTCTTCTTTTCGGGCAAAATTTCAGAAATTTCATTTAATTCAGGGCAAAAAGCAGAAATTTCTTTAATTATGGTACAAAATTGAAGAAGTTTTCCTTATTTTGGAACAAAAAGGCAGAAATTTTCCATATTTTGGGGCAAAAGGCAAAAATTCCTCTTATTTTGAAGTAAAATGCAGAAATTCCCCTAATATTGGTGAAAAATGCAGAAATTCCCTTTCTTTTGTGGCTTAAAGGCAGAAATTCCCCTTATTTTGAAACAAAATTGCAGAAATTTTCATAATTTTCGGAAAAAAAGGCAGAAATTCTCCTTATTTTGGGGCAAAAAGACAGAAAATCTCCTTTTTTCTGGGGCAAAAAGTCAGAAATTCCCCTTATTTTGGGGCAAAATTGCAGAAATTTCCCTTATTTTGGGGCAAAATTGCAGAAATTTCACTTATTTCAGGGAAAAAAGCAGAAATTTCTCTAATTTTGGGGCAAAAATGCAAAAATTCCCCTTATTTTGAGGTAAAAAGGCTGAAATTCCATTTATTTTGGGGCAAAAAGGCAGAAATTCTCCTTATTTTGGGGCAAAAAGCAGACATTTCCCTTATTTGGGAAAAAATTTTAGAAATTTCACTTATTTCAGGGCAAAAAGTCAGAAATTCCCCTTATTTTGGGGCAAACAGAAAGAAATTCCATTTATTTTTGGGGAAAAGTCAGAAATTGCACTTATTTTGAGTCAAAAAGGCGGAAAATCCACTTATTTTGGAAAAAAATGAAGAAATTTCCTTTTTTTATGGCAAAAAGTTATACATTCCTCTTATTTTCGGGCAAAAAGGCAGAATGTCCCCGTGTTTTGGAGCAAAATTGCAGTAATTCACCTAATTTTGGGGTAAAAAATGTAGTAATTTTCTTTATTTTGAGGCAAAACGGCAGGAATTTCCCTTAATTCGGGGCAAAAGGCAGAAATTCTCCTTATTTTAGGGCAAAATTGCAGAAATTTCCCTTATTTGGTGGCAATAAACAGAAATTCTCCTTATTTTGGGACAAAATTGCAGAAATTTCCTTTATTATGGGGAAAAATTGCAGAAATTTCCCTAATTTTAGGGCAAAATTGCAGAAATTTCACTTATTTCAGAGAAAAAAAGCAAACATTTTTCTTATTTTGGGGCAAAGAGGCAGAATTTCGCCTTATTTTGGGGCAAAAAGGCAGAAATTCACCTTATTTTGGAGCAAAATTGCAGAAATTTCCCTAATATTGGGGAAAAAATGCAGAAATATTTTTTATTTGGGCCAGAAAATCAGAAGTTCCCCTTATTTTCGGCAAAAAGGCAGAAATTTCCCGTATTTTGAAGCAAAATTTTAGAAACTCCCCTAATTATGGGGCAAAAAGGCAGAAATTCCCTTTATTTTGGGGCAAAAATATAGAAATTCACCTTATTATGGTGCAAAAATTCAGAAATTTCCCTTATTTTGAGGCAAAATTGAAGAAATTTCTCTTATTTTGGAACAAAATTGCAAAAATTTCTTTTATTTTGGGGCAAAATTGTAGAAATTTCTTCTATTTTGATACAGAATTGCAGAAATTTTTCTTATTTTGTGGAAAGAAGGCAGAAATTTTCCATATTTTGGGGCAAAAAAGGACAAATTTTTCTTATTTTTGGGCAAAATTGCAGAAATTTCATTTATTTCAGAGAAAAAAAAGCAAAATTTTTTCTTATTTTGGGGCAAAAAACCAGAAATTCGCCTTATTTTGGGGCAAAAAGGCAGAAATTCACCTTATTTGGAGCAAAATTGCAGAAATTCCCCTAATATTGGGGCAAAAATGCAGAAATTTCCTTTATTTGGGCCAAAAAAGCAGAAGTTCCCCTTATTTTCAGGCAAAAAGGCAGAAATTTCTCATATTTTGAAGCAAAATTTTAGATACTCCCCTAATTTTGGGGCAAAAAGGCAGAAATTCCCTTTATTTTGGGGCAAAAATACTGAAATTCACCTTATTATGGGGCAAAAAGACAGAAATTCCCTTTATTTTGGAACAAAATTGAAGAAATTTCTTTTATTTTGGAGCAAAATTGCAGAAATTTTCCTTATTTTGGGGCAAAATTGTAGAAATTTTTTCTATTTTGTTACAGAATTGCAGAAATTTTTCTTATTTTGAGGCAAGAAGGCAGAAATTTTCCATATTTTGGGGCAAAAAGGCACAAATTTTTCTTATTATCGGGCAAAATTGCAGAAATTTCATTTATTTCAGGGCAAAAAGCAGAAATTTCTTTTATTATGGTACAAAATTGAAGAAATTTTCCTTATTTTGGAACAAAAAGGCAGAAATTCCCCATATTTTGGGGCAAAAGGCAGAAATTCTTCTTATTTTGAGGTAAAATGCAGAAATTCCCCTAATATTGGAGAAAATGCAGAAATTTCCTTTATTTTGGGGCCAAAAGGCAGAAATTCCCCGTATTTTGAAGCAAAATTGCAGAAATTCTCATGATTTTCGGGCAAAAAGACAGAAATTCTCTTTATTTTGGGGCAAAAAGACAGAAAATCTCCTTTTTTCGGGGGCAAAAAGTCAGGAATTCCCCTTATTTTGGGGCAAAATTGCAGAAATTTCCCTTATATTGGGGCAAAATTGCAGAAATTTCCCTTATTTTGGGGCAAAATTGCAGAAATTTCACTTATTTCAGGGAAAAAAGCAGAAATTTGACTTATTTTGGGGTAAAAAAGCAGAAATTTCTTTTATTTTGGTACAAAATTGCAGAAATTTTTCTTATTTTGGGGAAAAAACGCAGATATTCCTCTTATTTGGAGGTAAAAAGGCTGTAATTCCTTTTATTTTTGTGCAAAAATGCAGTAATTCCCCTTATTTTGGGGCAAAAAGCAGACATTTCCCTTATTTGTGGAAAAATTTTAGAAATTTCATTTATTTCAGGGCAAAAAGTCAGAAATTCCCCTTATTTTGGGGCAAACAGAGAGAAATTCCGTTTATTTTTGGGGAAAAGGCAGAAATTGCACTTATTTTGAGTCAAAAAGGCGGAAAATCCCCTTATTTTGGGGAAAAATGAAGAAATTTCTCTTTTTTATGGCAAAAAGTTATACATTCCCTTTATTTTTGGGCAAAAAGGCAGAAATTCCCTGTATTTTGGAACAAATTTGCAGAAATTCCCCTAATTTTGAGCAAAAAGGCAGAAATTCCATTTATTTGGGTAAAAATGCAGAAATTTCACTTATTTCATGGCAAAATGACAGATATTCCACTTATTTTCGGCGAAAAAGTCAGAAAATCCTCGTATTTTGGAGCAAAATTGCAGTAATTCACCTAATTTTGAGGGTAAAAAATGCAGTGATTTTCCTTATTTTGGGGCAAAACGGCAAAAATTTCCCTTAATTCGGGGCAAAAGGCAGAAATTCTCCTCATTTTAGGGCAAAATTGCAGAAATTTCTCTTATTTGGTGGCAAAAAACAGAAATTCCCCTTATTTCGGGGCAAAATTGCAGAAATTTCCTTTATTATGGGTAAAAATTGCAGAAATTTCCCTTATTTTAGGGCAAAATTGCAGAAATTTCACTTATTTCAGAGAAAAAAAGCAAAAATTTTTCTTATTTTGGGGCTAAAAGGCAGAAATTCTCCTTATTTTGGGGCAAAAAGCAGACATTTCCCTTATTTGGGAAAAAATTTAAGAAATTTCACTTATTTCAGGGCAAAAAGTCAGAAATTCCCCTTATTTTGGGGCAATAAAAAAAGAAATTCCATTTATTTTTGGGGAAAAGTCAGAAATTGCACTTATTTTGAGTCAAAAATTTGGAAAATCCCCTTATTTTGGGAAAAAATGAAGAAATTTCCTTTTTTATGGCAAAAAGTTATACATTCCCTCTATTTTCGGGCAAAAAGGCAGAAATTCCCCATGTTTTGGAGCAAAATTGCAGAAATTCCCCTAATTTGAGCAAAAAGGCAGAAATTCCATTTATTTGGGGTAAAATTGCAGAAATTTCACTTATTTCGCGGCAAAATGACAGAAATTCCCCTTATTTTTGGCGAAAAAGGCAGAAAATCCCCATATTTTGGAGCAAAATTGCAGTAATTCACCTAATTTTGGGGTAAAAAATGCAGTAATTTTCTTTATTTTAAGGCAAAACGGCAGAAATTTCCATTAATTCGGGTCAACAGGCAGAAATTCCTTTAATTTTAGGGCAAAATTGCAGAAATTTCCCTTATTTAATGGCAATAAACAGAAATTCCTCTTATTTTGGGACAAAATTGCAGAAATTTCCTTTATTATGAGGAAAAATTGCAGAAATTTCCCTAATTTTAGGGCAAAATTGCAGAAATTTCACTTATTTCAGAGAAAAAAAGCAAACATTTTTCTTATTTTGGGGCAAAGAGGCAGAATTTCGCCTTATTTTGGGGCAAAAAGGCAGAAATTCACCTTATTTTGGAGCAAAATTGCAGAAATTTCCCTACTATTGGGGCAAAAATGCAGAAATATTTTTTATTTGGGCCAGAAAATCAGAAGTTCCCCTTATTTTCGGCAAAAAGGCAGAAATTTCCCGTATTTTGAAGCAAAATTTTAGAAACTCCCCTAATTTTGGGGCAAAAAGGCAGAAATTCCCTTTATTTTGGGGCAAAAATATAGAAATTCACCTTATTATGGTGCAAAAATTCAGAAATTCCCCTTATTTTGGGGCAAAATTGAAGAAATTTCCCTTATTTTGGAACAAAATTGCAGAAATTTCTTTTATTTTGGGGCAAAATTGTAGAAATTTAATCTATTTTGGTACAGAATAGCAGAAATTTTTCTTATTTTGTGGAAAGAAGGCAGAAATTTCCATATTTTGGGGCAAAAAAGCACATTTTTTTCTTATTTTCGGGCAAAATTGCAGAAATTTAATTTATTTCAGAGAAAAAAAGCAAAAATTTTTCTTATTTTGGGGCAGAAAAGCAGAAATTCGCCTTATTTTGGGGCAAAAAGGCAGAAATTCACCTTATTATGGAGCAAAATTGCAGAAATTCCCCTAATATTGGGGAAAAAATGCAGAAATTTCATTTATTTGGGCCAAAATAGCAGAAGTTCCCCTTATTTTCGGGCAAAAAGTCAGAAATTCCCTGTATTTTGAAGCAAAATTTTAGATACTCCCTTATTTTGGGGCAAAAAGGCAGAAATTCCCTTTATTTTGGGACAAAAATACAGAAATTCATCTTATTATGGGGCAAAAAGACAGAAATTACCCTTATTTTGGGGCAAAATTGAAGAAATTTCTCTTATTTTGGAGCAAAATTGCAGAAATTTTTTTTTATTTTGGGGCAAAATTGTAGAAATTTCTTCTATTTTGTTACAGAATTGCAAAATTTTTTCTTATTTTGAGTCAAGAAGGCAGAAATTTTCCATATTTTGGGGCAAAAAGGCACAAATTTTTCTTATTTTCAGGCAAAATTGCAGAAATTTCATTTATTTCAGGGCAAAAAGCAGAAATTTCTTTTATTATGGTACAAAATTGAAGAAACTTTTGTTATTTTGGAACAAAAATGCAGAAATTCCCCATATTTTGGGGCAAAAGGCCGAAATTCTTCTTATTATGAGGTAAAATGCAGAAATTCCCCTTATATTGGGGAAAAATGCAGAAATTTCCTTTATTTTGAGGCCAAAAGGCAGAAATTCCCCGTATTTTGAAGCAAAATTGCAAAAATTCTCATAATTTTTGGGCAAAAAGGCAGAAATTCTCTTTATTTTGGGGCAAAAAGACTGAAAATCTCCTTTTTTCGGGGGCAAAAAGTCAGGAATTCCCCTTATTTTGGGGCAAAATTGCAGAAATTTCCCTTATTTTGGGGCAAAATTGCAGAAATTTCCCTTATTTTGGGGCAAAATTGCAGAAATTTCACTTATTTCAGGGAAAAAAGCAGAAATTTCTCTTATTTTGGGGCAAAAAAGCAGAAATTTCTTTTATTTTGTTACAAAATTGCAGAAATTTTTCTTATTTTGGGAAAAAAACGCAGAAATTCCTCTTATTTGGAGGTAAAAATGCTGAAATTCCATATATTTTTGTGCAAAAATGCAGATATTCCCCTTATTTTGGGGCAAACAGCAGACATTTCCATTATTTGGGGAAAAATTTTAGAAATTTCACTTATTTCAGGGCAAAAAGTCAGAAATTCCCCTTATTTTGGGGCAAAGAGAGAGAAATTTCGTTTATTTTCGGGGAAAAAGCAGAAATTGCACTTATTTTGAGTCAAAAAGGCGGAAAATCCCCTTATTTTGGGGAAAAATGAAGAAATTTTCTTTTTTTATGGCAAAAAGTTATACATTCCTTTCATTTTTGGGCAAAAAGGCAGAAATACCCTGTATTTTGGAACAAATTTGTAGAAATTCCCCTAATTTTGAGCAAAAAGGCAGAAATTGCATTTATTTGGGGTAAAAATGCCAAAATTTCACATATTTCATGGCAAAATGACAGAAATTCCCCTTATTTTCGGCGAAAAAGGCAGAAAATCCCCGTATTCTGGAGCAAAATTGCAGTAATTCACCTAATTTTGGGGTAAAAAATGCAGTAATTTTCTTTATTTTGGGACAAAACGGCAGAAATTTCCTTTAATTCGGGGCAAAAGGCAGAAATTCCCCTCATTTTAGGGCAAAATTGCAGAAATTTCCCTTATTTGGGGGCAAAAAACAGAAATTCCCCTTATTTCGGGGCAAAATTGCAGAAATTTCCCTTATTATGGGGAAAAATTGCAGAAATTTCCCTTATTTTAGGGCAAAATTGCAGAAATTTCACTTATTTCAGAGAAAAAAAGCAAAAATTTTTCTTATTTTGGGGCAAAAAGGCAGAAATTCGCATTATTTTGGGGCAAAAATGCAGAAATTCACCTTACTTTAGAGCAAAATTGCAGAAATTCCTATAATATTAGGGCAAAAATGCAGAAATTTTTTTTATTTGGGCCAAAAAAGCAAAAGTTCCCCTTATTTTCGGGCAAAAAGGCAGGAATTCCGCGTATTTTGAAGCAAAATTTTAGAAACTCCTCTAATTTTGGGGCAAAAAGGCAGAAATTCCCTTTATTTTGTGGCAAAAATACAGAAATTCACCTTATTATGGGACAAAAAGTCAGAAATTTCCTTTATTTTGGGGCAAAATTGTAGAAATTTCTTCTTTTTTGGTACAGAATTGCAGAAATTTTTCTCATTTTGTGGCAAGAATGCAGAAATTTTCCATATTTTTGGGCAAAAAAGCACAAATTTTTCTTATTTTCGGGCAAAATTGCAGAAATTTCATTTATTTCAGGGCAAAAAGCAGAAATTTCATTTATTATGGTACAAAATTGAAAATATTTTCCTTATTTTGGAACAAAAATGCAGAAAATCCCCATATTTTGAAGCAAAAGGCAGAAATTCTTCTTATTTTAAGGTAAAATGCAGAAATTCCCCTAATATTGGGGAAAAATTCAAAAATTCCTTTTATTTTCGGGCTAAAAGACAGAAATTCCCCGTATTTTGAAAGAGAATTGCAGAAATTCTCATAATTTTTGGGCAAAAAGGCAGAAATTCTCATTATTTTGGGGCAAAAAAACAGAAAATCTCCTTTTTTCAGGGGCAAAAAGTCAGAAATTCCCCTTAATTTGGGGCAAAATTGCAGAAATTTCCCTTATTTTGGGGCAAAATTGCAGAAATTTTTCTTATTTTGGGGCAAAAATGCAGAAATTCTTCTTATTTTGGGGCAAAAAGCAGACATTTCCCTTTTTTGGGGAAAAATTTTAGAAATTTCACTTATTTCAGGGCAAAAAGTCAGAAATTCCTCTTATTTTGGGGCAAACAGAGAGAAATTCCGTTTATTTTTGGGGAAAAGGCAGAAATTGCACTTATTTTGAGTCAAAAAGGCAGAAAATCCTCTTATTTTGGGGAAAAATGAAGAAACTTCCCTTTTTTATGGCAAAAAGGTATACATTCCCTTTATTTTCGGGCAAAAAGGCAGAAATTCCAGGTATTTTGGAGCAAAATTGCAGAAATTCTCTTAATTTTGAGCAAAAAGGCAGAAATTCCATTTATTTGGGATAAAACTGCAGAAATTTCACTTATTTCGCGGCAAAATGGCAGAAATTCTCCTTATTTTCGGCGAAAAAGGCAGAAAATCCTTATTTTTGGAGCAAAATTGCAGTAATTCACCTAATTTTGGGGTAAAAAATGCAGTAATTTTCTTTATTTTGGAGCAAAACGGCAGAAATTTCGCTTAATTCGGGGCAAAAGGGAGAAATTCCCCTTATTTTAGGGCAAAATTGCAGAAATTTCCCTTATTTGGGGGCAAAAAACAGAAATTCCACTTATTTTGGGGCAAAATTGCAGAAATTTATTATGGGGAAAAATTGCAGAAATTTCCCTTATTTTATGGCAAAATTGCAGAAATTTCACTTATTTCAGAGAAAAAAAGCAAAAATTTTTCTTATTTTTAGGGCAAAATGCAGAAATTCGCCTTATTATGGGGCAAAAAGGCAGAAATTCTCCTTATTTTGGAGCAAAATTGCAGAAATTCTTCTAATATTGGGGAAAAAATACAGAAATTTCACTTATTTCACGGTAATAAGTTAGAAATTCCCTTTATTTTGTGGCAAAAAAACAGAAATTCCCATTGTTTTGGGGGAAGAAGACAGAAATTCCACTTATTTAGAGGCAAAAAGGCAGAAATTCCCCTTACTTTGGAGCAAAAATAAAGAAATTTCTCTTTTTTATGGCAAAAAGGTATGCATTCCCATTATTTTCAGGCAAAAAGGCCGAAATTCCCCATAATTTGGAGCTAAATTGCAGAAATTACCCTAATTTTGGGACAAAGGCAGAAATTCCTATTATTTTGGGGCAAAAATCAGAAATTCCTATTATTTTGCGGCAAAATTCCAGAAATCTTTTTTATTTTGGGGAAAAATTGCAAGAATTTACCTTATTTTGGGCAAAATTTCAGATATTTCCATTATTTGTTCAAAATTGCAGAAATTTCACTTATTTTAAAGTAAAAAGGCTGAAATTTCTTTCACTTATTTCAGAACAAAAAGGCAGAAATTCCACTTAATTTCGGGCAAAAAGGCAGAAATGACCCGTATTTTGGAGCAAAATTGCAGAAATTCCCCTAATATTGGTGCAAAAATGCAGAAATTCCCTTTCTTTTGGGTCAAAAAGGCAGAAATTCACCATATTTTGGTGCAAAAAGGCTGAAATTCCCCTTATTTTGAAGTAAAATGCTGAAATTCCCAATATTTTGGGGCAAAGGCAGAAATTCCTCTTATTTTGTGGAAAAAATTCACAAATTTCCCTGATTTTCGGGCAAAATTGCAGAAATTTCATTTATTTCAGGGCAAAAAGTCAGAAATTCCCCTTATTTTGGGGCAAAAAGCAGAAATTTCTTTTATTATGGTACAAAATTGAAGAAATTTTCCATATTTTGGAACAAAAAGGCAGAAATTCCCCATATTTTGGGACAAAAAGACAGAAATTTCATTTATTTTTGGGAAAAGGCAGAAATTGCACTTATTTTGAGTCAAAAAGGCTGAAAATCCCCTTATTTTGGGGCAAAAATGAAGAAATTTTCCTTTTTTATGGCAAAAAGGTATACATTTTCTTTATTTTCGGGCAAAAAGGCAAAAATTCCCCATAATTTGGAGCAAAATTCCAGAAATTCCGCCAATTTTAGAGCAGAAAAGCAGAAATTCCCCTTATTTTGGGGTAAAACTGCAGAAATTTCACTTATTTCGCGGCAAAATGGCAGAAATTCCCCTTATTCTCGGCGAAAAGAGCAGAAAATCCCCGTATTTTGGAGCAAAATTGCAGAAATTTACCTAATTTTGGAAAAAAATACAGTAATTTTCTTTATTTTGGGACATAAAGGCAGAAATTCTCCTTATTTTAGGGCAAAATTGCAGAAATTTCCCTTATTTGGGGGCAAAACTGCAGAAATTTCCCTTATTTGAAGGCAAAAAACAGAAATTCCCCTTATTTTGGGGGAAAATTGCAGAAATTTCCCTTATTATGGAAAAAAATTGCAGAAATTTCCCTTATTTTAGGGCAAAATTGCAGAAATTTCACTTATTTCAGAGAAAAAAAAGCAAAAATTTTTCTTATTTTGGGGCAAAAAGTCAGAAATTCCCATTATTTTGTGGCAAAAAGGCAGAAATTCACCTTATTTTGGGTTAAAATTGCAGAAATTTCACATATTTCAGAGCAAAAATGCAGAAATTTCCCTTATTTTTGGGCAAAATTGCAGAAATTTCACTTATTTCAGGGTAATAAGTCAGAAATTTTCCTTATTTTGGGGCAAGAAGACAGAAATTCCCTTTGTTTTGGGGAAAAAGGACAGAAATTCTACTTATTTAGAGGCAAAAATGCAGAAATTCCCCTTATTTTGGAGCAAAAATGAAGAAATTTCCCTTTTTTATTGCAAAAAAGTATGCATTCCCCATATTTTCCCTGCACAAAAGCAGAAATTCCCCGTATTTTGGAGCAAAATTGCAGAAATTCCCCTAATTTTGGGGCATAAGGCAGAAATTCCCTTTATTTTGGGGCAAAAATCAGAAATTCCCTTTATTTTGGGGCAAAATTCCAGAAATTTCCTTTATTTTGGGGCAAAATTGCAGGAATTTACCTTATTTTGGGGCAAAATTGCAGAAATTTCCTTTATTTGGGGCAAAATTGCAGAAATTTCACTTATTTTCAAGTACAAAAGCTGAAATTTCCTTTATTTTGGGGCAAAAAAGAAATTCCCCTTATTTTATGGTAAATTACAGAAATTTTCCTTATTTTAGGGCAAAAAGGCAGAAATTCTTTATATTTTGGGGCAAAAAAGCAGAAATTCCCCTTATGTTGGGGTAATATTGCAGAAATTTCAAATATTTCAAGACAAAATGGCAGAAATTCCCCTTATTTTGGGGCAAAAAATGAAATCCCTAATTTTTGGCTAAAATTGAAGAAATTACAGTTATTTCGGGACAAAAAGGCAAAAATTCCACTTAATTTCGGGCATAAAGGCAGAAATGACCCTTATTTTGGAGCAAAATCGCAGAAATTAACCTAATATTGGTGCAAAAATGCAGAAATTCCCTTTATTTTGGGGCAAAAAGGCAGAAATTCTCCATATTTGGGTGCAAAAAGGCTGAAATTTTTATTTTTTTAGGTAAAATGCTGAAATTCCCCATATTCTGGGGTAAAAAGGCAGATATTCTTCTCATTTTGGGGCAAAAAGGCTGAAATTCCCCTTATTTGGGGGCAAAAAGGCAGAAATTTCCCTTATTTTGGGGCAAAAAGACAGAAATTCCGTTTATTTTTGTGTAAAAAGGCAGAAATTTCCCTTATTTTGGGGCAAAATTGCAGAAATTTCACTTATTTCAGGGTAATAAGTCAGATATTTTCCTTATTTTGGGGCAAAAAAGACAGAAATTCCTTTTGTTTTGGGAGAAAAATACAGAAATTCCACTTATTTAGAGGCAAAAAGGCAGAAATTCCCCTTATTTTGGAGAAAAAATGAAGATATTTCCTTTTTTTATGGCAAAAAGTTATGCATTCCCTTTATTTTAGGGCAAAAAGGCAGAAATTCCCGGATTTTGGAGTAAAATTGCAGAAATTCCCCTAATTTTGGGGCAAAAATCAGAAATTCCCGTTATTTTGTGGCAAAACTCAGAAATTCCACTTATTTTGGGGCAAAATTGTAGAAATTTCACTTATTTTAGAAAAAAAAGTGAGAAATTTTCTTTATTTTGGGGCAAAAGCAGAAACTCCAAACTTTTTGTGGCAAAAATGCAGAAATTCCTTTTATTTTGAGGAAAAAGGCTGAAATTCCCCTTATTAAGGGCAAAAAAGAAGAAATTTTCCTGATTTTGGGGCAAAATTGCAGAAATTTCACTTATTTCAGGGTAATAAGTAAGAAATTTTCCTTATTTTGGGGCAAAAAAGACAGAAATTCCCTTTTTTTGGTGGAAAAAACAGAAATTCCACTTATTTAGAGGCAAAAAGGCAGAAATTCCCCTTATTTTGGAGCAAAAATGAAGAAATTTCACTTTTTTATGGCAAAAAGTATGCATTCTTTTGATTTTCGGGCAAAAAGGCAGAAATTCCCCGTATTTTGTAGCAAAATTGCAGAAATTCCCATAATTGTGGGGCATAAAGTTAGAAATTCCCTATATGTTGGGGCAAAAAGACAGAAATTCTCTTTATTTTGGGGCAAAACTCAGTAATACAACTTATTTTGGGACAAAATTCCAGAAATTTCCCTTATTTAGGGGCAAAATTGCAGAAATTTTACTTATTTTGGGTCAAAATTGCAGAAATTTCACTTATTTCAGGGAAAAAAGGCAGAAATTTTCCTTATTTTAGTGCAAAAAGGCAGAAATTCCTAATATTTTGTGGCAAAAATGCAAAAATTCCCCTTATTTTGAGGTAAAAAGGCTGAAATTCCCCTTATTGGGGGCAAAAAGGCAGAAATTTCCCTTATTTTGGGGCAAAATTGCAGAAATTTCACTTATTTCAGGGTAATAAGTCAGAAATTCCCCTTATTTTGGGGCAAAAAAGACATAAATTTCCTTTGTTTTGGGGAAAAAGACAGAAATTCCAATTATTTAGAGGCAAAAAGGCAGAAATTCCCCTTATTTGGAGGAAAAGTCAAGAAATTTCTATTTTTTATGGCAAAAAGTTATGCATTCCTCTTTTTTCGGGCAAAAAGGCAGAAATGTCCCCGTATTTTGGAGCAAAATTGCAGAAATTACCCTAATTTTTGGGCAAAAGGAAGAAATTCCCTTTATTTTGGAGCAAAAATCAGAAATTCCCTTTATTTTGGGGGAAAAATTCCAGAAATTTCCTTTATTTTGGGGCAAAATTGCAGGAATTTATTTTATTTTGGGGCAAAATTGCAGAAATTTCCCTTATTTGGGGCAAAATTGCAGAAATTTCACTTATTTTCAGGTAAAAAGGCTGAAATTTCATTTATTTTGGGGCAAATAGGGAGAAATTCCCCTTACTTTGGGGCAAAATTGAAGAAATTTTTCTTATTTTGGGGCAAAAAGGCAGAAATTCCTATTATTTTGTGGCAAAAAGGCAGAAATTTCCCTTATTTTGTGGTAATAAGGCTGAAATTCCCCTTATTTTGGGGCAAAATGGCAGAAATTCCCCTTATTTTGCGGCAAAATTGCAGAAATTTCAAATATTTCAGGGCAAAATTTCAGAAATTCCCCTTATTTTGGGGCAAAAAGATGAAATCCCTAATTTTTCGCTAAAATTGAAGAAATTTCACTTATTTCGGGACAAAAAGGCAGAAATTCCACTTAATTTCGGGCAAAAAAGCAAAAATGACCCGTATTTAGGAGCAAAATTGCAGAAATTCCCCTAATATTGGTGCAAAAATGCAAAATTTCCCTTACTTTTGGGGCAAAAAGGCAGAAATTCTCCATATTTTGTTGCAAAAAGGCTGAAATTCCTCTGATTTTGAGGTAAAATCTTGAAATTCCCCATATTTTGGGGCAAAAGGCAGAAATTCTCTTCATTTTGGGGCAAATAGGCACAAATTTCCCTTATTTTCAGGCAAAATTGAAGAAATTTCAATTATTTCAGGGTAAAAAGTCAGAAATTCCCCTTATTTTGGGGCAAAAAGCAGAAATTTCTTATATTATGGTACAAAATTGAAGAAATTTTACTTATTTTGGAACAAAAAGGCAGAAATTCCCCATATTTTGGGGCAAAAAGCAGAAATTCTTATTTTAAGGTAAAATGCATAAATTCCCCTTATTTAAAGGTAAAATTCAGAAATTCCCCAAATATTGGGGAAAAATGCAGAAATCCTTTTATTTTGAGGCTAAAAGGCAGAAATTCCCTGTATTTTGAAGCAAAATTGTAGAAATTCTCATAATTTTCAGGCAAAAAGGCAGAAATTCTCCTTATTTTGGGGCAAAAAGACAGAAAATCTCCTTTTTTCAGGGGCAAAAAGTCAGAAATTCCCCTTATTTTGGTGCAAAATTGCAGAAATTTCCCTTATTTTGGGGCAAAATTGCAGAAATTTCACTTATTTCAGAAAAAAGGCAGAAATTTTCTTAATTTGGGACAAAAAGTCAAAAATTTATTTATTTTGGTACAAAATTGCAGAAATTATTCTTATTTTGGGGCAAAAAGCCAGAAATTCCTCATATTTTGGGGCAAAAAGGCAGAAATTCCCCTTATTTTGAGGTAAAAAAGCTGAAATTCCCCTTAATTTCGGCAGAAAGTCAGAAATTCCCCTTATGTTGGGGCAAAAAAACAAAAATTTCGTTTATTTTTGGGGAAAAGGCAGAAATTGCACTTATTTTGAGTCAAAAAAGGCAGAAAATCCCCTTATTTTGGGGCAAAAATGAAGAAATTTTCCTTATTTATGGCAAAAAAGTATACATTCTCTTTATTTTCGAGCAAAAATGCAGAAATTCCTCTTATTTTGGGGTAAAACTGCAGAAATTTCACTTATTTCGCGGCAAAATGGCAGAAATTCCCCTTATTCACGTCGAAAATAGCAGAAAATCCCCGTATTTTGGAGCAAAATTGCAGAAATTCACCTAATTTTGAGGTAAAAAATACAGTAATTTTCTTGATTTTGGGACAAAAAGGCAGAGAAATTCTCTTTATTTTAGGGCAAAATTGTAGAAATTTCCCTTATTTGGGGGCAAAATTGCAGAAAATTCCCTTATTTGAAGGCAAAAAACAAAAGTTCCCCTTATTTTGGGGGAAAATTGCAGAAATTTCCCTTATTATGGGGAAAAAATTGCAGAAATTTCCCTTATTTTAGGGCAAAATTGCAGAAATTTCACATATTTCAAAGAAAAAAAGGAAAAATTTTTCTTATTTTGGGGAAAAAGGCAGAAATTCCTATTATTTTGGGGCAAAAAGGCAGAAATTCACCTTATTTTGGGGTAAAATTGCAGAAATTTCACATATTTCTGGGCAAAAAAGCAGAAATTTCCCTTATTTTGGGGCAAAATTGCAGAAATTTCACTTATTTCAGGGTAATAAGTCAGAAATTTTCCTTATTTTGGGGCAAAAAAGACAGAAATTTCCTATGTTTTGGAAGAAAAAGACAGAAATTCCACATATTTATAGGCAAAAACGCAGAAATTCCCCTTATTTTGGAGCAAAAATGAAGAAATTTTCCTTTTTAATGGCAAAAAGGTATGCATTCCACTTATTTTCAGGCAAAAAGGCAGAAATTCCCAGTATTTTGGAGCAAAATTGCAGAAATTCCCCTAATTGTGAGGCAAAAAGGCAGAAATTCTCAATATGTTTGGGCCAAAGACAGAAATTCTTTTTGTTTTGGGGCAAAACTCAGAAATTCCATTTTTTTTGGGGCAAAATTCCAGAAATTTCCAATATTTTGGGGCAAAATTGCAGAAATTTCACTTATTTCTGGGCAAAATTGCAGAAATTTCACTTATTTCAGGGAAAAAAGGTAGAAATTTTCTTTATTTTGGGGCAAAAAGGCTGAAATTCCTAATATTTTGTTGCAAAAATGCAGAAATTCCTCTTATTTTGAGGTAAAAAGGCTGAAATTCCCCTTATTTGGGGGCAAAAAGGCAGAAATTTCCCTTATTTTGGGGCAAAATTGCAGAAATTATCCTTAGTTCAGCGTAATAAGTCAGAAATTCCCTTTATTTTGGGGGAAAAAACAGAAATTCCCTTTGTTTTGGGGGAAAAAGACAGAAATTCCACTTATTTAGAGGCAAAAAGGCAAAAATTCCCCTTATTTTGGGGTAAAACTGCAGAAATTTCACTTATTTCGCGGCAAAATGGCAGAAATTCCCCTTATTCTCGGCGAAAAAAGCAGAAAATCCCCGTATTTTGGATCAAAATTGCAGAAATTCACCTAATTTTAGGGAAAAAAATACAGTAATTTTCTTTATTTTGGGACAAAAAGGCAGAAATTCTCCTTATTTTAGGGCAAAATTGCAGAAATTTCCCTTATTTGGGGGCAAAATTGCAGAAATTTTCCATATTTGAAGGCAAAAAACAGAAATTCCCCTTATTTTGGAGGAAAATTGCAGAAATTTCCCTTATTATGGGGAAAAATTGCAGTAATTTCCCTTATTTTAGGGCAAAATTGCAGAAATTTCACTTATTTCAGAGAAAAAAAGCAAAAATTTTTCTTATTTTTGGGCAAAAAGGCAGAAATTCCCCTTATTTTGGAGCAAAAGTCAAGAAATTTCTATTTTTTATGGCAAAAAGTTATGCATTCCTCTTTTTTGGGGCAAAAAGGCAGAAATCTCCCCGTATTTTGGAGCAAAATTGCAGAAATTACCCTAATTTTTGGGCAAAAGGAAGAAATTCCCTTTATTTTGGAGCAAAAATCAGAAATTCCCTTTATTTTGGGGGAAAAATTCCAGAAATTTCCCTTATTTGGGGCAAAATTGCAGAAATTTCACTTATTTTCAGGTAAAAAGGCTGAAATTTCATTTATTTTGGGGCAAATAGGGAGAAATTCCCCTTACTTTGGGGCAAAATTGAAGAAATTTTCCTTATTTTGGGGCAAAAAGGCAGAAATTCCTATTATTTTGTGGCAAAAAGGCAGAAATTTCCCTTATTTTGTGGTAATAAGGCTGAAATTCCCCTTATTTTGGGGCAAAATGGCAGAAATTCCCCTTATTTTGCGGTAAAATTGCAGAAATTTCAAATATTTCAGGGCAAAATTTCAGAAATTCCCCTTATTTTGGGGCAAAAAGATGAAATCCCTAATTTTTCGCTAAAATTGAAGAAATTTCACTTATTTCGGGACAAAAAAGCAGAAATTCCACTTAATTTGGGCAAAAAAGCAAAAATGACCCGTATTTAGGAGCAAAATTGCAGAAATTCCCCTAATATTGGTGCAAAAATGCAAAAATTCCCTTACTTTTGGGGCAAAAAGGCAGAAATTCTCCATATTTTGTTGCAAAAAGGCTGAAATTCCTCTGATTTTGAGGTAAAATCTTGAAATTCCCCATATTTTGGGGCAAAAGGCAGAAATTCTCTTCATTTTGGGGCAAATAGGCACAAATTTCCCTTATTTTCAGGCAAAATTGAAGAAATTTCAATTATTTCAGGGTAAAAAGTCAGAAATTCCCCTTATTTTGGGGCAAAAAGCAGAAATTTCTTATATTATGGTACAAAATTGAAGAAATTTTCCTTATTTTGGAACAAAATGCAGAAATTCCCCATATTTTGGGGCAAAAGGCAGAAATTCTTATCTTAAGGTAAAATGCATAAATTCCCCTTATTTAAAGGTAAAATGCAGAAATTCCCCAAATATTGGGGAAAAATGCAGAAATCCCTTTATTTTGAGGCTAAAAGGCAGAAATTCCCTGTATTTTGAAGCAAAATTGTAGAAATTCTCATAATTTTCAGGCAAAAAGGCAGAAATTCTCCTTATTTTGGGGCAAAAAGACAGAAAATCTCCTTTTTTCGGGGGCAAAATGTCATAAATTCCCCTTATTTTGGGGCAAAATTGCAGAAATTTCCCTTATTTTGGGGCAAAATTGCAGAAATTTCACTTATTTCAGAAAAAAGGCAGAAATTTTCTTAATTTGGGACAAAAAGTCAAAAATTTATTTATTTTGGTACAAAATTGCAGAAATTATTCTTATTTTGGGGCAAAAAGCCAGAAATTCCTCATATTTTGGGGCAAAAAGGCAGAAATTCCCCTTATATTGAGGTAAAAAAGCTGAAATTCCCCTTAATTTCGGCAAAAAGTCAGAAATTCCCCTTATGTTGGGGCAAAAAGACAAAAATTTCGTTTATTTTTGGGGAAAAGGCAGAAATTGCACTTATTTTGAGTCAAAAAAGGCAGAAAATCCCCTTATTTTGGGGCAAAAATGAAGAAATTTTCCTTATTTATGGCAAAAAAGTATACATTCTCTTTATTTTCGAGCAAAAATGCAGAAATTCCTCTTATTTTGGGGTAAAACTGCAGAAATTTCACTTATTTCGTGGCAAAATGGCAGAAATTCCCCTTATTCACGTCGAAAAAGGCAGAAAATCCCCGTATTTTGGAGCAAAATTGCAGAAATTCACCTAATTTTGAGGTAAAAAATACAGTAATTTTCTTGATTTTGGGACAAAAAGGCGGAGAAATTCTCTTTATTTTAGGGCAAAATTGTAGAAATTTCCCTTATTTGGGGGCAAAATTGCAGAAATTTCCCTTATTTGAAGGCAAAAAACAAAAGTTCCCCTTATTTTGGGGGAAAATTGCAGAAATTTCCCTTATTATGGGGAAAAATTGCAGAAATTTCCCTTATTTTAGGGCAAAATTGCAGAAATTTCACATATTTCAAAGAAAAAAAGGAAAAATTTTTCTTATTTTGGGGAAAAAGGCAGAAATTCCTATTATTTTGGGGCAAAAAAGCAGAAATTCACCTTATTTTGGGGTAAAATTGCAGAAATTTCACATATTTCTGGGCAAAAAAGCAGAAATTTCCCTTATTTTGGGGCAAAATTGCAGAAATTTCACTTATTTCAGGGTAATAAGTCAGAAATTTTCCTTATTTTGGGGCAAAAAAGACAGAAATTTCCTATGTTTTGGAAGAAAAAGACAGAAATTCCACATATTTATAGGCAAAAACGCAGAAATTCCCCTTATTTTGGAGCAAAAATGAAGAAATTTTCCTTTTTAATGGCAAAAAGGTATGCATTCCACTTATTTTCAGGCAAAAAGGCAGAAATTCCCAGTATTTTGGAGCAAAATTGCAGAAATTCCCCTAATTGTGAGGCAAAAAGGTAGAAATTCTCAATATGTTTGGGCCAAAGACAGAAATTCTTTTTATTTTGGGGCAAAACTCAGAAATTCCATTTATTTTGGGGCAAAATTCCAGAAATTTCCAATATTTTGGGGCAAAATTGCAGAAATTTCACTTATTTCTGGGCAAAATTGCAGAAATTTCACTTATTTCAGGGAAAAAAGGCAGAAATTTTCTTTATTTTGGGGCAAAAAGGCTGAAATTCCTAATATTTTGTTGCAAAAATGCAGAAATTCCTCTTATTTTGAGGTAAAAAGGCTGAAATTCCCCTTATTTGGGGGCAAAAAGGCAGAAATTTCCCTTATTTTGGGGCAAAATTGCAGAAATTATCCTTAGTTCAGCGTAATAAGTCAGAAATTCCCCTTACTTTGGGGGAAAAAACAGAAATTCCCTTTGTTTTGGGGGAAAAAGACAGAAATTCCACTTATTTAGAGGCAAAAAGGCAAAAATTCCCCTTATTTTGGGGTAAAACTGCAGAAATTTCACTTATTTCGCGGCAAAATGGCAGAAATTCCCCTTATTCTCGGCGAAAAAAGCAGAAAATCCCCGTATTTTGGATCAAAATTGCAGAAATTCACCTAATTTTAGGGAAAAAAATACAGTAATTTTCTTTATTTTGGGACAAAAAGGCAGAAATTCTCCTTATTTTAGGGCAAAATTGCAGAAATTTCCCTTATTTGGGGGCAAAATTGCAGAAATTTTCCGTATTTGAAGGCAAAAAACAGAAATTCCCCTTATTTTGGAGAAAAATTGCAGAAATTTCCCTTATTATGGGGAAAAATTGCAGAAATTTCCCTTATTTTAGGGCAAAATTGCAGAAATTTCACTTATTTCAGAGAAAAAAAGCAAAAATTTTTCTTATTTTTGGGCAAAAAGGCAGAAATTCCCATTATTTTGTGGCAAAAAGGCAGAAATTTACCTTATTTTAGGGTAAAATTGCAGAAATTTCACATATTTCAGAGCAAAAATGCAGAAATTTCCCTTATTTTTGGGCAAAATTGCAGAAATTTCACTTATTTCAGGGTATTAATTCAGAAATTTTCCTTATTTTGGGGCAAAAAGACAGAAATTCCCTTTGTTTTGGGGAAAAAGGACAGAAATTCTACTTATTTAGAAGCAAAAAGGCAGAAATTCCCCTTATTTTGAAGCAAAAATGAAGAAATTTCCCTTTTTTATGGCAAAAAAGTATGCATTCCCCATATTTTCCCGGCAAAACGCAGAAATTCCCCGTATTTTGGAGCAAAATTGCAGAAATTCCCCTAATTTTGGGGAATAAGGCAGAAATTCCCTTTATTTTGGGGCAAAAATCAGAAATTCCCTTTTTTTGGGGGCAAAATTCCAGAAATTTCCTTTATTTTGGGGCAAAATTGCAGGAATTTACCTTATTTTGGGGCAAAATTGCAGAAATTTCCTTTATTAGGGGCAAAATTGCAGAAATTTCACTTATTTTCAAGTAAAAAGGCTGAAATTTACTTTATTTTGGGGCAAAAAAGGAGAAATTCCCCTTATGTTGAGGTACTAAGGCTGAAATTCCCTTTATTTTGGAGCAAAAATGCAGAAATTCCTCTTATTTTGGGGTAAAATTGCAGAAATTTCAAATATTTCAGGGCAAAATGGCAGAAATTCCTCTTATTTTGGGGCAAAAAATGAAATCCCTAATTTTTGGCTAAAATTGAAGAAATTACACTTATTTCGGGACAAAAAGGCAGAAATTCCACTTAATTTCGGGCATAAAGTCAGAAATGACCCGTATTTTGGAGAAAAATCGCAGCAATTAGCCTAATATTGGTGAAAAAATGCAGAAATTCCCTTTATTTTGGGGCAAAAAGCAGAAATTCTTCATATTTGGGTGCAAAAAGGCTGAAATTCTCATTTTTTGAGGTAAAATGCTGAAATTTCCCATATTTTGGGGTAAAAAGGCAAAAATTCTTCTCATTTTGGGGCAAAAAGGATGAAATTCCCCTTATTTGGGGGCAAAAAGGCTGACATTTCCCCTATTTTGGGGCAAAAAGACAGAAATTCCGTTTATTTTTGGGTAAAAAGGCAGAAATTTCCCTTATTATGGTGAAAATTTGCAGAAATTTCCCTTATTTTAGGGCAAAATTGCAGAAATTTCACTTATTTCAGAGAAAAAAAGCAAAAATTTTTCTTATTTTGGGGCAAAAAGGCAGAAATTCCCATTATTTTGTGGCAAAAAGGCAGAAATTCACCTTATTTTGGGGTAAAATTGCAGAAATTTCACATATTTCAGAGCAAAAATGCAGAAATTTCCCTTATTTTTGGGCAAAATTGCAGAAATTTCACTTATTTCAGGGTAATAAGTCAGAAATTTTCCTTATTTTGGGGCAAGAAGACAGAAATTCCCTTTGTTTTGGGGAAAAAGGACAGAAATTCTACTTATTTAGAGGCAAAAAGGCAGAAATTCCCCTTATTTTGGAGCAAAAATGAAGAAATTTCCCTTTTTTATGGCAAAAAAGTATGCATTCCCCATATTTTCCCTGCACAAAGGCAGAAATTCCCCGTATTTTGAAGCAAAATTAAAGAAATTCCCCTAATTTTGGGGCATAAGGCAGAAATTCCCTTTATTTTGGGGCAAAAATCAGAAATTCCCTTTATTTTGGGGCAAAATTCCAGAAATTTCCTTTATTTTGGGGCAAAATTGCAGGAATTTACCTTATTTTGGGGCAAAATTGCAGAAATTTCCTTTATTTGGGGCAAAATTGCAGAAATTTCACTTATTTTCAAGTAAAAAGGCTGAAATTTCCTTTATTTTGGGGCAAAAAAGGAGAAATTCCCCTTATTTTATGGTAATATTGCAGAAATTTTCCTTATTTTAGGGCAAAAAGGCAGAAATTCTTTATATTTTGGGGCAAAAAAGCAGAAATTCCCCTTATTTTGGGGTAATATTGCAGAAATTTCAAATATTTCAGGACAAAATGGCAGAAATTCCCCTTATTTTGGGGCAAAAAATGAAATCCCTAATTTTTGGCTAAAATTGAAGAAATTACACTTATTTCGGGACAAAAAGGCAAAAATTCCACTTAATTTCGGGCATAAAGGCAGAAATGACCCGTATTTTGGAGCAAAATCGCAGAAATTAACCTAATATTGGTGCAAAAATGCAGAAATTCCCTTTATTTTGGGGCAAAAAGGCAGAAATTCTCCATATTTGGGTGCAAAAAGGCTGAAATTTTTATTTTTTGAGGTAAAATGCTGAAATTTCCCATTATCTGGGGTAAAAAGGCAGAAATTCTTCTCATTTTGGGGCAAAAAGGCTGAAATTCCCCTTATTTGGGGGCAAAAAAGCAGAAATTTCCCTTATTTTGGGGCAAAAAGACAGAAATTCCGTTTATTTTTGTGTAAAAAGGCAGAAATTTCCCTTATTTTGGGGCAAAATTGCAGAAATTTCACTTATTTCAGGGTAATAAGTCAGACATTTTCCTTATTTTGGGGCAAAAAAGACAGAAATTCCTTTTGTTTTGGGAGAAAAATACAGAAATTCCACTTATTTAGAGGCAAAAAGGCAGAAATTCCCCTTATTTTGGAGAAAAAATGAAGATATTTCCTTTTTTTATGGCAAAAAGTTATGCATTCCCTTTATTTTAGGGCAAAAAGGCAGAAATTCCCGGATTTTGGAGTAAAATTGCAGAAATTCCCCTAATTTTGGGGCAAAAATCAGAAATTCCCGTTATTTTGTGGCAAAACTCAGAAATTCCACTTATTTTGGGGCAAAATTGTAGAAATTTCACTTATTTTAGAAAAAAAAGGCAGAAATTTTCTTTATTTTGGGGCAAAAGCAGAAACTCCAAACTTTTTGTGGCAAAAATGCAGAAATTCCTTTTATTTTGAGGAAAAAGGCTGAAATTCCACTTATTAAGGGCAAAAAAGCAGAAATTTTCCTGATTTTGGGGCAAAATTGCAGAAATTTCACTTATTTCAGGGTAATAAGTCAGAAATTTTCCTTATTTTGGGGCAAAAAAGACAGAAATTCCCTTTTTTTTGGTGGAAATAACAGAAATTCCACTTATTTAGAGGCAAAAAGGCAGAAATTCCCCTTATTTTGGAGCAAAAATGAAGAAATTTCACTTTTTTTATGGCAAAAAGTATGCATTCTTTTGATTTTCGGGCAAAAAGGCAGAAATTCCCCGTATTTTGGAGCAAAATTGCAGAAATTCCCATAATTGTGGGGCATAAATTAGAAATTCCCTATATGTTGGGGCAAAAAGACAGAAATTCTCTTTATTTTGGGGCAAAACTCAGTAATACCACTTATTTTGGGACAAAATTCCAGAAATTTCCCTTATTTAGGGGCAAAATTGCAGAAATTTTACTTATTTTGGGTCAAAATTGCAGAAATTTCACTTATTTCAGGGAAAAAAGGCAGAAATTTTCCTTATTTTAGGGCAAAAAGGCAGAAATTCCTAATATTTTGTTGCAAAAATGCAAAAATTACCCTTATTTTGAGGTAAAAAGGCTGAAATTCCCCTCATTTGGGGGCAAAAAGGCAGAAATTTCCCTTATTTTGGGGCAAAATTGCAGAAATTTCACTTATTTCAGGGTAATAAGTCAGAAATTCCCCTTATTTTGGGGCAAAAAAGACATAAATTCCCTTTGTTTTGGGGAAAAAGACAGAAATTCCACTTATTTAGAGGCAAAAAGGCAGAAATTCCCCTTATTTTGGAGCAAAAGTGAAGAAATTTCTATTTTTTATGGCAAAAAGTTATGCATTCCTCTTTTTTGGGGCAAAAAGGCGGAAATGTCCCCGTATTTTGGAGCAAAATTGCAGAAATTACCCTAATTTTTGGGCAAAAGGAAGAAATTCCCTTTATTTTGGAGCAAAAATCAGAAATTCCCTTTATTTTGGGGGAAAAATTCCAGAAATTTCCTTTATTTTGGGGCAAAATTGCAGGAATTTATTTTATTTTGGGGCAAAATTGCAGAAATTTCCCTTATTTGGGGCAAAATTGCAGAAATTTCACTTATTTTCAGGTAAAAAGGCTGAAATTTCATTTATTTTGGGGCAAATAGGGAGAAATTCCCCTTACTTTGGGGCAAAATTGAAGAAATTTTCCTTATTTTGGGGCAAAAAGGCAGAAATTCCTATTATTTTGTGGCAAAAAGGCAGAAATTTCCCTTATTTTGTGGTAATAAGGCTGAAATTCCCCTTATTTTGGGGCAAAATGGCAGAAATTCCCCTTATTTTGCGGTAAAATTGCAGAAATTTCAAATATTTCAGGGCAAAATTTCAGAAATTCCCCTTATTTTGGGGCAAAAAGATGAAATCCCTAATTTTTCGCTAAAATTGAAGAAATTTCACTTATTTCGGGACAAAAAGGCAGAAATTCCACTTAATTTCGGGCAAAAAAGCAAAAATGACCCGTATTTAGGAGCAAAATTGCAGAAATTCCCCTAATATTGGTGCAAAAATGCAAAAATTCCCTTACTTTTGGGGCAAAAAGGCAGAAATTCTCCATATTTTGTTGCAAAAAGGCTGAAATTCCTCTGATTTTGAGGTAAAATCTTGAAATTCCCCATATTTTGGGGCAAAAGGCAGAAATTCTCTTCATTTTGGGGCAAATAGGCACAAATTTCCCTTATTTTCAGGCAAAATTGAAGAAATTTCAATTATTTCAGGGTAAAAAGTCAGAAATTCCCCTTATTTTGGGGCAAAAAGCAGAAATTTCTTATATTATGGTACAAAATTGAAGAAATTTTCCTTATTTTGGAACAAAATGCAGAAATTCCCCATATTTTGGGGCAAAAGGCAGAAATTCTTATTTTAAGGTAAAATGCATAAATTCCCCTTATTTAAAGGTAAAATGCAGAAATTCCCCAAATATTGGGGAAAAATGCAGAAATCCCTTTATTTTGAGGCTAAAAGGCAGAAATTCCCTGTATTTTGAAGCAAAATTGTAGAAATTCTCATAATTTTCAGGCAAAAAGGCAGAAATTCTCCTTATTTTGGGGCAAAAAGACAGAAAATCTCCTTTTTTCGGGGGCAAAATGTCATAAATTCCCCTTATTTTGGGGCAAAATTGCAGAAATTTCCCTTATTTTGGGGCAAAATTGCAGAAATTTCACTTATTTCAGAAAAAAGGCAGAAATTTTCTTAATTTGGGACAAAAAGTCAAAAATTTATTTATTTTGGTACAAAATTGCAGAAATTATTCTTATTTTGGGGCAAAAAGCCAGAAATTCCTCATATTTTGGGGCAAAATGGCAGAAATTCCCCTTATATTGAGGTAAAAAAGCTGAAATTCCCCTTAATTTCGGCAAAAAGTCAGAAATTCCCCTTATGTTGGGGCAAAAAGACAAAAATTTCGTTTATTTTTGGGGAAAAGGCAGAAATTGCACTTATTTTGAGTCAAAAAAGGCAGAAAATCCCCTTATTTTGGGGCAAAAATGAAGAAATTTTCCTTATTTATGGCAAAAAAGTATACATTCTCTTTATTTTCGAGCAAAAATGCAGAAATTCCTCTTATTTTGGGGTAAAACTGCAGAAATTTCACTTATTTCGTGGCAAAATGGCAGAAATTCCCCTTATTCACGTCGAAAAAGGCAGAAAATCCCCGTATTTTGGAGCAAAATTGCAGAAATTCACCTAATTTTGAGGTAAAAAATACAGTAATTTTCTTGATTTTGGGACAAAAAGGCGGAGAAATTCTCTTTATTTTAGGGCAAAATTGTAGAAATTTCCCTTATTTGGGGGCAAAATTGCAGAAAATTCCCTTATTTGAAGGCAAAAAACAAAAGTTCCCCTTATTTTGGGGGAAAATTGCAGAAATTTCCCTTATTATGGGGAAAAATTGCAGAAATTTCCCTTATTTTAGGGCAAAATTGCAGAAATTTCACATATTTCAAAGAAAAAAAGGAAAAACTTTTCTTATTTTGGGGAAAAAGGCAGAAATTCCTATTATTTTGGGGCAAAAAAGCAGAAATTCACCTTATTTTGGGGTAAAATTTCAGAAATTTCACATATTTCTGGGCAAAAAAGCAGAAATTTCCCTTATTTTGGGGCAAAATTGCAGAAATTTCACTTATTTCAGGGTAATAAGTCAGAAATTTTCCTTATTTTGGGGCAAAAAAGACAGAAATTTCCTATGTTTTGGAAGAAAAAGACAGAAATTCCACATATTTATAGGCAAAAACGCAGAAATTCCCCTTATTTTGGAGCAAAAATGAAGAAATTTTCCTTTTTAATGGCAAAAAGGTATGCATTCCACTTATTTTCAGGCAAAAAGGCAGAAATTCCCAGTATTTTGGAGCAAAATTGCAGAAATTCCCCTAATTGTGAGGCAAAAAGGCAGAAATTCTCAATATGTTTGGGCCAAAGACAGAAATTCTTTTTATTTTGGGGCAAAACTCAGAAATTCCATTTATTTTGGGGCAAAATTCCAGAAATTTCCAATATTTTGGGGCAAAATTGCAGAAATTTCACTTATTTCTGGGCAAAATTGCAGAAATTTCACTTATTTCAGGGAAAAAAGGCAGAAATTTTCTTTATTTTGGGGCAAAAAGGCTGAAATTCCTAATATTTTGTTGCAAAAATGCAGAAATTCCTCTTATTTTGAGGTAAAAAGGCTGAAATTCCCCTTATTTGGGGGCAAAAAGGCAGAAATTTCCCTTATTTTGGGGCAAAATTGCAGAAATTATCCTTAGTTCAGCGTAATAAGTCAGAAATTCCCCTTACTTTGGGGGAAAAAACAGAAATTCCCTTTGTTTTGGGGGAAAAAGACAGAAATTCCACTTATTTAGAGGCAAAAAGGCAAAAATTCCCCTTATTTTGGGGTAAAACTGCAGAAATTTCACTTATTTCGCGGCAAAATGGCAGAAATTCCCCTTATTCTCGGCGAAAAAAGCAGAAAATCCCCGTATTTTGGATCAAAATTGCAGAAATTCACCTAATTTTAGGGAAAAAATACAGTAATTTTCTTTATTTTGGGAAAAAAGGCAGAAATTCTCCTTATTTTAGGGCAAAATTGCAGAAATTTCCCTTATTTGGGGGCAAAATTGCAGAAATTTTCCGTATTTGAAGGCAAAAAACAGAAATTCCCCTTATTTTGGAGAAAAATTGCAGAAATTTCCCTTATTATGGGGAAAAATTGCAGAAATTTCCCTTATTTTAGGGCAAAATTGCAGAAATTTCACTTATTTCAGAGAAAAAAAGCAAAAATTTTTCTTATTTTTGGGCAAAAAGACAGAAATTCCCATTATTTTGTGGCAAAAAGGCAGAAATTTACCTTATTTTAGGGTAAAATTGCAGAAATTTCACATATTTCAGAGCAAAAATGCAGAAATTTTCTCTTATTTTTGGGCAAAATTGCAGAAATTTCACTTATTTCAGGGTATTAATTCAGAAATTTTCCTTATTTTGGGGCAAAAAGACAGAAATTCCCTTTGTTTTGGGGAAAAAGGACAGAAATTCTACTTATTTAGAAGCAAAAAGGCAGAAATTCCCCTTATTTTGAAGCAAAAATGAAGAAATTTCCCTTTTTTATGGCAAAAAAGTATGCATTCCCCATATTTTCCCGGCAAAACGCAGAAATTCCCCGTATTTTGGAGCAAAATTGCAGAAATTCCCCTAATTTTGGGGAATAAGGCAGAAATTCCCTTTATTTTGGGGCAAAAAAGCAGAAATTCTTCATATTTGGGTGCAAAAAGGCTGAAATTCTCATTTTTTGAGGTAAAATGCTGAAATTTCCCATATTTTGGGGTAAAAAGGCAAAAATTCTTCTCATTTTGGGGCAAAAAGGATGAAATTCCCCTTATTTGGGGGCAAAAAGGCTGACATTTCCCTTATTTTGGGGCAAAAAGACAGAAATTCCGTTTATTTTTGGGTAAAAAGGCAGAAATTTCCCTTATTATGGGGAAAATTTGCAGAAATTTCCCTTATTTTAGGGCAAAATTGCAGAAATTTCACTTATTTCAGAGAAAAAAAGCAAAAATTTTTCTTATTTTGGGGCAAAAAGGCAGAAATTCCCATTATTTTGTGGCAAAAAGGCAGAAATTCACCTTATTTTGGGGTAAAATTGCAGAAATTTCACATATTTCAGAGCAAAAATGCAGAAATTTCCCTTATTTTTGGGCAAAATTGCAGAAATTTCACTTATTTCAGGGTAATAAGTCAGAAATTTTCCTTATTTTGGGGCAAGAAGACAGAAATTCCCTTTGTTTTGGGGAAAAAGGACAGAAATTCTACTTATTTAGAGGCAAAAAGGCAGAAATTCCCCTTATTTTGGAGCAAAAATGAAGAAATTTCCCTTTTTTATGGCAAAAAAGTATGCATTCCCCATATTTTCCCTGCACAAAGGCAGAAATTCCCCGTATTTTGAAGCAAAATTAAAGAAATTCCCCTAATTTTGGGGCATAAGGCAGAAATTCCCTTTATTTTGGGGCAAAAATCAGAAATTCCCTTTATTTTGGGGCAAAATTCCAGAAATTTCCTTTATTTTGGGGCAAAATTGCAGGAATTTACCTTATTTTGGGGCAAAATTGCAGAAATTTCCTTTATTTGGGGCAAAATTGCAGAAATTTCACTTATTTTCAAGTAAAAAGGCTGAAATTTCCTTTATTTTGGGGCAAAAAAGGAGAAATTCCCCTTATTTTATGGTAATATTGCAGAAATTTTCCTTATTTTAGGGCAAAAAGGCAGAAATTCTTTATATTTTGGGGCAAAAAAGCAGAAATTCCCCTTATTTTGGGGTAATATTGCAGAAATTTCAAATATTTCAGGACAAAATGGCAGAAATTCCCCTTATTTTGGGGCAAAAAATGAAATCCCTAATTTTTGGCTAAAATTGAAGAAATTACACTTATTTCGGGACAAAAAGGCAAAAATTCCACTTAATTTCGGGCATAAAGGCAGAAATGACCCGTATTTTGGAGCAAAATCGCAGAAATTAACCTAATATTGGTGCAAAAATGCAGAAATTCCCTTTATTTTGGGGCAAAAAGGCAGAAATTCTCCATATTTGGGTGCAAAAAGGCTGAAATTTTTATTTTTTGAGGTAAAATGCTGAAATTTCCCATTATCTGGGGTAAAAAGGCAGAAATTCTTCTCATTTTGGGGCAAAAAGGCTGAAATTCCCCTTATTTGGGGGCAAAAAAGCAGAAATTTCCCTTATTTTGGGGCAAAAAGACAGAAATTCCGTTTATTTTTGTGTAAAAAGGCAGAAATTTCCCTTATTTTGGGGCAAAATTGCAGAAATTTCACTTATTTCAGGGTAATAAGTCAGACATTTTCCTTATTTTGGGGCAAAAAAGACAGAAATTCCTTTTGTTTTGGGAGAAAAATACAGAAATTCCACTTATTTAGAGGCAAAAAGGCAGAAATTCCCCTTATTTTGGAGAAAAAATGAAGATATTTCCTTTTTTTATGGCAAAAAGTTATGCATTCCCTTTATTTTAGGGCAAAAAGGCAGAAATTCCCGGATTTTGGAGTAAAATTGCAGAAATTCCCCTAATTTTGGGGCAAAAATCAGAAATTCCCGTTATTTTGTGGCAAAACTCAGAAATTCCACTTATTTTGGGGCAAAATTGTAGAAATTTCACTTATTTTAGAAAAAAAAGGCAGAAATTTTCTTTATTTTGGGGCAAAAGCAGAAACTCCAAACTTTTTGTGGCAAAAATGCAGAAATTCCTTTTATTTTGAGGAAAAAGGCTGAAATTCCACTTATTAAGGGCAAAAAAGCAGAAATTTTCCTGATTTTGGGGCAAAATTGCAGAAATTTCACTTATTTCAGGGTAATAAGTCAGAAATTTTCCTTATTTTGGGGCAAAAAAGACAGAAATTCCCTTTTTTTTGGTGGAAATAACAGAAATTCCACTTATTTAGAGGCAAAAAGGCAGAAATTCCCCTTATTTTGGAGCAAAAATGAAGAAATTTCACTTTTTTTATGGCAAAAAGTATGCATTCTTTTGATTTTCGGGCAAAAAGGCAGAAATTCCCCGTATTTTGGAGCAAAATTGCAGAAATTCCCATAATTGTGGGGCATAAATTAGAAATTCCCTATATGTTGGGGCAAAAAGACAGAAATTCTCTTTATTTTGGGGCAAAACTCAGTAATACCACTTATTTTGGGACAAAATTCCAGAAATTTCCCTTATTTAGGGGCAAAATTGCAGAAATTTTACTTATTTTGGGTCAAAATTGCAGAAATTTCACTTATTTCAGGGAAAAAAGGCAGAAATTTTCCTTATTTTAGGGCAAAAAGGCAGAAATTCCTAATATTTTGTTGCAAAAATGCAAAAATTACCCTTATTTTGAGGTAAAAAGGCTGAAATTCCCCTCATTTGGGGGCAAAAAGTTCCAATATTTTGGGGCAAAATTGCAGAAATTTCACTTATTTCAGGGTAATAAGTCAGAAATTCCCCTTATTTTGGGGCAAAAAAGACATAAATTCCCTTTGTTTTGGGGAAAAAGACAGAAATTCCACTTATTTAGAGGCAAAAAGGCAGAAATTCCCCTTATTTTGGAGCAAAAGTGAAGAAATTTCTATTTTTTATGGCAAAAATTTATGCATTCCTCTTTTTTTCGGGCAAAAAGGCAGAAATGTCCCCGTATTTTGGAGCAAAATTGCAGAAATTACCCTAATTTTTGGGCAAAAGGAAGAAATTCCCTTTATTTTGGAGCAAAAATCAGAAATTCCCTTTATTTTGGGGGAAAAATTCCAGAAATTTCCTTTATTTTTGGGCAAAATTGCAGGAATTTATTTTATTTTGGGGCAAAATTGCAGAAATTTCCCTTATTTGGGGCACAATTGCAGAAATTTCACTTATTTTCAGGTAAAAAGGCTGAAATTACATTTATTTTGGGGCAAATAGGGAGAAATTCCCCTTACTTTGGGGCAAAATTGAAGAAATTTTCTTTATTTTGGGGCAAAAAGGCAGAAATTCCTATTATTTTGTGGCAAAAAGGCAGAAATTTCCCTTATTTTGTGGTAATAAGGCTGAAATTCCCCTTATTTTGGGGCAAAAAGGCAGAAATTCCCCTTATTTTGCGGTAAAATTGCAGAAATTTCAAATATTTCAGGGCAAAATTTCAGAAATTCCCCTTATTTTGGGGCAAAAAGATGAAATCCCTAATTTTTCGCTAAAATTGAAGAAATTTCACTTATTTCGGGACAAAAAAGCAGAAATTCCACTTAATTTCGGGCAAAAAAGCAAAAATGACCCGTATTTAGGAGCAAAATTGCAGAAATTCCCCTAATATTGGTGCAAAAATGCAAAAATTCCCTTTATTTTGGGGCAAAAAGGCAGAAATTCTCCATATTTTGTTGCAAAAAGGCTGAAATTCCTCTGATTTTGAGGTAAAATCTTGAAATTCCCCATATTTTGGGGCAAAAGGCAGAAATTCTCTTCATTTTGGGGCAAATAGGCACAAATTTCCTTTATTTTCGGGCAAAATTGAAGAAATTTCAATTATTTCAGGGTAAAAAGTCAGAAATTCCCCTTATTTTGGGGCAAAAAGCAGAAATTTCTTATATTATGGTACAAAATTGAAGAAATTTTCCTTATTTTGGAACAAAAAGGCAGAAATTCCCCATATTTTGGGGCAAAAGGCAGAAATTCTTATTTTAAGGTAAAATGCATAAATTCCCCTTATTTAAAGGTAAAATGCAGAAATTCCCCAAATATTGGGGAAAAATGCAGAAATCCCTTTATTTTGAGGCTAAAAGGCAGAAATTCCCTGTATTTTGAAGCAAAATTGTAGAAATTCTCATAATTTTCAGGCAAAAAGGCAGAAATTCTCCTTATTTTGGGGCAAAAAGACAGAAAATCTCCTTTTTTCAGGGGCAAAAAGTCAGAAATTCCCCTTATTTTGGGGCAAAATTGCAGAAATTTCCCTTATTTTGGGGCAAAATTGCAGAAATTTCACTTATTTCAGAAAAAAGGCAGAAATTTTCTTAATTTGGAACAAAAAGTCAAAAATTTATTTATTTTGGTACAAAATTGCAGAAATTATTCTTATTTTGGGGCAAAAAGCCAGAAATTCCTCATATTTTGGGGCAAAAAGGCAGAAATTCCCCTTATTTTGAGGTAAAAAAGCTGAAATTCCCCTTAATTTCGGCAAAAAGTCAGAAATTCCCCATATGTTGGGGCAAAAAGACAAAAATTTCGTTTATTTTTGGGGAAAAGGCAGAAATTGCACTTATTTCGAGTCAAAAAAGGCAGAAAATCCCCTTATTTTGAGGCAAAAATGAAGAAATTTTCCTTATTTATGGCAAAAAAGTATACATTCTCTTTATTTTCGAGCAAAAATGCAGAAATTCCCCTTATTTTGGGGTAAAACTGCAGAAATTTCACTTATTTCGCGGCAAAATGGCAGAAATTCCCCTTATTCACGTCGAAAAAGGCAGAAAATCCCCATATTTTGGAGCAAAATTGCAAAAATTCACCTAATTTTGAGGTAAAAAATACAGTAATTTTCTTGATTTTGGGACAAAAAGGCAGAGAAATTCTCTTTATTTTAGGGCAAAATTGTAGAAATTTCCCTTATTTGGGGGCAAAATTGCAGAAATTTCCCTTATTTGAAGGCAAAAAACAAAAGTTCCCCTTATTTTGGGAAAAATTGCAGAAATTTCCCTTATTATGGGGAAAAATTGCAGAAATTTCCCTTATTTTAGGGCAAAATTGCAGAAATTTCACATATTTCAAAGAAAAAAAGGAAAAATTTTTCTTATTTTGGGGAAAAAGGCAGAAATTCCTATTATTTTGGGGCAAAAAGGCAGAAATTCACCTTATTTTGGGGTAAAATTGCAGAAATTTCACATATTTCTGGGCAAAAAAGCAGAAATTTCCCTTATTTTGGGGCAAAATTGCAGAAATTTCACTTATTTCAGGGTAATAAGTCAGAAATTTTCCTTATTTTGGGGCAAAAAAGACAGAAATTTTCTATGTTTTGGAAGAAAAAGACAGAAATTCCACATATTTATAGGCAAAAACGCAGAAATTCCCCTTATTTTGGAGCAAAAATGAAGAAATTTTCCTTTTTAATGGCAAAAAGGTATGCATTCCACTTATTTTCAGGCAAAAAGGCAGAAATTCCCAGTATTTTGGAGCAAAATTGCAGAAATTCCCCTAATTGTGAGGCAAAAAGGCAGAAATTCTCAATATGTTTGGGCCAAAGACAGAAATTCTTTTTATTTTGGGGCAAAACTCAGAAATTCCATTTATTTTGGGGCAAAATTCCAGAAATTTCCAATATTTTGGGGCAAAATTGCAGAAATTTCACTTATTTCTGGGCAAAATTGCAGAAATTTCACTTATTTCAGGGAAAAAAGGCAGAAATTTTCTTTATTTTGGGGCAAAAAGGCTGAAATTCCTAATATTTTGTTGCAAAAATGCAGAAATTCCTCTTATTTTGAGGTAAAAAGGCTGAAATTCCCCTTATTTGGGGGCAAAAAGGCAGAAATTTCCCTTATTTTGGGGCAAAATTGCAGAAATTATCCTTAGTTCAGCGTAATAAGTCAGAAATTCCCCTTATTTTGGGGGAAAAAACAGAAATTCCCTTTGCTTTGGGGGAAAAAGACAGAAATTCCACTTATTTAGAGGCAAAAAGGCAAAAATTCCCCTTATTTTGGGGTAAAACTGCAGAAATTTCACTTATTTCGCGGCAAAATGGCAGAAATTCCCCTTATTCTCGGCGAAAAAAGCAGAAAATCCCCGTATTTTGGATCAAAATTGCAGAAATTCACCTAATTTTAGGGAAAAAAATACAGTAATTTTCTTTATTTTGGGACAAAAAGGCAGAAATTCTCCTTATTTTAGGGCAAAATTGCAGAAATTTCCCTTATTTGGGGGCAAAATTGCAGAAATTTTCCATATTTGAAGGCAAAAAACAGAAATTCCCCTTATTTTGGAGGAAAATTGCAGAAATTTCCCTTATTATGGGGAAAAATTGCAGAAATTTCCCTTATTTTAGGGCAAAATTGCAGAAATTTCACTTATTTCAGAGAAAAAAAGCAAAAATTTTTCTTATTTTTGGGCAAAAAGGCAGAAATTCCCATTATTTTGTGGCAAAAAGGCAGAAATTTACCTTATTTTAGGGTAAAATTGCAGAAATTTCACATATTTCAGAGCAAAAATGCAGAAATTTCCCTTATTTTTGGGCAAAATTGCAGAAATTTCACTTATTTCAGGGTATTAATTCAGAAATTTTCCTTATTTTGGGGCAAAAAGACAGAAATTCCCTTTGTTTTGGGGAAAAAAAACAGAAATTCTACTTATTTAGAAGCAAAAAGGCAGAAATTCCCCTTATTTTGGAGCAAAAATGAAGAAATTTCCCTTTTTTATGGCAAAAAAGTATGCATTCCCCATATTTTCCCGGCAAAACGCAGAAATTCCCCGTATTTTGGAGCAAAATTGCAGAAATTCCCCTAATTTTGGGGAATAAGGCAGAAATTCCCGTTATTTTGGGGCAAAAATCAGAAATTCCCTTTATTTTGGGGCAAAATTCCAGAAATTTCCTTTATTTTGGGGCAAAATTGCAGGAATTTACCTTATTTTGGGGCAAAATTGCAGAAATTTCCTTTATTAGGGGAAAAATTGCAGAAATTTCACTTATTTTCAAGAAAAAAGGCTGAAATTTTCTTTTTTTTGGGGGCAAAAAAGGAGAAATTCCCCTTATGTTGAGGTACTAAGGCTGAAATTCCCTTTATTTTGGAGCAAAAATGCAGAAATTCCCCTTATTTTGGGGTAAAATTGCAGAAATTTCAAATATTTAGGGCAAAATGCCAGAAATTCCCCTTATTTTGGGGCAAAAAATGAAATCCCTAATTTTTGGCTAAAATTGAAGAAATTACACTTATTTCGGGACAAAAAGGCAGAAATTCCACTTAATTTCGGGCATAAATTCAGAAATGACCCGTATTTTGGAGCAAAATCGCAGAAATTAGCCTAATATTGGTGCAAAAATGCAGAAATTCCCTTTATTTTGGGGCAAAAAAGCAGAAATTCTTCATATTTGGGTGCAAAAAGGCTGAAATTCTCATTTTTTGAGGTAAAATGCTGAAATTTCCCATATTTGGGGGTAAAAAGGCAAAAATTCTTCTCATTTTGGGGCAAAAAGGCTGAAATTCCCCTTATTTGGGGGCAAAAAGGCTGACATTTCCCTTATTTTGGGGCAAAAAGACAGAAATTCCGTTTATTTTTGGGTAAAAAGGCAGAAATTTCCTTTATTTTGGGGCAAAATTGCAGAAATTTCATTTATTTCAGGGTAATAAGTCAGACATTTTCCTTATTTGGGGCAAAAAAGTCAGAAATTCCTTTTGTTTTGGGAGAAAAAGACAGAAATTCCACTTATTTAGAGGCAAAAGGCAGAAATTCCCCTTATTTTGGAGAAAAAATGAAGAAATTTCCTTTTTTATTGCAAAAAGTTATGCATTCCCCTTATTTTAGGGCAAAAAGGCAGAAATTCCCGTATTTTGGAGTAAAATTGCAGAAATTCCCCTAATTTTGGGGCAAAAATCAGAAATTCCCGTTATTTTGTGGCAAAACTCAGAAATTCCACTTATTTTGGGGCAAAATTCTAGAAATTTCCTTTATTTTGGGGCAAAATTGCAGTAATTTACCTTATTTTGGGGCAAAATTGCAGAAATTTCCATTATTTGGGGCAAAATTGCAGAAATTTCACTTATTTTCAGGTAAAAAGGCTGAAATTTCTTTTATTTTGGAACAAAAAGTGAGAAATTCCCCTTATTTTGGGGCAAAATTGCAGAAATTTCCCTTATTTTGGGGCAAAATTGCAGAAATTTCACTTATTTTGGGGCAAAATTGCAGAAATTTCACTTATTTTAGAAAAAAAGGCAGAAATTTTCCTTATTTTGGGGAAAAAGCAGAAACTCCAAACATTTTGTGGCAATAATGCAGAAATTCCCCTTATTTTGGAGCAAAAATGAAGAAATTTCACTTTTTTATGGCAAAAAGGTATGCATTCTTTTTATTTTCGGGAAAAAAGGCAGAAATTCCCTGTATTTTGGAGCAAAATTGCAGAAATTCCCCTAATTGTGGGGCATAAAGGTAGAAATTCCCTATATGTTGGGGCAAAAAGACAGAAATAATCTTTATTTTGGGGCATAACTCAGTAATACCACTTATTTTGGGGCAAAATTCCAGAAATTTCCCTTATTTAGGAGCAAAATTGCAGAAATTTTACTTATTTTGGGGCAAAATTGCAGAAATTTCACTTATTTCAGGGAAAAAAGGCAGAAATTTTTTTTATTTAGGGCAAAAAGGCCGAAATTCCTAATATTTTGTGGCAAAAATGCAGAAATTCCCCTTATTTTGAGGTAAAATGGCTGAAATTCCACTTATTTGGGGGCAAAAAGGCCGAAATTTCCCTTATTTTGGAGCAAAATTGCAGAAATTTCACTTATTTCAGGGTAATAAGTCAGAAATTCCCCTTATTTTGGGGCAAAAAAGACATAAATTCCCTTTGTTTTGGGGAAAAAGACAGAAATTCCACTTATTTAGAGGCAAAAAGGCAGAAATTCCCCTTATTTTGAGGTAAAAAAGCTGAAATTCCCCTTAATTTCGGCAAAAAGTCAGAAATTCCCCATATGTTGGGGCAAAAAGACAAAAATTTCGTTTATTTTTGGGGAAAAGGCAGAAATTGCACTTATTTTGAGTCAAAAAAGGCAGAAAATCCCCTTATTTTGAGGCAAAAATGAAGAAATTTTCCTTATTTATGGCAAAAAAGTATACATTCTCTTTATTTTCGAGCAAAAATGCAGAAATATCCCTTATTTTGGGGTAAAACTGCAGAAATTTCACTTATTTCGCGGCAAAATGGCAAAAATTCCCCTTATTCACGTCGAAAAAGGCAGAAAATCCCCATATTTTGGAGCAAAATTGCAGAAATTCACCTAATTTTGAGGTAAAAAATACAGTAATTTTCTTGATTTTGGGACAAAAAGGCAGAGAAATTCTCTTTATTTTAGGGCAAAATTGTAGAAATTTCCCTTATTTGGGGGCAAAATTGCAGAAATTTCCCTTATTTGAAGGCAAAAAACAAAAGTTCCCCTTATTTTGGGAAAAATTGCAGAAATTTCCCTTATTATGGGGAAAAATTGCAGAAATTTCCCTTATTTTAGGGCAAAATTGCAGAAATTTCACATATTTCAAAGAAAAAAAGGAAAAATTTTTCTTATTTTGGGGAAAAAGGCAGAAATTCCTATTATTTTGGGGCAAAAAGGCAGAAATTCACCTTATTTTGGGGTAAAATTGCAGAAATTTCACATATTTCTGGGCAAAAAAGCAGAAATTTCCCTTATTTTGGGGCAAAATTGCAGAAATTTCACTTATTTCAGGGTAATAAGTCAGAAATTTTCCTTATTTTGGGGCAAAAAAGACAGAAATTTCCTATGTTTTGGAAGAAAAAGACAGAAATTCCACATATTTATAGGCAAAAACGCAGAAATTCCCCTTATTTTGGAGCAAAAATGAAGAAATTTTCCTTTTTAATGGCAAAAAGGTATGCATTCCACTTATTTTCAGGCAAAAAGGCAGAAATTCCCAGTATTTTGGAGCAAAATTGCAGAAATTCCCCTAATTGTGAGGCAAAAAGGCAGAAATTCTCAATATGTTTGGGCCAAAGACAGAAATTCTTTTTATTTTGGGGCAAAACTCAGAAATTCCATTTATTTTGGGGCAAAATTCCAGAAATTTCCAATATTTTGGGGCAAAATTGCAGAAATTTCACTTATTTCTGGGCAAAATTGCAGAAATTTCACTTATTTCAGGGAAAAAAGGCAGAAATTTTCTTTATTTTGGGGCAAAAAGGCTGAAATTCCTAATATTTTGTTGCAAAAATGCAGAAATTCCTCTTATTTTGAGGTAAAAAGGCTGAAATTCCCCTTATTTGGGGGCAAAAAGGCAGAAATTTCCCTTATTTTGGGGCAAAATTGCAGAAATTATCCTTAGTTCAGCGTAATAAGTCAGAAATTCCCCTTACTTTGGGGGAAAAAACAGAAATTCCCTTTGCTTTGGGGGAAAAAGACAGAAATTCCACTTATTTAGAGGCAAAAAGGCAAAAATTCCCCTTATTTTGGGGTAAAACTGCAGAAATTTCACTTATTTCGCGGCAAAATGGCAGAAATTCCCCTTATTCTCGGCGAAAAAAGCAGAAAATCCCCGTATTTTGGATCAAAATTGCAGAAATTCACCTAATTTTAGGGAAAAAATACAGTAATTTTCTTTATTTTGGGAAAAAAGGCAGAAATTCTCCTTATTTTAGGGCAAAATTGCAGAAATTTCCCTTATTTGGGGGCAAAATTGCAGAAATTTTCCGTATTTGAAGGCAAAAAACAGAAATTCCCCTTATTTTGGAGAAAAATTGCAGAAATTTCCCTTATTATGGGGAAAAATTGCAGAAATTTCCCTTATTTTAGGGCAAAATTGCAGAAATTTCACTTATTTCAGAGAAAAAAAGCAAAAATTTTTCTTATTTTTGGGCAAAAAGACAGAAATTCCCATTATTTTGTGGCAAAAAGGCAGAAATTTACCTTATTTTAGGGTAAAATTGCAGAAATTTCACATATTTCAGAGCAAAAATGCAGAAATTTTCTCTTATTTTTGGGCAAAATTGCAGAAATTTCACTTATTTCAGGGTATTAATTCAGAAATTTTCCTTATTTTGGGGCAAAAAGACAGAAATTCCCTTTGTTTTGGGGAAAAAGGACAGAAATTCTACTTATTTAGAAGCAAAAAGGCAGAAATTCCCCTTATTTTGAAGCAAAAATGAAGAAATTTCCCTTTTTTATGGCAAAAAAGTATGCATTCCCCATATTTTCCCGGCAAAACGCAGAAATTCCCCGTATTTTGGAGCAAAATTGCAGAAATTCCCCTAATTTTGGGGAATAAGGCAGAAATTCCCTTTATTTTGGGGCAAAAAAGCAGAAATTCTTCATATTTGGGTGCAAAAAGGCTGAAATTCTCATTTTTTGAGGTAAAATGCTGAAATTTCCCATATTTTGGGGTAAAAAGGCAAAAATTCTTCTCATTTTGGGGCAAAAAGGATGAAATTCCCCTTATTTGGGGGCAAAAAGGCTGACATTTCCCTTATTTTGGGGCAAAAAGACAGAAATTCCGTTTATTTTTGGGTAAAAAGGCAGAAATTTCCCTTATTATGGGGAAAATTTGCAGAAATTTCCCTTATTTTAGGGCAAAATTGCAGAAATTTCACTTATTTCAGAGAAAAAAAGCAAAAATTTTTCTTATTTTGGGGCAAAAAGGCAGAAATTCCCATTATTTTGTGGCAAAAAGGCAGAAATTCACCTTATTTTGGGGTAAAATTGCAGAAATTTCACATATTTCAGAGCAAAAATGCAGAAATTTCCCTTATTTTTGGGCAAAATTGCAGAAATTTCACTTATTTCAGGGTAATAAGTCAGAAATTTTCCTTATTTTGGGGCAAGAAGACAGAAATTCCCTTTGTTTTGGGGAAAAAGGACAGAAATTCTACTTATTTAGAGGCAAAAAGGCAGAAATTCCCCTTATTTTGGAGCAAAAATGAAGAAATTTCCCTTTTTTATGGCAAAAAAGTATGCATTCCCCATATTTTCCCTGCACAAAGGCAGAAATTCCCCGTATTTTGAAGCAAAATTAAAGAAATTCCCCTAATTTTGGGGCATAAGGCAGAAATTCCCTTTATTTTGGGGCAAAAATCAGAAATTCCCTTTATTTTGGGGCAAAATTCCAGAAATTTCCTTTATTTTGGGGCAAAATTGCAGGAATTTACCTTATTTTGGGGCAAAATTGCAGAAATTTCCTTTATTTGGGGCAAAATTGCAGAAATTTCACTTATTTTCAAGTAAAAAGGCTGAAATTTCCTTTATTTTGGGGCAAAAAAGGAGAAATTCCCCTTATTTTATGGTAATATTGCAGAAATTTTCCTTATTTTAGGGCAAAAAGGCAGAAATTCTTTATATTTTGGGGCAAAAAAGCAGAAATTCCCCTTATTTTGGGGTAATATTGCAGAAATTTCAAATATTTCAGGACAAAATGGCAGAAATTCCCCTTATTTTGGGGCAAAAAATGAAATCCCTAATTTTTGGCTAAAATTGAAGAAATTACACTTATTTCGGGACAAAAAGGCAAAAATTCCACTTAATTTCGGGCATAAAGGCAGAAATGACCCGTATTTTGGAGCAAAATCGCAGAAATTAACCTAATATTGGTGCAAAAATGCAGAAATTCCCTTTATTTTGGGGCAAAAAGGCAGAAATTCTCCATATTTGGGTGCAAAAAGGCTGAAATTTTTATTTTTTGAGGTAAAATGCTGAAATTTCCCATTATCTGGGGTAAAAAGGCAGAAATTCTTCTCATTTTGGGGCAAAAAGGCTGAAATTCCCCTTATTTGGGGGCAAAAAAGCAGAAATTTCCCTTATTTTGGGGCAAAAAGACAGAAATTCCGTTTATTTTTGTGTAAAAAGGCAGAAATTTCCCTTATTTTGGGGCAAAATTGCAGAAATTTCACTTATTTCAGGGTAATAAGTCAGACATTTTCCTTATTTTGGGGCAAAAAAGACAGAAATTCCTTTTGTTTTGGGAGAAAAATACAGAAATTCCACTTATTTAGAGGCAAAAAGGCAGAAATTCCCCTTATTTTGGAGAAAAAATGAAGATATTTCCTTTTTTTATGGCAAAAAGTTATGCATTCCCTTTATTTTAGGGCAAAAAGGCAGAAATTCCCGGATTTTGGAGTAAAATTGCAGAAATTCCCCTAATTTTGGGGCAAAAATCAGAAATTCCCGTTATTTTGTGGCAAAACTCAGAAATTCCACTTATTTTGGGGCAAAATTGTAGAAATTTCACTTATTTTAGAAAAAAAAGGCAGAAATTTTCTTTATTTTGGGGCAAAAGCAGAAACTCCAAACTTTTTGTGGCAAAAATGCAGAAATTCCTTTTATTTTGAGGAAAAAGGCTGAAATTCCACTTATTAAGGGCAAAAAAGCAGAAATTTTCCTGATTTTGGGGCAAAATTGCAGAAATTTCACTTATTTCAGGGTAATAAGTCAGAAATTTTCCTTATTTTGGGGCAAAAAAGACAGAAATTCCCTTTTTTTTGGTGGAAATAACAGAAATTCCACTTATTTAGAGGCAAAAAGGCAGAAATTCCCCTTATTTTGGAGCAAAAATGAAGAAATTTCACTTTTTTTATGGCAAAAAGTATGCATTCTTTTGATTTTCGGGCAAAAAGGCAGAAATTCCCCGTATTTTGGAGCAAAATTGCAGAAATTCCCATAATTGTGGGGCATAAATTAGAAATTCCCTATATGTTGGGGCAAAAAGACAGAAATTCTCTTTATTTTGGGGCAAAACTCAGTAATACCACTTATTTTGGGACAAAATTCCAGAAATTTCCCTTATTTAGGGGCAAAATTGCAGAAATTTTACTTATTTTGGGTCAAAATTGCAGAAATTTCACTTATTTCAGGGAAAAAAGGCAGAAATTTTCCTTATTTTAGGGCAAAAAGGCAGAAATTCCTAATATTTTGTTGCAAAAATGCAAAAATTACCCTTATTTTGAGGTAAAAAGGCTGAAATTCCCCTCATTTGGGGGCAAAAAGTTCCAATATTTTGGGGCAAAATTGCAGAAATTTCACTTATTTCAGGGTAATAAGTCAGAAATTCCCCTTATTTTGGGGCAAAAAAGACATAAATTCCCTTTGTTTTGGGGAAAAAGACAGAAATTCCACTTATTTAGAGGCAAAAAGGCAGAAATTCCCCTTATTTTGGAGCAAAAGTGAAGAAATTTCTATTTTTTATGGCAAAAATTTATGCATTCCTCTTTTTTTCGGGCAAAAAGGCAGAAATGTCCCCGTATTTTGGAGCAAAATTGCAGAAATTACCCTAATTTTTGGGCAAAAGGAAGAAATTCCCTTTATTTTGGAGCAAAAATCAGAAATTCCCTTTATTTTGGGGGAAAAATTCCAGAAATTTCCTTTATTTTTGGGCAAAATTGCAGGAATTTATTTTATTTTGGGGCAAAATTGCAGAAATTTCCCTTATTTGGGGCACAATTGCAGAAATTTCACTTATTTTCAGGTAAAAAGGCTGAAATTACATTTATTTTGGGGCAAATAGGGAGAAATTCCCCTTACTTTGGGGCAAAATTGAAGAAATTTTCCTTATTTTGGGGCAAAAAGGCAGAAATTCCTATTATTTTGTGGCAAAAAGGCAGAAATTTCCCTTATTTTGTGGTAATAAGGCTGAAATTCCCCTTATTTTGGGGCAAAAAGGCAGAAATTCCCCTTATTTTGCGGTAAAATTGCAGAAATTTCAAATATTTCAGGGCAAAATTTCAGAAATTCCCCTTATTTTGGGGCAAAAAGATGAAATCCCTAATTTTTCGCTAAAATTGAAGAAATTTCACTTATTTCGGGACAAAAAAGCAGAAATTCCACTTAATTTCGGGCAAAAAAGCAAAAATGACCCGTATTTAGGAGCAAAATTGCAGAAATTCCCCTAATATTGGTGCAAAAATGCAAAAATTCCCTTTATTTTGGGGCAAAAAGGCAGAAATTCTCCATATTTTGTTGCAAAAAGGCTGAAATTCCTCTGATTTTGAGGTAAAATCTTGAAATTCCCCATATTTTGTGGCAAAAGGCAGAAATTCTCTTCATTTTGGGGCAAATAGGCACAAATTTCCTTTATTTTCGGGCAAAATTGAAGAAATTTCAATTATTTCAGGGTAAAAAGTCAGAAATTCCCCTTATTTTGGGGCAAAAAGCAGAAATTTCTTATATTATGGTACAAAATTGAAGAAATTTTCCTTATTTTGGAACAAAAAGGCAGAAATTCCCCATATTTTGGGGCAAAAGGCAGAAATTCTTATTTTAAGGTAAAATGCATAAATTCCCCTTATTTAAAGGTAAAATGCAGAAATTCCCCAAATATTGGGGAAAAATGCAGAAATCCCTTTATTTTGAGGCTAAAAGGCAGAAATTCCCTGTATTTTGAAGCAAAATTGTAGAAATTCTCATAATTTTCAGGCAAAAAGGCAGAAATTCTCCTTATTTTGGGGCAAAAAGACAGAAAATCTCCTTTTTTCAGGGGCAAAAAGTCAGAAATTCCCCTTATTTTGGGGCAAAATTGCAGAAATTTCCCTTATTTTGGGGCAAAATTGCAGAAATTTCACTTATTTCAGAAAAAAGGCAGAAATTTTCTTAATTTGGAACAAAAAGTCAAAAATTTATTTATTTTGGTACAAAATTGCAGAAATTATTCTTATTTTGGGGCAAAAAGCCAGAAATTCCTCATATTTTGGGGCAAAAAGGCAGAAATTCCCCTTATTTTGAGGTAAAAAAGCTGAAATTCCCCTTAATTTCGGCAAAAAGTCAGAAATTCCCCATATGTTGGGGCAAAAAGACAAAAATTTCGTTTATTTTTGGGGAAAAGGCAGAAATTGCACTTATTTCGAGTCAAAAAAGGCAGAAAATCCCCTTATTTTGAGGCAAAAATGAAGAAATTTTCCTTATTTATGGCAAAAAAGTATACATTCTCTTTATTTTCGAGCAAAAATGCAGAAATTCCCCTTATTTTGGGGTAAAACTGCAGAAATTTCACTTATTTCGCGGCAAAATGGCAGAAATTCCCCTTATTCACGTCGAAAAAGGCAGAAAATCCCCATATTTTGGAGCAAAATTGCAAAAATTCACCTAATTTTGAGGTAAAAAATACAGTAATTTTCTTGATTTTGGGACAAAAAGGCAGAGAAATTCTCTTTATTTTAGGGCAAAATTGTAGAAATTTCCCTTATTTGGGGGCAAAATTGCAGAAATTTCCCTTATTTGAAGGCAAAAAACAAAAGTTCCCCTTATTTTGGGAAAAATTGCAGAAATTTCCCTTATTATAAGGAAAAATTGCAGAAATTTCCCTTATTTTAGGGCAAAATTGCAGAAATTTCACATATTTCAAAGAAAAAAAGGAAAAATTTTTCTTATTTTGGGGAAAAAGGCAGAAATTCCTATTATTTTGGGGCAAAAAGGCAGAAATTCACCTTATTTTGGGGTAAAATTGCAGAAATTTCACATATTTCTGGGCAAAAAAGCAGAAATTTCCCTTATTTTGGGGCAAAATTGCAGAAATTTCACTTATTTCAGGGTAATAAGTCAGAAATTTTCCTTATTTTGGGGCAAAAAAGACAGAAATTTTCTATGTTTTGGAAGAAAAAGACAGAAATTCCACATATTTATAGGCAAAAACGCAGAAATTCCCCTTATTTTGGAGCAAAAATGAAGAAATTTTCCTTTTTAATGGCAAAAAGGTATGCATTCCACTTATTTTCAGGCAAAAAGGCAGAAATTCCCAGTATTTTGGAGCAAAATTGCAGAAATTCCCCTAATTGTGAGGCAAAAAGGCAGAAATTCTCAATATGTTTGGGCCAAAGACAGAAATTCTTTTTATTTTGGGGCAAAACTCAGAAATTCCATTTATTTTGGGGCAAAATTCCAGAAATTTCCAATATTTTGGGGCAAAATTGCAGAAATTTCACTTATTTCTGGGCAAAATTGCAGAAATTTCACTTATTTCAGGGAAAAAAGGCAGAAATTTTCTTTATTTTGGGGCAAAAAGGCTGAAATTCCTAATATTTTGTTGCAAAAATGCAGAAATTCCTCTTATTTTGAGGTAAAAAGGCTGAAATTCCCCTTATTTGGGGGCAAAAAGGCAGAAATTTCCCTTATTTTGGGGCAAAATTGCAGAAATTATCCTTAGTTCAGCGTAATAAGTCAGAAATTCCCCTTATTTTGGGGGAAAAAACAGAAATTCCCTTTGCTTTGGGGGAAAAAGACAGAAATTCCACTTATTTAGAGGCAAAAAGGCAAAAATTCCCCTTATTTTGGGGTAAAACTGCAGAAATTTCACTTATTTCGCGGCAAAATGGCAGAAATTCCCCTTATTCTCGGCGAAAAAAGCAGAAAATCCCCGTATTTTGGATCAAAATTGCAGAAATTCACCTAATTTTAGGGAAAAAAATACAGTAATTTTCTTTATTTTGGGACAAAAAGGCAGAAATTCTCCTTATTTTAGGGCAAAATTGCAGAAATTTCCCTTATTTGGGGGCAAAATTGCAGAAATTTTCCATATTTGAAGGCAAAAAACAGAAATTCCCCTTATTTTGGAGGAAAATTGCAGAAATTTCCCTTATTATGGGGAAAAATTGCAGAAATTTCCCTTATTTTAGGGCAAAATTGCAGAAATTTCACTTATTTCAGAGAAAAAAAGCAAAAATTTTTCTTATTTTTGGGCAAAAAGGCAGAAATTCCCATTATTTTGTGGCAAAAAGGCAGAAATTTACCTTATTTTAGGGTAAAATTGCAGAAATTTCACATATTTCAGAGCAAAAATGCAGAAATTTCCCTTATTTTTGGGCAAAATTGCAGAAATTTCACTTATTTCAGGGTATTAATTCAGAAATTTTCCTTATTTTGGGGCAAAAAGACAGAAATTCCCTTTGTTTTGGGGAAAAAAAACAGAAATTCTACTTATTTAGAAGCAAAAAGGCAGAAATTCCCCTTATTTTGGAGCAAAAATGAAGAAATTTCCCTTTTTTATGGCAAAAAAGTATGCATTCCCCATATTTTCCCGGCAAAACGCAGAAATTCCCCGTATTTTGGAGCAAAATTGCAGAAATTCCCCTAATTTTGGGGAATAAGGCAGAAATTCCCGTTATTTTGGGGCAAAAATCAGAAATTCCCTTTATTTTGGGGCAAAATTCCAGAAATTTCCTTTATTTTGGGGCAAAATTGCAGGAATTTACCTTATTTTGGGGCAAAATTGCAGAAATTTCCTTTATTAGGGGAAAAAATTGCAGAAATTTCACTTATTTTCAAGAAAAAAGGCTGAAATTTTCTTTTTTTGGGGGGCAAAAAAGGAGAAATTCCCCTTATGTTGAAGTACTAAGGCTGAAATTCCCTTTATTTTGGAGCAAAAATGCAGAAATTCCCCTTATTTTGGGGTAAAATTGCAGAAATTTCAAATATTTAGGGCAAAATGCCAGAAATTCCCCTTATTTTGGGGCAAAAAATGAAATCCCTAATTTTTGGCTAAAATTGAAGAAATTACACTTATTTCGGGACAAAAAGGCAGAAATTCCACTTAATTTCGGGCATAAATTCAGAAATGACCCGTATTTTGGAGCAAAATCGCAGAAATTAGCCTAATATTGGTGCAAAAATGCAGAAATTCCCTTTATTTTGGGGCAAAAAAGCAGAAATTCTTCATATTTGGGTGCAAAAAGGCTGAAATTCTCATTTTTTGAGGTAAAATGCTGAAATTTCCCATATTTGGGGGTAAAAAGGCAAAAATTCTTCTCATTTTGGGGCAAAAAGGCTGAAATTCCCCTTATTTGGGGGCAAAAAGGCTGACATTTCCCTTATTTTGGGGCAAAAAGACAGAAATTCCGTTTATTTTTGGGTAAAAAGGCAGAAATTTCCTTTATTTTGGGGCAAAATTGCAGAAATTTCATTTATTTCAGGGTAATAAGTCAGACATTTTCCTTATTTGGGGCAAAAAAGTCAGAAATTCCTTTTGTTTTGGGAGAAAAAGACAGAAATTCCACTTATTTAGAGGCAAAAGGCAGAAATTCCCCTTATTTTGGAGAAAAAATGAAGAAATTTCCTTTTTTATTGCAAAAAGTTATGCATTCCCCTTATTTTAGGGCAAAAAGGCAGAAATTCCCGTATTTTGGAGTAAAATTGCAGAAATTCCCCTAATTTTGGGGCAAAAATCAGAAATTCCCGTTATTTTGTGGCAAAACTCAGAAATTCCACTTATTTTGGGGCAAAATTCTAGAAATTTCCTTTATTTTGGGGCAAAATTGCAGTAATTTACCTTATTTTGGGGCAAAATTGCAGAAATTTCCATTATTTGGGGCAAAATTGCAGAAATTTCACTTATTTTCAGGTAAAAAGGCTGAAATTTCTTTTATTTTGGAACAAAAAGTGAGAAATTCCTCTTATTTTGGGGCAAAATTGCAGAAATTTCCCTTATTTTGGGGCAAAATTGCAGAAATTTCACTTATTTTGGGGCAAAATTGCAGAAATTTCACTTATTTTAGAAAAAAAGGCAGAAATTTTCCTTATTTTGGGGAAAAAGCAGAAACTCCAAACATTTTGTGGCAATAATGCAGAAATTCCCCTTATTTTGGAGCAAAAATGAAGAAATTTCACTTTTTTATGGCAAAAAGGTATGCATTCTTTTTATTTTCGGGAAAAAAGGCAGAAATTCCCTGTATTTTGGAGCAAAATTGCAGAAATTCCCCTAATTGTGGGGCATAAAGGTAGAAATTCCCTATATGTTGGGGCAAAAAGACAGAAATAATCTTTATTTTGGGGCATAACTCAGTAATACCACTTATTTTGGGGCAAAATTCCAGAAATTTCCCTTATTTAGGAGCAAAATTGCAGAAATTTTACTTATTTTGGGGCAAAATTGCAGAAATTTCACTTATTTCAGGGAAAAAAGGCAGAAATTTTTTTTATTTAGGGCAAAAAGGCCGAAATTCCTAATATTTTGTGGCAAAAATGCAGAAATTCCCCTTATTTTGAGGTAAAATGGCTGAAATTCCACTTATTTGGGGGCAAAAAGGCCGAAATTTCCCTTATTTTGGAGCAAAATTGAAGAAATTTCACTTATTTCAGGGTAATAAGTCAGAAATTCCCCTTATTTTGGGGCAAAAAAGACATAAATTCCCTTTGTTTTGGGGAAAAAGACAGAAATTCCACTTATTTAGAGGCAAAAAGGCAGAAATTCCCCTTATTTTGAGGTAAAAAAGCTGAAATTCCCCTTAATTTCGGCAAAAAGTCAGAAATTCCCCATATGTTGGGGCAAAAAGACAAAAATTTCGTTTATTTTTGGGGAAAAGGAAGAAATTGCACTTATTTTGAGTCAAAAAAGGCAGAAAATCCCCTTATTTTGAGGCAAAAATGAAGAAATTTTCCTTATTTATGGCAAAAAAGTATACATTCTCTTTATTTTCGAGCAAAAATGCAGAAATTCCCCTTATTTTGGGGTAAAACTGCAGAAATTTCACTTATTTCGCGGCAAAATGGCAGAAATTCCCCTTATTCACGTCGAAAAAGGCAGAAAATCCCCATATTTTGGAGCAAAATTGCAGAAATTCACCTAATTTTGAGGTAAAAAATACAGTAATTTTCTTGATTTTGGGACAAAAAGGCAGAGAAATTCTCTTTATTTTAGGGCAAAATTGTAGAAATTTCCCTTATTTGGGGGCAAAATTGCAGAAATTTCCCTTATTTGAAGGCAAAAAACAAAAGTTCCCCTTATTTTGGGAAAAATTGCAGAAATTTCCCTTATTATGGGGAAAAATTGCAGAAATTTCCCTTATTTTAGGGCAAAATTGCAGAAATTTCACATATTTCAAAGAAAAAAAGGAAAAATTTTTCTTATTTTGGGGAAAAAGGCAGAAATTCCTATTATTTTGGGGCAAAAAGGCAGAAATTCACCTTATTTTGGGGTAAAATTGCAGAAATTTCACATATTTCTGGGCAAAAAAGCAGAAATTTCCCTTATTTTGGGGCAAAATTGCAGAAATTTCACTTATTTCAGGGTAATAAGTCAGAAATTTTCCTTATTTTGGGGCAAAAAAGACAGAAATTTCCTATGTTTTGGAAGAAAAAGACAGAAATTCCACATATTTATAGGCAAAAACGCAGAAATTCCCCTTATTTTGGAGCAAAAATGAAGAAATTTTCCTTTTTAATGGCAAAAAGGTATGCATTCCACTTATTTTCAGGCAAAAAGGCAGAAATTCCCAGTATTTTGGAGCAAAATTGCAGAAATTCCCCTAATTGTGAGGCAAAAAGGCAGAAATTCTCAATATGTTTGGGCCAAAGACAGAAATTCTTTTTATTTTGGGGCAAAACTCAGAAATTCCATTTATTTTGGGGCAAAATTCCAGAAATTTCCAATATTTTGGGGCAAAATTGCAGAAATTTCACTTATTTCTGGGCAAAATTGCAGAAATTTCACTTATTTCAGGGAAAAAAGGCAGAAATTTTCTTTATTTTGGGGCAAAAAGGCTGAAATTCCTAATATTTTGTTGCAAAAATGCAGAAATTCCTCTTATTTTGAGGTAAAAAGGCTGAAATTCCCCTTATTTGGGGGCAAAAAGGCAGAAATTTCCCTTATTTTGGGGCAAAATTGCAGAAATTATCCTTAGTTCAGCGTAATAAGTCAGAAATTCCCCTTATTTTGGGGGAAAAAACAGAAATTCCCTTTGCTTTGGGGGAAAAAGACAGAAATTCCACTTATTTAGAGGCAAAAAGGCAAAAATTCCCCTTATTTTGGGGTAAAACTGCAGAAATTTCACTTATTTCGCGGCAAAATGGCAGAAATTCCCCTTATTCTCGGCGAAAAAAGCAGAAAATCCCCGTATTTTGGATCAAAATTGCAGAAATTCACCTAATTTTAGGGAAAAAAATACAGTAATTTTCTTTATTTTGGGACAAAAAGGCAGAAATTCTCCTTATTTTAGGGCAAAATTGCAGAAATTTCCCTTATTTGGGGGCAAAATTGCAGAAATTTTCCATATTTGAAGGCAAAAAACAGAAATTCCCCTTATTTTGGAGGAAAATTGCAGAAATTTCCCTTATTATGGGGAAAAATTGCAGAAATTTCCCTTATTTTAGGGCAAAATTGCAGAAATTTCACTTATTTCAGAGAAAAAAAGCAAAAATTTTTCTTATTTTTGGGCAAAAAGGCAGAAATTCCCATTATTTTGTGGCAAAAAGGCAGAAATTTACCTTATTTTAGGGTAAAATTGCAGAAATTTCACATATTTCAGAGCAAAAATGCAGAAATTTCCCTTATTTTTGGGCAAAATTGCAGAAATTTCACTTATTTCAGGGTATTAATTCAGAAATTTTCCTTATTTTGGGGCAAAAAGACAGAAATTCCCTTTGTTTTGGGGAAAAAAAACAGAAATTCTACTTATTTAGAAGCAAAAAGGCAGAAATTCCCCTTATTTTGGAGCAAAAATGAAGAAATTTCCCTTTTTTATGGCAAAAAAGTATGCATTCCCCATATTTTCCCGGCAAAACGCAGAAATTCCCCGTATTTTGGAGCAAAATTGCAGAAATTCCCCTAATTTTGGGGAATAAGGCAGAAATTCCCGTTATTTTGGGGCAAAAATCAGAAATTCCCTTTATTTTGGGGCAAAATTCCAGAAATTTCCTTTATTTTGGGGCAAAATTGCAGGAATTTACCTTATTTTGGGGCAAAATTGCAGAAATTTCCTTTATTAGGGGAAAAATTGCAGAAATTTCACTTATTTTCAAGAAAAAAGGCTGAAATTTTCTTATTTTTGGGGGGCAAAAAAGGAGAAATTCCCCTTATGTTGAGGTACTAAGGCTGAAATTCCCTTTATTTTGGAGCAAAAATGCAGAAATTCCCCTTATTTTGGGGTAAAATTGCAGAAATTTCAAATATTTAGGGCAAAATGGCAGAAATTCCCCTTATTTTGGGGCAAAAAATGAAATCCCTAATTTTTGGCTAAAATTGAAGAAATTACACTTATTTCGGGACAAAAAGGCAGAAATTCCACTTAATTTCGGGCATAAATTCAGAAATGACCCGTATTTTGGAGCAAAATCGCAGAAATTAGCCTAATATTGGTGCAAAAATGCAGAAATTCCCTTTATTTTGGGGCAAAAAAGCAGAAATTCTTCATATTTGGGTGCAAAAAGGCTGAAATTCTCATTTTTTGAGGTAAAATGCTGAAATTTCCCATATTTGGGGGTAAAAAGGCAAAAATTCTTCTCATTTTGGGGCAAAAAGGCTGAAATTCCCCTTATTTGGGGGCAAAAAGGCTGACATTTCCCTTATTTTGGGGCAAAAAGACAGAAATTCCGTTTATTTTTGGGTAAAAAGGCAGAAATTTCCTTTATTTTGGGGCAAAATTGCAGAAATTTCATTTATTTCAGGGTAATAAGTCAGACATTTTCCTTATTTGGGGCAAAAAAGTCAGAAATTCCTTTTGTTTTGGGAGAAAAAGACAGAAATTCCACTTATTTAGAGGCAAAAGGCAGAAATTCCCCTTATTTTGGAGAAAAAATGAAGAAATTTCCTTTTTTATTGCAAAAAGTTATGCATTCCCCTTATTTTAGGGCAAAAAGGCAGAAATTCCCGTATTTTGGAGTAAAATTGCAGAAATTCCCCTAATTTTGGGGCAAAAATCAGAAATTCCCGTTATTTTGTGGCAAAACTCAGAAATTCCACTTATTTTGGGGCAAAATTCTAGAAATTTCCTTTATTTTGGGGCAAAATTGCAGTAATTTACCTTATTTTGGGGCAAAATTGCAGAAATTTCCATTATTTGGGGCAAAATTGCAGAAATTTCACTTATTTTCAGGTAAAAAGGCTGAAATTTCTTTTATTTTGGAACAAAAAGTGAGAAATTCCTCTTATTTTGGGGCAAAATTGCAGAAATTTCCCTTATTTTGGGGCAAAATTGCAGAAATTTCACTTATTTTGGGGCAAAATTGCAGAAATTTCACTTATTTTAGAAAAAAAGGCAGAAATTTTCCTTATTTTGGGGAAAAAGCAGAAACTCCAAACATTTTGTGGCAATAATGCAGAAATTCCCCTTATTTTGGAGCAAAAATGAAGAAATTTCACTTTTTTATGGCAAAAAGGTATGCATTCTTTTTATTTTCGGGAAAAAAGGCAGAAATTCCCTGTATTTTGGAGCAAAATTGCAGAAATTCCCCTAATTGTGGGGCATAAAGGTAGAAATTCCCTATATGTTGGGGCAAAAAGACAGAAATAATCTTTATTTTGGGGCATAACTCAGTAATACCACTTATTTTGGGGCAAAATTCCAGAAATTTCCCTTATTTAGGAGCAAAATTGCAGAAATTTTACTTATTTTGGGGCAAAATTGCAGAAATTTCACTTATTTCAGGGAAAAAAGGCAGAAATTTTTTTTATTTAGGGCAAAAAGGCCGAAATTCCTAATATTTTGTGGCAAAAATGCAGAAATTCCCCTTATTTTGAGGTAAAATGGCTGAAATTCCACTTATTTGGGGGCAAAAAGGCCGAAATTTCCCTTATTTTGGAGCAAAATTGAAGAAATTTCACTTATTTCAGGGTAATAAGTCAGAAATTCCCCTTATTTTGGGGCAAAAAAGACATAAATTCCCTTTGTTTTGGGGAAAAAGACAGAAATTCCACTTATTTAGAGGCAAAAAGGCAGAAATTCCCCTTATTTTGAGGTAAAAAAGCTGAAATTCCCCTTAATTTCGGCAAAAAGTCAGAAATTCCCCATATGTTGGGGCAAAAAGACAAAAATTTCGTTTATTTTTGGGGAAAAGGCAGAAATTGCACTTATTTTGAGTCAAAAAAGGCAGAAAATCCCCTTATTTTGAGGCAAAAATGAAGAAATTTTCCTTATTTATGGCAAAAAAGTATACATTCTCTTTATTTTCGAGCAAAAATGCAGAAATTCCCCTTATTTTGGGGTAAAACTGCAGAAATTTCACTTATTTCGCGGCAAAATGGCAGAAATTCCCCTTATTCACGTCGAAAAAGGCAGAAAATCCCCATATTTTGGAGCAAAATTGCAGAAATTCACCTAATTTTGAGGTAAAAAATACAGTAATTTTCTTGATTTTGGGACAAAAAGGCAGAGAAATTCTCTTTATTTTAGGGCAAAATTGTAGAAATTTCCCTTATTTGGGGGCAAAATTGCAGAAATTTCCCTTATTTGAAGGCAAAAAACAAAAGTTCCCCTTATTTTGGGAAAAATTGCAGAAATTTCCCTTATTATGGGGAAAAATTGCAGAAATTTCCCTTATTTTAGGGCAAAATTGCAGAAATTTCACATATTTCAAAGAAAAAAAGGAAAAATTTTTCTTATTTTGGGGAAAAAGGCAGAAATTCCTATTATTTTGGGGCAAAAAGGCAGAAATTCACCTTATTTTGGGGTAAAATTGCAGAAATTTCACATATTTCTGGGCAAAAAAGCAGAAATTTCCCTTATTTTGGGGCAAAATTGCAGAAATTTCACTTATTTCAGGGTAATAAGTCAGAAATTTTCCTTATTTTGGGGCAAAAAAGACAGAAATTTCCTATGTTTTGGAAGAAAAAGACAGAAATTCCACATATTTATAGGCAAAAACGCAGAAATTCCCCTTATTTTGGAGCAAAAATGAAGAAATTTTCCTTTTTAATGGCAAAAAGGTATGCATTCCACTTATTTTCAGGCAAAAAGGCAGAAATTCCCAGTATTTTGGAGCAAAATTGCAGAAATTCCCCTAATTGTGAGGCAAAAAGGCAGAAATTCTCAATATGTTTGGGCCAAAGACAGAAATTCTTTTTATTTTGGGGCAAAACTCAGAAATTCCATTTATTTTGGGGCAAAATTCCAGAAATTTCCAATATTTTGGGGCAAAATTGCAGAAATTTCACTTATTTCTGGGCAAAATTGCAGAAATTTCACTTATTTCAGGGAAAAAAGGCAGAAATTTTCTTTATTTTGGGGCAAAAAGGCTGAAATTCCTAATATTTTGTTGCAAAAATGCAGAAATTCCTCTTATTTTGAGGTAAAAAGGCTGAAATTCCCCTTATTTGGGGGCAAAAAGGCAGAAATTTCCCTTATTTTGGGGCAAAATTGCAGAAATTATCCTTAGTTCAGCGTAATAAGTCAGAAATTCCCCTTACTTTGGGGGAAAAAACAGAAATTCCCTTTGCTTTGGGGGAAAAAGACAGAAATTCCACTTATTTAGAGGCAAAAAGGCAAAAATTCCCCTTATTTTGGGGTAAAACTGCAGAAATTTCACTTATTTCGCGGCAAAATGGCAGAAATTCCCCTTATTCTCGGCGAAAAAAGCAGAAAATCCCCGTATTTTGGATCAAAATTGCAGAAATTCACCTAATTTTAGGGAAAAAAATACAGTAATTTTCTTTATTTTGGGACAAAAAGGCAGAAATTCTCCTTATTTTAGGGCAAAATTGCAGAAATTTCCCTTATTTGGGGGCAAAATTGCAGAAATTTTCCATATTTGAAGGCAAAAAACAGAAATTCCCCTTATTTTGGAGGAAAATTGCAGAAATTTCCCTTATTATGGGGAAAAATTGCAGAAATTTCCCTTATTTTAGGGCAAAATTGCAGAAATTTCACTTATTTCAGAGAAAAAAAGCAAAAATTTTTCTTATTTTTGGGCAAAAAGGCAGAAATTCCCATTATTTTGTGGCAAAAAGGCAGAAATTTACCTTATTTTAGGGTAAAATTGCAGAAATTTCACATATTTCAGAGCAAAAATGCAGAAATTTCCCTTATTTTTGGGCAAAATTGCAGAAATTTCACTTATTTCAGGGTATTAATTCAGAAATTTTCCTTATTTTGGGGCAAAAAGACAGAAATTCCCTTTGTTTTGGGGAAAAAAAACAGAAATTCTACTTATTTAGAAGCAAAAAGGCAGAAATTCCCCTTATTTTGGAGCAAAAATGAAGAAATTTCCCTTTTTTATGGCAAAAAAGTATGCATTCCCCATATTTTCCCGGCAAAACGCAGAAATTCCCCGTATTTTGGAGCAAAATTGCAGAAATTCCCCTAATTTTGGGGAATAAGGCAGAAATTCCCGTTATTTTGGGGCAAAAATCAGAAATTCCCTTTATTTTGGGGCAAAATTCCAGAAATTTCCTTTATTTTGGGGCAAAATTGCAGGAATTTACCTTATTTTGGGGCAAAATTGCAGAAATTTCCTTTATTAGGGGAAAAATTGCAGAAATTTCACTTATTTTCAAGAAAAAAGGCTGAAATTTTCTTATTTTTGGGGGGCAAAAAAGGAGAAATTCCCCTTATGTTGAGGTACTAAGGCTGAAATTCCCTTTATTTTGGAGCAAAAATGCAGAAATTCCCCTTATTTTGGGGTAAAATTGCAGAAATTTCAAATATTTAGGGCAAAATGGCAGAAATTCCCCTTATTTTGGGGCAAAAAATGAAATCCCTAATTTTTGGCTAAAATTGAAGAAATTACACTTATTTCGGGACAAAAAGGCAGAAATTCCACTTAATTTCGGGCATAAATTCAGAAATGACCCGTATTTTGGAGCAAAATCGCAGAAATTAGCCTAATATTGGTGCAAAAATGCAGAAATTCCCTTTATTTTGGGGCAAAAAAGCAGAAATTCTTCATATTTGGGTGCAAAAAGGCTGAAATTCTCATTTTTTGAGGTAAAATGCTGAAATTTCCCATATTTGGGGGTAAAAAGGCAAAAATTCTTCTCATTTTGGGGCAAAAAGGCTGAAATTCCCCTTATTTGGGGGCAAAAAGGCTGACATTTCCCTTATTTTGGGGCAAAAAGACAGAAATTCCGTTTATTTTTGGGTAAAAAGGCAGAAATTTCCTTTATTTTGGGGCAAAATTGCAGAAATTTCATTTATTTCAGGGTAATAAGTCAGACATTTTCCTTATTTGGGGCAAAAAAGTCAGAAATTCCTTTTGTTTTGGGAGAAAAAGACAGAAATTCCACTTATTTAGAGGCAAAAGGCAGAAATTCCCCTTATTTTGGAGAAAAAATGAAGAAATTTCCTTTTTTATTGCAAAAAGTTATGCATTCCCCTTATTTTAGGGCAAAAAGGCAGAAATTCCCGTATTTTGGAGTAAAATTGCAGAAATTCCCCTAATTTTGGGGCAAAAATCAGAAATTCCCGTTATTTTGTGGCAAAACTCAGAAATTCCACTTATTTTGGGGCAAAATTCTAGAAATTTCCTTTATTTTGGGGCAAAATTGCAGTAATTTACCTTATTTTGGGGCAAAATTGCAGAAATTTCCATTATTTGGGGCAAAATTGCAGAAATTTCACTTATTTTCAGGTAAAAAGGCTGAAATTTCTTTTATTTTGGAACAAAAAGTGAGAAATTCCCCTTATTTTGGGGCAAAATTGCAGAAATTTCCCTTATTTTGGGGCAAAATTGCAGAAATTTCACTTATTTTGGGGCAAAATTGCAGAAATTTCACTTATTTTAGAAAAAAAGGCAGAAATTTTCCTTATTTTGGGGAAAAAGCAGAAACTCCAAACATTTTGTGGCAATAATGCAGAAATTCCCCTTATTTTGGAGCAAAAATGAAGAAATTTCACTTTTTTATGGCAAAAAGGTATGCATTCTTTTTATTTTCGGGAAAAAAGGCAGAAATTCCCTGTATTTTGGAGCAAAATTGCAGAAATTCCCCTAATTGTGGGGCATAAAGGTAGAAATTCCCTATATGTTGGGGCAAAAAGACAGAAATAATCTTTATTTTGGGGCATAACTCAGTAATACCACTTATTTTGGGGCAAAATTCCAGAAATTTCCCTTATTTAGGAGCAAAATTGCAGAAATTTTACTTATTTTGGGGCAAAATTGCAGAAATTTCACTTATTTCAGGGAAAAAAGGCAGAAATTTTTTTTATTTAGGGCAAAAAGGCAGAAATTCCTAATATTTTGTGGCAAAAATGCAGAAATTCCCCTTATTTTGAGGTAAAATGGCTGAAATTCCACTTATTTGGGGGCAAAAAGGCCGAAATTTCCCTTATTTTGGAGCAAAATTGCAGAAATTTCACTTATTTCAGGGTAATAAGTCAGAAATTCCCCTTATTTTGGGGCAAAAAAGACATAAATTCCCTTTGTTTTGGGGAAAAAGACAGAAATTCCACTTATTTAGAGGCAAAAAGGCAGAAATTCCCCTTATTTTGAGGTAAAAAAGCTGAAATTCCCCTTAATTTCGGCAAAAAGTCAGAAATTCCCCATATGTTGGGGCAAAAAGACAAAAATTTCGTTTATTTTTGGGGAAAAGGCAGAAATTGCACTTATTTTGAGTCAAAAAAGGCAGAAAATCCCCTTATTTTGAGGCAAAAATGAAGAAATTTTCCTTATTTATGGCAAAAAAGTATACATTCTCTTTATTTTCGAGCAAAAATGCAGAAATTCCCCTTATTTTGGGGTAAAACTGCAGAAATTTCAAATATTTAGGGCAAAATGCCAGAAATTCCCCTTATTTTGGGGCAAAAAATGAAATCCCTAATTTTTGGCTAAAATTGAAGAAATTACACTTATTTCGGGACAAAAAGGCAGAAATTCCACTTAATTTCGGGCATAAATTCAGAAATGACCCGTATTTTGGAGCAAAATCGCAGAAATTAGCCTAATATTGGTGCAAAAATGCAGAAATTCCCTTTATTTTGGGGCAAAAAAGCAGAAATTCTTCATATTTGGGTGCAAAAAGGCTGAAATTCTCATTTTTTGAGGTAAAATGCTGAAATTTCCCATATTTGGGGGTAAAAAGGCAAAAATTCTTCTCATTTTGGGGCAAAAAGGCTGAAATTCCCCTTATTTGGGGGCAAAAAGGCTGACATTTCCCTTATTTTGGGGCAAAAAGACAGAAATTCCGTTTATTTTTGGGTAAAAAGGCAGAAATTTCCTTTATTTTGGGGCAAAATTGCAGAAATTTCATTTATTTCAGGGTAATAAGTCAGACATTTTCCTTATTTGGGGCAAAAAAGTCAGAAATTCCTTTTGTTTTGGGAGAAAAAGACAGAAATTCCACTTATTTAGAGGCAAAAGGCAGAAATTCCCCTTATTTTGGAGAAAAAATGAAGAAATTTCCTTTTTTATTGCAAAAAGTTATGCATTCCCCTTATTTTAGGGCAAAAAGGCAGAAATTCCCGTATTTTGGAGTAAAATTGCAGAAATTCCCCTAATTTTGGGGCAAAAATCAGAAATTCCCGTTATTTTGTGGCAAAACTCAGAAATTCCACTTATTTTGGGGCAAAATTCTAGAAATTTCCTTTATTTTGGGGCAAAATTGCAGTAATTTACCTTATTTTGGGGCAAAATTGCAGAAATTTCCATTATTTGGGGCAAAATTGCAGAAATTTCACTTATTTTCAGGTAAAAAGGCTGAAATTTCTTTTATTTTGGAACAAAAAGTGAGAAATTCCCCTTATTTTGGGGCAAAATTGCAGAAATTTCCCTTATTTTGGGGCAAAATTGCAGAAATTTCACTTATTTTGGGGCAAAATTGCAGAAATTTCACTTATTTTAGAAAAAAAGGCAGAAATTTTCCTTATTTTGGGGAAAAAGCAGAAACTCCAAACATTTTGTGGCAATAATGCAGAAATTCCCCTTATTTTGGAGCAAAAATGAAGAAATTTCACTTTTTTATGGCAAAAAGGTATGCATTCTTTTTATTTTCGGGAAAAAAGGCAGAAATTCCCTGTATTTTGGAGCAAAATTGCAGAAATTCCCCTAATTGTGGGGCATAAAGGTAGAAATTCCCTATATGTTGGGGCAAAAAGACAGAAATAATCTTTATTTTGGGGCATAACTCAGTAATACCACTTATTTTGGGGCAAAATTCCAGAAATTTCCCTTATTTAGGAGCAAAATTGCAGAAATTTTACTTATTTTGGGGCAAAATTGCAGAAATTTCACTTATTTCAGGGAAAAAAGGCAGAAATTTTTTTTATTTAGGGCAAAAAGGCAGAAATTCCTAATATTTTGTGGCAAAAATGCAGAAATTCCCCTTATTTTGAGGTAAAATGGCTGAAATTCCACTTATTTGGGGGCAAAAAGGCCGAAATTTCCCTTATTTTGGAGCAAAATTGCAGAAATTTCACTTATTTCAGGGTAATAAGTCAGAAATTCCCCTTATTTTGGGGCAAAAAAGACATAAATTCCCTTTGTTTTGGGGAAAAAGACAGAAATTCCACTTATTTAGAGGCAAAAAGGCAGAAATTCCCCTTATTTTGAGGTAAAAAAGCTGAAATTCCCCTTAATTTCGGCAAAAAGTCAGAAATTCCCCATATGTTGGGGCAAAAAGACAAAAATTTCGTTTATTTTTGGGGAAAAGGCAGAAATTGCACTTATTTTGAGTCAAAAAAGGCAGAAAATCCCCTTATTTTGAGGCAAAAATGAAGAAATTTTCCTTATTTATGGCAAAAAAGTATACATTCTCTTTATTTTCGAGCAAAAATGCAGAAATTCCCCTTATTTTGGGGTAAAACTGCAGAAATTTCACTTATTTCGCGGCAAAATGGCAGAAATTCCCCTTATTCACGTCGAAAAAGGCAGAAAATCCCCATATTTTGGAGCAAAATTGCAGAAATTCACCTAATTTTGAGGTAAAAAATACAGTAATTTTCTTGATTTTGGGACAAAAAGGCAGAGAAATTCTCTTTATTTTAGGGCAAAATTGTAGAAATTTCCCTTATTTGGGGGCAAAATTGCAGAAATTTCCCTTATTTGAAGGCAAAAAACAAAAGTTCCCCTTATTTTGGGAAAAATTGCAGAAATTTCCCTTATTATGGGGAAAAATTGCAGAAATTTCCCTTATTTTAGGGCAAAATTGCAGAAATTTCACATATTTCAAAGAAAAAAAGGAAAAATTTTTCTTATTTTGGGGAAAAAGGCAGAAAATCCTATTATTTTGGGGCAAAAAGGCAGAAATTCACCTTATTTTGGGGTAAAATTGCAGAAATTTCACATATTTCTGGGCAAAAAAGCAGAAATTTCCCTTATTTTGGGGCAAAATTGCAGAAATTTCACTTATTTCAGGGTAATAAGTCAGAAATTTTCCTTATTTTGGGGCAAAAAAGACAGAAATTTCCTATGTTTTGGAAGAAAAAGACAGAAATTCCACATATTTATAGGCAAAAATGCAGAAATTCCCCTTATTTTGGAGCAAAAATGAAGAAATTTTCCTTTTTAATGGCAAAAAGGTATGCATTCCACTTATTTTCAGGCAAAAAGGCAGAAATTCCCAGTATTTTGGAGCAAAATTGCAGAAATTCCCCTAATTGTGAGGCAAAAAGGCAGAAATTCTCAATATGTTTGGGCCAAAGACAGAAATTCTTTTTATTTTGGGGCAAAACTCAGAAATTCCATTTATTTTGGGGCAAAATTCCAGAAATTTCCAATATTTTGGGGCAAAATTGCAGAAATTTCACTTATTTCTGGGCAAAATTGCAGAAATTTCACTTATTTCAGGGAAAAAAGGCAGAAATTTTCTTTATTTTGGGGCAAAAAGGCTGAAATTCCTAATATTTTGTTGCAAAAATGCAGAAATTCCTCTTATTTTGAGGTAAAAAGGCTGAAATTCCCCTTATTTGGGGGCAAAAAGGCAGAAATTTCCCTTATTTTGGGGCAAAATTGCAGAAATTATCCTTAGTTCAGCGTAATAAGTCAGAAATTCCCCTTATTTTGGGGGAAAAAACAGAAATTCCCTTTGCTTTGGGGGAAAAAGACAGAAATTCCACTTATTTAGAGGCAAAAAGGCAAAAATTCCCCTTATTTTGGGGTAAAACTGCAGAAATTTCACTTATTTCGCGGCAAAATGGCAGAAATTCCCCTTATTCTCGGCGAAAAAAGCAGAAAATCCCCGTATTTTGGATCAAAATTGCAGAAATTCACCTAATTTTAGGGAAAAAAATACAGTAATTTTCTTTATTTTGGGACAAAAAGGCAGAAATTCTCCTTATTTTAGGGCAAAATTGCAGAAATTTCCCTTATTTGGGGGCAAAATTGCAGAAATTTTCCATATTTGAAGGCAAAAAACAGAAATTCCCCTTATTTTGGAGGAAAATTGCAGAAATTTCCCTTATTATGGGGAAAAATTGCAGAAATTTCCCTTATTTTAGGGCAAAATTGCAGAAATTTCACTTATTTCAGAGAAAAAAAGCAAAAATTTTTCTTATTTTTGGGCAAAAAGGCAGAAATTCCCATTATTTTGTGGCAAAAAGGCAGAAATTTACCTTATTTTAGGGTAAAATTGCAGAAATTTCACATATTTCAGAGCAAAAATGCAGAAATTTCCCTTATTTTTGGGCAAAATTGCAGAAATTTCACTTATTTCAGGGTATTAATTCAGAAATTTTCCTTATTTTGGGGCAAAAAGACAGAAATTCCCTTTGTTTTGGGGAAAAAAAACAGAAATTCTACTTATTTAGAAGCAAAAAGGCAGAAATTCCCCTTATTTTGGAGCAAAAATGAAGAAATTTCCCTTTTTTATGGCAAAAAAGTATGCATTCCCCATATTTTCCCGGCAAAACGCAGAAATTCCCCGTATTTTGGAGCAAAATTGCAGAAATTCCCCTAATTTTGGGGAATAAGGCAGAAATTCCCGTTATTTTGGGGCAAAAATCAGAAATTCCCTTTATTTTGGGGCAAAATTCCAGAAATTTCCTTTATTTTGGGGCAAAATTGCAGGAATTTACCTTATTTTGGGGCAAAATTGCAGAAATTTCCTTTATTAGGGGAAAAATTGCAGAAATTTCACTTATTTTCAAGAAAAAAGGCTGAAATTTTCTTATTTTTGGGGGGCAAAAAAGGAGAAATTCCCCTTATGTTGAGGTACTAAGGCTGAAATTCCCTTTATTTTGGAGCAAAAATGCAGAAATTCCCCTTATTTTGGGGTAAAATTGCAGAAATTTCAAATATTTAGGGCAAAATGGCAGAAATTCCCCTTATTTTGGGGCAAAAAATGAAATCCCTAATTTTTGGCTAAAATTGAAGAAATTACACTTATTTCGGGACAAAAAGGCAGAAATTCCACTTAATTTCGGGCATAAATTCAGAAATGACCCGTATTTTGGAGCAAAATCGCAGAAATTAGCCTAATATTGGTGCAAAAATGCAGAAATTCCCTTTATTTTGGGGCAAAAAAGCAGAAATTCTTCATATTTGGGTGCAAAAAGGCTGAAATTCTCATTTTTTGAGGTAAAATGCTGAAATTTCCCATATTTGGGGGTAAAAAGGCAAAAATTCTTCTCATTTTGGGGCAAAAAGGCTGAAATTCCCCTTATTTGGGGGCAAAAAGGCTGACATTTCCCTTATTTTGGGGCAAAAAGACAGAAATTCCGTTTATTTTTGGGTAAAAAGGCAGAAATTTCCTTTATTTTGGGGCAAAATTGCAGAAATTTCATTTATTTCAGGGTAATAAGTCAGACATTTTCCTTATTTGGGGCAAAAAAGTCAGAAATTCCTTTTGTTTTGGGAGAAAAAGACAGAAATTCCACTTATTTAGAGGCAAAAGGCAGAAATTCCCCTTATTTTGGAGAAAAAATGAAGAAATTTCCTTTTTTATTGCAAAAAGTTATGCATTCCCCTTATTTTAGGGCAAAAAGGCAGAAATTCCCGTATTTTGGAGTAAAATTGCAGAAATTCCCCTAATTTTGGGGCAAAAATCAGAAATTCCCGTTATTTTGTGGCAAAACTCAGAAATTCCACTTATTTTGGGGCAAAATTCTAGAAATTTCCTTTATTTTGGGGCAAAATTGCAGTAATTTACCTTATTTTGGGGCAAAATTGCAGAAATTTCCATTATTTGGGGCAAAATTGCAGAAATTTCACTTATTTTCAGGTAAAAAGGCTGAAATTTCTTTTATTTTGGAACAAAAAGTGAGAAATTCCCCTTATTTTGGGGCAAAATTGCAGAAATTTCCCTTATTTTGGGGCAAAATTGCAGAAATTTCACTTATTTTGGGGCAAAATTGCAGAAATTTCACTTATTTTAGAAAAAAAGGCAGAAATTTTCCTTATTTTGGGGAAAAAGCAGAAACTCCAAACATTTTGTGGCAATAATGCAGAAATTCCCCTTATTTTGGAGCAAAAATGAAGAAATTTCACTTTTTTATGGCAAAAAGGTATGCATTCTTTTTATTTTCGGGAAAAAAGGCAGAAATTCCCTGTATTTTGGAGCAAAATTGCAGAAATTCCCCTAATTGTGGGGCATAAAGGTAGAAATTCCCTATATGTTGGGGCAAAAAGACAGAAATAATCTTTATTTTGGGGCATAACTCAGTAATACCACTTATTTTGGGGCAAAATTCCAGAAATTTCCCTTATTTAGGAGCAAAATTGCAGAAATTTTACTTATTTTGGGGCAAAATTGCAGAAATTTCACTTATTTCAGGGAAAAAAGGCAGAAATTTTTTTTATTTAGGGCAAAAAGGCAGAAATTCCTAATATTTTGTGGCAAAAATGCAGAAATTCCCCTTATTTTGAGGTAAAATGGCTGAAATTCCACTTATTTGGGGGCAAAAAGGCCGAAATTTCCCTTATTTTGGAGCAAAATTGCAGAAATTTCACTTATTTCAGGGTAATAAGTCAGAAATTCCCCTTATTTTGGGGCAAAAAAGACATAAATTCCCTTTGTTTTGGGGAAAAAGACAGAAATTCCACTTATTTAGAGGCAAAAAGGCAGAAATTCCCCTTATTTTGGAGCAAAAGTGAAGAAATTTCTATTTTTTATGGCAAAAAGTTATGCATTCCTCTTTTTTTCGGGCAAAAAGGCAGAAATGTCCCCGTATTTTGGAGCAAAATTGCAGAAATTACCCTAATTTTTGGGCAAAAGGCAGAAATTCCCTTTATTTTGAGGCAAAAATCAGAAATTCCCTTTATTTTGGAGGGAAAAATTCCAGAAGTTTCCTTTATTTTGGGGCAAAATTGCAGGAATTTACCTTATTTTGGGGCAAAATTGCAGAAATTTCCCTTATTTGGGGTAAAATTGCAGAAATTTCACTTATTTTTAGGTAAAAAGGCTGAAATTTCATTTATTTTGGGGCAAAAAGTGAGAAATTCCTCTTATTTTGGGGCAAAATTGAAAAAAATTTTCCTTATTTTGGGGCAAAAATGCAGAAATTCTTTATATTTTGGGTCAAAAATGCAGAAATTCCTCTTATTTTGAGGTAATAAGGCTGAAATTCCTTTTATTTTGGGGCAAAAAGGCAAAAATTCCCCTTATTTTGGGGTAAAATTGCAGAAATTTCAAGTACTTCAGGGCAAAATGGCAGAAATTCCCCTTATTTTGGGGCAAAAAGATGAAATCCCTAATTTTTCGCTAAAATTGAAGAAATTTCACTTATTTCGGGACAAAAAGGCAGAAATTCCACTTAATTTCGGGCAAAAAGGCAAAAATGACCCGTATTTTGGAGCAAAATTGCAGAAATTCCCCTAATATTGGTGCAAAAATGCAAAAATTCCCTTTCTTTTGGGGCAAAAAGGCAGAAATTCTCCATATTTTGGTGCAAAAAGGCTGAAATTCCCCTGATTTTGAGGTAAAATCTTGAAATTCCCAAATTTTGGGGCAAAAGGCAGAAATTCTCCTCATTTTGGGGCAAATAGGCACAAATTTCTCTTATTTTCGGGCAAAATTGCAGAAATTTCAATTATTTCATGGTAAAAAGTCAGAAATTCCCCTTATTTTGGGGCAAAAAGCAGAAATTTCTTATATTAGGGTACAAAATTGAAGAAATTTTCCTTATTTTGGAACAAAAAGGCAGAAATTCCCCATATTTTGGGGCAAAAGGCAGAAATTCTTATTTTCAGGTAAAATGCATAAATTCCCCTTATTTAAAGGTAAAATGCAGAAATTCCCCAAATATTGGGGAAAAATGCAGAAATTCCCTTTATTTTGGGGCTAATAGGCAGAAATTCCCTGTATTTTGAAGCAAAATTGTAGAAATTCTCATAATTTTCAGGCAAAAAGGCAGAAATTCTCCTTATTTTGAGGCAAAAAGACAGAAAATCTCCTTTTTTCAGGTGCAAAAAGTCAGAAATTCCCCTTATTTTGGGGCAAAATTGCAGAAATTTCCCGTATTTTGGGGCAAAATTGCAGAAATTCCACTTATTTCAAAAAAAAGGCAGAAATTTTCTTAATTTGTGACAAAAAGTCAAAAATTTATTTATTTTGGTACAAAATTGCAGAAATTATTCTTATTTTGGGGCAAAAAGCCAGAAATTCCCCATATTTTGGGGCAAAAAACCAGAAATTCCCCATATTTTGAGGTAAAAAAGCTGAAATTCCCCTTAATTTCGGCAATAAGTCAGAAATTGCCCTTATGTTGGGGCAAAAAGACAGAAATTCCGTTTATTTTTGGGGAAAAGGCAGTAATTGAACTTATTTTGAGTCAAAAAAGGCAGAAAATCCCCTTATTTTGGGGCAAAAATGAAGAAATTTCACTTATTTATGGCAAAATGTATACATTCTCTTCATTTTCGGGAAAAAATGCAGAAATTCCCCTTATTATGGGGTAAAACTGCAGAAATTTCACTTATTTCGCGGCAAAATGGCAGAAATTCTTATTCTCGTCGAAAAAGACAGAAAATCCCCGTATTTTGGAGCAAAATTGCAGAAATTCACCTAATTTTGAGGTAAAAAATACAGTAATTTTCTTTATTTTGGAAAAAAAGGCAGAGAAATTCTCCTTACTTTAGGGCAAAATTGTAGAAATTTCTCTTATTTGAGGGCAAAATTGCAGAAATTTTTCTTATTTGAAGGAAAAAAACAGAAATTCCCCTTATTTTTGGGGAAAATTGCAGAAATTTCCCTTATTATGGGGAAAAATTGCAGAAATTTCCCTTATTTTAGGGCAAAATTGCAGAAATTTCACTTATTTCAGAGAAAAAAAGGAAAAATTTTTCTTATTTTGGGGAAAAAGGCAGAAATTCCTATTATTTTGGGGCAAAAAGGCAGAAATTCACCTTATTTTGGGGTAAAATTGCAGAAATTTCACATATTTCTGGGCAAAAAAGCAGAAATTTCCTTTATTTTGGGGCAAAATTGCAGAAATTTCACTTATTTCAGGGTAATAAGTCAGAAATTTTCTTTATTTTGGGGCAAAAAATACAGAAATTTCCTATGTTTTGGAAGAAAAAGACAGAAATTCCACATATTTATAGGCAAAAAGGCAGAAATTCCCCTTATTTTGGAGCAAAAATGAAGAAATTTTCCTTTTTTATGGCAAAAAGGTATGCATTCCCCTTATTTTCAGGCAAAAGGGCAGAAATTCCCAGTATTTTGGAGCAAAATTGCAGAAATTCCCCTAATTGTGAGGCAAAAAGGCAGAAATTCTCAATATGTTGGGGCCAAAGACAGAAATTCCTTTTATTTTGGGGCAAAACTCAGAAATTCCATTTATTTTGGGGCAAAATTCCAGAAATTTCCCTTATTTTGGGGCAAAATTGCAGAAATTTCACTTATTTCTGGGCAAAATTGCAGAAATTTCACTTATTTCAGGGAAAAAAGGAAGAAATTTTCTTAATTTTGGGGCAAAAAGGCTGAAATTCCTAATATTTGGTTGCAAAAATGCAGAAATTCCTCTTATTTTGAGGTAAAAAGGCTGAAATTCCCCTTATTTGGGGGCAAAAAGTCAGAAATTACCCTTATTTTGGTGCAAAATTGCAGAAATTATCCTTAGTTCAGCGTAATAAGTCAGAAATTCCCCTTATTTTGGAGGAAAAAAAAACAAAAATTCCCTTTGTTTTTGGGGAAAAAGACAGAAATTCCACTTATTTTGAGGCAAAAAGGCAGAAATTCCTCTTATTTTGGAGCAAAAATGAAGAAATTTCCCTTTTTTATGGCAAAAAAGTATGCATTCCTCTTATTTTCGGGCAAAAAGGCAGAAATTCCCCGTATTTTGGAGCAAAATTGTACAAATTCCCCTAATTTTGGGGCATAAGAAAGAAATTCCCTTTATTTTGGGGCAAAAATCAGAAATTCCCCATATTTTGGGGCAAAATTCCAGAAATTTTTTTATTTTGGGGCAAAATTGCAGGAATTTACCTGATTTTGGGGCAAAATTGCAGAAATTTCCCTTATTTAAGGCAAAATTGCAGAAATTTCACTTATTTTCAAGTAAAAAGGCTGAAATTTCCTTTATTTTGGGGCAAAAAATGAGAAATTCCCCTTATTTTCAGGCAATATTGCAGAAATTCTTCTTATTTTGGGGCAAAAAGGCAGAAATTTCTTATATTTTGGAGCAAAAAGACAGAAATTACCCTTATGCTGAGGTAATAAGGCTTAAATTCCCTTTATTTTGGGGCAAAAAGGCAGAAATTCCCCTTATTTTGGGGTAAAATTGCAGAAATTTCAAATATTTCAGGGCAAAATGGCAGAAATTCCCCTTATTTTGGGGCAAAAAATGAAATCCCTAATTTTTCGCTAAAATTGAAGAAATTACACTTATTTCGGGACAAAAAGGCAGAAATTCCACTTAATTTTGGGCATAAAGGCAGAAATGACCCGTATTTTGGAGCAAAATTGCAGAAATTCCCCTAATATTGGTGCAAAAATGCAGAAATTCGCTTTATTTTGGGGCAAAAAGGCAGAAATTCTCCAAATTTTGGCACAAAAAGGCTGAAATTTCCCTTATTTTGAGGTAAAATGTTGAAATTCCCCATATTTTGGGGCAAAAAGGCAGAAATTCCCCTCATTTTAGGGCAAAAAGGCTGAAATTCCCCTTATTTGGGGGCAAAAAGGCAGAAATTTCCCTTATTTTGGAGCAAAAAGACAGAAATTCCCCTTATTTTGTGGCAAAAAAACAGAAATTTCTTTTTTTTTAGGGCAAAATTGCAGAAATTTCACTTATTTCAGGGCATAATTCAAAAGTTCCTTTTATTTTGGGGCAAAAAGACAGAAATTCCGTTTATTATTGGGTAAAAAGGCAGAAATTTCACTTATTTTGAGGTAAAAAGGCAGAAATTCCTCTTTTTTGGGCAAAAATAAATAAATTTCCCTTTTTTCTGGCAAAAGGTATACATTCCTTTTATTTTCAGGCAAAAAAAGGAGAAATTCCCCGTATTGTGGAGCAAAACTACAGAAATTCCCCTAATTGTGGGGCAAAAATGCAAAAATTCTCTATATGTTGGGGCAAAAAGACAGAAATTCTCTTTATTTTGGGGCAAAACTCAGAAATTCCGCTTATTTTGGGAAAAAAATTCCAGAAATTTCTCTTATTTTGGGGCAAAATTGCAGAAATTTCACTTATTTTGGGGCAAAATTGCAGAAATTTCACTTATTTCAGGGAAATAAACCAGAAATTTTCCGTAATTTGGAGCAAAATGGCAGAAATTCTTAATATTTTGTGGCAAAAATGTAGAAATTCCCCCTATTTTGAGGTAAAAAGGCTGAAATTCCCCTTATTTGTGGGAAAAAATGCAGAAATTTCCGTTATTTTGGGTCAAAAAGACAGAAATTCCCCCAATATTGTGGCAAAAAGGCAGAAATTTCTTTTATTTTGGGGCAAAATTGCAGAAATTTCACTTATTTCAGGTCATAACTCAAAAATTTCTTATATTTTGGGGCAAAAAGACAGAAATTCCGTCTATTTTAGGGTAAAAAGGCAGAAATTTCCAATATTTTGGGGCAAAATTGAAGAAATTTCACTTATTTTGAGGTAATAAGGCAAAAATTCCCCTTATTTTGGGGCAAAAAGGCAGAAATTCCCCTTATTTTGGGGTAAAATTGCAGAAATTTAAAATATTTCAGGGCAAAATGGCAGAAATTACTTTTATTTTGGGGCAAAAAGCTGAAATCCCTAATTTTTGGCTAAAATTGAAGAAATTTTACTTATTTCGGGACAAAAAGGCAGAAATTCCTCTTAATTTCGGGCAAAAAGGCAGAAATGACCCGTATTTTGGAGCAAAATTGCAGAAATTCCCCTAATATTGGTGCAAAAATGCAGAAATTCCTTTTATTTTGGGGCAAAAAGGCAGAAATTCTCCATATTTTGGTGCAAAACGCTGAAATTCTCCTTATTTTGAGGTAAAATGCTGAAATTCCCCATATTTTGGGGCAAAGGCAGAAATTCCCCTTATTTTGTGGCAAAAATTCACAAATTTCCCTTATTTTCGGGCAATAGGCAGAAATTCTCCTTATTTTGAGGTAAAATGCAGAAATTCCCCAAATATTGGGTAAAAATGCAGAAATTCCCTTTATTTTGGGGCTAAAAGGCAGAAATTCCCTGTATATTGAAGCAAAATTGCAGAAATTCTCATAATTTTCAGGCAAGAAGGCAGAAATTCTCCTTATTTTGGGGTAAAAAGACAGAAAATCTCTTTTTTTGGGGGGCAAAAAGTCAGAAATTCCCCTTATTTTGGGGCAAAATTGCAGAAATGTTGTATACATTTGGGCAAAATTGCAGAAATTTCCCTTATTTTGGGGCAAAATTGCAGAAATTTCACTTATTTCAAAAACAAGGCAGAAATTTTCTTATTTTGGGGCAAAAAGGTAGAAATTTATTTATTTTGGTACAAAATTGCAGAAATTATTCTTATTTTGGGGCAAAAAAACAGAAATTCCCCATATTTTGGGGCAAAAAGGCAGAAATTCCCCTTATTTTGAGGTAAAAAGGCTGAAATTCTCCTTATTTTCGGGCAAAAAGTCAGAAATTCCCCTTATGTTGGGGCAAAAAGAAAGAAATTTCGTTTATTTTTGAGGAAAAGGCAAAAATTGCACTTATTTTGAGTCAAAAAGGCAGAAAATCCCCTTATTTTGGGCAAAAATGAAGAAATTTCCCTTTCTTATGGCAAAAAGGTATACATTCCCTTTATTTTCGGGCAAAAAGGCAAAAATTCCCCACATTTTGGAGCAAAATTGCAGAAATTCCCCTAATTTTGGGGCAGAGAGGCATAAATTCCCCTTATTTTGGGGTAAAACTGCAAAAATTTCACTTATTTCGTGGAAAATGGCAGAAATTCCCCCGTATTCTCAGCGAAAAAGGCAGAAAATCCCCGTATTTTGAAGCAAAATTGCAGAAATTCACCTAATTTTGGGTAAAAAATACAGTAATTTTCCATATTTTGGGACAAAAAGGCAGAAATTCTCTTTATTTTAGGGCAAAATTGCAGAAATTTCCCTTATTTGGGGGCAAAATTGCAGAAATTTCCCTTATTTGAAGGCAAAATCAGAAATTCCCCTTATTTTGGGGGAAAATTGCAGAAATTTCCCTTATTATGGGGAAAAATTGCAGAAATTTCTCTTATTTTAGGGCAAAATTGCAGAAATTTAACTTATTTCAGAGAAAAAAAGCAAAAATTTTTCTTATTTATGGGCAAAAAGGCAGAAATTCCCATTATTTTGGGGCAAAAAATGAAATCCCTAATTTTTGGCTAAAATTTAAGAAATTACACATATTTCGGGACAAAAAGGCAGAAATTCCAATTAATTTCGGGCATAAAGGCAGAAATGACCCGTATTTTGGAGCAAAATTGCAGAAATTTCCCTAATATTGGTGCAAAAATGCAGAAATTCCCTTTATTTTGGGGCAAAAAGGCAGAAATTCTCCATATTTTGGTGCAAAAATGCTGAAATTCCCCTTATTTTGAGGTAAAATGCTGAAATTCCATATATTTTGGGGCCAAAAGGCAGAAATTCTCCTCATTTTGGGGCAAAAAGGCTGAAATTCCCCTTATTTGGCGGCAAAAAGGCAGAAATTTTCCTTATTTTGGGGCAAAAAGACAGAAATTCTACTTATTTTGTGGCAAAAAGGCAGAAATTTCTTTTATTTTAGGGCAAAATTGCAGAAATTTCAATTGTTTCAGGGCATAATTCAAAAAATCCTTTAATTTTGGGGCAAAAAGACCGAAATTCCGATTATTTTTGGGTAAAAAGGCCGAAATTTCACTTATTTTGAGGTAAAAAGGCAAAAATTCCTCTTATTTTGGGGCAAAAATGAAGAAATTTCCCTTTTTTGTGGCAAAAGGTATACATTCTCCTTATTTTCAGGCAAAAAATCAGAAATTCCCCGTATTTTAGAGCAAAACTGCAGAAATTCCCCTAATTGTGGGGCAATAATGCAGAAATTTCCTATATGTTGGGGCAAAAAGATAGAAATTCTCCTTATTTTGGGGCAAAACTCAGAAATTCCACTTATTTTGGGGCAAAATTCTAGAAATTTTCCTTATTTTGGGGCAAAATTGCAGAAATTTCACTTATTTTAAGGAAAAAAACCAGAAATTTTCCGTATTTTGGATCAAAATGGCAGAAATTCTTAATATTTTGTGGCAATATTGCAGAAATTCCCCTTATTTTGAGGTAAAAAGACTGAAATTCCCCTTATTTGGGGGCTAAAATTCAGAAATTTCCATTATTTTGGGGCAAATTTGAAGAAATTTCACTTATTTCAGGGCATAACTCAAAAATTCCTTTTTTTTGCGGCAAAAAGACAGAAATTCCGTATATTTTTGGGTAAAAAAGCAGAAATATTCCTTATTTTGGGGCAAAATTGCAGAAATTTCACTTATTTCAGGGAAAAAAAGGCAGAAATTTTCCTTATTTTGGGGCAAAAAGGCAGAAATTCTTATATTTTGTGGCAAAAATGCAGAAATTCCCTTTATTTTGAGGTAAAAAGGCTGAAATTCCCCTTATTTGGGGGCTAAAAGGCAGAAATTTCCCTTATTTTGGGGAAAAATTGAAGAAATTTCACTTATTTCAGGGTATTAAGTCAGAAATTCCCCTTATTTTTGGTCAAAAAAGACAGAAATTCCCTTTGTTTTGGGGGAAAAAGACAGAAATTCCACTTATTTAGAGGCAAAAAGGCAGAAATTCCCTTTATTTTGGAGCAAAAATAAAGAAATTTCCATTTTTTATGGCAAAAAGGTATGCGTTCCCATTTTTTTCAAGCAAAAAGGCATAAATTCCCCGTATTTTGGAGCAAAATTGCAGAAATTCCCCTTATTTTGGGGCAAAAGGCAGAAATTCCTCTTATTTTGGGGCAAAAAGCAGAAATTTCTTTTATTATGGTACAAAATTCAAGAAATTTTTCTTATTTTGGAACAAAAAGGCAGAAATTCCCCATATTTTGGGGCAAAAGGCAGAAATTCTTCTTATTTTAGGTAAAATGCAGAAATTCCTTTTATTTAGAGGTAAAATGCAGAAATTCCCCAAATATTGAGAAAAAATGCAGAAATTTTCTTTATTTTGGGGCTAGAAGGCAAAAATTCCCTGTATTTTGAAGCAAAATTGCAGAAATTCCCATAATTTTCAGGCAAAAAGGTAGAAATTTTCCTTATTTTGGGGCAAAAAGACAGAAAATCTCCTTTTTTCAGGGGCAAAATTTCAGAAATTCCCCTTATTTTGGGGCAAAATTGCAGAAATTTTGTATACATTTGTGCAAAATTGCAGAAATTTCCCTAATTTTGGGGCAAAATTGCAGAAATTTCACTTATTTCAGAAAAAAAGCAGAAATTTTCTTATTTTGGGACAAAAAGGCAGAAATTATTTATTTTGGTACAAAATTTCAGAAATTATTCTTATTTTCGGGCAAAAAGGCAGAAATTCCCCATATTTTGGGGTAAAAGGCAGAAATACCCCTTATTTTGAGGTAAAAAGGCTGAAATTCCCCTTATTTTCGGGCAAAAAGTCAGAAATTTTCCTTATGTTGGGGCAAAAAGACAGAAATTTCGTTTATTTTTGGGGAAAAGGCAGAAATTGCACTTATTTTGAGTCAAAAAAGGCAAAAAATCCCCTTATTTGGGGCAAAAATGAAGAAATTTTTCTTTTTTATGGCAAAAAGGTATACATTCCCTTTATTTGCGGGCAAAAAGGCAGAAATTCCTCATATTTTGGAGCAAAATTGCAGAAATTCCCCTAATTTTGGGGCAAAAAGGCAGAAATTCCCCTTATTTTGGGGTAAAACTGCAGAAATTTTATTATTTCGCGGCAAAATGGCAGAAATACCCCTTATTCTCGGCGAAAAATCAGAAAATCCCCGTATTTTGGAGCAAAATTGCAGAAATTCACCTAATTTTGAGTTAAAAAATACAGTAATTTTCTTTATTTTGGGACAAAAAGGCAGAGAAATTCTCCTTATTTTAGGGCAACATTGTAGAAATTTCCCTTATTTGGGGGCAAAATTGCAGAAATTTTCCTTATTTAAAGGCAAAAAACAGAAATTCCCTTTATTTTGGGGGAAAATTGCAGAAATTTCCCTTATTATGCGGAAAAATTGCAGAAATTTCCCTTATTATGGGGAAAAATTGCAGAAATTTCCCTCATTTTAGGGCAAAATTGCAGAAATTTCATTTATTTCAGAGAAAAAAAGCAAAAATTTTTCTTATTTTGGGGAAAAGGTCAGAAATTCCCATTATTTTGGGGCAAAAAGGCAGAAATTCACCTTATTTGGGGTAAAATTGCAGAAATTTCACATATTTTAGGGCAAAATAACAGAAATTTTCCTTATTTTGGGGCAAAATTGCAGAAATTTCACTTATTTCAGGGCAATAAGTCAGAAATTTTCCTTATTTTGGGGCAAAAAAGACAGAGATTCCCTTTGTTTTGGGGAAAAAGGACAAAAATTCCACTTATTTAGAGGCAAAAAGGCAGAAATTCCCCTTATTTTGGAGCAAAAATGAAGAAATTTTCCTTTTTTATGGCAAAAAGGTATGCATTCTCCTCATCTTCGGGCAAAAAGGCAGAAATTCCCCGTATTTTGGAGCAAAATTGCAGAAATTCACCTAATTTTGAGGTAAAAATACAGTAATTTTCTTTATTTTGGGACAAAAAGGCAGAGAAATTCTCTTTATTTTAGGGCAAAATTGTAGAAATTTCCCTTATTTGGGGGCAAAATTGCAGAAATTTCTAATTGGAAGGCAATAAACAGAAATTCCCCTTATTTTGGGTGAAAATTTCAGAAATTTCCCTTATTATGGGGAAAAATTGCAGAAATTTCCCTTATTATAGGGCAAAATTGCAGAAATTTCACTTATTTCAGAGAAAAAAAACAAAAATTTTTCTTATTTTGGGGCAAAAAGGCATAAATTCCCATTAATTTGGGGCAAAAAGGCAGAAATTCACATTATTTGGGGTAAAATTGAAGAAATTTCACATATTTTAGGGCAAAAAGGCAGAAATTTTCCTTATTTTGGGGCAAAATTGCAGAAATTTCACTTATTTCAGGGTAATAAGTCAGAAATTTTTCTTATTTTGGGGCAAAAAAGACTGAGATTCCCTTTGTTTTGGGGAAAAAGGACAGAAATTTCACTCATTTAGAGGCAAAAAGGCAGAAATTCCCCTTATTTTGGTGCAAAAATGAAAAAATTTTCCTTTTTTATGGCAAAAAGGTATGCATCCCCTCATTTTAGTGTAAAAAGGCAGAAATTCCCCGTATTTTGGAGCAAATTGCAGAAATTCCCCTAATTGTGGCACAAAAAGGCAGAAATTCTCAATATGTTGGGGCAAAAGACAGAAATTCTTTTTATTTTGAGGCAAAACTCAGAAATTCCACTTATTTTGTGGCAAAATTACAGAAATTTCCCTTATTTTGGGGCCAAATTGCAGAAATTTCACTTATTTCGGGGCAAAATTGCAGAAATTTCACTTATTTCAGGGAAAAAGCAGAAATTTTCCTTATTTTGGGGCAAAAAGGCAGAAATTCCTAATATTTTGTTGCAAAAAATGCAGAAATTACTCTTATTTTGAGGTAAAAAGGTGGAAATTCCCCTTATTTGGGGGCAAAAACTCAGAAATTTTTCTTATTTTAGGGCAAAATTGCAGAAATTTCACTTATTTCAGGGTAATAAGTCAGAATTTCCCCTTATTTTGGGGCAAAAAAACAGAAATTACCTTTGTTTTGGGGGAAAAAGACAGAAATTCCACTTATTTAGAGGCAAAAATGTAGAAATTCCTTTTATTTTGGAGCAAAAATGAAGAAATTTTTCTTTTTTATGGCAAAAAGGTATGCATTCCCCTTATTTTCGGGTAAAAAGGCCGAAGTACCCCGTATTTTGGAGCAAAATTGCAGAAATTACACTAATTTTGGGGCAAAGGCAGAAATTCCCATTATTTTGGGGCAAAAATCAGAAATTCCCCTTATTTTGGGGCAAAATTCTAGAAATCTCCTTTATTTTGGGGCAAAATTGCAGGAATTTACCTTATTTTGGGGCAAAATTGCAGAAATTTCCCTTATTTGTTCAAAATAGCAGAAATTTCACTTATTTTAAAGTAAAAAGGCTGAAATTTCCTTTACTTTGGGGCAAAAAGGGAGAAATACCCCTTATTTTGGAACAAAATTGCAGAAATTTTTTTTTATTTTGGGGCAAAAAGACAGAAATTCCTTATATTTTGGGGCAAAAAGGCAGAAATTCCTTTTATTTTGACGTAATAAGGCTGAAATTCCCATTATTTTGGGGGAAAAAGGCAGAAATTTTCTTTATTTTGGGGTAAAATTGCAGAAATTTCAAATATTTCAGGGCAAAATAGCAGAAATTCCCCTTATTTTGGGGCAAAAAGATGAAATCCCTAATTATTGGCTAAAATTGAAGAAATTTCACTTATTTCGGGACAAAAAGGCAGAAATTTCACTTAATTTTGGGCAAAAAGGCAGAAATGACCAGTATTTTGGAGCAAAATTGCAGAAATTCCTTTAATATTGGTGCAAAAATGCAGAAATTCCCTTTATTTTGAGGCAAAAAGGCAGAATTTCTCCATATTTTGGTGCAAAAAGGCTGAAATTCCCTTTATTTTGAGGTAAAATGCTGAAATTACTTATATTTTTGGGAAAAAAGGCACAAATTTTTCTTATTTTCGGGCAAAATTGTAGAAATTTCATTTATTTCAGGGTAAAAAGTCAGAAATTCCCCTTATTTTGGGGCAAAAAGCAGAAATTTCTTTTATTATGGTACAAATTTGAAGAAATTTTTCTTATTTGGGAACAAAAAGGCAGAAATTCCCCATATTTTGGAGCAAAAGGCAGAAATTCTTCTTATTTTGAGGTAAAATGCAGCAATTCCCCTTATTTAGAGGTAAAATGCAGAAATTCCCAAAATATTGAGGAAAAATGCAGAAATTTTCTTTATTTTGGGGCTAGAAGGCAGAAATTCCCAGTATTTTGAAGCAAAATTGCAGAAATTCTCATAATTTTCAGGCAAAAAGGTAGAAATTCTCCTTATTTTGGAGCAAAAAGACAGAAAATCTCTTTTTTTCAGGGGCAAAAAGTCAGAAATTCCCCTTATTTTTGGCCAAAATTGCAGAAATTTCTTTTACATTTGGGCAAAATTGCAGAAATTTCCTTTATTTTGGGGCATTTCACTTATTTCAGGAAAAAGGCAGAAATTTTCTTATTTTTCGACAAAAAGTCAGAAATTTATTTATTTTGGTACAAAATTGCAGAAATTATTCTTATTTTGGGGCAAAAAGGCAGAAATTCCCCATATTTTGGGGCAAAAAGGCAGAAATTCACCTTATTTGGGGTAATATTGCAGAAATTTCACATATTTTAGGGCAAAAAGGCAGAAATTTTCCTTATTTTGGGGCAAAATTGCAGAAATTTCACTTATTTCAGGGTAATAAGTCAGAAATTTTTCTTATTTTGGGGCAAAAAAGACAGAGATTCCCTTTGTTTTGGGGAAAAAGGACAGAAATTCCACTCATTTAGAGGCAAAAAGGCAGAAATTCCCCTTATTTTGGAGCAAAAATGAAAAAATTTTCCTTTTTTATGGCAAAAACGTATGCATTCCCCTCATTTTAGGGCAAAAAGGCAGAAATTCCCCGTATTTTGGAGCAAATTTGCAAAAATTCCCCTAATTGTGGGGCAAAAAGGCAGCAATTCTCTATATGTTGGGGCAAAAGACAGAATTTTTTTTTATTTTGGGGCAAAACTCAGGAATTCCACTTATTTTGGGGCAAAATTACAGAAATTTCCCTTATTTTGGGGCCAAATTGCAGAAATTTCACTTATTTCGGGGCAAAATTGCAGAAATTTCACTTATTTCAGGGAAAAAAGGCAGATATTTTCCTTATTTTGGGGCAAAAAGGCAGAAATTCCTAATATTTTGTTGCAAAAATGCAGAAATTCCTCTTATTTTGAGGTAAAAAGGCGGAAATTCCCCTTATTTGGGGGCAAAAAGTCAGAAATTTTTCTTATTTTAGGGCAAAATTGCAGAAATTTCACTTATTTCAGGGTAATAAGTCAGAAATTCCCCTTATTTTGGGGCAAAAAAACAGAAATTCCCTTTGTTTTGGGGGAAAAAGACAGAAATTCCACTTATTTAGAGGCAAAAATGTAGAAATTCCTTTTATTTTGGAGCAAAAATGAAGAAATTTTTCTTTTTTATGGCAAAAAGGTATGCATTCCCCTTATTTTCGGGTAAAAAGGCCGAAATACCCCGTATTTTGGAGCAAAATTGCAGAAATTACACTAATTTTGGGGCAAAGGCAGAAATTCCCATTATTTTGGGGCAAAAATCAGAAATTCCCCTTATTTTGGGGCAAAATTCTAGAAATCTCCTTTATTTTGGGGCAAAATTGCAGGAATTTACCTTATTTTGGGGCAAAATTGCAGAAATTTCCCTTATTTGTTCAAAATAGCAGAAATTTCACTTATTTTAAAGTAAAAAGGCTGAAATTTCCTTTACTTTGGGGCAAAAAGGGAGGAATACCCCTTATTTTGGAACAAAATTGCGAAAATTTTTTTTTATTTTGGGGCAAAAAGACAGAAATTCCTTATATTTTGGGGCAAAAAGGCAGAAATTCCTTTTATTTTGACGTAATAAGGCTGAAATTCCCATTATTTTGGGGGAAAAAGGCAGAAATTTTCTTTATTTTGGGGTAAAATTGCAGAAATTTCAAATATTTCAGGGCAAAATAGCAGAAATTCCCCTTATTTTGGGGCAAAAAGATGAAATCCCTAATTATTGGCTAAAATTGAAGAAATTTCACTTATTTCGGGACAAAAAGGCAGAAATTTCACTTAATTTTGGGCAAAAAGGCAGAAATGACCAGTATTTTGGAGCAAAATTGCAGAAATTCCTTTAATATTGGTGCAAAAATGCAGAAATTCCCTTTATTTTGAGGCAAAAAGGCAGAAATTCTCCATATTTTGGTGCAAAAAGGCTGAAATTCCCTTTATTTTGAGGTAAAATGCTGAAATTACTTATATTTTTGGGAAAAAAGGCACAAATTTTTCTTATTTTCGGGCAAAATTGTAGAAATTTCATTTATTTCAGGGTAAAAAGTCAGAAATTCCCCTTATTTTGGGGCAAAAAGCAGAAATTTCTTTTATTATGGTACAAATTTGAAGAAATTTTTCTTATTTGGGAACAAAAAGGCAGAAATTCCCCATATTTTGGAGCAAAAGGCAGAAATTCTTCTTATTTTGAGGTAAAATGCAGCAATTCCCCTTATTTAGAGGTAAAATGCAGAAATTCCCAAAATATTGAGGAAAAATGCAGAAATTTTCTTTATTTTGGGGCTAGAAGGCAGAAATTCCCAGTATTTTGAAGCAAAATTGCAGAAATTCTCATAATTTTCAGGCAAAAAGGTAGAAATTCTCCTTATTTTGGAGCAAAAAGACAGAAAATCTCTTTTTTTCAGGGGCAAAAAGTCAGAAATTCCCCTTATTTTTGGCCAAAATTGCAGAAATTTCTTTTACATTTGGGCAAAATTGCAGAAATTTTCTTTATTTTGGGGCATTTCACTTTTTTCAGGAAAAAGGCAGAAATTTTCTTATTATTCGACAAAAAGTCAGAAATTTATTTATTTTGGTACAAAATTGCAGAAATTATTCTTATTTTGGGGCAAAAAGGCAGAAATTCCCCATATTTTGGGGCAAAAAAGCAGAAATTCACCTTATTTGGGGTAATATTGCAGAAATTTCACATATTTTAGGGCAAAAAGGCAGAAATTTTCCTTATTTTGGGGCAAAATTGCAGAAATTTCACTTATTTCAGGGTAATAAGTCAGAAATTTTTCTTATTTTGGGGCAAAAAAGACAGAGATTCCCTTTGTTTTGGGGAAAAAGGACAGAAATTCCACTCATTTAGAGGCAAAAAGGCAGAAATTCCCCTTATTTTGGAGCAAAAATGAAAAAAATTTCCTTTTTTATGGCAAAAACGTATGCATTCCCCTCATTTTAGGGCAAAAAGGCAGAAATTCCCCGTATTTTGGAGCAAATTTGCAAAAATTCCCCTAATTGTGGGGCAAAAAGGCAGCAATTCTCTATATGTTGGGGCAAAAGACAGAATTTTTTTTTATTTTGGGGCAAAACTCAGGAATTCCACTTATTTTGGGGCAAAATTACAGAAATTTCCCTTATTTTGGGGCCAAATTGCAGAAATTTCACTTATTTCGGGGCAAAATTGCAGAAATTTCACTTATTTCAGGGAAAAAAGGCAGATATTTTCCTTATTTTGGGGCAAAAAGGCAGAAATTCCTAATATTTTGTTGCAAAAATGCAGAAATTCCTCTTATTTTGAGGTAAAAAGGTGGAAATTCTCCTTATTTGGGGGCAAAAAGTCAGAAATTTTTCTTATTTTAGGGCAAAATTGCAGAAATTTCACTTATTTCAGGGTAATAAGTCAGAAATTCCCCTTATTTTGGGGCAAAAAAACAGAAATTCCCTTTGTTTTGGGGGAAAAAGACAGAAATTCCACTTATTTAGAGGCAAAAATGTAGAAATTCCTTTTATTTTGGAGCAAAAATGAAGAAATTTTTCTTTTTTATGGCAAAAAGGTATGCATTCCCCTTATTTTCGGGTAAAAAGGCCGAAATACCCCGTATTTTGGAGCAAAATTGCAGAAATTACACTAATTTTGGGGCAAAGGCAGAAATTCCCATTATTTTGGGGCAAAAATCAGAAATTCCCCTTATTTTGGGGCAAAATTCTAGAAATCTCCTTTATTTTGGGGCAAAATTGCAGGAATTTACCTTATTTTGGGGCAAAATTGCAGAAATTTCCCTTATTTGTTCAAAATAGCAGAAATTTCACTTATTTTAAAGTAAAAAGGCTGAAATTTCCTTTACTTTGGGGCAAAAAGGGAGAAATACCCCTTATTTTGGAACAAAATTGAAGAAATTTTTTTTTATTTTGGGGCAAAAAGACAGAAATTCCTTATATTTTGGGGCAAAAAGGCAGAAATTCCTTTTATTTTGACGTAATAAGGCTGAAATTCCCATTATTTTGGGGGAAAAAGGCAGAAATTTTCTTTATTTTGGGGTAAAATTGCAGAAATTTCAAATATTTCAGGGCAAAATAGCAGAAATTCCCCTTATTTTGGGGCAAAAAGATGAAATCCCTAATTATTGGCTAAAATTGAAGAAATTTCACTTATTTCGGGACAAAAAGGCAGAAATTTCACTTAATTTTGGGCAAAAAGGCAGAAATGACCAGTATTTTGGAGCAAAATTGCAGAAATTCCTTTAATATTGGTGCAAAAATGCAGAAATTCCCTTTATTTTGAGGCAAAAAGGCAGAAATTCTCCATATTTTGGTGCAAAAAGGCTGAAATTCCCCTTATTTTGAGGTAAAATGCTGAAATTCCCGATATTTTTGGGCAAAAAAGCACAAATTTTCCTTATTTTCGGGCAAAATTGTAGAAATTTCATTTATTTCAGGGTAAAAAGTCAGAAATTCCCCTTATTTTGGGGCAAAAAGCAGAAATTTCTTTTATTATGGTACAAATTTGAAGAAATTTTTCTTATTTGGGAACAAAAAGGCAGAAATTCCCCATATTTTGGAGCAAAAGGCAGAAATTCTTCTTATTTTGAGGTAAAATGCAGCAATTCCCCTTATTTAGAGGTAAAATGCAGAAATTCCCAAAATATTGAGGAAAAATGCAGAAATTTTCTTTATTTTGGGGCTAGAAGGCAGAAATTCCCAGTATTTTGAAGCAAAATTGCAGAAATTCTCATAATTTTCAGGCAAAAAGGTAGAAATTCTCCTTATTTTGGAGCAAAAAGACAGAAAATCTCCTTTTTTCAGGGGCAAAAAGTCAGAAATTCCCCTTATTTTTGGGCAAATTTGCAAAAATTTCTTTTACATTTGGGAAAATTGCAGAAATTTCCTTTCTTTTGGGGCATTTCACTTATTTCAGGAAAAAGGCAGAAATTTTCTTATTTTGCTACAAAAAGGCAGAAATTTATTTATTTTGGTACAAAATTGCAGAAATTATTCTTATTTTGGGGCAAAAAGGAAAATTCCCCATATTTTGGGGCAAAAAGCAGAAATTCCCCTTAATTTGAGGTAAAAAGGCTGAAATTCCCCTTATTTTCGAGCAAAAAGTCAGAAATTCCCCTTATGTTGGGACAAAAAGACAGAAATTTTGTTTATTTTTAGGGAAAAGGCAGAAATTGCACTTATTTTGAGTCAAAAAGGCGGAAAATCCCCTTATTTTGGGGCAAAAAATGAAGAAATTTTTCTTTTTTATGGCAAAAAGGTATACATTCCCTTTATTTTCGGGCAAAAAGGCAGAAATTCGCTGTATTTTGGAGCAAAATTGCAGAAATTCCTCTAATTTTGGGGCAAAAAGGCAGAAATTCCCCTTATTTTGGAGTAAAACTGCAGAAATTTCACTTATTTCACAGCAAAATGGCAGAAATTCCCCGATTCTCGGCGAAAAAGTCAGAAAATCCCAGTATTTTGGAGCAAAATTGCAGAAATTCACCTAATTTTGAGGTAAAAAATACAGTAATTTTCTTTATTTTGGGACAAAAAGGCAGAGAAATTCTCCTTAATTTAGGGCAAAATTGCAGAAATTTCCCTTATTTGAAGCAAAAATCAGAAATTCCCCTTATTTTGGGGGAAAATTGCAGAAATTTCCCTTATTTTAGGGCAAAGTTGCAGAAATTTCACTTATTTCAGAGAAAAAAAGCAAAAATTTTTCTTATTTTGGGGCAAAAAGGCAGAAATTTCCATTATTTTGGGGAAAAGGCAGAAATTAACCTTATTTGGGGTAAAATTGCAGAAATTTCACATATTTTAGGGCAAAAAGGCAGAAATTTCCCTCATTTTGGGGCAAAATTGCAAAAATTTCACTTATTTCAGTGTAATAAGTCAGAAATTTTCTTTATTTTGGAGCCAAAAAGACAGAAATTCCCTTTGTTTTGGGGAAAAAGTACAGAAATTCCACTTATTTAGTGGCAAAAAGGCAGAAATTCCCTTTATTTTGGAGCAAAAATGAAGAAATTTTCCTTTTTTATGGCAAAAAAGTATGCATTCCCCTCATTTTCGGGCAAAAAGGCAAAAATTCCCCGTATTTTGGAGCAAAATTGCAGAAATTCCCCTAATTGTGGGGCAAAAAGGCAAAAATTCTCTATATGTTAGGGCAAAAGACAAAAATTCTTTTTATTTTGGGGCAAAACTCAGAAATTCCACTTATTTTGGGGCAAAGTTCCAGAAATTTCCCTTATTTTGGGGAAAATTGCAGAAATTTTACTTATTTCGGGGCAAAATTGCAGAAATTTCACTTATTTCAGGGAAAAAAGGCAGAAATTTTCCTTATTTTGGGGAAAAAAGGCAGAAATTCCTAATATTTTATTGCAAAAATGGAGAAATTCCCCTTATTTTGAGGTAAAAAGGCTGAAATTCCCCTTATTTGGGGGCAAAAAGGCAGAAATTTCTTTGATTTTGTGGCAAAATTGCAAAAATTTCACTTATTTCAGGGTAATAAGTCAGGAATTCCCCTTATTTTGGGGCAAAAAACAGAAATATCCTCTGTTTTGGGGGAAAAAGACAGAAATTCTACTTATTTAGAGGCAAAAAGGCAGAAATTCCCCTTATTTTGGAGCAAAAATTAAGAAATTTCCTATTTTTATGGCAAAAAGGTATGCATTCCCCTTTATTTTCGGGTAAAAAGGCCGAAATTCTCCGTATTTTGGAGCAAAATTGCAGAAATTACCCTAATTTTGGGGCAAAGGCAGAAATTCCCATTATTTTGGGGCAAAAATCAGAAATTCCACTTATTTTGGGGCAAAATTACAGAAATCTCTTTTATTTTGGGGCAAAATTGCAGGAATTTACCTTATTTTGGAGCAAAATTGCAGAAATTTCCCTTATTTGTTCAAAATAGCAGAAATTTCACTTATTTTAAAGTAAAAAGGCTGAAATTTCCTTTACTTTGGGACAAAAAGGGAGAAATACCCCTAATTTTGGGGCAAAATTGCAGAAACTTTTTTTATTTTGGGGCAAAAAGACAGAAATTCCTTATATTTTGGGCCAAAAAGACAGAAATTCCTTTTATTTTGAGGTAATAAGGCTGAAATTCCCCTTATTTTGGGGCAAAAAGGCAGAAACTTTCCTTATTTTGGGGTAAAATTGCAGAAATTTCAAATATTTCATGGCAAAATGGCAGAAATTCCCCTTATTTTGGGGCAAAAAGATGAAATCCCTAATTATTGGCTAAAATTGAAGAAAAATCACTTATTTCGGGACAAAAAGGCAGAAATTTCACTTAATTTCGGGCAAAAAGGCAGAAATGAGTCGTATTTTGGAGCAAAATTGCAGAAATTCCCCTAATATTGGTGCAAAAATGCAGAAATTCCCTTTATTTTGAGGCAAAAAGGTAGAAATTCTCCATATTTTTGTGCAAAAAGGCCGAAATTCCTCTTATTTTGAAGTAAAATGTGAAATTCCCGATATTTTTGTGCAAAAGGCAGAAATTCTCCTCATTTGGGGGAAAAAAGCACAAATTTCCCTTATTTTCGGGCAAAATTGTAGAAATTTTATTTATTTCAGGGTAAAAAGTCAGAAATTCCCCTTATTTTGGGGCAAGAAGCAGAAATTTCTTTTATTATGTTACAAATTTGAAGAAATTTTCCTTATTTTGGAACAAAAAGGCAGAAATTCCCCATATTTTGGGGCAAAAGGCAGAAATTCTTCTTATTTTGAGGTAAAATGCAGAAATTCCCCTTATTTAGAGGTAAAATGCAGAAATTCCCCAAATATTGGGGGAAAATGAAGAAATTCCCTTTATTTTGGGGCTAAAAAGCAGAAATTCTCCATATTTTGAAGCAAAATTGCAGAAATTCTCATAATTTTCAGGCAAAAAATCAGAAATTATCTTTATGTTGGGGCAAAAAAACAGAAAATCTCCTTTTTTCAGGGGCAAAAAGTCAGAAATTCCCCTTATTTTGGGGCAAAATTGCAGAAATTTCACTTATTTAAGAAAAAAGCAGAAATTTTCTTATTTTAGGGCAAAAAGGCAGAAATTTATTTATTTTGGTACATAATTGCAGAAATTATTCTTATTTGGGGGCAAAAGGCAGTAATTCCCCATATTTTGGGGCAAAAATGCAGAAATTCAACTTATTTTCAGGCAAAAAGTCAGAAATTCCGTTTATGTTGGGCAAAAAGACAGAAATTTCGTTTATTTTTGGGGAAAAGGCAGAAATTGCACTTATTTTGAGTCAAGAAGGCGGAAAATCCCCTTATTTTGGGGCAAAAATAAAGAAATTTCCCTTTTTTATGGCAAAAAGATATACATTCCCTTTATTTTGGGGCAAAAGAGCAGAAATTCCCCGTATTTTGAAGCAAAATTGCAGAAATACCCCTAATTTTGGGGCAAAAGGCAAAATTCCCCTTTTTTTTGGGGTAAAACTGCAGAAATTTCACTTATTTCGCGGAAAAATGGCAGAAATTCCCCTTATTCTCGGCAAAAAAGGCAGAAAATCCTCGTATTTTGGAGCAAAATTGCAGAAATTAACCTAATTTTGTGGTAAAAAATACAGTAATTTTCTTTATTTTGGAAAAAAGGCAGAAATTCTCCTTATTTTAGGGCAAAATTGTAGAAATTTCCCTTATTAGGGGGCAAAATTGCAGAAATTTCCCTTATTTGAAGGCAAAAAACAGAAATTCCTCTTATTTTGGGGAATAATTGCAGAAATTTCCCTTATTATAGGGAAAGATTGCAGAAATTTCCCTTATTTTAGGGCAAAATTGCAGAAATTTCACTTATTTCAGATAAAAAATGCAAAAATTTTTCTTATTTTGGGGCAAAAAGGCAGAAATTCCCATTATTTTGGGGCAAAAAAGCAGAAATTCACCTTATTTTAGAGTAAAATTGCAGAAATTTCACATATTTCAGGGCAAAAAGTCAGAAATTTTCCTTATTTTGGGGCAAAATTGCAGAAATTTCACTTATTTCAGGGTAATAAGTCAGAAATTGGCCGTATTTTGCGGCAAAAAAGACAGAAATTCCCTTTGTTTTGGAGAAAAAAGACAGAAATTCCACTTATTTAGAGGCAAAAAGGCAGAAATTCCCCTGATTTTGGAGCAAAAATGAAGAAATTTCTTCTTTTTATGGCAAAAAGGTATGCATTCCCCTTATTTTCGGGCAAAAAGGCAGAAATTCTTCGTATTTTGGAGCAAAATTGCAGAAATTCCCCTAATTGTGGGGCAAAAATATAGAAATTCTCTATATGTTGGGGCAAAGAAAAGAATTTTTTTTTATTTTGGGGCAAAACTCTGAAATTCCACTTATTTTGGGGCAAAATTCCAGAAATTTCCCTTATTTGGGGCAAAATTGCAGAAATTTCACTTATTTTAGGGCAAAATTGCAGAAATTTCATTTATTTCAGGGAAAAAGGCAGCAATTATCCTTATTTTGGGGCAAAAAGGCAGAAATTCCCAATGTTTTGTGGCAAAAATGCAGAAATTCCCCTTGTTTTGAGATAAAAAGGCTGAAAATCCTCTTATTTGAGGGTAAAAAGGCACAAATTTCCCTTATTTTGGGGCAAAATTGCAGAAATTTCACTTATTTCAGGGTAATAAGTCAGAAATTCCTCTTATTTTGGGGCAAAAATAACAGAAATTTCCGTTATTTTGGGAGAAAAAGACAGAAATTCCACTTATTAATAGGCAAAAAGGAAGAAATTCCCCTTATTTTGGAGCAAAAATGAAGAGATTTCTCTTTTTTATGGCAAAAAGGTATGCATTCCTCTTATTTTCGGGCAAAAATCAGAAATTCCTCGTATTTTGGAGCAAAATTGCAGAAATTCCCCTAATTTTGGGGCAAAATGCAGAAATTCCAATTATTTTGGGGCAAAAATCAGAAATTCTCCTCATTTTTGGGCAAAATTCCAGAAATTTACATTATTTTGGGGCAAAATTTCAGGAATTTACCTTATATTGGGGCAAAATTGCAGAAATTTACCTTATTTTGGGGCATAATTGCAGAAATTTCACTTATTATAAAGTAAAAAGGCTGAAATTTCCTTTACTTTGTGGCAAAAAGGGAGAAATACCCCTTTTTTGGGGCAAAATTGCAGAAATCTTTTTTATTTTGGGGCAAAAAGGCAGAAATTCCTTTTATTTTGGGGCAAAAAGGCAGAAATTCCCCTTATTTTGGGGTAAAATCGCAGAAATTTCAAATATTTCAGGGCAAAATGGCAGAAATTCCCCTTATTTTGGGGCAAAAAGATGAAATCCCTAATTATTGGCTAAAATTGAAGAAATTTCACTTATTTCGGGACAAAAAGGCAGAAATTCCACTTAATTTCGGGCATTAGGCAGAAATGACCCGTATTTTGGAGCAAAATTGCAGAAATTCTTCTAATATTGGTGCAAAAATGCAGAAATTCTAATTACTTTGGGGCAAAAAAGCAGAAATTCTCCATATTTTGGTGCAAAAAGGCCGAAATTCCCCTTATTTTGAGGAAAAATGCTGAAATTCCCGATATTTTGGGGCAAAAGTCAGTAATTCCCCTAATTTTGGGCAAAAAGGCACAAATTTCCCTTATTTTCGGACAAAATTGTAGAAATTTCATTTATTTCAGCGTAAAAAGTCAGAAATTACCCTTATTTTGGGGCAAGAAGCAGAAATTTCTTTTATTATGGTACAAATTTGAAGAAATTTTCCTTATTTTGGAACAAAAAGGCAGAAATTCCCCATATTTTGGGGCAAAATGCAGAAATTTTTCTCATTTTGAGGTAAAATGCCGAAATTCCCCTTATTTAGAGGTAAAATGCAGAAATTCCCCAAATATTGGGGGGAAATGCAGAAATTCCCTTTATTTTGTGGCTAAAAGCAGAAATTCCCCATATTTTGAAGCAATATTGCAGAAATTCTCATAATTTTCAGGCAAAAAGGCAGAAATTCTCCTTATGTTGGGGCAAAAATACAGAAAATCTCCTTTTTTCAGAGGCACAAAGTCAGAAATTCCGCTTATTTTGGGGCAAAATTGCAGAAATTTTTTTTACATTTGGGCAAAATTGCAGAAATTTTCCTTATTTTGGGGCAAAATGTCAGAAATTTCACTTATTTCAGAAAAAAGCAGAAATTTTCTTATTTTGGGGCAAAAAGGCAGAAATTTATTCATTTTGGTACATAATTGCAGAAATTATTCTTATTTTGGGGCAAAAAGGCAGAAATTCCCCATATTTTCAGGCAAAAAGGCAAAAATTCACCTTATTTTCAGGCAAAAAGTCAGAAATTCTGCTTATGTTGGGGCAAAAAGACAGAAATTTCGGTTATTTTTGGGGAAAAGGCAGAAATTGCACTTATTTTGAGTCAAAAATGCAGAAAATCCCCTTATTTTGGGGCAAAAATAAAGAAATTTCCCTTTTTTATGGCAAAAAGATATACATTCCCTTTATTTTCGGGCAAAAAGGCAGAAATTCCCCGTATTTTGAAGCAAAATTGCAGAAACACCCCTAATTTTGGGGCAAAAGGCAGAAATTCCCCTTTTTTGTGGTAAAACTGCAGAAATTTCACGTATTTCCCGGCAAAATGGCAGAAATTCCCCTTATTCTCGGCGAAAAAGGAAGAAAATCCTTGTATGTTGGAGCAAAATTGCAGAAATTCACCTAATTTTGGGGCAAAAAATGCAGTAATTTTCTTTATTTTGGGAAAAAAGGCAGAAATTCTCCTTATTTTAGGCAAAATTGCAGAAATTTCACTTATTTGGGGGCAAAATTGCAGAAATTTCCCTTATTTGAAGGCAAAAAACAGAAATTCCACATATTTTGGGGGAAAATTGCAGAAATTTCCCTTATTATGGGGAAAAATTGCAGAAATTTCCATTATTTTAGGGCAAAATTGCAGAAATTTCACATATTTCAGATAAAAAAAGCAAAAATTGTTCTTATTTTGGGTCAAAAATGCAGAAATTCCCATTATTTTGGGGCAAAAAGGCAGAAATTCTACTTAATTTCGGGGAAAAGGGCAGAAATGACCCGTATTTTGGGGCAAAAAGGCAGAAATTCTCCATATTTTGGTGCAAAAAGCTGAAATTTTCCTTTTTTGAGGTAAAATGCTGAAATTCCCCATATTTTGGGGCAAAAAGCAGAAATTCCCCTTATTTTGGGGCTAAAAGGCACAAATTTCCCTTATTTTCGGGCAAAATTGCAGAAATTTCAATTATTTCAGGGTAAAAAGTCAGAAATTCCCCTTATTTTGGGCCAAAAAGCAGAAATTTCTTTTATTATGGTACAAATTTGAAGAAATTTTCCTTATTTTAGAACAAAAAGGCAGAAATCCCCCATAATTTGGGGCAAAAGGCAGAAATTCTACTTATTTTGAGGTAAAATGCAGAAATTCCCGTTATTTAGAGGTAAAATGCAGAAATTCTCCAAACATTTGGAAAATATGCAGAAATTCCCTTTACTTTGGGGCTAAAAGGCAGAAATTCCCCGTATTTTGAAGCAAAATTGCAGAAATTCTCCTTATTTTCGGTCAAAAAGACAGAAAATCTCCTTTTTTCTGGAGCAAAAAATCATAAATTCCCCTTATTTGGGGCAAAATTGCAGAAATTTCCATTACATTTGGGCAAAATTGCCGTAATTTCCCTTATTTTGGGGCAAAATTGCAGAAATTTCACTTATTTCAGAAAAAAAGGCAGAAATTTTCTTATTTTTGGGCAAAAAGGCAGAAATTTATTTATTTTGGTACAAAATTGCAGAAATTATTCTAATTTTAGGGCAAAAAAACAGAAATTCCCCATATTTAGGGGTAAAAAGGCAGAAATTTCCATTATTTTGAGGCAAAAAGGCTGAAATTCCCCTTATTTTTGGGCAAAAAGTCATAAATTCCCCTTATGTTGGGGCAAAAAGACAGAAATTTCATTTATTTTTGGGGAAAAGGCAGAAATTGCACTTATTTTGAGTCAAAAAGGCGGAAAATCCACTTATTTTGGGGCAAAAATGAAAAAATTTCTTTTTTTATGGCAAAAAGGTATACAATCCCTTTATTTTCAGGCAAAAAGGCAGAAATTCCCTGTATTTTGGAGCAAAATTGCAGAAATTCCCCTAATTTTGGGGCAAAAAGGAAAAAATTTACCTTATTTTAGGGTAAAACTGCAGAAATTTCACTTATTTCGTGGCAAAATTGCAGAAATTCCCCTTATTCTCGGCGAAAAAGGCAGAAAATCCTCGTATTTTGGAGCAAAATTGCAGAAATTCACCTAATTTTGGGGTAAAAAATACAGTAATTTTCTTTATTTTGGGACAAAAAGCAGAAATAGTCCTTATTTTAGCGCAAAATTGCAGAAATTTCCTTTATTTGGGGGCAGACATTTCCCTTATTTGAAGGCAAAAAACAGAAATTCCCCTTATTTTGGGGGAAAATTGCAGAAATTGCCCTTATTATGCGGAAAAATTGCAGAAATTTCCCTTATTTAGGGCAAAATTGCAGAAATTTCACTTATTTCAGAGAAAAAAAGGAAAAATTTTTCTTATTTTGGGGAAAAAGGCAGAAATTCCTATTATTTTGGGGCAAAAAGGCAGAAATTCACCTTATTTTGAGGTAAAATTGCAGAAATTTCACATATTTCAGGGCAAAAAGGCAGAAATTTTCCTTATTTTGGGGCAAAATTGCAGAAATTTCACTTATTTCAGGGTAATAAGTCAGAAATTTTCCTTATTTGGGGGCAAAAAAGACAGAAATTCCTTTTTTTTGGGGGGAAAAAAGACAAAAATTCCACTTATTTAGAGGCAAAAAGGCAGAACTTCCTCTTATTTTGGAGCAAAAAAGAAGACATTTTTCTTTTTTATGGCAAAAAGGTATGCATTCCCTTTATTTTCGGGCAAAAAGGCAGAAATTTCTCGTATTTTAGAGTAATATTGCAGAAATTCCCCTAATTGTGGGGCAAAAAGGCAGAAATTCTCTATATGTTGGGGCAAAGAACAGAAATTTTTTTTATTTTGGGGAGAAACTCAGAAATTCCACTTATTTTGGGGTAAAATTCCAGAAATTTCCTTTATTTGGGGCAAAATTGCAGAAATTTCACTTATTTTGTGGCATTATTGCAGAAATTTCACTCATTTCAGGGAAAAAAGGCAGAAATTTTCCTTATTTTGGTGCAAAAAGGCAGAAATTCCTAATGTTTTGTGGCAAAAATGCAGAAATTTTCCTTGTTTTGAGGTAAAAAGGCTGTAATTCTCCTTATTTGGGGGCAAAAAGGCAGAAATTTTCCTTATTTTGGGGCAAAATTGCAGAAATTTCACTTATTTCAGGGTAATAAGTCCGAAATTCCCCTTATTTTGGGGCAAAAATAACAGAAATTCCCTTTGTTTTGGGGAAAAAAAACAGAAATTCCACTTATTAAGAGTCAAAAAGGCAGAAATTCCCTTTATTTTGGAGCAAAAATAAAGAAATTTCCTTTTTTTATGGCAAAAAGGTATGAATTCCCCTTATTTTCGGGCAAAAAAGTAGAAAATCCCCGTATTTTGGAGCAAAATTGCAGAAATTTTCCTAATTTTGGGGCAAAAGGCAGAAATTCCCATTATTTTGGGGCAAAAATCAGAAAATCCCCTTATTTTCTGGCAAAATTTCAGAAATTTACATTATTTTGGGGCAAAATTGCAGGAAAACCTTATTTTGGGGCATAATTGCAGAAATTTCACTTACTTTAATATAAAAAAGCTAAAATTTCCTTTACTTTGGGGCCAAAAAGAGAAATACCCCTTATTTTGGGGCAAAATTGCAGAAATTTTTTTTATTTTGGGGCAAAAAGGCAGAAGTTCCTTATATTTTGGGTCAAAAAATGCAGAAATTCCCCTTATTTTGAGTTAATAAGGCTGAAATTCCTTTTATTTTGGGGCAAAATGCAGAAATTCCTCTCATTTTGGGGTAAAATTGCAGAAATTTCAAATACTTCAGGGCAAAATGGCAGAAATTCTCTTTATTTTGCGGCAAAAAATGAAATCCCTAATTATTAGCTAAAATTGAAGAAATTTCACTTATTTCGGGACAAAAAGGCAGAAATTCCACTTAATTTCGGGCAAAAAGAAAGAAATGACCCGTATTTTGAAGCAAAATTGCAGAAATTTCCCTAATATTGGTGCAAAAATGAAGAAATTCTTTTTATTTTGGGGCAAAAATGCAGAAATTCTCCATATTTTGGTGCAAAAAGGCTGAAATTCCTTCTATTTTGAGGTAAAATGCTGAAATTCTTCATATTTTGGAGCAAAAAGCAGAAATTCCCCTCAATTTGGGGCATAAAGGCACAAATTTCCCTTATTTTCGGGCAAAATTGCAGAAATTTACTTTTTTTTAGGGCATAATTGCAGAAATTTCACTTATTTTAAATTAAAAAGCCTGAAATTTCCTTTACTTTGGGGCATAAAGGGAGAAATACCCCTTATTTAGGGCCAAAATTGCAGAAATTTTTTTTTTTATTTTGGGGCAAAAAGGCAGAAATTGCTTATATTTTGGGGCAAAAATGCAGAAATTCCCTTTATTTTGAGGTAATAAGGCTGAAATTCCCCTTATTTTTGGGCAAAAGGCAGAAATTCCCCTTATTTTAGGGTAAAATTGCAGAAATTTCAAATATTTCAGGGTAAAATGCCAGAAATTCCCTTTATTTTGGGGCAAAAAGATGATATCAATAATTATTGGCTAAAATTGAAGAAATTTCACTTATTTCGGGACAAAAAGGCAGAAATTCCACTTAATTTCGGGCAAAAAGGCAGAAATGACCCGTATTTTGGAGCAAAATTGCAGAAATTCTCCTAATATTGGTGCAAAAAATGCAGAAATTCCTTTTACATTGAAGCAAAAAGGCAGAAATTCTCCATATTTTGGTGCAAAAAGGCTGAAATTCTCATTATTTTGAGGTAAAATGCTTAAATTCTTCATATTTTGGGGCAAAAGGCAGAAATGGCCCTTATTTAGGGCAAAATTGCAGAAATTTCACTTATTTCAGGGTAATAAGTCAGAAATTTTTCTTATTTTGGGGCAAAAAAGACAGAAATTCCCTTTGTTTTCGGGAAAAAAGACAGAAATTCCACTTATTTAGAGGCAAAAAGGCAGAAATTCCCCATATTTTGGAGCAAAAATGAAAAAAATTCCCTTTTTAATGGCAAAAAGGTATGCATTCCCCTTATGTTCGGGCAAAAAGGCAGAAATTCCTCGTATTTTGGAGCAAAATTGCAGAAATTCCCCTAATTGTGGGGCAAAAAGATTGAAATTCTCTATATGTTGGGGCAAAGAACAGAAATTTTTTTTTTATTTTGGGGCAAAACTCAGAAATTCCACTTATTTTGGGGCAAAATTCCAAAAAGTTCCTTATTTGGGGTAAAATTGCAGAAATTTCACTTATTTTGGGGCAAAATTGCAGAAATTTCACTTATTTCAGAGAAAAAAGGCAGAAATTCACCATATTTTAAGGCATAATTGCAGAAATTTCACTTATTTTAAAGTAAAAAGGCTGAAATTTCCTTTACTTTGGGGCAAAAAGGGAGAAATACCCCTTATTTTGGGGCAAAATTGCAGAAAATTTTTTTATTTTGGGGCAAAAAGGCAGAAATTCCTTATATTTTGGGGCAAAAATGCAGAAATTCCCCTTATTTTGAAGTAATAAGCCTGAAATTCCCCTTATTTTGGGGCAAAAAGGCAGAAATTCCCCTTATTTTAGGGTAAAATTGCAGAAATTTCAAATATTTCAGGGCAAAATGGCAGAAATTCCTCTTATTTTGGGGCAAAAAGATGATATCCCTAATTATTGGCTAAAATTGAAGAAATTTCACTTATTTCGGAACAAAAAGGCAGAAATTCCACTTAATTTCGGGCAAAAAGGCAGAAATGACCCGTATTTTGGAGCAAAATTGCAGAAATTCTCCTAATATTGGTGCAAAAAATGCAGAAATTCATTTTATTTTGGAGCAAAAAGGCAGAAATTCTCCATATTTTGGTGCAAAAAGGCTGAAATTCCCCTTATTTTGAGGTAAAATGCTGAAATTCTTCATATTTTGGGGCAAAAGGCAGAAATTCCCCTTATTTTGGGGCAATATTGCAGAAATTTCACGTATTTCAGGGAAATAAGTAAGAATTTTTTCTTATTTTGGGGCAAAAAATAGAGAAATTCCCTTTGTTTTGGGGAAAAAAGACAGAAATTCCACTTATTTAGAGGCAAAAAGGCAGAAATTTCCCTTATTCTGGAGCAAAAATGAAGAAATTTCTCTTTTATATGGCAAAAAGGTATGCATTCCCTTTATTTTCGGGCAAAAAGGCAGAAATTCCTCGTATTTTGGAGCAAAATTGCAGAAATTCCCCTAATTGTGGGGCAAAAAGATAGAAATTCTATATATGTTGGGGCAAAGAACAGAATTTTTTTTTATTTTGGGACAAAACTCAGAAATTTCACTTATTTTGGGGCAAAATTCCAGAAATTTCCCTTATTTGGGGCAAAATTGCAAAAATTTCACTTACTTCAAGTAAAAAAAGGAAGAAATTTTCCTTATTTTGGGGCAAAAAGGCAGAAATTCCTAATGTTTTGTGGCAAAAATGCAGATATTCCCCTTGTTTTGAAATAAAAAGGCTGAAATTTTCCTTATTTGGGGGCAGAAAGGCAGAAATTTCCCTTATTTTGGGGCAAAATTGCAGAAATTTCACTTATTTCAGTGTAATAAATCAGAAATTCCCCTTATTTTGGGGCAAAAATAACAGAAATTCCCTTTGTTTTGGGGGAAAAAGACAGAAATTCCACTTATTAAGAGGCAAAAAGGCAGAAATTCCCCTTATTTTGGAGCAAAAATGAAGAAATTTCTCTTTTTTCTGGCAAAAAGGTATGCGTTCCCCTTATTTTCGGGCAAAAAGGCAGAAATTCCTTGTATTTTGTAGCAAAATTGCAGAAATTCCCCTAATTTTGGGGCAAAAGACAGAAATTCTCATTATCTTGGGGAAAAATCAGAAATTCCCCTTATTTTCGGGCAAAATTCCGGAAATTTACATTATTTTGGGGAAAAAATTGCAGGAATTTACCTTATTTTGGGTCAAAATTGCAGAAATCTAACTTAATTTGGGGCATAATTGCCGAAATTTCACTCTTTTTAAAGGAAAAAAGCTGAACTTTCCTTTACTTTGGGGCAAAAAGGGAGAAATACCCCTTATTTTGGGGCAAAATTGCAGAAATTTTTTTTTTGGAGCAAAAAGGCAGAAATTCCTTATATTTTGTGTCAAAAATGCAGAAATTCCCCTTATTTTCAGGTAATAAGGCTGAAATTCCTTTTATTTTGGGGCAAAAAGGCAGAAATTCCCCTTATTTTGGGGTAAAATTGCAGAAATTTCAAATACTTCAAGGCAAAATGGCAGAAATTCCACTTATTTTGGGGCAAAAAGATGAAATCCCTAATTATTGGCTAAAATTGAAGAAATTTCACTTATTTCGGGACAAAAAGGCAGAAATTCCACTTAATTTTGGGCAAAAAGGCAGAAATGAGCCGTATTTTGGAGCAAAATTGCAGAAATTCCCCTAATATTGGTGCAAAAATGCAGAAATTCCTTTTATTTTGGGGCAAAAAGGCAGAAATTCTCCATATTTTGGTGCAAAAAGGCTTAAATTCTTCTTATTTTTAGGTAAAATGCTGAAATTCTTTATATTTTGGGGCAAAAGGCAGAAATTCCCCTCATTTTGGGGCATAAAGGCACAAATTTCCCTTATTTTCGGGCAAAATTGCAGAAATTTACCTTATTTTGGGGCATAATTGCAGAAATTTCACTTATTTTAAAGTAAAAAGGCTGAAATTTCCTTTACTTTGGGGAAAAAGGGAGAAATACCTTTTATTTTGGGGCAAAATTGCAGAAATTTTTTTTATTTTGGGGCAAAAAGGCAGAAATTCCTAATATTTTGGGGCAAAAATGCAGAAATTCCCCTTATTTTGAGGTAATAAGGCTGAATTTTCCCTTATATTGGGGCAAAAAAGCAGAAATTCCCCTTATTTCGGGGTAAAATTGCAGAAATTTCAAATATTTCAGGGCAAAATGGCAGAAATTCCCCTTATTTTGGGGCAAAAAGGCAGAAATTCCCCTTATTTTGTGGCAAAATTGCAGAAATTTCACTTATTTCAGGGTAATAAGTAAGAAATTTTTCTTATTTTGGGGCAAAAAGACAGAAATTCCCTTTGTTTTGGGGAAAAAACAGAAATTCCACTATTTAGAGGCAAAAAGGCAGAAATTCCCCATATTTTGGAGCAAAAATGAAAAAATTTCCCTTTTTTATGGCAAAAAGGTATGCAATCCACTTATTTTCGGTCAAAAAGGCAGAAATTCCTCGTATTTTGGAGCAAAATTGCAGAAATTCCTCTAATTGTGGGGCAAAAAGATAGAAATTCTCTATATGTTGGGGCAAAGAACAGAATTTTTTTTTTATTTTGGGGCAAAACTCAGAAATTCCACTTATTTTGGGGAAAAATTTCAGAAATTTCCCTTATTTGGAGCAAAATTGCAGAAATTTCACTTATTTAGGGCAAAATTGCAGAATTTCACTTATTTTAAAGAAAAAAGGCAGAAATTTTCTTTATTTTTGGGCAAAAAGTCAGAAATTCCTAATGTTTTGTGGCATAAATGCAGATATTCCCCTTGTTTTGAGGTAAAAAATCTGAAATTCCTCTTATTTGGGGGCAAAAAGAGTGAAATTTCCCTTATTTTGGGGCAAAATTGCAGAAATTTCACTTATTTCAGGGTAATAAGTCAGAAATTCCCCTTATTTTTGATCAAAAATAACAGAAATTTCTTTTGTTTTGGGGGAAAAAGACAGAAATTCCACTTATTAAGAGGCAAAAATGCAGAAATTCCTCTTATTTTGGAGCAAAAATGAAGAAATTTCCCTTTTTTATGGCAAAAAGGTATGCATTCCCCTTATTTTCGGGCAAAAAGGCAGAAATTCCCCGTATTTTGGAGCAAAATTGCAGAAATTCCCCTAATTTTGGGGCAAAAGGCAGAAATTCCAATTATTTTGGGGCAAAAATGAAGTAATTTCCCTTTTTTATGGCAAAAAGGTATGCATTCCCCTTATTTTCTGGCAAAAAGGCAGAAATTCCTCGTATTTTCGAGCAAAATTGCAGAAATTCCCCTAATTGTGGGGCAAAAAGATAGAAATTCTCTATATGTTGGGGCAAAGAACAGAAATTTTTTTTATTTTGGGGCAAAACTCAGAAATTCCAATTATTTTGGGGCAAAATTCCAGAAAATTCCCTTGTTTGGGGCAAAATTGCAGAAATTTCACTTATTTTGGGGCAAAATTGCAGAAATTTCACTTATTTCAGGGTAATATGTCAGAAATTCCCCTTATTTTGGGGCAAAAATAACAGAAATTCCCTTTGTTTTGGGGGAAAAAGACAGAAATTACACTTATTAAGAGGCAAAAAGGCAGAAATTCCCCTTATTTTGGAGCAAAAATTAAGAAATTTCCCTTTTTTATGGCAAAATGTATGCATTCCTCTTATTTTTGTTCAAAAAGGCAGAGATTCCCCGTATTTTGGAGCAAAATTGCAGAAATTCCTCTAATTTTGGGGCAAAAGACAGAAATTCCCATTATTTTGGTGCAAAAATAATAAATTCCCCTTATTTTCGGGCAAAATTCCAGAAATTTACATTATTTTGGGGCAAAATTGCAGGAATTTACCTTATTTTGTGTCAAAATTGCAGAAATCTAACTTATTTTGTGGCATAATTGCAGAAATTTCACTCTTTTTAAAGGAAAAGAGCTGAAATTTTCTTTACTTTGGGGCAAAAAGGGAGAAATACCCCTTATTTTAGGGCAAAATTGCAGAAATTTTTTTTATTTTGGGGCAAAAAGGCAGAAATTCCTTATATTTTGGGTCAAAAATGCAGAAATTCCCCTTATTTTGAGGTAATAAGGCTGAAATTCCTTTTATTTTGGGGCAAAAAGGCAAATATTCCCCTTATTTTGGGGTAAAATTGCAGAAATTTCAAGTACTTCAGGGCAAAATGGCAGAAATTCCCCTTATTTTGGGGCAAAAAGATGAAATCACTAATTATTGGCTAAAATTGAAGAAATTTCACTTATTTCGGGACAAAAAGGCAGAAATTCCACTTAATTTCGGGCAAAAAGGCAGAAATGAGCCGTATTTTGGAGCAAAATTGCAGAAATTCCCCTAATATTTGTGCAAAAATGCAGAAATTCCTTTTAATTTGGGGCAAAAATGCAGAAATTCTCCATATTTTGGTGCAAAAAGGCTGAAATTCTTCTTATTTTTAGGTAAAATGCTGAAATTCTTTATATTTTGGGGCAAAAGGCAGAAATTCCCCTCATTTTGGGGCATAAAGGCACAAATTTCCCTTATTTTCGGGCAAAATTGCAGAAATTTACCTTATTTTGGGGCATAATTGCAGAAATTTCACTTATTTTAAAGTAAAAAGACTGAAATTTCTTTTACTTAGGGAAAAAAGGGAGAAATACCTTTTATTTTGGGGCAAAATTGCAGAAATTTTTTTTATTTTGGGGCAAAAAGGCAGAAATTCCTAATATTTTGGGGCAAAAATGCATAAATTCCCCTTATTTTGAGGTAATAAGGCTGAAATTTCCCTTATTTTGGGGCAAAAAAGCAGAAATTCCCCTTATTTCGGGGTAAAATTGCAGAAATTTCAAATATTTCAGGGCAAAATGGAAGAAATTCCCCTTATTTTGGGGCAAAAAGATGATATCCCCAATTATTGGCTAAAATTGAAGAAATTTCACTTATTTCGGGACAAAAAGGCAGAAATTCCACTTAATTTCGGACAAAAAGGGAGAAATGACCCGTATTTTGGAGCAAAATTGCAAAATTCACCTAATATTGGTGCAAAAAATTTAGAAATTCCTTTTATTTTGGAGCAAAAATGCATAAATTCTCCATATTTTGGTGCAAAAAGGGTGAAATTCCCCTTATTTTGAGGTAAAATGCTGAAATTCTTCATATTTTGGGGCAAAAGGCAGAAATTCCCCTTATTTTGGGGCAAAAAGGCAGAAATTCCCCTTGTTTTTGGCAAAATTGCAGAAATTTCACTTATTTCAGGGTAATAAGTCAGAAATTTTTCTTATTTTGGGGCAAAAAAGACAGATAATTCCTTTGTTTTGGGGAAAAAAGACAGAAATTCCACTTATTTAGAGGCAAAAAGGCAGAAATTCCTCTTATTTTGGAGCAAAAATGAAGAAATTTCACTTTTTTATGGCAAAAAGGTATGCATTCCCCTTATTTTCGGTCAAAAAGGCAGAAATTCCTCGTATTTTGGAACAAAATTAGAGAAATTCCCCTAATTGTGGGGCAAAAAGATAGAAATTCTCTATATGTTGGGGCAAAGAACAGAAATTTTTTTTTTATTTTGGGGCAAAACTCAGAAATTCCACTTATTTTGGGGCAAAATTTCAGAAATTTCCCTTATTTGGGGCAAAATTGCAGAAATTTCACTTATTTTGGTGCAAAATTGCAGAAATTTCACTTATTTTAGAGAAAAAACGCAGAAATTTTCTTTATTTTGGGGCAAAAAGGCAGAAATTCCTAATGTTTTGTGGCATAAATGCAGATATTCCCCTTGTTTTGAGGTAAAAAGTTTGAAATTCCCCTTATTTGGGGGCAAAAAGGGAGAAATTTCCCTTATTTTGGGGCAAAATTGCAGAAATTTCACTTATTTCAGGGTAATAAGTCAGAAATTTACCTTATTTTGGGGCAAAAATAACAGAAATTTCCTTTGTTTTGGGGGAAAAAGACAGAAATTCCACTTATTAAGAGGCAAAAATGCAGAAATTCCCCTTATTTTGGAGCAAAAATGAAGAAATTTTCCTTTTTTATGGTAAAAGGTATGCATTCCCCTTATTTTTGGGCAAAAAGGCAGAAAGTCCCCGTATTTTGGAGCAAAAATTGCAGAAATTCCCCTAATTTGGGGGCAAAAAGCAGAAATTCCAACTATTTTGGGGCAAAAATCAGAAATTCACCTTATTTTCAGGCAATATTCCAGAAATTTACATTATTTTGGGGTAAAATTGCAGGAATTTACCTTCTTTTGTGGCAAAATTGCAGAAATTTCACTTATTTCAGGGTAATAAGTCAGAAATTCCCCTTATTTTGGGGCAAAAAAGACAGAAATTCCCTTTGTTTTGGGGAAAAAAATACAGAAATTCCACTTATTTAGAGGCAAAAAGGCAGAAATTCCCTTTATTTTGGAGCAAAAATGAAGAAATTTCCATTTGTTATGGCAAAAAGGTATGCATTCCCCTTATTTTCGGGCAAAAAGGCAGAAATTCCTCGTATTTTGGAGCAAAATTGCAGAAATTCCCCTAATTGTGGGGCAAAAAGATAGAAATTCTCTATATGTTGGGGCAAAGAACAGAATTTTTTTTATTTTGGGGCAAAACTCAGAAATTCCACTTATTTTGGGGCAAAATTCCAGAAATTTCCGTTATTTGGGGCAAAATTGCAGAAATTTCACTTATTTTGGGGAAAATTGCAGAAATTTCACTTATTTCAGGGAAAAAGGGCAGAAATTTTGCTTATTTTGGGGCAAAAAGGCAGAAATTCCTAATGTTTTTTGGCAAAAATTCAAAAATTCCACTTGTTTTGAGATAAAAAGGCTGAAATTCCCTTTATTTGGGGGCAAATAGGCAAAAATTTCTCTTATTTTGGGGCAAAATCGCAGAAATTTTACTTATTTCTGGGTAATAAGTCAGAAATTCCCCTTATTTTGGGGCAAAAATAACAGAAATTCCCTTGGTTTTGGGGGAAAAAGACAGAAATTCCACTTATTAAGAGGCAAAAAGGCAGAAATTCCCCTCATTTTGGAGCAAAAATGAAGAAAATTCCCTTTTTTATGGCAAAAAGGTATGCATTACCTTTATTTTCGGGCAAAAAGGCAGAAATTCCCCATATTTTGGAGCAAAATTGCAGAAATTCCTTTAATTTTGGGGCAAAAGGCAGAAATTCCCATTATTTTGGGGCAAAATCAGAAATTTCCCTTATTTTCGGGCAAAATTCCAGAAATTTACAATATTTTGGGGCAAAATTGCAGGAATTTACCTTATTTAGGGGTAAAATTGCAGAAATTTACCTTATTTTGGGGCATAATTGCAGAAATTTCACTTATTTTAAAGTAAAAAGGCTGAAATTTCTTTTACTTTGGGGGAAAAAGGGAGAAATACCCCTTATTGTGGGGCAATATTGCAGAAATTTTAAATATTTCTGGGCAAAATGGCAGAAATTCCCTTTATTTTGAGGCAAAAAATGAAATCCCTAATTATTGGCTAAAACTGAAGAAATTTCACTTATTTCGGGACAAAAAGGCAGAAATTCCACTGAATTTCGGGCAAAAAGGCAGAAATGACCCATATTTTGTAGCAAAATTGCAGAAATTCTCATAATATTGGTGCAAAAATGCAGAAATTCCTTTTATTTTGGGGCAAAAAGGCAGAAATTCTCCATATTTTGCTGCAAAAAGCTGAAATTCCACTTTTTTGAGGTAAAATGCTGAAATTCCCCTTATTTTGGGGCAAAAAGGCAGAAATTCCCCTCTTTTTTTGGGGCAAAAAGGCACAAATTTCTTTTATTTTCAGGCAAAATTGCAGAACTTTCATTTATTTCAGGGTAAAAAGTCAGAAATTCCACTTATTGTGGGGCAAAAAGCAGAAATTTCTTTTATTATGGTACAAATTTGAAGAAATTTTCCTTATTTTAGAACAAAAATGCAGAAATCCTCCATATTTTGAGGTAAAATGGCAGAAATTCCTAATGTTTTGTTGCATAAATGCAGATATTCCCCTTGTTTTGAGATAAAAAGGCTGAAATTCCCCTTATTTGGGGGCAAAAAGGCAGAAATTTCCCTTATTTTGGGGCAAAATTGAAGAAATTTCACTTATTTCAGGGTAATAAGTCAGAAATTCCCCTTATTTCAGGGCAAAAATATCAGAAATTCCATTTGTTTTGGGGGAAAAAGACAGAAATTTCACTTATTAAGAGGCAAAAAGGCAGAAATTCCCCTTATTTTGGGGCAAAAGTCAGAAATTCTCCTTATTTTCAGGGAAAATTCCAAAAATTTACAGTATTTTGTGGAAAAATTTCAGGAATTACCTTATTTTGTGGCCAAATTGCAGAAATTTCACTTATTTCAGTGTAATAAGTCAGAAATTTTTCTTATTTTGGGGCAAAAAAGACAGAAATTCCCTTTGTTTTGGAAAAAAAGACAGATATTCCACTTATTTAGAGGCAAAAAGGCAGAAATGATGTTATATTGGGGCAAAAGTCAGAAATTCCCCTTATTTTCAGGCAAAATTCCAGAAATTTACAACATTTTGTGGGAAAATTTCAGGAATTTACCTTATTTTGTGGCAAAATTGCAGAAATTTCACTTATTTCAGAGTAATAAGTCAGAAATTTTTCTTATTTTGGGGCAAAAAAGACAGAAATTCCCTTTGTTTTGAGGAAAAAAGTGAGAAATTCCACTTATTTAGAGGCAAAAAGGCAGAAATTCCCCTTATTTTGGAGCAAAAATGAAGAAATTTCCCTTTTTTATGGCAAAAAGGTATGCATTCCCTTTATTTTCGGAAAAGAGGCAGAAATTCCTCGTATTTTGGAGCAAAATTGCAGAAATTCCCCTAATTGTGGGGCAAAGAGGTAGAAATTCTCTATATGTTGGGGCAAAGAACAGAAATTTTTTTTATTTTGGGGCAAAACTCAGAAATTCCACTTATTTTGGGGAAAAATTCCAGAAATTTCCCTTATTTGGGGCAAAATTGCAGAAATTTCAATCATTTTGGGGCAAAATTGCAGAAATTTCACTTATTTCAGGGAAAAAAAGCAGAAATTTTCCTTATTTTGGGGCAAAAAGGCAGAAATTCCTAATGTTTTGTGGCAAAAATGCAGAAATTCCCCTTGTTTTTGAGATGAAAAGGCTGAAATTCCCCTTATTTGGGGGCAAAAAGGCAGAAATTTCCCTTATTTTGGGGCAAAATTGCAGAAATTTCACTTATTTCAGGGTAATAAGTCAGAAATTCCCCTTATTTTGGGGCAAAAATAACAGAAATTCCCTTTGTTTTGGTGGAAAAAGACAGAAATTCCACTTATTAAGAGGCAAAAAGGCAGAAATTCCCTTTATTTTGGAGCAAAAATGAAGAAATTTCCCTTTTTTATGGCAAAAAGGTATGCATTCCCCTTATTTTCGGGCAAAAAGGCAGAAATTCCCTGTATTTTAGAGCAAAATTGCAGAAATTCCCCTAATTTTGGGGCAAAAGGCAGAAATTCCCATTATTTTGCTGCAAAACTCAGAAATTCCCCTTATTTTCAGGCAAAATTCCAGAAATTTACAGTATTTTGTGGGAAAATTGCAGGAATTTACATTATTTTGTGGCAAAATTGCAGAAATTTCACTTATTTCAGGGTAATAGGTCAGAAATTTTTCTTATTTTGGGGCAAAAAAGACAGAAATTCCCTTTGTTTTGGGTAAAAAAGACAGAAATTCCACTTATTTAGAGGCAAAAAGGCAGAAATTCCCCATATTTTGGAGCAAAAATGAAGTAATTTCCCTTTTTTTATGGCAAAAAGCTATGCATTCCCCTTATTTTCGGGCAAAAAGGCAGAAATTCCTTGTATTTTGGAGCAAAATCGCAGAAATTCCCCTAATTGTGGGGCAAAAAGATAGAAATTCTCTATATGTTTGGGCAAAGAACAGAAATTTTTTTTTATTTTGGGGCAAAACTCAGAAATTCCACTTATTTTGGGAAAATTCCAGAAATTTCCCTTATTTGGGGCAAAATTGCAGAAATTTCACGTATTTTGGGGCAAAATTGCAGAAATTTCACTTATTTCAGCGAAGAAAGGCAGAAATTTTCCGTATTTTGAGGCAAAAAGGCAGAAATTCCTAATGTTTTGTGGCAAAAATGCAGAAATTCCCCTTGTGTTTAGATAAAAAGGCTGAAATTCCCCATATTTGGGGGCAAAAAGGCAAAAATTTCCCTTATTTTGGGGCAAAATTGCAGAAATTTCACTTATTTCAGGGTAATAAGTCAGAAATTCCCCTATTTTGGGGCAAAAATAACAGAAATTCCCTTTGTTTGGGGGGAAAAAGACAGAAATTACATTTATTAAGAGGCAAAAAGGCAGAAATTCCCTTTATTTTGGAGCAAAAATTAAGAAATTTCCCTTTTTTTGGCAAAAAGGTATGAATTCCCCTTATTTTCGGGCAAAAAGGCAGAAATTCCCCGTATTTTGGAGCAAAATTGCAGAAATTCCCCTAATTTTGGGGCAAAAGACAGAAATTCCCATTATTTTGGGGCAAAAATCAGAAATTCCCCTTATTTTCGGGCAAAATTCCAGAAATTTACATTATTTTGGGGCAAAATTGCAGGAATTTACCTTATTTTGTGTCAAAATTGCAGAAATCTAACTTATTTTGGGGCATAATTGCAGAAATTTCACTCTTTTTAAAGGAAAAAAGCTGAAATTTCTTTTACTTTGGGGCAAATAGAGAGAAATACCCCTTATTTTGGGGCAAAATTGCAGAAATTCCTTATATTTTGGGTGAAAAATGCAGAAATTCCCCTTATTTTAGGTAATAAGGCTGAAATTCCTTTAATTTTGGGGCAAAAAGGCAGAAATTCCCCTTATTTTGGGGTAAAATTGCAGAAATTTCAAATACTTCAGGGCAAAATGGCAGAAATTCCCCTTATTTTGGGGCAAAAAGATGAAATCCCTAATTATTGGCTAAAATTGAAGAAATTTCACTTATTTCGGGACAAAAAGGCAGAAATTCCACTTAATTTCGGGCAAAAAGGCAGAAATGAGCCGTATTTTGGAGCAAAATTGCAGAAATTCCCCTAATATTGGTGCAAAAATGCAGAAATTCCTTTTATTTTAGGGCAAAAATGCAGAAATTCTCCATATTTTGGTGCAAAAAGGCTTAAATTCCCCTTATTTTGAGGTAAAATGCTATAATTCTTTATATTTTGGGGCAAAAGGCAGAAATTCCCCTCATTTTGGGGCACAAAGGCACAAATTTCCCTTATTATCGGGCAAAATTGCAGAAATTTACCTTGTTTTGGGGCATAATTGCAGAAATTTCACTTATTTTAAAGTAAAAAGGCTGAAATTTCCTTTACTTTGGGGCAAAAAGGAAGAAATACCCCTTTTTTTGGGGCAAAATTGCAGAAATTTTTTTTTATTTTGGGACAAAAAGGCAGAAATTCCTTATAATTTGAGGCAAAAATGCAGAAATTCCCTTTATTTTGAGGTAATAAGGCTGAAATTCCCCTTATTTTGGGGCAAAAAGGCAGAAATTCCCCTTATTTTGGGGCAAAATTGCAGAAATTTCACTTATTTCAGGGTTATAAGTCAGAAATTTTTTTTATTTTGGGGCAAAAAAGACAGAAATTCCCTTTGTTTTGGGGAAAAAAGACAGAAATTCCACTTATTTAGAGGCACAAAGGCAGAAATTCCCCTTATTTTGGAGCAAAAATGAAGAAATTTCCCTTTTTATGGCAAAAAGGTATGCATTCCCCTTATTTTCGGTCAAAAAGGCAGAAATTTCTCGTATTTTTGAGCAAAATTGCAGAAATTCCCCTAATTGTGGGGCAAAAAGATAGAAATTCTCTATATGTTGGGGCAAAGAACAGAAATTTTTTTATTTTGGGGCAAAACTCAGAAATTCCACTTATTTTGGGGCATAATTCCAGAAATTTCCCTTATTTGGGGCAAAATTGCAGAAATTTCACTTATTTTGGGGCAAAATTGCAGAAATTTCACTTATTTCAGGGAAAAAGGGCAGAAATTTTCCTTATTTTGGGGCAAAAAGGCAGAAATTCCTAATGTTTTGTGGCAAAAATGCAAAATTCCACTTGTTTAGAGATAAAAAAGCTGAAATTCCCCTTATTTGGGGGCAAAAAGGCAGAAATTTTCCTTATTTTGGGGCAAAATTGCAGAAATTTCACTTATTTCAGCGTAATAAGTCAGAAATTCCCCCTATTTTGTGGCAAAAATAACAGAAATTCCCTTTGTTTTGGGGGAAAAGACAGAAATTCCACTTATTAAGAGGCAAAAAGGCAGAAATTCCCCTCATTTTGGAGCAAAAATGAAGAAATTTCTCTTTTTTATGGCAAAAAGGTATGCATTCCCCTTATTTTCAAGCAAAAAGGCAGAAATTCCCCGTATTTTGGAGCACAATTGCAGAAATTCCCCTAATTTTGGGGCAAAAGTCAGAAATTCCCATTATTTTGGAGCAAAAATCAGAAATTTCCCTTATTTTCGGGCAAAATTCCAGAAATTTACAATATTTTGGGGCAAAATGGCAGGAATTTACCTTATATTGGGGCAAAATTGCAGAAATTTACCTTATTTTGGGGCATAATTGCAGAAATTTCACTTATTTTAAAGTAAAAAGGCTGAAATTTCCTTTACTTTGGGGGAAAAAGAAAGAAATACCCCTTATTTTGGGGCAGAATTGCAGAAATTCTTTTTATTTTGTTGCAAAAAGGCAGGAATTCCTTATATTTTGGGGCAAAAATGCAGAAATTCCCCTTATTTTGGGGCAAAAAGGAAGAAATTCCCTTTATTTTGGGGTAAAATTGCAGAAATTTCAAATATTTCATGGCAAAATGGCAGAAATTCCCCTAATTTTGGGGCAAAAAATGAGATCCCTAATTATTGGGTAAAATTGAAGAAATTTCACTTATTTTGGGACAAAATGGCAGAAATTCCACTTAATTTCGTGCAAAAAGGCAGAAATGACCCGTATTTTGGAGCAAAATTGAAGAAATCCTCATAATATTGGTGCAAAAATGCAGAAATTCCTTTTATTTTGGGGTAAAAAGGCAGAAATTCTCCATATTTTGCTGCAAAAAGCTGTAATTCCCCTTTTTTGAGGTAAAATGCTGAAATTCCCCTTATTTTGGGGCAAAAGGCAGAAATTCCCCTCATTTTGGGGCAAAAAGGCACAAATTTCTTATATTTTCAGGCAAAATTGCAGAAATTTCATTTATTTCAGGGTAAAAAGTCAGAAATTCCACTTATTGTGGGGCAAAAAGCAGAAATTTCTTTTATTGTGGAACAAATATGAAGAAATTTTCCTTATTTTAGAACAAAAAGGCAGAAATCCTCCATATTTTGGGGCAAAAGGCAGAAATTCTTCTTATTTTGAGGTAAAATGCAGAAATTCCCATTATTTAGAGGTAAAATGCAGAAATTCCCCAAACATTTAGGAAAAATTCAGAAATTCCCTTTATTTTGGGGCTTAAAGGCAGAAATTCCTGGTATTTTGAAGCAAAATTGCAGAAATTCTCATAATTTTCAGGCAAAAAGGCAGAAATTCTCCTTATTTTGGGTAAAAAAGACAGAAAATCTCCTTATTTCGGGAGCAAAAAATCATAAATTCCCCTTATTTTGGGGCAAAATTGCAGAAATTTCCATTACATTTGGGCAAAATTGCCGAAATTTCCCTTATTTTGGGGCAAAATTGCAGAAATTTCACTTATTTTAGAAAAAAGGCAGAAATATTCTTATTTTAAGGCAAAAAGGCAGAAATTTATTTATTTTGGTACAAAATTGCAGAAATTATTCTAATTTTAGGGCAAAAAAACAGAAATTCCCCATATTTTGGGGCAAAAAGGCAGAAATTCCCCTTATTTTGAGGTAAAAAGGATGAAATTCCCCTTATATTCGGGCAAAAAGTCAGAAATTCCCCTTATGTTGGGGCAAAAAGACAGAAATTTCATTTATTTTCGGAGAAAAGGCAGAAATTGCACTTATTTTGAGTCAAAAAGGCGGATAATCCCCTTATTTTGGGGCAAAAATGAAGAAATTTCCCTTTTTTATGGCAAAAAGTAATACATTCCCTTTATTTTCAGGCAAAAAGGCAGAAATTCCCCGTATTTTGGAGCAAAATTGCAGAAATTCCCCTAATTTTGGGGCAAAAGAGCAGAAATTCCCCTTATTTTGGGGTAAAACTGCAGAAATTTCACTTATTTCGCGGCAAAATGGCAGAAATTCCCCTTATTCTCTGCGAAAACGGCAGAAAATCCTCGTATTTTGGAGCAAAATTGCAGAAATTCACCTAATTTTGGTGTAAAAAATACAGTAATTTTCTTTATTTTGGGACAAAAAGGCAGAAATTGTTCTTATTTTAGGGCAAATTTGCAGAAATTTCCCTTATTTCGGGTCAAAATTGCAGACATTTCCCTTATTTGAAGGCAAAAAACAGAAATTCCCCTTATTTTGGGGAAAAATTGCAGAAATTTCCCTTATTATGGGGAAAAATTGCAGAAATTTTCCTTATTTTAGGGCAAAATTGCAGAAATCTTTCTAATTTTAGAAAAAAAAGCAAAAATTTTTCTTATTTTGTTGCAAAAAGGCAGAAATTCCCATTATTTTGGGGCAAAAAGGCAGAAATTCACCTTATTTTGAGGTAAAATTGCAGAAATTTCACATATTTCAGGGCAAAAAGGCAGAAATTTCCCTTATTTTGGAGCAAAATTGCAGAAATTTCAATTATTTCAGGGTAATAAGTCAGAAATTTTCCTGATTTTGGGGCAAAAACAACAGAAATTCCCTTTGTATTGGGGAAAAAACAGAAATTCCACTTATTTAGAGGCATAAAGGCAGAAATTCCCCTTATTTTGGAGAAAAAAATGAAGAAATGTCCCTTTTTTATGGCAAAAAGGTATTCATTCCTTTTATTTTCGGGCAAATAGGCAGAAATTCCCCGTATTTTGGAACAAAATTGCTGATATTCCCCTAATTGTGGGGCAAAAGGCAGGAATTATCTATATGTTGGGGCAAAGAACAGAAATTTTTTTATTTTGGGGCAAAACTCAGAAATTCCACTTATTTTGGGGTAAAATTCCAGAAATTTCCTTTATTTGGTGCAAAATTGCAGAAATTTCACTTATTTTGGTGCAAAATTGCAGAAATTTCACTTATTTCAGAGAAAAAAGGCAAAAATTTTCTTTATTTTGGTGCAAAAAGGCAGAAATTCCTAATGTTTTGTGGCAAAAATTCAGAAATTCCCCTTGTTTTGAGGTAAAAAGGCTGTAATTCCCCTTATTTGGGGGCAAAATGCAGAAATTTCCCTTATTTTGGAGCAAAATTGCAGAAATTTCTCTTATTTCAGGGTAATAAGTCAGAAATTCCCCTTATTTTGGGGCAAAAATAACAGAAATTCCCTTTGTTTTGAGGGAAAAAAGCAGAAATTCCACTTATTAAGAGGCAAAAAGGCAGAAATTCCCCTCATTTTGGAGCAAAAATGAAGAAATTTCCCTTTTTTATGGCAAAAAGGTATGCATTCCCCTTATTTTCAAGCAAAAAGGCAGAAATTCCCCGTATTTTGGAGCAAAATTGCAGAAATTCCTCTAATTTTGGGGCAAAAGGCAGAAATTCCCATTATTTTGGGGCAAAAATCAGAAATTCCTTTTATTTTCAGGCAAAAATCCAGAAATTTACATTATTTTGGGGGAAAATTGCAGGAATTTACCTTATTTTGTGGCAAAATTGCAGAAATTTCACTTATTTCAGGGTAATAAGTCAGAAATTTTCCTTATTTTGGGGCAAAAAAGACAGAAATTCCCTTTGTTTTGGGGAAAAAAGACAGAAATTCCACTTATTTAGAGGCAAAAAGGCAGAAATTCCCCTTATTTTGGAGCAAAAATGAAGAAATTTCTCTTTTTTATAGCAAAAAGGTATGCATTCCCCTTATTTTCGGGCAAAAAGGCAGAAATTCCTCGTATTTTGGAACAAAATTGCAGAAATTCCCCTAATTGTGGGGCAAAAGATAGAAATTCTCTATATGTTGGGGCAAAGAACAGAAATTTTTTTATTTTGGGGCAAAACTCAGAAATTCCACTTATTTTGGGGCAATATTCCAGAAATTTCCTTTATTTGGGGCAAAATTGCAGAAATTTCACTTATTTTGGGGCAAAATTACAGAAATTTCACTTATTTCAGGGAAAAAAGGCAGAAATTTTCCTTATTTTGGGGCAAAAAGGCAAAAATTCCTAATGTTTTGTGGCAAAAATGCAGATATTCCACTTGTTTTGATATAAAAAGGCTGAAATTCTCTTTATTTTGGGGCAAAAAGGCAGAAAATTCCCTTATATTGGGGCAAAATTGCAGAAATTTCACTTATTTCAGGGTAATAAGTCAGAAATTTACCTTATTTTGGAGCAAAAATAACAGAAATTCCCTTTGTTTTGGGGGAAAAAGACAGAAATTCCACTTATTAAGAGGCAAAAAGGCAGAAATTCCCCTTATTTTGGAGCAAAAATGAAGAAATTTCTTTTTTTGATGGCAAAAAGTTAGCATTCCCCTTATATTCAGGCAAAATTCCAGAAATTTACAATATTTGGGGGCAAAATTGCAGGAATTTACCTTATTTTGAGGCATAATTGAAGAAATTTACCTTATTTTTGGGCATAATTGCAGAAATTTCACTTATTTTAAAGTAAAAAGGCTGAAATTTCTTTTACTTTGGGGCAAAAAGGAGAAATACCCCTTATTTTGGGGCAAAATTGCAGAAATTTTTTTATTTTAGGGCAATAAGGCACAAATTTCCCATATTTTCGGGCAAAATTGCAGAAATTTCATTTATTTCAGGGTAAAAAGTCAGAAATTCCCCTTATTTTGGGCCAAAAAGCAGAAATTTCTTTTATTAAGGTACAAATTTGAAGAAATTTTCCTTATTTTAGAACAAAAAGGCAGAAATCCCCCATATTTTGGGGCAAAAGGCAGAACTTCTTCTTATTTTGAGGTAAAATGCAGAAATTCCCCGTATTTTGAAGCAAAATTGCAGAAATTCTCATAATTTTCAGGCAAAAAGGCAGAAATTCTCCTTATTTTGGGTCAAAAAGACCGAAAATCTCCTTTTTTAGGGGGCAAAAAGTCAGAAATTCCCCTTATTTTGGGGCAAAATTGCAGAAATTTTTTTATTTTTGGGCAAAAATGCAGAAATTCCTTATATTTTGAGGCAAAATGCAGAAATTCCCCTTATTTTGAGGTAATAATGCTGAAATTCCCCTTATTTTGGGTCAAAAAGCAGAAATTTCCCTTATTTTGTGGTAAAGTTGCAGAAATTTCAAATATTTCAGGGCAAAATGGCAGAAATTCCCTTTATTTTGGGGCAAAAAGATGAAATCCCTAATTATTGGCTAAAATTTAAGAAATTTCCCTTATTTCGGGACAAAAAGCAGAAATTCCACTTAATTTCGGGAAAAAGGCAGAAATGACCCGTATTTTGGAGCAAAATTGCAGAAATTTCCCTAATATTGGTGGAAAAATGCAGAAATTCCTTTTATTTTGGGGCAAAAAAACAGAAATTCTCCGTATTTTGGTGCAAAAAGTCTGAAATTCCCCTTATTTTGAGATAAAATGCTGAAATTCTTCATATTTTAGGGCAAAAGGCAGAAATTCCCCTCATTTTGGGGCAAAAAGGCACAAATTTCCCTTATTTTCGGGCAAAATTGCAAAAATTTACCTTATTTTGGGGCATAATTGCAGAAATTTCACTTATTTTACAGTAAAAAGGCTGAAATTTCCTTTACTTTGGGGCAAAAAGGGAGAAATACCCCTTATTTTGGGGCAAAATTGCAGAAATTTTTTTTTATTTTGGGGCAAAAAGGCAGATATTCCTTATATTTTGGGGCAAAAATGCAGAAATTCCCCTTATTTTGAGGTAATAAGGCTGAAATTCCCCTTATTTTGGGGCAAAAAGACAGAAATTCCCCTTATTTTGGGGTAAAATTGCAGAAATTTCAAATATTTCAAGGCAAAATGGCAGAAATTCCCCTTATTTTGGGGCAAAAAATGAAATCTCTAATTATTGGCTAAAATTGAAGAAATTTCACTTATTTCGGGACAAAAGGCAGAAATTCCACTTAATTTCGGGCAAAAAGGCAGAAATGACCAGTATTTTGGAGCAAAATTGCAGAAATTCCCCTAATATTGGTGCAAAAATGCAGAAATTCCTTTTATTTTGGGACAAAAAGGAAAAAATTCTCTGTATTTTGGTGCAAAAAGGCTGAAATTCCTCTTATTTTGAGGTAAAATGCTGAAATTCCCCATATTTTGGGGCAAAAAGCAGAAATTCCCCTCATTTTGGGGCAAAAAGGCACAAATTTCCCTTATTTTCGGGCAAAATTGCAGAAATTTTATTTATTTCAGGGTAAAAAGTCAGAAATTCCCCTTATTTTGGGGCAAAAAGCAGAAATTTCTTTTATTATGGTACAAATTTGAAGAAATTATCCTAATTTTAGAACAAAAAGGCAGAAATTCCCCATATTTTGGAGCAAAAAGCAGAAATACTTTTTATTTTGAGGTAAAATGCAGAAATTCCCTTTATTTAGAGGTAAAATGCAGAAATTCCCCAAATATTGGGGAAAAATGCAGAGCTTTCCTATATTTTGGGGCTAAAAGGCAGAAATTCCTCGTATTTTGAAGCAAAATTGCAGAAATTCTCATAATTTTCAGGCAAAAAGGCAGAATTTCTCCTTATTTTGGGTCAAAAAGACAGAAAATCTCCTTTTTTCAGGGGCAAAAATCAGAAATTCCCCTTATTTTGGGGCAAAATTGCAGAAATTTCTTTTACATTTGGGCAAAATTGCAGAAATTTCCCTTATTTTGGTGCAAAATTGCAGAAATTTCACTTATTTCAGAAAAAAAGTCAGATATTTTCTTATTTTGGGGCAAAAAGGGAAAATTTATTTATTTTGGTACAAAATTGCCGAAATTATTCTAATTTTAGTGCAAAAAAAACCAGAAATTTCCCATATTTTGGGGCAAAAAGGCAGAAATTTCCATTATTTTGAGGTAAAAAGGCTGAAATTCCCCTTATTTTTGGGCAAAAAGTCAGAAATTCCCCTTATGTTGGGGCAAAAAGACAGAAATTTCATTTATTTTTTGGGAAAAGGCAAAAATTGCACTTATTTTGAGTCAAAAATGCGGAAAATCCCTTTATTTTGGGGCAAAAATGAAGAAATTTCCCTTTTTTATGGCAAAAAGTTATGCATTCTCCATATTTTCGGGCAAAAAAGCAGAAATTCCCCGTATTTTGGAGCAAAATTGCAGAAATTCCCCTAATTGTGGGGCAAAAAGGCAGAAATTCTCTATATGTTGGGGCAAAAGACAGAAATTCTCCTTATTTTAGGGCAAAACTCAGAAATTCCACTTATTTTGGAGCAAAATTCCAAAATTTTCCCTTATTTTGGGGCAAAATTGCAGAAATTTCACTTATTTTGGGGCGAAATTGAAGAATTTTCACTTATTTCAGGGAAAAAAGTCAGAAATTTTCCGTATTTTGATGCAAAAAGGCAGAAATTCTTAATGTTTTGTGGGAATAATGCAGAAATTCCCCTTGTTTTGAGGTAAAAAGGCTGTAATTACCCTTATTTCGGGGCAAAAAGGCAGAAATTTCCCTTATTTTGGGACAAAATGGCAGAAATTTCACTTATTTCAGGGTAATAAGTCAGAAATTCCCCTTATTTTGGGGCAAAAATTACAGAAATTCCCTTTGTTTTGGGGGAAAAAAACAGAAATTCCACTTATTTAGAGGCAAAAAGGCAGAAATTCCCCTTATTTTGAAGCAAAAATGAAGAAATTTCCCTTTTTTATGGCAAAAAGGTATGCATTCCCCTTATTTTCGGGCAAAAATGCAGAAATTCACCGTATTTTGGAGCAAAATTGCAGAAATTCCCCTGATTTTGGGGCAAAAGGCAGAAATTCCCATTATTTTGGGGCAAAAATCAGAAATTCCCCTTATTTTCGGGCAAAATTCCAGAAAATTACATTATTTTGGGGCAAAATTGCATTAATTTACCTTATTTTGGGGCAAAATTGCAGAAATTTCACTTATTTTAAAGTAAAAAGGCTAAAATTTCCTTTACTTTGGGACAAAATGGAGAAATACCCCTTATTTTGGGGTAAAATTGCAGAAATTTTTGTTTATTTTGGGGCAAAAAGGCAGAAATTCCTTATATTTTGGGGCAAAAATGCAGAAATTCCCTTTATTTTGAGGTAATAAGGCTGAAATTCCCCTTATTTTGGGGCAAAAAGGCAGAAATTCCCCTTATTTTGGGGTAAAATTGCAGAAATTTCAAATATTTCAGGGTAAAATCGCAGAAATTCTCTTTATTTTGGGGCAAAAAATGAAATCCCTAATTATTGGCCAAAATTGAAGAAATTTCAATTATTTCGGGACAAAAAGGCAGAAATTCCACTTTATTTCGGGCAAAAAGGCAGAAATGACCCGTATATTGGAGCAAAATTGCAGAAATTCCCCTAATATTGGTGCAAAAATGCAGAAATTCCTTTTATTTGGGGGCAAAAAGGCAGAACTTCTCCATATTTTGGTGCAAAAAGGCTGAAATTCCCCTTATTTTGAGGTAAAATGCTCAAATTCCCCATATTTTGGGGCAAAAGGCAGAAATTCCCCTCATTTTGGGGCAAAAAGGCACAATTTTCCCTTATTTTCGGGCAAAATTGCAGAAATTTCATTTATTTCAGGGTAAAAAGTCAGAAATTCCACTTATTTTGGGACAAAAAGAAGAAATTTTTTTTTTATTATGGTACAAATTTGAAGAAATTTTCCTTATTTTAGAACAAAAAGGAAGAAATTCCCCATATTTTGGGGCAAAAGGCAGAAATACTTCTTATTTTGTGGTAAAATGCAGAAATTCCCTTTATTTAGAGGTAAAATGCAGAAATTCCCCAAATATTGGGGAAAAATGCAGAAATTCCCTTTATTTTGGGGCTAAAAGGCAGAAATTCCCCGTATTTTGAAGCAAAATTGCAGAAATTCTCATAATATTCAGGCAAAAAGGCAGAAATTCTCCTTATTTTGGGTCAAAAAGACAGAAAATCTCCTTTTTTCGGGGGCAAAAAGTCAGAAATTCCCCTTATTTTGGTGCAAAATTGCAGAAATTTCACTTATTTCAGAAAAAAGGCAGAAATTTTCTTATTTTGGGGCAAAAAAGCAGAAATTTCTTTATTTTGGTACAATATTGCAGAAAGTATTCTAATTTTAGGGCAAAAAAATAGAAATTCCCCATATTTTGGGGCAAAAAGGCAGAAATTCCCCTTATTTTGAGGTAAAAATGCTGAAATTCCCCTTATTTTCGGGCAAAAAGTCAGAAATTCCCCTTATGTTGGGGCAAAAAGACAGAAATTTCATTTAGTTTCGGGGAAAAGGCAGAAATTGCACTTATTTTGAGTCAAAAAGGCGGAAAATCCCCTTATTTTGGGGCAAAATTGCAGAAATTTCCCTTTTTTATGGCAAAACGGTATGCATTCCCCATATTTTCAGGCAAAAAAGCAGAAATTCCTTGTATTTTGGAGCAAAATTGCAGAAATTCCCCTAATTGTGGGGCAAAAAGTCAGAAATTCTCTATATGTTGGCGCAAAAGACAGAAATTCTCCTTATTTTTGGGGCAAAACTCATAAATTCCACTTATTTTGGGGCAAAATTCCAGAAATTCCCCTTATTTTGGGGCAAAAAAGACAGAAATTCCTTTTGTTTTGAAGGAAGAAGAAAGAAATTCCACTTATTTAGAGGCAATAAGGCAGAAATTCCCCTTATTTTGGAGCAAAAGTGAAGAAATTTCTTTTTTTTATGGCAAAAAGTTATGCATTCCCCTTATTTTTGGGCAAAAAGGCAGAAATTCCCCGTATTTTGGAGCAAAATTGCAGAAATTCCCCTAATTTTGAAGCAAAAGGCAGAAATTCCCATTATTTTGGGGCAAAAATCAGAAATTTAACTTATTTTCGGGCAAAATGCCAGAAATTTACACTATTTTGGGGCAAAATTGCAGGAATTAACCTTATATTGGGACAAAATTGATGAAATTCCCCTAATTGTGGGGCAAAAAGATAGAAATTCTCTATATGTTGGAACAAAGAACAGAAATTTTTTTATTTTGGGGCAAAACTCAGAAATTCCACTTATTTTGGGGCATAATTCCAGAAATTTCCCTTATTTGGGGCAAAATTGCAGAAATTTCACTTATTTTGGGGAAAAATTGCAGAAATTTAACTTATTTCAGGGAAAAAGGGCAGAAATTTTCCTTATTTTGGGGCAAAAAGGCAGAAATTCCTAATGTTTTGTGGCAAAAATGCAAAATTCCACTTGTTTTGAGATAAAAAAGCTGAAATTCCCCTTATTTGGGGGCAAAAAGGCAGAAATTTTCCTTATTTTGGGGCAAAATTGCAGAAATTTCACTTATTTCATGGTAATAAGTCAGAAATTCCCCCTATTTTCTGGCAAAAATAACAGAAATTCCCTTTGTTTTGGGGGAAAAAGACAGAAATTCCACTTATTAAGAGGCAAAAAGGCAGAAATTCCCCTCATTTTGGAGCAAAAATGAAGAAATTTCTCTTTTTTATGGCAAAAAGGTATGCATTCCCCTTATTTTCAAGCAAAAAGGCAGAAATTCCCCGTACTTTGGAGCAAAATTGCAGAAATTCCCCTAATTTTGGGGCAAAAGGCAGAAATTCCCATTCTTTTGGGGCAAAAATCAGAAATTTAACTTATTTTCGGGCAAAATTCCAGAAATTTACAATATTTTGGGGCAAAATTGCAGGAATTTACCTTATATTGGGGCAAAATTGCAGAAATTTACCTTATTTTGGGGCATAATTGCAGAAATTTCACTTATTTTAAAGTAAAAAGGCTGAAATTTCCTTTACTTTGGGGGAAAAAGTGAGAAATACCCCTTATTTTGGGGCAGAATTGCAGAAATTTTTTTTATTTTGTTGCAAAAAGGCAGGAATTCCTTATATTTTGGGGCAAAAATGCAGAAATTACCCTTATTTTGGGGCAAAAATAAAGAAATTCCCCTTTATTTTGGGATAAAATTGCAGAAATTTCAAATATTTCAGGGCAAAATGGCAGAAATTCCCCTTATTTTGGGGCAAAAAATGAGATCCCTAATTATTGGGTAAAATTAAAGAAATTTCACTTATTTCGGGACAAAAAGGCAGAAATTCCACTTAATTTCGGGCAAAAAGGCAGAAATGACCCGTATTTTGGAGCAAAATTGCAGAAATCCTCATAATATTGGTGCAAAAATGCAGAAATTCCTTTTATTTTGGGGCAAAAAGGCAGAAATTCTCCATATTTTGCTGCAAAAAGCTGGAATTCCCCTTTTTTGAGGTAAAATGCTGAAATTCCCCTTATTTTGGGGCAAAAGGCAGAAATTCCCCTCATTTTGGGGCAAAAAGGCACAAATTTCTTTTATTTTCAGGCAAAATTGCAGAAATTTCATTTATTTCAGGGTAAAAAGTCAGAAATTCCACTTATTGTGGGGCAAAAAGCAGAAATTTCTTTTATTATGAAACAAATATGAAGAAATTTTTTTTATTTTAGAACAAAAAGGCAGAAATCCTCCATATTTTGGGGCAAAAGGCAGAAATTCTTCTTATTTTGAGGTAAAATGCAGAAATTCCCATTATTTAGAGGTAAAATGCAGAAATTCCCCAAACATTTAGGAAAAATTCAGAAATTCCCTTTATTTTGGCGCTAAAAGGCAGAAATTCCTGGTATTTTGAAGCAAAATTGCAGAAATTCTCATAATTTTCAGGCAAAAAGGCAGAAATTCTCCTTATTTTGGGTAAAAAAGACAGAAAATCTCCTTATTTCGGGAGCAAAAAATCATAAATTCCCCTTATTTTGGGGCAAAATTGCAGAAATTTCCATTACATTTGGGCAAAATTGCCGAAATTTCCCTTATTTTGGGGCAAAATTGCAGAAATTTCACTTATTTTAGAAAAAAGGCAGAAATATTCTTATTTTAAGGCAAAAAGGCAGAAATTTATTTATTTTGGTACAAAATTGCAGAAATTATTCTAATTTTAGGGCAAAAAAACAGAAATTCCCCATATTTTGGGGCAAAAAGGCAGAAATTCCCCTTATTTTGAGGTAAAAAGGATGAAATTCCCCTTATATTCGGGCAAAAAGTCAGAAATTCCCCTTATGTTGGGGCAAAAAGACAGAAATTTCATTTATTTTCGGGGAAAAGGCAGAAATTGCACTTATTTTGAGTCAAAAAGGCGGATAATCCCCTTATTTTGGGGCAAAAATGAAGAAATTTCCCATTTTTATGGTAAAAAGTAATACATTCCCTTTATTTTCAGGCAAAAAGGCAGAAATTTTCTGTATTTTGGAGCAAAATTGCAGAAATTCCCCTAATTTTGGGGCAAAAGGGCAGAAATTCCCCTTATTTTGGGGTAAAACTGCAGAAATTTCACTTATTTCGCGGCAAAATGGCAGAAATTCCCCTTATTCTCTGCGAAAAAGGCAGAAAATCCTCGTATTTTGGAGCAAAATTGCAGAAATTCACCTAATTTTGGTGTAAAAATACAGTAATTTTCTTTATTTTGGGACAAAAAGGCAGAAATTGTTCTTATTTTAGGGCAAAATTGCAGAAATTTCCCTTATTTGGGGTCAAAATTGCAGACATTTCCCTTATTTGAAGGCAAAAAACAGAAATTCCCCTTCTTTTGGGGGAAAATTGCAGAAACTTCCCTTATTATGGGGAAAAATTGCAGAAATTTCCCTTATTTTAGGGCAAAATTGCAGAAATCTTTCTTATTTCAGAGAAAAAAAGCAAAAATTTTTCTTATTTTGTTGCAAAAAGGCAGAAATTCCCATAATTTTGGGGCAAAAAGGCAGAATTTCACCTTATTTTGAGGTAAAATTGCAGAAATTTCACATATTTCAGGGCAAAAAGGCAGAAATTTCCCTTATTTTGGGGCAAAATTGCAGAAATTTCACTTATTTCAGGGTAATAAGTCAGAAATTTTCCTGATTTTGGGGCAAAAACAACAAAAATTCCCTTTGTATTGGGGAAAAAAACAGAAATTCCACTTATTTAGAGGCATAAAGGCAGAAATTCCCCTTATTTTGGAGAAAAAAATGAAGAAATGTCCCTTTTTTATGGCAAAAAGGTATTCATTCCCCTTATTTTCGGGCAAATAGGCAGAAATTCCCCGTATTTTGGAACAAAATTGCAGATATTCCCCTAATTGTGGGGCAAAAAGGCAGAAATTCATTATATGATGGGGCAAAGAACAGAAATTTTTTTATTTTGGGGCAAAACTCAGAAATTCCACTTATTTTGGGGTAAAATTCCAGAAATTTCCTTTATTTGGGGCAAAATTGCAGAAATTTCACTTATTTTGGTGCAAAATTGCAGAAATTTCAATTATTTCAGGGAAAAAAGGCAGAAATTTTCTTTATTTTGGTGCAAAAAGGCAGAAATTCCTAATGTTTTGTGGCAAAAATTCAGAAATTCCCCTTGTTTTGAGGTAAAAAGGCTGTAATTCTGCTTATTGGGGGGCAAAATGCAGAAATTTCCCTTATTTTGGAGCAAAATTGCAGAAATTTCCCTTATTTCAGGGTAATAAGTCAGAAGTTCCCCTTATTTTGGGGCAAAAATAACAGAAATTCCCTTTGTTTTGAGGGAAAAAAGCAGAAATTCCACTTATTAAGAGGCAAAAAAGGCAGAAATTCCCTTTATTTTGGAGCAAAAATGAAGAAATTTCCCTTTATTATGGCAAAAAGGAATGCATTCCCCTTATTTTCGGGCAAAAATGCAGAAATTCCCTGTATTTTGGAGCAAAATTGCAGAAATTCCCCTAATTTTGGGGCAAAAAGCAGAAATTCCCATTATTTTGGGGCAAAAATCAGAAATTCCCCTTATTTTCGGGCACAGTTCCAGAAATTTACATTATTTTGGGGCAAAATTGCAGGAATTTACCTTATTTTGTGGCAAAATTGCAGAAATTTAACTCATTTTGGGGAATAATTGCAGAAATTTCACTTATTTTAAAGTAAAAAGGCTGAAATTTCCTTGACTTTGGGGCAAAAAAGGAGAAATACCCCTTATTTTGGAGCAAAATTGCAGAAATTTTTTTTATTTTGGGGCAAAAAGGCAGAAATTCCTTATATTTTGCAGGAAAAATGCAGAAATTCCCCTTATTTTGAGGTAATAAGGCTGAAATTCCCCTTATTTTGGGGCAAAAAGGCAGAAATTCCCCTTATTTTGAAGCAAAATGGCAGAAATTCCCCTTATTTTGGGGTAAAATTGCAGAAATTTCAAATATTTCAGGGCAAAATGGCAGAAAATCTCCTTATTTTGGGGCAAAAAGATGATATCCCTTATTATTGGCTAAAATTGAAGAAATTTCACTTATTTCGGGACAAAAAGGCAGAAATTCCACTTAATTTCGGGCAAAAAGGCAGAAATGACCCGTATTTTGGAGCAAAATTGCAGAAATTCTCCTAATATTGGTGCAAAAAATGCAGAAATTCATTTTATTTTGGAGCAAAAAGGCAGAAATTCTCCATATTTTGGTGCAAAAAGGCTGAAATTCCCCTTATTTTGAGGTAAAATGCTGAAATTCTTCATATTTTGGGGCAAAAGGCAGAAATTCCCCTTATTTTGTGGCAATATTGCAGAAATTTCACTTATTTCAGGGTAATAAGTGAGAAATTTTCCTTATTTTGGGGCAAAAAATAGAGAAATTCCCTTTGTTTTGGGGAAAAAAGACAGAAATTCCACTTATTTAGAGACAAAAAGGCAGAAATTCCCCTTATTTTGGAGCAAAAATGAAGAAATTTCCCTTTTTTATGGCAAAAAGGTATGCATTCCCCTTATTTTCAGGCCAAAAGGCAGAAATTCCTCGTATTTTGGAGCAAAATTGCAGAAATTCCTCTAATTGTGGGGCAAAAAGATAGAAATTCTCTTTATGTTGAAGCAAAAAACAGAAATTTTTCTTATTTTGGGGCAAAACTCAGAAATTCCAATTATTTTGGGTCAAAATTTCAGAAATTTCTCTTATTTGGGGCAAAATTGCAGAAATTTCACTTATTTTGGGGCAAAATTGCAGAAATTTCACTTATTTCAGGGAAAAAGGGCAGAAATTTTCTTTATTTTGGGGCAAAAAGGCAGAAATTCCTAATGTTTTGTGGCAAAAATGCACAAATTCCACTTGTTTTGAGATCAAAAGGCTGAAATTCCCCTTATTTGGGGGCAAAAAGGCAGAAATTTTCCTTATTTTGGGGCAAAATTGCAGAAATTTCACTCATTTCAGGGTAATAAGTCAGAAATTCCCCCTATTTTGTGGCAAAAATAACAGAAATTCCCTTTGTTTTGGGGGAAAAAGACAGAAATTCCACTTATTAAGAGGCAAAAAGGCAGAAATTCCCCTCATTTTGGAGTAAAAATGAAGAAATTTCCCTTTTTTATGGCAAAAATGTATGCATTCCCCTTATTTTCAAGCAAAAAGGCAGAAATTCCCCGTATTTTGGAGAAAAATTGCAGAAATTCCCCTAATTTTGGGGCAAAAGGCAGAAATTCCCATTATTTTGGGGCAAAAATCAGAAATTTCCCTTATTTTCGGGCCAAATTCCAGAAATTTACAATATTTTGGGGCAAAATTGCAGGAATTTACCTTTTTTGGGGCAAAATTGCAGAAATTTACCTTATTTTGGGGCATAATTGCAGGTATTTCACTTATTTTAAAGTAAAAAGGCTGAAATTTTCCTTACTTTCGGGGAAAAAGGGAGAAATACCCCTTATTTTGGGGCAGAATTGCAGAAATTTTTTTTATTTTGGGGCAAAAAGGCAGGAATTCCTTATATTTTGGGGCAAAAATGCAGAAATTCCCCTTATTTTGGGGCAAAAAGGAAGAAATTCCCCTTATTTTGGGGTAAAATTGCAGAAATTTCAAATATTTCAGGGCAAAATGGCAGAAATTCCCCTTATTTTGGGGCAAAAAATGAAATCCCTAATTATTGGGTAAAATTGAAGAAATTTCACTAATTTCGGGACAAAAAGGCAGAAATTCCACTTAATTTCGGGCAAAAAGGCAGAAATTACCCGTATTTTGGAGCAAAATTGCAGAAATCCTCATAATATTGGTGCAAAAATGCAGAAATTCCTTTTATTTTGGGGCAAAAAGGCAGAAATTCTCCATATTTTGCTGCAAAAAGCTGAAATTCCCCTTTTTTGAGGTAAAATGCTGAAATTCCCCTTATTTTGGGGCAAAAGGCAGAAATTCCCCTCATTTTGGGGCAAAAAGGCACAAATTTCTTTTATTTTCATGCAAAATTGCAGAACTTTCATTTATTTCAGGGTAAAAAGTCAGAAATTCCACTTATTGTGGGGCAAAAAGCAGAAATTTCTTTTATTATGGAACAAATATGAAGAAATTTTCCTTATTTTAGAACAAAAAGGCAGAAATCCTCCATATATTGGGGCAAAAGACAGAAATTCTTCTTATTTTGAGGTAAAATGCAGAAATTCCCCAAACATTTAGGAAAAATGCAGAAATTCCCTTTATTTTGGGGCTAAAAGGCAGAAATTACTTGTATTTTGAAGCAAAATTGCAGAAATTCTCATAATTTTCAGGCAAAAAGGCAGAAATTCTCCTAATTTTGGGTCAAAAAGACAGAAAATCTCCTTATTTCAGGAGCAAAAAATCATAAATTCTCCTTATTTTGGGGCAAAATTGCAGAAATTTCCATTACATTTGGGCAAAATTGCCGAAATTTCCCTTATTTTGGGGCAAAATTGCAGAAATTTCACTTATTTCAGAAAAAAGGCAGAAATTTTGTTATTTTGGGGCAAAAAGGCAGAACTTTATTTATTTTGGTACAAAATTGCAGAAATTATTCTAATTTTAGGGCAAAAAAACAGAAATTCCCCATATTTTGGGGCAAAAAGGCAGAAATTCCCCTTATTTTGAGATAAAAAGGATGAAATTCCCCTTATTTTCGGGCAAAAAGTCAGAAATTCCCCTTATGTTGGGGCAAAAAGACAGAAATTTCATTTTTTTTTTCGGGGAAAAGGCAGAAATTGCACTTATTTTGAGTCAAAAAGGCGGAAAATCCCCTTATTTTGGGGCAAAAATGAAGAAATTTCCCTTTTTATGGCAAAAAGTTATACATTCCCTTTATTTTCAGGCAAAAAGGCAGAAATTCCCCGTATTTTGGAGCAAAACTGCAGAAATTCCCCTAATTTTGGGGCAAAAGGGCAGAAATTCCCCTTATTTTGGGGTAAAACTGCAGAAATTTCACTTATTTCGTGGCAAAATGGCAGAAATTCCCCTTATTCTCGGCGAAAAAGGCAGAAAATCCTCGTATTTTGGAGCAAAATTACAGAAATTCACCTAATTTTGGTGTAAAAAATACAGTAATTTATTTTGGGACAAAAAAGCAGAAATTGTTCTTATTTTAGGGCAAAATTGCAGAAATTTCCCTTATTTGGGGTCAAAATTGCAGACATTTCCCTTATTTGAAGGCAAAAAACAGAAATTCCCCTTATTTTGGGGGAAAATAGCAGAAATTTCCCTTATTATGGGGAAAATTTGCAGAAATTTCCCTTATTTTAGGGCAAAATTGAAGAAATCTTTCTTATTTCAGAGAAAAAATGCAAAAATATTTCTTATTTTGGTGCAAAAAGGCAGAAATTCCCATTATTTTGGGGCAAAGAAGCAGAAATTCACCTTATTTTGAGGTAAAATTGCAGAAATTTCACATATTTCAGGGCAAAAAGGCAGAAATTTCCCTTATTTTGGGGCAAAATTGCAGAAATTTCACTTATTTCAGGGTAATAAGTCAGAAATTTTCCTTATTTTGGGGCAAAAACAACAGAAATTCCCTTTGTATTGGGGAAAAAAGACAGAAATTCCACTTATTTAGAGGCAAAAAGGCAGAAATTCCCCTTATTTTGGAGCAAAAATGAAGAAATGTCCCTTTTTTATGGCAAAAAGGTATTCATTCCCCTTATTTTCGGGCAAATAGGCAGAAATTCCCCGTATTTTGGAACAAAATTGCAGATATTCCCTTAATTGTGGGGCAAAAAGGCAGAAATTCTCTATATGTTGGGGCAAAGAACAGAATTTTTTTTTTTATTTTGGGGCAAAACTCAGAAATTCCACTTATTTTGGGGTAAAATCCAGAAATTTCCTTTATTTGGGGCAAAATTGCAGAAATTTCACTTATTTTGGTGCAAAATTGCAGAAATTTCACTTATTTCAGGGAAAAAAGGCAGAAATTTTCTTTATTTTGGTGCAAAAAGGCAGAAATTCCTAATGTTTTGTGGCAAAAATTCAGAAATTTCCCTTGTTTTGAGGTAAAAAGGCTGTAATTCTGCTTATTGGGGGGCAAAATGCAGAAATTTCCCTTATTTTGGAGCAAAATTGCAGAAATTTCCCTTATTTCAGGGTAATAAGTCAGAAGTTCCCCTTATTTTGGGGCAAAAATAACAGAAATTCCATTTGTTTTGAGGGAAAAAAAGCAGAAATTCCACTTATTAAGAAGCAAAAAGGCAGAAATTCGCCTTATTTTGGAGCAAAAATGAAGAAATTTCATTTATTATGGCAAAAAGGAATGCATTCCCCTTATTTTCCGGCAAAAATGCAGAAATTCCCTGTATTTTGGAGCAAAATTGCAGAAATTCCCCTAATTTTGGGGCAAAAAGCAGAAATTCCTTATATTTTGGGGCAAAAATGCAGAAATTCCCCTTATTTTGAGGTAATAAGGCTTAAATTTCCCTTATTTTGGGGCAAAAAGGCAGAAATTCCCTTTATTTTGAAGCAGAAAGGCAGAAATTCCCCTTATTTTGGGGTAAAATTGCAGAAATTTCAAATATTTCAGGGCAAAATGGCAGAAAATCCCCTTATTTTGGGGCAAAAAGATGATATCTCTTATTATTGGCTAAAATTGAAGAAATTTCACTTATTTCAGGACAAAAAGGCAGATATTCCACTTAATTTTGGGCAAAAAGGCAGAAATGACCCGTATTTTGGAGCAAAATTGCAGAAATTCTCCAAATATTGGTGCAAAAAATGCAGAAATTCATTTTATTTTGGAGCAAAAATGCAGAAATTCTCCATATTTTGGTGCAAAAATGCTGAAATTCCCCTTATTTTGAGGTAAAATGATGAAATTCTTCATATTTTGGGGCAAAAGGCAGAAATTCCCCTTATTTTGGGGCAAAATTGCAGAATTTTTTTTTATTTTGGGGCAAAAAGGCAGAAAGTCCTTATATTTTGGGGCAAAAAGGCAGAAATTCCCCTTATTTTGAGGTAATAAGGCTGAAATTCCCCTTATTCTGGGGCAAAAAGGCATAAATTCCCCTTATTTTGGGGTAAAATTGCAGAAATTTCAAATATTTCAGGGCAAATTGGCAGAAATTCCCCTTATTTTGGGGCAAAAAGATGAAATCCCTAATTATTGGCTAAAATTGAAGAAATTTCATTATTTCGGGACAAAAAGGCAGAAATTCCACTTAATTTCGGGCAAAAAGGCAGAATTGACCCGTATTTTGGAGCAAAATTGCAGAAATTCCCCTAATATTGGTGCAAAAATGCAGAAATTCCGTTTATTTTGGGGCAAAAAGGCAGAAATTCTCCATATTTTGGTGCAAAAAGGCAGAAATTCTCCTTATATTGTAGTAAAATGCTGAAATTCTCTATATTTTGGGGCAAAAAGCAGAATTTCCCCTCATTTTGCGGCAAAAAGGCACAAATTTCCTTTATTTTCGGGCAAAATTGCAGAAATTTCATTTATTTCAGGGTAAAAGTCAGAAATTCCCCTTATTTGGGGGCAAAAAGCAGAAATTTCTTTTATTGTGGTACAAATTTGAAGAAATTTTCATTATTTTGGAACAAAAGGAGAAATTCCCCATATTTTGGGACAAAAGGCAGAAATTCTTCTTATTTTGTGGTAAAATGCAGAAATTCCCTTTATTTAGAGGTAAAATGCAGAAATTTCCCAAATATTGGGGGAAAATGCAGAAATTCCGTTTATTTTGGGGCAAAAAGGCAGAAATTCTCCATATTTTGGTGCAAAAAGGCAGAAATTCTCCTTATATTGAAGTAAAATGCTGAAATTCTCCATATTTTGGGGCAAAAAGCAGAATTTCCCCTCATTTTGCGGCAATAAGGCACAAATTTCCTTTATTTTCAGGCAAAATTGCAGAAATTTCATTTATTTCAGGGTAAAAAGTCAGAAATTCCCCTTATTTGGGGGCAAAAAGCAGAAATTTCTTTTATTGTGGTACAAATTTGAAGAAATTTTCATTATTTTGGAACAAAAGGAGAAATTCCCCATATTTTGGGACAAAAGGCAGAAATTCTTCTTATTTTGTGGTAAAATGCAGAAATTCCCTTTATTTAAAGGTAAAATGCAGAAATTTCCCAAATATTGGGGGAAAATGCAGAAATTCCCTTTATTTTGGGGCTAAAAGGCAGAAATTCCCCGTATTTTGAAGCAAAATTGCAGAAATTCTCATAATTTTCAGGCAAAAAGACAGAAATTCTCCTTATTTTGGGGCAAAAAGACAGAAAATCTCCTTTTTTCGGGAGCAAAAAGTCAGAAATTCTTCTTATTTTGGGGCAAAATTGCAGAAATTTCCTTTACATTTGGGCAAAATTGCAGAAATTTCCTTTACTTTTGGGCAAAATTGCAGAAATTTCACTTATTTCAGAAAAAAGGCAGAAATTTTCTTATTTTGGGGCAAAAAGTCCGAAATTTCTTTTATTTTGGTATAAAAATGCAGAAATTTTTCTTTTATTGAGGCAAAAATGCAGAAATTCCCCATATTTTGGGGCAAAAAGGCAGAAATTCCCTTTATTTTGAAGTAAAAAAGCTGAAATCCTCCTTATTTTCGGGCAAAAAGTCAGAAATTTCCTTCATGTTAGGGCAAAAAACAGAAATTTTGTTTATTTTTGAAGAAAAGGCAGAAATTGCATTATTTTGAGACAAAAAAACGGAAAAACCCCTTATTTTGTGGCAAAAATGTAAAAATTTCCCTTTATTATGGCAAAAAGGTATACATTCCCTTTATTTTCGGGCAAAAAGGCAGAAATTCCCTGTATTTTGAAACAAAATTGCAAAAATTCCCCTAATTTTGGGGCAAAAAGGCAGAAATTCCCCTTATTTTGGGGTAAAACTGCTGAAATTTCACTTATTTCGCGGCAAAAATGGCAGAAGTTCCCCTTATTCTCGGCAAAAAAGGCAGAAAATCCCGTATTTTGGAGCAAAATTGCAGAAATTCTCATAATTTTCAGGCAAAAAGACAGAAATTCTCCTTATTTTTGGAACAAAAAACAGAAAATCTCCTTATTTTGGGGCAAAATGCAGAAAATCCCCTTATTTTAGGGCAAAATTGCAGAAATTTCCCTTATTTGAAGGCAAAAAACAGAAATTCCCCTTATTTTGAGGCAAAATTGCAGAAATTTCCTTTATTATGGGGAAAACTTGCAAAAATTTCCCTTATTTTAGGGCAAAATTGCAGAAATTTTACTTATTTCATAGAAAAAAGTAAATATTCTTATTTTGGGGCAAAAAGGCAGAAATTCCCATTATTTTGGGGCAAAAATGCAGAAATTCACCTAATTTTGGGGTAAAATTGCAGAAATTTCACATATTTCAGGGCAAAAAGGCAGAAATTTCCCTTATTTTGGGGCAAAATTGCAGAAATTTCACTTATTTCAGAGTAATAAGTCAGAAATTTTCCTTATTTTGGGGCAAAAAAGACAGAAATTCTCTTTGTTTTAAAAGAAAAAGACAGAAATTTCACTTATTTAGAGGCAAAAAGGCAGAAATTCCCCTTATTTTGGAGCAAAATTGAAGAAATTTCCCTTTTTATTGGCAAAAAGGTATGCATTCCCCTTATTTTCGGGCAAAAAGGCAGAAATTCCCCATATTTTGGAGAATAATTGCAGAAATACCCCTAATTGTGGGGCAAAAAAGAAGAAATTCTCTCTATGTTGGGACAAAAAGACAGAAATTCTCCTTATTTTGGGGCAAAACTCAGAAATTCCACTTGTTTTGGGGCAAAATTCCAGAAATTTCCCTTATTTGGGGGCAAAATTGCAGAAATTTCACTTATTTTATGGTAAAATTGCAGAAATTTCACTTATTTCAAGGAAAAAAGGCAGAAATTTTCCTTATTTTGGGGCAAAATGCAGAATTTCCTAATATTTTGTGGCAAAAATGCAGAAATTCCCCTCATTTTGAGGTAAAAAAGCTGAAATTCCCATTATTTTGGGGTAAAACTGCAGAATTTTCACTTATTTCGTGGCAAAATGGCAAAAATTCCCCTTATTCTCGGCGAAAAAGGCAGAAAATCCTCGTATTTTGGAGCAAAATTGCAGAAATTCACCTAATTTTTGGGTAAAAAATACAGTAATTTTCTTTATTTTGGGACAAAAAGGCAGAGATAGTCCTTATTTTAGGGAAAATTGCAGAAATTTCCCTTATTTGCGGGCAAAATTGCAGACATTTCCCTTATTTGAAGGCAAAAAACAGAAATTCCCCTTATTTTGGGGGAAAATTGCAGAAATTTCTTTTATTATGGGGAAAAATTGCAGAGATTTCCTTTATTATGGGGAAAAATTGCAGTAATTTTTCTTATTTTAGGGCAAAATTGCAGAAATCTCTCTTATTTCAGAGAAAAAAAGCAAAAATTTTTCTTATTTTGGGGCAAAAAGGCAGAAATTCCCATTCTTTTGGGGCAAAAAGGCAGAAATTCACCTTATTTAGAGGTAAAATTGCAGAAATTTCACATATTTCAGGGCAAAAATGCAGAAATTTCCCTTTTTTTGGGGGGCAAAATTGCAGAAATTTCACTTATTTCAGGGTATTAAGTCAGAAATTTTCCTAATTTTGGAGCAAAAAAGACAGAAATTCCCTTTGTTTTGGGGGAAAAAGACAGAAATTCCACTTATTTAGAGGCAAAAAGGCAGAAAATCCCCTTATTTTGGAGCAAAAATGAAGAAATTTCCTTTTTTATGGCAAAAAAGTATGCATTCCCCATATTTTCGGGCAAAAAAGCAGAAATTCCCCGTATTTTGGAGCAAAATTGCAGAAATTCCCCTAATTGTGGGGCAAAAAGGCAGAAATTCTCTATATGTTGGGGCAAAAGACAGAAATTCTCCTTATTTTAGAGCAAAACTCAGAAATTCCACTTATTTTGGAGCAAAATTCCAAAATTTTCCCTTATTTTGGGGCAAAATTGCAGAAATTTCACTTATTTTGGGGCAAAATTGCAGAAATTTCACTTATTTCAGGGAAAAAATGCAGAAATTTACCTTATTTTGGGGCAAAAAGAAAGAAATTATTAATATTTTGTGGCAAAAATTCAGAAATTCCCCTTATGTTGAGGTAAAAATGCTGAAATTTCCCTTATTTGGAGGCAAAAAGGCAGAAATTTCTCTTATTTTGGGGCAAAATTGCAGAAATTTCACTTATTTCAGGGTAATAAGTCAGAAATTCCCCTTATTTTGGGGCAAAAAAGACAGAAATTCCTTTTGTTTTGGGGGAAAAAGACAGAAATTCCACTTATTTAGAGGCAAAAAGGCAGAAATTCTCCTTATTTTGAAGCAAAAGTGAAGAAATTTCCCTTTTTTATGGCAAAAAGGTATGCATTCTCCTTATTTTCGGGCAAAAAGGCAGAAATTCCCCGTATCTTGGAGCAAAATTGCAGAAATTTCCCTAATTTTGAGGCAAAAGGCAGAAATTCCCATTATTTTGAAGCAAAAATCAGAAATTCCCCTTATTTTGGGGCAAAATTCCAGATATTTCTTTTATTTTGGGGCAAAATTGCAGGAATTTACCTTATTTTGTTGCAAAATTGCAGAAATTTCACTTATTTTAAAGTAAAAAGTCTGAAATTTCCGTTACTTTGGGGCAAAAAGTGAAAAATACCCCTTATTTTGGGGCAAAATTGCAGAAATTTTTTATTATTTTGGGGCAAAAAGGCAGAAAGTCCTTATATTCTGGGGCAAAAAGGCATAAATTCCCCTTATTTTGGGGTAAAATTGCAGAAATTTCAAATATTTCAGGGCAAAATGGCAGAAATTCCCCTTATTTTGGGGCAAAAAGATGAAATCCCTAATTATTGGCTAAAATTGAAGAAATTTCACTTATTTCGGGACAAAAAGGCAGAAATTCCACTTAATTTCGGGCAAAAAAGCAGAATTGACCCATATTTTGGAGCAAAATTGCCGAAATTCCCCTAATATTGGTGCAAAAATGCAGAAATTCCCTTTATTTTGGGGCAAAAATGCAGAAATTCTCTATATTTTGGTGCAAAAAGGCTGAAATTCTCCTTATTTTTAAGTAAAATGCTGAAATTCTCCATATTTTGGGGCAAAAAGCAGAATTTCCCCTCATTTTGCGGCAAAAAGGCACAAATTTCCTTTATTTTCGGGCAAAATTGCAGAAATTTCATTTATTTCAGAGTAAAAAGTCAGAAATTCCCCTTATTTTGGGGCAAAAAGCAGAAATTTCCCTTATTTTCAGGCAAAATTGCAGAAATTTCATTTATTTCAGGGCAAAAAGTCAGAAATTCTCCTTTTTTGGGGAAAAAGCAGAAATTTCTTTTATTATGGTACAAGATTGAAGAAATTTTCCTTATTTTGGAACAAAAAGGCAGAAATTCCCTATATTTTGGGGCAAAATGCAGAAATTCTTTTTATTTTGAGGTAAAATGCAGAAATTTCCCCTATTTAGTGGTAAAATGCAGAAATTCCCTTTATTTTGGGGCTAAAAGGCAGAAATTCCCCATATTTTGAAGCAAAATTGCAGAAATTCTCAAAATTTTCGGGCAAAAAGGCAGAAATTCTCCTTATTTTCGGGCAAAAGACAGTAAATCTCCGTTTTTCAGGAGCAAAAAGTAAGAAATTCCCCTTATTTTGGGGCAAAATTGCAGAAATTTTCTTTACATTTGGGCAAAATTGCAGAAATTTCCCTTATTTTAGGGCAAAATTGCAGAAATTTCACTTATTTCAGAAAAAAAGAAGAAATTTTCTTATTTTGGGGCAAAAAGGCAGAAATTTCTTTTATTTTGGAACAAAATTGCAGAGATTTTTCTTATTTTGAGGCAAAAAGGCAGAAATTCCTCATATTTTGGGGCAAATAGGCAGAAATTCGCCTTATTTTGGGGCAAAAAGACAGAAATTTCGTTTATTTTTGGAAAAAACGCAGATTTGCACTTATTTTGAGTCAAAAAGGTGGAAAATCCCCTTATTTTGGGGTAAAAATGAAGAAATTTCCCTTTTTTATGGCAAAAAGGTATACATTCCCTATATTTTCAGGCAAAAGGCAGAAATTCCCCTTATATTTGGGCAAAATTGCAGAAATTTCCCTTATTTGAAGGCAACAAACAGAAATTCCCCTTATTTTTGGGCATAATTGCAGAAATTTCCCTTATTATGGGGAAAAATTGCAGAAATTTCCCTTATTTTAGGGCAAAATTGCAGAAATTTCACTTATTTCAGAGAAAAAAAGGAAAAATTTTTTTTATTTTGGGGCAAAAAGGCAGAAATTCCCATTATTTTGAGGCAAAAAGGCAGAAATTCACCTTATTTTGGGTTAAAATTGAAGAAATTTCACATATTTTAGGGCAAAAAGGCAGAAATTTCCCGTGTTTTGATGCAAAAAGGCAGAAATTCCTAATATTTTGTGGCAAAAATGCAGAAATTTCCGTTATTTTGAGGAAAAAATGCTGAAATTTCCCTTATTTGGGGGCAAAAAGGCAGAAATTTCCCTTATTTTGTGGCAAAATTGCAGAAATTTCACTTATTTCAGGGTAATAAGTCAGAAATTCCCCTTATTTTGGGGCAAAAAAGATAGAAATTCCTTTTGTTTTGGGAAAATAAGACAGAAATTCCACTTATATAGAGGCAAAATGGCAGAAATTCCCTTTATTTTGGAGCAAAAATGAAGAAATTTCCCTTTTTTATGGCAAAAATGTATGCATTCCCCTTATTTTCGGGCAAAAAGGCTGAACTTCCCCGTATTTTGAAGCAAAATTGCAGAAATTCCCCTAATTTTGAAGCAAAAGGCAGAAATTCCCATTATTTTGGGGCCAAAATCAGAAATTCCCTTTATTTTGGGGCAAAATTCCAGAAATTTCTTTTATTTTGGGGCAAAATTGCAGGAATTTACCTCATTTTTGGCAAAAATGCAGAAATTTCCCTTATTTGTTCAAAATTGCAGAAATTTCACTTATTTTAAAGTAAAAAGGCTGAAATTTCTGTTACTTTGGGGCAAAAAGGGAGAAATGCCCCTTATTTTGGGGCAAAATTACAGAAAATTTTTTTATTTTGGGGCAAAAAGGCAGAAAGTCCTTATATTTTGGGGCAAAAAGGCAGAAATTCCCATTATTTTGAGGTAATAAGGCTGAAATTCCCCTTATTTTGGGGCAAAAAGGCAGAAATTCCCCTTACTTTGGGGTAAAATTGCAGTAATTTCAAATATTTCAGGGCAAAATGGCAGAAATTCCCCTTATTTTGGGGCAAAAAGATGAAATCCCTAATTATTGGCTAAAATTGAAGAAATTTCACTTATTTTGGGATAAAAAGGCAGAAATTCCACTTAATTACGGGCAAAAACGCAGAAATGACCCGTATTTTGGAGCAAAATTGCAGAAATTCCCCTAATATTGGTGCAAAAATGCAGAAATTCTCTTTATTTTAGGGCAAAAAGGAAGAAATTCTCCATATTTTGGTGCAAAAAGGCTGAAATTCCCTTTATTTTGAGGTAAAATGCTGAAATTCCCCATATTTTGGGGCAAAAGGCAGAAATTCCCCTCATTTTGGAGCTAAAAGGCACAATTTTCCCTTATTTTCGGGCAAAATTGCAGAAATTTCATTTATTTCAGGGTAAAAATTCAGAAATTCCCCTTATTTTGGGGCAAAAAGCAGAAATTTCTTTTATTATGGTACAAATTTGAAGAAATTTTCTTTATTTTAGAACAAAAAGGAAGAAATTCCCCATATTTTGGGGCAAAAGGCAGAAATTCTTTTTATTTTGAGGTAAAATTCAGAAATTCCCCTTATTTAGAGGTAAAATGCAGAAATTCCCCAAATATTGGGGGAAAATGCAGAAATTCCCTTTATTTTGGGGGTAAAAGGCAGAAATTCCCCGTATTTTGAAGCAAAATTACAGAAATTCTCATAATTTTCAGGCAAAAAGGCAGAAATTCTCCTTATTTTGGGTCAAAAAGACAGAAAATCTCCTTTTTTCGGGGGCAAAAAGTCAGAAATTCCCCTTATTTTGGGGCAAATTTGCAGAAATTTTTCTTACATTTGGGCAAAATTGCAGAAATTTCACTTATTTTGGTGCAAAATTGCAGAAATTTCACTTATTTCAAAAAAAGGCAGAAATTATCTTATTTTGGGGCAAAAAGGCAGAAATATATTTATTTTGATACAAAATTGCAGAAATTATTCTAATTTTAAGGCAAAAAACCAGAAATTCCCCATATTTTGGTGCAAAAAGGCAGAAATTCCCCTTATTTTGAGGTAAAAATGCTGAAATTCCCTTTATTTTTGGACTAAATGTCAGAAATTCCCCTTCTGTTGGGGCAAAAAGACAGAAATTTCATTTATTTTTGGGGAAAAGGCAGAAATTGCACTTATTTTGAGTCAAAAAGGCGGAAAAATCCCCTTATTTTGGGGCAAAAATGAAGAAATTTCCCTTTTTTATGGCAAAAAGGTATACATGCCCTTTATTTTCAGGCAAAAAGGCAGAAATTCCCCGCATTTTGGAGCAAAATTGCAGAAATTCCTTTAATTTTGGGGCAAAAAGGCAGAAATTCCCCTAATTTTGGGGTAAAACTGCAGAAATTTCACTTATTTCGTGGCAAAATGGCAAAAATTCCCCTTATTCTCAGCGTAAAAGGCAGAAAATCCTCATATTTTGGAGCAAAATTGCAGAAATTCACCTAATTTTGGGGTAAAAAATACAGTAATTTTTTTATTTTGGGACAAAAAGGCAGAAATAGTCCTTATTTTAGGGCAAAATTGCAAAAATTTCCCTTATTTGCGGGCAAAATTGCAGACATTTCCTTTATTTGAAGGCAAAAAACAGAAATTCCCCTTATTTTGTGGGAAAATTGCAGAAATTTCCTTTATTATGGGGAAAAATTGCAGAAATTTCCTTTATTATGGGGAAAAATTGCAGAAATTTCTCTTATTTTAGGGCAAAATTGCAGAAATCTCTCTTATTTCAGAGAAAAAAAGCAAAAATTTTTCTTATTTTGGGGCAAAAGCAGAAATTCCCATTATTTTGGGGCAAAAATGCAGAAATTCACCTTATTTTGAGGTAAAATTGCAGAAATTTCACATATTTCAGGGCAAAAAGGCAGAAATTTCCCTTATTTTGGGGCAAAATTGCAGAAATTTCACTTATTTCAGGGTATTAAGTCAGAAATTTTCCTTATTTTGGAGCAAAAAAGACAGAAATTCCCTTTGTTTTGGGGGAAAAAGACAGAAATTCCACTTATTTAGAGGCAAAAAGACAGAAAATCCCCTTATTTTGGAGCAAAAATCAAGAAATTTCCCTTTTTTATGGCAAAAAGGTATGCATTCCCCATATTTTCGGGCAAAAAAGCAGAAATTCCCCGTATTTTGGAGCAAAATTGCAGAAATTCCTCTAATTGTGGGGCAAAAAGGCAGAAATTCTCTATATGTTGGGGCAAAAGACAGAAATTCTCCGTATTTTGGGGCAAAACTCAGAAATTCCACTTATTTTGGGGCAAAATTCCAGAAATTTCCTTTATTTTGGGGCAAAATTGCAGAAATTTCACTTATTTTGGGGCAAAATTGCAAAAATTTCACTTATTTCAGGGAAAAAATGCAGAAATTTTTTTTATTTTAGGGCAAAAAGGAAGAAATTATTAATATTTTGTGGCAAAAATGCAGAAATTCTCTTTATTTTGAGGTAAAAATGCTGAAAATTCCCTTATTTGGAGGCAAAAAGGCAGAAATTTCCCTTATTTTGGGGCAAAATTGCAGAAATTTCACTTATTTCAGGGTAATTAGTCAGAAATTCCCCTTATTTTGGGGCAAAAAAGACAGAAATTCCTTTTGTTTTGGGGGAAAAAGACAGAAATTCCACTTATTTAGAGGCAAAAAGGCAGAAATTCCCCTCATTTTGGAGCAAAAGTGAAGAAATTTCTTTTTTTTATGGCAAAAAGGTATGCATTCCCCTTATTTTCGGGCAAAAGGCAGAAATTCCCCGTATTTTGGAGCAAAATTGCAGAAATTCCCCTAATTTTGAAGCAAAAGGCAGAAATTCCCATTATTTTGGGGCAAAAATCAGAAATTCCCCTTATTTTGGGGCAAAATTCCAGAAATATCTTTTATTTTGGGGCAAAATTGCAGGAATTTACCTTATTTTAAGGCAAAATTGCAGAAATTTCTCTTATTTGTTCAAAATTGCAGAAATTTCACTTATTTTAAAGTAAAAAGTCTGAAATTTCCGTTAGTTTTTGGCAAAAAGGGAGAAATACTTCTTATTTTGGGGCAAAATTGCAGAAATTTTTTTTATTTTGGGGCAAAAAGGCAGAAAGTCCTTATATTTTGGGGCAAAAAGGCAGAAATTCCCCTTACTTTGAGGGAATAAGGCTGAAATTCCCCTTATTCTGGGGCAAAAAGGCATAAATTCTTCTTTTTTGGGGGTAAAATTGCAGAAATTTCAAATATTTCAGGGCAAAATTGCAGAAATTCCCCTTATTTTGGGGCAAAAAGATGAAATCCCTAATTATTGGTTAAAATTGAAGAAAGTTCACTTATTTCGGGACAAAAAGGCAGAAATTCCACTTAATTTCGGGCAAAAAGGCAGAATTGACCCGTATTTTGGAGCAAAATTGCAGAAATTCACCTAATATTGGTGCAAAAATGCAGAAATTCCTTTTATTTTAGGGCAAAAAGGAAGAAATTCTCCATATTTTGGTGCAAAAAGGCTGAAATTCCCTTTATTTTGAGGTAAAATGCTGAAATTCCCCATATTTTGGGGCAAAAGGCAGAAATTCCCCTCATTTTGGGGCAAAAAGGCACAATTTTCTTTTATTTTCGGGCAAAATTGCAGAAATTTCATTTATTTCAGGGTAAAAATTCAGAAATTCCCCTTATTTTGGGTCAAAAAGCAGAAATTTCTTTTATTATGGTACAAATTTGAAGAAATTTTCCTTATTTTAGAACAAAAAGGAAGAAATTCCCCATATTTTGGAACAAAAGGCAGAAATTCTTTTTATTTTGAGGTAAAATTCAGAAATTCCCCTTATTTAGAGGTAAAATGCAGAAATTCCCCAAATATTGGGGGAAAATGCAGAAATTACCTTTATTTTGGGGGTAAAAGGCAGAAATTCCCCGTATTTTGAAGCAAAATTACAGAAATTCTCATAATTTTCAGGCAAAAAGGCAGAAATTCTCCTTATTTTGAGTCAAAAAGACAGAAAATCTCCTTTTTTCGGGGGCAAAAAGTCAGAAATTCCCCTTATTTTGGGGCAAATTTGCAGAAATTTTTCTTACATTTGGGCAAAATTGCAGAAATTTCCCTTATTTTGGTGCAAAATTGCAGAAATTTCACTTATTTCAAAAAAAGGCAGAAATTATCTTATTTTGGGGCAAAAAGGCAGAAATATATTTATTTTGATACAAAATTGCAGAAATTATTCTAATTTTAAGGCAAAAAAACAGAAATTCCCCATATTTTGGTGCAAAAAGGCAGAAATTCCCCTTATTTTGAGGTAAAAATGCTGAAATTCCCTTCATTGTTGGACTAAAAGTCAGAAATTCCCCTTATGTTGGGGCAAAAAGACAGAAATTTCATTTATTTTTAGAGAAAAGGCAGAAATTGCACTTATTTTGAGTCAAAAAGGCGGAAAATCCCCTTATTTTGGGGCAAAAATGAAGAAATTTCCCTTTTTTATGGCAAAAAGGTATACATGCCCTTTATTTTCAGGCAAAAAGGCAGAAATTCCCCGCATTTTGGAGCAAAATTGCAGAAATTCCCCTAATTTTGGGGCAAAAAGGCAGAAATTCCCCTAATTTTGGGGTAAAATTGCAGAAATTTCACTTATTTCGTGGCAAAATGGCAAAAATTCCCCTTATTCTCAGCGTAAAAGGCAGAAAATCATCGTATTTTGGAGCAAAATTGCAGAAATTCACCTAATTTTGGGGTAAAAAATACAGTAATTTTCTTTATTTTTAGACAAAAGGGCAGAAATAGTCCTTATTTTAGGGCAAAATTGCAAAAATTTCCCTTATTTGCGGGCAAAATTGCAGACATTTCTTTTATTTGAAGGCAAAAAACAGAAATTCCCCTTATTTTGTGGGAAAATTGCAGAAATTTCCTTTATTATGGGGAAAAATTGCAGAAATTTCCTTTATTATGGGGAAAAATTGCAGAAATTTCTCTTATTTTAGGGCAAAATTGCAGAAATCTCTCTTATTTCAGAGAAAAAATGCAAAAATTTTTCTTATTTTGGGGCAAAAGCAGAAATTCCCATTATTTTGGGGCAAAAATGCAGAAATTCACCTTATTTTGAGGTAAAATTGCAGAAATTTCACATATTTCAGGGCAAAAAGGCAGAAATTTCCCTTATTTTGGGGCAAAATTGCAGAAATTTCACTTATTTCAGGGTATTAAGTCAGAAATTTTCCTTATTTTGGAGCAAAAAAGACAGAAATTCCATTTGTTTTGGGGGAAAAAGACAGAAATTCCACTTATTTAGAGGCAAAAAGGCAGAAAATCCCCTTATTTTGGAGCAAAAATCAAGAAATTTCCCTTTTTTATGGCAAAAAGGTATGCATTCCCCATATTTTCGGACAAAAAAGCAGAAATTCCACGTATTTTGGAGCAAAATTGCAGAAATTCCTCTAATTGTGGGGCAAAAAGGCAGAAATTCTCTATATGTTGGGGCAAAAGACAGAAATTCTCCGTATTTTGGGGCAAAACTCAGAAATTCCACTTATTTTGGGGCAAAATTCCAGAAATTTCCTTTATTTTGGGGCAAAATTGCAGAAATTTCACTTATTTTGGGGCAAAATTGCAAAAATTTCACTTATTTCAGGGAAAAAATGCAGAAATTTTTTTTATTTTGGGGCAAAAAGGAAGAAATTATTAATATTTTGTGGCAAAAATGCAGAAATTCTCTTTATTTTGAGGTAAAAATGCTGAAAATTCCCTTATTTGGAGGCAAAAAGGCAGAAATTTCCCTTATTTTGGGGCAAAATTGCAGAAATTTCACATATTTCAGGGTAATTAGTCAGAAATTCCCCTTATTTTGGGGCAAAAAAGACAGAAATTCCTTTTGTTTTGGGGGAAAAAGACAGAAATTCCACTTATTTAGAGGCAAAAAGGGAGAAATTCCCCTCATTTTGGAGCAAAAGTGAAGAAATTTCCTTTTTTTATGGCAAAAAGTTATGCATTCCCTTTATTTTCGGGCAAAAGGTAGAAATTCCCCGTATTTTGGAGCAAAATTGCAGAAATTCCCCTAATTTTGAAGCAAAAGGCAGAAATTCCCATTATTATGGGGCAAAAATCAGAAATTCCCCTTATTTTGGGGCAAAATTCCAGAAATATCTTTTATTTTGGGGCAAAATTGCAGTAATTTACCTTATTTTAAGGCAAAATTGCAGAAATTTCTCTTATTTGTTCAAAATTGCAGAAATTTCACTTATTTTAAAGTAAAAAGTCTGAAATTTCCGTTAGTTTTTGGCAAAAAGGGAGAAATACTTCTTATTTTGGGGCAAAATTGCAGAAATTTTTTTTTATTTTGGGGCAAAAAGGCAGAAAGTCCTTATATTTTGGGGCAAAAAGGCAGAAATTCCCCTTACTTTGAGGGAATAAGGCTGAAATTCCCCTTATTCTGGGGCAAAAAGGCATAAATTCTTCTTTTTTGGGGGTAAAATTGCAGAAATTTCAAATATTTCAGGGCAAAATTGCAGAAATTCCCCTTATTTTGGGGCAAAAAGATGAAATCCCTAATTATTGGTTAAAATTGAAGAAAGTTCACTTATTTCGGGACAAAAAGGCAGAAATTCCACTTAATTTCGGGCAAAAAGGCAGAATTGACCCGTATTTTGGAGCAAAATTGCAGAAATTCCCCTAATATTGGTGCAAAAATGCAGAAATTCCCTTTATTTTGGGGCAAATGGCAGAAATTCTCCATGTTTTGGTGCAAAAAGGCAGAAATTCCCCTTATTTTGAGGTAAAAATGCTGAAATTCCTCTTATTTTCGGGCTAAAAGTCAGAAATTCGCCTTATGTTGGGGCAAAAAGACAGAAATTTCATTTATTTTTGGGGAAAAGGCAGAAATTGCACTTATTTTGAGTCAAAAAGGCGGAAAATCCCCTTATTTTGGGGCAAAAATGAAGAAATTTCCCTTTTTTATGGCAAAAAGGTATACATGCCCTTTATTTTCAGGCAAAAAGGCAGAAATTCCCCGCATTTTGGAGCAAAATTGCAGAAATTCCCCTAATTTTGGGGCAAAAAGGCAGAAATTCCCCTAATTTTGGGGTAAAACTGCAGAAATTTCACTTATTTCGTGGCAAAATGGCAAAAATTCCCCTTATTCTTAGCGTAAAAGGCAGAAAATCCTCGTATTTTGGAGCAAAATTGCAAAAATTCACCTAATTTTGGGGTAAAAAATACAGTAATTTTCTTTATTTTGGGACAAAAAGGCAGAAATAGTCCTTATTTTAGGGCAAAATTGCAGAAATTTCCCTTATTTGCGGGCAAAATTGCAGACATTTCCTTTATTTGCAGGCAAAAATCAGAAATTCCCCTTATTTTGGGGGAAAATTGCAGAAATTTCCTTTATTATGGGGAAAAATTGCAGAAATTTCACTTATTTTAGGGCAAAATTGCAGAAATCTCTCTTATTTCTTTGAAAAAAAGCAAAAATTTTTCTTATTTTGGGGCAAAAAGGCAGAAATTCCCATTATTTTGGGGCAAAAAGGCAGAAATTCACCTTATTTTGAGGTAAAATTGCAGAAATTTCACATATTTCAGGGCAAAAAGGCAGAAATTTCCCTTATTTTGGGGCAAAATTGCAGAAATTTCACTTATTTCAGGGTAATAAGTCAGAATTTCCCCTTATTTTGGGGCAAAAAAGACAGAAATTCCCTTTGTTTTGGGGAAAAAAGACAGAAATTCCACTTATTTAGAGGCAAAAAGGCAGAAAATCCCCTTATTTTGGAGCAAAAATGAAGAAATTTCCTTTTTTTATGGCAATAAGTTATGCATTCCCCATATTTTCGGGCAAAAAAGCAGAAATTCTTCGTATTTTAGAGCAAAATTGCAGAAATTCCTCTAATTGTGGGGCAAAAAGGCAGAAATTCTCTATATGTTGGGGCAAAAGACAGAAATACTCCCTATTTTGGGGCAAAACTCCGAAATTCCACTTATTTTGGGGCAAAATTCCAGAAATTTCCCTTATTTTGGAGCAAAATTGCAGAAATTTCACTTATTTTGGGGCAAAATTGCAAAAATTTCACTTATTTCAGGGAAAAAATGCAGAAATTTTTTTTATTTTGGGGCAAAAAGAAAGAAATTATTAATATTTTGTGGCAAAAATGCAGAAATTCCCCTTATTTTGAGGTAAAAATGCTGAAATTTCCCTTATTTGGAGGCAAAAAGGCAGAAATTTCCCTTATTTTGGGGCAAAATTGCAGAAATTTCACTTATTTCAGGGTAATAAGTCAGAAATTCCCCTTATTTTGGGGCAAAAAAGACAGAAATTCCTTTTGTTTTGGGGGAAAAAGACAGAAATTCCACTTATTTAGAGGCAAAAATGCAGAAATTCCCCTTATTTTGGAGCAAAAGTGAAGAAATTTCCCTTTTTTATGGCAAAAAGGTATTCATTCCCCTTATTTTCGGGCAAAAGGCAGAAATTCCTCTTATTTTGGAGCAAAATTGCAGAAATTCTCCTTATTTTTGAAGCAAAAGGCAGAAATTCCCATTATTTTGGGGCAAAAATCAGAAATTCCCCTTATTTTGGGGCAAAATTCCAGAAATATCTTTTATTTTGGGGCAAAATTGCAGAAATTTACCTTATTTTAGGGCAAAATTGCAGAAATTTCACTTATTTCAGAAAAAAAGAAGAAATTTTCTTATTTTGGGGCAAAAAGGCAGAAATTTCTTTTATTTTGGAACAAAATTGCAGAGATTTTTCTTATTTTGAGGCAAAAAGGCAGAAATTCCTCATATTTTGGGGCAAATAGGCAGAAATTCGCCTTATTTTGGGGCAAAAAGACAGAAATTTCGTTTATTTTTGGAAAAAACGCAGATTTGCACTTATTTTGAGTCAAAAAGGTGGAAAATCCCCTTATTTTGGGGTAAAAATGAAGAAATTTCCCTTTTTTATGGCAAAAAGGTATACATTCCCTATATTTTCAGGCAAAAGGCAGAAATTCCCCTTATATTTGGGCAAAATTGCAGAAATTTCCCTTATTTGAAGGCAACAAACAGAAATTCCCCTTATTTTTGGGCATAATTGCAGAAATTTCCCTTATTATGGGGAAAAATTGCAGAAATTTCCCTTATTTTAGGGCAAAATTGCAGAAATTTCACTTATTTCAGAGAAAAAAAGGAAAAATTTTTTTTATTTTGGGGCAAAAAGGCAGAAATTCCCATTATTTTGAGGCAAAAAGGCAGAAATTCACCTTATTTTGGGTTAAAATTGAAGAAATTTCACATATTTTAGGGCAAAAAGGCAGAAATTTCCCGTGTTTTGATGCAAAAAGGCAGAAATTCCTAATATTTTGTGGCAAAAATGCAGAAATTTCCGTTATTTTGAGGAAAAAATGCTGAAATTTCCCTTATTTGGGGGCAAAAAGGCAGAAATTTCCCTTATTTTGTGGCAAAATTGCAGAAATTTCACTTATTTCAGGGTAATAAGTCAGAAATTCCCCTTATTTTGGGGCAAAAAAGATAGAAATTCCTTTTGTTTTGGGAAAATAAGACAGAAATTCCACTTATATAGAGGCAAAATGGCAGAAATTCCCTTTATTTTGGAGCAAAAATGAAGAAATTTCCCTTTTTTATGGCAAAAATGTATGCATTCCCCTTATTTTCGGGCAAAAAGGCTGAACTTCCCCGTATTTTGAAGCAAAATTGCAGAAATTCCCCTAATTTTGGGGCAAAAGGCAGAAATTCCCATTATTTTGGGGCCAAAATCAGAAATTCCCTTTATTTTGGGGCAAAATTCCAGAAATTTCTTTTATTTTGGGGCAAAATTGCAGGAATTTACCTCATTTTTGGCAAAAATGCAGAAATTTCCCTTATTTGTTCAAAATTGCAGAAATTTCACTTATTTTAAAGTAAAAAGGCTGAAATTTCTGTTACTTTGGGGCAAAAAGGGAGAAATGCCCCTTATTTTGGGGCAAAATTACAGAAAATTTTTTTATTTTGGGGCAAAAAGGCAGAAAGTCCTTATATTTTGGGGCAAAAAGGCAGAAATTCCCATTATTTTGAGGTAATAAGGCTGAAATTCCCCTTATTTTGGGGCAAAAAGGCAGAAATTCCCCTTACTTTGGGGTAAAATTGCAGTAATTTCAAATATTTCAGGGCAAAATGGCAGAAATTCCCCTTATTTTGGGGCAAAAAGATGAAATCCCTAATTATTGGCTAAAATTGAAGAAATTTCACTTATTTTGGGATAAAAAGGCAGAAATTCCACTTAATTACGGGCAAAAACGCAGAAATGACCCGTATTTTGGAGCAAAATTGCAGAAATTCCCCTAATATTGGTGCAAAAATGCAGAAATTCTCTTTATTTTAGGGCAAAAAGGAAGAAATTCTCCATATTTTGGTGCAAAAAGGCTGAAATTCCCTTTATTTTGAGGTAAAATGCTGAAATTCCCCATATTTTGGGGCAAAAGGCAGAAATTCCCCTCATTTTGGAGCTAAAAGGCACAATTTTCCCTTATTTTCGGGCAAAATTGCAGAAATTTCATTTATTTCAGGGTAAAAATTCAGAAATTCCCCTTATTTTGGGGCAAAAAGCAGAAATTTCTTTTATTATGGTACAAATTTGAAGAAATTTTCTTTATTTTAGAACAAAAAGGAAGAAATTCCCCATATTTTGGGGCAAAAGGCAGAAATTCTTTTTATTTTGAGGTAAAATTCAGAAATTCCCCTTATTTAGAGGTAAAATGCAGAAATTCCCCAAATATTGGGGGAAAATGCAGAAATTCCCTTTATTTTGGGGGTAAAAGGCAGAAATTCCCCGTATTTTGAAGCAAAATTACAGAAATTCTCATAATTTTCAGGCAAAAAGGCAGAAATTCTCCTTATTTTGGGTCAAAAAGACAGAAAATCTCCTTTTTTCGGGGGCAAAAAGTCAGAAATTCCCCTTATTTTGGGGCAAATTTGCAGAAATTTTTCTTACATTTGGGCAAAATTGCAGAAATTTCACTTATTTTGGTGCAAAATTGCAGAAATTTCACTTATTTCAAAAAAAGGCAGAAATTATCTTATTTTGGGGCAAAAAGGCAGAAATATATTTATTTTGATACAAAATTGCAGAAATTATTCTAATTTTAAGGCAAAAAACCAGAAATTCCCCATATTTTGGTGCAAAAAGGCAGAAATTCCCCTTATTTTGAGGTAAAAATGCTGAAATTCCCTTTATTTTTGGACTAAATGTCAGAAATTCCCCTTCTGTTGGGGCAAAAAGACAGAAATTTCATTTATTTTTGGGGAAAAGGCAGAAATTGCACTTATTTTGAGTCAAAAAGGCGGAAAAATCCCCTTATTTTGGGGCAAAAATGAAGAAATTTCCCTTTTTTATGGCAAAAAGGTATACATGCCCTTTATTTTCAGGCAAAAAGGCAGAAATTCCCCGCATTTTGGAGCAAAATTGCAGAAATTCCTTTAATTTTGGGGCAAAAAGGCAGAAATTCCCCTAATTTTGGGGTAAAACTGCAGAAATTTCACTTATTTCGTGGCAAAATGGCAAAAATTCCCCTTATTCTCAGCGTAAAAGGCAGAAAATCCTCATATTTTGGAGCAAAATTGCAGAAATTCACCTAATTTTGGGGTAAAAAATACAGTAATTTTTTTATTTTGGGACAAAAAGGCAGAAATAGTCCTTATTTTAGGGCAAAATTGCAAAAATTTCCCTTATTTGCGGGCAAAATTGCAGACATTTCCTTTATTTGAAGGCAAAAAACAGAAATTCCCCTTATTTTGTGGGAAAATTGCAGAAATTTCCTTTATTATGGGGAAAAATTGCAGAAATTTCCTTTATTATGGGGAAAAATTGCAGAAATTTCTCTTATTTTAGGGCAAAATTGCAGAAATCTCTCTTATTTCAGAGAAAAAATGCAAAAATTTTTCTTATTTTGGGGCAAAAGCAGAAATTCCCATTATTTTGGGGCAAAAATGCAGAAATTCACCTTATTTTGAGGTAAAATTGCAGAAATTTCACATATTTCAGGGCAAAAAGGCAGAAATTTCCCTTATTTTGGGGCAAAATTGCAGAAATTTCACTTATTTCAGGGTATTAAGTCAGAAATTTTCCTTATTTTGGAGCAAAAAAGACAGAAATTCCCTTTGTTTTGGGGGAAAAAGACAGAAATTCCACTTATTTAGAGGCAAAAAGACAGAAAATCCCCTTATTTTGGAGCAAAAATCAAGAAATTTCCCTTTTTTATGGCAAAAAGGTATGCATTCCCCATATTTTCGGGCAAAAAAGCAGAAATTCCCCGTATTTTGGAGCAAAATTGCAGAAATTCCTCTAATTGTGGGGCAAAAAGGCAGAAATTCTCTATATGTTGGGGCAAAAGACAGAAATTCTCCGTATTTTGGGGCAAAACTCAGAAATTCCACTTATTTTGGGGCAAAATTCCAGAAATTTCCTTTATTTTGGGGCAAAATTGCAGAAATTTCACTTATTTTGGGGCAAAATTGCAAAAATTTCACTTATTTCAGGGAAAAAATGCAGAAATTTTTTTTATTTTAGGGCAAAAAGGAAGAAATTATTAATATTTTGTGGCAAAAATGCAGAAATTCTCTTTATTTTGAGGTAAAAATGCTGAAAATTCCCTTATTTGGAGGCAAAAAGGCAGAAATTTCCCTTATTTTGGGGCAAAATTGCAGAAATTTCACTTATTTCAGGGTAATTAGTCAGAAATTCCCCTTATTTTGGGGCAAAAAAGACAGAAATTCCTTTTGTTTTGGGGGAAAAAGACAGAAATTCCACTTATTTAGAGGCAAAAAGGCAGAAATTCCCCTCATTTTGGAGCAAAAGTGAAGAAATTTCTTTTTTTTATGGCAAAAAGGTATGCATTCCCCTTATTTTCGGGCAAAAGGCAGAAATTCCCCGTATTTTGGAGCAAAATTGCAGAAATTCCCCTAATTTTGAAGCAAAAGGCAGAAATTCCCATTATTTTGGGGCAAAAATCAGAAATTCCCCTTATTTTGGGGCAAAATTCCAGAAATATCTTTTATTTTGGGGCAAAATTGCAGGAATTTACCTTATTTTAAGGCAAAATTGCAGAAATTTCTCTTATTTGTTCAAAATTGCAGAAATTTCACTTATTTTAAAGTAAAAAGTCTGAAATTTCCGTTAGTTTTTGGCAAAAAGGGAGAAATACTTCTTATTTTGGGGCAAAATTGCAGAAATTTTTTTTATTTTGGGGCAAAAAGGCAGAAAGTCCTTATATTTTGGGGCAAAAAGGCAGAAATTCCCCTTACTTTGAGGGAATAAGGCTGAAATTCCCCTTATTCTGGGGCAAAAAGGCATAAATTCTTCTTTTTTGGGGGTAAAATTGCAGAAATTTCAAATATTTCAGCGCAAAATTGCAGAAATTCCCCTTATTTTGGGGCAAAAAGATGAAATCCCTAATTATTGGTTAAAATTGAAGAAAGTTCACTTATTTCGGGACAAAAAGGCAGAAATTCCACTTAATTTCGGGCAAAAAGGCAGAATTGACCCGTATTTTGGAGCAAAATTGCAGAAATTCACCTAATATTGGTGCAAAAATGCAGAAATTCCTTTTATTTTAGGGCAAAAAGGAAGAAATTCTCCATATTTTGGTGCAAAAAGGCTGAAATTCCCTTTATTTTGAGGTAAAATGCTGAAATTCCCCATATTTTGGGGCAAAAGGCAGAAATTCCCCTCATTTTGGGGCAAAAAGGCACAATTTTCTTTTATTTTCGGGCAAAATTGCAGAAATTTCATTTATTTCAGGGTAAAAATTCAGAAATTCCCCTTATTTTGGGTCAAAAAGCAGAAATTTCTTTTATTATGGTACAAATTTGAAGAAATTTTCCTTATTTTAGAACAAAAAGGAAGAAATTCCCCATATTTTGGAACAAAAGGCAGAAATTCTTTTTATTTTGAGGTAAAATTCAGAAATTCCCCTTATTTAGAGGTAAAATGCAGAAATTCCCCAAATATTGGGGGAAAATGCAGAAATTACCTTTATTTTGGGGGTAAAAGGCAGAAATTCCCCGTATTTTGAAGCAAAATTACAGAAATTCTCATAATTTTCAGGCAAAAAGGCAGAAATTCTCCTTATTTTGAGTCAAAAAGACAGAAAATCTCCTTTTTTCGGGGGCAAAAAGTCAGAAATTCCCCTTATTTTGGGGCAAATTTGCAGAAATTTTTCTTACATTTGGGCAAAATTGCAGAAATTTCCCTTATTTTGGTGCAAAATTGCAGAAATTTCACTTATTTCAAAAAAAGGCAGAAATTATCTTATTTTGGGGCAAAAAGGCAGAAATATATTTATTTTGATACAAAATTGCAGAAATTATTCTAATTTTAAGGCAAAAAAACAGAAATTCCCCATATTTTGGTGCAAAAAGGCAGAAATTCCCCTTATTTTGAGGTAAAAATGCTGAAATTCCCTTCATTGTTGGACTAAAAGTCAGAAATTCCCCTTATGTTGGGGCAAAAAGACAGAAATTTCATTTATTTTTAGAGAAAAGGCAGAAATTGCACTTATTTTGAGTCAAAAAGGCGGAAAATCCCCTTATTTTGGGGCAAAAATGAAGAAATTTCCCTTTTTTATGGCAAAAAGGTATACATGCCCTTTATTTTCAGGCAAAAAGGCAGAAATTCCCCGCATTTTGGAGCAAAATTGCAGAAATTCCCCTAATTTTGGGGCAAAAAGGCAGAAATTCCCCTAATTTTGGGGTAAAATTGCAGAAATTTCACTTATTTCGTGGCAAAATGGCAAAAATTCCCCTTATTCTCAGCGTAAAAGGCAGAAAATCATCGTATTTTGGAGCAAAATTGCAGAAATTCACCTAATTTTGGGGTAAAAAATACAGTAATTTTCTTTATTTTTAGACAAAAGGGCAGAAATAGTCCTTATTTTAGGGCAAAATTGCAAAAATTTCCCTTATTTGCGGGCAAAATTGCAGACATTTCTTTTATTTGAAGGCAAAAAACAGAAATTCCCCTTATTTTGTGGGAAAATTGCAGAAATTTCCTTTATTATGGGGAAAAATTGCAGAAATTTCCTTTATTATGGGGAAAAATTGCAGAAATTTCTCTTATTTTAGGGCAAAATTGCAGAAATCTCTCTTATTTCAGAGAAAAAAAGCAAAAATTTTTCTTATTTTGGGGCAAAAGCAGAAATTCCCATTATTTTGGGGCAAAAATGCAGAAATTCACCTTATTTTGAGGTAAAATTGCAGAAATTTCACATATTTCAGGGCAAAAAGGCAGAAATTTCCCTTATTTTGGGGCAAAATTGCAGAAATTTCACTTATTTCAGGGTATTAAGTCAGAAATTTTCCTTATTTTGGAGCAAAAAAGACAGAAATTCCATTTGTTTTGGGGGAAAAAGACAGAAATTCCACTTATTTAGAGGCAAAAAGGCAGAAAATCCCCTTATTTTGGAGCAAAAATCAAGAAATTTCCCTTTTTTATGGCAAAAAGGTATGCATTCCCCATATTTTCGGACAAAAAAGCAGAAATTCCACGTATTTTGGAGCAAAATTGCAGAAATTCCTCTAATTGTGGGGCAAAAAGGCAGAAATTCTCTATATGTTGGGGCAAAAGACAGAAATTCTCCGTATTTTGGGGCAAAACTCAGAAATTCCACTTATTTTGGGGCAAAATTCCAGAAATTTCCTTTATTTTGGGGCAAAATTGCAGAAATTTCACTTATTTTGGGGCAAAATTGCAAAAATTTCACTTATTTCAGGGAAAAAATGCAGAAATTTTTTTTATTTTGGGGCAAAAAGGAAGAAATTATTAATATTTTGTGGCAAAAATGCAGAAATTCTCTTTATTTTGAGGTAAAAATGCTGAAAATTCCCTTATTTGGAGGCAAAAAGGCAGAAATTTCCCTTATTTTGGGGCAAAATTGCAGAAATTTCACATATTTCAGGGTAATTAGTCAGAAATTCCCCTTATTTTGGGGCAAAAAAGACAGAAATTCCTTTTGTTTTGGGGGAAAAAGACAGAAATTCCACTTATTTAGAGGCAAAAAGGGAGAAATTCCCCTCATTTTGGAGCAAAAGTGAAGAAATTTCCTTTTTTTATGGCAAAAAGTTATGCATTCCCTTTATTTTCGGGCAAAAGGTAGAAATTCCCCGTATTTTGGAGCAAAATTGCAGAAATTCCCCTAATTTTGAAGCAAAAGGCAGAAATTCCCATTATTATGGGGCAAAAATCAGAAATTCCCCTTATTTTGGGGCAAAATTCCAGAAATATCTTTTATTTTGGGGCAAAATTGCAGTAATTTACCTTATTTTAAGGCAAAATTGCAGAAATTTCTCTTATTTGTTCAAAATTGCAGAAATTTCACTTATTTTAAAGTAAAAAGTCTGAAATTTCCGTTAGTTTTTGGCAAAAAGGGAGAAATACTTCTTATTTTGGGGCAAAATTGCAGAAATTTTTTTTATTTTGGGGCAAAAAGGCAGAAAGTCCTTATATTTTGGGGCAAAAAGGCAGAAATTCCCCTTACTTTGAGGGAATAAGGCTGAAATTCCCCTTATTCTGGGGCAAAAAGGCATAAATTCTTCTTTTTTGGGGGTAAAATTGCAGAAATTTCAAATATTTCAGGGCAAAATTGCAGAAATTCCCCTTATTTTGGGGCAAAAAGATGAAATCCCTAATTATTGGTTAAAATTGAAGAAAGTTCACTTATTTCGGGACAAAAAGGCAGAAATTCCACTTAATTTCGGGCAAAAAGGCAGAATTGACCCGTATTTTGGAGCAAAATTGCAGAAATTCCCCTAATATTGGTGCAAAAATGCAGAAATTCCCTTTATTTTGGGGCAAATGGCAGAAATTCTCCATGTTTTGGTGCAAAAAGGCAGAAATTCCCCTTATTTTGAGGTAAAAATGCTGAAATTCCTCTTATTTTCGGGCTAAAAGTCAGAAATTCGCCTTATGTTGGGGCAAAAAGACAGAAATTTCATTTATTTTTGGGGAAAAGGCAGAAATTGCACTTATTTTGAGTCAAAAAGGCGGAAAATCCCCTTATTTTGGGGCAAAAATGAAGAAATTTCCCTTTTTTATGGCAAAAAGGTATACATGCCCTTTATTTTCAGGCAAAAAGGCAGAAATTCCCCGCATTTTGGAGCAAAATTGCAGAAATTCCCCTAATTTTGGGGCAAAAAGGCAGAAATTCCCCTAATTTTGGGGTAAAACTGCAGAAATTTCACTTATTTCGTGGCAAAATGGCAAAAATTCCCCTTATTCTTAGCGTAAAAGGCAGAAAATCCTCGTATTTTGGAGCAAAATTGCAAAAATTCACCTAATTTTGGGGTAAAAAATACAGTAATTTTCTTTATTTTGGGACAAAAAGGCAGAAATAGTCCTTATTTTAGGGCAAAATTGCAGAAATTTCCCTTATTTGCGGGCAAAATTGCAGACATTTCCTTTATTTGCAGGCAAAAATCAGAAATTCCCCTTATTTTGGGGGAAAATTGCAGAAATTTCCTTTATTATGGGGAAAAATTGCAGAAATTTCACTTATTTTAGGGCAAAATTGCAGAAATCTCTCTTATTTCTTTGAAAAAAAGCAAAAATTTTTCTTATTTTGGGGCAAAAAGGCAGAAATTCCCATTATTTTGGGGCAAAAAGGCAGAAATTCACCTTATTTTGAGGTAAAATTGCAGAAATTTCACATATTTCAGGGCAAAAAGGCAGAAATTTCCCTTATTTTGGGGCAAAATTGCAGAAATTTCACTTATTTCAGGGTAATAAGTCAGAATTTCCCCTTATTTTGGGGCAAAAAAGACAGAAATTCCCTTTGTTTTGGGGAAAAAAGACAGAAATTCCACTTATTTAGAGGCAAAAAGGCAGAAAATCCCCTTATTTTGGAGCAAAAATGAAGAAATTTCCTTTTTTTATGGCAATAAGTTATGCATTCCCCATATTTTCGGGCAAAAAAGCAGAAATTCTTCGTATTTTAGAGCAAAATTGCAGAAATTCCTCTAATTGTGGGGCAAAAAGGCAGAAATTCTCTATATGTTGGGGCAAAAGACAGAAATACTCCCTATTTTGGGGCAAAACTCCGAAATTCCACTTATTTTGGGGCAAAATTCCAGAAATTTCCCTTATTTTGGAGCAAAATTGCAGAAATTTCACTTATTTTGGGGCAAAATTGCAAAAATTTCACTTATTTCAGGGAAAAAATGCAGAAATTTTTTTTATTTTGGGGCAAAAAGAAAGAAATTATTAATATTTTGTGGCAAAAATGCAGAAATTCCCCTTATTTTGAGGTAAAAATGCTGAAATTTCCCTTATTTGGAGGCAAAAAGGCAGAAATTTCCCTTATTTTGGGGCAAAATTGCAGAAATTTCACTTATTTCAGGGTAATAAGTCAGAAATTCCCCTTATTTTGGGGCAAAAAAGACAGAAATTCCTTTTGTTTTGGGGGAAAAAGACAGAAATTCCACTTATTTAGAGGCAAAAATGCAGAAATTCCCCTTATTTTGGAGCAAAAGTGAAGAAATTTCCCTTTTTTATGGCAAAAAGGTATTCATTCCCCTTATTTTCGGGCAAAAGGCAGAAATTCCTCTTATTTTGGAGCAAAATTGCAGAAATTCTCCTTATTTTTGAAGCAAAAGGCAGAAATTCCCATTATTTTGGGGCAAAAATCAGAAATTCCCCTTATTTTGGGGCAAAATTCCAGAAATATCTTTTATTTTGGGGCAAAATTGCAGAAATTTACCTTATTTTAAGGCAAAATTGCAGAAATTTCTCTTATTTGTTCAAAATTGCTGAAATTTCACTTATTTTAAAGTAAAAAGTCTGAAATTTCCGTAAGTTTTTGGCAAAAAGGGAGAAATACTTCTTATTTTGGGGCAAAATTGCAGAAATTTTTTTTATTTTGGGGCAAAAAGGCAGAAAGTCCTTATATTTTGGGGCAAAAAGGCAGAAATTCCCATTATTTTGAGGTAATAAGGCTAAAATTCCCCTTATTTTGGGGCAAAAAGGCATAAATTCTCCTTTTTTTGGGGTAAAATTGCAGAAATTTCAAATATTTCAGGGCAAAATGGCAGAAATTCCCCTTATTTGGGGGCAAAAAGATGAAATCCCTAATTATTGGCTAAAATTGAAGAAAGTTCACTTATTTCGGGACAAAAAGGCAGAAATTCCACTTAATTTCAGGCAAAAAGGCAGAATTGACCCGTATTTTGGAGCAAAATTGCAGAAATTCACCTAATATTGGTGCAAAAATGCAGAAATACCCTTTATTTCCGGGCAAAAAGGCAGAAATTCTCCATATTTTGGTGCAAAAATGCTGAAATTCCCCTTATTTTGAGGTAAAATGCTGAAATTCTCTATATTTTGGGGCAAAAAGCAGAAATTCACCTCATTTTGGGGCAAAAAGGCACAAATTTCCTTTATTTTCGGGCAAAATTGCAGAAATTTCATTTATTTCAGGGTAAAAAGTCAGAAATTCCCCTTATTTTGGGGCAAAAAGCAGAAATTTCTTTTATTATGGTACAAATTTGAAGAAATTTTCATTATTTTGGAACAAAAAAGCAGAAATTCCCCATATTTTGGGGCAAAAGGCAGAAATTCTTCTTATTTTGTTGTAAAATGCAGAAATTCCCCTTATTTAGAGGTAAAATGCAGAAATTCCCCAAATATTGGGGGAAAATGCAGAAATTCCCTTTATTTTGGGGCTAAAAGTCAGAAATTCCTCGTATTATGAAGCAAAATTGCAGAAATTCTCATAATTTTCAGGCAAAAAGACAGAAATTCTCCTTATTTTGGGGCAAAAAGACAGAAAATCTCCTTTTTTCGGGGGCAAAAAGTCAGAAATTCTTTTTATATTGGGGCAAAATTGCAGAAATTTCCTTTACATTTGGGCAAAATTGCAGAAATTTCCTTTATTTTGGGGCAAAATTGCAGAAATTTCACTTATTTCAGAAAAAAGGCAGAAATTTTCTTATTTTGGGGCAAAAAGGCCGAAATTTCTTTTATTTTGGTACAAAAATGCAGAAATTTTTCTTATTTTGGGGCAAAAATGCAGAAATTCCCCATATTTTGGGGCAAAAAGGCAGAAATTCCCCTTATTTTGAAGTAAAAAGGTTGAAATTCCTTTTATTTTCGGGCAAAAAGTCAGAAATTTCCTTCATGTTAGGGTAAAAAACAGAAATTTTGTTTATTTTTGGAGAAAAGGCAGAAATTGCACTTATTTTGAGTCAAAAAGGAGGAAAATCCCCTTATTTTGTGGCAAAAATGTAGAAATTTCCCTTATTTATGGCAAAAAGGTATACATTCACTTTATTTTCGGGCAAAAAGGCAGAAATTGCCTGTATTTTGGAGCAAAATAGGCAGAAATTCCCCTAATTTTGGGGCAAAAAGGCAGAAATTCCCCTTATTTTGGGGTAAAACTGCAGAAATTTCACTTATTTCGCGGCAAAATGGCAGAAGTTCCCTTTATTCTCGGCAAAAAAGGCAGAAAATCTCGTATTTTGGAGCAAAATTGCAGAAATTCTCATAATTTTCAGGCAAAAAGACAGAAATTCTCCTTATTTTAGGGCAAAATTGCAGAAATTTCCCTTATTTGAAGGCAAAAAACAGAAATTCCCCTTATTTTGAGGCAAAATTGCAGAAATTTCCCTTATTTCATAGAAAAAAAGCAAAAATTTTTCTTATTTTGGAGCAAAAAGGCAGAAATTCCTATTATTTTGGGGCAAAAATGCAGAAATTCACCTAATTTTGGGGTAAAATTGCAGAAATTTCACATATTTCAGGGCAAAAAGGCAGAAATTTTCCTTATTTTGGGGCAAAAAAGACAGAAATTCCCTTTGTTTTAAAAGAAAAAGACAGAAATTTCACTTATTTAGAGGCAAAAAGGCAGAAATTCCTCATATTTTGGAGCAAAAATGAAGAAATTTCTTTTTTAATGGCAAAAAGGTATGCATTCCCCTTATTTTCGGGCAAAAAGGCAGAAATTCCCCGTATTTAGGAGCAAAATTGCAGAAATTCCCCTAATTGTGGGACAAAAAGGAAGAAATTCTCTATATGTTGGGGCAAAAAGACAGAAATTCTCCTTATTTTGTGGCAAAACTCAGAAATTCCACTTATTTTGGGGCAAAATTCCAGAAATTTCCCTTATTTTGGGGCAAAATTGCAGAAATTTCACTTATTTTATGGTAAAATTGCAGAAATTTCACTTATTTCAGGGAAAAAAGGCAGAAATTTTCCTTATTTTGGAACAAAAAGGCAGAAATTCCTAATATTTTGTGGCAAAAATGCAGAATTTCTTCTCATTTTGAGGTAAAAAGGCTGAAATTCTCCATATTTGGGGGCAAAAAGGCAGAAATTTTCCTTATTTTGGGGCAAAATTGCAGAAATTTCACTTATTTCAGGGTAATAAGTCAGAAAATCCCCTTATTTTGGGGAAAAAAGAGAGAAATTGCCTTTGTTTTGTTGAAAAAAGAGAGAAATTCCACTTATTTAGAGGCAAAAAGGCAGAAATTCCCCTTATTTTGAAGCAAAAATGAAGAATTTTCCTTTTTTTATGGCAAAAAGGAATGCATTCCCTTATTTTCTGGCAAAAAGGCAGAAATTCCCCGTATTTTGGAGCAAAATTGCAGAAATTCCTCTAATTTTGGGGCAAAAGGCAGAAATTCTCATTATTTTTTGGCAAAAATCAGAAATTCCCCTTACTTTGGGGCAAAAATTCCAGAAATTTCCTTTATTTTGGGGCAAAATTGCAGGAATTTACCTTATTTTGGGGCAAAATTGCAGAAATTTCCCTTATTTGGGGCAAAATTGCAGAAATTTCACTTATTTTCAGGTAAAAATGCTGAAATTTCCTTTATTTGGGACATAAAGGGAGAAATTCCCCTTATTTTGGGGCAAAATTGCAGAATTTTTCCTTATTTTGGGGCAATAAGGCAGAAATTCCTATTATTTTGTGGCAAAAAGGCAGAAATTTCCCTTATTTTGAGGTTATAAGGCTGAAATTCCCCTTATTTTGGGGCAAAAAGGCAGAAATTCCCCTTATTTTGGGGTAAAATTGCAGAAATTTCAAATATTTCAGGGCAAAATTGCAGAAATTCCCCTTGTTTTGGGGCAAAAAGATGAAATTCTTAATTTTTGGCTAAAATTGAAGAAATTTCACTTATTTCGGAACAAAAAGGCAGAAATTCCTCTTAATTTCGGGCAAAAAGGAAGAAATGACCCGTACTTTGGAGCAAAATTGCAGAAATTCCCTTAATATTGGTGCAAAAATGCAGAAATTCCCTTTATTTTGGGGCAAAAATGCAGAAATTCTCCATATTTTGGTGCAAAAAGGCTGAAATTCCCCTTATTTTGAGGTAAAATGCTGAAATTCCCAATATTTTGGGGCAAAGGCAGAAATTCCCCTTATTTTGGGGCAAAATTGCAGAAATTTCATTTATTTCAGGGCAAAAAGTCAGAAATTCTCCTTATTTTGGGGCAAAAAGCAGAAATTTCTTTTATTATGGTACAAGATTGAAGAAATTTTCCTTATTTTGGAAGAAAAAGGCAAAAATTCCCCATATTTTGGGGCAAAAGGCAGAAAATCTTTTTATTTTGAGGTAAAATTCAGAAATTCCCCTTATTTAGAGGTAAAATGCAGAAATTCCCTTTATTTTGGGGCTAAAAGGCAGAAATTCCCTGTATTTTGAAGCAAAATTGCAAAAATTCTCAAAATTTTCGAGCAAAAAGGCAGAAATTCTCCTTATTTTGGGGCAAAAAGACAGAAAATCTCCTTTTTTCAGGAGCAAAAAGTAAGAAATTCCCCATATTTTGGGGCAAAATTGCAGAAATTTTCTTTACATTTGGGCAAAATTGCAGAAATTTCCCTTATTTTGGGGCAAAATTGCAGAAATTTCACTTATTTCAGATAAAAGGAAGAAATTTTGTTATTTTGAGGCAAAAAGGCAGAAATTTCTTTTATTTTGGAACAAAATTGCAGAGATTTTTCTTATTTTGAGGCATAAAGTCAGAAATTCCCCATATTTTAGGGCAAAAAGGCAGAAATTACCCTTATTTTGGGGCAAAAAGACAGAAATTTCGTTTATTTTTGGAAAAAACGCAGAAATTTCACTTATTTTGAGTCAAAAATGTGGAAAATTCCCTTATTTTAAGGTAAAAATGAAGAAATTTCCCTTTTTTATGGCAAAAAGGTATACATTCCCTATATTTTCGGGCAAAAGGCAGAAATTCCCCTTATTTTAGGGCAAAATTGCAGAAATTTCCCTTATTTGAAGGCAACAAACAGAAATTCCCCTTATTTTTGGGCATAATTGCAGAAATTTCCCTTATTATGGGGAAAAATTGCAGAAATTTCCCTTATTTTAGGGTAAAATTGCAGAAATTTCACATATTTCAGAGAAAAAAAGCAAAAGTTTTTTTTATTTTGGGGAAAAAAGGCAGAAATTCCCATTATTTTGGGGCAAAAAGGCAGAAATTGACCTTATTTTGGGTTAAAATTGCAGAAATTTCACATATTTCAGGGCAAAAAGGAAGAAATTTCCCTTATTTTGATGCAATAATGCAGAAATTCCTAATATTTTGTGGCAAAAATGCAGAAATTACCCTTATTTTGAGGTAAAAATGCTGAAATTTCCCTTATTTGGGGGCAAAAAGGCAGAAATTTCCCTTATTTTGGGGCAAAATTGCAGAAATTTCACTTATTTCAGGGTAATAAGTCAGAAAATCCCGTTATTTTGGGGCAAAAACGACAGAAATTCCTTTTGTTTTGGGGGAAAAAGACAGAAATTCCACTTATATAGAGGCAAAATGGCAGAAATTCCCCTTATTTTGGAGCAAAAATGAAGAAATTTCTTTTTTTTATGGCAAAAATGTATGCATTCCCCTTATTTTCGGGCAAAAAGGCAGAAATTCCCCGTATTTTGAAGCAAAATTGCAGAAATTCTCCTAATTTTGGGGCAAAAGGCAGAAATTCTCATTATTTTGGGGCAAAAATCAGAAATTCCCTTTATTTTGGGGCAAAATTCCAGAAATTTCTTTTATTTTGGGGCACAATTGCAGGAATTTACCTCATTTTGGGGCAAAAATGCAGAAATTTCACTTATTTGTTCAAAATTGCAGAAATTTCACTTATTTTAAAGTAAAAAGGCTGAAATTGCTGTTACTTTGGGGCAAAAAGAGAGAAATGCCCCTTATTTTGGGGCAAAATTACAGAAAATTTTTTTATTTTGGGGCAAAAAGGCAGGAAGTCCTTATATTTTGGGGAAAAAAGGCAGAAATTCCCATTATTTTGAGGTAATAAGGCTGAAATTCCCCTTATTTTGGGGCAAAAAGGCAGAAATTCCCCTTATTTTGGGGTAAAATTGCAGAAATTTCAAATATTTCAGGGCAAAATGGCAGAAATTCCCCTTATTTTGGGGCAAAAAAATGAAATCCCTAATTATTGGCTAAAATTGAAGAAATTTCACTTATTTTCGGACAAAATGGCAGAAATTCCACTTAATTATGGGCAAAAACGCAGAAATGACCCGTATTTTGGAGCAAAATTGCAGAAATTCTCCTAATATTTGTGCAAAAATGGAGAAATTCCCTTTATTTTGGAGCAAAAAAGCAGAAATTCTCCATATTTTGGTCCAAAAGGCTGAAATTCTTCTTATTTTGAGGTAAAATGTTGAAATTCTCTATATTTTGGGACAAAAAGCAGAAATTTCCCTCATTTTGGGGCAAAAAGGCAAAAATTTCCTTTGTTTTCGGGCAAAATTGCAGAAATTTCATTTATTTCAGGGTAAGAAGTTAGAAATTCCTCTTATTTTGGGGCAAAAAGCAGAAATTTATTATGGTACAAATTTGAAGAAATTTTCATTATTTTGGAACAAAAAGGCAGAGATTCCCCATATTTTGGGGCAAAAGGCAGAAATTCTTCTTATTTTGAGGTAAAATGCAGAAATTCCCCTTATTTAGAAGAAAAATGCAGAAATTCCCCAAATATTGGGAGAAAATGCAGAAATTTCTTTTATTTTGGGGCTAAAAGGCAGAAATTCTCCGTATTTTAAATCAAAATTGCAGAAATTATCATAATTTTCAGGCAAAAAGACAGAAATTCTCCTTATTTTTGGGCAAAAAGACAGAAAATCTTCTTTTTTCGGGTGCAAAAAGTCAGAAATTCTTCTTATTTTGGGGCAAAATTGGAGAAATTTCCTTTACATTTGGGCAAAATTGCAGAAATTTCCTTTATTTTGGGGCAAAATTGCAGAAATTTCACTTATTTCAGAAAAAAGGCAGAAATTTTCTTATTTTGGGGCAAAAAGGCAGAAATTTCTTTTATTTTGGTACAAAAATACAGAAATTTTCTTATTTTGAAGCAAAAAGGCAGAAATTCCCCATATTTTGGGGCAAAATGGGAGAAATTCCTCTTATTTTGAAGTAAAAAGGCTGAAATTCCCCTTATTTTCAGGCAAAAAGTCAGAAATTTCCTTCATGTTTGGCCAAAAAACAGAAATTTTGTTTATTTTTGAGGAAAAGGCAGAAATTGCACTTATTTTGAGTCAAAAAGGCAGAAAATCCCCTTATTTTGGCGCAAATATGAAGAAATTTCCTTTTTTCATGGCAAAAAGGTATACATTCCCTTTATTTTCGGGCAAAAAGGCAGAAATTCCCTGTATTTTGGAGCAAAATTTCAGAAATTCTTCTAATTTTGGGGCAAAAAGGCAGAAATTCACCTTATTCTGGGGTAAAACTGCAGAAATTTCACTTATTTTGCGGCAAAATGGCAGAAATTCCCCTTATTCTCGGGGAAAAAGGCAGAAAATGCCCGTATTTTGGAGCAAAATTGCAGAAATTCACCTAATTTTGGGGTAAAAAATACAGTAATTTTCTTTATTTTGGGACAAAAAGGCAGAAATTCTCCTTATTTTGGGGCAAAAGGAAGAAATTCCCCTTATTTTAGGGCAAAATTGCAGAAATTTCCCTTATTTGAAGGCAAAAAACAGAAATTCCTTTTATTTTTGGGTAGAATTGCAGAAATTTCTCTTATTATGGGGAAAAATTGCAAAAATTTCTTTTATTTTAGGGCAAAATTGCAGAAATTTAACTTATTTCATAGAAAAAAAGCAAAAATTTTTCTTATTTTGGGGCAAAAAGGCAAAAATTCCCATTATTTTGGGGCAAAAAGGCAGAAATTCACCTTATTTTGGGGTAAAATTGCAGAAATTTCACATATTTCAGGGCAAAAAGGGAGAAATTTCCCTTATTTTGGGGCAAAATTGCAGAAATTTCACTTATTTCAGGGTAATAAGTCAGAAATTTTCCTTATTTTGGGGCAAAAAAGACAGAAATTCCCTTTGCTTTGGAAGAAAACGACAGAAATTCCACTTATTTAGAGGCAAAAAGGCAGAAATTCCTTTTATTTTGGAGCAAAAATGAAGAAATTTCCCTTTTTGATGGCAAAAAGGTATTCATTCCCCTTATTATCGGGCAAAAAGGCAGAAATTCCCCGTATTTTGGAGCAAAATTGCAGAAATTCCCCTAATTGTGGGGCAAAAAGGCAGAAATTCTCTATATGTTTGGGCAAAATACAGAAATTCTTCTTATTTTGGGGCAAAACTCAGAAATTCCACTTATTTTATAGCAAAATTTCAGAAATTTCCCTTATTTTGGGGCAAAATTCCATAAATTTCACATATTTTGTGGTAAAATTGTAGAAATTTCACTTATTTCAGGGAAAAAATGCAGAAATTTTCCTTATTTTGGGGCAAAAAGGCAGACATTCCCCTTTTTTTGAGGTAAAAAGGCTGAAATTTCCAATATTTGGGGGCTAAAAGGCAGAAATTTCCTTTATTTTGGGGCATAATTGCAGAAATTTCACTTATTTCAGGGTAATAATTCAGAAATTCCCCTTATTTTGGGGCAAAAAAGACAGAAATTTCTTTTGGTTTTAGGAAAAAAGACAGAAATTCCACTTATTTAGAGGCAAAAAGGCAAAAATTCCCCTTATTTTGGAGCAAAAATGAAGAAATTTCTCTTTTTTATGGCAAAAAGTTATGCATTCCCCTTATTTTCAGGCAAAAAGGCAGAAATTCCCCGTATTTTGAAGCAAAATTGCAGAAATTCCCCTAATTTTGAGGCAAAAGGCAGAAATTCCCTTTATTTTGAGGCAAAAATCAGAATTTCCCCTTACTTTAGGGCAAAATTCCAGAAATTTCCTTTATTTTGGGGCAAAATTGCAGAAATATCCATTATTTGGGGCAAAATTGCAGAAATTTCACTTATTTTCAGGTAAAAAGGCTGAAATTTCTTTTATTTTGAGACAAAAAGGGAGAAATTCCCCTTATTTTGGGGCAAAATTCCAGAAATTTTCCTTATTTTGGGGCAATAAGGCAGAAATTTCTTTTATTTTGTGGCAAAAAGGCAGAAATTTCCCTTATTTTGAGGTAATAAGGCTGAAATTCCCCTTATTTTAAGGCAAAAGGCAGAAATTCCCTTTATTTTGGGGTACAATTGCAGAAATTTCAAATATTTAAGGGCAAAATGGTGGAAATTATCCCTTATTTTGGGGCAAAAAGATAAAATCCCTAATTTTTGGCTAAAATTGAAGAAATTTCACTTATTTCGAAAAAAAAAAAGGCAGAAATTCCTCTTAATTTTGGGCAAAAAGACAGAAATGACCGGTATTTTGGAGCAAAATTGCAGAAAATCCCCTAATATTGGTGCAAAAATGCAGAAATTCCTTTTATTTTGGGGCAAAAACGCAGAAATTCCCCATATTTTTAAGCAAAATTGCAGAAATTCTCATAATTTTCGGGCAAAAAGACAGAAATTCTTCTTATTTTGGGGCAAAAAGACAGAAAATCTCCTTTTTTCGGGGGCAAAAAGTCAGAAATTCTTCTTATTTTGGTAAAAATTGCAGAAATTTCCTTTACATTTGGGCAAAATTGCAGAAATTTCTTTTATTTTGGGGCAAAATTGCAGAAATTTCACTTATTTCAGAAAAAAGGCAGAAATTTCTTATTTTGGGGCAAAAAGGCAGAAATTTCATTTATTTTGGTACAAAAATGCAGAAATTTTTCTTATTTTGGGGCAAAAAGGCAGAAATTCCTCATATTTTGGAGCAAAAAGGCAGAAATTCCCCTTATTTTGAAGTAAAAAGGCTGAAATTCCCCTTATTTTTGGGTAAAAAGTCAGAAATTTCCTTCATGTTAAGGAAAAAACAGAAATTTTTTTTATTTTTGGGGAAAAGGCAGAAATTGCACTTATTTTGAGTCAAAAAGGCGGAAAATCCCCTTATTTTGGGGCAAAAATGAAGAAATTTCTCTTTTTTATGGCAAAAAGGTATACATTCCCTTTATTTTCACGCAAAAAGGCAGAAATTCCCTGTATTTCTGAGCAAAATTGCAGAAATTCCCCTAATTTTGGTGCAAAAAGGCAGAAATTCCCCTTATTTTGGGGTGAAACTGCAGAAATTTCACTTATTTCGCGGCAAAATGGCAGAAATTCCCATTATTCTCGGCGAAGAAGGCAGAAAATCCCCGTATTTTGGAGCAAAATTGCAAAAATTCACCTAATTTTGGGGTAAAAAATACAGTAATTTTCTTTATTTTGGAAAATAAAGGAAGAAATTCTTCTTATTTTGGGGCAAAAGGCAGAAATTCCCCTTATTTTAGGGCAAAATTGCAGAAATTTCCCATATGTGAAGGCAAAAAACAGAAATTCCCCTTATTTTGGGGAAAAATTGCAGAAATTTCCCTTAATATGGGGAAAAATTGCAGAAATTTCCCTTATTTTAGAGCAAAATTGCAGAAATTTCACTTATTTTAAAAAAAAATGGCAAAAATTTTTCTTATTTTGGGGCAAAAAGGCAGAAATTCCCATTATTTTGGGGCAAAAAGGCAGAAATTCACCTTATTTTGGGGTAAAATTGCAAAAATTTCACATATTTCAGGGCAAAAGGCAGAAATTTCCCTTATTTTGGGGCAAAATTGCAGAAATTTCACTTATTTCAGGGTAATAAGTCAGAAAATTTCCTTATTTTGGGGCAAAAAAGACAGAAATTCTCTTAGTTTTGGAAGAAAAAGACAGAAATTCCATTTATTTAGAGGCAAAAAAGCAGAAATTCCCCTTATTTTGAAGCAAAAATGAAGAAATTTCACTTTTTTATGGCAAAAAAGTATGCACTCCCCTTATTTTCGGGCAAAAAGGCAGAAATTCCCCGTATTTTGGAGCAAAATTGCAGAAATTCCCCTAATTGTGGGGCAAAAAGGAAGAAATTCTATATATGTTGGGGCAAAAAGACAGAAATTCTCCTTATTTTGGGGCAAAACTCAGAAATTCCACTTATTTTGGGGCAAAATTCCAGAAATTTCCCTTATTTTGGGGCAAAATTGCAGAAATTTCATTTATTTGGTGGTAAAATTGCAGAAATTTCACTTATTTCAGGGAAAAAAAGCAGAAATTTTCCTTATTTTGGGGCAAAAATGCAGAAATTCCTAATATTTTGTGGCTAAAATGCAGAAATTCCCTTTATTTGAGGTAAAAAGGCTGAAATTCCTCATATTTGGGGGCTAAAACGCAGAAATTTCCCTTATTTTGGGGCAAAATTGCAGAAATTTCACTTATTTCAGAGTAATAAGTCAGAAATTCCCCTTATTTTGGGGCAAAAAAGACAGAAATTCCCTTTGTTTTGGGGAAAAAAGACAGAAATTCCACTTATTTAGAGGCAAAAAGCAGAAATTCCCCTTATTTTGGAGCAAAAATGAAGAAATTTCCCTTTTTTAAGGCAAAAAGGTATGCATTCTCCTTATTTTCGGGCAAAAAGGCCAAAATTTCCCGTATTTTGGAGCAAAATTTCAGAAATTCCCCTAATTTTTGGGCAATGGGATGAAATTTCCTTTATTTTGGGGCAAAAATCAGAAATTCCCCTTACTTTGGGGCAAAATTCCAGAAATTTCCTTTATTTTGAGGCAAAATTGCAGGAATTTACCTTATTTTGGAGCAAAATTGCAGAAAGTTTCTTTATTTGGGGCAAAATTGGAGAAATTTCACTTATTTTCAGGTAAAAAGGTTTAAATTTCCTTTATTTTGGGACTAAATGGGAGAAATTCCTTTTATTTTGGTGCAAAATTGCAGAAATTTTCCTTATTTTGGGGAAATAAGGAAGAAATTCCGTATATTTTGTGGCAAAAATGCAGAAATTTCCCTTTTTTTGAGGTAATAAGGCTGAAATTCAACTTATTTTGGGGCAAAAAGGCAGAAATTCCCCTTATTTTGGGGTAAAATGCAGAAATTTCAAAATTTCAGGGCAAAATGGCAGAAATTCTCCTTATTTTGGGGCAAAAAGATGAAATCCCAAATTTTTGGCTAATATTAAAGAAATTTCACTTATTTCAGAACAAAAAAGCAGAACTTCCTCTTAATTTTGGGCAAAAAGGCAGAAATGCCCTGTATTTTGGAGCAAAATTGCAGAAATTCCCCTAATATTGGTGCAAAAATGCAGAAATTCCCTTTATTTTGGGGCAAAAAGGCAGAAATTCTCCATATTTTGGTGCAAAAAAGGCTGAAATTCCCCTTATTTTGGTGAAAAAATGCTAAAATTCCCCATATTTTGGGGCAAAGGCAGAAATTCCTTTTATTTTGGGGCAAAAAAGCACAAATTTCCCTTATTTTCGGGCAAATTTGCAGAAATTGCATTTATTTCAGGGCAAAAAGTCAGAAATTCCCCTTATTTTGGGGCAAACAGCAGAAATTTCTTTTATTATGGTACAAAATTGAAGAAATTTTCTTTATTTCGGGAACAAAAAGGCAGAAATTCCCCATATTTTGGGGCAAAAGGCAGAAATTCTTTTTATTTTGAGGTAAAATGCAGAAATTTCCTTTATTAAGAGGTAAAATGCAGAAATTCCTTTTATTTTGGGGCTAAAAGACAAAAATTCCCCGTATTTTGAAGCAAAATTGCAAAAATTCTCATAATTTTCGGGCAAAAAAGCAGAAATTCTCCTTATTTTGGGGCAAAAAGACAGAAAATCTCCTTTTTTCGGGAGCAAAAAGTCTGAAATTTCCCTTATTTTGGGGCAAAATTTCAGAAATTTCCTTTACATTTGGGCAAAATTGCAGAAATTTTCCTTATTTTGGGGCAAAATTGTCGAAATTTCAATTATTTCAGAAAAAAGGCAGAAATTTTCTTATTTTGGGGCAAAAATGCAGAAATTCCCCTTATTTTGAGGTAAAAATGCTGAAATTTCCATTTTTTTCGGGCAAAAAGTCAGAAATTCCCTTTATTTTGGGGCAAAAAGACAGAAATTTCATTTATTTTTGGAAAAAAGGCAGAAATTGCACTTATTTTGAGTCTAAAAGGCAGAAAATCCCCTTATATTGGGGCAAAAATGAAGAAATTTCCCTTTTTTATGGCAAAAAGGTATACATACCCTATATTTTCGGGCAAAAGGCAGAAATCCCCCTTATTTTAGGGCAAAATTGCAGAAATTTCCCTGATTTTAAGGCAAAAAACAGAAATTCCCCTTATTTTGGGGCATAATTGCACAAATTTCCCTTATTATGAGGAAAAATTGCAGAAATTTCCCTTATTTTAGGGCAAAATTGCAGAAATTTCACTTATTTCAGAGAAAAAAAACAAAAATTTTTCTTATTTTGGGGTAAAAAGCAGAAATTCCCATTATTTTGGGGCAAAAAGGCAGAAAATCACCTTATTTTGGGGTAAAATTGCAGAAATTTCACATATTTCAGGGCAAAAAGGAAGAAATTTCCCTTATTTTGGGGCAAAATTGCAGAAATTTCACTTATTTCAGTGTAATAGGTCAGAAATTTTCCTTATTTTGGGGCAAAAAAGACAGAAATTCCCTTTGTTTTGGAAGAAAAAGACAGAAATTCCACTTATTTAGGGGCAAAAATGCAGAAATTCCTCTTATTTTGAGGTAAAAATGCTGAAATTTCCATTTTTTTCGGGCAAAAAGTCAGAAATTCCCCTTATTTTGGGGCAAAAAGACAGAAATTTCATTTATTTTTGGAAAAAAGGCAGAAATTGCACTTATTTTGAGTCTAAAAGGCAGAAAATCCCCTTTTATTGGGGCAAAAATGAAGAAATTTCCCTTTTTTATGGCAAAAAGGTATACATACCCTATATTTTCGGGCAAAAGGCCGAAATCCCCCTTATTTTAGGGCAAAATTGCAGAAATTTCCCTGATTTTAAGGCAAAAAACAGAAATTCCCCTTATTTTGGGGCATAATTGCACAAATTTCCCTTATTATGAGGAAAAATTGCAGAAATTTCCCTTATTTTAGGGCAAAATTGCAGAAATTTCACTTATTTCAGAGAAAAAAAACAAAAATTTTTCTTATTTTGGGGCAAAAAGCAGAAATTCCCATTATTTTGGGGCAAAAAGGCAGAAAAATCACCTTATTTTGGGGTAAAATTGCAGAAATTTCACATATTTCAAGGCAAAAAGGAAGAAATTTCCCTTATTTTGGGGCAAAATTGCAGAAATTTCACTTATTTCAGTGTAATAGATCAGAAATTTTCCTTATTTTGGGGCAAAAAAGACAGAAATTACCTTTGTTTTGGAAGAAAAAGACAGAAATTCCACTTATTTAGGGGCAAAAAGGCAGAAATTCCTCTTATTTTGGAGCAAAAATGAAGAAATTTCCCTTTTTTTATGGCAACAAGGTATGCATTCCCCTTATTTTCGGGCAAAAAGGCAGAAATTGCTCGTATTTTGGAGCAAAATTTCAGAAATTCCCCTAATTGTGGGGCAAAAGGGCAGAAATTTTTTATAAGTTGGGGCAAAAAGACAGAAATTCTTATTATTTTGGGGCAAAACTCAGAAATTCCACTTATTTTGGGGCAAAATTTCAGAAATTTTCCTTATTTTGGGGCAAAATTGCAGAAATTTCACTTATTTTGCGGCAAAATTGCAGAAATTTCACTTATTTCAGAGAAAAAAGGCAGAAATTTTCCTTATTTTGGGGCAAAAAGGCAGAAATTCCTAATATTTTGTTTCAAAAATTCAGAAATCCCCCTTATTGTGAGGTAAAATGGCTGAAATTCCCCTTATTTGGGGGCAAAAAGGAAGAAATTTCCCTTATTTTGGGGCAAAATTGCAGAAATTTTACGAATTTCAGGGTTATGAGTCAGAAATTCTCCCTATTTTGGGGCAAAAAGACATAAATTCCCTTTGTTTTGGGGAAAAAAGACAAATTCCACTTATTTAGAGGCAAAAAGGCAGAAATTCCCCTTATTTTGGAGCAAAAATGAAGAAATTTGCCTTTTTTAAGGCAAAAAGGTATGCATTCTCCTTATTTTCGGGCAAAAAGCCCGAAATTCCCCGTATTTTGGAGCAAAATTGCAGAAATCCCCTAATTTTTGGCCAAAAGTAGAAATTTCCTTTATTTTGGGGCAAAAATCAGAAATTCCCCTTACTTTGGGGCAAAATTCCAGAAATTTCCGTTATTTTGGGGCAAAATTGCAGGAATTTACCTTATTTTGGGGCAAAATTGCAAAAAGTTTCTTTATTTGGGGCAAAATTGGAGAAATTTCACTTATTTTCAGGTAAAAAGGCTTAAATTTCCTTTATTTTGGGACTAAAAGGGAGAAATTCCCCTTATTTTGGTGCAAAATTGCAGAAATTTTTCTTATTTTGGGGCAATAAGGAAGAAATTCCGTATATTTTGTGGCAAAAATGCAGAAATTTCCCTTATTTTGAGGTAATAAGGCTGAAATTCCCCTTATTTTGGGGCAAAAAGGCAGAAATTCTCCTTATTTTGGGGTAAAATGCAGAAATTTCAAAATTTCAGGGCAAAATGGCAGGAATTCTCCTTATTTTGGGGCAAAAAGATGAAATCCAAAATTTTTGGCTAAAATTAAAGAAATTTCACTTATTTCAGAACAAAAAAGCAGAAATTCCTCTTAATTTTGGGCAAAAAGGCAGAAATGACCCGTATTTTGGAGCAAAATTGCAGAAATTCCTCTAATATTGGTCCAAAAATACAGAATTTCCTTTTATTTTGGGGCAAAAAGGCAGAAATTCCCCGTATTTTTAAGCAAAATTGCAGAAATTCTCATAATTTTCAGGCAAAAAGACAGAAATTCTTCTTATTTTGGGGCAAAAAGACAGAAAATCTCCTTTTTTCGGGGGCAAAAAGTCAGAAATTCTTCTTATTTTGGGGCAAAATTGCAGAAATTTCCTTTACATTTGGGCAAAATTGCAGAAATTTCCTTTATTTTGGGGCAAAATTGCAGAAATTTCACTTATTTCAGAAAAAAAGCAGAAATTTTCTTATTTTGGGGCAAAAAGGCAGAAATTTCTTTTATTTTGGTACAAAAATGCAGAAATTTTTCTTATTTTGGGGCAAAAAAACAGAAATTCCCCATATTTTGGGGCAAAAAGGCAGAAATTCCCCTTATTTTGAAGTAAAAAGGCTGAAATTCCCCTTATTTTCGGGCAAAAAGTCAGAAATTTCCTTCATGTTAGGGAAAAAACAGAAATTTTGTTTATTTTGGGGAAAAAGGCAGAAATTGCACGTATTTTGAGTCAAAAAGGCGGAAAATTTCTTATTTTGGGGCAAAAATGAAGAAATTTCCCTTTTTTTGGCAAAAAAGGTATACATTCCCTTTATTTTCAGGCAAAAAGGCAGAAATTCCCTGTATTTTGGAGCAAAATTGCAGAAATTCCCCTAATTTTGGTGCAAAAAGGCAGAAATTCCCCTTATTTTGGAGTAAAACTGCAGAAATTTCACTTATTTCGTGTCTAAATGGCAGAAATTCCCCTTTATGCTCGGCGAAAAAGGAAGAAAATCCCCGTATTTTGGAGCAAAATTGCAGAAATTCACCTAATTTTGGGGTAAAAAATACAGTAATTTTCTTTATTTTGGAACATAAAGGCAGAAATTTTCCTTATTTTGGGGCAAAAGGCAGAAATTCCCCTTATTATAGGGCAAAAATGCAGAAATTTCTTTTATTTGAAGGCAAAAAACAGAAATTCCCCTCATTTTGGGGCAAAATTGCAGAAATTTCCCTTATTATGGGAAAAATTGCAGAAATTTCCCTTATTTTAGGGCAAAATTGCAGAAATTTCACTTATTTAGGAGAAAAAAAGCAAAAATTTTTCTTATTTTGGGACAAAAAGGCAGAAATTTCCATTATTTTGAGGCAAAAAGGCAGAAATTCACCTTATTTTGGGGTAAAATTGCAAAAATTTCACATATTTCAGGGCAAAAAGACATAAATTTTCCTTATTTTGGGGCAAAAAAACAGAAATTTTCTTCGTTTTGGAAGAAAAAGACCGAAATTCCATTTATTTAAAGGCAAAAATGCAGAAATTCCCCTTATTTTGGAGCAAAAAGAAGAAATTTTACTTTTTTATGGCAAAAAGGCATGCACTCCCCTTATTTTCGGGCAAAAAAACAAAAATTGCCCGTATTTTGGTGCAAAATTGCAGATATTCCCCTAAATGTGGGGCAAAAAGGCAGAAAATCTCTATATGTTGGGGCAAAAAAGACAGAAATTCTCCTTATTTTGGGGCAAAATTCAGAAATTCCACTTATTTTGGGGCAAAATTACAGAAATTTCCCTTATTTTGGGGCAAAATTGCAGAAATTTCACTTATTTCAGGGTAATAAGTCAGAAATTCCCCTTATTTTGGGGCAAAAAAGACAGAAATTCCCTTTGTTTTGGGGATAAAAGACAGAAATTCCACTTATTTAGAGGCAAAAAGGCAGAAATTCCCTTTATTTTGGAGCAAAAATGAAGAAATTTCCCTTTTTTAAGGCAAAAAGGTATGCATTCTCCTTATTTTCGGGCAAAAAGGCAGAAATTCTCCGTATTTTGGAGCAAAATTGCAGAAATTCCCCTAATTTTGGGGCAAAAGGCAGAAATTCCCTTTATTTTGGGGCAAAAATCAGAAATTCCCCTTACTTTGGGGCAAAATTCCAGAAATTTCCTTTGTTTTGTGGCAAAATTGCAGGAATTTACCTTATTTTGGGGCAAAATTACAGAAATTTCCTTTATTTGGGGCAAAATTGCAGAAATTTCACTTATTTTCAGGTGAAAAGGCTTAAATTTCCTTTATTTTAGGACTAAAAGGAAGAAATTACCCTTATTTTGGTGCAAAATTGCAGAAATTTTTCTTATTTTGTGGCAATAAGGCAGAAATTCCTATTATTTTGTGGCAAAAATGCAGAAATTTCCCTTATTTTGAGGTAATAAGGCTGAAATTCCCCTTATTTTGGGGCAAAAGGCAGAAATTCCCCTTATGTTGGGGTAAAATGCAAAATTTCAAAGATTTCAGGGCAAAATGGCAGAAATTCCCTTTATTTTGGGGCAAAAAGATGAAATTCCTAATTTTTGGCAAAAATTGAAGAAATTTCACTTATTTCAGAACAAAAAGGCAGAAATTCCTGTTAATTTAGGGCGAAAAGGCAGATATGACCCGTATTTTGGAGCAAAATTGCAGAAATTGCCTTAATATTGGTGCAAAAATGCAGAAATTCCCTTTATTTTGGGGCAAAAAGGCAGAAATTCTCCATATTTTGGTGCAAAAAGGCTGAAATTCCCCTTATTTTGAGGTAAAATGCTGAACTTCCCCATATTTTGGGGCAAAGGCAGAAATTCTTTTTATTTTGAGGTAAAATGCAGAAATTTTCCTTATTTAGAGGTAAAATGCAGAAATTCCTATTATTTTGGGGCTAAAAGAAAGAAATTCCCCATATTTTGAATCAAAATCGCAGAAATTCTCATAATTTTCGGGCAAAAAAGCAGAAATTCTCCTTATTTTGGGGCATTAAGACAGAAAATCTCCTTTTTTCGGGAGCAAAAAGTCAGAAATTCCCCTTATTTTGGGGCAAAATTCCAGAAATTTCCTTTATATTTGGGCAAAATTGCAGAAATTTTCCTTATTTTGGGGCAAAATTGTAGAAATTTCACTTATTTCAGATAAAAGGCAGAAATTTTCTTATTTTGGGGCAAAAATGCAGAAATTTCTCTTATTTTGGTACAAAATTGCAGAGATTTTTCTTATTTTGGGGCAAAAAGGCAGAAATTCCCCATATTTTGTGGCAAAAAGGCAGAAATTCCCCTTATTTTGACGTAAAATGCTGAAATTCTTCTTATTTTCGGGCAAAAAGTCAGAAATTCCCTTTATTTTGGGGCAAAAAGACAGAAATTTCATTTATTTTTGGAAAAAAGGCAAAAATTCCACTTATTTTGAGTCTAAAAGGCAGAAAATCTTCTTATTTTGGGGCAAAAATGAAGAAATTTCCCTTTTTTATGGCAAAAAGGTATGCATTCCCCTTATTTTCGGACAAAAATGCAAAAATTCCCCGTATTTTGGAGAAAAATTGCAGAAATTCCCCTAATTGTGGGTCAAAAGGGCAGAAATTCTCTATCAGTTGGGGCAAAAAGACAGAAATTCTCCTTATTTTGGGGCAAAACTCAGAAATTCCATTTATTTTGGGGCAAATTTTCAGATATTTTCCTTATTTTGGGGCAAAATTGCAGAAATTTCACTTATTTCAGGGAAAAAAGGCAGAAATTTTCCTTATTTTGGGGCAAAAAGGCAGAAATTCCTAATATTTTGTGGCAAAAATGCAGAAATCCCCCTTATTGTGAGGTAAAATGGCTGAAATTCCTTTTATTTGGGGGCAAAAATGCAGAAATTTCCCTTATTTTGGGGCAAAATTGTAGAAATTTCACTTATTTCAGGGTAATAAGTCAGAAATTCCCCTTATTTTGGGGCAAAAAAGACAGAAATTCCCTTTGTTTTGGGGATAAAAGACAGAAATTCCACTTATTTTGAGGCAAAAAGGCAGAAATTCCCCTTATTTTGGAGCAAAAATGAAGAAATTTCCCTTTTTTATGGCAAAAAGGTATGCATTCCCCTTATTTTTGGGCAAAAATGCAGAAATTCCCCGTATTTTGGAGAAAAATTGCAGAAATTCCCCTAATTGTGGGTCAAAAGGGCAGAAATTGTCTATCAGTTAGGGCAAAAAGACAGAAATTCTCCTTATTTTGGGGCAAAACTCAGAAATTCCATTTATTTTGGGGCAAATTTTCAGAAAATTTCCTTATTTTGGGGCAAAATTGCAGAAATTTCACTTATTTTGCGGCAAAATTGCAGAAATTTCACTTATTTCAGGGAAAAAAGGCAGAAATTTTCCTTATTTTGGGGCAAAAAGGCAGAAATTCCTAATATTTTGTGGCAAAAATGCAGAAATCCCCCTTATTGTGAGGTAAAATGGCTGAAATTCCTTTTATTTGGGGGCAAAAAGGCAGAAATTTCCCTTATTTTGGGGCAAAATTGCAGAAATTTCACTTATTTCAGGGTAATAAGTCAGAAATTCCCCTTATTTTGGGGCAAAAAAGACAGAAATTCCCTTTGTTTTGGGGATAAAAGACAGAAATTCCACTTATTTAGATGCAAAAAGGCAGAAATTCCCTTTATTTTGGAGCAAAAATGAAGAAATTTCCCTTTTTTAACGCAAAAAGGTATGCATTCTCCTTATTTTCGGGCAAAAAGGCAGAAATTCTCCGTATTTTGGAGCAAAATTGCAGAAATTCCCCTAATTTTGGGGCAAAAGGCAGAAATTCCCTTTATTTTGGGGCAAAAATCAGAAATTCCCCTTATTTTGGGGCAAAATTCCAGAAATTTCCTTTATTTTTTGGCAAAATTGCAGGAATTTACCTTATTTTGGGGCAAAATTACAGAAATTTCCTTTATTTGGGGCAAAATTGCAGAAATTTCACTTATTTTCAGGTGAAAAGGCTTAAATTTCCTTTATTTTGGGACTAAAAGGGAGAAATTCCCCTTATTTTGGTGCAAAATTGCAGAAATTTTTCTTATTTTGTGGCAATAAGGCAGAAATTCCTATTATTTTGTGGCAAAAATGCAGAAATTTCCCTTATTTTGAGGTAATAAGGCTGAAATTCCCCTAATTTTGGGGCAAAAAGGCAGAAATTCCCCTTATGTTGGGGTAAAATGCAGAAATTTCAAAGATTTCAGGGCAAAATGGCAGAAATTCCCTTTATTTTGGGGCAAAAATATGAAATCCCTAATTTTTGGCTAAAATTGAAGAAATTTCTATTATTTCGGAACAAAAAGGCAGAAATTCCTGTTAATTTAGGGCGAAAAGGCAGATATGTCCCGTATTTTGGAGCAAAATTGCAGAAATTGCCTTAATATTGATGCAAAAATGCAGAAATTCCCTTTATTTTGGGGCAAAAAGGCAGAAATTCTCCATATTTTGGTGCAAAAAGGCTGAAATTCCCCTTATTTTTAGGTAAAATGCTGAACTTCCCCATATTTTGGGGCAAAGGCAGAAATTCTTTTTATTTTGAGGTAAAATGCAGAAATTTTCCTTATTTAGAGGTAAAATGCAGAAATTCCTATTATTTTGGGGCTAAAAGACAGAAATTCCCCATATTTTGAATCAAAATTGCAGAAATTCTCATAATTTTCGGGCAAAAAAGCAGAAATTCTCCTTATTTTGGGGCATTAAGACAGAAAATCTCCTTTTTTCGGGAGCAAAAAGTCAGAAATTCCCCTTATTTTGGGGCAAAATTCCAGAAATTTCCTTTATATTTGGGCAAAATTGCAGAAATTTTCCTTATTTTGGGGCAAAATTGTAGAAATTTCACTTATTTCAGATAAAAGGCAGAAATTTTCTTATTTTGGGGCAAAAATGCAGAAATTTCTCTTATTTTGGTACAAAATTGCAGAGATTTTTCTTATTTTGGGGCAAAAAGGCAGAAATTCCCCTTATTTTGACGTAAAATGCTGAAATTCTTCTTATTTTCGGGAAAAAAGTCAGAAATTCCCTTTATTTTGGGGCAAAAAGACAGAAATTTCATTTATTTTTGGAAAAAAGGCAAAAATTCCACTTATTTTGAGTCTAAAAGGCAGAAAATCTTCTTATTTTGGGGCAAAAATGAAGAAATTTCCCTTTTTTATGGCAAAAAGGTATGCATTCCCCTTATTTTCGGACAAAAATGCAAAAATTCCCCGTATTTTGGAGAAAAATTGCAGAAATTCCCCTAATTGTGGGTCAAAAGGGCAGAAATTCTCTATCAGTTGGGGCAAAAAGACAGAAATTCTCCTTATTTTGGGGCAAAACTCAGAAATTCCATTTATTTTGGGGCAAATTTTCAGATATTTTCCTTATTTTGGGGCAAAATTGCAGAAATTTCACTTATTTCAGGGAAAAAAGGCAGAAATTTTCCTTATTTTGGGGCAAAAAGGCAGAAATTCCTAATATTTTGTGGCAAAAATGCAGAAATCCCCCTTATTGTGAGGTAAAATGGCTGAAATTCCTTTTATTTGGGGGCAAAAATGCAGAAATTTCCCTTATTTTGGGGCAAAATTGCAGAAATTTCACTTATTTCAGGGTAATAAGTCAGAAATTCCCCTTATTTTGGGGCAAAAAAGACAGAAATTCCCTTTGTTTTGGGGATAAAAGACAGAAATTCCACTTATTTTGAGGCAAAAAGGCAGAAATTCCCCTTATTTTGGAGCAAAAATGAAGAAATTTCCCTTTTTATGGCAAAAAGTTATGCATTTCTCTTATTTTCGGGCAAAAAGGCAAAAATTCCCTGTATTTTGGAGCAAAATTGCAGAAATTCCCCTAATTTTGGGGCAAAACGCAGAAATTCCCTTTATTTTGGGGCAAAAATCAGAAATTCCCCTTACTTTGTGGCAAAATTCCAGAAATTTTTTTTATTAAGGGGCAAAAATGCAGGAATTTACCTTATTTTGGGGCAAAATTGCAGAAATTTCCCTTATTAGGGACAAAATTGCAGAAATTTCACTTATTTTCAGGTAAAAAGGCTGAAATTTCCTTTATTTTGGGACAAAAAGAAAGAAAGTCCCCTTATTTTCAGGTAAAATTGCAGAAATTTCAAATATTTCAGGGCAAAATGGCAGAAATTCCCTCTATTTTGGGGCAAAAAGATGAAATCCCTAATTTTTTTGCTAAAATTGATGAAATTTCATTTATTTCGAAACAAAAAGAAAGAAATTCCACTTAATTTCGGGCAAAAAGGCAGAAATGCCCTGTATTTTGGAGCAAAATTGCAGAAATTCCCCTAATATCGGTGCAAAAATGCAGAAATTCCCTTTATTTTGGGGCAAAAAGCAGAAATTTCTTTTATGATGTTACAAAATTGAAGAAATTTTCTTATTTTGGAACAAAAAGGCAGAAATTCCCCATATTTTGGGGCAAAAGGCAGAAATTCTTTTTATTTTGGGGTAAAATGCAAAAATTCCCCTTATTAGAGGTAAATTGCAGAAATTCTCATAATTTTCGGGCAAAAAGGCAGAAATTCTCCTTATTTTGGGGCAAAAAGACAGAAAATCTCCTTTTTTCAGGAGCAAAAAGTCAGAAATTCCCCTTATTTTGGGGCAAAACTGCCAAAATTTCCTTTACATTTGGGCAAAATTGCAGAAATTTCACTTATTTCAGAAAAAAGGCAGAAATTTTCTTATTTTGGGGCAAAAAGGCAGAAATTTCTTTTATTTTGGTACAAAATTGCAGAGATTTTTCTTATTTTGGGGCAAAAAGGCAGAAATTCCCCATATGTTGGGGCAAAAAGGCAGAAATTCCCTTTATTTTGAGGTAAAAAGGCTTAAATTCCTTTTATTTTCGGGCAAAAAGTCAGAAATTCCCCTTATTTTGGGGCAAAAAGACAGAAATTTTGTTTATTTTTGGAAAAAAGGCAGAAATTGCACTTATTTTGAGTCTAAAAAGCGGAAAATCCCCTTATTTTGGGGAAAAATGAAGAAATTTCCCTTTTTTTATGGCCAAAAGTTATACATTCCCTATATTTTTGGGCAAAAGGCAGAAATTCTCCTTATTTTAGGGCAAAATTGCAGAAATTTCCCTTATTTGAAGGCAAAAAACAGAAATTCCCCTTATTTTGGGGCATAATTGCACAAATTTCCCTTATTGTGGGGAAAAATTGCAGAAATTTTTCTTATTTTAGGGCAAAATTGCAGAAATTTCACTTATTTCAGAGAAAAAAAGCACAAATTTTTTATATTTTGGCGAAAAAAAGGCAAGAATTCCCATTATTTTGGGGCAAAAAGGCAGAAATTCACCTTATTTTGGGGTAAAATTGCAGAAATTTCACATATTTCAGGGCAAAAAGGCAGAAATTTCCCTTATTTTGGGGCAAAATTGCAGATATTTCACTTATTTCAGGGTAATAAGTCAGAAATTTTCCTTATTTTGGGGCAAAAAAGAAAGAAATTCCCTTTGTTTTGGAAGAAAAAGAGAAATTTCACATATTTAGAGGCAAAAAGGCAGAAATTCCTTTTATTTTGGAGCAAAAATGAAGAAATTTCCTTTTTTTATGGCAAAAAGGTATGCATTCCCCTTATTTTCGGGCAAAAAGGCAGAAATTCCCTGTATTTTGGAGCAAAATTGCAGAAATTCTCCTAATTTTGGGGCAAAAAGGCAGAAATTCTCTGTATGTTGGGGCAAAAAGACAGAAATTCTTTTTATTTTGGGGCAAAACTCAGAAATTCCACATATTTTGGGGCAAAATTCCAGAAATTTTCCTTATTTTGGGGCAAAATTGCGGAAATTTCACTTATTTTGGTGCAAAATTGCAGAAATTTCACTTATTTCCGGGAAAAAAGGCAGAAATTTTCCTTATTTTGTGGCAAAAAGGCAGAAATTCCTAATATTTTGTGGCAAAAATGCAGAAATCCCCCTTATTTTGAGGTAAAAAGGCTGAAATTCCCCATATTTGGGGGCAAAAAGGCAGAAATTTCCCTTATTTTGGGGCAAAATTGCAGAAATTTAACGTATTTCAGGGTAATAAGTCAGAAATTCCCCTTATTTTGGGGCATAAAAGACAGAAATTCCCTTTGTTTTGGGGAAAAAAGACAGAAATTCCACTTATTTAGAGGCAAAAATGCAGAAATTCCCCTTATTTTGGAGCAAAAATGAAGAAATTTCCATTTTTAATGGCAAAAAGGTATGCATTCTCCTTATTTTCGGGCAAAAAGGCAGAAATTCCCCGTATTTTGGAGCAAAATTGCAGAAATTCCCCTAATTTTGGGGCAAAAGGCAGAAATTCCCTTTATTTTGGATCAAAAATCAGAAATTCCCCTTATTTGGGGCAAAATTAGCAGAAATTTTCTTTACTTTCGGGCAAAATTGTAGGAATTTATCTTATTTTGGGGAAAAATTGCAAAAATTTCCCTTATTTGGGGCTAAATTGCAGAATTTTCACTTATTTTCAGGAAAAAAAGCTGAAATTTCCTTTATTTTGGGGCAAAAAGGGAGAAATTCCCTTTATTTTGGGGCAAAATTGCAGAAATTTTCTTTATTTTGGGGCAAAAAGGCAGAAATTCCTATAATTTTGTGGCAAAAAGGCAGAAATTTTCCTTATTTTGAGGTAATAAGGCTGAAATTCCCCTTTATTTTGGGGCAAAAAGGCAGAAATTCCCCTTATTTTGGAGCTTAAAGGCAGAAATTTCAAATATTTTAGGGCAAAATGGCAGAAATTCCCCTTATTTGGGGCAAAAATGCAGAAATTCCTTTTATTTTGGGGCAAAAATACAGAAATGACCCGTATTTTGGAGCAAAATTGCAGAAATTTCCCTAATATTGGTGAAAAAATGCAGAAATTCCTTTTATTTTGGGGCAAAAAGGCAGAAATTCCTCGTATTTTGAAGCAATATTGCAGAAATTCTCATCATTTTTAGGCAAAAATACAGAAATTCTTCTGATTTTGTGGCAAAAAGACAGAAAATCTCCTTTTTTCGGGGGCAAAAAGTCAGAAATTCTTCTTATTTTGGGGCAAAATTGCAGAAATTTCCTTTACTTTTGGGCAAAATTGCAGAAATTTCCTTTATTTTGGGGCAAAATTGCAGAAATTTCACTTATTTCAGAAAAAAGGCAGAAATCTTCTTATTTTGGGGCAAAAAAGCAGAAATTTCTTTTATTTTGGTACAAAAATGCAGAAATTTTTCATATTTTGGGGCAAAAAGGCAGAAATTCCCCATATTTTGGGGCAAAAAGGCAGAAATTCCCCTTATTTTGAAGTAAAAAGGCTGAAATTCCCTTTATTTTTGGGCAAAAAGTCAGAAATTTCCTTCATGTTAGGGAAAAAAACAGAAAATTTGTTTATTTTTGGGGAAAAGGCAGAAATTGCACTTATTTTGAGTCAAAAAGGCAGAAAATCCCCTTAATTTGGGGCAAAAATGAAGAAATTTCCTTTTTTATGGCAAAAAAATTATACATTCCCTTTATTTTCAGGCAAAAAGGCAGAAATTCCCTGTATTCTGGAGCAAAATTGCAGAAATTCCCCTAATTTTGGGGCAAAAAGGCAGAAATTCCTCTTATTTTGGGGTAAAACTGCAGAAATTTCACTTATGTCGTGGCAAAATGGCAGAAATTCCCCTTATTCTTGGCGAAAAAGACAGAAAATCCTCGTATTTTAAAGCAAAATTGCAGAAATTCACCTTATTTTGGGGTAAAAATACAGTAATTTTCTTTATTTTGGAACATAAAGGCAGAAATTCTCCTTATTTTTGGGCAAAAGGCAGAAATTCCCCTTATTTTAGGGCAAAATTGCAGAAATTTCCCTTATTTGAAGGCAAAAAACAGAAATTCCCCTTATTTTGGGGCAAAATTGCAGAAATTTCCCTTATTATAGGGAAAAATTGCAGAAATTTCCCTTATTTTAGGGCAAAATTGCAGAAATTTTACTTATTTAAGAGAAAAAAAAGCAAAAATTTTTCTTATTTTGGGGCAAAAAGGCAGAAATTCTCATTATTTTGAGGCAAAAAGGCAAAAATTCACCTTATTTTGGGGTAAAATTGCAAAAATTTCACATATTTCAGGGCAAAAAGGCAGAAATTTCCCTTATTTTGAGGCAAAATTGCAGAATTTTCACTTATTTCAGGGTAATAAGTCAGAAATTTTCCTTATTTTGGGGCAAAAAAACAGAAATTCCCTTTGTTTTGGAAGGAAAAGACAGAAATTCCATTTATTTAGAGGCAAAAAGGCAGAAATCCCCCTTATTTTGGAGCAAAAATGAAGAAATTTCAATTTTTTATGGCAAAAAGGTATGCACTCCCCTTATTTTCGGGCAAAAAGTCAGAAATTCTCTTTTTTTTGGGCAAAAATCAGAAATTCCCCTTACTTTGAAGCAAAATTCCAGAAATTTCATTTATTTTGGGGCTAAATTGCAGGAATTTACCTTATTTTGGGGCAAAATTGCAGAAATTTCCCTTATTTGGGGCAAAATTGCAGAAATTTCACTTATTTTCAGGTAAAAAGGCTGAAATTTCCTTTATTTTGGGACAAAAAGGGAGAAATTCCCCTTATTTTGGGGCAAAATTGCAGAAATTTTCCTTATTTTGGGGAAATAAGTCAGAAATTCCTATTATTTTGTTGCAAAAATGCAGAAATTTTCCTTATTTTGAGGTAATAAGGCTGAAATTCCTTTTATTTTGGGGCACAAGGCAGAAATTCCCCTTATTTTGGGGTAAAATTGCAGAAATTTTAAATATTTCAGGGCAAAATGGTGGAGATTATCCCTTATTTTGGGGCAAAAAGATAAAATCCCTAATTTTTGGCTAAAATTGAAGAAATTTCACTTATTTCGGAAAAAAAAATCAGAAATTCCTCTTAATTTCGGGCAAAAAGACAGAAATGACCCGTATTTTGGAGCAAAATTGCAGAAATTCTCCTAATATTGGTGCAAAAATGCAGAATTTCCTTTTATTTTGGGGCAAAAAGGCAGAAATTACCCGTATTTTGAAGCAAAATTGCAGAAATTCTCATAATTTTCAGGCAAACAGACAAAAATTCTTCTTATTTTGGGGCAAAAAGGCAGAAAATCTCCTTTTTTCTGGCGCAAAAAGTCAGAAATTCTTCTTATTTTGGGGCAAAATTGCAGAAATTTCCTTTATTTTGGGGCAAAATTGCAGAAATTTCACTTATTTCAGAAAAAAGGCAAAAATTTTCTTATTTTGGGGCAAAAAGGCAGAAATTTCACTTATTTCAGGGTAATAAGTCAGAAATTTTCCTTATTTTGGGGCAAAAAAGACAGAAATTCCCTTTGTTTTGGAAGAAAAAGACAGAAATTCCACTTATTTAGGGGCAAAAAGCAGAAATTCTTCTTATTTTGGAGCAAAAATGAAGAAATTTCCCTTTTTTATGGCAAAAAGGTATTCATTCCCCTTATTTTCGGCAAAAAGGCAGAAATTCCCCGTATTTTGGAGCAAAATTGCAGAAATTCTCCTAATTGTGGGGCAAAGGGGCAGAAATTCTTTATAAGTTGGGGCAAAAAGACAGAAATTCTCCTTATTTTGGGGCAAAACTCAGAAATTCCACTTATTTGGGGGCAAAATTTCAGAAATTTTTCTTATTTTGGGGCAAAATTGCAGAAAATTCACTTTTTTTTGCGGCAAAATTGCAGAAATTTCACTTATTTCAGGGAAATAAAGCAGAAATTTCCCTTATTTTGGGGCAAAATTGCAGAAATTTCACTTATTTCAGGGTAATAAGTCAGAAATTTTCCTTATTTTGCAGCAAAAAAGACAGAAATTTCCTTTGTTTTGGAAGAAAAAGACAGAAATTCCACTTATTTAGGGGCAAAAGGCAGAAATTCCTCTTATTTTGGAGCAAAAATGAAGAAATTTCCCTTTTTTATGGCAAAAAGGTATGCATTCCCCTTATTTTCGGGCAAAAAGGCAGAAATTCCCCGTATTTTGGAGCAAAATTGCAGAAATTCCCCTAATTGTGGGGCAAAAGGGCAGAAATTCTCTATAAGTTGTGGCAAAAAGACAGAAATTCTCCTTATTTTGGGGCAAAACTCAGAAATTCCACTTATTTTGGGGCAAAATTTCAGAAATTTTTCTTATTTTGGGGCAAAATTGCAGAAATTTCACTTATTTTGCGGCAAAATTGCAGAAATTTCACTTATTTCAGGGAAAAAAGGTAAAAATTTTCCTAATTTTGGGGCAATAAGGCAGAAATTCCTAATATTTTGTGTCAAAAATGCAGAAATCCCCCTTATTGTGAGGTAAAATGACTGAAATTCCCCTTATTTGGGGGCAAAAAGGCAGAAATTTCCCTTATTTTGGGGCAAAATTGCAGAAATTTCACGTATTACAGGGTAATAAGTCAGAAATTCCCCTTATTTTGGGGCAAAAAGACAGAAATTTCCTTTGTTTTGGGGAAAAAAGACAGAAATTCCACTTATTTAGAGGCAAAAATGCAGAAATTTCCCTTATTTTGGAGCAAAAATGAAGAAATTTCCCTTTTTTATGGCAAAAAGGTATGCATTCCTCTTATTTTCGGGCAAAAAGGCAGAAATTCTCCGTATTTTGAAGCAAAATTGCAGAAATTCCCCTAATTTTGGGGCAAAAAGGCAGAAATTCCTCTTATTTTGGGGTAAAACTGCAGAAATTTCACTTATGTCACGGCAAAATGGCAGAAATTCCCCGTATTCTTGGCGAAAAAGACAGAAAATCCTCGTATTTTAAAGCAAAATTGCAGAAATTCACCTAATTTTGGGGTAAAAATACAGTAATTTTCTTTATTTTGGGACATAAAGGCAGAAATTCTCCTTATTTTTGGGCAAAAGGCAGAAATTCCCCTTATTTTAGGGCAAAATTGCAGAAATTTTCCTTATTTTGGGGCAATAAGGCAGAAATTCCTATTATTTTGTTGCAAAAAGGCAGAAATTTTCCTTATTTTGAGGTAATAAGGCTGAAATTCCCCTTAATTTGGGGCACAAGGCAGAAATTCCTCTTATTTTGGGGTAAAATTGCAGAAATTTTAAATATTTCAGGGCAAAATGGTGGAGATTATCCCTTATTTTGGGGCAAAAAGATAAAATCCCTAATTTTTGGCTAAAATTGAAGAAATTTCACTTATTTCGGAAAAAAAATCAGAAATTCCTCTTAATTTCGGGCAAAAAGACAGAAATGACCCGTATTTTGGAGCAAAATTGCAAAAATTCTCCTAATATTGGTGCAAAAATGCAGAATTTCCTTTTATTTTGTGGCAAAAAGGCAGAAATTACCCGTATTTTGAAGCAAAATTGCAGAAATTCTCATAATTTTCAGGCAAACAGACAGAAATTCTTCTTATTTTGGGGCAAAAAGGCAGAAAATCTCCTTTTTTCGGGCGCAAAAAGTCAGAAATTCTTCTTATTTTGGGGCAAAATTGTAGAAATTTCCTTTACATTTGGGCAAAATTGCAGAAATTTCCTTTATTTTGGGGCAAAATTGCAGAAATTTCACTTATTTCAGAAAAAAGGCAAAAATTTTCTTATTTTGGGGCAAAAAGGCAGAAATTTCACTTATTTCAGGGTAATAAGTCAGAAATTTTCCTTATTTTGGGGCAAAAAAGACAGAAATTCCCTTTGTTTTGGAAGAAAAAGACAGAAATTCCACTTATTTACGGGCAAAAAGCAGAAATTCTTATTTTGGAGCAAAAATGAACTAATTTCCCTTTTTTATGGCAAAAAGGTATTCATTCCCCTTATTTTCGGCAAAAAGGCAGAAATTCCCCGTATTTTGGAGCAAAATTGCAGAAATTCTCCTAATTGTGGGGCAAAGGGGCAGAAATTCTCTATAAGTTGGGGCAAAAAGACAGAAATTCTCCTTATTTTGGGGCAAAACTCAGAAATTCCACTTATTTGGGGGCAAAATTTCAGAAATTTTTCTTATTTTGGGGCAAAATTGCAGAAAATTCACTTATTTTGCGGCAAAATTGCAGAAATTTCACTTATTTCAGGGAAATAAAGCAGAAATTTCCCTTATTTTGGGGCAAAATTGCAGAAATTTCACTTATTTCAGGGTAATAAGTCAGAAATTTTCCTTATTTTGCAGCAAAAAAGACAGAAATTTCCTTTGTTTTGGAAGAAAAAGACAGAAATTCCACTTATTTAGGGGCAAAAGGCAGAAATTCCTCTTATTTTGGAGCAAAAATGAAGAAATTTCCCTTTTTTATGGCAAAAAGGTATGCATTCCCCTTATTTTCGGGCAAAAAGGCAGAAATTCCCCGTATTTTGGAGCAAAATTGCAGAAATTCCCCTAATTGTGGGGCAAAAGGGCAGAAATTCTCTATAAGTTGTGGCAAAAAGACAGAAATTCTCCTTATTTTGGGGCAAAACTCAGAAATTCCACTTATTTTGGGGCAAAATTTCAGAAATTTTTCTTATTTTGGGGCAAAATTGCAGAAATTTCACTTATTTTGCGGCAAAATTGCAGAAATTTCACTTATTTCAGGGAAAAAAGGTAAAAATTTTCCTAATTTTGGGGCAATAAGGCAGAAATTCCTAATATTTTGTGTCAAAAATGCAGAAATCCCCCTTATTGTGAGGTAAAATGGCTGAAATTCCCATTATTTGGGGGCAAAAAGGCAGAAATTTCCCTTATTTTGGGGCAAAATTGCAGAAATTTCACGTATTACAGGGTAATAAGTCAGAAATTCCCCTTATTTTGGGGCAAAATTGCAGAAATTTCCCTTATTTGAAGGCAAAAAACAGAAATTCCCCTTATTTTGGGGCAAAATTGCAGAAATTTCCCTTATTATAGGGAAAAATTGCAGAAATTTCCCTTATTTTAGGGCAAAATTGCAGAAATTTTACTTATTTAAGAGAAAAAAAAGCAAAAATTTTTCTTATTTTGGGGCAAAAAGGCAGAAATTCTCATTATTTTGAGGCAAAAAGGCAAAAATTCACCTTATTTTCGGGTAAAATTGCAAAAATTTCACATATTTCAGGGCAAAAAGGCAGAAATTTCCCTTATTTTAGGGCAAAATTGAAGAAATTTCCCTTTTTTGAAGGCAAAAAACAGAAATTCCCCTTATTTTGGGGCAAAATTGCAGAAATTTCCCTTATTATGGGGAAAAATTGCAGAAATTTCCCTTATTTTAGGGCAAAATTGCAGAAATTTTACTTATTTAAGAGAAAAAAAAGCAAAAATTTTTCTTATTTTGGGGCAAAAATGCAGAAATTCTCATTATTTTGAGGCAAAAAGGCAAAAATTCACCTTATTTTGGGGTAAAATTGCAAAAATTTCACATATTTCAGGGCAAAAAGGCAGAAATTTCCCTTATTTTGGGGCAAAATTGCAGAATTTTCACTTATTTCAGGGTAATAAGTCAGAAATTTTCCTTATTTTGGGGCAAAAAAACAGAAATTCCCTTTGTTTTGGAAGAAAAAGACAGAAATTCCATTTATTTAGAGGCAAAAAGGCAGAAATCCCCCTTATTTTGGAGCAAAAATAAAGAAATTTCAATTTTTTATGGCAAAAAGGTATGCACTCCCCTTATTTTCGGGCAAAAAGGCAGAAATTCTCTTTTTTTTGGGCAAAAATCAGAAATTCCCCTTACTTTGAAGCAAAATTCCAGAAATTTCATTTATTTTGTGGCTAAATTGCAGGAATTTACCTTATTTTGGGGCAAAATTACAGAAATTTCCCTTATTTGGGGCAAAATTGCAGAAATTTCACTTATTTTCACGTAAAAAGGCTGAAATTTCCTTTATTTTGGGACAAAAAGGGAGAAATTCACCTTATTTTGGGGCAAAATTTCAGAAATTTTCCTTATTTTAGGGAAATAAGGCAGAAATTCCTATTATTTTGTTGCAAAAAGGCAGAAATTTTCCTTATTTTGAGGTAATAAGGCTGAAATTCCTCTTATTTTGGGGCACAAGGCAGAAATTCCCCTTATTTTGGGGTAAAATTGCAGAAATTTTAAATATTTCAGGGCAAAATGGTGGAGATTATCCCTTATTTTGGGGCAAAAAGATAAAATCCCTAATTTTTGGCTAAAATTGAAGAAATTTCACTTATTTCGGAAAAAAAAATCAGAAATTCCTCTTAATTTCGGGCAAAAAGACAGAAATGACCGGTATTTTGGAGCAAAATTGCAGAAATTCTCCTAATATTGGTGCAAAAATGCAGAATTTCCTTTTATTTTGGGGCAAAAAGGCAGAAATTACCCGTATTTTGAAGCAAAATTGCAGAAATTCTCATAATTTTCAGGCAAACAGACAGAAATTCTTCTTATTTTGGGGCAAAAAGGCAGAAAATCTCCTTTTTTCGGGCGCAAAAAGTCAGAAATTCTTCTTATTTTGGGGCAAAATTGTAGAAATTTCCTTTACATTTGGGCAAAATTGCAGAAATTTCCTTTATTTTGGGGCAAAATTGCAGAAATTTCACTTATTTCAGAAAAAAGGCAAAAATTTTCTTATTTTGGGGCAAAAAGGCAGAAATTTCACTTATTTCAGGGTAATAAGTCAGAAATTTTCCTTATTTTGGGGCAAAAAAGACAGAAATTCCCTTTGTTTTGGAAGAAAAAGACAGAAATTCCACTTATTTAGGGGTAAAAAGCAGAAATTCTTCTTATTTTGGAGCAAAAATGAAGAAATTTCCCTTTTTTATGGCAAAAAGGTATTCATTCCCCTTATTTTCGGCAAAAAGGCAGAAATTCCCCGTATTTTGGAGCAAAATTGCAGAAATTCTCCTAATTGTGGGGCAAAGGGGCAGAAATTCTCTATAAGTTGGGGCAAAAAGACAGAAATTCTCCTTATTTTGGGGCAAAACTCAGAAATTCCACTTATTTGGGGGCAAAATTTCAGAAATTTTTCTTATTTTGGGGCAAAATTGCAGAAAATTCACTTATTTTGCGGCAAAATTGCAGAAATTTCACTTATTTCAGGGAAATAAAGCAGAAATTTCCCTTATTTTGGGGCAAAATTGCAGAAATTTCACTTATTTCAGGGTAATAAGTCAGAAATTTTCCTTATTTTGCAGCAAAAAAGACAGAAATTTCCTTTGTTTTGGAAGAAAAAGACAGAAATTCCACTTATTTAGGGGCAAAAGGCAGAAATTCCTCTTATTTTGGAGCAAAAATGAAGAAATTTCCCTTTTTTATGGCAAAAAGGTATGCATTCCCCTTATTTTCGGGCAAAAAGGCAGAAATTCCCCGTATTTTGGAGCAAAATTGCAGAAATTCCCCTAATTGTGGGGCAAAAGGGCAGAAATTCTCTATAAGTTGTTGCAAAAAGACAGAAAAATCTCCTTATTTTGGGGCAAAACTAAGAAATTCCACTTATTTTGGGGCAAAATTTCAGAAATTTTTCTTATTTTGGGGCAAAATTGCAGAAATTTCACTTATTTTGCGGCAAAATTGCAGAAATTTCACTTATTTCAGGGAAAAAAGGTAAAAATTTTCCTAATTTTGGGGCAATAAGGCAGAAATTCCTAATATTTTGTGTCAAAAATGCAGAAATCCCCCTTATTGTGAGGTAAAAAGGCTGAAATTCCCCATATTTGGGGGCAAAAAGGCAGAAATTTCCCTTATTTTGGAGCAAAATTGCAGAAATTTCACGTATTACAGGGTAATAAGTCAGAAATTCCCCTTATTTTGGGGCAAAAAGACAGAAATTCCCTTTGTTTTGGGGAAAAAAGACAGAAATTCCACTTATTTAGAGGCAAAAATGCAGAAATTCCCCTTATTTTGGAGCAAAAATGAAGAAATTTCCCTTTTTTATGGCAAAAAGGTATGCATTCCTCTTAATTTCGGGCAAAAAGGCAGAAATTCCCTGTATTTTGGAGCAAAATTGCAGAAATTCCCCTAATTATGGGGCAAAAGGCAAAAATTCCCTTTTTGGGGGGGCCAAAATCAGACATTCCCCTTACTTTGTGTTTAAATTCCAGAAATTTCCTTTATTTTGGGGCAAAATTGCAGGTATTTACCATATTTTGGGGCAAAATTGCAGAAATTCCCTTATTAGGAACAAAATTGCAGAAATTTATTTTATTTTCAGGTAAAAAGGCTGAAATTTCCTTTATTTTGGGGCAAAAAGGCAGAAATTCATATTATTTTGTGGCAAAAAGGCAGAAATTTTCCTTATTTTAAGGTAATAAGGCTGAAATTCCCCTTATCTTGGGGCAAAAAGGCAGAAATTCCCCTTATTTTGGAGCAAAAAGGCAGAAATTTCATATATTTCAGGGCAAAATGGCAGAAATTCCCCTTATTTTTGGGCAAAAATATGAAATCACTAATTTTTGGCTAAAATTGATGAAATTTCACATATTTCGGGACAAAAAGGCAGAAATTCCACTTAATTTCAGGCAAAAAGGTTGAAATGACCCGTATTTTGGAGCAAAATTGCAGAAATTCCCTTATTATCGGTGCAAAAATGTAGAAATTCCCTTTATTTTGGGGCAAAAAGGCAGAAATTCTTCATATTTTGGTGCAAAAAGGCTGAAATTCCCCTTATTTTGAGGTAAAATGCTGAAATTCATCATATTTTGGGGCAAAGGCAGAAATTCCCCTTATTTTTGGGCAAAAAAGCACTAATTTCCCTTATTTTCTGGCAAAATTGCAGAAATTTCATTTATTTCAGGGCAAAAAGTCAGAAATTCCCCTTATTTGGGGCAAAAAGCAGAAATTTCTTTTATTATGTTACAAAATTGAAGAAATTTTCATTATTTTGGAACAAAAAAGCAGAAATTCCAAATATTTTGGGGCAAAAGGCAGAAATTCTTTTTATTTTGGGGTACAATGCAGAAATTCCCCTTATTAGAGGTAAAATGCAGAAATTCCCTTTATTTTTTGGCTAAAAGGCAGAAATTCCCCGTATTTTTAAGCAAAATTGCAGAAATTCTCATAATTTTTGGGCAAAAAGGCAGAAATTCTCCTTATTTTGGGGCAAAAAGACAGAAAATCTATTATTTTCGGGAGCAAAAAGTCAGAAATTCCCCTTATTTGGGGGCAAAACTGCCGAAATTTCCTTCACATTTGGGCAAAATTGCAGAAATTTCTCTTATTTTGGGGCAAAATTGCAGAAATTTCACTTATTTCAGAAAAAAGGCAGAAATTTTCTTATTTTGGGGCAAAAAGGCAGAAATTTCTTTTATTTTGGTACAAAATTGCAGAGATTTTTCTTATTTTGGGGCAAAAAGGCAGAAATTCCTCATATTTTGGGGCAAAAAGACAGAAATTTCGTTTATTTTTGGAAAAAAGGCAGAAATTGCACTTATTTTGAGTCTGAAAGGTGGAAAATCCCCTTATTTTGGGGCAAAAATGAAGAAATTTCCCTATTTTATGGCAAAAAGATATACATTCCCTATATTTTTAGGCAAAAGGCAGAAAGTCTCCTTATTTTAGGGCAAAATTGCAGAAATTTCCATTATTTGAAGGCAAAAAACAGAAATTCCCCTTATTTTGGGGCATAATTGAACAAATTTCCCTTATTATAGGGAAAAATTGCAGAAATTTCCCTTATTTTAGGGCAAAATTGAAAAAATTTCACTTATTTCAGAGAAAAAAGGCAAAAATTTTTCTTATTTTGAGGCAAAAAGCAGAAATTCCCATTATTTTGGGGGAAAAAGACAGAAATTCACATTATTTTGTGGTAAAATTGCAGAAATTTCACATATTTCAGGGCAAAAAAACAGAAATTTCTCTTATTTTGGGGCAAAATTGCCGAAATTTCAATTATTTCAGGGTAATAAGTCAGAAATTTTCCTTATTTTGGGGCAAAAAAGACAGAAATTCCCTTTGTTTTGGAAGAAAAAGACAGAAATTCCACATATTTAGAGGCAAAAAGGCAGAAATTCCTTTTATTTTGGAGCAAAAATGAAGAAATTTCCCTTTTTTTATGGCAAAAAGGTATGCATTCCCCTTATTTTCGGGCAAAAAAGCAGAAATTCTCCGTATTTTGGAGCAAAATTGCAGAAATTATTTTAATTGTGTGGCAAAAAGGCAGAAATTCCTTATATGTTGGGGCAAAAAAACAGAAATTCTCCTTATTTTGGGGCAAAACTCAGAAATTCCACTTATTTTGGGGCAAAATTCCAGAAATTTTCCTTATTTTGGGGCAAAATTGCAGAAATTTTACTTATTTTGGTGCAAAATTGCAGAAATTTCACTTATTTCAGGGAAAAAAGGCAGAAATTTTTTTTATTTTGGGGCAAAAAGGCAGAAGTTCCTAATATTTTGTGGCAAAAATGCAGAAATCCCCTTTATTTTGGTGTAAAAAGGCTGAAATTCCCCTTATTTGGGGGCAAAAATGCAAAAATTTCCCTTATTTTGGGGCAAAATTGCAGAAATTTCACGTATTTCAGGGTAATAAGTCAGAAATTCCCTTTATTTTGTGGCAAAAATAATAGAAATTCCCTTTGTGTTGGGGAAAAAAGACAGAAATTCCACTTATTTAGAGGCAAAAAGGCAGAAATTCCCCTTATTTTGGAGCAAAAATGAAAAAATTTCCATTTTTTATGGCAAAAAGGTATGCATTCTTCTTATTTTTGGGCAAAAAGGCAGAAATTCCCTGTATCTTGGAGCAAAATTAAAGAAATTCTCCAATTTTGGGGCAAAAGGCAGAAATTCCCTTTATTTGGGCAAAAATCAGATATTCCCCTTACTTTGGGGCAAAATTCCAGAAATTTCCTTTATTTTGGGGAAAAATTGCAGGAATTTACCTTATTTTGGGGAAAATTGCAAAAATTTCCCTTATTTGGGGCAAAATAGCTGAAATTTCACTTATTTTTAGGAAAAAGCTGATATTTCCTTTATTTTGGGGCAAAAAGGGAGAAATTCCCTTTATTTTGGGGCTAAATTGCAGAAATTGTCCTTATTTGGGGGCAAAAAGAGAGAAATTCCTATTACTTCATTGCAAAAAGGCAGAAATTTTTTTTATTTTGAAGTAATAAGGCTGAAATTCCCCTTATTTTGGGGCAAAAAGACAGAAATTTCCTTTATTTTTGGAAAATAGGCAGAAATTGCACTTATTTTGAGTCTAAAAGGCGGAAAATCCCCTTATTTTGTGGCAAAAATGAAGAAATTTCCCTTTTTATGGCAAAAAGGTATACATTCCCTATATTTTTGGGCAAAAGGCAGAAATACTCCTTATTTTAGTGAAAAATTGCAGAAATTTCCCTTATTTGAAGGCAAAAAACAGAAAATCCCCTTATTTTGGGGCATAATTGCACAAATTTCCATTATTATAGGGAAAAATTGCAGAAATTTCCCTTATTTTAAGGCAAAATTGCAGAAATTTCACTTATTTCAGAGAATAAAAGCAAAAATTTTTCTTATTTTGGGGCAAAAAGCAGAAATTCCCATTATTTTGGGGCAAAAAGGCAGAAATTCACCTTATTTTGGGGTAAAATTGCAGAAATTTCACATATTTCAGGGCAAAAAGGCAGAAATTTCCCTTATTTTGGGGCAAAATTGCAGAAATTTCACTTATTTCAGGGTAATAAGTCAGAAATTTTCCTTATTTTGGGGCAGAAAAACAGAAATTCCCTTTGTTTTGGAAGAAAAAGACAGAAATTCCATTTATTTAGAGGCAAAAATGCAGAAATCCCCCTGATTTTGGAGCAAAAATGAAGAAATTTCACTTTTTTATGGCAAACAGATATGCACTCCCCTTATTTTCGGGCAAAAAGGCAGAAATTCCCCGTATTTTGGAGCAAAATTGCAGAAATTCTCCTAATTGTGGGGCAAAAAGGCAGAAACTCTCTATATGTTGGGGCAAAAAGACAGAAATTCTCCTTATTTTGGGGCAAAACTCAGAAATTCCACTTATTTTGGGGCAAAATTCCAGAAATTTCCCTTATTTTGGGGCAAAATTGGAGAAATTTCATTTATTTTGTGGTAAAATTGCAGAAATTTCACTTATTTCAGGAAAAAAAAGGCAGAAATTTTCCTTATTTTGGGGCAAAAATGCAGTAATTTCTAATATATTGTGGCAAAAATGCAGAAATTCCCATTATTTTGAGGTAAAAAGTCTGAAATTCCCCATATTTGTGGTAAAAAAGGCAGAAATTTCCCTTATTTTGGGGCAAAATTGCAGAAATTTCACTTATTTCAGGGTAATAAGTCAGAAATTCCCCTTATTTTGGGGCAAAAAAGACAGAAATTCCCTTTGTTTTGAAGAAAAAAGACAGAAATTCCACTTATTTAGAGGCAAAAAGGCAGAAATTCCTCTTATTTTGGAGCAAAAATGAAGAAATTTCCCTTTTTTAAGGCAAAAAGGTATGCATTCTCCTTATTTTCAGGCAAAAAGGAGAAATTCCCCGTATTTTTGAGCAAAATTGCAGAAATTCCCCTAATTTTGGGGCAAAAGGCAGAAATTCTCTTTATTTTGGGGCAAAAATCAGAAATTCCCCTTACTTTGGGGCAAAATTCCAGAAATTTCCTTTATTTTGGGGCAAAATTGCAGGAATTTACATTATTTTGGGGCAAAATTGCAGAAATTTCCCTTATTTGGGGCAAAATTGCAGAAATTTCACTTATTTTCAGGTAAAAAGGCTGAAATTCTCTTTATTTTGGGACAAAAAGGGAGAAATTCCCTTTATTTTGGGGCAAAATTGCAGAAATTTTCCTTATTTTGGGGCAATAAGGCAAAAATTCCTATTATTTTGTTGCAAGAAGGAAGAAATTTTCCTTATTTTGAGGTAATAAGGCTGAAATTCCCATTATTTTGGGGCAAAAGGCAGAAATTTCCTTTATTTTGGGGTAAAATTGCAGAAATTTTAAATATTTCAGGGCAAAATGGTGGAAATTATCCCTTATTTTGGGGCAAAAAGATAAAATCCCTAATTTTTGGCTAAAATTGAAGAAATTTCACTTATTTCGGAAAAAAAAGGCAGAAATTTCTCTTAATTTTGGGCAAAAAGACAGAAATGACCCGTATTTTTGGAGCAAAATTGCAGAAATTCTCCTAATATTGGTGCAAAAATGCAGAATTTCCTTTTATTTTGGGGCAAAAAGGCAGAAATTCCCCATATTTTGAAGCAAAATTGCAGAAATTCTCATAATTTTTAGGCAAACAGACAGAAATTCTTCTTATTTTGGGGCAAAAAGACAGAAAATCTCCTTTTTTCGGGGGCAAAAAGTCAGAAATTCTTCTTATTTTGGGGCAAAATTGCAGAAATTTCCATTACATTTGGGCAAAATTGCAGAAATTTTTTTTATTTTGGGGCAAAATTGCAGAAATTTCACTTATTTCAGGGTAATAAGTCAGAAATTTTCCTTATTTTGGGGAAAAAAGACAGAAATTCCTTTAGTTTTGAAAGAAAAAAAAAAACAGAAATTCCACTTATTTAGGGGCAAAAAAACAAAAATTCCTCTTATTTTGGAGCAAAAATTAAGAAATTTCCCTTTTTTATGGCAAAAAGGTATGCATTCTCCTTATTTTCGGGCAAAAAGGCAGAAATTCCCCGTATTTTGGAGCAAAATTGCAGAAATTTCCCTAATTTTTGGGCAAAAGGCAGAAATTCCCATTATTTTGGGGCAAAAATCAGAAATTGCCTTTACTTTGGGGCAAAATTCCAGAAATTACCTTTATTTTTGGGGCAAAATTGCAGGAATTTCACTTATTTTCAGGTAAAAAGGCTGAAATTTCCTTTATTTTTGGAAAAAAAAAGGGAGAAATCCTCTATTTTGGGGCAAAATTGCAGAAATTTTCCTTATTTTGGGGCAATAAGGCAGAAATTCCTATTATTTTGTGGCAAAAAGGCAGAAATTTCTCTTATTTTGAGGTTATAAGGCTGAAATTCCCCTTATTATGGGGCAAAAAGGCAGAAATTCCCCTTATTTTGGGGTAAAATTGCAGAAATTTCAAATATTTCAGGGCAAAATGGCAGAAATTCCTCTTATTTTGGGGCAAAAAAATGAAATTCCTAATTTTTGGCTAAAATTGAAGAAATTTCACTTATTTCGGAACAAAATGGCAGAAATTCCTCTTAATTTCGGGCAAAAAGGCAGAAATGACCCGTATTTTGGAGCAAAATTGCAGAAATTCCCCTAATATTGGTGCAAAAATGCAGAAATTCCCTTTATTTTGGGGCAAAAAGGCAGAAATTCTCCATATTTTGGTGCAAAAAGGCTGAAATTCCCCTTATTTTGTGGTAAAATGCTGAAATTCCCCATATTTTGGGGCAAAGGCAGAAATTCCCCTTATTTTTGGGCAAAATTGCAGAAATTTCATTTATTTCAGGGCAAAAAGTCAGAAATTCTCCTTATTTTGGGGCAAAAAGCAGAAATTTCTTTTATTATGATACAAGATTGAAGAAATTTTCCTTATTTTGAAACAAAAAGGCAGAAATTCCCCATATTTTGGGGCAAAAGGCAGATTTTCTTTTTATTTTTAGGTAAAATGCAGAAATTCCCTTTATTTAAAGGTAAAATGCAGAAATTCCCTTTATTTTGGGGCTAAAAGGCAGAAATTCCCCGTATTTTGAAGCAAAATTGCAGAAATTCTCAAAATTTTCGAGCAAAAAGGCAGAAATTCTCCTTATTATGGGGCAAAAAGACAGAAAATCTCCTTTTTTCAGGAGCAAAAAGTAAGAAATTCCCCATATTTTGGTGCAAAATTGTAGAAATTTTCTTTACATTTGGGCAAAATTGCAGAAATTTCCCTTATTTTGGGGCAAAATTGCAGAAATTTCACTTATTTCAAAAAAAGGAAGAAATTTTCTTATTTTGGGGCAAAAAGGCAGAAATTTCGTTTATTTTGGAACAAAATTGCAGAGATTTTTTTTATTTTGAGGCAAAAAGGCAGAAATTCCCTATATTTTGGGGCAAAACGCAGAAATTCCTGTTATTTTGAAGTAAAAAGGCTGAAATCCCCCTTATTTTCAGGCAAAAAGTCAGAAATTTCCTTCATGTTAGGGCAAAAAACAGAAATTTTGTTTATTTTTGGGGAAAAGTCAGAAATTGCACATATTTTGAGTCAAAAATGCGGAAAATCCCTTTATTTTGTGGCAAAAATGTAGAAATTTTTCTTATTTATGGCAAAAAGGTATACATTCACTTTATTTTCGGGCAAAAAGGCAGAAATTCCCTGTATTTTGGAGCAAAAATGCAGAAATTCCTTTAATTTTGGGGCAAAAAGCAGAAATTCCCCTCATTTTGGGGTAAAACTGCAGAAATTTCACTTATTTCGCGGCAAAATGGCAGAAGTTCCCCTTATTCTCGGCAAAAAAGGATGAAAATCCCCGTATTTTGGAGCAAAATTGCAGAAATTCTCATAATTTTCAGGCAAAAAGACAAAAATTCTCCTTATTTTGGGGCAAAAAACAGAAAATCTCTTTATTTTGGGGCAAAAGCAGAAATTCCCCTTATTTTAGGGCAAAATTGCAGAAATTTCCCTTATTTGAAGGCAAAAAACAGAAATTCCCATTATTTTAGGGCAAAATTGCAGAAATTTGACTTATTACTTAGAAAAAAAGCAAAAAATTTTCTTATTTTGGTGAAAAAAGGCAGAAATTCCCATTATTTTGGGGCAAAAATGCAGAAATTCACCTAATTTTGGGGTAAAATTGCAGAAATTTCACATATTTCAGGGCAAATAGGCAGAAATTCCCCTTATTTTGGGGCAAAAATGCAGAAATTCACCTAATTTTGGGGTAAAATTGCAGAAATTTCACATATTTCAGGGCAAATAGGCAGAAATTTCCCTTATTTTGGGGCAAAATTGCAGAAATTTCACTTATTTCAGGGTAATAAGTCAGAAATTTTCTTTATTTTGGGGCAAAAAAGACAGAAATTCCCATTGTTTTAAAAGAAAAAGACAGAAATTGCACTTATTTAGAGGCAAAAAGGCAGAAATTCCCCTTCTTTTGGAGCAAAAATGAAGAAATTTGGCTTTTTAATGGCAAAAAGGTATGCATTCCCCTTATTTTCGGGCAAAAAGGCAGAAATTCCCCGTATTTTGGAGCAAAATTGCAGAAATTCTCCTAATTGTGGGGCAAAAAGGAAGAAATTCTCTATATGTTGGGGCAAAAAGACAGAAATTCTCCTTATTTTGGTGCAAAACTCAGAAATTCCACTTATTTTGGGGTAAAATTCCAGAAATTTCCCTTAATTTGGGGCAAAATTGAAGAAATTTCACTTATTTTATGGTAAAATTGCAGAAATTTCACTTATTTCAGGAAAAAAAGGCAGAAATTTTCCTTATTTTGGGGCAAAAATGCAGAAATTCCTAATATTTTGTGGCAAAAATGCAAGAATTCCCCTCATTTTGAGGTAAAAAGGCTGAAATTCTCCATATTTGGGGGCAAAAAGGCAGAAATTTCCCTTATTTTGGGGCAAAATTGCAGAAATTTCACTTATTTCAGGGTAATAAGTCAGAAATTCCCCTTATTTTGGGGCAAAAAAGACAGAAATTCCCTTTGTTTTAGGGAAAAAAGACAGAAATTCCACTTATTTAGAGGCAAAAAGGCAGAAATTCCCCTTATTTTGGAGCAAAAATGAAGAAATTTCCTTTTTATATAGCAAAAAGGTATGCATTCCCTTTATTTTCGGGCAAAAAGGCAGAAATTCCCCGTATTTTGGAGCAAAATTGCAGAAATTCCCCTAATTTTGGGGCAAAAGGCAGAAATTCCCATTATTTTGGGTCAAAAATCAGAAATTGCCCTTACTTTGGGGCAAAATTCCAGGAATTTCCTTTATTTTGGGGCAAAATTGCAGGAATTTACCTTATTTTGGGGCAAAATTGCAGACATTTCCCTTATTTGGGGCAAAATTGTAGAAATTTTACTTATTTTCAGGTAAAAAGGCTGAAATTTCCTTTATTTTGGGACAAAAAGGGAGAAATTCCCCTATTTTGGAACAAAATTTTAGAAATTTTACTTATTTTGAAGAAATAAGGCAGAAATTCCTATTATTTTGTGGCAAAAAGGCAGAAATTTCCCTTATTTTGAGGTTATAAGGCTGAAATTCCCCTTATTTTGGGGCAAAGAGGCAGAAATTCCCCTTATTTTGGGGAAGAATGCAGAAATTTCAAATATTTCAGGGCAAAATGGCAGAAATTCCCCTTATTTTGGGGCAAAAAGATGAAATTCCTATATTTTGGCTAAAATTGAAGAAATTTCACTTATTTCGGAACAAAAAGGCAGAAATTCCTCTTAATTTTGGGCAAAAGGGCAGAAATGACCCGTATTTTGGAGCAAAATTGCAGAAATTCTCCTAATATTGGTGAAAAAATGCAGAAATTCTTTTTATTTTGGGGCAAAAAGGCAGAAATTCTCCATATTTTGGTGCAAAAAGGCTGAAATTCCCCTTATTTTGAAGTAAAATGCTGAAATTCCCCATATTTTGGGGCAAAGGCAGAAATTCCCCTTATTTTGGGGCAAAATTTCAGAAATTTTATTTATTTCAGGGCAAAACGTCAGAAATTCTCCTTATTTTGGGGCAAAAAGCAGAAATTTCTTTTATTATAGTACAAGATTGAAGAAATTTTCCTTATTTTGGAACAAAAAGGCAGAAATTCCCCATATTTTGGGGCAAAAGGCAGAAATTCTTTTTATTTTGAGGTAAAATGCAGAAATTCCCCTTATTTAGAGGTAAAATGCAGAAATTCCCTTTATTTTGGGGCTAAAAGGCAAAAATTCCCCTTATTTTGTAGCAAAATTTCAGAAATTCTCAAAATTTTAGAGCAAAAAGGCAGAAATTCTCCTTATTTTGGGGCAAAAAGACAGAAAATCTCCTTTTTTCAGGAGCAAAAAGTAAGAAATTCCCCATATTTTGGGGCAAAATTGCAGAAATTTTCTTTATATTAGGGCAAAATTGCAGAAATTTCACTTATTTTGGGGCAAAATTGCAGAAATTTCACTTATTTCAGAAAAAAGGCTGAAATTTTCTTATTTTGGGGCAAAAAGGCAGAAATTTCTTTTATTTTGGAACAAAATTGCAGAGATTTTTCTTATTTTGAGGCAAAAAGGCTGAAATTCCCCATATTTTGGGGCAAAAGGCAGATATTTTCCCTTATTTTGAAGTAAAAATGCTGAAATCCCCCTTATTTTTGGGCAAAAATTCAGAAATTTCCTTCATGTTAGGGCAAAAAACAGAAATTTTGTTTATTTTTGGGGAAAAGGCAGAAATTGCACTTATTTTGAGTCAAAAAGGCGGAAAATCCCCTTATTTTGTGGCAAAAATGTAGAAATTTCCCTTTTTTATGGCAAAAAGTTATAAATTCACTTTATTTTCGGGCAAAAAGGCAGAAATTCCCTGTATTTTGGAGCAAAATTGCAGAAATTCCCCTGATTTTGGAACAAAAAGGCAAAAATTCCCCTTATTTTGGGGTAAAACTGCAGAAATTTCACTTATTTCGAGGCAAAATGGCAGAAGTTCCCCTTATTCTCGGCAAAAAAAGCAGAAAATCCCCGTATTTTGGAGCAAAATTGCAGAAATTCTCATAATTTTCAGGCAAAAAGACAGAAATTCTCCTTATTTTGAGGCAAAAAACAGAAAATCTCCTTATTTTGGGGCAAAAGGCAGAAATTTCCCTTATTTGAAGGCAAAAAACAGAAATTCCCCTTATTTTGGGGCAAAATTGCAGAAATTTCCCTTATTATGTGGAAAAATTGCAAAAATTTCCCTTATTTTAGGGCAAAATTGCAGAAATTTCACTTCTTTCATAGAAAAAAAGCAAAAATTTTTCTTATTTTGGGGCAAAAGGGCAGAAATTCCCATTATTTTGGGGCAAAAATGCAGAAATTCACCTAATTTTGGGGTAAAATTGCAGAAATTTCACATATTTCAGGGCAAAAAGGCAGAAATTTCCCTTATTTTGGGGCAAAATTGCAGAAATTTCACTTATTTCAGGGTAATAAGTCAGAAATTTTCCTTATTTTGGGGCAAAAAAGACAGAAATTCCTTTTGTTTTATAAGAAAAATACAGAAATTTCACTTATTTAGAGGCCAAAAGGCAGAAATTCCCCTTATTTTGAAGCAAAAATGAAGAAATTTCCCTTTTTAATGGCAAAAAGGTATGCATTCCCCTTATTTTTGGGAAAAAAGGCAGAAATTCCCTGTATTTTGGAGCAAAATTGCAGAAATTCTCCTAATTGTGGGGCAAAAAGGAAGAAATTCTCTATATGTTGGGGCAAAAAGACAGAAATTCTCATAATTTTGGGGCAAAACTCAAAAATTCCACTTATTTTGGGGCAAAATTCCAGAAATTTTCCTAATTTTGGGGCAAAATTGCCGAAATTTCACTTATTTTATGGTAAAATTGCAGAAATTTCACTTATTTCAGGGAAAAAAGGCAGAAATTTTCCTTATTTTGGGGCAAAAAGGCAGAAATTCCTAATATTTTTTGGCAAAAATTCAGAAATTCCCCTCATTTTGAGGTAAAAGGGCTGAAATTCTCCATATTTGGGAGCAAAAAGGCAGAAATTTCCCTTATTTTGGGGCAAAATTGCAGAAATTTCACTTATTTCAGGGTAATAAGTCAGAAATTCCCCTTATTTTGGGGCCAAAAGACAGAAATTCCCTTTGTTTTAAGGAAAAAAGACAGAAATTCCACTTATTTAGAGGCAAAAAAGCAGAAATTCCCCTTATTTTGGAGCAAAAATGAAGAAATTTTCTTTTTATATGGCAAAAACGAATGCATTCCCCTTATTTTCAGGCAAAAAGGCAGAAATTCCCCGTATTTTGGAGCAAAATTGCAGAAATTCCCCTAATTTTGGGGCAAAAGGAAGAAATTCCCATTATTTTGGGGCAAAAATCAGAAAATGCCCTTACTTTGGGGCAAAATTCCAGAAATTTCCTTTATTTTGGGGCAAAATTGCAGGAATTTACCTTATTTGGGGGCAAAATTGCAGAAATTTCCCTTATTTGGGGCAAAATTGCAGAAATTTCACTTATTTTCAGGTAAAAAGGCTGAAATTTCCTTTATTTTGGGAAAAAAAGGGAGAAATTTCTCTATTTTGGGGCAAAATTGCAGAAATTTTCCTTATTTTGGGGCAATAAGGCAGAAATTCCTATTATTTTGTGGCAAAATGGCAGAAATTTCCCTTATTTTGAGGTTATAAGGCTGAAATTCCCCTTATTTTCGGGCAAAAAGGCAGAAATTTCCCTTATTTTGGGGCAAAATTGCAGAAATTTCACTTATTTCAGGGTAATAAGTCAGAAATTCCTTTTATTTTGGGGCAAAAAAGACAGAAATTCCCTTTGTTTTGGGGAAAAAAGACAGAAATTCCACTTATTTAGAGGCAAAAAAGCAGAAATTCCCCTTATTTTGGAGCAAAAATGAAGAAATTTCCTTTTTATATGGCAAAAAGGTATGCATTCCCTTTATTTTCGGGCAAAAAGGCAGAAATTCCCCGTATTTTGGAGCAAAATTGCAGAAATTCCCCTAATTTTGGGGCAAAAGGCAGAAATTCCCATTATTTTGGGGCAAAAATCAGAAATTGCTTTTACTTTGGGGCAAAATTCCAGGAATTTCCTTTATTTTGGGGCAAAATTGCAGGAATTTACCTTATTTTGGGGCAAAATTGCAGAAATTTCCCTTATTTGGGGCAAAATTGCAGAAATTTTACTTATTTTCAGGTAAAAAGGCTGAAATTTCCTTTATTTTGGGACAAAAAGGGAGAAATTCCCCTATTTTGGGGCAAAATTGCAGAAATTTTACTTATTTTGGGGAAATAAGGCAGAAATTCCTATTATTTTGTGGCAAAAAGGCAGAAATTTCTCTTATTTTGAGGTTATAAGGCTGAAATTCCCCTTATTTTGGGGCAAAGAGGCAGAAATTCCCCTTATTTTGGGGAAGAATGCAGAAATTTCAAATATTTCAGGGCAAAATGGCAGAAATTCCCCTTATTTTGGGCAAAAAGATGAAATTCCTATATTTTGGCTAAAATTGAAGAAATTTCACTTATTTCGGAACAAAAAGGCAGAAATTCCTCTTAATTTCGGGCAAAAAGGCAGAAATGACCCGTATTTTGGAGCAAAATTGCAGAAATTCCCTTAATATTTGTGAAAAATGCAGAAATTTTTTTTATTTTGGGGCAAAAATGCAGAAATTCTCCATATTTTGGTGCAAAAAGGCTGAAATTCCCCTTATTTTGAAGTAAAATGCTGAAATTCCCCATATTTTGGGGCAAAGGCAGAAATTCCCCTTATTTTGGGGCAAAATTGCAGAAATTTTATTTATTTCAGGGCAAAAAGTCAGAAATTCTCCTTATTTTGGGGTAAAAAGCAGAAATTTCTTTTATTATGGTACAAGATTGAAGAAATTTTCCTTATTTTGGAACAAAAAGGCAGAAATTCCCCATATTTTGGGGCAAAAGGCAGAAATTCTTTTTATTTTGAGGTAAAATGCAGAAATTCCCTTTATTTTGGGGCTAAAAGGCAAAAATTCCCCTTATTTTGTAGCAAAATTTCAGAAATTCTCAAAATTTTAGAGCAAAAAGGCAGAAATTCTCCTTATTTTGGGGCAAAAAGACAGAAAATCTCCTTTTTTCAGGAGCAAAAATTAAGAAATTCCCCATATTTTGGGGCAAAATTGCAGAAATTTTCTTTATATTTGGGCAAAATTGCAGAAATTTCCTTATTTTGGTGCAAAATTGCAGAAATTTCACTTATTTCAGAAAAAAAGGAAGAAATTTTTTTATTTTGGGGCAAAAAGGCAGAAATTTCTTTTATTTTGGAACAAAATTGCAGAGATTTTTATTTTTTTGGGGCAAAAAGGCAGAAATTCCCCTTATTTTGAAGTAAAAAGGTTGAAATCCCCCTTATTTTCGAGCAAAAAGTCAGAAATTTCCTTCATGTTAGGGAAAAAAACAGAAATTTTGTTTGTTTTTGGGGAAAAGGCAGAAATTGCACTTATTTTGAGTCAAAAAGGCAGAAAATCCCATTAATTTGTGGCAAAAATGTAGAAATTTCCCTTTTTTATGGCAAAAATGTATACATTCACTTTATTTTCGGGCAAAGAAGCAGAAATTCCCTGTATTTTGGAGCAAAATTGCAGAAATTCCCTTAATTTTGGGGCAAAAAGGCAGAAATTTCCTTTATTTTGATGTAAAACTGCAGAAATTTCACTTATTTAGCGGCAAAATGGCAGAAGTTCCCCTTATTCTCAGCAAAAAAATCAGTAAATCCCCGTATTTTGGAGCAAAATTGCAGAAATTCTCATAATTTTCAGGCAAAAAGACAGAAATTCTCCTTATTTTGAGGCAAAAAACAGAAAATCTCCTTATTTTGGGGCAAAAGGCAGAAATTCCCCTTATTTTAGGGCAAAATTTCAGAAATTTCCCTTATTTGAAGGCAAAAAACAGAAATTCCCCTTATTTTGGGGCAAAATTGCAGAAATTTCCCTTATTATGGGGAAAAATTGCAAAAATTTCCCTTATTTTAGGGCAAAATTGCAGAAATTTCACTTATTTAATAGAAAAAAAGCAAAAATTTTTCTTATTTTTGGGCAAAAAGGCAGAAATTCCCATTATTTTAGGGCAAAAATGCAGAAATTCACATAATTTTGGGGTAAAATTGCAGAAATTTCACATTTCAGGGCAAAAAGGCAGAAATTTCCCTTATTTTGGGGCAAAATTGCAGAAATTTCACTTATTTCAGGGTAATAAGTCAGAAATTTTCTTTATTTTGGTGCAAAAAAGACAGAAATTCCCTTTGTTTTAAAAGAAAAAGACAGAAATTTCACTTATTTAGAGGCAAAAAGGCAGAAATTCCCCTTCTTTTGGAGCAAAAATGAAGAAATTTCCCTTTTTAATTGCAAAAAGGTATGCATTCCCCTTATTTTCGGGCAAAAAGGCAGAAATTCCCCGTATTTTGGAGCAAAATTGCAGAAGTTCCCCTAATTGTGGGGCAAAAAGAAAGAAATTCTCTATATGTTGGGGCAAAAAGACAGAAATTCTCTTTATTTTGGGGCAAAACTCAGAAATTCCACTTATTTTGGGGCAAAATTCCAGAAATTTCCCTTATTTTGGGGCAAAATTGCAGAAATTTCACTTATTTTATGGTAAAATTGCAGAAATTTAACTTATTTCAGGGACAAAAGGCAGAAATTTTCCTTATTGTGGGGCAAAAAGGCAGAAATTCCTAATATTTTGTGGCAAAAATGCAGAAATTCCCCTCATTTTGAGGTAAAAAGCCTGAAATTCTCCATATTTGGGGGCAAAAAGGCAGAAATTTCCCTTAATTTGAGGCAAAATTGCAGAAATTTCACTTATTTCAGGGTAATAAGTCAGAAATTCCCCTTATTTTGGGGCAAAAAAGACAGAAATTTCCTTCGTTTTGGGGAAAAAAAACAGAAATTCCACTTATTTAGAGGCAAATAGGCAGAAATTCCCCTTATTTTGGAACAAAAATCAAGAAATTTCCTTTTTATATGGCAAACGGCTATGCATTCCCCTTATTTTCGGGCAAAAAGGCAGAAATTCCCTGTATTTTGGAGCAAAATTGCCAAAATTCCACTAATTTTGGGGCAAAAGGCAGAAATTCCCATTATTTTGGGGCAAAAATCAGAAATTGCCCTTACTTTGGGGCAAAATTCCAGAAATTTTTTTTATTTTGGGGCAAAATTGCAGGAATTTACCTTATTTTGGGGCAAAATTGCAGAAATTTTCCTTATTTGGGGCAAAATTGCAGAAATTTCAAATATTTCAGGGCAAAATGGCAGAAATTCCTCTTATTTTGGGGCAAAAAGATGAAATTCCTAATTTTTGGCTAAAATTGAAGAAATTTCACTTATTTCGGAACAAAATGGCAGAAATTCCTCTTAATTTCGGGCAAAAAGGCAGAAATGACCCGTATTTTGGAGCAAAATTGCAGAAATTCCCCTAATATTGGTGCAAAAATGCAGAAATTCCCTTTATTTTGGGGCAAAAAGGCAGAAATTCTCCATATTTTGGTGCAAAAAGGCTGAAATTCCCCTTATTTTGAGGTAAAATGCTGAAATTCCCCATATTTTGGGGCAAAGGCAGAAATTCCCCTTATTTTGGGGCAAAATTGCAGAAATTTCATTTATTTCAGGGATAAAAGTCAGAAATTCTCCTTATTTTGGGGCAAAAAGCAGAAATTTCTTTTATTATGGTACAAGATTGAAGAAATTTTCCTTATTTTGGAACAAAAAGGCAGAAATTCCCCATATTTTGGGGCAAAAGGCAGAAATTCTTTTTATTTTTAGGTAAAATGCAGAAATTCCCCTTATTTAGAGGTAAAATGCAGAAATTCCCTTTATTTTGGGGCTAAAAGGCAGAAATTCCCCGTATTTTGAAGCAAAATTGCAGAAATTCTCAAAATTTTCGAGCAAAAAGGCAGAAATTCTCCTTATTATGGGGAAAAAGACAGAAAATCTCCTTTTTTCAGGAGCAAAAAGTAAGAAATTCCCCATATTTTGGTGCAAAATTGTAGAAATTTTCTTTACATTTGGGCAAAATTGCAGAATTTTCCCTTATTTTGGGGCAAAATTGCAGAAATTTCAGTTATTTCAAAAAAAGGAAAAAATTTTCTTATTTTGGGGCAAAAAGGCAGAAATTTCTTTTATTTTGGAACAAAATTGCAGAGATTTTTTTTATTTTGAGGCAAAAAGGCAGAAATTCCCTATATTTTGGGGCAAAACGCAGAAATTCCTGTTATTTTGAAGTAAAAAGGCTGAAATCCCCCTTATTTTCGGGCAAAAAGTCAGAAATTTCCTTCATGTTAGGGCAAAAAACAGAAATTTTGTTTATTTTTGGGGAAAAGTCAGAAATTGCACTTATTTTGAGTCAAAAATGCGGAAAAACCCTTTATTTTGTGGCAAAAATGTAGAAATTTTCCTTTTTCATGGCAAAAAGGTATACATTCACTTTATTTTCGGGCAAAAAGGCAGAAATTCCCTGTATTTTGGAGCAAAAATGCAGAAATTCCTCTAATTTTGGGGCAAAAAGCAGAAATTCCCCTTATTTTGGGGTAAAACTGCAGAAATTTCACTTATTTCGCGGCAAAATGGCAGAAGTTCCCCTTATTCTCGGCAAAAAAGGATGAAAATCCCCGTATTTTGGAGCAAAATTGCAGAAATTCTCATAATTTTCAGGCAAAAAGACAGAAATTCTCCTTATTTTGGGGCAAAAAACAGAAAATCTCTTTATTTTGGGGCAAAAGCAGAAATTCCCCTTATTTTAGGGCAAAATTGCAGAAATTTCCCTTATTTGAAGGCAAAAAACAGAAATTCCCCTTATTTTAGGGCAAAATTGCAGAAATTTGACTTATTACTTAGAAAAAAAGCAAAAATTTTTCTTATTTTGGGGAAAAAAGGCAGAAATTCCCATTATTTTGGGGCAAAAATGCAGAAATTCACCTAATTTTGGGGTAAAATTGCAGAAATTTCACATATTTCAGGGCAAAAAGGCAGAAATTTCTCTTATTTTGGGGCAAAATTGCAGAAATTTCACTTATTTCAGGGTAATAAGTCAGAAATTTTCCTTATTTTGGGGCAAAAAAGACAGAAATTCCCTTTGTTTTAAAAGAAAAAGACAGAAATTGCACTTATTTAGAGGCAAAAAGGCAGAAATTCCCCTTCTTTTGGAGCAAAAATGAAGAAATTTCCCTTTTTAATGTCAAAAAGGTATGCATTCCCCTTATTTTAGGGCAAAAAGGCAGAAATTCCCCGTATTTTGGAGCAAAATTGCAGAAATTCTCCTAATTGTGGGGCAAAAAGGAAGAAATTCTCTATATGTTGGGGCAAAAAGACAGAAATTCTCTTTATTTTGGTGCAAAACTCAGAAATTCCACTTATTTTGGGGCAAAATTCCAGAAATTTCCCTTAATTTGGGGCAAAATTGCAGAATTTTCACTTATTTTATGGTAAAATGGCAGAAATTTCACTTATTTCAGGGAAAAAAGGCAGAAATTTTCCTCATTTTGGGGCAAAAAGGCAGAAATTCCTAATATTTTGTGGCAAAAATGCAGGATTTCCCCTCATTTTGAGGTAAAAAGGCTTAAATTCTCCATATTTGGGGGCAAAAAGGCAGAAATTTCCCTTATTTTGGGGCAAAATTGCAGAAATTTCACTTATTTCAGGGTAATAAGTCAGAAATTCCTTTTATTTTGGGGCAAAAAAGACAGAAATTCCCTTTGTTTTGGGGAAAAAAGACAGAAATTCCACTTATTTAGAGGCAAAAAGGCAGAAATTCCCCTTATTTTGGAGCAAAAATGAAGAAATTTCCTTTTTATATGGCAAAAAGGTATGCATTCCCTTTATTTTCGGGCAAAAAGGCAGAAATTCCCCGTATTTTGGAGCAAAATTGCAGAAGTTCCCCTAATTGTGGGGCAAAAAGAAAGAAATTCTCTATATGTTGGGGCAAAAAGACAGAAATTCTCTTTATTTTGGGGCAAAACTCAGAAATTCCACTTATTTTGGGGCAAAATTCCAGAAATTTCCCTTATTTTGGGGCAAAATTGCAGAAATTTCACTTATTTTATGGTAAAATTGCAGAAATTTAACTTATTTCAGGGACAAAAGGCAGAAATTTTCCTTATTGTGGGGCAAAAAGGCAGAAATTCCTAATATTTTGTGGCAAAAATGCAGAAATTCCCCTCATTTTGAGGTAAAAAGCCTGAAATTCTCCATATTTGGGGGCAAAAAGGCAGAAATTTCCCTTAATTTGAGGCAAAATTGCAGAAATTTCACTTATTTCAGGGTAATAAATCAGAAATTCCCCTTATTTTGGGGCAAAAAAGACAGAAATTTCCTTCGTTTTGGGGAAAAAAAAACAGAAATTCCACTTATTTAGAGGCAAAAAGGCAGAAATTCCCCTTATTTTGGAACAAAAATCAAGAAATTTCCTTTTTATATGGCAAACGGCTATGCATTCCCCTTATTTTCGGGCAAAAAGGCAGAAATTCCCTGTATTATGGAGCAAAATTGCCGAAATTCCACTAATTTTGGGGCAAAAGGCAGAAATTCCCATTATTTTGGGGCAAAAATCAGAAATTGCCCTTACTTTGGGGCAAAATTCCAGAAATTTCCTTTATTTTGGGGCAAAATTGCAGGAATTTACCTTATTTTGGGGCAAAATTGCAGAAATTTTCCTTATTTGGGGCAAAATTGCAGAAATTTCAAATATTTCAGGGCAAAATGGCAGAAATTCCTCTTATTTTGGGGCAAAAAGATGAAATTCCTAATTTTTGGCTAAAATTGAAGAAATTTCACTTATTTCGGAACAAAATGGCAGAAATTCCTCTTAATTTCGGGCAAAAAGGCAGAAATGACCCGTATTTTGGAGCAAAATTGCAGAAATTCCCCTAATATTGGTGCAAAAATGCAGAAATTCCCTTTATTTTGGGGCAAAAAGGCAGAAATTCTCCATATTTTGGTGCAAAAAGGCTGAAATTCCCCTTATTTTGAGGTAAAATGCTGAAATTCCCCATATTTTGGGGCAAAGGCAGAAATTCCCCTTATTTTGGGGCAAAATTGCAGAAATTTCATTTATTTCAGGGCAAAAAGTCAGAAATTCTCCTTATTTTGGGGCAAAAAGCAGAAATTTCTTTTATTATGGTACAAGATTGAAGAAATTTTCCTTATTTTGGAACAAAAAGGCAGAAATTCCCCATATTTTGGGGCAAAAGGCAGAAATTCTTTTTATTTTTAGGTAAAATGCAGAAATTCCCCTTATTTAGAGGTAAAATGCAGAAATTCCCTTTATTTTGGGGCTAAAAGGCAGAAATTCCCCGTATTTTGAAGCAAAATTGCAGAAATTCTCAAAATTTTCGAGCAAAAAGGCAGAAATTCTCCTTATTATGGGGAAAAAGACAGAAAATCTCCTTTTTTAAGGAGCAAAAAGTAAGAAATTCCCCATATTTTGGTGCAAAATTGTAGAAATTTTCTTTACATTTGGGCAAAATTGCAGAATTTTCCCTTATTTTGGGGCAAAATTGCAGAAATTTCAGTTATTTCAAAAAAAGGAAAAAATTTTCTTATTTTGGGGCAAAAAGGCAGAAATTTCTTTTATTTTGGAACAAAATTGCAGAGATTTTTTTTATTTTGAGGCAAAAAGGCAGAAATTCCCTATATTTTGGGGCAAAACGCAGAAATTCCTGTTATTTTGAAGTAAAAAGGCTGAAATCCCCCTTATTTTCGGGCAAAAAGTCAGAAATTTCCTTCATGTTAGGGCAAAAAACAGAAATTTTGTTTATTTTTGGGGAAAAGTCAGAAATTGCACTTATTTTGAGTCAAAAATGCGGAAAAACCCTTTATTTTGTGGCAAAAATGTAGAAATTTTCCTTTTTCATGGCAAAAAGGTATACATTCACTTTATTTTCGGGCAAAAAGGCAGAAATTCCCTGTATTTTGGAGCAAAAATGCAGAAATTCCTCTAATTTTGGGGCAAAAAGCAGAAATTCCCCTTATTTTGGGGTAAAACTGCAGAAATTTCACTTATTTCGCGGCAAAATGGCAGAAGTTCCCCTTATTCTCGGCAAAAAAGGATGAAAATCCCCGTATTTTGGAGCAAAATTGCAGAAATTCTCATAATTTTCAGGCAAAAAGACAGAAATTCTCCTTATTTTGGGGCAAAAAACAGAAAATCTCTTTATTTTGGGGCAAAAGCAGAAATTCCCCTTATTTTAGGGCAAAATTGCAGAAATTTCCCTTATTTGAAGGCAAAAAACAGAAATTCCCCTTATTTTAGGGCAAAATTGCAGAAATTTGACTTATTACTTAGAAAAAAAGCAAAAATTTTTCTTATTTTGGGGAAAAAAGGCAGAAATTCCCATTATTTTGGGGCAAAAATGCAGAAATTCACCTAATTTTGGGGTAAAATTGCAGAAATTTCACATATTTCAGGGCAAAAAGGCAGAAATTTCTCTTATTTTGGGGCAAAATTGCAGAAATTTCACTTATTTCAGGGTAATAAGTCAGAAATTTTCCTTATTTTGGGGCAAAAAAGACAGAAATTCCCTTTGTTTTAAAAGAAAAAGACAGAAATTGCACTTATTTAGAGGCAAAAAGGCAGAAATTCCCCTTCTTTTGGAGCAAAAATGAAGAAATTTCCCTTTTTAATGTCAAAAAGGTATGCATTCCCCTTATTTTAGGGCAAAAAGGCAGAAATTCCCCGTATTTTGGAGCAAAATTGCAGAAATTCTCCTAATTGTGGGGCAAAAAGGAAGAAATTCTCTATATGTTGGGGCAAAAAGACAGAAATTCTCTTTATTTTGGTGCAAAACTCAGAAATTCCACTTATTTTGGGGCAAAATTCCAGAAATTTCCCTTAATTTGGGGCAAAATTGCAGAATTTTCACTTATTTTATGGTAAAATGGCAGAAATTTCACTTATTTCAGGGAAAAAAGGCAGAAATTTTCCTCATTTTGGGGCAAAAAGGCAGAAATTCCTAATATTTTGTGGCAAAAATGCAGGATTTCCCCTCATTTTGAGGTAAAAAGGCTTAAATTCTCCATATTTGGGGGCAAAAAGGCAGAAATTTCCCTTATTTTGGGGCAAAATTGCAGAAATTTCACTTATTTCAGGGTAATAAGTCAGAAATTCCTTTTATTTTGGGGCAAAAAAGACAGAAATTCCCTTTGTTTTGGGGAAAAAAGACAGAAATTCCACTTATTTAGAGGCAAAAAGGCAGAAATTCCCCTTATTTTGGAGCAAAAATGAAGAAATTTCCTTTTTATATGGCAAAAAGGTATGCATTCCCTTTATTTTCGGGCAAAAAGGCAGAAATTCCCCGTATTTTGGAGCAAAATTGCAGAAATTCCCCTCATTTTGGGGCAAAAGGCAGAAATTCCCATTATTTTGGGGCAAAAATCAGAAATTGCCCTTACTTTGGGGCAAAATTCCAGGAATTTCCTTTATTTTGGCGCAAAATTGCAGGAATTTACCTTATTTTGGGGCAAAATTGCAGAAATTTCCCTTATTTGGGGCAAAATTGCAGAAATTTTACTTATTTTCAGGTAAAAAGGCTGAAATTTCCTTTATTTTGGGACAAAAAGGGAGAAATTCCCCTATTTTGGGGCAAAATTTTAGAAATTTTACTTATTTTGAAGAAATAAGGCAGAAATTCCTATTATTTTGTGGCAAAAAGGCAGAAATTTCCCTTATTTTGAGGTTATAAGGCTGAAATTCCCCTTATTTTGGGGCAAAGAGGCAGAAATTCCCATTATTTTGGGGAAGAATGCAGAAATTTCAAATATTTCAGGGCAAAATGGCAGAAATTCCCCTTATTTTGGGGCAAAAAGATGAAATTCCTATATTTTGGCTAAAATTGAAGAAATTTCACTTATTTCGGGACAAAAAGGCAGAAATTCCTCTTAATTTCGGGCAAAAAGGCAGAAATGACTTGTATTTTGGAGCAAAATTGCAGAAATTCCCCTAATATTGGTGAAAAAATGCAGAAATTCTTTTTATTTTGGGGCAAAAAGGCAGAAATTCTCCATATTTTGGAGCAAAAAGGCGGAAATTCCCCTTATTTTGAAGTAAAATGCTGAAATTCCCCATATTTTGGGGCAAAGGCAGAAATTCCCCTTATTTTGGGGCAAAATTGCAGAAATTTTATTTATTTCAGGGCAAAAAGTCAGAAATTCTCCTTATTTTGGGGCAAAAAGCAGAAATTTCTTTTATTATAGTACAAGATTGAAGAAATTTTCCTTATATTGGAACAAAAAGGCAGAAGTTCCCCATATTTTGGGGCAAAAGGCAGAAATTCTTTTTATTTTGAGGTAAAATGCAGAAATCCCCCTTATTTAGAGGTAAAATGCAGAAATTCCCTTTATTTTGGGGCTAAAAGGCAAAAATTCCCCTTATTTTGTAGCAAAATTTCAGAAATTCTCAAAATTTTAGAGCAAAAAGGCAGAAATTCTCCTTATTTTGGGGCAAAAAGACAGAAAATCTCCTTTTTTCAGGAGCAAAAAGTAAGAAATTCCCCATATTTTGGGGCAAAATTGCAGAAATTTTCTTTATATTTGGGCAAAATTGCAGAAATTTCCTTATTTTGGTGCAAAATTGCAGAAATTTCACTTATTTCAGAAAAAAAGGAAGAAATTTTTTTATTTTGGGGCAAAAAGGCAGAAATTTCTTTTATTTTGGAACAAAATTGCAGAGATTTTTATTTTTTTGGGGCAAAAAGGCAGAAATTCCCCATATTTTGGGGCAAAAAGGCAGAAATTCCCCTTATTTTGAAGTAAAAAGGCTGAAATCCCCCTTATATTCGACCAAAAAGTCAGAAATTTCCTTCATGTTAGGGCAAAAAACAGAAATTTTGTTTGTTTTTGGGGAAAAGGCAGAAATTGCACTTATTTTGAGTCAAAAAGGCGGAAAATCCCCTTATTTTGTGGCAAAAATGTAGAAATTTCCCTTTTTATGGCAAAAAGGTATACATTCACTTTATTTTCGGGCAAAAAGGCAGAAATTCCCTGTATTTTGGAGCAAAATTGCAGAAATTCTCCTAATTTGGGGGCAAAAACGCAGAAATTCCCCTTATTTTGGGGTAAAACTGCAGAAATTTCACTTATTTAGCGGCAAAATGGCAGAAGTTCCCCTTATTCTCAGCAAAAAAAGCAGAAAATCCCCGTATTTTGGAGCAAAATTGCAGAAATTCTCATAATTTTCAGGCAAAAAGACAGAAATTCTCCTTATTTTGAGGCACAAAACAGAAAATCTCCTTATTTGGGGCAAAAGGCAGAAATTCCTCTTATTTTAGGGCAAAATTGCAGAAATTTCCCTTATTTGAAGGCAAAAAACAGAAATTCCCCTTATTTTGGGGCAAAATTGCAGAAATTTCCCTTATTATGGGGAAAAATTGCAAAAATTTCCCTTATTTTAGGGCAAAATTGCAGAAATTTCACTTATTTAATAGAAAAAAAGCAAAAATTTTTCTTATTTTGGAGCAAAAAGGTAGAAATTCCCATTATTTTGGGGCAAAAATGCAGAAATTCACCTAATTTTGGGGTAAAATTGCAGAAATTTCACATTTCAGGGCAAAAAGGTAGAAATTTCCCTTATTTTGGGGCAAAATTGCAGAAATTTCACTTATTTCAGGGTAATAAGTCAGAAATTTTCCTTATTTTGGGGCAAAAAAGACAGAAATTCCCTTTGTTTTAAAAGAAAAAGACAGAAATTTCACTAATTTAGAGGCAAAAAGGCAGAAATTCCCCTTCTTTTGGAGCAAAAATGAAGAAATTTCCCTTTTTAATGGCAAAAAGGTATGCATTCCCCTTATTTTCGGGCAAAAAGGCAGAAATTCCCCGTATTTTGGAGCAAAATTGCAGAAGTTCCCCTAATTGTGGGGCAAAAAGAAAGAAATTCTCTATATGTTGGGGCAAAAAGACAGAAATTCTCTTTATTTTGGGGCAAAACTCAGAAATTCCACGTATTTTGGGGCAAAATTCCAGAAATCCCTTATTTTGGGGCAAAATTGCAGAAATTTCACTTATTTTATGGTAAAATTGCAGAAATTTCACTTATTTCAGGGAAAAAAGGCAGAAATTTTCCTTATTTTGGGGCAAAAAGGCAGAAATTCCTAATATTTTGTGGCAAAAATGCAGAAATTCCCCTCATTTTGAGGTAAAAAGCCTGAAATTCTCCATATTTGGGGGCAAAAAGGCAGAAATTTCCCTTAATTTGAGGCAAAATTGCAGAAATTTCACTTATTTCAGGGTAATAAGTCAGAAATTCCCCTTATTTTGGGGCAAAAAAGAGAGAAATTCCCTTCGTTTAGGGAAAAAAGACAGAAATTCCACTTATTTAGAGGCAAAAAGGCAGAAATTCCGCTTATTTTGGAACAAAAATCAAGAAATTTCCTTTTTATATGGCAAACGGTTATGCATTCCCCTTATTTTCGGGCAAAAAGGCAGAAATTCCCCGTATTTTGGAGCAAAATTGCCGAAATTCCACTAATTTTGGGGCAAAAGGCAGAAATTCCCATTATTTTGGGGCAAAAATCAGAAATTGCCCTTACTTTGGGGCAAAATTCCAGAAATTTCCTTTATTTTGGGGCAAAATTGCAGGAATTTACCTTATTTTGGGGCAAAATTGCAGAAATTTTCCTTATTTGGGGCAAAATTGCAGAAATTTCAAATATTTCAGGGCAAAATGGCAGAAATTCCTCTTATTTTGGGGCAAAAAGATGAAATTCCTAATTTTTGGCTAAAATTGAAGAAATTTCACTTATTTCGGAACAAAATGGCAGAAATTCCTCTTAATTTCGGGCAAAAAGGCAGAAATGACCCGTATTTTGGAGCAAACTTGCAGAAATTTCCCTAATATTGGTGCAAAAATGCAGAAATTCCCTTTATTTTGGGGCAAAAATGCAGAAATTCTCCATATTTTGGTGCAAAAAGGCTGAAATTCCCCTTATTTTGAGGTAAAATGCTGAAATTCCCCATATTTTGGGGCAAAGGCAGAAATTCCCCTTATTTTGTGGCATAATTGCAGAAATTTCATTTATTTCAGGGATAAAAGTCAGAAATTCTTCTTATTTTGGGGCAAAAAGCAGAAATTTCTTTTATTATGGTACAAGATTGAAGAAATTTTCCTTATTTTGGAACAAAAAGGCAGAAATTCCCCATATTTTGGGGCAAAAGGCAGAAATTCTTTTTATTTTTAGGTAAAATGCAGAAATTCCCCTTATTTAGAGGTAAAATGCAGAAATTCCCTTTATTTTGGGGCTAAAAGGCAGAAATTCCCCGTATTTTGAAGCAAAATTGCAGAAATTCTCAAAATTTTCGAGCAAAAAAGCAGAAATTCTCCTTATTTTGGGGCAAAAAGACAGAAAATCTACTTTTTTCAGGAGCAAAAAGTAAGAAATTCCCCATATTTTGGTGCAAAATTGTAGAAATTTTCCTTACATTTGGGCAAAATTGCAGAAATTTCCCTTATTTTGGGGCAAAATTGCAGAAATTTCACTTATTTCAAAAAAAGGAAGAAATTTTCTTATTTTGGGGCAAAAAGGCAGAAATTTCTTTTATTTTGGAACAAAATTGCAGAGATTTTTCTTATTTTGAGGCAAAAAGGCAGAAATTCCCTATATTTTGGGGGAAAACGCAGAAATTACTTTTATTTTGAAGTAGAAAGGCTGAAATCCCCCTTATTTTCGGGCAAAAAATTCAGAAATTTCCTTCATGTTAGAGCAAAAAAAAGAAATTTTGTTTATTTTTGGGGAAAAGGTAGAAATTGCACTTATTTTGAGTCAAAAAGGCGGAAAATCCCCTTATTTTGTGGCAAAAATGTAGAAATTTTCCTTTTTTATGGCAAAAATGTATACATTCACTTTATTTTCGGGCAAAAAGGCAGAAATTCCCTGTATTTTGGAGCAAAATTGCAGAAATTCCTCTAATTTTGGAACAAAAAGGCAGAAATTCCCCTTATTTGGGGTAAAACTGCAGAAATTTCACTTATTTCGCGGCAAAATGGCAGAAGTTCCCCTTATTCTCGGCAAAAAAGGCAGAAAATCCCCGTATTTTGGAGCAAAATTGCAGAAATTCTCATAATTTTCAGGCAAAAAGACAGAAATTCTCCTTATTTTGGGGCAAAAAACAGAAAATCTCCTTATTTTGGGGCAAAAGCAGAAATTCCCCTTATTTTAGGGCAAAATTGCAGAAATTTCCCTTATTTGAAGGCAAAAAACAGAAATTCCCCTTATTTTGGGGCAAAATTGCAGAAATTTCCCTTATTATGTGGAAAAATATCAAAAATTTCCTTTATTTTAGGTCAAAATTGTAGAAATTTCACTTATTTCATAGAAAAAAAGCAAAAATTTTTCTTATTTTGGGAAAAAAAGGCAGAAATTCCCATTATTTTGGGGCAAAAATGCAGAAATTCACCTAATTTTGGGGTAAAATTGCAGAAATTTCACATATTTCAGGGTAAAAAGGCAGAAATTTCCCTTATTTTGTGGCAAAATTGAAGAAATTTCACTTATTTTAGGGTAATAATTCAGAAATTTTCCTTATTTTGGGGCAAAAAAGACAGAAATTTCACTTATTTAGAGGCAAAAAGGCAGAAATTCCCCTTATTTTGGAGCAAAAATGAAGAAATTTCCCTTTTTTAATGGCAAAAAGGTATGCATTCCCCTTATTTTCGGGCAAAAAGGCAGAAATTCCCCGTATTTTGTAGCAAAATTGAAGAAATTCCCCTAATTGTGGGGCAAAAAGGAAGAAATTCTCTATATGTTGGGGCAAAAAGACAGAAATTCCCCTTATTTTGGTGCAAAACTCAGAAATTCCACTTATTTCTGGGCAAAATTCCAGAAATTTTCCTTAATTTGGGGCAAAATTGCAGAAATTTCACTTATTTTATGGTAAAATTGCAGAAATTTCACTTATTTCAGAGAAAAAGGCAGAAGTATTCCTTATTTTGGGGCAAAAAGGCAGAAATTCCTAATATTTTGTGGCAAAAATGCAGAAATTCCCCTCATTTTGAGGTAAAAAGGCTGAAATTCTCCATATTTGGGGGCAAAAAGGCAGAAATTTCCCTTATTTTGGGGCAAAATTGCAGAAATTTCACTTATTTCAGGGTAATAAGTCAGAAATTCCTGTTATTTTGGGGCAAAAAAGACAGAAATTTCCTTCGTTTTGGGAAAAAAGACAGAAATTCAACTTATTTAGAGGCAAAAAGGCAGAATTTCCCTAATTTTTGGGCAAAAGGCAGAAATTCCCATTATTTTGGGGCAAAAATCAGAAATTGCCTTTTCTTTGGGGCAAAATTCCAGAAATTACCTTTATTTTTGGGGCAAAATTGCAGGAATTTCACTTATTTTCAGGTAAAAAGGCTGAAATTTCCTTTATTTTTGGAAAAAAAAAGGGAGAAATCCTCTATTTTGGGGAAAAATTGCAGAAATTTTCCTTATTTTGGATCAATAAGGCAGAAATTCCTATTATTTTGTGGAAAAAAGGCAGAAATTTCTCTTATTTTGAGGTTATAAGGCTGAAATTCCCCTTATTTTGGGGCAAAAAGGCAGAAATTCCCCTTATTTTGGGGTAAAATTGCAGAAATTTCAAATATTTCAGGGCAAAATGGCAGAAATTCCCCTTATTTTGGGGCAAAAAGATGAAATTCCTAATTTTTGGCTAAAATTGAAGAAATTTCACTTATTTCGGAACAAAATGGCAGAAATTCCTCTTAATTTCGGGCAAAAAGGCAGAAATGACCCGTATTTTGGAGCAAAATTGCAGAAATTCCCCTAATATTGGTGCAAAAATGCAGAAATTCCCTTTATTTTGGGGCAAAAATGCAGAAATTCTCCATATTTTGGTGCAAAAAGGCTGAAATTCCCCTTATTTTGTGGTAAAATGCTGAAATTCCCCATATTTTGGGGCAAAGGCAGAAATTCCCCTTATTTTGGGGCAAAATTGTAGAAATTTCATTTATTTCAGGGCAAAAAGTCAGAAATTCTCCTTATTTTGGGGCAAAAAGCAGAAATTTCTTTTATTATGGTACAAGATTGAAGAAATTTTCCTTATTTTGGAACAAAAAGGCAGAATTTCCCCATATTTTGGGGCAAAAGGCAGATTTTCTTTTTATTTTTAGGTAAAATGCAGAAATTCCCCTTATTTAGAGGTAAAATGCAGAAATTCCCTTTATTTTGGTGCTAAAAGGCAGAAATTCCCCGTATTTTGAAGCAAAATTGCAGAAATTCTCAAAATTTTCGAGCAAAAAGGCAGAAATTCTCCTTATTATGGGGCAAAAAGACAGAAAATCTCCTTTTTTCAGGAGCAAAAAGTAAGAAATTCCCCATATTTTGGTGCAAAATTGTAGAAATTTTCTTTACATTTGGGCAAAATTGCAGAAATTTCCCTTATTTTGGGGCAAAATTGCAGAAATTTCACTTATTTCAAAAAAAGGAAGAAATTTTCTTATTTTGGGGCAAAAAGGCAGAAATTTCTTTTATTTTGGAACAAAAGTGCAGAGATTTTTTTTATTTTGAGGCAAAAAGGCAGAAATTCCCTATATTTTGGGGCAAAACGCAGAAATTCCTGTTATTTTGAAGTAAAAAGGCTGAAATCCCCCTTATTTTCGGGCAAAAAGTCAGAAATTTCCTTCATGTTAGGGCAAAAAACAGAAATTTTGTTTATTTTTGGGGAAAAGTCAGAAATTGCACTTATTTTGAGTCAAAAAGGCGAAAAATCCCTTTATTTTGTGGCAAAAATGTAGAAATTTTTCTTTTTTATAGCAAAAAGGTATACATTCACTTTATTTTCGGGCAAAAAGGCAGAAATTCCCTGTATTTTGGAGCAAAAATACAGAAATTCCTCTAATTTTGGGGCAAAAAGGCAGAAATTCCCCTTATTTGGGGTAAAACTGCAGAAATTTCACTTATTTCGCGGCAAAATGGCAGAAGTTCCCCTTATTCTCGGCAAAAAAGGCAGAAAATCCCCGTATTTTGGAGCAAAATTGCAGAAATTCTCATAATTTTCAGGCAAAAAGACAGAAATTCTCCTTATTTTGGGGCAAAAAACAGAAAATCTCTTAATTTTGGGGCAAAAGCAGAAATTCCCCTTATTTTAGGGCAAAATTGCAGAAATTTCCCTTATTTGAATGCAAAAAACAGAAATTCCCCTTATTTTAGGGCAAAATTGCAGAAATTTGACTTATTACTTAGAAAAAAAGCAAAAATTTTTCTTATTTTGGGGAAAAAAGGCAGAAATTCCCATTATTTTGGGGCAAAAATGCAGAAATTCACCTAATTTTGGGGTAAAATTGCAGAAATTTCACATATTTCAGGGCAAAAAGGCAGAAATTTCTCTTATTTTGGGGCAGAATTGCAGAAATTTCACTTATTTCAGGGTAATAAGTCAGAAATTTTCCTTATTTTGGGGCATAAAAGACAGAAATTCCCTTTGTTTTAAAAGAAAAAGACAGAAATTGCACTTATTTAGAGGCAAAAAGGCAGAAATTCCCCTTCTTTTGGAGCAAAAATGAAGAAATTTCCCTTTTTAATGGCAAAAAGGTATGCATTCCCCTTATTTTCGGGCAAAAAGGCAGAAATTCCCCGTATGTTGGAGCAAAATTGCAGAAATTCTCCTAATTGTGGGGCAAAAAGGAAGAAATTCTCTATATGTTGGGGCAAAAAGACAGAAATTCTCCTTATTTTGGTGCAAAACTCAGAAATTCCACTTATTTTTGGGCAAAATTCCAGAAATTTCCCTTAATTTGGGGCAAAATTGCAGAAATTTCACTTATTTTATGGTAAAATTACAGAAATTTCACTTATTTCAGGGAAAAAAGGCAGAAATTTTCCTTATTTTGGGGCAAAAAGGCAGAAATTCCTAATATTTTGTAACAAAAATGCAGGAATTCCCCTTATTTTGAGGTAAAAAGGCTGAAATTCTCCATATTTGGGGGCAAAAAGGCAGAAATTTCCCTTATTTTGGGGCAAAATTGCAGTAATTTCACTTATTTCAGGGTAATAAGTCAGAAATTCCCCTTATTTTGGGGCAAAAAAGACAGAAATACCCTTTGTTTTGGGGAAAAAAGACAGAAATTCCACTTATTTAGAGGCAAAAAGGCAGAAATTCCCCTTATTTTGGAGCAAAAATGAAGAAATTTCCTTTATATATGGCAAAAAGGTATGCATTCCCTTTATTTTCGGGCAAAAAGGCAGAAATTCCCCGTATTTTGGAGCAAAATTGCAGAAATTCCCCTAATTTTGGGGCAAAAGGCAGAAATTCCCATTATTTTGGGGCAAAAATCAGAAATTGCCCTTACTTTGGGGCAAAATTCCAGAAATTTCCTTTATTTTGGGGCAAAATTGCAGGAATTTACCTTATTTTGGGGCAAAATTGCAGAAATTTTTTTTATTTGGGGCAAAGTTGCAGAAATTTTACTTATTTTCAGGTAAAAAGGCTGAAATTTCCTTTATTTTGGGACAAAAAGGGAGAAATTCCCCTATTTTGGGGCAAAATTGCAGAAATTTTACTTATTTTGGGGAAATAAGGCAGAAATTCCTATTATTTTGTGGCAAAAAGGCAGAAATTTCTCTTATTTTGAGGTTATAAGGCTGAAATTCCCCTTATTTTGGGGCAAAGAGGCAGAAATTCCCCTTATTTTGGGGAAGAATGCAGAAATTTCAAATATTTCAGGGCAAAATGGCAGAAATTCCCCTTATTTTGGGGCAAAAAGATGAAATTCCTATATTTTGGCTAAAATTGAAGAAATTTCACTTATTTCGGAACAAAAAGGCAGAAATTCCTCTTAATTTCGGGCAAAAAGGCAGAAATGACCCGTATTTTGGAGCAAAATTGCAGAAATTCCCTTAATATTGGTGTAAAATGCAGAAATTTTTTTTATTTAGGGGCAAAAGTGCAGAAATTCTCCATATTTTGGTGCAAAAAGGCTGAAATTCCCCTTATTTTGAAGTAAAATGCTGAAATTCCCCATATTTTGGGGGCAAAGGCAGAAATTCCCCTTATTTTGGGGCAAAATTGCAGAAATTTTATTTATTTCAGGGCAAAAAGTCAGAAATTCTCCTTATTTTGGGCAAAAAGCAGAAATTTCTTTTATTATGGTACAAGATTGAAGAAATTTTCCTTATTTTGGAACAAGAAGGCAGAAGTTCCCCATATTTTAGGGCAAAAGGCAGAAATTCTTTTTATTTTGAGGTAAAATGCAGAAATTCCCCTTATTTAGAGGTAAAATGCAGAAATTCCCTTTATTTTGGGGCTAAAAGGCAAAAATTCCCCTTATTTTGTAGCAAAATTTCAGAAATTCTCAAAATTTTAGAGCAAAAAGGCAGAAATTCTCTTTATTTTGGGGCAAAAAGACAGAAAATCTCCTTTTTTCAGGAGCAAAAAGTAAGAAATTCCCCATATTTTGGGGCAAAATTGCAGAAATTTTCTTTACATTTGGGCAAAATTGCAGAAATTTCCCTTATTTTGGGGCAAAATTGCAGAAATTTCACTTATTTCAGAAAAAAGGAAGAAATTTTCTTATTTTGGGGCAAAAAGGCAGAAATTTCTTTTATTTTGGAACAAAATTGCAGAGATTTTTCTTATTTTGAGGCAAAAAGGCAGAAATTCCCCATATTTTGGGGCAAAAGGCAGATATTCTCATTTATTTTGAAGTAAAAATGCTGAAATCCCCCTTATTTTTGGGCAAAAATTCAGAAATTTCCTTCATGTTTAGGCAAAAAAGAGAAATTTTGTTTATTTTTGGGGAAAAGGCAGAAATTGCACTTATTTTGAGTCAAAAAGGCGGAAAATCCCCTTATTTTGTGGCAAAAATGTAGAAATTTCCCTTTTTTATGGCAAAAAGTAATAAATTCACTTTATTTTCGGGCAAAAAGGCAGAAATTCCCTGTATTTTGGAGCAAAATTGCAGAAATTCCCCTGATTTTGGAACAAAAAGGCAAAAATTCCCCTTATTTTGGGGTAAAACTGCAGAAATTTCACTTATTTCGAGGCAAAATGGCAGAAGTTCCCCTTATTCTCGGCAAAAAAAGCAGTAAATCCCCGTATTTTGGAGCAAAATTGCAGAAATTCTCATAATTTTCAGGCAAAAAGACAGAAATTCTCCTTATTTTGAGGCAAAAAACAGAAAATCTCCTTATTTTGGGGCAAAAGGCAGAAATTCCCCTTATTTTAGGGAAAATTGCAGAAATTTCCCTTATTTGAAGGCAAAAAACAGAAATTCCCCTTATTTTGGGGCAAAATTGCAGAAATTTCCCTTATTATGTGGAAAAATTGCAAAAATTTCCCTTATTTTAGGGCAAAATTGCAGAAATTTCACTTCTTTCATAGAAAAAAAGCAAAATTTTTTCTTATTTTGGGGCAAAAGGGCAGAAATTCCCATTATGTTGAGGCAAAAATGCAGAAATTCACCTAATTTTGGGGTAAAATTGCAGAAATTTCACATATTTCAGGGCAAAAAGGCAGAAATTCCCCTTATTTTGAAGCAAAAATGAAGAAATTCCTTTTTTAATGGCAAAAAGGTATGCATTCCCCTTATTTTAGGGAAAAAAGGCAGAAATTCCCTGTATTTTGAAGCAAAATTGCAGAAATTCCCCTAATTGTGGGGCAAAAAGGAAGAAATTCTCTATATGTTGGGGCAAAAAGACAGAAATTCTCATAATTTTGGGGTAAAACTCAGAAATTCCACTTATTTTGGGGCAAAATTCCAGAAATTTTCCTAATTTTGGGGCAAAATTGCCGAAATTTCACTTATTTTATGGTAAAATTGCAGAAATTTCACTTATTTCAGGGAAAAAGGCAGAAATTTTCCTTATTTTGGGGCAAAAAGGCAGAAATTCCTAATATTTTTTGGCAAAAATGCAGAAATTCCCCTCATTTTGAGGTAAAAAGGCTGAAATTCTCCATATTTGGGAGCAAAAAGGCAGAAATTTCCCTTATTTTGAGGCAAAATTGCAGAAATTTCACTTATTTCAGGGTAATAAGTCAGAAATTCCCCTTATTTTGGGGCAAAAAGACAGAAATTCCCTTTGTTTTAAGGAAAAAAGACAGAAATTCCACTTATTTAGAGGCAAAAAAGCAGAAATTCCCCTTATTTTGGAGCAAAAATGAAGAAATTTCCTTTTTATATGGCAAAAACGTATGCATTCCCCTTATTTTCGGTCAAAAAGGCAGAAATTCCCTGTATTTTGGAGCAAAATTGCAGAAATTCCCCTAATTTTGGGGCAAAAGGCAGAAATTCCCATTATTTTGGGGCAAAAATCAGAAAATGCCCTTACTTTGGGGCAAAATTCCAGAAATTTCCTTTATTTTGGGGCAAAATTGCAGGAATTTACCTTATTTTGGGGCAAAATTGCAGAAATTTCCCTTATTTGGGGCAAAATTGCAGAAATTTCACTTATTTTCAGGTAAAAAGGCTGAAATTTCTCTATTTTGGGACAAAAATGGAGAAATCCCCTATTTTGGGGCAAAATTGCAGAAATTTTCCTTATTTTGGGGCAGTAAGGCAGAAATTCCTATTATTTTGTGGCAAAAAGGCAGAAATTTCCCTTATTTTGAGGTTATAAGGCTGAAATTCCCCTTATTTTGGGGCAAAAAGGCAGAAATTCCCCTTATTTTGGGGTAAAATTGCAGAAATTTCAAATATTTCAGGGCAAAATGGCAGAAATTTCTCTTATTTTGGGGCAAAAAGATGAAATTCCTAATTTTTGGCTAAAATTGAAGAAATTTCACTTATTTCGGAACAAAAAGGAAGAAATTCCTCTTAATTTCGGGCAAAAAGGCAGAAATGACCCGTATTTTGGAGGAAAATTGCAGAAATTTTCCTAATATTGGTGCAAAAACGCAGAAATTCCCTTTATTTTGGGGCAAAAAGGCAGAAATTCTCCATATTTTGGTGCAAAAAGGCTGAAATTCCCCTTATTTTGAGGTAAAATGCTGAAATTCCCCATATTTTGGGGCAAAGGCAGAAATTCCCCTTATTTTGGGGCAAAATTGTAAAAATTTCATTTATTTCAGGGCAAAAAGTAAGAAATTCTCCTTATTTTGGGGCAAAAAGCAGAAATTTCTTTTATTATTGTACAAGATTGAAGAAATTTTCCTTATTTTGGAACAAAAAGGCAGAAATTCCCCATATTTTGGGGCAAAAGGCAGAAATTCTTTTTATTTTGAGGTAAAATGCAGAAATTCCCCTTATTTAGAGGTAAAATGCAGAAATTCCCTTTATTTTGGGGCTAAAAGGCAGAAATTCCCCGTATTTTGAAGCAAAATTGCAGAAATTCTCAAAATTTTTGGGCAAAAAGGCAGAAATTCTTCTTATTTTTGGGGAAAAAGACAGAAAATCTACTTTTTTCAGGAGCAAAAAGTAAGAAATTCCTCATATTTTGGGGCAAAATTGCAGAAGTTTTCTTTACATTTGGGCAAAATTGCAGAAATTTCCCTTATTTTGGGGCAAAATTGCAGAAATTTCACTTATTTCAGAAAAAAGGAAGAAATTTTCTTATTTTGGGGCAAAAAGGGAGAAATTTCCTTTATTTTGGAACAAAATTGCAGAGATTTTTCTTATTTTGAGGCAAATAGGCAGAAATTCCCCATATTTTGGGGCAAAAGGCAGATATTCTTCTTTATTTTGAAGTAAAAAGGCTGAAATCCCCCTTATTTTCGTGCAAAAAGTCAGAAATTTCCTTCATGTTAGGGCAAAAAACAGAAATTTTGTTTATTTTTTGGGAAAAGGCAGAAATTGCACTTATTTTGAGTCAAAAAGGCGGAAAATACCCTTATTTTGTGGCAAAAATGTAGAAATTTCCCTTTTTTATGGCAAAAGTATAAATTCACTTTATTTACGGGCAAAAAGGGAGAAATTCCCTGTATTTTGGAGCAAAATTGCAGAAATTCCCCTGATTTTGGGGCAAAAAAGAAAAATTCCCCGTATTTTGGGGTAAAACTGCAGAAATTTCACTTATTTCGAGGCAAATGGCAGAAGTTCCCCTTATTCTCGGCAAGAAAGGAAGAAAATCCCCGTATTTTGGAGCAAAATTGCAGAAAATCTCATAATTTTCAGGCAAAAAGACAGAAATTCTCCTTATTTTGGGGCAAAAAACAGAAAATCTCCTTATTTTGGGGCAAAAGGCAGAAATTCCCCTTATTTTAGAAAAAATTGCAGAAATTTCCCTTATTTGAAGGCAAAAAATAGAAATTCCCCTTATTTTGGGGCAAAATTGCAGAAATTTCCTTTATTATGTGGAAAAATTGCAAAAATTTCCCTTATTTTAGGGCAAAATTGCAGAAATTTCACTTATTTCATAGAAAAAAAGCAAAAATTTTTCTTATTTTGGGGCAAAAAGGCAGAAATTGCCATTATTTTGGGGCAAAAATGCAGAAATTCACCTAATTTTGAGGTAAAATTGCAGAAATTTCACATATTTCAGGGCAAAAAGGTAGAAATTTCCCTTATTTTGGGGCAAAATTGCAGAAATTTCACTTATTTCAGGGTAATAAGTCAGAAATTTTCCTTATTTTGGGGCAAAAAAGACAGAAATTCCTTTTGTTTTATAAGAAAAAGACAGAAATTTCACTTATTTAGAGGCAAAAATGCAGAAATTCCCCTTATTTTGAAGCAAAAATGAAGAAATTTCCCTTTTTAATGGCAAAAAGGTATGCATTCCCCTTATTTTCGGGAAAAAAGGCAGAAATTCCCCGTATTTTGGAGCAAAATTGCAGAAATTCCCCTAATTGTGGGGCAAAAAGGAAGAAATTCTCTATATGTTGGGGCAAAAAGACAGAAATTCTCCTAATTTTGGGGCAAAACTCAGAAATTCCACTTACTTTGGGGCAAAATTCCAGAAATTTCCTTTATTTTAGGGCTAAATTGCAGGAATTTACCTTATTTTGGGGCAAAATTGCAGAAATTTCACTTATTTTCAGGTAAAAAGGCTGAAATTTCCTTTATTTTAGGACAAAAAGAGAGAAATTCCCCTATTTTGGGGCAAAATTGCAGAAATTTTCCTTATTTTGGGGCAATAAGGCAGAAATTCCTATTATTTTGTGGCAAAAAGGCAGAAATTTCCCTTATTTTGAGGTTATAAGGTTGAAATTCCCCTTATTTTGGGGCAAAAAGGCAGAAATTCCCCTTATTTTGGGGAAGAATGCAGAAATTTCAAATATTTCAGGGCAAAATGGCAGAAATTCCCCTTATTTTGGGGCAAAAAGATGAAATTCCTAATTTTTGGCTAAAATTGAAGAAATTTCACTTATTTCGGAACAAAAAGGCAGAAATTCCTCTTAATTTCGGGCAAAAAGGCAGAAATGACCCGTATTTTGGAGTAAAATTGCAGAAATTCCCCTAATATTGGTGAAAAAATGCAGAAATTCCCTTTATTTTGGGGCAAACAGGCAGAAATTCTCCATATTTTGGTGCAAAAATGCTGAAATTCCCCTTATTTTGAGGTAAAATGCTGAAATTCCCCATATTTTGGGGCAAAGGCAGAAATTCCCCTTATTTTGGGGCAAAATTGCGGAAATTTCATTTACTTCAGGGCAAAAAGTCAGAAATTCTCCTTATTTTGGGGCAAAAAGCAGAAATTTCTTTTATTATGGTACAAGATTGAAGAAATTTTCCTTATTTTGGAACAAAAAGGCAGAAGTTCCCCATATTTTGGGGCAAAAGGCAGAAATTCTTTTTATTTTGAGGTAAAATGCAGAAATTCCCCTTATTTTGGGGCAAAATTGCAGAAATTTCATTTATTTCAGGGCAAAAAGTGAGAAATTCTTCTTATTTTGGGGCAAAAAGCAGAAATTTCTTTTATTATTGTACAAGATTGAAGAAATTTTCCTTATTTTGGAACAAAAAGGCAGAAATTCCTCATATTTTGGGGCAAAAGGCAGAAATTCTTTTTATTTTGAGGTAAAATGCAGAAATTCCCCTTATTTAAAGGTAAAATGCAGAAATTCCCTTTATTTTGGGGCTAAAAGGCAGAAATTCCCCGTATTTTGAAGCAAAATTGCAGAAATTCTCAAAATTTTTGGGCAAAAAGGCAGAAATTCTTCTTATTATGTGGGAAAAAGACAGAAAATCTACTTTTTTCTGGAGCAAAAAGAAAGAAATTTCTCATATTTTGGGGCAAAATTGCAGAAATTTTCTTTACATTTGGGCAAAATTGCAGAAATTTCCCTCATTTTGGAGCAAAATTGCAGAAATTTCACTTATTTCAGAAAAAAGGAAGAAATTTTCTTATTTTGGGCCAAAAAGGCAGAAATTTCTTTTATTTTCGAACAAAATTGCAGAGATTTTTCTTATTTTGAGGCAAAAAGGCAGAAATTCCCCATATTTTGGGGCAAAAGGCAGATATTCTTCTTTATTTTGAAGTAAAAAGGCTGAAATCCCCCTTATTTTCGGGCAAAAAGTCAGAAATTTCCTTCATGTTAGGGCAAAAAACAGAAATTTTGTTTATTTTTGGGGAAAAGACAGAAATTGCACTTATTTTGAGTCAAAAAGGCGGAAAATCCCCTTATTTTGTGGCAAAAATGTAGAAATTTCCCTTTTTTATGGCAAAAGTATAAATTCACTTTATTTTCGGGCAAAAAGGGAGAAATTCCCTGTATTTTGGAGCAAAATTGCAGAAATTCCCCTGATTTTGGGGCAAAAAGGCAAAAATTCCCCGTATTTTGGGGTAAAACTGCAGAAATTTCACTTATTTCGAGGCAAAATGGCAGAAGTTCCCCTTATTCTCGGCAAGAAAGGAAGAAAATCGCCGTATTTTGGAGCAAAATTGCAGAAATTCTCATAATTTTCAGGCAAAAAGACAAATTCTCCTTATTTTAAGGCAAAAAACAGAAAATCTCCTTATTTTGGGGCAAAAGGCAGAAATTCCCCTTATTTTAGGGAAAATTTCAGAAATTTCCCTTATTTGAAGGCAAAAAACAGAAATTCCCCTTATTTTGGGGCAAAATTGCAGAAATTTCCTTTATTATGTGGAAAATTTGCAAAAATTTCCCTTATTTTAGGGCAAAATTGCAGAAATTTCACTTATTTCATAGAAAAAATGCAAAAATTTTTCTTATTTTGGGGCAAAAAGGCAGAAATTCCCATTATTTTGGGGCAAAAATGCAGAAATTTACCTAATTTTGGGGTAAAATTGCAGAAATTTCACATATTTCAGGGCAAAAAGGCAGAAATTAACCTTATTTTGGGGCAAAATTGCAGAAATTTCACTTATTTCAGGGTAATAAGTCAGAAATTTTCCTTATTTTGGGGCAAAAAAGACAGAAATTCCTTTTGTTTTATAAGAAAAAGACAGAAATTTCACTTATTTAGAGGCAAAAAGGCAGAAATTCCCCTTATTTTGAAGCAAAAATGAAGAAATTTCCCTTTTTAATGGCAAAAAGGTATGCATTCCCCTTTATTTTCGGGCAAAAAGGCAGAAATTCCCCGTATTTTGGAGCAAAATTGCAGAAATTCCCCTAATTGTGGGGCAAAAAGGAAGAAATTCTCTATATGTTGGGGCAAAAAGACAGAAATTCTCCTAATTTTGGGGCAAAACTCAGAAATTCCACTTACTTTGGGGCAAAATTCCAGAAATTTCCTTTATTTTAGGGCAAAATTGCAGGAATTTACCTTATTTTGGGGCAAAATTGCAGAAATTTCCCTTATTTGGGGCAAAATTGCAGAAATTTCACTTATTTTCAGGTAAAAAGGCTGAAATTTCTTTTATTTTGGGACAAAAAGGGAGAAATTCCCCTATTTTGGGGCAAAATTGCAGAAATTTTCTTTATTTTGGGGCAATAAGGCAGAAATTCCTATTATTTTGTGGCAAAAAGGCAGAAATTTCCCTTATTTTGAGGTTATAAGGCTGAAATTCCCCTTATTTTGGGGCAAAAAGGCAGAAATTCCCCTTATTTTGGGGTAAAATTGCAGAAATTTCAAATATTTCAGGGCAAAATGGCAGAAATTCCCCTTATTTTGGGGCAAAAAGATGAAATTCCTAATTTTTGGCTAAAATTGAAGAAATTTCACTTATTTCGGAACAAAAAGGCAGAAATTCCTCTTAATTTCGGGCAAAAAGGCAGAAATGACCCGTATTTTGGAGCAAAATTGCAGAAATTCCCCTAATATTGGTGAAAAAATGCAGAAATTCCCTTTATTTTGGGGCAAAAAGGCAGAAATTCTCCATATTTTGGTGCAAAAAGGCTGAAATTCCCCTTATTTTGAGGTAAAATGCTGAAATTCCCCATATTTTGGGGCAAAGGCAGAAATTCCCCTTATTTTGGGGCAAAATTGCGGAAATTTCATTTACTTCAGGGCAAAACGTCAGAAATTCTCCTTATTTTGGGGCAAAAAGCAGAAATTTCTTTTATTAGGGTACAAGATTGAAGAAATTTTCCTTATTTTGGAACAAAAAGGCAGAAGTTCCCCATATTTTGGGGCAAAAGGCAGAAATTCTTTTTATTTTGAGGTAAAATGCAGAAATTCCCCTTATTTAGAGGTAAAATGCAGAAATTCCCTTTATTTTGGTGCTAAAAGGCAGAAATTCCCCGTGTTTTAAAGCAAAATTGCAGAAATTCTCAAAATTTTCGGGCAAAAAGGCAGAAATTCTCCTTATTTTGGGGCAAAAAGACAGAAAATCTCCTTTTTTCAGGAGCAAAAATCAAGAAATTCCCCATATTTTGGGGCAAAATTCCAGAAATTTTCTTTACATTTGGGCAAAATTGCAGAAATTTCCCTTATTTTGAGACAAAATTGCAGAAATTTCACTTATTTCAGAAAAAAAGGAAGAAATTTTCTTATTTTGGGGCAAAAAGGCAGAAATTTCTTTTATTTTGGAACAAAATTGCAGAGATTTTTCTTATTTTGAGGCAAAAAGGCAGAAATTCCCCATATTTTGGGGCAAAAAGGCAGAAATTCCCCTTATTTTGGGGCAAAGAAACAGAAATTTTGGTTTTTTTTGGAAAAAACGCAGAAATTGCACTTATTTTGAGTCAAAAAGGTGGAAAATCCCCTTATTTTGGGGCAAAAATGAAGAAATTTCCTTTTTTTATGGCAAAAAGGTATACATTCTCTATATTTTCAGGCAAAAGGCAGAAATTCCCCTTATTTTAGGGCAAAATTGCAGAAATTTCTCTCATTTGAAGGCAACAAACAAAAATTCCCCTTATTTTTGGGCATAATTTCAAAAATTTCCCTTATTATGGGGAAAAATTGCAGAAATTTCCCTTATTTTAGGGCAAAATTGCAGAAATTTCATTAATTTCAGGGTAAAAAGTCAGAAATTCCCCTTATTTTGGGGCAAAAAGCAGAAATTTCTTTTATTATGGTACAAATTTGAAGAAATTTTAATTATTTTGGAACAAAAAGGCAGAAATTCCTCATATTTTGGGGCAAGAGGCAGAAATTCTTCTTATTTTGAGGTAAAATGCAGAAATTCCCCTTATTTAGAAGAAAAATGCAGAAATTCCCCAAATATTGAGGGAAAATGCAGAAATTCCCTTTATTTTGGGGCGAAAAAACATAAATTCCCCGTATTTTGAAGCAAAATTGCAGAAATTCTCATAATTTTCAGGCAAAAAAACAGAAATACTCCTTATTTTGGGGCAAAAAGACAGAAAATCTCCTTTTTTCGGGGGCAAAAAGTCAGAAATTCTTCTTATTTTGAGGCCAGAATTGCAGAAATTTCCTTTACATTTGGGCAAAATTGCAGAAATTTACTTTTTTTGGGGCAAAATTGCAGAAATTTCACTTATTTCAGAAAAAAGGCAGAAATTTTCTTATTTTGGGGCAAAAAGGCCGAAATTTCTTTTATTTTGGTACAAAAATGCAGAAATTTTTATTATTTTGGGGCAAAAATGCAGAAATTCCCCATATTTGGGGGCAAAAAGGCAGAAATTCCCCTTATTTTGAAGTAAAAAGGCTGAAATCCCCCTTATTTTCGGGCAAAAAGTCAGAAATTTCCTTCATGTTAGGGCAAAAAACAGAAATTTTGTTTATTTTTGGGGAAAAGGCAGAAATTGCACTTATTTTGAGTCAAAAAGGCGGAAAATCCCCTTATTTTGTGGCAAAAATGTAGAAATTTCTCTTTTTTATGGCAAAAAGGTATACATTCACTTTATTTTCGGGCAAAAAGGCAGAAATTCCCTGTATTTTGGACCAAAATTGCAGAAATTCCCCTAATTTTGGGGCAAAAAGGCAGAAATTCCCCTTATTTTGGGGTAAAACTGCAGAAATTTCACTTATTTAGCAGCAAAATGGAAGAAGTTCCCCTTATTCTCGGCAAAAAAAGCAGAAAATCCCCGTATTTTGGAGCAAAATTGCAGAAATTCTCATAATTTTCAGGCAAAAAGAAAGAAATTCTCCTTATTTTGGGGCAAAAGGCAGAAATTACCCTTATTTTAGGGCAAAATTGCAGAAATTTCCCTTATTTGAAGGCAAAAAACAGAAATTCCCCTTATTTTGGGGCAAAATTGCAGAAATTTCCCTTATTATGGGGAAAAATTGCAAAAATTTCCCTTATTTTAGGGCAAAATTGCAGAAATTTCACTTATTTAATAGAAAAAAAGCAAAAATTTTTCTTATTTTGGGGCAAAAAGGCAGAAATTCCCATTATTTTGGGGCAAAAATGCAGAAATTCACCTAATTTTGGGGTAAAATTGCAGAAATTTCACATATTTGAGGGCAAAAAGGCAGAAATTTCCCTTATTTTGGGGCAAAATTGCAGAAATTTCACTTATTTCAGGGTAATAAGTCAGAAATTTTCTTTATTTTGGGGCAAAAAAGACAAAAATTCCCTTTGTTTTAAAAGAAAAAGACAGAAATTTCACTTATTTAGAGGCAAAAAGGCAGAAATTCCCCTTCTTTTGGAGCAAAAATGAAGAAATTTCCCCTTTTAATGGCAAAAAGGTATGCATTCCCCTTATTTTCGGGCAAAAAGGCAGAAATTCCCCGTATTTTGGAGCAAAATTGCAGAAGTTCCCCTAATTGTGGGGCAAAAAGGAAGAAATTCTCTATATGTTGGGGCAAAAAGACAGAAATTCTCTTTATTTTGGGGCAAAACTCAGAAATTCCACTTATTTTGGGGCAAAATTCCAGAAATTCCCCTTATTTTGGGGCAAAATTGCAGAAATTTCAAATATTTAACGGTAAAATTGCAGAAATTTAACTTATTTCAGGGAAAAAAGGGAGAAATTTTCCTTATTTTGGGGCAAAAATGCAGAAATTCCTAATATTTTGTGGCAAAAATGCAGAAATTCCCCTCATTTTGAGGTAAAAAGGCTGAAATTCTTTATATTTGGGGGCAAAAAGGCAGAAATTTCCCTTAATTTGAGGCAAAATTGCAGAAATTTCACTTATTTCAGGGTAATAAGTCAGAAATTCCCCTTATTTTGGGGCAATAAAGAGAGAAATTCCCTTTGTTTTGGGGAAAAAAGACAGAAATTCCACTTATTTAGAGGCAAAAAGGCAGAAATTCCCCTTATTTTGGAGCAAAAATGAAGAAATTTCCTTTTTATATGGCAAAAAGGTATGCATTCCTCTTATTTTCGGGCAAAAAGGCAGAAATACCCCGTAATTTGGAGCAAAATTGCAGAAATTCCCCGAATTTTGGGGCAAAAGGCAGAAATTCCCATTATTTTGGGGCAAAAATCAGAAATTGCCCTTACTTTGGGGCAAAATTACAGAAATTTCCCTTATTTGGGGCAAAATTGCAGAAATTTCACTTATTTTCAGGTAAAAAGGCTGAAATTTCCTTTATTTTGGGACAAAAAGGGAGAAATCCCCTATTTTGGGGCAAAATTGCAGAAATTTTCCTTATTTTGGAGCAGTAAGGCAGAAATTCCTATTATTTTGTGGCAAAAAGGCAGAAATTTCCCTTATTTTGAGGTTATAAGGCTGAAATTCCCCTTATTTTGGGGCAAAAAGGCAGAAATTCCCCTTATTTTGGGGTAAAATTGCAGAAATTTCAAATATTTCAGGGCAAAATGGCAGAAATTCCCCTTATTTTGGGGCAAAAAGATGAAATTCCTAATTTTTGGCTAAAATTGAAGAAATTTCACTTATTTCGGAACAAAAAGGCAGAAATTCCTCTTAATTTCGGGCAAAAAGGCAGAAATGACCCGTATTTTGGAGCAAAATTGCAGAAATTCCCCTAATATTGGTGAAAAAATGCAGAAATTCCCTTTATTTTGGGGCAAAAAGGCAGAAATTCTCCATATTTTGGTGCAAAAAGGCTGAAATTCCCCTTATTTTGAGGTAAAATGCTGAAATTCCCCATATTTTGGGGCAAAGGCAGAAATTCCCCTTATTTTGGGGCAAAATTGCAGAAATTTCAATTATTTCAGGGCAAAAAGTCAGAAATTCTCCTTATTTTGGGGCAAAAAGCGGAAATTTCTTTTATTATTGTACAAGATTGAAGAAATTTTTTTTATTTTGGAACAAAAAGGCAGAAATTCCCCATATTTTGGGGCAAAAGGCAGAAATTCTTTTTATTTTGAGGTAAAATGCAGAAATTCCCCTTATTTAGAGGTAAAATGCAGAAATTCCCTTTATTTTGGGGCTAAAAGGCAGAAATTCCCCGTATTTTGAAGCAAAATTGCAGAAATTCTCAAAATTTTCGGGCAAAAAGGCAGAAATTCTTTTTATTTTGGGGGAAAAAGACAGAAAATCTACTTTTTTCAGGAGCAAAAAGTAAGAAATTCCTCATATTTTGGGGCAAAATTGCAGAAATTTTCTTTACATTTGGGCAAAATTGCAGAAATTTCCCTTATTTTGGGGCAAAATTGCAGAAATTTCACTTATTTCAGAAAAAAGAAGAAATTTTCTTATTTTGGGGCAAAAAGGCAGAAATTTCTTTTATTTTGGAACAAAATTGCAGAGATTTTTCTTATTTTGAGGCAAAAAGGCAGAAATTCCCCATATTTTGGGGCAAAAGGCAGATATTCTTCCTTATTTTGAAGTAAAAAGGCTGAAATCCCCCTTATTTTCGGGCAAAAAGTCAGAAATTTCCTTCATGTTAGGGCAAAAAACAGAAATTTTGTTTATTTTTGGGGAAAAGGCAGAAATTGCACTTATTTTGAGTCAAAAAGGCGGAAAATACCCTTATTTTGTGGCAAAAATGTAGAAATTTCCCTTTTTTATGGCAAAAGTATAAATTCACTTTATTTTCGGGCAAAAAGGGAGACATTCCCTGTATTTTAAAGCAAAATTGCAGAAATTCCCCTGATTTTGAGGCAAAAAGGCAAAAATTCCCCGTATTTTGGGGTAAAACTGCAGAAATTTCACTTATTTCGAGGCAAAATGGCAGAAGTTCCCCTTATTCTCGGCAAGAAAGGAAGAAAATCCCCGTATTTTGGAGCAAAATTGCAGAAATTCTCATAATTTTCAGGCAAAAAGACAGAAATTCTCCTTATTTTGGGGAAAAAAACAGAAAATCTACTTATTTTGGGGCAAAAGGCAGAAATTACCCTTATTTTAGGGAAAATTGCAGAAATTTCCCTTATTTGAAGGGAAAAAACAGAAATTCCCCTTATTTTGGGGCAAAATTGCAGAAATTTCCTTTATTATGTGGAAAAATTGCAAAAATTTCCCTTATTTTAGGGCAAAATTGCAGAAATTTCACTTATTTCATAGAAAAAAAGCAAAAATTTTATTATTTTGGCGCAAAAAGGCAGAAATTCCCTATATTTTGGGGCAAAAGGCAGATATTCTTCCTTATTTTGAAGTAAAAAGGCTGAAATCCCCCTTATTTTCGGGCAAAAAGTCAGAAATTTCCTTCATGTTAGGGCAAAAAACAGAAATTTTGTTTATTTTTGGGGAAAAGGCAGAAATTGCACTTATTTTGAGTCAAAAAGGCGGAAAATCCCTTTATTTTGTGGCAAAAATGTAGAAATTTCCCTTTTTTATGGCAAAAGTATAAATTCACTTTATTTTCGGGCAAAAAGGGAGAAATTCCCTGTATTTTGGAGCAAAATTGTAGAAATTCCCCTGATTTTGGGGCAAAAAGGCAAAAATTCCCCGTATTTTGGGGTAAAACTGCAGAAATTTCACTTATTTCGAGGCAAAATGGCAGAAGTTCCCCTTATTCTCGGCAAGAAAGGAAGAAAATCCCCGTATTTTGGAGCAAAATTGCAGAAATTCTCATAATTTTCAGGCAAAAAGACAGAAATTCTCCTTATTTTGGGGCAAAAAACAGAAAATCTTCTTATTTTGGGGCAAAAGGCAGAAATTCCCCTTATTTTAGGGAAAATTGCAGAAATTTCCCTTATTTGAAGGGAAAAAACAGAAATTCCCCTTATTTTGGGGCAAAATTGCAGAAATTTCCTTTATTATGTGGAAAAATTGCAAAAATTTCCCTTATTTTAGGGCAAAATTGCAGAAATTTCACTTATTTCATAGAAAAAAAGCAAAAATTTTTCTTATTTTGGGGCAAAAAGGCAGAAATTCCCATTATTTTGGGGCAAAAATGCAGAAATTCACCTAATTTTGGGGTAAAATTGCAGAAATTTCACATATTTCAGGGCAAAAAGGCAGAAATTGCCCTTATTTTGGGGCAAAATTGCAGAAATTTCACTTATTTCAGGGTAATAAGTCAGAAATTTTCCTTATTTTGGGGCAAAAAAGACAGAAATTCCTTTTGTTTTATAAGAAAAAGACAGAAATTTCACTTATTTAGAGGCAAAAAGGCAGAAATTCCCCTTATTTTGAAGCAAAAATGAAGAAATTTCCTTTTTTAATGGCAAAAAGGTATGCATTCCCCTTATTTTCGGGAAAAAAGGCAGAAATTCCCCGTATTTTGGAGCAAAATTGCAGAAATTCCCCTAATTGTGGGGCAAAAAGAAAGAAATTCTCTATATGTTGGGGCAAAAAGACAGAAATTCTCCTAATTTTGGGGCAAAATTCAGAAATTCCACTTACTTTGGGGCAAAATTCCAGAAATTTCCTTTATTTTAGGGCAAAATTGCAGGAATTTACCTTATTTTGGGGCAAAATTGCAGAAATTTCCCTTATTTAGGGCAAAATTGCAGAAATTTCACTTATTTTCAGGTAAAAAGGCTGAAATTTTATTTATTTTGGGACAAAAAGGGAGAAATTCCCCTATTTTGCGGCAAAATTGCAGAAATTTTCCTTATTTTGGGGCAATAAGGCAGAAATTCCTATTATTTTGTTGCAAAAAGGCAGAAATTTCACTTATTTTGAGGTTATAAGGCTGAAATTCCCCTTATTTTGGGGCAAAAAGGCAGAAATTCCCCTTATTTTGGGGTAAAATTGCAGAAATTTCAAATATTTCAGGGCAAAATGGCAGAAATTCCCCTTATTTTGGGGCAAAAAATGAAATTCCTAATTTTTGGCTAAAATTGAAGAAATTTCACATATTTCGGAACAAAAAGGCAGAAATTCCTCTTAATTTCGGGCAAAAAGGCAGAAATGACCCGTATTTTGGAGCAAAATTGCAGAAATTCCCCTAATATTGGTGAAAAAATGCAGAAATTCCCTTTATTTTGGGGCAAAAAGGCAGAAATTCTCCATATTTTGGTGCAAAAAGGCTGAAATTCCCCTTATTTTGTGGTAAAATGCTGAAATTCCCCATATTTTGGGGCAAAGGCAGAAATTCCCCTTATTTTGGGGCAAAATTGCAGAAATTTCATTTATTTCAGGGCAAAAAGTCAGAAATTCTCCTTATTTTGGGGCAAAAAGCAGAAATTTCTTTTATTATGGTACAAGATTGAAGAAATTTTCCTTATTTTGGAACAAAAAGGCAGAATTTCCCCATATTTTGGGGCAAAAAGCAGATTTTCTTTTTATTTTTAGGTAAAATGCAGAAATTCCCTTTATTTAGAGGTAAAATGCAGAAATTCCCTTTATTTTGGGGCTAAAAGGCAGAAATTCCCCGTATTTTGAAGCAAAATTGCAGAAATTCTCAAAATTTTCGAGCAAAAAGGCAGAAATTCTCCTTATTATGGGGCAAAAAGACAGAAAATCTCCTTTTTTCAGGAGCAAAAAGTAAGAAATTCCCCATATTTTGGTGCAAAATTGTAGAAATTTTCTTTACATTTGGGCAAAATTGCAGAAATTTCCCTTATTTTGGGGCAAAATTGCAGAAATTTCACAATTTCAAAAAAAAGAAGAAATTTTCTTATTTTGGGGCAAAAAGGCAGAAATTTCTTTTATTTTGGAACAAAATTGCAGAGATTTTTCTTATTTTGAGGCAAAAAGGCAGAAATTCCCCATATTTTGGGGCAAAAGGCAGATATTCTTCCTTATTTTGAAGTAAAAAGGCTGAAATCCCCCTTATTTTCGGGCAAAAAGTCAGAAATTTCCTTCATGTTAGGGCAAAAAACAGAAATTTTGTTTATTTTTGGGGAAAAGGCAGAAATTGCACTTATTTTGAGTCAAAAAGGCGGAAAATCCCCTTATTTTGTGGCAAAAATGTAGAAATTTCCCTTTTTTATGGCAAAAGTATAAATTCACTTTATTTTCGGGCAAAAAGGGAGAAATTCCCTGTATTTTGGAGCAAAATTGCAGAAATTCCCAATATTTTGAGGCAAAAAGGCAAAAATTCCCCGTATTTTGGGGTAAAACTGCAGAAATTTCACTTATTTCGAGGCAAAATGGCAGAAGTTCCCCTTATTCTCGGCAAGAAAGGAAGAAAATCCCCGTATTTTGGAGCAAAATTGCAGAAATTCTCATAATTTTCAGGCAAAAACAGAAATTCCCCTTATTTTGGGGCAAAAAACAGAAAATCTTCTTATTTTGGGGCAAAAGGCAGAAATTCCCCTTATTTTAGGGAAAATTGCAGAAATTTCCCTTATTTGAAGGGAAAAAACAAAAATTCCCCTTATTTTGGGGCAAAATTGCAGAAATTTCCTTTATTATGTGGAAAAATTGCAAAAATTTCCCTTATTTTAGGGCAAAATTGAAGAAATTTCACTTATTTCATAGAAAAAAAGCAAAAATTTTTCTTATTTTGGGGCAAAAAGGCAGAAATTCCCATTATTTTGGGGCAAAAATGCAGAAATTCACCTAATTTTGGGGTAAAATTGCAGAAATTTCACATATTTCAGGGCAAAAAGGCAGAAATTGCCCTTATTTTGGGGCAAAATTGCAGAAATTTCACTTATTTCAGGGTAATAAGTCAGAAATTTTCCTTATTTTGGGGCAAAAAAGACAGAAATTCCTTTTGTTTTATAAGAAAAAGACAGAAATTTCACTTATTTAGAGGCAAAAAGGCAGAAATTCCCCTTATTTTGAAGCAAAAATGAAGAAATTTCCCTTTTTAATGGCAAAAAGGTATGCATTCCCCTTATTTTCGGGAAAAAAGGCAGAAATTCCCCGTATTTTGGAGCAAAATTGCAGAAATTCCCCTAATTGTGGGGCAAAAAGAAAGAAATTCTCTATATGTTGGGGCAAAAAGACAGAAATTCTCCTAATTTTGGGGCAAAACTCAGAAATTCCACTTACTTTGGGGCAAAATTCCAGAAATTTCCTTTATTTTAGGGCAAAATTGCAGGAATTTACCTTATTTTGGGGCAAAATTGCAGAAATTTCCCTTATTTAGGGCAAAATTGCAGAAATTTCACTTATTTTCAGGTAAAAAGGCTGAAATTTTATTTATTTTGGGACAAAAAGGGAGAAATTCCCCTATTTTGCGGCAAAATTGCAGAAATTTTCCTTATTTTGGGGCAATAAGGCAGAAATTCCTATTATTTTGTTGCAAAAAGGCAGAAATTTCACTTATTTTGAGGTTATAAGGCTGAAATTCCCCTTATTTTGGGGCAAAAAGGCAGAAATTCCCCTTATTTTGGGGTAAAATTGCAGAAATTTCAAATATTTCAGGGCAAAATGGCAGAAATTCCCCTTATTTTGGGGCAAAAAATGAAATTCCTAATTTTTGGCTAAAATTGAAGAAATTTCACATATTTCGGAACAAAAAGGCAGAAATTCCTCTTAATTTCGGGCAAAAAGGCAGAAATGACCCGTATTTTGGAGCAAAATTGCAGAAATTCCCCTAATATTGGTGAAAAAATGCAGAAATTCCCTTTATTTTGGGGCAAAAAGGCAGAAATTCTCCATATTTTGGTGCAAAAAGGCTGAAATTCCCCTTATTTTGTGGTAAAATGCTGAAATTCCCCATATTTTGGGGCAAAGGCAGAAATTCCCCTTATTTTGGGGCAAAATTGCAGAAATTTCATTTATTTCAGGGCAAAAAGTCAGAAATTCTTCTTATTTTGGGGCAAAAAGCAGAAATTTCTTTTATTATGGTACAAGATTGAAGAAATTTTCCTTATTTTGGAACAAAAAGGCAGAATTTCCCCATATTTTGGGGCAAAAAGCAGATTTTCTTTTTATTTTTAGGTAAAATGCAGAAATTCCCTTTATTTAGAGGTAAAATGCAGAAATTCCCTTTATTTTGGGGCTAAAAGGCAGAAATTCCCCGTATTTTGAAGCAAAATTGCAGAAATTCTCAAAATTTTCGAGCAAAAAGGCAGAAATTCTCCTTATTATGGGGCAAAAAGACAGAAAATCTCCTTTTTTCAGGAGCAAAAAGTAAGAAATTCCCCATATTTTGGTGCAAAATTGTAGAAATTTTCTTTACATTTGGGCAAAATTGCAGAAATTTCCCTTATTTTGGGGCAAAATTGCAGAAATTTCACAATTTCAAAAAAAAGAAGAAATTTTCTTATTTTGGGGCAAAAAGGCAGAAATTTCTTTTATTTTGGAACAAAATTGCAGAGATTTTTCTTATTTTGAGGCAAAAAGGCAGAAATTCCCCATATTTTGGGGCAAAAGGCAGATATTCTTCCTTATTTTGAAGTAAAAAGGCTGAAATCCCCCTTATTTTCGGCAAAAAGTCAGAAATTTCCTTCATGTTAGGGCAAAAAACAGAAATTTTGTTTATTTTTGGGGAAAAGGCAGAAATTGCACTTATTTTGAGTCAAAAAGGCGGAAAATCCCCTTATTTTGTGGCAAAAATGTAGAAATTTCCCTTTTTTATGGCAAAAGTATAAATTCACTTTATTTTCGGGCAAAAAGGGAGAAATTCCCTGTATTTTGGAGCAAAATTGCAGAAATTCCCAATATTTTGAGGCAAAAAGGCAAAAATTCCCCGTATTTTGGGGTAAAACTGCAGAAATTTCACTTATTTCGAGGCAAAATGGCAGAAGTTCCCCTTATTCTCGGCAAGAAAGGAAGAAAATCCCCGTATTTTGGAGCAAAATTGCAGAAATTCTCATAATTTTCAGGCAAAAACAGAAATTCCCCTTATTTTGGGGCAAAAAACAGAAAATCTTCTTATTTTGGGGCAAAAGGCAGAAATTCCCCTTATTTTAGGGAAAATTGCAGAAATTTCCCTTATTTGAAGGGAAAAAACAAAAATTCCCCTTATTTTGGGGCAAAATTGCAGAAATTTCCTTTATTATGTGGAAAAATTGCAAAAATTTCCCTTATTTTAGGGCAAAATTGAAGAAATTTCACTTATTTCATAGAAAAAAAGCAAAAATTTTTCTTATTTTGGGGCAAAAAGGCAGAAATTCCCATTATTTTGTGGCAAAAATGCAGAAATTCACCTAATTTTGGGGTAAAATTGCAGAAATTTCACATATTTCAGGGCAAAAAGGCAGAAATTGCCCTTATTTTGGGGCAAAATTGCAGAAATTTCACTTATTTCAGGGTAATAAGTCAGAAATTTTCCTTATTTTGGGGCAAAAAAGACAGAAATTCCTTTTGTTTTATAAGAAAAAGACAGAAATTTCACTTATTTAGAGGCAAAAAGGCAGAAATTCCCCTTATTTTGAAGCAAAAATGAAGAAATTTCCCTTTTTAATGGCAAAAAGGTATGCATTCCCCTTATTTTCGGGAAAAAAGGCAGAAATTCCCCGTATTTTGGAGCAAAATTGCAGAAATTCCCCTAATTGTGGGGCAAAAAGAAAGAAATTCTCTATATGTTGGGGCAAAAAGACAGAAATTCTCCTAATTTTGGGGCAAAACTCAGAAATTCCACTTACTTTGGGGCAAAATTCCAGAAATTTCCTTTTTTTAGGGCAAAATTGCAGGAATTTATCTTATTTTGGGGCAAAATTGCAGAAATTTCCCTTATTTAGGGCAAAATTGCAGAAATTTCACTTATTTTCAGGTAAAAAGGCTGAAATTTTATTTATTTTGGGACAAAAAGGGAGAAATTCCCCTATTTTGGGGCAAAATTGCAGAAATTTTCCATATTTTGGGGCAATAAGGCAGAAATTCCTATTATTTTGTGGCAAAAAGGCAGAAATTTCACTTATTTTGAGGTTATAAGGCTGAAATTCCCCTTATTTTGGGGCAAAAAGGCAGAAATTCCCCTTATTTTGGGGTAAAATTGCAGAAATTTCAAATATTTCAGGGCAAAATTGCAGAAATTCCCCTTATTTTGGGGCAAAAAATGAAATTCCTAATTTTTGGCTAAAATTGAAGAAATTTCACATATTTCGGAACAAAAAGGAAGAAATTCCTCTTAATTTCGGGCAAAAAGGCAGAAATGACCCGTATTTTGGAGCAAAATTGCAGAAATTCCCCTAATATTGGTGAAAAAATGCAGAAATTCCCTTTATTTTGGGGCAAAAAGGCAGAAATTCTCCATATTTTGGTGCAAAAAGGCTGAAATTCCCCTTATTTTGAGGTAAAATGCTGAAATTCCCCATATTTTGGGGCAAAGGCAGAAATTCCCCTTATTTTGGGGCAAAACTGCGGAAATTTCATTTACTTCAGGGCAAAAAGTCAGAAATTCTCCTTATTTTGGGGCAAAAAGCAGAAATTTCTTTTATTATGGTACAAGATTGAAGAAATTTTCCTTATTTTGGAACAAAAAGGCAGAAGTTCCCCATATTTTGGGGAAAAAGGCAGAAATTCTTTTTATTTTGAGGTAAAATGCAGAAATTCCCCTTATTTAGAGGTAAAATGCAGAAATTCCCTTTATTTTGGTGCTAAAAGGCAAAAATTCCCCGTGTTTTGAAGCAAAATTGCAGAAATTCTCAAAATTTTCGGGCAAAAAGGCAGAAATTCTCCTTATTTTGGGGGAAAAAGACAGAAAATCTCTTTTTTTAAGGAGCAAAAAGTAAAAAATTCCCCATATTTTGGGGCAAAATTGCAGAAATTTTCTTTACATTTGGGCAAAATTGCAGAAATTTCCCTTATTTTGGGACAAAATTGCCGAAATTTCACTTATTTCAGAAAAAAAGAAGAATTTTTCTTATTTTGGGGCAAAAAGGCAGAAATTTCTTTTATTTTTGAACAAAATTGCAGAGATTTTTCTTATTTTGAGGCAAAAAGGCAGAAATTTCCCATATTTTGGGGCAAAAAGGCAGAAATTCCCCTTATTTTGGGGCAAAAAAAAATTGTGTTTTTTTTTGGAAAAAACGCAGAAATTGCACTTATTTTGAGTCAAAAAGGTGGAAAATCCCCTTATTTTGGGGCAAAAATGAAGAAATTTCCCTTTTTTATGGCAAAAAGCTATACATTCCCTATATTTTCGGGCAAAAGGCAGAAATTCCCCTTATTTAGGGCAAAATTGCAGAAATTTCTCTCATTTGAAGGCAACAAACAAAAATTCCCCTTATTTTTGGGCATAATTTCAGAAATTTCCCTTATTATGGGGAAAAATTGCAGAAATTTCCCTTATTTTAGGGCAAAATTGCAGAAATTTCATTAATTTCAGGGTAAAAAGTCAGAAATTCCCCTTATTTTGGGGCAAAAAGCAGAAATTTTTTTTATTATGGTACAAATTTGAAGAAATTTTCATTATTTTGGAACAAAAAGGCAGAAATTCCCCATATTTTGGGGCAAAAGGCAGAAATTCTTCTTATTTTGAGGTAAAATGCAGAAATTCCCCTTATTTAGAAGAAAAATGCAGAAATTCCCCAAATATTGGGGGAAAATGTAGAAATTCCCTTTATTTTGGGGCGAAAAAACAGAAATTCCCCGTATTTTGAAGCAAAATTGCAGAAATTCTCATAATTTTCAGGCAAAAAGACAGAAATACTCCTTATTTTGGGGCAAAAAGACAGAAAATCTTCTTTTTTCGGGGGCAAAAATTCAGAAATTCTTCTTATTTTGAGGCCAGAATTGCAGAAATTTCCTTTACATTTGGGCAACATTGCAGAAATTTCCTTTTTTGGGGGCAAAATTGCAGAAATTTCACTTATTTCAGAAAAAAGGCAGAAATTTTCTTATTTTGGGGCAAAAAGGCCGAAATTTCTTTTATTTTGGTACAAAAATGCAGAAATTTTTATTATTTTGGGGCAAAAATGCAGAAATTCCCCATATTTTGGGGCAAAAAGGCAGAAATTCCCCTTATTTTGAAGTAAAAAGGCTGAAATCCCCCTTATTTTCGGGCAAAAAGTCAGAAACTTCCTTCATGTTAGGGCAAAAAACAGAAATTTTGTTTATTTTTGGGGAAAAGGCAGAAATTGCACTTATTTTGAGTCAAAAAGCCGGAGAATCCCCTTATTTTGTGGCAAATATAGAAATTTCCCTTTTTTATGGCAAAAAGGTATATATTCACTTTATTTTCGGGCAAAAAGGAAGAAATTCCCTGTATTTTGGAGCAAAATTGCAGAAATTCCCCTAATTTTGGGGCAAAAAGGCAGAAATTCCCTTTATTTTGGGGTAAAACTGCAGAAATTTCACTTATTTAGCGGCAAAATGGCAGAAGTTCCCCTTATTCTCGGCAAAAAAAGCAGAAAATCCCCGTATTTTGGAGCAAAATTGCAGAAATTCTCATAATTTTCAGGCAAAAAGACAGAAATTCTCCTTATTTTGGGGCAAAAAACAGAAAATCTTCTTATTTTGGGGCAAAAGGCAGAAATTCCCCTTATTTTAGGGAAAATTGCAGAAATTTCAATAATTTGAAGGCAAAAAACAGAAATTCCCCTTATTTTGGGGCAAAATTGCAGAAATTTCCTTTATTATTTGGAAAAATTGCAAAAATTTCCCTTATTTTAGGGCAAAATTGCAGAAATTTCACTTATTTAATAGAAAAAAAGCAAAAATTTTTCTTATTTTTGGGCAAAAAGGCAGAAATTCCCATTATTTTAGGGCAAAAATGCAGAAATTCACCTAATTTTTGGGTAAAATTGCAGAAATTTCACATATTTCAGGGCAAAAAGGTAGAAATTTCCCTTATTTTGGGGCAAAATTGCAGAAATTTCACTTATTTCAGGGTAATAAGTGAGAAATTTTCTTTATTTTGGGGCAAAAAAGACAGAAATTCCCTTTGTTTTAAAAGAAAAAGACAGAAATTTCACTTATTTGGAGGCAAAAAAGCAGAAATTCCCCTTCTTTTGGAGCAAAAATGAAGAAATTTCCCTTTTAAATGGCAAAAAGGTATGCAATCCCCTTATTTTCGGGCAAAAAGGCAGAAATTCCCCGTATTTTGAAGCAAAATTGCAGAAGTTCCCCTAATTGTGGGGCAAAAAGGAAGAAATTCTCTATATGTTGGGGCAAAAAGACAGAAATTCTCTTTATTTTGGGGCAAAACTCAGAAATTCCACTTATTTTGGGGCCAAATTCCAGAATTTTCCCTTATTTTGGGGCAAAATTGCAGAAATTTCACTTATTTTATGGTAAAATTGCAGAAATTTCACTTATTTCAGGGAAAAAAGGCAGAAATTTTCTTTATTTTGGGGCAAAAAGGCAGAAATTCCTAATATTTTGTGGCAAAAATGCAGGAATTCCCCTCATTTTGAGGTAAAAAGCCTGAAATTCTCCATATTTGGGGGCAAAAAGGCAGAAATTTCCCTTAATTTGAGGCAAAATTGCAGAAATTTCACTTATTTCAGGGTAATAAGTCAGAAATTCCCCTTATTTTGGGGCAAAAAAGAGAGAAATTCCCTTTGTTTTGGGGAAAAAAGACAGAAATTCCACTTATTTAGAGGCAAAAAGGCAGAAATTCCCCTTATTTTGGAGCAAAAATGAAGAAATTTCCTTTTTATATGGCAAAAAGGTATGCATTCCTCTTATTTTCGGGCAAAAAGGCAGAAATTCCCCGTATTGTGGAGCAAAATTGCAGAAATTCCCCTAATTTTGGGGCAAAAGGCAGAAATTCCCATTATTTTGGGGCAAAAATCAGAAATTGCCCTTACTTTGGGGCAAAATTCCAGAAATTTTTTTTATTTTGGGGCAAAATTGCAGGAATTTACCTTATTTTGGGGCAAAATTGCAGAAATTTCCCTTATTTGGGGCAAAATTGCAGAAATTTCACTTATTTTCAGGTAAAAAGGCTGAAATTTTCTTTATTTTGGGACAAAAAGGGAGAAATCCCCTATTTTGGGGCAAAATTGCAGAAATTTTCCATATTTTGGGGCAGTAAGGCAGAAATTCCTATTATTTTGTGGCAAAAAGGCAGAAATTTCCCTTATTTTGAGGTTATAAGGCTGAAATTCCCCTTATTTTGGGGCAAAAAGGCAGAAATTCCCCTTATTTTGGGGTAAAATTGCAGAAATTTCAAATATTTAAGGGCAAAATGGTGGAAATAATCCCTTATTTTGGGGCAAAAAGATAAAATCCCTAATTTTTGGCTAAAATTGAAGAAATTTCACTTATTTCGGAAAAAAGGCAGAAATTCCTCTTAATTTTGGGCAAAAAGACAGAAATGACCCGTATTTTGGAGTAAAATTGCAGAAAATCCCCTAATATTGCTGCAAAAATGCAGAAATTTATTTTATTTTGGGGCAAAAAGGCACAAATTCCCCGTATTTTTAAGCAAAATTGCAGAAATTCTCATAATTTTCGGGCAAAAAGACAGATATTCTTCTTATTTTGGGGCAAAAAGACAGAAAATCTCCTTTTTTCGGGGGCAAAAAGTCAGAAATTCTTCTTATTTTGGGGCAAAATTCCAGAAATTTCCTTTACATTTGGGCAAAATTGCAGAAATTTCCTTTATTTTGGGGCAAAATTGCAGAAATTTCACTTATTTCAGAAAAAAGGCAGAAATTTTCTTATTTTGGGGCAAAAAGGCAGAAATTTATTTTATTTTGGTACAAAAATGCAGAAATTTTTCTTATTTTGGGGCAAAAAGGCAGAAATTCCTCATATTTTGGAGCAAAAAGGCAGAAATTCCCCTTATTTTGAAGTAAAAAGGCTGAAATTCCCCTTATTTTCGGGTAAAAAGTCAGAAATTTCCTTCATGTTAGGAAAAAAACAGAAATTTTTTTTTATTTTTGGGGAAAAGGCAGAAATTGCACTTATTTTGAGTCAAAAAGGCGGAAAATCCTCTTATTTTGGGGCAAAAATGAAGAAATTTCTCTTTTTTATGGCAAAAAGGTATACATTCCCTTTATTTTCAGGCAAAAAGGCAGAAATTCCCTGTATTTTGGAGCAAAATTGCAGACATTCCCTTAATTTTGGTGCAAAAAGGCAGAAATACCCCTTATTTTGGGGTAAAACTGCAGAAATTTCACTTATTTCGCGGCAAAATTGCAGAAATTCCCCTATTCTCGGCGAAGAAGGCAGAAAATCCCTGTATTTTGGAGCAAAATTGCAAAAATTCACCTAATTTTGGGGTAAAAAATACAGTAATTTTCTTTATTTTGGAAAATAAAGGCAGAAATTCTTCTTATTTTGGGGCAAAAGGCAGAAATTCCCCTTATTTTAGGGCAATATTGCAGAAATTTACCATATGTGAAGGCAAAAAACAGAAATTCCACTTATTTTGGGGAAAAATTGCAGAAATTTCCCTTAATATGGGGAAAAATTGCAGAAATTCCCCTTATTTAGGGCAAAATTGCAGAAATTTCTCTCATTTGAAGGCAACAAACAAAAATTCCCCTTATTTTTGGGCATAATTTAAGAAATTTCCCTTATTATGGGGAAAAATTGCAGAAATTTCCCTTATTTTAGGGCAAAATTGCAGAAATTTCATTAATTTCAGGGTAAAAAGTCAGAAATTCCCCTTATTTTGGGGCAAAAAGCAGAAATTTTTTTTATTATGGTACAAATTTGAAGAAATTTTCATTATTTTGGAACAAAAAGGCAGAAATTCCCCATATTTTGGGGCAAAAGGCAGAAATTCTTCTTATTTTGAGGTAAAATGCATAAATTCCCCTTATTTAGAAGAAAAATGCAGAAATTCCCCAAATATTGGGGGAAAATGCAGAAATTCCCTTTATTTTGGGGCGAAAAAACAGAAATTCCCCGTATTTTGAAGCAAAATTGCAGAAATTCTCATAATTTTCAGGCAAAAAGACAGAAATACTCCTTATTTCGGGGCAAAAAGACAGAAAATCTCCTTTTTTCGGGGGCAAAAAGTCAGAAATTCTTCTTATTTTGAGGCCAGAATTGCAGAAATTTCCTTTACATTTGGGCAACATTGCAGAAATTTCCTTTTTTGGGGGCAAAATTGCAGAAATTTCACTTATTTCAGAAAAAAGGCAGAAATTTTCTTATTTTGGGGCAAAAAGGCCGAAATTTCTTTTATTTTGGTACAAAAATGCAGAAATTTTTATTATTTTGGGGCAAAAATGCAGAAATTCCCCATATTTTGGGGCAAAAAGGCAGAAATTCCCCTTATTTTGAAGTAAAAAGGCTGAAATCCCCCTTATTTTCGGGCAAAAAGTCAGAAACTTCCTTCATGTTAGGGCAAAAAACAGAAATTTTGTTTATTTTTGGGGAAAAGGCAGAAATTGCACTTATTTTGAGTCAAAAAGCCGGAGAATCCCCTTATTTTGTGGCAAATATAGAAATTTCCCTTTTTTATGGCAAAAAGGTATACATTCACTTTATTTTCGGGCAAAAAGGAAGAAATTCCCTGTATTTTGGAGCAAAATTGCAGAAATTCCCCTAATTTTGGGGCAAAAAGGCAGAAATTCCCTTTATTTTGGGGTAAAACTGCAGAAATTTCACTTATTTAGCGGCAAAATGGCAGAAGTTCCCCTTATTCTCGGCAAAAAAAGCAGAAAATCCCCGTATTTTGGAGCAAAATTGCAGAAATTCTCATAATTTTCAGGCAAAAAAACAGAAATTCTCCTTATTTTGGGGCAAAAAACAGAAAATCTCCTTATTTTGGGGCAAAAGGCAGAAATTCCCCTTATTTTAGGGAAAATTGCAGAAATTTCCCTTATTTGAAGGCAAAAAACAGAAATTCCCCTTATTTTGGGGCAAAATTGCAGAAATTTCCTTTATTATTTGGAAAAATTGCAAAAATTTCCCTTATTTTAGGGCAAAATTGCAGAAATTTCACTTATTTAATAGAAAAAAAGCAAAAATTTTTCTTATTTTTGGGCAAAAAGGCCGAAATTCCCATTATTTTAGGGCAAAAATGCAGAAATTCACCTAATTTTTGGGTAAAATTGCAGAAGTTTCACATATTTCAGGGCAAAAAGGCAGAAATTTCCCTTATTTTGGGGCAAAATTGCAGAAATTTCACTTATTTCAGGGTAATAAGTGAGAAATTTTCTTTATTTTGGGGCAAAAAAGACAGAAATTCCCTTTGTTTTAAAAGAAAAAGACAGAAATTTCACTTATTTGGAGGCAAAAAAGCAGAAATTCCCCTTCTTTTGGAGCAAAAATGAAGAAATTTCCCTTTTAAATGGCAAAAAGGTATGCAATCCCCTTATTTTCGGGCAAAAAGGCAGAAATTCCCCGTATTTTGAAGCAAAATTGCAGAAGTTCCCCTAATTGTGGGGCAAAAAGGAAGAAATTCTCTATATGTTGGGGCAAAAAGACAGAAATTCTCTTTATTTTGGGGCAAAACTCAGAAATTCCACTTATTTTGGGGCAAAATTCTAGAAATTTCCCTTATTTTGGGGCAAAATTGCAGAAATTTCACTTATTTTATGGTATAATTGCAGAAATTTCACTTATTTCAGGGAAAAAAGGCAGAAATTTTCCTTATTTTGGGGCCAAAAGGCAGAAATTCCTAATATTTTGTGGCAAAAATGCAGAAATTCCACTAATTTTGAGGTAAAAAGCCTGAAATTCTCCATATTTGGGGGCAAAATGCAGAAATTTCCCTTAATTTGAGGCAAAATTGCAGAAATTTCACTTATTTCAGGGTAATAATTCAGAAATTCCCCTTATTTTGGGGCAAAATAGAGAAATTCCCTTTGTTTTGGGAAAAGAGAAAGAAATTCCACTTATTTAGAGGCAAAAAAGCAGAAATTCCCCTTATTTTGGAGCAAAAATGAAGAAATTTCCTTTTTATATGGCAAAAAGGTATGCATTCCTCTTATTTTCGGGCAAAAAGGCAGAAATTCCCCGTATTGTAGAGCCAAATTGCAGAAATTCCCCTAATTTTGGGGCAAAAGGCAGAAATTCCCATTATTTTGGGGCAAAAATCAGAAATTGCCCTTACTTTGGGGCAAAATTCCAGAAATTTCCTTTATTTTGGGGCAAAATTGCAGGAATTTACCTTATTTTGGGGCAAAATTGCAGAAATTTACCTTATTTGGGGCAAAATTGCAGAAATTTCACTTATTTTCAGGTAAAAAGGCTGAAATTTCCTTTATTTTGGGACAAAAAGGGAGAAATCCCCTATTTTGGGGCAAAATTGCAGAAATTTTCCTTATTTTGGGGCAGTAAGGCAGAAATTCCTATTATTTTGTGGCAAAAAGGCAGAAATTTCCCTTATTTTGAGGTTATAAGACTGAAATTCCCCTTATTTTGGGGCAAAAAGGCAGAAATTCCCCTTATTTTGGGGTAAAATTGCAGAAATTTCAAATATTTCAGGGCAAAATGGCAGAAAATCCCCTTATTTTGGGGCAAAAAGATGAAATTCCTAATTTTTGGCTAAAATTGAAGAAATTTCACTTATTTCGGAACAAAAAGGAAGAAATTCCTCTTAATTTCGGGCAAAAAGGCAGAAATGACCCGTATTTTGGAGCAAAATTGCAGAAATTCCCCTAAAATTGTTGCAAAAATGCAAAAATTCCCTTTATTTTGGGGCAAAAAGGCAGAAATTCTCCATATTTTGGTGCAAAAAGGCTGAAATTCCCCTTATTTTGAGGTAAAATGCTGAAATTCCCCATATTTTGGGGCAAAGGCAGAAATTCCCCTTATTTTGGGGCAAAATTGCAGAAATTTCATTGATTTCAGGGCAAAAAGTCAGAAATTCTCCTTATTTTGGGGCAAAAAGCGGAAATTTCTTTTATTATGGTACAAGATTGAAGAAATGTTCCTTATTTTGGAACAAAAAGGCAGAAATTCCCCATATTTTGGGGCAAAAGGCAGAAATTCTTTTTATTTTGAGGTAAAATGCAGAAATTCCCCTTATCTAGAGGTAAAATGCAGAAATTCCCTTTATTTTGGGGCTAAAAGGCAGAAATTCCCTGTATTTTGAAGCAAAATTGCAGAAATTCTCAAAATTTTCGGGCAAAAAGGCAGAAATTCTCCTTATTTTGGGGGAAAAAGACAGAAAATCTCCTTTTTTAAGGAGCAAAAAGTAAGAAATTCCTCATATTTTGGGGCAAAATTGCAGAAATTTTCTTTACATTTGGGCAAAATTGCAGAAATTTCCCTTATTTTGGGACAAAATTGCAGAAATTTCACTTATTTCAGAAAAAAGGAAGAAATTTTCTTATTTTGGGGCAAAAAGGCAGAAATTCCTTTTATTTTGGAACAAAATTGCAGAGATTTTTCTTATTTTGAGGCAAAAAGGCAGAAATTCCCCATATTTTGGAGCAAAAAGGCAAACATTCCCCTTATTTTGGGGTAAAAAAACAAATTTCATTTATTTTTGGAAAAAACGCAGAAATTGCACTTATTTTGAGTCAAAAAGGTGGAAAATCCCCTTATTTTGGGGCAAAAATGAAGAAATTTCCCTTTTTTATGGCAAAAAGTTATACATTCCCTATATTTTCGGGTAAAAGGCAGAAATTCCCCTTATTTTAGGGCAAAATTGCCGAAATTTCTCTCATTTGAAGGCAACAAACAAAAATTCCCCTTATTTTTGGGCATAATTGCACAAATTTCCCTTATTATGGGAAAAAATTGCAGAAATTTCCCTTATTTTAGGGCAAAATTGCAGAAATTTCACTTATTTCAGAGAAAAAAAATCAAAATTTTTATTTATTTTGGGGTAAAAAGGCAGAAATTCCCATTATTTTGGGGCAAAAAGGCAAAAATTCACCTTATTTTGGGTTAAAATTGCAGAAATTTCACATATTTCAGGGCAAAAAGGCAGAAATTTCCCTTATTTTGATGCAAAAAGGCAGAAATTCCTAATATTTTGTGGCAAAAATGGAGAAATTACCCTTATTTATAGGTAAAAATGCTGAAATTTCCATTATTTGGGGGCAAAAAGGCAGAAATTTCCCTTATTTTGGGGCAAAATTGCAGAAATTTCACTTATTTCAGGGTAATAAGTCAGAAATTCCCCTTATTTTGGGGCAAAAAAGACAGAAATTCCTTTTGTTTTGGGGTAAAAAGACAGAAATTCCACTTATATAGAGGCAAAATGGCAGAAATTCCACTTATTTTGGAGCAAAAATGAAGAAATTTCCCTTTTTTATGGCAAAAAGGTATGCATTCCCCTTATTTTCGGGCAAAAAGGCAGAAATTCCCCGTATTTTGGAGCAAAATTGCAGAAATTCCTCTAATTTTTGGGACAAAAGGCAGAAATTCCCATTATTTTGGGGCAAAAATAAGAAATTCTCTTTATTTTGGGGCAAAATTCCAGAAATTTTTTTTATTTTGGGGCAAAATTGCAGGAATTTACCTCATTTTGGGGCAAAAACGCAGAAATTTCCTTTATTTGTTCAAAATTGCAGAAATTTCATTTATTTTAAAGTAAAAATGCTTAAATTTCTGTTACTTTGGGGCACAAAGAGAGAAATGCCCCTTATTTTGGGGCAAAATTACAGAAAATTTTTTTGTTTTGGGACAAAAAGGCAGAAAGTCCTTATATTTTGGGGCAAAAAGGCAAAAATTCCCATTATTTTGAGGTAATAAGGCTGAAATTCCCCTTATTTTGGGGCAAAAAGGCAGAAATTCCCCTTATTTTGGGGTAAAATTGCAGAAATTTCAAATATTTCAGGGCAAAATGCAGAAATTCCCCTTAATTTGGGGCAAAAAGATGAAATCCCTAATTATTGGCTAAAATTGAAGAAATTGCACTTATTTTGGTACAAAATGGCAGAAATTCCACTTAATTACGGGCAAAAACGCAGAAATGACCCGTATTTTTGAGCAAAATTGCAGAAATTCTTCTAATATTGGTGCAAAAATGCAGTAATTCCCTTTATTTTGGGGCAAAAATGCAGAAATTCTCCATATTTTGGTCCAAAAAGGCTGAAATTCCACTTATTTTGAGGTAAAATGTTGAAATTCTCCGTATTTTGTTACAAAAAGCAGAAATTTCCCTCATTTTAAGGCAAAAAGGCACAAATTTCTGTTATTTTCGGGCAAAATTGCAGAAATTTCATTTATTTCAGAGTAAAAAGTCAGAAATTCCTCTTATTTTGGGGCAAAAACCAGAAAATCTCCTTATTTTGGGGCAAAAGGCAGAAATTCCCCTTATTTTAGGGCAAAATTGCAGAAATTTCCCTTATTTGAAGGCAAAAAACAGAAATTCCCCTTATTTTGGGGCAAAATTGCAGAAATTTCCCTTATTATGGGGAAAAATTGCAAAAATTTCCCTTATTTTAGGGCAAAATTGCAGAAATTTCACTTATTTAATAGAAAAAAAGCAAAAATTTTTCTTATTTTGGGGCAAAAAGGCAGAAATTCCCATTATTTTGGGGCAAAAATGCAGAAATTCACTTAATTTTGGGGTAAAATTGCAGAAATTTCACATATTTCAGGGCAAAAAGGCAGAAATTTCCCTTATTTGGGGCAAAATTGCAGAAATTTCACTTATTTCAGGGTAATAAGTCAGAAATTTTCTTTATTTTGGTGCAAAAAAGACAGAAATTCCCTTTGTTTTAAAAGAAAAAGATAGAAATTTCACTTATTTAGAGGCAAAAAGGCAGAAATTCCCCTTCTTTTGGAGCAAAAATGAAGAAATTTCCCTTTTTAATGGCAAAAAGGTATGCATTCCCCTTATTTTCGGGCAAAAAGGCAGAAATTCCCCGTATTTTGGAGCCAAATTGCAGAAGTTCCCCTAATTGTGGGGCAAAAAGGAAGAAATTCTCTATATGTTGGGGCAAAAAGTCAGAAATTCTCTTTATTTTGGGGCAAAACTCAGAAATTCCACTTATTTTGGGGCCAAATTCCAGAATTTTCCCTTATTTTGGGGCAAAATTGCAGAAATTTCACTTATTTTATGGTAAAATTGCAGAAATTTCACTTATTTCAGGGAAAAAAGGCAGAAATTTTCTTTATTTTGGGGCAAAAAGGCAGAAATTCCTAATATTTTGTGGCAAAAATGCACGAATTCCCCTCATTTTGAGGTAAAAAGCCTGAAATTCTCCATATTTGGTGGCAAAAAGGCAGAAATTTCCCTTAATTTGAGGCAAAATTGCAGAAATTTCACTTATTTCAGGGTAATAAGTCAGAAATTCCCCTTATTTTGGGGCAAAAAAGAGAGAAATTCCCTTTGTTTTGGGGAAAAAAGACAGAAATTCCACTTATTTAGAGGCAAAAAGGCAGAAATTCCCCTTATTTTGGAGCAAAAATGAAGAAATTTCCTTTTTATATGGCAAAAAGGTATGCATTCCTCTTATTTTCGGGCAAAAAGGCAGAAATTCCCCGTATTGTGGAGCAAAATTGCAGAAATTCCCCTAATTTTGGGGCAAAAGGCAGAAATTCCCATTATTTTGGGGCAAAAATCAGAAATTGCCCTTACTTTGGGGCAAAATTCCAGAAATTTTTTTTATTTTGGGGCAAAATTGCAGGAATTTACCTTATTTTGGGGCAAAATTGCAGAAATTTCCCTTATTTGGGGCAAAATTGCAGAAATTTCACTTATTTTCAGGTAAAAAGGCTGAAATTTTCTTTATTTTGGGACAAAAAGGGAGAAATCCCCTATTTTGGGGCAAAATTGCAGAAATTTTCCATATTTTGGGGCAGTAAGGCAGAAATTCCTATTATTTTGTGGCAAAAAGGCAGAAATTTCCCTTATTTTGAGGTTATAAGGCTGAAATTCCCCTTATTTTGGGGCAAAAAGGCAGAAATTCCCCTTATTTTGGGGTAAAATTGCAGAAATTTCAAATATTTAAGGGCAAAATGGTGGAAATAATCCCTTATTTTGGGGCAAAAAGATAAAATCCCTAATTTTTGGCTAAAATTGAAGAAATTTCACTTATTTCGGAAAAAAGGCAGAAATTCCTCTTAATTTTGGGCAAAAAGACAGAAATGACCCGTATTTTGGAGTAAAATTGCAGAAAATCCCCTAATATTGCTGCAAAAATGCAGAAATTTATTTTATTTTGGGGCAAAAAGGCAGAAATTCCCCGTATTTTTAAGCAAAATTGCAGAAATTCTCATAATTTTCGGGCAAAAAGACAGAAATTCTTCTTATTTTGGGGCAAAAAGACAGAAAATCTCCTTTTTTCGGGGGCAAAAAGTCAGAAATTCTTCTTATTTTGGGGCAAAATTCCAGAAATTTCCTTTACATTTGGGCAAAATTGCAGAAATTTCCTTTATTTTGGGGCAAAATTGCAGAAATTTCACTTATTTCAGAAAAAAGGCAGAAATTTTCTTATTTTGGGGCAAAAAGGCAGAAATTTATTTTATTTTGGTACAAAAATGCAGAAATTTTTCTTATTTTGGGGCAAAAAGGCAGAAATTCCTCATATTTTGGAGCAAAAAGGCAGATATTCCCCTTATTTTGAAGTAAAAAGGCTGAAATTCCCCTTATTTTCAGGTAAAAAGTCAGAAATTTCCTTCATGTTAGGAAAAAAACAGAAATTTTTTTTATTTTTGGGGAAAAGGCAGAAATTGCACTTGTTTTGAGTCAAAAAGGCGGAAAATCCTCTTATTTTGGGGCAAAAATGAAGAAATTTCTCTTTTTTATGGCAAAAAGGTATACATTCCCTTTATTTTCAGGCAAAAAGGCAGAAATTCCCTGTATTTTGGAGCAAAATTGCAGACATTCCCTTAATTTTGGTGCAAAAAGGCAGAAATACCCCTTATTTTGGGGTAAAACTGCAGAAATTTCACTTATTTCGCGGCAAAATTGCAGAAATTCCCCTATTCTCGGCGAAGAAGGCAGAAAATCCCTGTATTTTGGAGCAAAATTGCAAAAATTCACCTAATTTTGGGGTAAAAAATACAGTAATTTTCTTTATTTTGGAAAATAAAGGCAGAAATTCTTCTTATTTTGGGGCAAAAGGCAGAAATTCCCCTTATTTTAGGGCAATATTGCAGAAATTTCCCATATGTGAAGGCAAAAAACAGAAATTCCACTTATTTTGGGGAAAAATTGCAGAAATTTCCCTTAATATGGGGAAAAATTGCAGAAATTCCCCTTATTTAGGGCAAAATTGCAGAAATTTCTCTCATTTGAAGGCAACAAACAAAAATTCCCCTTATTTTTGGGCATAATTTAAGAAATTTCCCTTATTATGGGGAAAAATTGCAGAAATTTCCCTTATTTTAGGGCAAAATTGCAGAAATTTCATTAATTTCAGGGTAAAAAGTCAGAAATTCCCCTTATTTTGGGGCAAAAAGCAGAAATTTTTTTTATTATGGTACAAATTTGAAGAAATTTTCATTATTTTGGAACAAAAAGGCAGAAATTCCCCATATTTTGGGGCAAAAGGCAGAAATTCTTCTTATTTTGAGGTAAAATGCAGAAATTCCCCTTATTTAGAAGAAAAATGCAGAAATTCCCCAAATATTGGGGGAAAATGCAGAAATTCCCTTTATTTTGGGGCGAAAAAACAGAAATTCCCCGTATTTTGAAGCAAAATTGCAGAAATTCTCATAATTTTCAGGCAAAAAGACAGAAATACTCCTTATTTCGGGGCAAAAAGACAGAAAATCTCCTTTTTTCGGGGGCAAAAAGTCAGAAATTCTTCTTATTTTGAGGCCAGAATTGCAGAAATTTCCTTTACATTTGGGCAACATTGCAGAAATTTCCTTTTTTGGGGGCAAAATTGCAGAAATTTCACTTATTTCAGAAAAAAGGCAGAAATTTTCTTATTTTGGGGCAAAAAGGCCGAAATTTCTTTTATTTTGGTACAAAAATGCAGAAATTTTTATTATTTTGGGGCAAAAATGCAGAAATTCCCCATATTTTGGGGCAAAAAGGCAGAAATTCCCCTTATTTTGAAGTAAAAAGGCTGAAATCCCCCTTATTTTCGGGCAAAAAGTCAGAAACTTCCTTCATGTTAGGGCAAAAAACAGAAATTTTGTTTATTTTTGGGGAAAAGGCAGAAATTGCACTTATTTTGAGTCAAAAAGCCGGAGAATCCCCTTATTTTGTGGCAAATATAGAAATTTCCCTTTTTTATGGCAAAAAGGTATACATTCACTTTATTTTCGGGCAAAAAGGAAGAAATTCCCTGTATTTTGGAGCAAAATTGCAGAAATTCCCCTAATTTTGGGGCAAAAAGGCAGAAATTCCCTTTATTTTGGGGTAAAACTGCAGAAATTTCACTTATTTAGCGGCAAAATGGCAGAAGTTCCCCTTATTCTCGGCAAAAAAAGCAGAAAATCCCCGTATTTTGGAGCAAAATTGCAGAAATTCTCATAATTTTCAGGCAAAAAAACAGAAATTCTCCTTATTTTGGGGCAAAAAACAGAAAATCTCCTTATTTTGGGGCAAAAGGCAGAAATTCCCCTTATTTTAGGGAAAATTGCAGAAATTTCCCTTATTTGAAGGCAAAAAACAGAAATTCCCCTTATTTTGGGGCAAAATTGCAGAAATTTCCTTTATTATTTGGAAAAATTGCAAAAATTTCCCTTATTTTAGGGCAAAATTGCAGAAATTTCACTTATTTAATAGAAAAAAAGCAAAAATTTTTCTTATTTTTGGGCAAAAAGGCCGAAATTCCCATTATTTTAGGGCAAAAATGCAGAAATTCACCTAATTTTTGGGTAAAATTGCAGAAGTTTCACATATTTCAGGGCAAAAAGGCAGAAATTTCCCTTATTTTGGGGCAAAATTGCAGAAATTTCACTTATTTCAGGGTAATAAGTGAGAAATTTTCTTTATTTTGGGGCAAAAAAGACAGAAATTCCCTTTGTTTTAAAAGAAAAAGACAGAAATTTCACTTATTTGGAGGCAAAAAAGCAGAAATTCCCCTTCTTTTGGAGCAAAAATGAAGAAATTTCCCTTTTAAATGGCAAAAAGGTATGCAATCCCCTTATTTTCGGGCAAAAAGGCAGAAATTCCCCGTATTTTGAAGCAAAATTGCAGAAGTTCCCCTAATTGTGGGGCAAAAAGGAAGAAATTCTCTATATGTTGGGGCAAAAAGACAGAAATTCTCTTTATTTTGGGGCAAAACTCAGAAATTCCACTTATTTTGGGGCAAAATTCTAGAAATTTCCCTTATTTTGGGGCAAAATTGCAGAAATTTCACTTATTTTATGGTATAATTGCAGAAATTTCACTTATTTCAGGGAAAAAAGGCAGAAATTTTCCTTATTTTGGGGCCAAAAGGCAGAAATTCCTAATATTTTGTGGCAAAAATGCAGAAATTCCACTCATTTTGAGGTAAAAAGCCTGAAATTCTCCATATTTGGGGGCAAAATGCAGAAATTTCCCTTAATTTGAGGCAAAATTGCAGAAATTTCACTTATTTCAGGGTAATAATTCAGAAATTCCCTTTATTTTGGGGCAAAATAGAGAAATTCCATTTGTTTTGGGAAAAAAGAAAGAAATTCCACTTATTTAGAGGCAAAAAAGCAGAAATTCCCCTTATTTTGGAGCAAAAATGAAGAAATTTCCTTTTTATATGGCAAAAAGGTATGCATTCCTCTTATTTTCGGGCAAAAAGGCAGAAATTCCCCGTATTGTAGAGCCAAATTGCAGAAATTCCCCTAATTTTGGGGCAAAAGGCAGAAATTCCCATTATTTTGGGGCAAAAATCAGAAATTGCCCTTACTTTGGGGCAAAATTCCAGAAATTTCCTTTATTTTGGGGCAAAATTGCAGGAATTTACCTTATTTTGGGGCAAAATTGCAGAAATTTACCTTATTTGGGGCAAAATTGCAGAAATTTCACTTATTTTCAGGTAAAAAGGCTGAAATTTCCTTTATTTTGGGACAAAAAGGGAGAAATCCCCTATTTTGGGGCAAAATTGCAGAAATTTTCCTTATTTTGGGGCAGTAAGGCAGAAATTCCTATTATTTTGTGGCAAAAAGGCAGAAATTTCCCTTATTTTGAGGTTATAAGACTGAAATTCCCCTTATTTTGGGGCAAAAAGGCAGAAATTCCCCTTATTTTGGGGTAAAATTGCAGAAATTTCAAATATTTCAGGGCAAAATGGCAGAAAATCCCCTTATTTTGGGGCAAAAAGATGAAATTCCTAATTTTTGGCTAAAATTGAAGAAATTTCACTTATTTCGGAACAAAAAGGAAGAAATTCCTCTTAATTTCGGGCAAAAAGGCAGAAATGACCCGTATTTTGGAGCAAAATTGCAGAAATTCCCCTAAAATTGTTGCAAAAATGCAAAAATTCCCTTTATTTTGGGGCAAAAAGGCAGAAATTCTCCATATTTTGGTGCAAAAAGGCTGAAATTCCCCTTATTTTGAGGTAAAATGCTGAAATTCCCCATATTTTGGGGCAAAGGCAGAAATTCCCCTTATTTTGGGGCAAAATTGCAGAAATTTCATTGATTTCAGGGCAAAAAGTCAGAAATTCTCCTTATTTTGGGGCAAAAAGCGGAAATTTCTTTTATTATGGTACAAGATTGAAGAAATGTTCCTTATTTTGGAACAAAAAGGCAGAAATTCCCCATATTTTGGGGCAAAAGGCAGAAATTCTTTTTATTTTGAGGTAAAATGCAGAAATTCCCCTTATCTAGAGGTAAAATGCAGAAATTCCCTTTATTTTGGGGCTAAAAGGCAGAAATTCCCTGTATTTTGAAGCAAAATTGCAGAAATTCTCAAAATTTTCGGGCAAAAAGGCAGAAATTCTCCTTATTTTGGGGGAAAAAGACAGAAAATCTCCTTTTTTAAGGAGCAAAAAGTAAGAAATTCCTCATATTTTGGGGCAAAATTGCAGAAATTTTCTTTACATTTGGGCAAAATTGCAGAAATTTCCCTTATTTTGGGACAAAATTGCAGAAATTTCACTTATTTCAGAAAAAAGGAAGAAATTTTCTTATTTTGGGGCAAAAAGGCAGAAATTCCTTTTATTTTGGAACAAAATTGCAGAGATTTTTCTTATTTTGAGGCAAAAAGGCAGAAATTCCCCATATTTTGGAGCAAAAAGGCAAAAATTCCCCTTATTTTGGGGTAAAAAAACAAATTTCATTTATTTTTGGAAAAAACGCAGAAATTGCACTTATTTTGAGTCAAAAAGGTGGAAAATCCCCTTATTTTGGGGCAAAAATGAAGAAATTTCCCTTTTTTATGGCAAAAAGTTATACATTCCCTATATTTTCGGGTAAAAGGCAGAAATTCCCCTTATTTTAGGGCAAAATTGCCGAAATTTCTCTCATTTGAAGGCAACAAACAAAAATTCCCCTTATTTTTGGGCATAATTGCCCAAATTTCCCTTATTATGGGAAAAAATTGCAGAAATTTCCCTTATTTTAGGGCAAAATTGCAGAAATTTCACTTATTTCAGAGAAAAAAAATCAAAATTTTTATTTATTTTGGGGTAAAAAGGCAGAAATTCCCATTATTTTGGGGCAAAAAGGCAAAAATTCACCTTATTTTGGGTTAAAATTGCAGAAATTTCACATATTTCAGGGCAAAAAGGCAGAAATTTCCCTTATTTTGATGCAAAAAGGCAGAAATTCCTAATATTTTGTGGCAAAAATGGAGAAATTACCCTTATTTATAGGTAAAAATGCTGAAATTTCCATTATTTGGGGGCAAAAAGGCAGAAATTTCCCTTATTTTGGGGCAAAATTGCAGAAATTTCACTTATTTCAGGGTAATAAGTCAGAAATTCCCCTTATTTTGAAGCAAAAAAGACAGAAATTCCTTTTGTTTTGGGGTAAAATGACAGAAATTCCACTTATATAGAGGCAAAATGGCAGAAATTCCACTTATTTTGGAGCAAAAATGAAGAAATTTCCCTTTTTTATGGCAAAAAGGTATGCATTCCCCTTATTTTCGGGCAAAAAGGCAGAAATTCCCCGTATTTTGGAGCAAAATTGCAGAAATTCCTCTAATTTTTGGGACAAAAGGCAGAAATTCCCATTATTTTGGGGCAAAAATAAGAAATTCTCTTTATTTTGGGGCAAAATTCCAGAAATTTTTTTTATTTTGGGGCAAAATTGCAGGAATTTACCTCATTTTGGGGCAAAAACGCAGAAATTTCCTTTATTTGTTCAAAATTGCAGAAATTTCATTTATTTTAAAGTAAAAATGCTTAAATTTCTGTTACTTTGGGGCACAAAGAGAGAAATGCCCCTTATTTTGGGGCAAAATTACAGAAAATTTTTTTATTTTGGGACAAAAAGGCAGAAAGTCCTTATATTTTGGGGCAAAAAGGCAAAAATTCCCATTATTTTGAGGTAATAAGGCTGAAATTCCCCTTATTTTGGGGCAAAAAGGCAGAAATTCCCCTTATTTTGGGGTAAAATTGCAGAAATTTCAAATATTTCAGGGCAAAATGCAGAAATTCCCCTTAATTTGGGGCAAAAAGATGAAATCCCTAATTATTGGCTAAAATTGAAGAAATTGCACTTATTTTGGTACAAAATGGCAGAAATTCCACTTAATTACGGGCAAAAACGCAGAAATGACCTGTATTTTTGAGCAAAATTGCAGAAATTCTTCTAATATTGGTGCAAAAATGCAGTAATTCCCTTTATTTTGGGGCAAAAATGCAGAAATTCTCCATATTTTGGTCCAAAAAGGCTGAAATTCCACTTATTTTGAGGTAAAATGTTGAAATTCTCCGTATTTTGTTACAAAAAGCAGAAATTTCCCTCATTTTAAGGCAAAAAGGCACAAATTTCTGTTATTTTCGGGCAAAATTGCAGAAATTTCATTTATTTCAGAGTAAAAAGTCAGAAATTCCTCTTATTTTGGGGCAAAAACAAGAAAATCTCCTTATTTTGGGGCAAAAGGCAGAAATTCCCCTTATTTTAGGGCAAAATTGCAGAAATTTCCCTTATTTGAAGGCAAAAAACAGAAATTCCCCTTATTTTGGGGCAAAATTGCAGAAATTTCCCTTATTATGGGGAAAAATTGCAAAAATTTCCCTTATTTTAGGGCAAAATTGCAGAAATTTCACTTATTTAATAGAAAAAAAGCAAAAATTTTTCTTATTTTGGGGCAAAAAGGCAGAAATTCCCATTATTTTGGGGCAAAAATGCAGAAATTCACCTAATTTTGGGGTAAAATTGCAGAAATTTCACATATTTCAGGGCAAAAAGTCAGAAATTTCCCTTATTTGGGGCAAAATTGCAGAAATTTCACTTATTTCAGGGTAATAAGTCAGAAATTTTCTTTATTTTGGTGCAAAAAAGACAGAAATTCCCTTTGTTTTAAAAGAAAAAGATAGAAATTTCACTTATTTAGAGGCAAAAAGGCAGAAATTCCCCTTCTTTTGGAGCAAAAATGAAGAAATTTCCCTTTTTAATGGCAAAAAGGTATGCATTCCCCTTATTTTCGGGCAAAAAGGCAGAAATTCCCCGTATTTTGGAGCAAAATTGCAGAAGTTCCCCTAATTGTGGGGCAAAAAGGAAGAAATTCTCTATATGTTGGGGCAAAAAGTCAGAAATTCTCTTTATTTTGGGGCAAAACTCAGAAATTCCACTTATTTTGGGGCCAAATTCCAGAATTTTCCCTTATTTTGGGACAAAATTGCAGAAATTTCACTTATTTTATGGTAAAATTGCAGAAATTTCACTTATTTCAGGGAAAAAAGGCAGAAATTTTCTTTATTTTGGGGCAAAAAGGCAGAAATTCCTAATATTTTGTGGCAAAAATGCAGAAATTTCCCTCATTTTGAGGTAAAAAGCCTGAAATTCTCCATATTTGGGGGCAAAAAGGCAGAAATTTCCCTTAATTTGAGGCAAAATTGCAGAAATTTCACTTATTTCAGGGTAATAAGTCAGAAATTCCCCTTATTTTGGGGCAAAAAAGAGAGAAATTCCCTTTGTTTTGGGGAAAAAAGAGAGAAATTCCACTTATTTAGAGGCAAAAAGGCAGAAATTCCCCTTATTTTGGAGCAAAAATGAAGAAATTTCCTTTTTATATGGCAAAAAGGTATGCATTCCCCTTATTTTCGGGCAAAAAGGCAGAAATTCCCCGTATTGTGGAGCAAAATTGCAGAAATTTCCCTAATTTTGGGGCAAAAGGCAGAAATTCCCATTATTTTGGGGCAAAAATCAGAAATTGCCCTTACTTTGGGGCAAAATTCCAGAAATTTCCTTTATTTTGGGGCAAAATTGCAGGAATTTACCTTATTTTGGGGCAAAATTGCAGAAATTTCCTTTATTTGGGGCAAAATTGCAGAAATTTCACTTATTTTCAGGTAAAAAGGCTGAAATTTTCTTTATTTTGGGACAAAAAGGGAGAAATCCCCTATTTTGGGGCAAAATTGCAGAAATTTTCCATATTTTGGGGCAGTAAGGCAGAAATTCCTATTATTTTGTGGCAAAAAGGCAGAAATTTCCCTTATTTTGAGGTTATAAGGCTGAAATTCCCCTTATTTTGGGGCAAAAAGGCAGAAATTCCCCTTATTTTGGGGTAAAATTGCAGAAATTTCAAATATTTAAGGGCAAAATGGTGGAAATAATCCCTTATTTTGGGGCAAAAAGATAAAATCCCTAATTTTTGGCTAAAATTGAAGAAATTTCACTTATTTCGGAAAAAAGGCAGAAATTCCTCTTAATTTTGGGCAAAAAGACAGAAATGACCCGTATTTTGGAGTAAAATTGCAGAAAATCCCCTAATATTGCTGCAAAAATGCAGAAATTTATTTTATTTTGGGGCAAAAAGGCAGAAATTCCCCGTATTTTTAAGCAAAATTGCAGAAATTCTCATAATTTTCGGGCAAAAAGACAGAAATTCTTCTTATTTTGGGGCAAAAAGACAGAAAATCTCCTTTTTTCGGGGGCAAAAAGTCAGAAATTCTTCTTATTTTGGGGCAAAATTCCAGAAATTTCCTTTACATTTGGGCAAAAAGGCAGAAATTTTCTTATTTTGGGGCAAAAAGGCAGAAATTTATTTTATTTTGGTACAAAAATGCAGAAATTTTTCTTATTTTGGGGCAAAAAGGCAGAAATTCCTCATATTTTGGAGCAAAAAGGCAGAAATTCCTCTTATTTTGAAGTAAAAAGGCTGAAATTCCCCTTATTTTCGGGTAAAAAGTCAGAAATTTCCTTCATGTTAGGAAAAAAACAGAATTTTTTTTTTTTTATTTTCGGGGAAAAGGCAGAAATTGCACTTATTTTGAGTCAAAAAGGCGGAAAATCCTCTTATTTTGGGGCAAAAATGAAGAAATTTCTCTTATTTATGGCAAAAAGGTATACATTCCCTTTATTTTCAGGCAAAAAGGCAGAAATTCCCTGTATTTTGGAGCAAAATTGCAGACATTCCCTTAATTTTGGTGCAAAAAGGCAGAAATACCCCTTATTTTGGGGTAAAACTGCAGAAATTTCACTTATTTCGCGGCAAAATTGCAGAAATTCCCCTATTCTCGGCGAAGAAGGCAGAAAATCCCCGTATTTTGGAGCAAAATTGCAAAAATTCACCTAATTTTGGGGTAAAAAATACAGTAATTTTCTTTATTTTGGAAAATAAAGGCAGAAATTCTTCTTATTTTGGGGCAAAAGGCAGAAATTCCCCTTATTTTAGGGCAATATTGCAGAAATTTCCCATATGTGAAGGCAAAAAACAGAAATTCCACTTATTTTGGGGAAAAATTGCAGAAATTTCCCTTAATATGGGGAAAAATTGCAGAAATTTCCCTTATTTTAGGGCAAAATTGCAGAAATTTCACTTATTTCAGAGAAAAAAAGCAAAAATTTTTCTTATTTTGGGGCAAAAAGTCAGAAATTCTCATTATTTTGGGGCAAAAAGGCAGAAATTCACCTTATTTTGGGGTAAACTTGCAAAAATTTCACATATTTCAGGGCAAAAGGCAGAAATTTCCCTTATTTTGGGGCAAAATTGCAGAAATTTCACTTATTTCAGGGTAATAAGTCAGAAATTTTCCTTATTTTGGGGCAAAAAAGACAGAAATTCATTTAGTTTTGAAAGAAAAAACAGAAATTCCATTTATTTAGAGGCAAAAAGGAAGAAATTCCCCTTATTTTGGAGCAAAAATGAAGAAATTTCACTTTTTTATGGCAAAAAGGTATGCACTCCCCTTATTTTCGGGCAAAAAGGCAGAAATTCCCCGTATTTTGGAGCAAAATTGCAGAAATATCCCTAATTGTGGGGCAAAAGGCAGAAATTCTATATATGTTGGGGCAAAAAGACAGAAATTCTCCTTATTTTGGGGCAAAACTCAGAAATTCCACTTATTTTGGGGCAAAATACCAGAAATTTCCCTTATTTTGGGACAAAAATGCAGAAATTTCCCATAATTGGGTGCTAAAAGGCAGAAATTTCCCTTATTTTGGGGCAAAATTGCAGAAATTTTCCTTATTTTGGGGCAAAAATGCAGAAATTCCTAATATTTTGTATCAAAAATGCAGAAATTCCCTTTGTTTTGGGGAAAAAAGACAGAAATTCCACTTATTTAGAGGCAAAAAGGCAGAAATTCCTTTTATTTTGGAGCAAAAATGAAGAAATTTTCTTTTTATATGGCAAAAAGGTATGCATTCCCCTTATTTTCGGGCAAAAAGTCAGAAATTCCCCGTATTTTGGAGCAAAATTGCAGAATTTCCACTTATTTAGAGGCAAAAAGGCAGAAATTCCCCTTATTTTGGGGTAAAATTGCAGAAATTTCACTTATTTTCAGGTGAAAAGGCTTAAATTTCCTTTATTTTGGGACTAAAAGGGAGAAATTCCCCTTATTTTGGTGCAAAATTGCAGAAATTTTTCTTATTTTGGGGCAATAAGGCAGAAATTCCTATTATTTTGTGGCAAAAATGAAGAAATTTCCCTTATTTTGAGGTAATAAGGCTGAAATTCCCCTTATTTTGGGGCAAAAAGGCAAAATTCCCCTTATGTTGGGGTAAAATGCAGAAATTTCAAAGATTTCAGGGCAAAATGGCAGAAATTCCCTTTATTTTGGGGCAGAAAGATGAAATCCCTAACTTTTGGCTAAAATTGAAGAAATTTCACTTATTTCGGAACAAAAAGGCAGAAATTCCTGTTAATTTAGGGCGAAAAGGCAGAAATGACCCGTATTTTGGAGCAAAATTGTAGAAATTGCCTTAATATTGGTGCAAAAATGCAGAAATTCCCTTTATTTTGGGGCAAAAAGGCAGAAATTCTCCATATTTTGGTGCAAAAAGGCTGAAATTTCCCTTATTTTGAGGTAAAATGCTGAACTTCCCCATATTTTGGGGCAAAGGCAGAAATTCTTTTTATTTTGAGGTAGAATGCAGAAATTCCCCAAATATTGGGGGAAAATACAGAAATTCCCTTTATTTTGGGGCTAAAAGCAGAAATTCTCTGTATTTTGAAGTAGCAAAATTGCAGAAATTCTCATAATTTTCGGGCAAAAAGGCAGAAATTCTCCTTATTTTGGGGCAAAAAGACAGAAAATCTCCTTTTTTTGGGAGCAAAAAGTCAGAAATTCCCCTTATTTTGGGACAAAAATGCAGAAATTTCTTTACATTTGGGCAAAATTGCAGAAATTTCCTTTATTTTGGGGCAAAATTGCAGAAATTTCACTTATTTCAGAAAAAAGGCAGAAATTTTCTTATTTTGGGGGAAAAAGGCAGAAATTTCTTTTATTTTGGTAAAAAAATGCAGAAATTTTTCTTATTTTTGGGCAAAAGAGAAGAAATTCCCCTTATTTTGGGGCAAAAAAGACAGAAATTCCTTTTGTTTTGGGGAAAAAAGACAGAAATTCCACATATTTCGCGGCAAAATGGCAAAAAATCCCCTTATTCTCGGCGAAAAAGGCAGAAAATCCCCATTTTTTGGAGCAAAATTACAGAAATTCACATAATTTTGGGGTAAAAATACAGTAATTTTCTTTATTTTGTTACAAAAATGCAGAAATTCTCTTATTCTGGGGCAAAAGGCAGAAATTCCCCTTATTTTAGGGCAAAATTGCAGAAATTCTCCTTATTTTGGGGCAAAAGGCAGTAATTTCCCTTATTTTAAAGAAAAATTTCAGAAATTTCCGTTATTTGGGGCCAAAAAACAAAAATTCCCCTTATTTTGGGGCAAAATTGCAGAAATTTACCTTATTATGGGGAAAAATTTCAGAAATTTCCCTTATTTTAGAACAAAATTGCAGAAATTTCACTTATTTCAGAGAAAAAAAGCAAAAATTTTTCTTATTTTGGGGCAAAAAGGCAGAAATTCCCATTGTTTTGGGCCAAAAATGCAGAAATTTCCTTTATTTTGGGGCAAAATTGCAGAAATTTCACTTATTTAAGGGTAATAAGTCAGAAATTTTCCTTATTTTGGGGCAAAAAAGATAGAAATTTCTTTTGTTTTGGAAGAAAAAGAGAGAAATTCCACTTATTTAGAGGCAAAAAGGCAGAAATTCCCCTTATTTTGGAGCAAAAATGAAGAAATTTCCTTTTTTTATGGCAAAAAGGTATGCATTCCTCTTATTTTCGGGCAAAAATGCAGAAATTCCCCGTATTTTGGAGCAAAATTGCAGAAATTTCCCTAATTGTGGGGCAAAAAGGCAGAAATTCTCTATATGTTAAGGCAAAAAGACAGAAATTCTCCTTATTTTGGGGCAAAACTCAGAAATTCCACTTATTTTATGGCAAAATTCCAGAAATTTTCTTATTTTGGGCAAAATTGCAGAAATTTCACTTATTTTGGGGCAAAATTACAGAAATTTCACAAATTTCAGGGAAAAAAGGAAGAAAATTTCCTTATTTTGGGGGAAAAAGGCAGAAATTCTTAATATTTTGTGGCAAAAATGCAGAAATTCTCCTTATTTTGAGGTAAAAATGCTGAAATTTCCCTTATTTGGGGGCAAAAAAGAAGAAATTTCTCTTATTTTGGGGTACAATTGCAGAAATTTCACTTATTTCAGGGTAATAACTCAGAAATTTTCCTTATTTTGGGGCAAAAAAGACAGAAATTCCCTTTGTTTTGGGGGAAAAAGACAGAAATTCCACTTATTTAGAGGCAAAAATGCAGAAATTCCCCTTATTTAGGAGCAAAAATGAAGAAATTACCCTTTTTTATGGCAAAAAGGTTTGCATTCCGCTTATTTTCGGGCAAAAAGGCAGAAATTCCCCGTATTTTGGAGCAAAATTGCAGAAATTTCCCTAATTTTGGGGCAAAAGGCAGAAATTCCCTTTATTTTGGGGCAAAAATCAGAAATTCCCCTTACTTTGGGGCAAAATTCCAGAAATTTCCTTTATTTTGGGGCAAAATTGCAGGAATATACCTTATTTTGGGGCAAAATGGCAGAAATTACCCTTATTTGTGGCAAAATTGCAGAAATTTCACTTATTTTCATGTAAAAAGGCTGAAATTTCTTTTATTTTGAAGCAAAAAGGGAGAAATTTCCCTTATTTGGGGCAAAATTGCAGAAATTTCACTTATTTTTAGGTAAAATGCTGAAATTCCCCATATTTTGGGGCAAAGGCAGAAATTGCCCTTATTTTGGGGCAAAAAGGCACAAATTTCCGTTATTTTCTGGCAAAATTGCAGAAATTTCATTTATTTCAGGGCAAAAAGTCAGAAATTCCTCTTATTTTGGGGCAAAAAGCAGAAATTTCTTTTATTATGGTACAAAATTGAAGAAATTTTCCTTATTTTGGAACAAAAAGGCAGAAATTCCCCATATTTTGGGGCAAAAGGCAGAAATTCTTTTTATTTTGAGGTAAAATGCAGAAATTCCCCTTATTTAGAGGTAAAATGCAAAAATTCCCTTTATTTTGGGGCTAAAAGGCAGAAATTCCCCGTATTTTGAAGCAAAATTGCAGAAATTCTCATAATTTTCGGGCAAAAAGGCAGAAATTCTCTTTATTTTGGGGCAAAAAAACAGAAAATCTCCTTTTTTCAGGAGCAAAAAGTCAGAAATTCCCCTTATTTTGGGGCAAAATTGCAGAAATTTCCTTTACATTTGGGCAAAATTGAAGAAATTTCACTTATTTCAGAAAAAAGGCAGAAATTTTCTAATTTTGAAGCAAAAAAGAAGAAATTTCTTTTATTTTTGTACAAAATTGCTGAAATTTTTCTCATTTTGGGGCAAAAAGGCAGAAATTCCCCATATTTTGGGGCAAAAAGGAAAAATTCCTTTTATTTTGAGGTAAAAAGGCTGAAATTCCCCTTATTTTTGGGCAAAAAGTCAGAAATTCCTATTATTTTGGGGCAAATAGAGAGAAATTTCGTTTATTTTTGGAAAAAAGGCAGAAATTGCAATTATTTTGAGTCAAAAAGGCAGAAAATCCCTTTATTTTGGGGCAAAAATGAAGAAATTTCCTTTTTTTATTGCAAAAAGGTATACATTCCCTATATTTTCAGGGAAAAAGGCAGCAATTCCTTGTATTTGGGAGCAAAATTGCAGAAATTCCCCTAATTTTGGGGCAAAAATGCAGAAATTCCCCTTATTTTGGGGTAAAACTGCAGAAATTTCACTTATTTCGCGGCAAAATTGCAGAAATTCCCTTTATTTTCGGCGAAAAGGCAGAAAATCCCCGTATTTTGGAGCAAAATTGCAGAAATTCACATAAATTTGGGGAAAAAACACAGTAATTTTCTTTCTTTTGGGGCAAAAGGCAGAAATTCCCCTTATTTTAGGGCAAAATTGCAGAAATTCTCCTTATTTTGGGGCAAAACTCAGAAATTCCACTTATTTTGGGGCAAAATTCCAGAAATTTTCCTATTTTGGGGCAAAATTGCAGAAATTTCACTTATTTTGGGGCAAAATTACAGAAATTTCACAAATTTCAGAGAAAAAAGGCAGAAAATTTCCTTATTTTGGGGGAAAAAGGCAGAAATTCCTAATATTTTGTGGCAAAAATGCAGAAATTCCCTTCATTTTGAGGTCAAAATGCTGAAATTTCCCTTATTTGGGGGCAAAAAAGTAGAAATTTCCCTTATTTTGGGGCACAATTGCAGAAATTTCACTTAATTCAGGGTAATAAGTCAGAAATTTTCCTTATTTTGGGGCAAAAAAGACAGAAATTCCCTTTGTTTTGGGGGAAAAAGACAGAAATTCCACTTATTTAGAGGCAAAAAGGCAGAAATTCCCCTTATTTAGGAGCAAAAATGAAGAAATTTCCCTTTTTTATGGCAAAAAGGTTTGCATTCCGCTTATTTTCGGGCAAAAAGGCAGAAATTCCCTGTATTTTGGAGCAAAATTGCAGAAATTTCCCTAATTTTGGGGCAAAAGGCAGAAATTCTCTTTATTTTGGGGCAAAAATCAGAAATTCCCCTTACTTTGGGGCAAAATTCCAGAAATTTCCTTTATTTTGGGGCAAAATTGCAGGAATTTACCTTATTTTGGGGCAAAATGGCAGAAATAACCCTTATTTGGGGCAAAATTGCAGAAATTTCACTTATTTTCATGTAAAAAGGCTGAAATTTCTTTTATTTTGAAGCAAAAAGGGAGAAATTTCCCTTATTTGGGGCAAAATTGCAGAAATTTCACTTATTTTCAGGTAAAATGCTGAAATTCCCCATATTTTGGGGCAAAGGCAGAAATTGCCCTTATTTTGGGGCAAAAAGGCACAAATTTCTGTTATTTTCGGGCAAAATTGCAGAAATTTCATTTATTTCAGGGCAAAAAGTCAGAAATTCTTTTTATTTTGGGGCAAAAAGCAGAAATTTCTTTTATTATGGTACAAAATTGAAAAAATTTTCCTTATTTTGGAACAAAAAGGCACAAATTCCCCATATTTTGGGGCAAAAGGCAGAAATTTTTTTTGTTTTGATGTAAAATGCAGAAATTCCCTTTATTTAGAGGTAAAATGCAGAAATTCCATTTATATTGGGGCTAAAAGGCAGAAGTTCTTCTTATTTTGGGGCAAAAAAACAGAAAATCTCCTTTTTTCAGGAGCAAAAAGTCAGAAATTCCCCTTATTTTGGGGCAAAATTGCAGAAATTTCCTTTACATTTGGGCAAAATTGAAGAAATTTCCCTTATTTTGGGGCAAAATTGCAGAAATTTCACTTATTTCAGAAAAAAGGCAGAAATTTTCTAATTTTGAATCAAAAAGGAAGAAATTTCTTTTATTTTTGTACAAAATTGCTGAAATTTTTCTCATTTTGGGGCAAAAAGGCAGAAATTCCCATATTTTGGGGCAAAAAGGCAAAAATTTCTTTTTTTTTTGAGGTAAAAAGTCTGAAATTCTCCTTATTTTCGGGCAAAAAGTCAGAAATTTCCCTTATTTTGGGGCAAAAAGACAGAAAATTCGTTTATTTTTGGAAAAAAGGCAGAAATTGCACTTATTTTGAGTCAAAGATGCAGAAAATCCCTTTATTTTGAGGCAAAAATGAAGAAATTTTTTTTTTTTATTGCAAAAAGGTATACATTCCCTATATTTTCGGGCAAGAAGGCAGAAATTCCTTGTATTTTGGAGCAAAATTACAGAAATTCCCCTAATGTTGGGTCAAAAATGCAGAAATTCCCCTTATTTTGGGGTAAAACTGCAGAAATTTCACTTATTTCGTGGCAAAATGGCAAAAATTCCCCTTATTTTCGGCGAAAAGGAAGAAAATCCTTGTATTTTGGAGCAAAATTGCAGAAATTCACATAAATTTGGGGGAAAAATACAGTAATTTTTCTTTATTTTTGGGCAAAAGCAGAAATTCTCCTTATTTTGGGGCAAAAGGCAGAAATTCCTCTTATTTTAGGGCAAAATTGCAGAAATTCTCCTTATTTTGGGGCAAAAGGAAGAATTTCCCCTTATTTTAGGGCAAAATTGCAGAAATTTTCCATATTATGGGGAAACATTGCAGAAATTTTCCTTATTTAGGGCAAAATTGCATAATTTGGGGCAAAAGGCAGAAATTCTTCTTATTTTGAGGTAAAATGCCGAAATTCCCTTTATTTAGAGGTAAAATGCAGAAATTTCCCAAATATTGGGGGAAAATGCACAAATTCCCTTTATTTTGTGGCTAAAAGGCAGAAATTCCCCGTATTTTGAAGCAAAATTGCAGAAATTCTCATAATTTTCGGGCAAAAAGTCAGAAATTCTCCTTATTTTGGGGCAAAAAGACAGAAAATCTCCTTTTTTAAGGAGCAAAAAGTCAGAAATTCCCCTTCTTTTGGGGCAAAATTGCAGAAATTTCCTTTACATTTTGGCAAAATTGGAGTAATTTCCCTTATTTGGGGCAAAATTGCAGAAATTTCACTTATTTCAGAAACAAGGCAGAAATTTTCTTATTTTGGGGCAAAAAGGCAGAAATTTCTTTTATTTTGGAACAAAATTGCAGAAATTTTTCTTATTTTGAGGCAAAAAGGCAGAAATTCCCCATATTTTGGGGCAAAAAGGCAGAAATTTCCCTTATTTTGAGGAAAAAAGGCTGAAATTTCCCTTATTTTCGGGCAAAAATTCAGAAATTCCCCTTATTTTGGGGCAAAAAGACAGAAATTTCATTTATTTTTTGGGAAAAAGCAGAAATTGCACTTATTTTGAGTCAAAAAGACGGAAAATCCCCTTATTTTGGGGCAAAAATGAAGAAATTTTCCTATTTTATGGCAAAAAGGTATACATTTTCTTTATTTTCGGGCAAAAAGGCAGAAATTTTCCGTATTTTGGAGCAAAATTGCAGAAATTCCCCTAATTTTGGGTTAAAAATACAGTAATTTTTTTTTATTTTGAGGCAAAAAGGCAAAAATTCTCATTATTTTGGGGCAAAAAACAGAAATTCCCCTTATTTTAGGGCAAAATTGCAGAAATTCTCCTTATTTTGGGGCAAAAGGAAGAAATTCCCCTTATTTCAGGGCAAAATTGCAGAAATTTCACTTATTTGGGGGCAAAAAACAGAAATTCCCCTTATTTTGGGGCAAAATTGCAGAAATTTCCCTTATTATGGGGAAAAATTGCAGAAATTTTCTTTATTTTAGGGCAAAATTGCAGAATTTTACTTATTTCAGAGAAAAAAAACAAAAATTTTTATTATTTTGGGGCAAAGAGGCAGAAATTTTCATTATTTCTGGACAAAAAGGCAGAAATTTCCCTTATTTTGGGGCAAAAAAGATAAAAATTTTATTTGTTTTGGGGAAAAAAGAGAGAAATTCCACTTTCTTAGAGGCAAAAAGGCAGAGATTCCCCGTATTTTGGAGCAAAATTGCAGAAATTACCCTAATTGTGGGGCAAAAAGGCAGAAATTCTCTATATGTTGGGGCAAAAAGACAGAAATTCTCCTTATTTTGGGGCAAAACTCAGAAATTTCCATTATTTTGGGGCAAAATTGGAGAAATTTCACTAATTTTGGGGCAAAATTGCAGAAATTTCACTTATTTCAGGGAAAAAAGGCAGAAATTTTCCTTATTTTGGGGCAAAAAGGCAGAAATTCTTAATATTTTGTGGCAAAAATGCAGAAATTCCCTTTATTTTGAGGTAAAAATGCTGAAATTTCCCTTATTTGGGGGCAAAAAGGCAGAAATTTCCCTTATTTTGGGGCAAAATTGCAGAAATTTCACTTATTTCAGGGTAATAAGTCAGAAATTCCCCTTATTTTGGGGCAAAAAAAGACAGAAATTCCCTTTGTTTTGGGGGAAAAAGACAGAATATCCACTTATTTAGAGGCAAAATGGCAGAAATTCCCCTTATTTTGGAGCAAAAATGAAGAAATTTCTCTTTTTTATGGCAAAAAGGTATGCATTCCCCTTATTTTCGGGCAAAAAGGCAGAAATTCTCTATATGTTAAGGCAAAAAGACAGAAATTCTTTTTATTTTGGGGCTAAAAATAAAATTCCACTTATTTTGTGGCAAAATTCCAGAAATTTAACTTATTTGGGGGCAAAATTGCAGAAATTTCACATATTTTGGAGCAAAATTCCAGAAATTTCACTTATTTCAGGGAAAAAAGGCAGAAATTTTCCTTATTTTGGGGCAAAAAGGCAGAAATTCCTAATATTTTGTGGCAAAACTGCAGAAATTCCCTTTATTTTGAGGTAAAAAGTCTGAAATTTCCCTTATTTTGGCGCAAAAAGGCAGAATTTTTTTTATTTTGGGGAAAAATTGCAGGAATTTACCTTATTTTGGGGCAAAATTGCAGAAATTTCTCTTATTTGGGGCAAAAGTGCAGAAATTTCACGTATTTTTAGGTAAAAAGGCTGAAATTTTTTTTTATTTTTGGGCAAAATGTAGAAATTCCCCTTATTTGGGGGCAAAATTGCAGAAATTTTTCTTATTTTGGAGCAAAAATGCAGAAATTCTTTATATTTTGTGGCAAAAAATGCAGAAATTTCCCTTATTATGAGGTAATAAGGCTAAAATTCCCATTTATTTTGGAACAAAAAGGCAGAAATTTCCCTTATTTTGGGGCAAAAATATGAAATCCCTAATTTTTGGCTAAAATTGATGAAATTTCACTTATTTCGGGACAAAAAGGCAGAAATTCCACTTAATTTCAGGCATAAAGCAGAAATGACCCGTATTTTGGAGCAAAATTGCAGAAATTCCCCTAATATTGGTGCAAAAATGCAGAAATTCCCTTTATTTTGGGGCAAAAAGGCAGAAATTCTCCATATTTTGGTGCAAAAAGGCTGAAATTCCCCTTATTTTGAGGTAAAATGCCAAAATTCCCCATATTTTGGGGCAAAGGCAGAAATTCCTCTTATTTTGGGGCAAAAAGGCACAAATTTTTTAAATTTTCAGGCAAAATTGCAGAAATTTCATTTATTTCAGGGCAAAAAGTCAGAAATTCCACTTATTTTGGGGCAAAAAGCAGAAATTTCTTTTATTAGGGTACAAAATTGAAGAAATTTTCCTTATTTTGGAACAAAAAGGCAGAAATTCCCCATATTTTGGGGAAAAGGCAGAACTTCTTCTTATTTTGAGGTAAAATGCCGAAATTCACCTTATTTAGAAGTAAAATGCAGAAATTTCCCAAATACTGGGGGAAAATGCAGAAATTCCCATTATTTTGCGGCCAAAAGGCAGAAATTTCCCGTATTTTGAAGCAAAATTGCAAAATTCTTATAATTTTCAGACAAAAAGGCAGAAATTCTCCTTATTTTGGGGCAAAAGACAGAAAATTGCTTTTTTTCGGGAGCAAAAGTCAGAAATTCCCCTTCTTTTGGGGCAAAATTGCAGAAATTTCACTTATTTCAGAAAAAAGGCAGAAATTTTCTTATTTTGGGGCAAAAAGGCACAAATTTCCCTTATTTTCAGGCAAAATTGCAGAAATTTCATTTATTTCAGGGCAAAAAGTCAGAAATTTCACTTATTTGGGGCAAAAAGCAGAAATTTCTTGTATTATGGTACAAATTGAAGAAATTTTCCTTATTTTAGAACAAAAAGGAAGAAATTCCCCATATTTTAGGGCAAAAGGCAGATTTTCTTATTTTGAGGTAAAATGCCGAAATTCCCCTTATTTAGAGGTAAAATGCAGAAATTCCCCAAATATTGGGGGAAAATCCAGAATTTCCCTTTAATTAGGGGCTAAAAGGCAGAAATTTTCCGTATTTTGAAGCAAAATTGCAGAAATTCTCATAATTTTCAGGCAAAAAGGAAGAAATTCTTCTTATTTTGGGGCAAAAAGACATTAAATTGCCTTTTTTAGGGAGCAAAAAGTCAGAAATTCCCCTTCTTTTGGGGCAAAATGGCAGAAATTTCACTTATTTCAGAAAAAAGGCAGAAATTTTCTTATTTTGGGGCAAAAAGGCAGAAATTTCTTTTATTTTGGAACAAAATTGCAGAAATTTTTCTTATTTTGAGGCAAAAAGGCAGAAATTCCCCATATTTTGGGGCAAAAAGTCAGAAATTCCCCTTATTTTGAGGTAAAAAGGCTGAAGTTCCTCTTATTTTCGGGCAAAAAGTCAGAAATTCCCCTTATTTTGGGGCAAAAAGACAGAAATTTCGTTTATTTTTGGGGAAAAGGCCGAAATTGCACTTATTTTGAGTCAAAAGGGGGAAAATCCCCTTTTTTGGGGCTAAAATAAAGAAATTTCCCTATTTTATGGCAAAAAGGTATACATTTCCTTTATTTTCGGACAAAAAGGCAAAAATTTTCCATATTTTGGAGCAAAATTTCTGAAATTCCCCTAATTTTGGGTGAAAAATACAGTAATTTTCTTTATTTTGAGTCAAAAATGCAGAAATTCTCCTTATTTTGGGGCAAAAGGCAGAAATTCCCCTTATTTTAGGGCAAAATTGCAGAAATTTCCCTTATTTAGGGGCAAAAAACAGAAATTCCCCTTATTTTGGGGCAAAATTGCAGAAATTTCACTTATTAAAGGGAAAAAATCAAAAATTTTTCTTCTTTTGGGGCAAAGAGGCCGAAATTCCCATTATTTTGGGACAAAAAGGCAGAAATTTCTCTTATTTTGGGACAAAATTGAAGAAATTTCACTAATTTTGGGGTAAAATTGCTGAAATTTCACTTATTTCAGGGCAAAATGGCAGAAATTCCTCTTATTTTGGGGCAAAAAGATGAAATTCCTAATTTTTGGCTAAAATTGAAGAAATTTTACTTATTTCGGGACAAAAAGGCAGAAATTCCACTTAATTTCGGGCAAAAACGCAGAAATGACCCGTATTTTGGAGCAAAATTGCAGAAATTCCCCTAATATTGGTGCAAAAATGCAGAAATTTTTTTTATTTTGGGGCAAAATGCAGAAATTCTCCATATTTTGGTGCAAAAAGGCTGAAATTCCCCTTATTTTGAGGTAAAATGCTGAAATTCCCCATATTTTGGGGCAAAAGGCAGAAATTCCCCTTATTTTGGGGCAAAAAGGCACAAATTTCCCTTATTTTCAGGCAAAATTTCAGAAATTTCATATTTTTCAGGGCAAAAAGTCAGAAATTCCCCTTATTTTGGGGCAAAAAGCAGAAATTTCTTTTATTATGGTACAAAATTGAAGAAATTTTCCTTATTTTGGGACAAAAAGGAAGAAATTCCCCATTATTAGTGGCAAAAGGCAGAAATTCTTCTTATTTTGTGGTAAAATGCAGAAATTCCCCTTATTTAGAGGTAAAATGCAGAAATTCCCTTTAATTTGGAGCTAAAAGGCAGAAATTCCCCGTATTTTGAAGCAAAATTGCAGAAATTCTCATAATTTTTGGGCAAAAAGGCAGAAATTCTCCTTATTTTGGGGCAAAAAGACAGAAAATCTCCTTTTTTCGGAAGCAAAAAGTCAGAAATTCCCCTTATTTTGGGGTAACATTGGAGAAATTTCCTTTACATTTGGGCAAAATTGCAGAAATTTCCCTTATTTTGAGGCAAAATTGCAGAAATTTCACTTATTTCAGATAAAAGCAGAAATTTTCTTATTTTGGGGCAAAAAGGCAGAAATTTCTTTTATTTTGGTACAAAATTGCAGAAATTTTACTTATTTTGGCACAAAAAGGCAGAAATTCCCCATATTTTGGGGCAAAAATGCAGAAATTCCCCTTATTTTGAGGTAAAAATGCTGAAATTCCTCTTATTTTCGGGTAAAAAGTCAGAAATTCCCCTTATTTTGGGGCAAAAAGACAGAAATTACGTTAATTTTGGGGGAAAAGGCAGAAATTGCACTTATTTTGAGTCAAAGAGGCGGAAAATCCCCTTATTTTGGGGCAAAAAAGAAAAAATTTATCTTTTTTATTGCAAGAAGGTATACATTCCCTATATTTTTGGGCAAAAAGGCAGAAATTCCTTGTATTTTCGAGCAAAATTATAGAAATTCCCCTAATTTTGGGGCAAAAATTCAGAAATTCCCCTTATTTTGGGGTAAAACTGCAGAAATTTCACTTATTTTGCAGCAAAATGGCAGAAATTCCCTTTATTTTCGGCGAAAAGGCAGAAAATCCCCATATTTTGGAGCAAAATTGAAGAAATTTACATAAATTTGGGGAAAAATACAGTAATTTTCTTTATTTTGGGGCAAAAAGGCAGAAATTCTCCTTATTTTGGGGCAAAAGGCAGAAATTCCCCTTATTTTAGGGCAAAATTGCAGAAATTTTCCTTATTATGGGGAAACATTGCATATATTTCCCTTATTTTAGGGCAAAATTGCAGAAATTTCACTTATTTCAGAGAACAAAAGCAAAAATTTTTCTTATTTTGGGGCAAAATACAGAAATTCCCATTATTTTGGGGCAAGAAGGCAGAAATTCACCTTATTTTGGGGTAAAATTGCAGAAATTTCACATATTTCAGGGCAAAAGTCAGAAATTTTCTTTATTTTGGGGCAAAATTGCAGAAATTTCACTTATTTCAGAGTAATAAGTCAGAAATTTTCCTTATTTTGGGGCAAAAAAGACAGAAATTCCCTTTGTTTTGGGGGAAGAAAATAGAAATTCCACTTATTTAAAGACAAAAAGGCAGAAATTCCCCTTATTTTGGAGCAAATATGAAGAAATTTCTCTTTTTTATTGCAAAAAGTTATGCATTCCCCTTATTTTCGGGCAAAAAGGCAGAAATTTCTCATATTTTGGAGCAAAATTGCAGAAATTCCCTTAAGTGTGGGGCAAAAAGGCAGAAATTCTCTATATGTTGGGGCAAAAAGACAGAAATTCTCCTTATTTTGGAACAAAACTCAGAAATTCCACTTATTTTGGGGCAAAATTCCAGAAATTTAACTTATTTTGGAGCAAAATTGCAGAAATTTCACTTATTTTGGGGCAACATTCCAGAAATTTCACTTATTTCAGGGAAAAAAGGCAGAAATTTTCCTTATTTTGGAACAAAAAGGCAGAAATTCCTAATATTTTGTGGCAAAAATGCAGAAATTCCTTTTATTTTGAGGTAAAAAGTCTGAAATTTCCCTTATTTTGGGGCAAAAAGGCCGAAATTTTTTTTATTTTGGGGAAAAATTGCAGGAATTTACCTTATTTTGGGGCAAAATTGCAGAAATTTCCCTTATTTGGGGCAAAAGTGCAGAAATTTCACTTATTTTCAGGTAAAAAGCCGGAATTTTTTTTTTAATTTAGGGCAAAAAAGAGAAATTCCTTTTCTTTAGGGGCAAAATTGCAGAAATTTTCCTTATTTTGGAGCAAAAATGCAGAAATTTTTTATATTTTGTGACAAAAAGGCAGAAATTTCCCTTATTATGAGGTAATAAGGCTGAAATTCCCCTTATTCTGGAACAAAAAGGCAGAAATTCCCATTATTTTGGGGTAAAATTGCAGAAATTTCAGATATTTCAGGGCAAAATGGCAGAAATTCCCCTTATTTTGGGGCAAAAATATGAAATCCCTAATTTTTGGCTAAAATTGATGAAATTTAACTTATTTCGGGACAAAAAGGCAGAAATTCCACTTAATTTCAGGCAAAAAGCGGAAATGACCCGTATTTTGGAGCAAAATTGCAGAAAAACCCCTAATATTGGTGCAAAAATGGAGAAATTCCCTTTATTTTGTGGCAAAAAGGCAGAAATTCTCCATATTTTGGTGCAAAAAGCCTGAAATTCCCCTTATTTTGAGGTAAAATGCTGAAATTCCCCATATTTTAGGGCAAAGGCAGAAATTCCTCTTATTTTGGGGCAAAAAGGCAGAAATTTCCCAAATTTTCAGGCAAAATTGCAGAAATTTCATTGATTTCAGTGCAAAAAGTCAGAAATTCCCCTTATTTTGGGGCAAAAAGCAGAAATTTCTTTTATTATGGTACAAAATTGAAGAAATTTTCCTTATTTTGGAACAAAAAGGCAGAAATTCCCCATATTTTGGGGAAAAGGCAGAAATTCTTTTTATTTTGAGGTAAAATGCCGAAATTCCCTTTATTTAGAGGTAAAATGCAGAAATTCCCCAAATATTGGGGGAAAATGCAGAAATTCTCTTTATTTTGGGGCTAAAAGGCAGAAATTTATCGTATTTTGAAGCAAAATTGCAGAAATTCTCATAATTTTCAGGCAGAAAGGCAGAAATTCTTTTTATTTTGAGGCAAAAAGACAGAAAATTGCCTTTTTTCGGGAGCAAAATGTCAGAAATTCCCCTTCTTTTGGGGCAAAATTGCAGAAATTTCACTTATTTCAGAAAAAAGGCAGAAATTCCCCTTATTTTGGGGCAAAAAGGCACAAATTTCCCTTATTTTCAGGCAAAATTTCAGAAATTTCATATTTTTCAGGGCAAAAAGTCAGAAATTCCCCTTATTTTGGGGCAAAAAGCAGAAATTTCTTTTATTATGGTACAAAATTGAAGAAATTTTCCTTATTTTGGGACAAAAAGGAAGAAATTCCCCATTATTAGTGGCAAAAGGCAGAAATTCTTCTTATTTTGTGGTAAAATGCAGAAATTCCCCTTATTTAGAGGTAAAATGCAGAAATTCCCTTTAATTTGGAGCTAAAAGGCAGAAATTCCCCGTATTTTGAAGCAAAATTGCAGAAATTCTCATAATTTTTGGGCAAAAAGGCAGAAATTCTCCTTATTTTGGGGCAAAAAGACAGAAAATCTCCTTTTTTCGGAAGCAAAAAGTCAGAAATTCCCCTTATTTTGGGGTAACATTGGAGAAATTTCCTTTACATTTGGGCAAAATTGCAGAAATTTCCCTTATTTTGAGGCAAAATTGCAGAAATTTCACTTATTTCAGATAAAAGCAGAAATTTTCTTATTTTGGGGCAAAAAGGCAGAAATTTCTTTTATTTTGGTACAAAATTGCAGAAATTTTACTTATTTTTGCACAAAAAGGCAGAAATTCCCCATATTTTGGGGCAAAAATGCAGAAATTCCCCTTATTTTGAGGTAAAAAGGCTGAAATTCCTCTTATTTTCGGGTAAAAAGTCAGAAATTCCCCTTATTTTGGGGCAAAAAGACAGAAATTACGTTAATTTTGGGGGAAAAGGCAGAAATTGCACTTATTTTGAGTCAAAGAGGCGGAAAATCCCCTTATTTTGGGGCAAAAAAGAAAAAATTTATCTTTTTTATTGCAAGAAGGTATACATTCCCTATATTTTTGGGCAAAAAGGCAGAAATTCCTTGTATTTTCGAGCAAAATTACAGAAATTCCCCTAATTTTGGGGCAAAAATTCAGAAATTCCCCTTATTTTGGGGTAAAACTGCAGAAATTTCACTTATTTTGCAGCAAAATGGCAGAAATTCCCTTTATTTTCGGCGAAAAGGCAGAAAATCCCCATATTTTGGAGCAAAATTGAAGAAATTTACATAAATTTGGGGAAAAATACAGTAATTTTCTTTATTTTGGGGCAAAAAGGCAGAAATTCTCCTTATTTTGGGGCAAAAGGCAGAAATTCCCCTTATTTTAGGGCAAAATTGCAGAAATTTTCCTTATTATGGGGAAACATTGCATATATTTCCCTTATTTTAGGGCAAAATTGCAGAAATTTCACTTATTTCAGAGAACAAAAGCAAAAATTTTTCTTATTTTGGGGCAAAATACAGAAATTCCCATTATTTTGGGGCAAGAAGGCAGAAATTCACCTTATTTTGGGGTAAAATTGCAGAAATTTCACATATTTCAGGGCAAAAGTCAGAAATTTTCTTTATTTTGGGGCAAAATTGCAGAAATTTCACTTATTTCAGAGTAATAAGTCAGAAATTTTCCTTATTTTGGGGCAAAAAAGACAGAAATTCCCTTTGTTTTGGGGGAAGAAAATAGAAATTCCACTTATTTAAAGACAAAAAGGCAGAAATTCCCCTTATTTTGGAGCAAATATGAAGAAATTTCTCTTTTTTATTGCAAAAAGTTATGCATTCCCCTTATTTTCGGGCAAAAAGGCAGAAATTTCCCATATTTTGGAGCAAAATTGCAGAAATTCCCTTAAGTGTGGGGCAAAAAGGCAGAAATTCTCTATATGTTGGGGCAAAAAGACAGAAATTCTCCTTATTTTGGAACAAAACTCAGAAATTCCACTTATTTTGGGGCAAAATTCCAGAAATTTAACTTATTTTGGAGCAAAATTGCAGAAATTTCACTTATTTTGGGGCAACATTCCAGAAATTTCACTTATTTCAGGGAAAAAAGGCAGAAATTTTCCTTATTTTGGAACAAAAAGGCAGAAATTCCTAATATTTTGTGGCAAAAATGCAGAAATTCCTTTTATTTTGAGGTAAAAAGTCTGAAATTTCCCTTATTTTGGGGCAAAAAGGCCGAAATTTTTTTTATTTTGGGGAAAAATTGCAGGAATTTACCTTATTTTGGGGCAAAATTGCAGAAATTTCCCTTATTTGGGGCAAAAGTGCAGAAATTTCACTTATTTTCAGGTAAAAAGCCAAAATTTTTTTTTTAATTTAGGGCAAAAAAGAGAAATTCCTTTTCTTTAGGGGCAAAATTGCAGAAATTTTCCTTATTTTGGAGCAAAAATGCAGAAATTTTTTATATTTTGTGACAAAAAGGCAGAAATTTCCCTTATTATGAGGTAATAAGGCTGAAATTCCCCTTATTCTGGAACAAAAAGGCAGAAATTCCCATTATTTTGGGGTAAAATTGCAGAAATTTCAGATATTTCAGGGCAAAATGGCAGAAATTCCCCTTATTTTGGGGCAAAAATATGAAATCCCTAATTTTTGGCTAAAATTGATGAAATTTAACTTATTTCGGGACAAAAAGGCAGAAATTCCACTTAATTTCAGGCAAAAAGCGGAAATGACCCGTATTTTGGAGCAAAATTGCAGAAAAACCCCTAATATTGGTGCAAAAATGGAGAAATTCCCTTTATTTTGTGGCAAAAAGGCAGAAATTCTCCATATTTTGGTGCAAAAAGCCTGAAATTCCCCTTATTTTGAGGTAAAATGCTGAAATTCCCCATATTTTAGGGCAAAGGCAGAAATTCCTCTTATTTTGGGGCAAAAAGGCAGAAATTTCCCAAATTTTCAGGCAAAATTGCAGAAATTTCATTGATTTCAGTGCAAAAAGTCAGAAATTCCCCTTATTTTGGGGCAAAAAGCAGAAATTTCTTTTATTATGGTACAAAATTGAAGAAATTTTCCTTATTTTGGAACAAAAAGGCAGAAATTCCCCATATTTTGGGGAAAAGGCAGAAATTCTTTTTATTTTGAGGTAAAATGCCGAAATTCCCTTTATTTAGAGGTAAAATGCAGAAATTCCCCAAATATTGGGGGAAAATGCAGAAATTCTCTTTATTTTGGGGCTAAAAGGCAGAAATTTATCGTATTTTGAAGCAAAATTGCAGAAATTCTCATAATTTTCAGGCAGAAAGGCAGAAATTCTTTTTATTTTGAGGCAAAAAGACAGAAAATTGCCTTTTTTCGGGAGCAAAATGTCAGAAATTCCCCTTCTTTTGGGGCAAAATTGCAGAAATTTCACTTATTTCAGAAAAAAGGCAGAAATTTTTTTATTTTGGGGCAAAAAGGCACAAATTTCCCTTATTTTCAGGCAACATTGCAGAAATTTCATTTATTTCAGGGCAAAAAGTCAGAAATTCCCCTTATTTTGGGGCAAAAAGCAGAAATTTCTTGTATTATGGTACAAAATTGAAGAAATTTTCCTTATTTTGGGACAAAAAGGAAGAAATTCCCCATTATTAGTGGCAAAAGGCAGAAATTCTTCTTATTTTGTGGTAAAATGCAGAAATTCCCCTTATTTAGAGGTAAAATGCAGAAATTCCCTTTAATTTGGAGCTAAAAGGCAGAAATTCCCCGTATTTTGAAGCAAAATTGCAGAAATTCTCATAATTTTTGGGCAAAAAGGCAGAAATTCTCCTTATTTTGGGGCAAAAAGACAGAAAATCTCCTTTTTTCGGAAGCAAAAAGTCAGAAATTCCCCTTATTTTGGGGTAACATTGGAGAAATTTCCTTTACATTTGGGCAAAATTGCAGAAATTTCCCTTATTTTGAGGCAAAATTGCAGAAATTTCACTTATTTCAGATAAAAGCAGAAATTTTCTTATTTTGGGGCAAAAAGGCAGAAATTTCTTTTATTTTGGTACAAAATTGCAGAAATTTTACTTATTTTGGCACAAAAAGGCAGAAATTCCCCATATTTTGGGGCAAAAATGCAGAAATTCCCCTTATTTTGAGGTAAAAAGGCTGAAATTCCTCTTATTTTCGGGTAAAAATTCAGAAATTCCCCTTATTTTGGGGCAAAAAGACAGAAATTACGTTAATTTTGGGGGAAAAGGCAGAAATTGCACTTATTTTGAGTCAAAGAGGCGGAAAATCCCCTTATTTTGGGGCAAAAAAGAAAAAATTTATCTTTTTTATTGCAAGAAGGTATACATTCCCTATATTTTTGGGCAAAAAGGCAGAAATTCCTTGTATTTTCGAGCAAAATTACAGAAATTCCCCTAATTTTGGGGCAAAAATTCAGAAATTCCCCTTATTTTGGGGTAAAACTGCAGAAATTTCACTTATTTTGCAGCAAAATGGCAGAAATTCCCTTTATTTTCGGCGAAAAGGCAGAAAATCCCCATATTTTGGAGCAAAATTGAAGAAATTTACATAAATTTGGGGAAAAATACAGTAATTTTCTTTATTTTGGGGCAAAAAGGCAGAAATTCTCCTTATTTTGGGGCAAAAGGCAGAAATTCCCCTTATTTTAGGGCAAAATTGCAGAAATTTTCCTTATTATGGGGAAACATTGCATATATTTCCCTTATTTTAGGGCAAAATTGCAGAAATTTCACTTATTTCAGAGAACAAAAGCAAAAATTTTTCTTATTTTGGGGCAAAATACAGAAATTCCCATTATTTTGGGGCAAGAAGGCAGAAATTCACCTTATTTTGGGGTAAAATTGCAGAAATTTCACATATTTCAGGGCAAAAGTCAGAAATTTTCTTTATTTTGGGGCAAAATTGCAGAAATTTCACTTATTTCAGAGTAATAAGTCAGAAATTTTCCTTATTTTGGGGCAAAAAAGACAGAAATTCCCTTTGTTTTGGGGGAAGAAAATAGAAATTCCACTTATTTAAAGACAAAAAGGCAGAAATTCCCCTTATTTTGGAGCAAATATGAAGAAATTTCTCTTTTTTATTGCAAAAAGTTATGCATTCCCCTTATTTTCGGGCAAAAAGGCAGAAATTTCCCATATTTTGGAGCAAAATTGCAGAAATTCCCTTAAGTGTGGGGCAAAAAGGCAGAAATTCTCTATATGTTGGGGCAAAAAGACAGAAATTCTCCTTATTTTGGAACAAAACTCAGAAATTCCACTTATTTTGGGGCAAAATTCCAGAAATTTAACTTATTTTGGAGCAAAATTGCAGAAATTTCACTTATTTTGGGGCAACATTCCAGAAATTTCACTTATTTCAGGGAAAAAAGGCAGAAATTTTCCTTATTTTGGAACAAAAAGGCAGAAATTCCTAATATTTTGTGGCAAAAATGCAGAAATTCCTTTTATTTTGAGGTAAAAAGTCTGAAATTTCCCTTATTTTGGGGCAAAAAGGCCGAAATTTTTTTTATTTTGGGGAAAAATTGCAGGAATTTACCTTATTTTGGGGCAAAATTGCAGAAATTTCCCTTATTTGGGGCAAAAGTGCAGAAATTTCACTTATTTTCAGGTAAAAAGCCGGAATTTTTTTTTTAATTTAGGGCAAAAAAGAGAAATTCCTTTTCTTTAGGGGCAAAATTGCAGAAATTTTCCTTATTTTGGAGCAAAAATGCAGAAATTTTTTATATTTTGTGACAAAAAGGCAGAAATTTCCCTTATTATGAGGTAATAAGGCTGAAATTCCCCTTATTCTGGAACAAAAAGGCAGAAATTCCCATTATTTTGGGGTAAAATTGCAGAAATTTCAGATATTTCAGGGCAAAATGGCAGAAATTCCCCTTATTTTGGGGCAAAAATATGAAATCCCTAATTTTTGGCTAAAATTGATGAAATTTAACTTATTTCGGGACAAAAAGGCAGAAATTCCACTTAATTTCAGGCAAAAAGCGGAAATGACCCGTATTTTGGAGCAAAATTGCAGAAAAACCCCTAATATTGGTGCAAAAATGGAGAAATTCCCTTTATTTTGTGGCAAAAAGGCAGAAATTCTCCATATTTTGGTGCAAAAAGCCTGAAATTCCCCTTATTTTGAGGTAAAATGCTGAAATTCCCCATATTTTAGGGCAAAGGCAGAAATTCCTCTTATTTTGGGGCAAAAAGGCAGAAATTTCCCAAATTTTCAGGCAAAATTGCAGAAATTTCATTGATTTCAGTGCAAAAAGTCAGAAATTCCCCTTATTTTGGGGCAAAAAGCAGAAATTTCTTTTATTATGGTACAAAATTGAAGAAATTTTCCTTATTTTGGAACAAAAAGGCAGAAATTCCCCATATTTTGGGGAAAAGGCAGAAATTCTTTTTATTTTGAGGTAAAATGCCGAAATTCCCTTTATTTAGAGGTAAAATGCAGAAATTCCCCAAATATTGGGGGAAAATGCAGAAATTCTCTTTATTTTGGGGCTAAAAGGCAGAAATTTATCGTATTTTGAAGCAAAATTGCAGAAATTCTCATAATTTTCAGGCAGAAAGGCAGAAATTCTTTTTATTTTGAGGCAAAAAGACAGAAAATTGCCTTTTTTCGGGAGCAAAATGTCAGAAATTCCCCTTCTTTTGGGGCAAAATTGCAGAAATTTCACTTATTTCAGAAAAAAGGCAGAAATTTTTTTATTTTGGGGCAAAAAGGCACAAATTTCCCTTATTTTCAGGCAACATTGCAGAAATTTCATTTATTTCAGGGCAAAAAGTCAGAAATTCCCCTTATTTTGGGGCAAAAAGCAGAAATTTCTTGTATTATGGTACAAAATTGAAGAAATTTTCCTTATTTTGGAACAAAAAGGAAGAAATTCCCCATATTTTGGGGCAAAAGACTGGTTCTTCTAATTTTGAGGTAAAATGCCGAAATTCCCCTTATTTATAGATAAAATGCAGAAATTCCCCAAATATTGGGGGAAAATGCAGAAATTCCCTTTATTTTGGGGCTAAAAGGCAGAAATTCCCCGTATTTTGAAGCAAAATTGCAGAAATTCTCATAATTTTCAGGCAAAAAGGAAGAAATTCTCCTTATTTTGGGGCCAAAAGCCAGAAAATTGCCTTTTTAGGGAGCAAAAAGTCAGAAATTCCCCTTCTTTTGGGGCAAAATTGCAGAAATTTCACTTATTTCAGAGAATAGGCAGAAATTTTCTTATTTTGGGGCAAAAAGGCAGAAATTTCTTTTATTTTGGAACAAAATTGCAGAAATTTTTCTTATTTTGAGGCAAAAAGGCAGAAATTCCCCATATTTTGGGGCAAAAAGGCAGAAATTTCCCTTATTTTGAGGTAAAAAGGCTGAAATTCCCCTTATTTTCGGGCAAAAATTCAGAAATTCCCCTTATTTTGGGGCAAAAAGACAGAAATTTCGTTTATTTTTGGGGAAAAGGCCGAAATTGCACTTATTTTGAGACAAAAAGGTGGAAAATCCCTTTATTTGGGGGCAAAAATGAAGAAATTTCCCTATTTTATGGTAAAAAGGTATACATTTCCTTTATTTTCAGACAAAAAGGTAGAAATTATTCGTATTTTGGAGAAAATTTGCCGAAATTCCCCTAATTTTGGGTTAAAAATACAGTAATTTTCTTTATTTTGAGGCAAAAAGGCAGATATTCTCCTTATTTTGGGGCAAAAGGCAGAAATTCCCCTTATTTTAGGGCAAAATTGCAGAAATTCTTTTTATTTTGGGGCAAAAGGCAGAAATTCCCCTTATTTCAGGGCAAAATTCAGAAATTTCCCTTATTTGGGGGCAAAAAACAGAAATTCCCCTTATTTTGGGGCAAAATTGCAGAAATTTCACTTATTTCAGAGAAAAAAAGCAAAAATTTTTCTTCTTTTGGGGCAAAGAGGCAGAAATTTTCATTATTTTGGGACAAAAAGGCAGAAATTTCCCTTATTTTGGGGCAAAATTGCAGAAATTTCACTTATTTAAGGGTAATAAGTCAGAAATTTTCCTTATTTTGGGGCAAAAAAGATAGAAATTCCCTTTGTTTTGGGGGAAAATGAGAGAAATTCCACTTATTTAGAGGCAAAAAGGTAGAAATTCCCCTTATTTTTGAGCAAAAATGAAGAAATTTCCCTTTTTTATGGCAAAAATGTATGCATTCCTCTTATTTTCGGGCAAAAAGGCAGAAATTCCCCGTATTCTGGAGCAAAATTGCAGAAATTCCCCTAATTGTGGGGCAAAAAGGCAGAAAATCTCTATATGTTGGGGCAAAAAGACAGAAATTCTCCTTATTTTGGGGCAAAACTCAGAAATTCCACTTATTTTGGGGCAAAATTCCAAAAATTTTCCTTATTTTGGGGCAAAATTGAAGAAATTTCACTAATTTTGGGGCAAAATTGCAGAAATTTCACTTATTTCAGGGCAAAATGGAAGATATTCCCTTTATTTTGGGGCAAAAAGATGAAATTCCTAATTTTTGGCTAAATTGAAGAAATTTCACTTATTTCGGGACAAAAAGGCAGAAATTCCACTTAATTTCGGGCATAAACGCAGAAATGACCCGTATTTTGGAGCAAAATTGCAGAAATTCCCCTAATATTGGTGCAAAAATGCAGAAATTTCCTTTATTTTGGGGCAAAAGGCAGAAATTCTCCATATTTTGGTGCAAAAAGGCTGAAATTCCCCTTATTTTGAGGTAAAATGCTGAAATTCCCCATATTTTGGGGCAAAAGGCAGAAATTCCCCTTATTTTGGGGCAAAAAGACACAAATTTTCCTCATTTTCGGGCAAAATTCTAGAAATTTCATTTATTTCAGGGTAATAAGTCAGAAATTCCCCTTATTTTTGGGCAAAAAGGCAGAAATTCTTCCTTATTTTAGGGCAAAAAAACAGAAAATCTCCTTTTTTCGGAAGCAAAAGTCAGAAATTCCCCTTATTTTGGGGAAAAATTGCAGAAATTTCCTTTACATTTGGGCAAAATTGCAGAAATTTCCCTTATTTTGGGGCAAAATGGCAGAAATTTCACTTATTTCAGAAAAAAGCAGAAATTTTCTTATTTTGGGGCAAAAAGGCAGAAATTTTTTTTTATTTTGGTACAAAATTGCAGAAATTTTTCTTATTTTGGCGCAAAAAGGCAGAAATTCTTCATATTTTGAGGTAAAAAGGCTGAAATTCCCCTTATTTGAGAGTAAAAAGTCAGAAATTACCCTTATTTTGGGGCAAAAAGACAGAAATTACGTTTATTTTGGGGGAAAAGGCAGAAATTGCACTTATTTTGAGTCAAAGAGGTGGAAAATCCTCTTATTTTGGGGCAAAAATGAAGAAATTTCCCTTTTTTATTGCAAAAATATATACATTCCCTATATTTATGGGCAAAAAGGCAGAAATTCTTTGTATTTTGGAGCAAAATTACAGAAATTCCCCTAATTATGGGGCAAAAATGCAGAAATTCCCCTTATTTTGGGGTAAAACTGCAGAAATTTCACTTATTTCGCGGCAAAATGGCAGAAATTCCCTTTATTTTCGGCGGAAAGGCAGAAAAATCCCCATATTTTGGAGCAAAATTGCAGAAATTCACATAAATTTGGAAAACAATACAGTAATTTTCTTTATTTTGGGGCAAAAAGGCAGAAATTCTCCTTATTTTGGGATAAAAGGCAGAAATTCCTATTATTTTAGGGCAAAATTGCAGAAATTCTCCTTATTTTGGGGCAAAAGGCAGAAATTCCCTTTATTTTAGCGCAAAATTGCAGAAATTTTCCTTATTATGGGGAAACATTGCATATATTTCCCTTATTTTAGGGCAAAATTGCAGAAATATCACTTATTTCAGAGAACAAAAGCAAAAATTTTTCTTATTTTGGGGCAAAAGGCAGAAATTCTCATTATTTTCGGGCAAAAAGGCAGAAATTCACCTTATTTTGGGGTAAAATTGCAGAAATTTCACATATTTCAGGGCAAAAGTCAGAAATTTCCTTTATTTTGGGGAAAAATTGCAGAAATTTCACTTATTTCAGGGTAATAAGTCAGAAATTTTCCTAATTTTGGGGAAAAAAGACAGATATTCCTTTTGTTTTCGGGGAAAAAAATCGAAATTCCACTTATTTAGAGGAAAAAAAGTAGAAATTCCCCTTATTTTGGAGCAAATATGAAGAAATTTCTCTTTTTTATGGCAAAAAGATATGCATTCTTCTTATTTTTGGGTAAATAGGCAGAAATTTCCCATATTTTGGAGCAAAATTGCAGAAATTCTTCTAAGTGTGGGGCAAAAAGGCAGAAATTTTCTATATGTTGGGGCAAAAAGACAGAAATTCTCCTTATTTTGGGGCAAAACTCAGAAATTCCACTTATTTTGGGGCAATATTCCAGAAATTTTATTTATTTTGGGGCAAAATTGCAGAAATTTCACTTATTTTGGGGCAAAATTACAGAAATTTCACTTATTTCAGGGAAAAAGGCAGAAATTTTCCTTATTTTGGGGCAAAAAGGCAGAAATTCCTAATATTTTGTGGCAAAAATGCAGAAATTCCCTTTATTTTGAGGTAAAAAGGCTGAAATTTCCCTTATTTTGGGGCAAAAATGCAGAAATTTTTTTTATTTGAAAGAAAATTGCAGGAATTTACCTTATTTTGGGGCAAAATTGCAGAAATTTCCCTTATTTGGTACAAAATTGCAGAAATTTCACTTATTTTCAGGTAAAAAGGATGAAATTTTTTTTATTTTGGGGAAAAAAGGGAGAAATTCCCCTTATTTTGGGGCAAAATTGCAGAAATTTTCCTTATTTTGGGGCAAAAAGGCAGAAATTCCTTATAGTTTGTGGCAAAAAGGCAGAAAATTCTCTTATTATGAGGTAATGAGGCTGAAATTCCCCTTATTCTGGAAAAAAAGGCAGAAATTCTCCTTATTTTGGGGTAAAATTGCAGAAATTTCAAATATTTCAGGGCAAAATGGCGGAAATTCCCCTTATTTTGGGGCAAATATATGAAATCCCTAATTTTTGGCTAAAATTGAAGAAATTTCACTTATTTCTAGACAAAAAGGCAGAAATTCCACTTAATTTCGGGCAAAAAAGCAGAAACGACCCGTATTTTGGAGCAAAATTTCAGAATTTCCCCTAATATTGGTGCAAAAATTCAGAAATTCCCTTTCTTTTGGGACAAAAAGGCAGAAATTTCCTTTACATTTGGGCAAAATTGGAGTAATTTCCCTTATTTTGGGGCAAAATTGCAGAAATTTCACTTATTTCAAAAAAAGGCAGAAATTTTTATATTTTGGGGCAAAAAGGCAGAAATTTCTTTTATTTTCAACAAAATTTCAGAAATTTCTCTTATTTTGAGGCAAAATAGCAGAAATTCCCCATATTTTCGGACAAAAAGGCAGAAATTCCCCTTATTTTGAGGTAAAAAGGATGAAATTCCCCTTATTTTCTGGCAAAAAGTCAGAAATTCCTATTATTTTGGGGCAAAAACAGAAATTTCGTTTATTTTTGGGAAAAGGCAGAAATTTCACTTATTTTGAGTCAAAAAGGCAGAAAATCCCCTTATTTTGGGGCAAAAATGAAGAAATTTACCTATTTTATGGCAAAAAGGTATACATTTCCTTTATTTTCGGGCAAAAAGGCAGAAATTTTCCGTATATTGGAGCAAAATTGCAGAAATTCCCCTAATTTTGGGTTAAAAATACAGTAATTTTTTTTATTTTGGGGCAAAAAGGCAGAAATTCACCTTATTTTGGGGCCAAATGCAGAAATTCCCCTTATTTTAGAGCAAAATTGCAGAAATTCTCCTTATTTTGGGGCAAAAGGCAGAAATTTTGTTTATTTTTGGGCAAAATTGCAGAAATTTCCCTTATTTGGGGGCAAAATTGCAGAAATTTCACTTATTTAAGGGTAATAAGTCAGAAATTTTCTTTATTTTGGTGCAAAAAAGATAGAAATTCCCTTTGTTTTGGAGGAAAAAGAGAGAAATTCCACTTATTTAGAGGCAAAAAAGCAGAAATTCCCCTTATTTTGGAGCAAAAATGAAGAAATTTCCCTTTTTTATGGAAAAAGGTATGCATTCCCCTTATTTTCGGGCAAAAAGGAAGAAAGTCCCCGTATTTTGGAGCAAAATTTCAGAAATTTCCCTAATTGTGGGGCAAAAATGCAGAAATTCTCTATATGTTGGGGCAAAAAGACAGAAATTCTCCTTATTTTGGGGCAAAACTCAGAAATTCCACTTATTTTGGGGCAAAATTCCAGAAATTTCCCTTATTTTGGGGAAAAATTGCAGAAATTTCACTAATTTTGGGGCAAAATTTCAGAAATTTCACTTATTTCAGGGAAAAAAGGCAGAAATTTTCCTTATTTTGGGACAAAAAGGCAGAAATTCCTAATATTTTTTGGCAAAAATGCAGAAATTCCCTTTATTTTGAGGTAAAAAGGCTGAAATTTCCCTTATTTGGGGGCAAAAAGGCAGAAATTTTTTTTATTTTGGGGCAAAATTGCAGAAATTTCATTTATTTCAGGGTAATAAGTCAGAAATTTCCTTTATTTTGGGGCAAAAAAAGACAGAAATTCACTTTGGTTTGGGGAAAAAAGAAAGAAATTCCGCTTATTTAGAGGCAAAATGGCAGAAATTCCCCTTATTTTGGAGCAAAAATGAAGAAATTTCTCTTTTTTATGGCAAAAAGGTATGCAATCCCCTTATTTTCGGGCAAAAAGGCAAAAATTCCCCGTATTTTGGAGCAAAATTGCAGAAATTCTCCTAATTTTAGGGCAAAATCCAGAAATTCCCCTTATTTTGGCGTAAAATTGCAGAAATTTCAAATATTTCAGGGCAAAATGGCAGAAATTCCCTTTATTTTGGGGCAAAAAGATGAAATTCCTAATTTTTGCTAAAATTGAATAAATTTCACTTATTTCGGGACAAAAAGGCAGAAATTCCACTTAATTTTGGGCAAAAACGCGGAAATGACCCGTATTTTAAAGCAAAATTGCAGAAATTCTTCTAAAATTGGTGCAAAAATGCAGAAATTTCCTTTATTTTGGGGCAAAAAGGAAGAAATTCTCCATATTTTGGTGCAAAAATGCTGAAATTCCCCTTATTTTGAGGTAAAATGCTGAAATTCCCCATATTTTATTGCAAAAGGCAGAAATTCCCCTTATTTTGGAGCAAAAAGGCATAAATTTCCCTTATTTTCGGGCAAAATTGCAGAAATTTCATTTATTTCAGGGCAAAAAGTCAGAAATTCCCCTTATTTTGGGGCAAAAAGCAGAAATTTCTTTTATTATGGTACAAAATTGAAGAAATTTTCCTTATTTTGGAACAAAAAGGCAGAAATTCCCCATATTTAGTGGCAAAAGACAGAAATACTTTTTATTTTGAGGTAAAATGCAGAAATTCCCCTTATTTAGAGGTAAAATGCAGAAATTCCCTTTATTTTGAAGCTAAAAGGCAGAAATTCCCCATATTTTGAAGCAAAATTGCAGAAATTCTTATAATTTTCAGGCAAAAAAGCAGAAATTCTAATTATTTTGGGGCAAAAAGACAGAAAATCTTTTTTTGGGAGCAAAAAGTCAGAAATTCCCCTTATTTTGTGGCAAAATTGCAGAAATTTTCTTTACATTTGGGCAAAATTTCAGAAATTTCTCTAATTTTGGGGCAAAATTGCAGAAATTTCACTTATTTTAAAAAAAGCAGAAATTTTCTTATTTTGGGGCAAAAAGGCAGAAATTTCTTTTACTTTGGTACAAAATTGCAGAAATTTTTCTTATTTTGGCACAAAAAGGCAGAAATTCCCCATATTTTGGGGCAAAAAGGCAGAAATTTCCCTTATTTTGAGGTAAAAAGCTAAAATTCCCCATATTTTCAGGTAAAAAGTCAGAAATTCCCCTTATTTTAGGGCAAAAATACAGAAATTACATTTATTTGGTGGGAAAAGGCAGAAATTGCACTTATTTTGAGTCAAAAAGGCAGAAAATCCCCTTATTTTGGGGCAAAAATGAAGAAATTTCCCTTTTTTATGGCAAAAAGGTATACATTCCCTATATTTTCGGGCAAAAAGGCAGAAATTCCTTTTATTTTGGAGCAAAATTGCAGAAATTTCCCTAATTTTGGGGCAAAAATGCAGAAATTCCCCTTATTTTGCGGTAAAACTGGAGATATTTCACTTATTTCGCGGCAAAATGGCAGAAATTCTTCTTATTTTCGGCGAAAAGGCAGAAAATCCCTGTATTTTGGAGCAAAATTGCAGAAATTCACATAAATGTGGGGAAAAAATACAGTAATTTTCTTTATTTTGTGGCAAAAAGGCAGAAATTCTTCTTCTTTTGGGGCAAAAGGCAGAAATTCCCCTTATTTTAGGGCAAAATTGCAGAAATTCTCCTTATTTTGGGGCAAAAGGCAGAAATTCTCCTTATTTAAGGGCAAAATTGCAGAAATTTTCCTTATTATGGGAAAACATTGCAGAAATTTTCCTTATTTTAGGGCAAAATTGCAGAAATTTCACTTATTTCTAAGAAAAAAGCAAAAATTTTTCTTATTTGGGGGCAAAAAGGCAGAAATTCCCATTATATTGGGGCAAAAACGCAGAAATTCACCTTATTTTGGGGTAAGATTTCAGAAATTTCACATATTTCAGGGCAAAAAGTCAGAAATTTCCCTTATTTTGGGGCAAAATTGCAGAAATTTCACTTATTTCAGGGTAATAAGTCAGAAATTTTCCTTATTTTGGGGCCAAAAATACAGAAATTCCCTTTCTTTTGAGGGAAAAAAACAGAAATTCCACTTATTTAGAGGCAAAAAGGCAGAAATTCCCCTTATTTTGGAGCAAAAATGAAGAAATTTCCCTTTTTTATGGCAAAAAGGTATGCATTCCCCTTATTTTCGGGCAAAAAGGCAGAAATTTCCCGTATTTTGGAGCAAAATTGCAGAAATTCCTCTACGTGTGGGGCAAAAGGGCAGAAATTCTCTATATGTTGGGCAAAAAGACCGAAATTCTCCTTATTTTGGGGCAAAACTCAGAAATTCCACTTATTTTGGGGCAAAATACCAGAAATTTAACTAATTTTGGGGCAAAATTGCAGAAATTTCACTTATTTTGGGGAAAAATTGCAGAAATTTTACTTATTTCAGGGAAAAAAGGCAGAAATTTTCCTTATTTTGGGGCAAAAAGACAGAAATTTTTTTTATTTTGTGGCAAAATTGCAGGAATTTACCTTATTTTTGGGCAAAATTGCAGAAATTTCCCTTATTTGGGGCAAAATTGCAGAAATTTCACTAATTTTTATGTAAAAAGGCTGAAATTTTTTTTGGGGGGGGCAAAAAGAAGAAATTCCCCTTCTTTTGGGGCAAAATTGCAGAAATTTTCCATATTTTGGGGCAAAAAGGCAGAAATTCCTTGTATTTTGTGGCAAAAAGGCAAAAATTTCCCTTATTATGAGGTAATAAGGCTGAAATTCCCCTTATTCTGGAACAAAAAGGCAGAAATTCCCCTTATTTTGGGGTAAAATTGCAGAAATTTCAAATATTTCAGGGCAAAATGTCAGAAATTCCCCTTATTTTGGGGCAAAAAGATGAAATCCCTAATTTTTTGCTAAAATTGAAGAAATTTCACTTATTCGGGACAAAAAGGCAGAAATTCCAATTAATTTCGGGCAAAAAATCAGATATGACCCGTATTTTGGAAAAAAATTGCAGAAATTCCTCTAATATTGGTGCAAAAATGCAGAAATTCTCTTTATTTTCGGGCAAAAAGGCAGAAATTCTCCATATTTTGGTGCAAAAAGGCTGAAATTCCCCTTATTTTGAGGTAAAATGCTGAAATTCCCCATATTTTGGGGCAAAGGCAGAAATTCCTCTTATTTTGGGGCAAAAAGGCACAAATTTCCCTTATTTTCAGGCAAAATTGCAGAAATTTCATTTATATCAGGACAAAAAGTCAGAAATTCCACGTATTTTCGGGCAAAAAGCAGAAATTTCTTATATTATGGTACAAAATTGAAGAAATTTTCCTTATTTTGGAACAAAAACGCAGAAATTCCCCATATTTTGGGGCAAAAGGCAGAAATTCTTCTTATTTTGAGGTAAAATGCCGAAATTCCTCTTATTTAAAGGTAAAATGCAGAAGTTTCCCAAATATTGGGGGAAAATGCAGAAATTCCCTTTATTTTGGGGCTAAAAGAAAGAAATTCCCCGTATTTTGAAGCAAAATTGAAGAAATTCTCATAATTTTCAGGCAAATAGGCAGAAAATCTCCTTATTTTGGGGCAAAAAGACAGAAAATCTCCTTTTTTCGGGAGCAAAAATTCAGAAATTCCCCTTCTTTTGGGGCAACATTGCAGAAATTTCACTTATTTCAGAAAAAAGGCAGAAATTTTCTTATTTTTGGGCAAAAAGGCAGAAATTTCTTTTATTTTGGTACAAAATTGCAGAAATTTTTCTTATTTTGAGGCAAAAAGGCAGAAATTCCCCATATTTTGGGGCAAAAAAATAGAAATTCCCCTATTTTGAGGTAAAAAGGCTGAAATTCCCCTTATTTTCGGGCAAAAAGTCAGAAATTACTCTTATTTTGGGGCCAAAAGGCAGAAATTTTGTTTATTTTTGGGGAAAAGGCCGAAATTGCACTTATTTTGAGTCAAAAAGGCCGAAAATCCCCTTATTTGGGGGCAAAAATGAAGAAATTTCTTTATTTTAAGGTAAAAAGGTATACATTTCCTTTATTTTCGGGCAAAAAGGCAGAAATTTTCCGTATTTTGGAGCAAAATTGCAGAAATTCCTGAAATTTTGGGTTAAAAATACAGTAATTTTCTTTATATTGGGGCAAAAAGTCCGAAATTCTCCTTATTTTGGGGCAAAAGGCAGAAATTCCCCCTATTTTAGGGCAAAATTGCAGAAATTCTCCTTATTTTGGGGCAAAAGGCAGAAATTCCCCTTATTTTAGGGCAAAATTGCAGAAATTTCCCTTATTTGGGGGCAAAAAACAGAAATTTCTCTTATTTTGGGGCAAAATTGCAGAAATTTCCCTTATTATGGAGAGAAATTGCAGAAATTTCCCTTATTTTAGGGCAAAATTGCAGAAATTTCACTTATTTCAGAGAAAAAAAAGCAAAAATTTTTCTTATTTTGGGGCAAAAAGTCAGAAATTCCCATTATTTTGGGGCAAAAAAGCAGAAATTTCCCTTATTTTGGGGTAAAATTGCAGATATTTCACTTATTTAAGGGTAATAAGTCAGAAATTTTCCTTATTTTGGGGCAAAAAAGAAGGAAAGTCCTTTTGTTTTGGGGGAAAAAGAGAGAAATTCCACTTATTTAGAGGCAAAAAGGCAGAAATTTCCCTTATTTTGGAGCAAAAATGAAGAAATTTTCCTTTTTTTATGGCAAAAAGGTATGCATTTCGCTTATTTTTGGGCAAAACGACAGAAATTCCCCATATTTTGGAGCAAAATTGCTGAAATTCCCCTAATTGTGGGGCAAAAAGGCAGAAATTCTCTATATGTTGGGGCAAAAAAATCAGAAATTCCCCTTCTTTTGGGGCAAAATTGCAGAAATTTCACTTATTTCAGAAAAAAGGCAGAAATTTTCTTATTTTGGGTCAAAAAGGCAGAAATTTCTTTTATTTTGGAACAAAATTGCAGAAATTTTTCTTATTTTGAGGCAAAAAGGCAGAAATTCCCCATATTTTGGGGCAAAAAGGCAGAAATTCCCCTTATTTTGAGGTAAAAAGGCTGAAATTCCCCTTATTTTCAGGCAAAAAGTCAGAAATTCCCCTAATTTTGGGGCAAAAATGCAGAAAATCTTTTTTTTTGGGGGTAAAACTCTGAAATTTTACTTATTTCGCCGCAAAATGGCAGAAATTCCCCTTATTTTTGGCGAAAAAGTCAGAAAATCCCTGTATTATGGAGCAAAATTGAAGAAATTCACCTAATTTGGGGGTAAAAAATACAGTAATTTACTTTATTTTGGGGCAAAAAGGCAGAAATTCTCTTTATTTTGAGGAAAAGGCAGAAATTCCCTTATTTTAGGGCAAAATTGCAGAAATTTCTATTATTTGGGGCAAAAAACAGAAATTCCCTTTATTTTGGGGCAAAATTGCAGAAATTTTCTATATTTTGGGGCAAAAAGGCATAAATTTCTAAGATTTTGGGGAAAAAAGGCAAAAATTTCCCTTATTTTGAGGTAATAAGGCTGAAATTCCCCTTATTTTGGGGCAAAAAGGCAGAAATTCCCCTTATTTTTGGGTAAAATTGCAGAAATTTCAAATATTTCTGGGCAAAATGGCAGAAATTTTCTTTAATTTGGGGCAAAAAATGAAATCCCTAATTTTTGGCTAAAATTGAAGAAATTTCACTTATTTTGGGACAAAAAGGCAAAAATTCCACTTAATTTCGAGCAAAAAGGCAGAAATGACCCGTATTTTGGAGCAAAATTGCAGAAATTCCCCTAATATTGGTGCAAAAATGCAGAAATTCCCTTTATTTTGGCGCAAAAATGCAGAAATTCTCCATATTTTGGTGCAAAAAGGCTGAAATTCCCCTTATTTTGAGGTAAAATGCTGAAATTCCCCATATTTTGGGGCAAAGGCAGAAATTCCTTTTATTTTGGGGCAAAAAAGCACAAATTTCCCTTATTTTCGGGCAAATTTGCAGAAATTGCATTTATTTCAGGGAAAAAGTCAGAAATTTCCCTTATTTTGGGGCAAAAAGCAGAAATTTCTTTTATTATGGTACAAAATTGAAGAAATTTTCCTTATTTTGGAACAAAAAGGCAGAAATTCCCCATATTTAGTGGCAAAAGGCAGAAATTCTTCTTATTTTGAGGTAAAATGCAGAAATTCCCCTTATTTAGAGGTAAAATGGAGAAATTCCCCAAATATTGGGGGAAAATACAGAAATTCCCTTTATTTTGGGGCTAAAAGGCAGAAATTCTCCGTATTTTGAAGCTAAATTGCAGAAATTCTCATAATTTTAGGGCAAAAATTTAGAAATTCTCCTTATTTTGGGGCAAAAAGACAGAAAATCTCTTTTTTTCGGGAGCAAAAAGTCAGAAATTACCCTTATTTTGGGGCAAAATTGCAGAAATTTCTTATATATTGGGGCAAAATTGCAGAAATTTCCCTTATTTTTGGGCAAAATTGCAGAGATTTCACATATTTTAGGGAAAAAAGGCAGAAATTTTCTTATTTTGGGGCAAAAAGGCCAAAATTTCTTTTATTTTGGTACAAAATTGCAGAAATTTTTCTTATTTTGGGGCAAAAAGGTAGAAATTTCCCATATTTTGGGGAAAATGCAGAAATTCCCTTTATTTTGAGGTAAAAAGGCTGAAATTTCTTTTATTTTGGGGCAAAAAGTCAGAAATTCCCCTTATTTTGGGGCAAAAAGGCAGAAATTTCGTTTGTTTTTGAGGAAAAGGCAGAAATTGCACTTATTTTGAGTCAAAAGAGCGGAAAATCCCCGTATTTTCAGGCAAAAATGAAGAAATTTCCTTTTTTTATGGCAAAAAGTTATACATTCCTTTTATTTTCGGGACAAAAGGCAGAAATTCCCTGTATTTTGGAGCAAAATTGCAGAAATTCCCCTAATTTTGGGGCAAAAATGCAGAAATTCCTTTTATTTTGGGGTAAAACTGCAGAAATTTCACTCATTTCCCGGCAAAATGGCAGAAATTCCCCTTAGTTTTGACGAAAAAGTCAGAAAATCCCTGTATTATGGAGCAAAATTGCAGAAATTCACCTAATTTTGGGGTAAAAAATACAGTAATTTTCTTTATTTTGGGGCAAAAAGGCAGAAATTCTCTTTATTTGGGGAAAAGGCAGAAATTCCCCTTATTTTAGGGCAAAATTGCAGAAATTTCTTTTATTTGGGGCAAAAAACAGAAATTCCCCTTATTTTGAGGCAAAATTGCAGAAATTTCCCTTATTATGGGGAAAAATTGCAGAAATTTCCCTTATTTTAGGGCAAAATTGCAGAAATTTCACTTATTTCAGAGAAAAAAAGCAAAAATTTTTCTTATTTTGGGGCAAAAAGGCAGAAATTTTCATTATTTTGGGGCAAAAAGGCAGAAATTCACCTTATTTTGGGGTAAAATCGCAGAAATTTCACATATTTCAAGGCAAAGAGGCAGAAATTTTCCTTATTTTGTGGCAAAATTGCATAAATTTCACTTATTTCATGTTAATAAGTCAGAAATTTTCTTTATTTTGGGGCAAAAAAGACAGGAATTCTCTTTGTTTTGGGGGAAAAAACAGAAATTCCACTTATTTAGAGGCAAAAACGCAGAAATTCCCCTTATTTTGGAGCAAAAAAGAAGAAATTTCCTTTTTTATGGCAAAAAGGAATGCATTCCCCTTATTTTCGGGCAAAAACGCAGAAATTCTCCGAATTTTGGAGCAAAATTGCAGAAATTTTTCTAATTGTGAAGCAAAAAGGCAGAAATTCCGTATATGTTGGGGCAAAAAGACAGAAACTCTCCTTATTTTGGGGCAAAACTCACAAATTCCACTTATTTTGGAACAAAATTTCAGAAATTTCCTATATTTTGGGGCAAAATTGCAGAAATTTCACTTATTTTGGGGCAAAATTGCAGAAATTTCACTTATTTCAGGGAAAAAAGGCAGAAATTTTCCTTATTTTGGGGTAAAAAGGCAGAAATTCCTAATATTTTGTGGCAAAAATGCAGAAATTCCGCTTATTTTGAGGTAAAAAGGCTGAAATTCCCCTTATTTGGGGGCAAAAAGGCAGAAATTAACCTTATTTTGGAGCAAAATTGCAGAAATTTCACTTATTTCAGAGTAATAAGTCAGAAATTCTCCTTATTTTGGGGCAAAAAAGACAGAAATTCCCTTTGTTTTGGGGGAAAAATACAGAAATTCCACTTATTTAGAGGCAAAAAGTCAGATATTCCCCTTATTTTGGAGCAAAAATGAAGAAATTTTCCTTTTTTATGGCAAAAAGTTATGCATTCCCCTTATTTTCGGGCAAAAAGGCAGAAATGTCCCGTATTTTGGAGCAAAATTGCAGAAATTCCCGTAATATTGGTGCAAAAATGCAGAAATTTCCTATATTTTGCGGGCAAAAGGGCAGAAATTCCCCTTATTTTGAAATGAAAAGTCTGAAATTTCCCTAATTTTGGGGCAAAAAGTCAGAAATTCCCTTTATTTTGGGCAAAAAGACAGAAATTTCGTTTATTTTTGGGAAAAAGACAGAAATTGCACTTATTTTGAGTCAAATAGGTGGAAAATTCCCTTATTTTGGGTCAAAAATGAAGAAATTTCCTTTTTTTATGACAAAAAGGTATATATTCCCTTTATTTTCGGGCAAAAAGGCAGAAATTCCCCATATTGTAGAGCAAAATTGCAGAAATTCCCCTAATTTTTGGGCAAAAAGGCAGAAATTCCCCTTATTTTGGGGTAAAACTGCAGAAATTTTACTTATTTCAAGGCAAAATGGCAGAAATTCCCCCTTTTTTTCAGCGAAAAAGGCAGAAAATCCCTGTATTTTGGAGCAAAATTGCAGAAATTCACCTAATTTTGGGGTAAAAAATACAGTAATTTTTTTTATTTTGGGGCAAAAAGGCAGAAATTCTCCTTATTTTGGGGCAAAAGGCAGAAATTCCCCTTATTTTAAAGCAAAATTGCAGAAATTTCCCTTATTTGGGGGCAAAAAATAGAAATTCCTCTTATTTTGGGCAAAATTGCATAAATTTCCCTTATTATATGGAATAATTGCAGAAATTTCCCTTATTTTAGAGCAAAATTGCAGAAATTTCACATATTTCAGATAAAAAAGCAAAATTTTTTTTTATTTTGGGGCAAAAATGCAGAAATTCACCTTATTTTGGGGCCAAACTAAGAAATTCCACTTATATTGGGGCAAAATTCCAGAAATTTCCTATTTTGAGGGCAAAATTCCAGAAATTTCACTTATTTCAAAGAAAAAAGGCAGAAATTTTCCTTATTTTGGGGCAAAAAGGCAGAAATTCCTAATATTTTGTAGCAAAAATGCAGAAATACCCCTTATTTTGAGGTAAAATGGCTGAAATACCCAAGTATTTGGGGGCAAAAATGCAGAAATTTCCATTATATTGGGGCAAAATTGCAGAAATTTCACTTATTTCAGGGTAATAAGTAAGAAATTTTTTTTATTTTGGGGCAAAAAAGACAGAAATTCCCTTTGTTTTGGGGGAAAAAGACAGAAATTCCACTTATTTAGAGGCAAAATGCAAAAATTCCTCTTATTTTGGAGCAAAAAAGAAGAAATTACCCTTTTAATGGCTAAAAGTTATGCATTCTTCTTATTTTCAGACAAATGGCAGAAATTCCCCATATTTTGGGGCAAAAGGCAGAAATTCCCCTTATTTTGGGGCAAAAAGGCACAAATTTCCCTTATTTTCGGGCAAAATTGCAGAAATTTCATTTATTTCAGGGCAAAAAGTCAGAAATTCCCCTTATTTTGGGGCAAAAAGCAGAAATTTCTTTTATTATCGTACCAAATTGAAGAAATTTTTCTTATTTTGAAACAAAAAGGCAGAAATTCCCCATATTTTGGGGCAAAAGCAGAAATTCTTCTTATTTTGAAATAAAATGCAGAAATTCCTTTTATTTAGAGGTAAAATGCAGAAATTCCCCAAATATTGGGGGAAAATGCAGAAATTCCCTTTATTTTGGGGCTAAAGGCAGAAATTCCCGGTATTTTGAAGCAAAATTGCAGAAATTCTCATAATTTTCAGGCAAAAAGAAGAAATTCTCTTTATTTTGGGGCAATAAGACAGAAAATCTCCTTTTTTCGGGAGCAAAAAATCAGAAATTCCCCTTATTTTGGGGCAAAATTGCAGAAATTTTCTTTACATTGGGGCAAAATTGCAGAAATTTCCCTTATTTTGGGGCAAAATATCAGAAATTGCATTTATTTCAGGGAAAAAAGGCAGAAATTTTCTTATTTCGGGGCAAAAAGGCAGAAATTTCTTTTATTTTGGTACAAAATTGCAGAAATTTTTCTAATTTTGGGGCAAAAAAGCAAAAATGCCCCATATTTTGGTGCAAAAAGTCAGAAATTCCCCTTATTTTGAGGTAAAAAGGTTGAAATTCCTTTTATTTTGGGGCAAAAAGTCAGAAATTCCCTTTATTTTGGGGCAAATAGACAGAAATTTCATTTATTTTTGGGGAAAAGGCAGAAATTGCACTTATTTTGAGTCAAATAGGCGGAAAATCCCTTTATTTTCGGGCAAAAATGAAGAAATTTCCCTATTTTATGGCAGCAAGGTATACATTCCTTTTATTTTCGGGCAAAAAGGCAGAAATTCCCCGTATTTTGGAGCAAAATTGCAGAAATTCCCATTATTTTGGGGCAATAAGGCAGAAATTCACCTTATTTTGGGGTAAAATTGCAGAAATTTCACATATTTCAGGGCAAAAAGGCGGAAAATTTCCTTATTTTGGGGCAAGATTGCAAAAATTTTACTTATTTCAGGATAATAAATCAGAAATTTTCCATATTTTGGGGCAAAAAAGACAGAAATTCTCTTTGTTTTGGGAAAAAAAGTCAGAAATTCCACTTATTTAGAGGCAAAAAGGCAGAAATTCCCCTTATTTTGGAGCAAAAATGAAAAAAATTCTCTTTTTTATAACAAAAAGTTATGCATTCCCCTTATTTTTGGGTAAAAAGGCAGAAATTCCCCGTATTTTGGGGCAAAAGGCAGAAATTTCCTTTATTTTGGGGCAAAATGTCACAAATTTCCCTTATTTTCGGGGAAAATTGAAGAAATTTCATTTATTTCAGGGCAAAAATCAGAAATTCCGTTTATTTTGGGGCAAAAAGCAGAAATTTCTTTTATTATAGTACAAAATTGAAGAAATTTTCTTTATTTTGAAACAAAAATGCAGAAATTCCCCATATTTTGGGGCAAAAGCAGAAATTCTTCTTATTTTGAAATAAAATGCAGAAATTCCTTTTATTTAGAGGTAAAATGCAGAAATTCCCCAAATATTGGGGGAAAATGCAGAAATTCCCTTTATTTTGGGGCTAAAAGACAGAAATTCCCTGTATTTTGAAGCAAAATTGCAGAAATTCTAATAATTTTCGAGCAAAAAGGCAGAAATTATCTTTATTTTGGGGCAAAAAGAGAGAAAATCTCCTTTTTTCGGGAGCTTAAAATCAGAAATTCTTCCTATTTTGGGGCAAAATTGCAGAAATTTCCTTTACATTGGGGCAAAATTGCAGAAATTTCCTTTATTTTGGGGCAAAATATCAGAAATTTCACTTATTTCAGGGAAAAAAGTCAGAAATTTTCTTATTTTGGTGCAAAAAGGCAGAAATTTCTTTTATTTTGGTACAAAATTGCAGAAATTTTTCTTATTTTGGAGTAAAAAGTCAGAAATTCCCCATATTTTGGGAAAAAAGCCAGAAATTCCCCTTATTTTGAGGTGAAAAGGTTAAAATTCCTGTTATTTTTGGGCAAAAAGTCAGAAATTCTCTTTATTTTGGGGCAAATAAAGAGAAATTTCGTTTATTTTGGGGGAAAAAGCAGAAATTGCACTTATTTTGAGTCAAAAAGGCGGAAAATCCCCTTATTTTCGGGCAAAAATGAAGAAATTTTCCTTTTTTATGGCAAAAAGGTATACATTCCTTTTATTTTCGGGCAAACAGGCAGAAATTTCCCATATTTTGGAGCAAAATTGCAGAAATTCTCCTAATTTTGGGGCAAAAAGTCAGAAATTCCTTTTATTTTGGGGTAAAACCCCAGAAATTTCACTTATTTCACGGCAAAATTGCAGAAATTCCCCTTATTTTCGAGGAAAAGGCAGAAAATCCCTGTATTATAGAGCAAAATTGCAGAAATTCACCTAATTTTGGGGTAAAAAATACAGTAATTTTTTTATTAGGGGCAAAAAGTAAGAAAGTCCCCTTATTTTAGGGCAAAATTGCAGAAATTTCCCTTATTTGAGGGCAAAAAACAGAAATTCCCCTTATTTTGGGGCAAAATTGCAGAAATTTCCCTTATTATGGAGAAAAATTGCAGAAATTTCTCTTATTTTAGGGCAAAATTGCAGAAATTTCACTTATTTGGGGCAAAATTGCAGAAATTTCACATGTTTTCAGGTAAAAATGCTGAAATTTCCTTTATTTTGGGGCAAAAATAAAAAAATTCCCCTTATTTTGGGGCAAAATTGCAGAAATTTCCCTTATTTTGGAGCAAAAAGAATGAAATTTCTTAGATTTTGGGGAAAAAAGGCAGAAATTTCCATTATTTTGAGGTAATAAGGCTGAAATTCCTCTTATTTTGGGGCAAAAAGGCAGAAATCCCCTTTATTTTGTGGTAAAATTGCAGAAATTTCAAATATTTCAGGGCAAAATGGCAGAAAATCCCCTTATTTTGGGGCAAAAAATGAAATCCCTAATTTTTGGCTAAAATTGAAGAAATTTCACTTATTTTAGGACAAAAAGGCAGAAATTCCACTTAATTTCGGGCATAAAGGCAGAAATGACATGTATTTTGGAGCAAAATTGCAGAAATTCCCCTAATATTGGTGCAAAAATGCAAAAATTCCCTTTATTTTGTGGGCAAAAACGCAGAAATTCCCCTTATTTTGAGGTAAAAAGGCTGAAATTCCCCTTATTTTTGGGCAAAAAGTCAGAAATTCCCCTTATTTTGGGCAAAAAGACAGAAATTTTGTTTATTTTTGGGGAAAAGGCAGAAATTGCACTTATTTTGAGTCAAAAAGGTGGAAAATTCCCTTATTTTGGGTCAAATATGAAGAAATTTCCATTTTTTATGGCAAAAATGTATACATTCCCTTTATTTTCGGGCAAAAAGACAGAAATTCCCCGTATTTTGGAGCAAAATTGCAGAAATTCCCCTAATTTTTGGGCAAAAAGGCAGAAATTCCCCTTATTTTGGGGTAAAACTGCAAAAATTTTACTTATTTCACGGCAAAATGGCAGAAATTTCCCTAATTTTCAGCGAAAAAGGCAGAAAATCCCCGTATTTTGGAGCAAAATTGCAGAAATTCACCTAATTTTGGGGTAAAATATAAAGTAATTTTCTTTATTTTGGGGCAAAATGCAGAAATTCTCCTTATTTTGGGGCAATAGGCAGAAATTCCCCTTATTTTAGAGCAAAATTGCAGAAATTTCCCTTATTTGGCGGCAAAAAATAGAAATTCCCTTTATTCTGGGGCAAAAATGCAGAAATTTCCCTTATTTTAGGGCAAAATTGCAGAAATTTCACTAATTTCAGAGAAAAAAAGCAAAAATTTTTCTTATTTTGGGGCAAAAGGCAGAAATTCCCCTTATTTTGGGGCAAAAAGTCACAAATTTCCCTTATTTTCGGGGAAAATTGAAGAAATTTCATTTATTTCAGGGCAAAAATCAGAAATTCCCCTTATTTTGGGGCAAAAAGCAGAAATTTCTTTTATTATAGTACAAAATGAAGAAATTTTCCTTATTTTTAAACAAAAAGGCAGAAATTCCCCATATTTTGGGGCAAAAGGCAGAAATTCTTCTTATTTTGAGGTAAAATGCAGAAATTCCTTTTATTTAGAGGTAAAATGCAGAAATTCCACAAATATTGGGGGAAAATGCAGAAATTCCCTTTATTTTGGGGCTAAAAGACAGAAATTCCCTGTATTTTGAAGCAAAATTGCAGAAATTCTAATAATTTTCGAGCAAAAAGGCAGAAATTATCTTTATTTTGGGGCAAAAAGAGAGAAAATCTCCTTTTTTCGGGAGCTTAAAATCAGAAATTCTTCCTATTTTGGGGCAAAATTGCAGAAATTTCCTTTACATTGGGGCAAAATTGCAGAAATTTCCTTTATTTTGGGGCAAAATATCAGAAATTTCACTTATTTCAGGGAAAAAAGTCAGAAATTTTCTTATTTTGGTGCAAAAAGGCAGAAATTTCTTTTATTTTGGTACAAAATTGCAGAAATTTTTCTTATTTTGGAGTAAAAAGTCAGAAATTCCCCATATTTTGGGAAAAAAGCCAGAAATTCCCCTTATTTTGAGGTGAAAAGGTTAAAATTCCTGTTATTTTTGGGCAAAAAGTCAGAAATTCTCTTTATTTTGGGGCAAATAAAGAGAAATTTCGTTTATTTTGGGGGAAAAAGCAGAAATTGCACTTATTTTGAGTCAAAAAGGCGGAAAATCCCCTTATTTTCGGGCAAAAATGAAGAAATTTTCCTTTTTTATGGCAAAAAGGTATACATTCCTTTTATTTTCGGGCAAACAGGCAGAAATTTCCCATATTTTGGAGCAAAATTGCAGAAATTCTCCTAATTTTGGGGCAAAAAGTCAGAAATTCCTTTTATTTTGGGGTAAAACCCCAGAAATTTCACTTATTTCACGGCAAAATTGCAGAAATTCCCCTTATTTTCGAGGAAAAGGCAGAAAATCCCTGTATTATAGAGCAAAATTGCAGAAATTCACCTAATTTTGGGGTAAAAAATACAGTAATTTTTTTATTAGGGGCAAAAAGTAAGAAAGTCCCCTTATTTTAGGGCAAAATTGCAGAAATTTCCCTTATTTGAGGGCAAAAAACAGAAATTCCCCTTATTTTGGGGCAAAATTGCAGAAATTTCCCTTATTATGGAGAAAAATTGCAGAAATTTCTCTTATTTTAGGGCAAAATTGCAGAAATTTCACTTATTTGGGGCAAAATTGCAGAAATTTCACATGTTTTCAGGTAAAAATGCTGAAATTTCCTTTATTTTGGGGCAAAAATAAAAAAATTCCCCTTATTTTGGGGCAAAATTGCAGAAATTTCCCTTATTTTGGAGCAAAAAGAATGAAATTTCTTAGATTTTGGGGAAAAAAGGCAGAAATTTCCATTATTTTGAGGTAATAAGGCTGAAATTCCTCTTATTTTGGGGCAAAAAGGCAGAAATCCCCTTTATTTTGTGGTAAAATTGCAGAAATTTCAAATATTTCAGGGCAAAATGGCAGAAAATCCCCTTATTTTGGGGCAAAAAATGAAATCCCTAATTTTTGGCTAAAATTGAAGAAATTTCACTTATTTTAGGACAAAAAGGCAGAAATTCCACTTAATTTCGGGCATAAAGGCAGAAATGACATGTATTTTGGAGCAAAATTGCAGAAATTCCCCTAATATTGGTGCAAAAATGCAAAAATTCCCTTTATTTTGTGGGCAAAAACGCAGAAATTCCCCTTATTTTGAGGTAAAAAGGCTGAAATTCCCCTTATTTTTGGGCAAAAAGTCAGAAATTCCCCTTATTTTGGGCAAAAAGACAGAAATTTTGTTTATTTTTGGGGAAAAGGCAGAAATTGCACTTATTTTGAGTCAAAAAGGTGGAAAATTCCCTTATTTTGGGTCAAATATGAAGAAATTTCCATTTTTTATGGCAAAAATGTATACATTCCCTTTATTTTCGGGCAAAAAGACAGAAATTCCCCGTATTTTGGAGCAAAATTGCAGAAATTCCCCTAATTTTTGGGCAAAAAGGCAGAAATTCCCCTTATTTTGGGGTAAAACTGCAAAAATTTTACTTATTTCACGGCAAAATGGCAGAAATTTCCCTAATTTTCAGCGAAAAAGGCAGAAAATCCCCGTATTTTGGAGCAAAATTGCAGAAATTCACCTAATTTTGGGGTAAAATATAAAGTAATTTTCTTTATTTTGGGGCAAAATGCAGAAATTCTCCTTATTTTGGGGCAATAGGCAGAAATTCCCCTTATTTTAGAGCAAAATTGCAGAAATTTCCCTTATTTGGCGGCAAAAAATAGAAATTCCCTTTATTCTGGGGCAAAAATGCAGAAATTTCCCTTATTTTAGGGCAAAATTGCAGAAATTTCACTAATTTCAGAGAAAAAAAGCAAAAATTTTTCTTATTTTGGGGCAAAAGGCAGAAATTCCCCTTATTTTGGGGCAAAAAGTCACAAATTTCCCTTATTTTCGGGGAAAATTGAAGAAATTTCATTTATTTCAGGGCAAAAATCAGAAATTCCCCTTATTTTGGGGCAAAAAGCAGAAATTTCTTTTATTATAGTACAAAATGAAGAAATTTTCCTTATTTTTAAACAAAAAGGCAGAAATTCCCCATATTTTGGGGCAAAAGGCAGAAATTCTTCTTATTTTGAGGTAAAATGCAGAAATTCCTTTTATTTAGAGGTAAAATGCAGAAATTCCACAAATATTGGGGGAAAATGCAGAAATTCCCTTTATTTTGGGGCTAAAAGGCAGAAATTCCCTGTATTTTGAAGCAAAATTGCAGAAATTCTCATAATTTTCGGGCAAAAAGGCAGAAATTCTCTTTATTTTGGGGAAAAAGAGAGAAAATCTCCTTTTTTCGGGAGCTAAAAATTAGAAATTCTTCTTATTTTGGGGCAAAATTGCAGAAATTTCTTTTACATTGGGGCAAAATTGCAGAAATTTCCCTTATTTTGGGGCAAAATATCAGAAATTTCACTTATTTCAGGGAAAAAAGGCAGAAATTTTCTCATTTTGGTGCAAAAAGGCAGAAATTTCTTTTATTTTGGTACAAAATTGCAGAAATTTTTCTTATTTTGGGGCAAAAAGTCAGAAATTCCCCATATTTTGGGAAAAATAACAGAAATTCCCCTTATTTTGAGGTAAAAAGGCTAAAATTCCTGTTATTTTTGGCAAAAAGTCAGAAATTCTCTTTATTTTGGGGCAAATAGACAGAAATTTTAATTATTTTTGGGGAAAAAGCAGAAATTGCACTTATTTTGAGTCAAAAATGCGGAAAATCCCCTTATTTTCAGGCAAAAATGAAGAAATTTCCCTTTTTTATGGCAAAAAGGTATACATTCCTTTTATTTTCGGGCAAAAAGGCAGAAATTTTCTGTATTTTGGAGCAAAACTGCAGAAATTCCCCTAATTTTGGGGCAAAAAGTCAGAAATTCCTTTTATTTTGGGGTAAAACCCCAGAATTTTCACTTATTTCATGGCAAAATACCAGAAATTCCCCTTATTTTCGAGGAAAAGGCAGAAAATCCCCGTATTATAGAGCAAAACTGCAGAAATTCACCTAATTTTGGGGTAAAAAATACAGTAATTTTTTTTATTAGGGGCAAAAATTAAGAAAGTCCCCTTATTTTATGGCAAAATTGCAGAAATTTCCCTTATTTGGGGGCAAAAAACAGAAATTCCCCTTATTTTGGGGCAAAATTGCAGAAATTTCCCTTATTATGGAGAAAAATTGCAGAAATTTCTCTTATTTTAGGGCAAAATTGCAGAAATTTCACTTATTTGGGGCAAAATTGCAGAAATTTCACATATTTTCAGGTAAAAATGCTGAAATTTCCTTTATTTTGGGGCAAAAATAAAGGAATTCCCCTTATTTTGGGGCAAAATTGCAGAAATTTCCGTTATTTTGGGGCAAAAAGGCAGAAATTTCTTAGATTTCGGGGAAAAAAGGCAGAAATTTCCATTATTTTGAGGTAATAAGGCTGAAATTCCTCTTATTTTGCGGCAAAAAGGCATAAATCCCCTTTATTTTGTGGTAAAATTGCAGAAATTTCAAATATTTCAGGGCAAAATGGCAGAAAATCTCCTTATTTTGGGGCAAAAGATGAAATCCCTAATTTTTGGCTAAAATTGAAGAAATTTCACTTATTTTAGGACAAAAAGGCAGAAATTCCACTTAATTTCGGGCATAAAGACAGAAATTACACGTATTTTGGAGCAAAATTGCAGAAATTCCTCTAATATTGGTGCAAAAATGCAAAAATCCCCTTTATTTTGTGGGCAAAAAGGCAGAAATTCCTATTATTTTGAGGTAAAAAGGTTGAAATTCTCCTTATTTTGGGGCAAAAAGTAAAAAAATCCCCTTATTTTGGGCAAAAAGACAGAAATTTCGTTTACTTTGGGGGAAAGGCAGAAATTGCACTTATTTTGAGTCAAAAAGGTTGAAAATTCCCTTATTTTGGGTCAAAAATGAAGAAATTTCCATTTTTTATGGCAAAAATGTATACATTCCCTTTATTTTCGGGGAAAAAGGCAGAAATTCTTCGTATTTTGGAGCAAAATTGCAGAAATTCCCCTAATTTTTAGGGAAAAAGGCAGAAATTCCCCTTATTTTGGGGTAAAACTGAAAAAATTTTACTTATTTCATGGCAAAATGGCAGAAATTTCCCTTATTTTCAGCAAAAAAGGCAGAAAATCCCCGTATTCTGGAGCAAACTTGCAGAAATTCACCTAATTTTGGGGTAAAAATTACAGTAATTTTCTTTATTTTGGGGCAAAAAGGCAGAAATTCTCCTTATTTTGGGGCAAAAGGCAGAAATTCCCATTATTTTAAAGCAAAATTGCAGGAATTTCACTTATTTGGGAGCAAAAAATAGAAATTCCCCTTATTTTGGGGCAAAAATGCAGAAATTTCCCTTATCATAGGAAAAAATTGCAGAAATTTCCCTTATTTTAGGGCAAAATTGCAGAAATTTCACTTATTTCAGAGAAAAAAAACAAAAATTTTTCTTATTTTGGGGCAAAAAGGCAGAAATTCACCTTATTTGGGGGCAAAACTCAGAAATTCCACTTATTTTGGGGCAAAATTCCAGAAATTTCCCTTTTTGGGGGCAAAATTGCAGAAATTTCACTTACTTTGGGACAAAATTGCAGAAATTTCACTTATTTCAAAGAAAAAAGGCAGAAATTTTCCTTCTTTTGGGGCAAAAAGGCAGAAATTCCTAATATTTTGTGGCAAAAATGCAGAAATACCCCTTATTTTGAGGTAAAAAGGCTGAAATACCCAAGTATTTGGGGGCAAAAATGCAGAAATTTCCATTATATTGGGGCAAAATTGCAGAAATTTCACTTATTTCAGAGTAATAAGTCAGAAATTTTCCTTATTTTGAGGCAAAAAAGACAGAAATTCCCTTTGTTTTGGGGGAAAAAGACAGAAATTACACTTATTTAGAGGCAAAATGCAAAAATTACCTTATTTTGGAGCAAAAATGAAGAAATTACCCTTTTTATTGCAAAAAGGTATGCATTCTTCTTATTTTCAGACAAAAATGCAGAAATTCCCCATATTTTGGGGCAAAAGGCAGAAATTCCCATTATTTTGAGGCAAAAAGGCACAAATTTCCCTTATTTTCGGGCAAAATTGCAGAAATTTCATTTATTTCAGGGCATAAAGTCAGAAATTCCCCTTATTTTGGGGCAAAAAGCAGAAATTTCTTTTATTATAGTACAAAATTGAAGAAATTTCTCTTATTTTCAAACAAAAAGGCAGAAATTCTCCATATTTTGGGGCAAAAGCAGAAATTCTTCTTATTTTGAGGTAAAATGCAGAAATTCCTTTTATTTAGAGGTAAAATGCAGAAATTCCCCAAATATTGGGGGAAAATGCAGAAATTCCCTTTATTTTGGGGCTAAAAGGCAGAAATTCTCTGTATTATGAAGCAAAATTGCAGAAATTCTCATAATTTTCGGGCAAAAAAGCAGAAATTCTCTTTATTTTGGGGCTATAAGACAGAAAATCTCCTTTTTTCGGGAGCAAAAAATCAGAAATTCTCCTTATTTTGGGGCAAAATTGCAGAAATTTCCTTTACATTGGGGCAAAATTGCAGAAATTTATCTTATTTTGGGGCAAAATATCAGAAATTTCATTTATTTCAGGGAAAAAAGGCAGAAATTTTCTTATTTTCGGGCAAAAAGGCAGAAATTTCTTTTATTTTGGTACAAAATTGCAGAAATTTTTCTAATTTTGGGGCACAAAAGCAGAAATTCCCCATATTTTGGGGCAAAAAGTCAGAAATTCCCCTTATTTTGAGGTAAAAATGCTTAAATTCCTTTTATTTTGAGGCAAAAAGTCAGAAATTCCCTTTATTTTGGGGCAAATATACAGAAATTTCATTTATTTTTGGGGAAAAGGCAGAAATTGCACTTATTTTGAGTCAAAAAGGTGGAAAATCCCCTTATTTTCGGGCAACAATGAAGAAATTTCTCTATTTTATGGCAACAAGGTATACATTCCTTTTATTTTCGGGCAAAAAGGCAGAAATTCCCCATATTTTGGAGCAAAATTGCAGAAATTCCCATTATTTTGGGGCAATAAGGCAGAAATTCACCTTATTTTGGGGTAAAATTGCAGAAATTTCACATATTTCAGGGCAAAAAGGCGGAAATTTTCCTTATTTTGGGGCAAAATTGCAAAAATTTTACTTATTTCAAGGTAATAAATCAGAAATTTTCCATATTTTGGGGAAAAAAGAGAGAATTTCTCTTTGTTTTGGGAAAAAAGTCAGAAATTCCACTTATTTAGAGGCAAAAAGGCAGAAATTCCACTTATTTTGGAGCAAGAATGAAAAAATTTCTCTTTTTTATGTCAAAAAGTTATGCATTCCCCTTATTTTTGGGCAAAAAGGCAGAAATTCCCCGTATTTTGGGGCAAAAGGCAGAAATTCTCTTTATTTTGGGGCAAAAAGTCACAAATTTCCCTTATTTTCGGGCAAAATTGCAGAAATTTCATTTATTTCAGGGCAAAAATGAGAAATTCCCTTTATTTTGGGGCAAAAAGCAGAAATTTCTTTTATTATAGTACAAAATTGTAGAAATTTTCCTTATTTTGAAACAAAAAGGCAGAAATTCCCCATATTTTGGGGCAAAAGGCAGAAATTCTTCTTATTTTGAGGTAAAATGCAGAAATTCCTTTTATTTAGAGGTAAAATGCAGAAATTCCACAAATATTGGGGGAAAATGCAGAAATTCCCTTTATTTTGGGGCCAAAAGGCAGAAATTCCCTGTATTTTGAAGCAAAATTGCAGAAATTCTCATAATTTTCGGGCAAAAAGGCAGAAATTCTCTTTATTTTGGGGCAAAAAGAGAGAAAATCTCCTTTTTTCAGGAGCTAAAAATCAGAAATTCCCCTTATTTTGGGACAAAATTGCAGAAATTTCTTTTACATTGGGGCAAAATTGCAGAAATTTCCCTTATTTTGGGGCAAAATATCAGAAATTTTCTTATTTCAGGGAAAAAAAGCAGAAATTTTCTTATTTTGGGGCAAAAAGGCAGAAATTTCTTTTATTTTGGTACAAAATTGCAGAAATTTTTCTTATTTTGGGGCAAAAATTCAGAAATTCCCCATATTTTGGGAAAAAGGGCAGAAATTCCCTTATTTTGAGGTGAAAAGGCTAAAATTCCTTTTATTTTTGGGCAAAAAGTCAGAAATTCTCTTTATTTTGGGGCAAATATACAGAAATTTCGTTTTTTTGGGGGGAAAAAGCAGAAATTGCACTTATTTTGAGTCAAAAAGGCAAAAAAATCCCCTTATTTTCGGGCCAAAATGAAGAAATTTTCCTTTTTTATTGCAAAAAGGTATACATTCCTTTTATTTTCGGGCAAAAAGGCAGAAATTTCCCGTATTTTGAAGCAAAATTGCAGAAATTCCCCAAATTTTGTGGCAAAAAGTCAGAAATTCCTTTTATTTTGGGGTAAAACCCCAGAAATTTCACTTATTTCATGGCAAAATGGCAGAAATTCCCCTTATTTTCGAGGAAAAGGCAGAAAATCCCTGTATTATAGAGCAAAATTGCAGAAATTCACCTAATTTTGAGGTAAAAAATACAGTAATTTTTTTTATTAGGGACAAAAAGTCAGAAAGTCCCCTTATTTTAGGGCAAAATTGCAGAAATTTCCTTTATTTGGGGGCAAAAAACAGAAATTCCCCTTATTTTGGGGCAAAATTGCAGAAATTTCCCTTATTATGGAGAAAAATTGCAGAAATTTCCCTTATTTTAGGGCAAAATTGCAGAAATTTCACTTATTTGGGACAAAATTGCAGAAATTTCACATGTTTTCAGGTAAAAATGCTGAAATTTCCTTTATTTTGGGGCAAAAACAAAGAAATTTCCCTTATTTTGGGGCAAAATTGCAAAAATTTTCCTTATTTTGGGGCAAAAAGGCAGAAATTTCTTAGATTTTGTGGGAAAAAGGCAAAAATTTCCCTTATTTTGAGGTAATAAGGCTGAAAATCCCCTTATTTTGGGGCAAAATGGCAGAAAATCCCCTTATTTTGGGGCAAAAAAATGAAATCCCTAATATTTGGCTAAAATTGAAGAAATTTCACTTATTTTGGGACAAAAAGGCAGAAATTCCACTTAATTTCGGGCATAAAGGCAGAAATGACCCGTATTTTGGAGCAAAATTGAGAAATTCCCCTAATATTGGTGCAAAAATGCAAAAATTCCGTTTATTTTGTGGGCAAAAAGGCAGAAATTCCCCTTATTTTGTGGGCAAAAAGGCTGAAATTCCCCTTATTTTGGGGCAAAAAGTCAGAAATTCCCCTTATTTTGGGCAAAAAGACAGAAATTTCGTTTATTTTTGGGGAAAAGGCAGAAATTGCACTTATTTTGGGTCAAAAAGGTGGAAAATTTTCTTATTTTGGGTCAAAAATGAGGAAATTTCCATTTTTTATGGCAAAAATATATACATTCCCTTTATTTTCGGGCAAATAGGCAGAAATTCCCTGTATTTTGGATCAAAATTGCATAAATTATTCTAATTTTTGGGCAAAGAGGCAGAAATTCCCCTTATTTTGGGGTAAAACTGCAAAAATTTTACTTATTTCACGGCAAAATGGCAGAAATTCACCTTATTTTCAGCGAAGAAGGCAGAAAATCCCCGTATTTTGGAGCAAAATTGCAGAAATTCTCCTAATTTTGGGGTAAAAAATACAGTAATTTTCTGTATTTTGGGGCAAAAAGGCACAAATTCTCATTATTTTGGGGCAAAAAGACTGTAATGCCCCTAATTTTGTGTCAAAAAGGCAGAAATTCCCCTAATTTTGGAGCAAAATTGCAGAAATTTCCCTTATTTTGGGGCAAAATTGCAGTAATTCCCCTAATTTTGTGTCAAAATTCCAAAAATTCCCTTTATTTTGGGGCGAAATTGCAGAAATTGCTTTTATTTGGGGAGAAAAATGCTTAAATTCCCTTTATTTTGGAGCAAAAATGCAGAAATTTTCCTTATTTTAGGGCAAAAATACAGAAATTCTCCTTATTTCAGGGCAAAAATACAGAAATTCCCCTTATTTTGGGGCAAAAAGGCAGAAATTCCCCTTATTTTAAGCCAAAAATACAGAAATTACCCTTATTTTAGGGCAAAAGACTAAATTCCCTCTATTTTGGGGCAAAAAGGTAAATTCTCCTTATTTTAGGGCAAAAAGAAAGAAATTCCCCTTATTTTTGGGCAAAAATGCCGAAATATCTTTTAATTTAGGGCAAAAATGCAGAAATTCCCCTTATTTTGGGCCAAATAGGCAGAAATTTCCCTTATTTTGAGGCTAAAAGATAGAAATTTTATCTTATTTTACAATAAAATTGCAGAAATTTCCCTTATTTTGTGGCAAAAATGCAGAAATTCCCATTGTTTTGGGTTAAAAAGGCAGAAATTTCCCTTATTTTGGAACAAAATTGCAGAAATTTCCCATATTTTGGGACAAAAATGCAGTAATGCTTCTAATTTTTGGGCAAAATTCAGAAATTTCACTAATTTTGGAGCAAAAAGGCAGAAATTTCTCTTATTTTGTGGCAAAAATGTAGAAATTTCCCTCTTTATGGGACAAAATTGCAGAAATTTTCTTTTTTGGGGGGCAAACTGCAGAAATTTTTCTTATTTTGGGGTAAAAATACAGTAATGCTTCTAATTTTGGGGCAATAATTCAGAAATTCCCCTAATTTTGGGGCAAAAAGGCAGAAATTCCCTGTATTGTGGGGTAAAATTGCTGAAATTTCCCTTTTTATGGACATAATTGCAGAAATTTCCCTTATCTTGGGGCAAAATTGCAGAAATTTCCCTTATTTTGGGGCAAAATTGCAGAAATTTCCCTTATCGTGGGGCAAAAATGTTAGAAATTCCCCTTTTTTCAAGACATAAAGGCAGAAATTCCACTTATTAGGGGGCAAAAATGCAGAAATTTCCCTTATTTTAGGGCAAAAAGACTGAAATTCCCCTAATTTTGTGACTTAAAGGCAGAAATTATTTTTATTTTAGGGCAAAAATCAGAAATTCCACTTAATTTTGGGCTAAAATGCAAAAATTTCCTTTATTTGGGGCAAAAAAGAATAATGCCCCCAATTTTGGGTCAAAAAGGCAGAAATTCCACTAATTTTGGAGCAAAATTGCAGAAATTTCCCTAATTTTTGGGGCAAAATTGCAGAAATTCCCTTTATCTTGGGGCAAAATTGCAGAAATTCCCCATTATTTTGAAACAAAATTGCAGAAATTCTCCTTATTTTTGGGCAAAAATGCAGAAATTCCCCTAATTTTAGGGCAAAATTGCAGAAATTTCCCTTATTTGGGGGCAAAATTGCAGTAATTCCCCTAATTTTGTGTCAAAATTGCAGAAATTCCCTTTATTTTGGGGCAAATTTGCAGAATTTCCCCAATATTTTGGAGCAAAATTGCAGTAATACCCCTAATTTTGGGACAAAAATGCAGAAATTCCCCTTCTTTTGGGGCAAAAAGGTAGAAATTCCACTTATTTTGGAGCAAAATTGCATAATTTTCCTTTATTATTGGGCAAAATTACCTCACAAAAATTTCAACAATTCTGTAGCCAGATGGCTGTGACTCATCTTACAGGTTTGCCGTATAATCCACAAGGACAAGGTATTGTGGAACATGCTCACCGCACCCTTAAATCATATCTAATAAAACAGAAAGGGGGAATTATGCAGGCTTTGCCCCCTGTGCCTAGGACCGCAGTATCCATGGCACTGTTCACCTTAAATTTTTTAAATCTTGATGACCATGGCCATACGGCAGCTAAAAGGCATTGCCTACCCATGGACAAACCAAAAGAGATGGTAAAATGGAAAGATGTCATAACTAATAAATGGAAAGGACCGGATCTTGTGTTGATAAGATCCAGGGGAGCTGTTTGTGTTTTTCCTCAGGATGAAAATAATCCTTTCTGGGTTCCCAAGAGGCTCACGCGAAAAACGGCAGAGACTCCTGATGACAGCCCTGCTCCTGATGCTGTGGAACCAGAGAGTCAGAGAAGAGACGAGATGGGCGATTCTGTCGGCATTCCTGAAACCAATTCCAGTGGAACTTGATGCTACAGTCTTCCCTAACCTTTTCACCCCCGATATTAACTTGGGTGGGGGTGGGACTCTTGGGAGCAATCCTTTGCTGCGGACTTGCGTTGCTTCTCTGGCTGGTTTGTAAGCTCAAGGCCCAAACAAAATAGAGACAAGGTGGTTACTGCCCAAGCGCCTGTCGCTCTGGAACATGCAGCATCAGCCGATATCTAGTTGTCTATGCTTAAACAGTAGGTCGCCGGCCAGACAGCTCTTGCACTCCTAGAACTTCGGTTCATTGCACAGGATTAGAGTTTCTGGTTTGAGCAGCCCATGAGGGATGCCGAGCTAAGCATCGCACTGAGAGCCTCTTGTCGTGGAGTCATCTCTGGGAGGTACGTCATTTTGCTTGAGGGTTCCCTACCCCAGTGTCCCTCCCTGAGAAAAAGGGCAGAGTGACAGGTCAAGAGTACTGCAGGCTACAAAAAGCCTAGCGGTTACTCCTGTACATGGTCTTTATACACCTTAATGAGGATTTGACCTCTATCTCCGCCCTCCTAATAAGGGTGTCCTACTTTGCTCAAAGTATAAAAGATAGGGGGAGATGTGGTGCGCCGCCCACACATTCCCACGCATTCGCCATTAAAAGATGGCGCTGATATCCGGCTGTGGGGTGCCGCCCACACATTCCCACGCATTCGCCATTACAAGATGGCGCTGATATCTGGCTGGAGTTAACAGTAAACAAGCCATGTGCGCACAGGCTGGGTAACTTCTGCTTCATGAGTTCCGCCTCTTCCGTGGCGTCATAGGGCCTGGTGAGTTTCAACCAATCAGGGGGCTCCGCGTCCGAGGCAAGGACTGATCCCTTTATAAGGGGGCGAGCTGGATAGCTCTCTCTCTCTTCTTCCTCTCTTCTTCCTCTCTTTCTCCCGTTGGTTTTCGGCCGTCTTGTGGAGCTTGTTCGTCCTGTTCGTCTTCTTGGATTTCTTGGTTTTCTCCGTCTTTTTCGTCACGTGAAGCAAATACTGGTTTTCCAGAGCAATAAAGTTTACCGCAGAAGGATTCTATTTTGTGTGCCGCGTCGTTCTTGCAGGCGAGACGGTTGCTCGGGACAGAAATTCCCCTACTTTTGGGGCAAAAAGGTAGAAATTCCACTTATTTTGGAGCAAAAGTGCATAATTTTCCCTTATTATTGGGCAAAAAGGCAGTAATGCCCCTCATTTGGGGGCAAAAAGGCAGAAATTCCTCTAATTTTGGGGCAAAATGCAGAAATTCTCCTTATTTGGGGGCAAAAATGAAGAAATTTCAATTTTTTGGGACAAAATTGCCGAAATTTCCCTTATTTTGAGGCAAAATTGCAGAAATTTCTTTTCTCTTGTGGAAAAATGCAGAAATTCCCTTTAATTCAGGTCAAAAAGGCAGAAATTCCGCTTATTTGGGGTAAAAAATGCAGAAATTACCCTTATTTTAGGGCAAAAAGATTGAAATTTTTCATATTTTGTGACAAAAAAACAGAAATTCTTATTTTAGGGCAAAAAAGAAGAAATTCCACTTAATTTTGGACAAAAATGCAGAAATTTCCCTTATTTGGGGAAAAAAACAGTTATGCCCCTAATTTTGTGTCAAAAAGGCAGAAATTCCCCTACTTTTGGAGCAAAATTGCAGAAATTTCCCTAATTTTGGGGCAAAATTGCAGTAATTCCCCTAATTTTGTGTCAAAATTCCAGAAATTCCCTTTATTTTGGGGCAAAATTGCAGAAATTCCCCTTATTTGAGGACAAAAATGCTGAAATTCCCCTTATTTTGGAGCAAAAATGCAGAAATTTTCCTTATTTTAGGGCAAAAAGACAGAAATTCTCCTTATTTCAGGGTAAAAATACAGAAATTCAACTTATTTTGGGGCAAAAATGCAGAAATTCCCCTTATTTTAAGCCAAAAATACAGAAATTACCCTTATTTTAGGGCAAAAAGACTAAATTCCCCCTATTTTGGGGCAAAAAGGTAAATTCTCCTTATTTTAGGGCAAAAAGGAAAAAATTCCCCTTATTTTTGGGCAAAAATGCAGAAATATCTTTTAATTTGGGGCAAAAATGCAGAAATTCCCCTTATTTTGGGCCAAATAGGCAGAAATTTCCATTATTTTGAGGCTAAAAAAAATTTAACTTATTTTACAATAAAATTGCAGAAATTTTCCTTATTTTGTGGCAAAAATGCAGAAATTCCCATTATTTTGGGTTAAACAGGCAGAAATTTCCCTTATTTTGGAACAAAATTGCAGAAATTTCCCATATTTTGGGGCAAAAATGCAGTAATGCTTCTAATTTTGGGGCAAAATTCAGAAATTTCACAAATTTTGGGGCAAAAAGGCAGAAATTCCTTTTATTTTGTGGCAAAAATGTAGAAATTTCCCTCTTTATGGGACAAAATTGCAGAAATTTTCTTTTTTTGGGGGCACACGGCAGAAATTTTTCTTATTTTGGGGTAAAAATACAGTAATGCTTCTAATTTTGGGGCAATAATTCAGAAATTCCCCTAATTTTGGGGCAAAAAGGCAGAAATTCCCTGTATTGTGGGGCCAAATTGCTGAAATTTCCCTTTTTATGGACATAATTGCAGAAATTTCCCTTATCTTGGGGCAAAATTGCAGAAATTTCCCTTATTTTGGGCAAAATTGCAGAAATTTCCCTTATCGTGGGGCAAAAATGTTAGAAATTCCCCTTTTTTCAAGACATAAAGGCAGAAATTCCCCTTATTAGGGGGCAAAAATGCAGAAATTTCCCTTATTTTAGGGCAAAAAGACTGAAATTCCCCTTATTTTGTGACTTAAAGGCAGAAATTCTTTTTATTTTAGGGAAAAAATCAGAAATTGCACTTAATTTTGGGCAAAAATGCAATAATTTCCTTTATTTGGGGCAAAAAAGAGTAATTCACCTAATTTTGGGTCAAAAAGGCAGAAATTATCCTAATTTCTGAGCAAAATTGCAGAAATTTCCCTAATTTTGGGGCAAAATTGCAGAAATTCTCTTTATTTTGGGGCAAAATTGCAGAAATTCCCCATTATTTTGAAGCAAAATTGCAGAAATTCCCCTTATTTTGGGGCAAAAATGCAGAAATTCCGCTTATTTGGGGTCAAAAATGCAGAAATAACCTTTATTTTAGGGCAAAAAGACTGAAATTCCTCTTATTTTGTGCCAAAAGGGCAGAAATTTTTATTTTAGGGCAAAAAGGCAGAAATTCCAATTAATTTTGAGGAAAATTCCGAAATTTCCCGTATTTTGGGCAAAAAGACAGTATTGCCCCTAATTTTGGGTCAAAAAGGCAGAAATTCCCCTAATTTTGTAGCAAAATTGCAGTAATTCCCCTAATTTTTTGTCAAAATTGAAGAAATTCTTTTTATTTTGGGGCAAAATTGCAGAAATTCCCCATTATTTTGGAGCAAAATTGCAGTAATACCCCTAATTTTTGGTCAAAAAGGCAGAAATTCCCCTACTTTTGGGGCAAAAAGGTAGAAATTCCACTTATTTTGGAGCAAAAGTGCATAATTTTTCCTTATTATTGGGCAAAAAGGCAGTAATGCCCCTCATTTAGGGGCAAAAAGGCAGAAATTCCTCTAATTTTGGGGCAAAATGCAGAAATTTTCCTTATTTGGGGGAAAAAATGAAGAAATTTCCATTTTTTGGGAAAAAATTGCAGAAATTTTCCTTATTTTGGGGCAAAATTGCAGAAATTTCTTTTATCTTGTGGAAAAATGCAGAAATTCCCCTTATTTCGGGTCAAAAAGGCAGAAATTCTGCTTATTTGGGGTAAAAAATGCAGAAATTATTCTAATTTTAGGGCAAAAAGATTGAAATTTTTCATATTTTGTGCCAAAAAAACAGAAATTCTTATTGTAGGGCAAAAAGGAAGAAATTCCACTTAATTTTGGACAAAAATGCAGAAATTTCCCTTATTTGGGGCAAAAAGACAGTAATGCCCCTAATTTTGGGTCAAAATAACAGAAATTCCTCTAATTTTGGAGCAAAATTGCAGAAATTTCTCTAATTTTGGAGGAAAATATCAGAAATTTTCCTAAGTTTGTGGCAAAATTGCAGAAATTCCCTTTATTTTGGAGAAAAATTGCAGAAATTCACCATTATTTTTGAGCTGAATTGCAGAAATTCCACTTATTTTAGAGCAAAAATGCAGAAATTCCCCTAATTTTGGCAAAAAATTGCAGAAATGTCTTTTATTTTGGGGCAAAATCGCAAAAATTTCCCTAATTTTGTGTTAAAATTTCAGAAATTTCCTTAATTTTGAAGCAAAAATGGAGAATTTTCCTTATTTTGGGGCAAAAACTGTGAAATTCCTCTTATTTTGGAGCAAAAATGCAGAAATTTTTTTTAAATTAGAGCAAAAAGGGAGAAATTCTCCTTATTTTAGGCCAAAAATACAGAAATTACCCTTATTTTAGGCCAAAAAGTCTAAATTTTCCTTATTTTGGCACAAAAAGGCAGAAATTCCCCTTATTTTAGGGTAAAAAGGCAGAAATTCCCCTTAATTTTGGGATCAATGCAAAAGTTTCCCTTTATTTGGGGCAAAAAGGCAGAAATTCCCCTTATTTTAGGGTAAAAAGGCAGAAATTCCCCTTAATTTTGGGATCAATGCAAAAGTTTCCCTTTATTTGGGACAAAAATGCAGAAATTCCCCTTATTTTGGGCCAAATAGGCAGAAATTTCCCTTATTTTTGGGCTAAAGGATAGAAATTTAATATATTTTAAGATAAAATTGCAGAAATTTCCCTTATTTTGTTGGAAAAATGCGAAATTCCCATTATTTTGGGGTAAAAAGGCAGAACTTTCCCTTATTTTGGAACAAAATTGCAGAAATTTCCCATATTTTGGAGCAAAAATGCAGTAATGCTTTTAATTTTGGGGTAAAAATCAGAAATTTCTCTAATTTTGGGTCAAAATACAGAAATTCCTCTTATCTTGGGGCAAAAATGCAGAAATTTCCTTTATTTTGAGGCAAATTGCAGAAATTTCCCTTATTTTGTGGCAAAAATTCTGTAATGCTTCTAATATTGGGGCAAAAATCAGAAATTCCATTAGTTTTGGGGCAAAAAGGCAGAAATTCTCCTTTTTGTGGGACAACATTGCAGAAATTTCCCTTTTTTAGAACAAAATTGCAAATTTTTCCTTTATTTTTGGGCAAAATTGCAGAAATTTCCCTTATCTTGTGGCAAAAATGCAGAAATTCCCCTTATTTAAGGTCAAAAATGCAGAAATTCCGCTCATTTGGGGGAAAATTTCTGAAATTACCCTTATTTTAGAGAAAAAGCCTGAAATTCCCCTTATTTTGTGCCAAAAAGGCTGAAATTCTTCTTATTTTAGAGCAAAAAGGCAGAAATTCCACAAAATTTTGGGCAAAAATGCAGAAATTTCCCTTATTTTGGAGCAAAAACACAGTAATACCCCTAATTTTGGGCCAAAAAGGCAAAAATTCCCCTAATTTTGGTGCAAAAAGTCAGAAATTCCTTTTATTTTGGGGCAAAAATGCTGAAATTCCCCTTATTATGGAGCAAAAATGCAGAAATTTTTCTTATTTTAGTTCAAAAAGACAGAAATTCTCTTTATTTTAAACCAAAAATACATAAATTACTCTTATTTTAGGCTAAAATGACCAAATTCCTCTTATTTTTGGGCAAAACAGCAAAAATTTTACTTTTATTTTAGAGCAAAAAGGCAGAAATTTTCGTTATTTTGGGGCAAAATTGTAGAAATTTCCCTTATCTTGGGGCAAAAATGCAGAAATTCCGCTTATTTGGCGTCAAAAATGCAGAAAAAACCCTTATTTTAAGGCAAAAAAACTGAAATTCCCCTCATTTTGTGCCAAAATGGCAGAAATTCTTATTTTAGGGCAAAAAGGCAGAATTCCACTTAATTTTGGGCAAAAATGCAGAAATTTCCCTTACTTGGGGCAAAAAGACAGTAATGCCCCTAATTTTGGGTCAAAAAGGCAGAAATTCCCCTAATTTTGGGGCAAAATTGCACAAATTTCCCTTATTTTGGGGAAAAATTGCATAAATTACCCTAATTTTCTGTCAAAATTGCAGAAATTTCCTTTATTATGGGGCAAAATTGCAGAAATTCCCCATTATTTAGAAGCAAAATTGAAGTAATACCCCTAATTTTTGGTCAAAAAGGCGGAAATTCCCCTTCTTTTAGAGCAAAAATGTAGAAATTCCACTTATTTTGGAGCAAAATTGCATAATTTTCCCTTATTAGAGAGCAAAAAGTAAGTAATGCCCCTAATTTTGGGACAAAAAGGCAGAAATTCCCCTAATTTTGAGGCAAAATGCAGAAATTCTCCTTATTTGGGGGCAAAAATGCAGAAATTTCCATTTTTTGGGAAAAAATTGCAGAAATTTTTCTTATTTGAGGGCAAAATTGCAGAAATTTCTTTTATCTTGGGGAAAATATGCAGAACTTCCCCTTATTTCGGGTCAAAAAGGAAGAAATTCCGCTTATTTGAGGTCAAAAATGCAGAAATTACCCTCTTTTAGGGCAAAAAGACTGAAATTCCCCGTATTTTGTGCCAAAAAAACAGAAATTCTTATTTTAGGGCAAAAAGGAAGAAATTCCACTTAATTTTGGACATAAATGCAGAAATTTCCCTTATTTGGGGCCAAAAGACAGTAAAGCCCCTTATTTTGTGTCAAAAAGTCAGAAATTCCCCATATTTTGGAGCAAAATTGCAGAAATTCCCTTTATTATGGGGCACAATTACAGAAATTCCCCTTATTTGGGGGCATAAATGCTAAAATTCCCTTTTTTGGAGCAAAAATGCAGAAATTTTTCTTATTTTAGGGCAAAAAGACAGAAATTCTCTATATTTCAGAGCAAAAATACAGAAATTCCTCTTATTTTGGGGCAAAAATACAGAAATTCCCCTTATTTTAAGCCAAAAATACAGAAATTACCCTTATTTTAGGGCAAAAAGACTAAATTCCCTCTATTTTGGGGCAAAAAGGTAAATTCCCCTCATTTTAGGGCAAAAAAGCAGAAATTCCCCTTATTTTTAAGCAAAAATGCAGAAATTTTTTTTAATTTGTGGCAAAAATGCAGAAATTCCCCTTATTTTGGGCCAAATAGGCAGAAATTTCCCTTATTTTTGGGCTAAAGGATAGAAATTTAATATATTTTAAGATAAAATTGCAGAAATTACCCTTATTCTGTTGCAAAAATGCAGAAATTCCCATTATTTTGGGGTAAAAAGGCAGAACTTTCCCTTATTTTAGAACAAAATTGCAGAAATTTCCCATATTTTGGAGCAAAAATGCAGTAATGCTTTAATTTTGGGGTAAAATTCAGAAATTTCTCTAATTTTGGGTCAAAATACAGAAATTCCTCTTATCTTGGGGCAAAAATGCAGAAATTTCCTATATTTTGAGGCAAATTGCAGAAATTTCCCTTATTTTGTGGCAAAAATTCTGTAATGCTTCTAATATTGGGGCAAAAATCAGAAATTCCATTAGTTTTGGGGCAAAAAGGCAGAAATTCTCCTTTTTGTGGGACAACATTGCAGAAATTTCCCTTTTTTGGAACAAAATTGCAAATTTTTCCTTTATTTTTGGGCAAAATTGCAGAAATTTCCCTTATCTTGTGGCAAAAATACAGAAATTCCCCTTATTTAAGGTCAAAAATGCAGAAATTCCGCTCATTTGGGGGAAAATTTCTGAAATTACCCTTATTTTAGAGAAAAAGCCTGAAATTCCCCTTATTTTGTGCCAAAAAGGCAGAAATCCTTATTTTAGAGCAAAAAGGCAGAAATTCCACAAAATTTTGGGCAAAAATGCAGAAATTTCCCTTATTTTGGAGCAAAAACACAGTAATACCCCTAATTTGGGGGCAAAAAGGCAAAAATTCCCCTAATTTTGGTGCAAAAAGTCAGAAATTCCTTTTATTTTGGGGCAAAAATGCTGAAATTCCCCTTATTATGGAGCAAAAATGCAGAAATTTTTCTTATTTTAGTTCAAAAAGACAGAAATTCTCTTTATTTTAAACCAAAAATACATAAATTACTCTTATTTTAGGCTAAAATGACCAAATTCCTCTTATTTTTGGGCAAAACAGCAAAAATTTTACTTTTATTTTAGAGCAAAAAGGCAGAAATTTTCGTTATTTTGGGGCAAAATTGTAGAAATTTCCCTTATCTTGGGGCAAAAATGCAGAAATTCCGCTTATTTGGCGTCAAAAATGCAGAAAAAACCCTTATTTTAAGGCAAAAAAACTGAAATTCCCCTCATTTTGTGCCAAAATGGCAGAAATTCTTATTTTAGGGCAAAAAGGCAGAAATTCCACTTAATTTTGGGCAAAAATGCAGAAATTTCCCTTACTTGGGGCAAAAAGACAGTAATGCCCCTAATTTTGGGTCAAAAAGGCAGAAATTCCCCTAATTTTGTGGCAAAATTGCACAAATTTCCCTTATTTTGGGGAAAAAATTGCATAAATTCCCCTAATTTTCTGTCAAAATTGCAGAAATTCCCTTTATTATGGGGCAAAATTGCAAAAATTCCCCATTATTTTGAAGCAAAATTGAAGTAATACCCCTAATTTTTGGTCAAAAAGGCGGAAATTCCCCTTCTTTTAGAGCAAAAATGTAGAAATTCCACTTATTTTGGAGCAAAATTGCATAATTTTCCCTTATTATAGAGCAAAAAGTAAGTAATGCCCCTAATTTTGGGACAAAAAGGCAGAAATTCCCCTAATTTTGGGGCAAAATGCAGAAATTCTCCTTATTTGGGGGCAAAAATGCAGAAATTTCCATTTTTTGGGAAAAAAATTGCAGAAATTTTTCTTATTTTAGGGCAAAATTGCAGAAATTTCTTTTATCTTGGGGAAAATATGCAGAACTTCCCCTTATTTCGGGTCAAAAAGAAAGAAATTCCGCTTATTTGAGGTCAAAAATGCAGAAATTTCCCTTATTTTAGGGCAAAAAGACTGAAATTCCCCGTATTTTGTGCCAAAAAAACAGAAATTATTATTTTAGGGCAAAAAGGAAGAAATTCCACTTAATTTTGGACAAAAATTCAGAAATTTCCCTTATTTGGGGCCAAAAGACAGTAAAGCCCCTTATTTTGTGTCAAAAAGTCAGAAATTCCCCATATTTTTGAGCAAAATTGCAGAAATTTCCCTTATTTTGGGGCAAAATTGCAGTAATTCCCCTAATTTTGTGTCAAAATTGCAGAAATTCCCTTTATTATGGGGCAAAATTGCAGAAATTCCCCTTATTTGGGGGCATAAATGCTAAAATTCCCCTTATTTTGGAGCAAAAATGCAGAAATTTTTCTTATTTTAGGGCAAAAAGACAGAAATTCTCTATATTACAGGGCAAAAATACAGAAATTCCTTTTATTTTGGGGCAAAAATACAGAATTTCCCCTTATTTTAAGCCAAAAATACAGAAATTACCTTTATTTTAGGGCAAAAAGACTAAATTCCCTCTATTTTGGGGCAAAAAGGTAAATTCCCCTTATTTTAGGGCAAAAAAAGCAGAAATTTCCTTTATTTTTAAGCAAAAATACAGAAATTTCTTTTAATTTGGGGCAAAAATGCAGAAATTCCCCTTATTTTTGGCCAAATAGGCAGAAATTTCCCTTATTTTTGGGCTAAAGGATAGAAATTTAATATGTTTTAAGATAAAATTGCAGAAATTTCCCTTATTTTGTGGCCAAAATGCAGAAATTCCCATTATTTTGGGGTAAAAAGGCAGAACTTTCCCTTATTTTGAAACAAAATTGCAGAAATTTCCCATATTTTGGAGCAAAAATGCAGTAATGCTTTTAATTTTGGGGTAAAATTCAGAAATTTCTCTAATTTTGGGTCAAAATACAGAAATTCCTCTTATCTTGGGGCAAAAATGTAGAAATTTCCTTTATTTTGAGGCAAATTGCAGAAATTTCCCTTATTTTGTGGCAAAAATTCTGTAATGCTTCTAATTTTGTGTCAAAAATCAGAAATTCCATTAGTTTTGAGGCAAAAAGGCAGAAATTCTCCTTTTTGTGGGACAACATTGCAGAAATTTCCCTTTTTTGGAACAAAATTGCAGATTTTTCCCTTATTTTTGGGCAAAATTGCAAAAATTTCCCTTATCTTGTGGCAAAAATGCAGAAATTCCCCTTATTTAAGGTCAAAAATGCAGAAATTCCTCTCATTTGGGGGAAAATTTCTGAAATTACCCTTATTTTAGAGAAAAAGCCTGAAATTCCCCTTATTTTGTGCCAAAAAGGCAGAAATTCTTCTTATTTTAGAGCAAAAAGGCAGAAATTCCACAAAATTTTGGGCAAAAATGCAGAAATTTCCCTTAATTTGGAGGAAAAACACAGTAATACCCCTAATTTTGGGGCAAAAAGGCAAAAATTCCCCTAATTTTGGTGCAAAAAGTCAGAAATTCCTTTTATTTTGGGGCAAAAATGCTGAAATTCTTCTTATTATGGAGCAAAATGCAGAAATTTTTCTTATTTTAGTTCAAAAAGACAGAAATTCTCCTTATTTTAAACCAAAAATACATAAATTACTCTTACTTTAGGCCAAAATGACCAAATTCCTCTTATTTTTGGGCAAAAAAGCAAAAATTTTACTTTTATTTTAGAGCAAAAAGGCAGAAATTTCCCTTATTTTGGGGCAAAATTGTAGAAATTTCCCTTATCTTGGGGCAAAAATGCAGAAATTCCGCTTATTTGGCGTCAAAAATGCAGAAATAACCCTTATTTTAGGGCAAAAAAACTGAAATTCCCCTCATTTTGTGCCAAAATGGCAGAAATTCTTATTTTAGGGCAAAAAAGCAGAAATTCCACTTAATTTTGGGCAAAAATGCAGAAATTTCCCTTACTTGGGGCAAAAAGACAGTAATGCCCCTAATTTTTGGTCAAAAAGGCAGAAAGTTCCTATAATTTTGGAGCAAAATTTCACAAATTTCCCTTATTTTGGGGAAAAAATTTCAGAAATTCCCCTAATTTTCTGTCAAAATTGCAGAAATTCCCTTTATTATGGGGCAAAATTGCAGAAATTCCCCATTATTTTAAAGCAAAATTGCAGTAATACCCCTAATTTTTGGTCAAAAAGGCGGAAATTCCCCTTCTTTTAGAGCAAAAATGTAGAAATTCCACTTATTTTGGAGCAAAATTGCATAATTTTCCCTTATTATTGAGCAAAAAGAAAGTAATGCCCATAATTTTGGGACAAAAAGGCAAAACTTCCCCTTATTTCGGGTCAAAAAGGCAGAAATTCCGCTTATTTGGGGTCAAAAATTCAGAAATTACCCTTATTTTAGGGCAAAAAGACTGAAATTCCCCATATTGTGTGCCCAAAAAACAGAAATTCTTATTTTAGGGCAAAAAGGAAGAAATTCCACTTAATTTTGGACAAAAATGCAGAAATTTCCCTTATTTGGGGCCAAAAGACAGTAAAGCCCCTTATTTTGTGTCAAAAAGTCAGAAATTCCCCAATTTTGGAGCAAAATTGCAGAAATTTCCCTTATTTTGGGGCAAAATTGCAGTAATTCCCCTAATTTTGTGTCAAAATTCCAGAAATTCCCTTAATTTTGGCGCAAAATTGCAGAAATTCCCTTTATTTAGGGGCAAAAATGCTGAAATTCCCCTTATTTTGGAGCAAAAATGCAGAAATTTTTCTTATTTTAGGGCAAAAAACCAGAAATTCTCCTTATTTCAGGGCAAAAATACAGAAATTCCCCTTATTTTGGGGCAAAAATACAGAAATTCCCCTTATTTTAAGCCAAAAATACAGAAATTACCCTTATTTTAGGGCAAAAAGACTAAATTCCCCCTATTTTTGGGCAAAAAGGTAAATTCCCCTTATTTTAGGGCAAAAAAGCATAAATTCCCCTAATTTTTAAGCAAAAATGCAGAAACTTCTTTTAATTTGGGGCAAAAATGCAGATATTCCCCTTATTTTGGGCCAAATAGGCAGAAATTTCCCTTATTTTTTGGCTAAAGGATAGAAATTTAATATATTTTAAGATCAAATTGCAGAAATTTCCCTTATTTTGTGGCAAACATGCAGAAATTCCCATTATTTTGGGGTAAAAAGGCAGAACTTTCCCTTATTTTGGAACAAAATTGCAGAAATTTCTCATATTTTGGAGCAAAAATGCAGTAATGCTTTTAATTTTGTGGTAAAATTCAGAAATTTCGCTAATTTTGAGTCAAAATACAGAAATTCCTTTTATCTTGGGGCAAAAATGCAGAAATTTCCTTTATTTTGAGGCAAATTGCAGAAATTTCCCTTATTTTGTGGCAAAAATTCTGTAATGCTTCTAATTTTGGGGCAAAAATCAGAAATTCCATTAGTTTTGGGGCAAAAAGGCAGAAATTCTCCTTTTTGTGGGACAAAATTGCAGAAATTTCCCTTTTTTGGAACAAAATTGCAGATTTTTCCCTTATTTTTGGGCAAAATTGCAAAAATTTCCCTTATCTTGTGGCAAAAATGCAGAAATTCCCCTTATTTAAGGTCAAAAATGCAGAAATTCCGCTCATTTCAGGGAAAATTTCTGAAATTACCCTTATTTTAGAGAAAAAGCCTGAAATTCCCCTTATTTTGTGCCAAAAAGGCAGAAATTCTTCTTATTTTAGAGCAAAAAAGAAGAAATTCCACAAAATTTTGGGCAAAAATGCAGAAATTTCCCTTATTTTGGAGCAAAAACACAGTAATACCCCTAATTTTGGGGCAAAAAGGCAAAAATTCCCCTAATTTTGGTGCAAAAAGTCAGAAATTCCTTTTATTTTGGGGCAAAAATGCTGAAATTCCCCTTATTATGGAGCAAAAATGCAGAAATTTTTCTTATTTTAGTTCAAAAAGACAGAAATTCTCCTTATTTTAAACCAAAAATACATAAATTACTCTTACTTTAGGCCAAAATGACCAAATTCCTCTTATTTTTGGGCAAAAAAGCAAAAATTTACTTTTATTTTAGAGCAAAAAGGCAGAAATTTCCCTTATTTTGGGGCAAAATTGTAGAAATTTCCCTTATCTTAGGGCAAAAATGCAGAAATTCTGCTTATTTGGCATCAAAAATGCAGAAATAACCCTTATTTTAGGGCAAAAAATCTGAAATTCCCCTCATTTTGTGCCAAAATGGCAGAAATTCTTATTTTAGGGCAAAAAGGCAGAAATTCCACTTAATTTTGGGCAAAAATGCAGAAATTTCCCTTATTTGGGGCAAAAAGACAGTAATGCCCCTACTTTTGTGTCAAAAAGGCAGAAATTCCCCTAATTTTGGAGCAAAATTGCACAAATTTCCGTTATTTTGGGGAAAAAATTTCAGAAATTCCCCTAATTTTCTGTCAAAATTGCAGAAATTCCCTTTATTATGGGGCAAAATTGCAGAAATTCCCCATTATTTTGAAGCAAAATTGCAGTAATACCCCTAATTTTTGGTCAAAAAGATAGAAATTCCCCTTCTTTTAGAGCAAAAATGTAGAAATTCCACTTATTTTGGAGCAAAATTGCATAATTTTCCCTTATTATTGAGCAAAAAGTAAGTAATGCCCCTAATTTTGGGACAAAAAGGCAGATATTCCCCTAATTTTGGGGCAAAGTGCAGAAATTCTCCATTTTTGGGGGCAAAAATGCAGAAATTTCCATTTTTTGGGAAAAAATTGCAGAAATTTTTCTTATTTGAGGGCAAAATTGCAGAAATTTCTTTTATCTTGGGGAAAATATGCAGAACTTCCCCTTATTTCGGGTCAAAAAGGCAGAAATTCCGCTTATTTGGGGTCAAAAATGCAGAAATTACCCTTATTTTAGGGCAAAAAGACTGAAATTCCCCATATTTTGTGCCCAAAAACAGAAATTCTTATTTTAGGGCAAAAAGGAAGAAATTCCACTTAATTTTGGACAAAAATGCAGAAATTTCCCTTATTTGGGGCCAAAAGACAGTAAAGCCCCTTATTTTGTGTCAAAAAGTCAGAAATTCCCCAATTTTGGAGCAAAATTGCAGAAATTTCCCTTATTTTGGGGCAAAATTGCAGTAATTCCCCTAATTTTGTGTCAAAATTCCAGAAATTCCCTTTATTTTGGGGCAAAATTGCAGAAATTCCCCTTATTTGGGGGCAAAAATGCTGAAATTCCCATTATTTTGGAGCAAAAATGCAGAAATTTTTCTTATTTTAGGGCAAAAAGACAGAAATTCTCCTTATTTCAGGGCAAAAATACAGAAATTCCCTTTATTTTGGGGCAAAAATACAGAAATTCCCCTTATTTTAAGCAAAAAATACAGAAATTACCCTTATTTTAGGGCAAAAAGACTAAATTCCCCCTATTTTGGGGCAAAAAGGTAAATTCCCCTTATTTTAGGGCAAAAAAGCAGATATTCCCATATTTTTAAACAAGAATGCAGAAATTTCTTTTAATTTGGGGCAAAAATGCAGAAATTCCTCTTATTTTGGGCCAAATAGGCAGAAATTTCCCTTATTTTTCGGCTAAAGGATAGAAATTTAATATATTTTAAGATTAAAATTGCAAAAATTTCCCTTATTTTGTGGCAAAAATGCAGAAATTCCCATTATTTTGGGGTAAAAAGGCAGAACTTTCCCTTATTTTGGAACAAAATTGCAGAAATTTCCCATATTTTGGTGCAAAAATGCAGTAATGCTTTTAATTTTTGGGTAAAATTCAGAAATTTCTCTAATTTTGGGTCAAAATACAGAAATTCCTTTTATCTTGGGGCAAAAATGCAGAAATTTCCTTTATTTTGAGGCAAATTGCAGAAATTTCCCTTATTTTGTGGCAAAAATTCTGTAATGCTTCTAATTTTGGGGCAAAAATCAGAAATTCCATTAGTTTTGGGGCAAAAAGGAAGAAATTCTCCTTTTTGTGGGACAACATTGCAGAAATTTCCCTTTTTTGGAACAAAATTGCAGATTTTTGCCCTATTTTTGGGCAAAATTGCAGAAATTTCCCTTATCTTGTGGCAAAAATGCAGAAATTCCCCTTATTTCAGGTCAAAAGGCAGAAATTCCGCTTATTTGAAAGAAAATTCCTGAAATTACCCTTATTTTAGGGAAAAAGCCTGAAATACCTCTTATTTTGTGCCAAAAAGGCAGTAATTCTTCTCATTTTAGAGCAAAAAGACAGAAATTCCACAAAATTTTGGGCAAAAACGCAGAAATTTCCCTTATTTTGAAGCAAAAACACAGTAAGACCCCTAATTTTTGGGCAAAAAGGCAAAAATTCCCCTAATTTTTGGGCAAAAAGTCAGAAATTCCTTTTATTTTGGGGCCAAAATGCTGAAATTTCCCTTATTATGGAGCAAAAATGCAGAAATTTTTCTTATTTTAGGTCAAAAATACAGAAATTCTCTTTATTTTAAACCAAAAATATATAAATTACTCTTATTTTAGGCCAAAAAGACCAAATTCCTCTTATTTTGGGGCAAAAAGGCAAAAATTTTACTTTTATTTTAGAGCAAAAAGGCAGAAATTTCCCTTAATTTGGGGCAAAATTGTAGAAATTTCCCTTATCTTGGGGCGAAAATGGAGAAATTCCGTTTATTTGGCGTCAAAAATGCCGAAATAACCCTTATTTTAGGGCAAAAAGACTGAAATTCCCCTTATTTTGTGCCAAAAGGGCAGAAATTCTTATTTTAGGGCAAAAAGGCAGAAATTCCACTTAATTTTGGGCAAAAATGCAGAAATTTCCCTTATTTGGGGCAAAAAGACAGTAATGCCCCTAATTTTGGGTCAAAAAGGCAGAAATTCCCCTAAATTTGGAGCAAAATTGCAGAAATTTCCCTTATTTTGAGGCATAATTGCAGTAATTCCCCTAATTTTCTGTCAAAATTGCAAAAATTCCCTTTATTTTGGGGCAAAATTGCAAAAATTCCCCATTATTTTGAAGCAAAATTGCAGTAATACCCCTAATTTTTGGTCAAAAAGGCAGAAATTCCCCTTCTTTTGGGGCAAAAATGTAGAAATTCCAATTATTTTGGAGCAAAATTGCATAATTTCCCCTTATTATTGGGTAAAAAGGAATTAATGCCCCTAATTTTGGGGCAAAAAGGCAGAAATTCCCCTAATTTTGGGGCAAAAATGCAGAAATTTCCATTTTTTGGGACAAAATTGCAGAAATTTCCTTATTTTAGGGCAAAATTGCAGAAATTTCTATTATCTTGGGGAAAAAAAAGCAGAAATTGCCCTTATTTCGGGTCATAAATGCAGAAATTACCCTTATTTTAGGGCAAAAAGACTGAAATTCTTCATATTTTGTTCCAAAAAAACAGAAATTTTTATTTTAGGGCAAAAAGAAAGAAATTCCACTTAATTTTGGACAAAAATGCAGAAATTTCCCTTATTTGGGCATAAAGACGGTAATGATCCTAATTTTGTGTCAAAAAGGCAGAAAGTTCCTATAATTTTGGAGCAAAATTGCAGAAATTTCCCTTATTTTGGGGAAAAATTGCAGTAATTCCTCTAATTTTGTGTCAAAATTCCTGAAATTCCCTATATTTTGGGGCAAAATTGCAGAAATTCCCCTTATTTGGGGGCAACAATGCTGAAATTCTTCTTATTTTGGAGCAAAAAAGGAGAAATTTTTCTTATTTTAGGGCAAAAAGACAGAAATTCTCCTTATTTCAGGGCAAAAATACAGAAATTCCCCTTATATTGGGGCAAAAATACAGAAATTCCCCTTATTTTAAGCCAAAAATACAGAAATTACCCTTATTTTAGGGCAAAATGACTAAATTCTCCCTATTTTGTTGCAAAAAGGTAAATTCCCCTTATTTTAGGGCAAAAAAGAAGAAATTCCCCTTATTTTTAAGCAAAAATGCAGAAATTTCTTTTAATTTGGGGCAAAAATGCAGAAATTCCCCTTATTTTGGGCCAAATAGGCAGAAATTTCCCTTATTTTTGGGCTAAAGAATAGAAATTTAATATATTTTAAGATAAAATTGCAGAAATTTTCCTTATTTTGTGGCCAAAATGCAGAAATTCCCATTATTTTGGGGTAAAAAGGCAGAACTTTCCCTTATTTTGGAACAAAATTGCAGAAATTTCCCATATTTTGGAGCAAAAATGCAGTAATCCTTTTAATTTTGGGGTAAAATTCAGAAATTTCTCTAATTTTGGGTCAAAATACAGAAATTCCTCTTATCTTGGGGCAAAAATGCAGAAATTTCCTTTATTTTGAGGCAAATTGCAGAAATTTCCCTATTTTGTGGCAAAAATTCTGTAATGCTTCTAATTTTGGGTCAAAAATCAGAAATTCCATTAGTTTTGGGGCAAAAAGGCAGAAATTCTCCTTTTTGTGGGACAACATTGCAGAAATTTCCCTTTTTTGGAACAAAATTGCAGATTTTTGCCTTATTTTTGGGCAAAATTGCAGAAATTTCCCTTATCTTGTGGCAAAAATGCAGAAATTCCCCTTATTTAAGGTCAAAAATGCAGAAATAACCCTTATTTTAGGGCAAAAAGACTGAAATTCCCCTCATTTTGTTCCAAAATGGCAGAAATTCTTATTTTTGGGCAAAAAAGCAGAAATTCCACTTAATTTTGGGCAAAAATGCAGAAATTTCCCTTATTTGGGGCAAAAAGACAGTAATGCCCCTAATTTTGGGTCAAAAAGGCAGAAATTCTCCTAATTTTGGAGCAAAATTGCAGAAATTTCCCTTATTTTGAGGCAAAATTGCAGAAATTCCCCTAATTTTCTGTCAAAATTGCAGAAATTCCCTTTATTATGGGGCAAAATTGCAGAAATTCCCCATTATTTTGAAGCAAAATTGCAGTAATACCCCTAATTTTTGGTCAAAAAGGCAGAAATTCCTTTTCTTTTAGAGCAAAAATGTAGAAATTCCACTTATTTTGGAGCAAAATTGCATAATTTTCCCTTATTATTGAGCCAAAAGGAAGTAATGCCCCTAATTTTGGAACAAAAAGGCAGAAATACCCCTAATTTTGGGGCAAAATGCAGAAATTCTCCTTATTTGGGGGCAAAAATGCAGAAATTTCCATTTTTTGGGAAAAAATTGCAGAAATTTTCCTTATTTTAGGGCAACATTGCAGAAATTTCTTTTATCTTGGGGAAAATATGCAGAACTTCCCCTTATATCGGGCCAAAAAAGCAGAAATTCCGCTTATTTGGGGTCAAAAATGCAGAAATTACCCTTATTTTAGGGCAAAAAGACTGAAATTCCCCATATTTTGTGCCAAAAAAACAGAAATTCTTATTTTAAGGCTAAAAGGAAAAAATTCCACTTAATTTTGGACAAAAATGCAGAAATTTCCCTTATTTGAGGCCAAAAGACAGTAAAGCCCCTTATTTTGTGTCAAAAAGTCAGAAATTCCCCATATTTTGGAGCAAAATTGCAGAAATTTCCCTTTTTGGGGCAAAATTGCAGTAATTCCCCTAATTTTGTGTCAACATTCCAGAAATTCTCTTTATTTTGGGGCAAAATTGCAGAAATTCCCCTTATTGGGGACAAAAAAGCTCAAAATCCTCTTATTTTGGAGGAAAAATGCAGAAATTTTCCTTATTTTAGGGCAAAGAGACAGAAATTCTCCTTAATTCAGGGCAAAAATACAGAAATTCCCCTTATTTGGGGGCAATAATTCAGAAATTCCCCTTATTTTAAGACAAAAATAGAGAAATTACCCTTATTTTAGGGCAAAAAACTAAATTCTCCCTATTTTGGGGCAAAAAAGTAAATTCCCCTTATTTTAGGGCAAAAAGGCAAAAATTCCCCTTATTTTTTAGTAAAAATGCAGAATTTTCTTTTAATTCGGGGCAAAAATGCAGAAATTCCCCTTATTTGGGCCAAATAGGCAGAAATTCTTCTTATTTTAGAGCAAAAAGGGAGAAATTCCACAAAATTTTGGGCAAAAATGCATAAATTTTCTTTATTTTGGAGCAAAAACACAGTAATACCCCTAATTTTGGGGCAAAAAAGCAAAAATTCCCCTAATTTTGGGGCAAAAATTCAGAAATTCCTTTTATTTTGGGGCAAAAATGTTGAATTTCCCCTTATTATGGAGCAAAAGTGCAGAAATTTTTCTTATTTTAGGTCAAAAAGACAGAAATTCTCCTTATTTTAAACCAAAAATACATAAATTACTTTTATTCTATGCCAAAAAAACCAAATTCCTCTTATTTTTGGGCAAAAAAGCAAAAATTTTACTTTTATTTTAGAGCAAAAAGGCAGAAATTTCCTTTATTTTGAAGCAAAATTGTACAAATTTCCCTTATCTTGGGGCAAAAATGCAGAAATTCCGCTTATTTGGCGTCAAAAATGTAGAAATAACCCTTATTTTAGGGCAAAAAGACTGAAATTCCCCTCATTTTGTGCCAAAATGGCAGAAATTCTTATTTTAGGGCAAAAAGGCAGAAATTCCACTTAATTTTGGGCAAAATGCAGAAATTTCCCTTATTTGGGGCAAAAAGACAGTAATGCCCCTAATTTTGGGTCAAAAAGGCAGAAATTCCCCTAATTTTGGAACAAAATTGCAGAAATTTCCCTTATTTTGGGGCAAAATTGCAGAAATTCCCCTAATTTTCTGTCAAAATTGCAGAAATTCCCTTTATTATGGGGCAAAATTGCAGAAATTCCCCATTATTTTGAAGCAAAATTGCAGTAATACCTCTAACTTTTGGTCAAAAAGGCAGAAATTCCCCTTCGTTTGGGGCAAAAATGTAGAAATTCCACTTATTTTGAAGCAAAATTGCATAATTTTCCCTTTTTATTGTGCAAAAAGGAAGTAATGCCCCTTATTTTGGGGCAAAAAGGCAGAAATTCCCCTAATTTTGAGACAAAATGCAGAAATTCTCCTTATTTGGGGGCAAAAATGCAGAAATTTCCATTTTTTGGGACAAAATTGCAGAAATTTCCTTTATTTTATAGCAAAATTGCAGAAATTTCTTTTATCTTGAGGAAAAAATGCAGAACTTCCCCTTATTTCGGGTCAAAAAGGCAGAAATTCCACATATTTGGGGTCAAAAAGAAAGAAATTCCCCTTATTTAGGGGCAAAAAGCAGACATTTCCCTTATTTTGGGAAAAATTTTAGAAATTTCATTTATTTCAGGGCAAAAAGTCAGAAATTCCCCTTATTTTGGGGCAAAAAGAGAGAAATTCCGTTTATTTTTGGGGAAAAGGCAGAAATTGCACTAATTTTGAGTCAAAAAAGCGGAAAATCCCCTTATTTTGGGGAAAAAAATGAAAAAATTTCTTTTTTTTATGGTAAAAAGGTATACATTCCCTTTATTTTTGGGCAAAAAGGCAGAAATTCCCCGTATTTTGGAGCAAAATTGCAGAAATTCCCCTAATTTTGGGCAAAAAGGCAGAAATTCCATTTATTTGGTGTAAAACTGCAGAAATTTCACTTATTTCGCGGCGAAATGGCAGAAATTCCCCTTATTTTGGGCGAAAAAGGCAGAAAATCCCCGTATTTTAGAGCAAAATTGCAGTAATTCACCTAATTTTGGGGTAAAATATGCAGTAATTTTCTTTATTTTGGGGCAAAACGGCAGAAATTTCCCTTATTTGGGGCAAAAGGCAGAAATTCCCCTTATTTTAGGGCAAAATTGCAGAAAATTCCCTTATTTGGGGGCCTAAAACAGAAATTCCCCTTTTTTTTGGGGCAAAATTGCAGAAATTTCCCTTTATTATGGTGAAAAATTGCAGAAATTTCCCTTATTTTAGAGTAAAATTGCAGAAATTTCACTTATTTCAGAGAAAAAAAGCAAAAATTTTTCTTATTTTGGGGCAAAAAGGCAGAAATTCGCCTTATTTTGGGACAAAAAGGAAGAAATTCACCTTATTTTGGAGCAAAATTGCAGATATTCCCCTAATATTGGGGCAAAATGCAGAAATTTCCTTTATTTGGGCCAAAAAAGCCGAAGTTCCCAAATTTTCGGGCAAAAAGACAGAAATTCCGCGTATTTTGAAGCAAAATTTTAGAAACTCCCCTATTTTTGGGGCAAAAAGGCAGAAATTCCCTTATTTTGAGGCAAAAATACAGAAATTCATTTTATTATGGGGCAAAAAGTCAGAAATTTCCCTTATTTTGGGGCAAAATTGAAGAGATTTCCCTTATTTTGGAGCAAAATTGCAGAAATTTCCCTTATTTTGGAGCAAAATTGTAGAAATTTGTTTTATTTTTGTACAGAATTGCAAAAATTTTTCTTATTTTGTGGCAAGAAGGCAAAAATTTTCCATATTTTGGGGCAAAAAGGCACAAATTTTTCTTATTTTCAGGCAAAATTGAAGAAATTTCATTTATTTCATTGCAAAAAGCAGAAATTCCTTTTATTATGGTAAAAAATTGAAGAAATTTTCCTTATTTTGGAACAAAAATGCAGAAATACCCCATATTTTGGGGCAAAAGGCAAAAATTCCTCTTATTTTGAGGTAAAATGCAGAAATTCCGCTTATTTAGAGGTAAAATACAGAAATTCCCCTAATATTGGGGAAAAATGCAGAAATTCCCAATATTTTGGGGCTAAAAGGCAGAAATTCCTCATATTTTGAAGCAAAATTGCAGAAATTCTCATAATTTTCGGACAAAAAGGCAGAAAATCTCCTTATTTTGGGGCAAAAAGACAGAAAATCTTTTTTTTTCGGGGGCAAAAAGTTAGAAATTTCATTTATTTTGGGGCAAAATTGCAGAAATTTCCCTTATTTTGGGGCAAAATTGCAGAAATTTCACTTATTTCAGGGAAAAAAGGCAGAAATTTCTCTTATTTTGGGGCAAAAAAGCAGAAATTTCTTTTATTTTTAAGTAAGAAGGCTTAAATTCTTCTTATTTTGGGGCAAAAAGGCAGAAATTCCCCTTATTTTGGGGCAAAAAGGAGACATTTCCCTTATTTTGGAGAAAATTTTAGAAATTTCACTTATTTCAGGGCAAAAAGTCAGAAATTCCCCTTATTTTGGGGCAAAAATACAGAAATTCCGTTTATTTTGGGGGAAAAGGCAGAAATTGCACTTATTTTGAGTCAAAAAGGCAGAAAATCCCCTTATTTCGAGGAAAAAATGAAGAAATTTCTCTTTTTATGGCAAAAAGGTATACATTCCCTTTATTTTTGGGCAAAAAGGCAGAAATTCCCCGTATTTTGGAGCAAAATTGCAGAAATTCCCCTAATTTTGTATAAAAAGGCAGAAATTCTCCTTTTTGTGGGACAACATTGCAGAAATTTTCTTTTTTTGGAACAAAATTGCAGATTTTTCCCTTATTTTTGGGCAAAATTGCAGAAATTTCCCTTATCTTGTGGCAAAAATGCAGAAATTCCCCTTATTTAAGTTCAAAAAGGCAGAAATTCCGCTCATTTGGGGGAAAATTCCTGAAATTACCCTTATTTTAGGGAAAAAGCCTGAAATTCCCCTTATTTTGTGCCAAAAAGGCAGAAATTCTTCTTATTTTGAGCAAAAAGGCAGAAATTCCACAAAATTTTGGGCAAAAATGCAGAAATTTCCCTTATTTTGGAGCAAAAACAGAGTAATACCCCTAATTTTGGGGCAAAAAGGCAAAAATTCCCCTAATTTTGGTGCAAAAAGTCAGAAATTCCTTTTATTTTGGGGCAAAAATGCTGAAATTCCCCTTATTATGGAGCAAAAATGCAGAAATTTTTCTTATTTTAGTTCAAAAAGACAGAAATTCTCCTTATTTTAAACCAAAAATACATAAATTACTCTTACTTTAGGCCAAAATGACCAAATTCCTCTTATTTTTGGGCAAAAAAGCAAAAATTTTACTTTTATTTTAGAGCAAAAAGGCAGAAATTTCCCTTATTTTGGGGCAAAATTGTAAAAATTTCCCTTATCTTGGGGCAAATATGCAGAAATTCCGCTTATTTGGCTTCAAAAATGCAGAAATAACCCTTATTTTAGGGCAAAAAGACTGAAATTCCCCTCATTTTGTGCCAAAATGGCAGAAATTCTTATTTTAGGGCAAAAAGGCAGAAATTCCACTTAATTTTGGGCAAAAAATGCAGAAATTTCCCTTATTTGGGGCAAAAAGACAGTAATGCCCCTAATTTTGGGTCAAAAAGGCAGAAATTCTCCTAATTTTGGAGCAAAATTGCAGAAATTTCCCTTATTTTGGGGCAAAGTTGCAGAAATTCCCCTAATTTTCTGTCAAAATTGCAGAAATTCCCTTTATTATGGGGCAAAATTGCAGTAATTCCCCATTATTTTGAGGCAAAATTGCAGCAATACCCCTAATTTTTGGTCAAAAAGGAAGAAATTCTCCTTCTTTTATAGCAAAAATGTAGAAATTCCAATTATTTTGGAGCAAAATTGCATAATTTTCCCTTATTATTGAGCAAAAAGAAAGTAATGCCCCTATTTTGGGGCAAAAAAGCAGAAATACCTCTAATTTTGGGGCAAAATGCAGAAATTCTCCTTATTTGGGGGCAAAAATGATGAAATTTCCATTTTTTGGAAAAAAAATTCCAGAAATTGTCATTATTTTAGGGCAAAATTGCAGAAATTTCTTTTATCTTGGGGAAAATATGCAGAACTTCCCCTTATTTTGGGTCAAAAAGGCAGAAATTCCGCTTATTTGGGGTCAAAAATGCAGAAATTACCCTTATTTTAGGGAAAAAAGCCTGAAATTCCCCATATTTTGTGCCAAAAAACAGAAATTCTTATTTTAGGGCAAAAAGGAAGAAATTCCACTTAATTTTGGACAAAAATGCAGAAATTTCCCTTATTTGGGGCCAAAAGACAGTAAAGCCCCTAATTTTGTGTCAAAAAGTCAGAAATTCCCCATATTTTGGAGCAAAATTGCAGAAATTTCCCTGATTTTAGGGCAAAATTGCAGTAATTCCCCTAATTTTGTGCAAAATTTCAGAAATTCCCTCTATTTTGGGGCAAAATTGCAGAAATTCCCCTTATTTGGGGGCAAATATGCTGAAATTCCCCTTATTTTGGAGCAAAAATGCAGAAATTTTTCTTATTTAGGGCAAAAAGACAGAAATTCTCCTTATTTCAGGGCAAAAATACAGAAATTCCCCTTATTTTGGGGCAAAAATACAGAAATTACTTTTATTTTAAGCCAAAAATACAGAAATTACCCTTATTTTAGGGCAAAAAAACTAAATTCCCCCTATTTTGAGGCAAAAAGGTAAATTCCCCTTATTTTAGGGCAAAAAAGCCGAAATTCCCATTATTTTTAAGCAAAAATGCAGAAATTTCTTTTAATTTGGGGAAAAATTCAGAAATTCCCCTTATTTTGGGCCAAATAGGCAGAAATTTCCCTTATTTTTGGGCTAAAGGATAGAAATTTAATATATTTTAAGATAAAATTGCAGAAATTTCCCTTATTTTGTGGCAAAAATGCAGAAATTCCCATTATTTTGGGGTAAAAACGCAGAACTTTCCCTTATTTTGGAACAAAATTGCAGAAATTTCCCATATTTTGGAGCAAAGATGCAGTAATGCTTTTAATTTTGGGGTAAAATTCAGAAATTTCTCTAATTTTGGGTCAAAATACAGAAATTCCTCTTATCTTGGGGCAAAAATGCAGAAATTTCCTTTATTTTGAGGCAAATTGCAGAAATTTCCCTATTTTGTGGTAAAAATTCTGTAATGCTTCTAATTTTGGGTCAAAAATCAGAAATTCCATTAGTTTTGGGGCAAAAAGGCAGAAATTCTCCTTTTTGTGGGACAACATTGCAGAAATTTCCCTTTTTTGGAACAAAATTGCAGATTTTTGCCTTATTTTTGAACAAAATTGCAGAAATTTCCCTTATCTTGTGGCAAAAATGCAGAAATTCCCCTTATTTAAGGTCAAAAATGCAGAAATAACCCTTATTTTAGGGCAAAAAGACTGAAATTCCCCTCATTTTGTTCCAAAATGGCACAAATTCTTATTTTTGGGCAAAAAAGCAGAAATTCCACTTAATTTTGGGCAAAAATGCAGAAATTTCCTTTATTTGGGGCAAAAAGACAGTAATGCCCCTAATTTTGGGTCAAAAAGGCAGAAATTCTCCTAATTTTGGAGCAAAATTGCACAAATTTCCCTTATTTTGAAGCAAAATTGCAGAAATTCCCTTAATTTTCTGTCAAAATTGCAGAAATTCCCTTTATTATGGGGCAAAATTGCAGAAATTCCCCATTATTTTGAAGCAAAATTGCAGTAATACCCCTAATTTTTGGTCAAAAAGGCAGAAATTCCTTTTCTTTTAGAGCAAAAATGTAGAAATTCCACTTATTTTGGAGCAAAATTGCATAATTTTCCCTTATTATTGAGCAAAAAGAAAGTAATGCCCCTAATTTTGGGGCAAAAAAGCAGAAATACCCCTAATTTTGGGGCAAAATGCAGAAATTCTCCTTATTTGGGGGCAAAAATGCAGAAATTTCCATTTTTTGGGAAAAAATTGCAGAAATTTTCTTTATTTTAGGGCAAAATTGCAGAAATTTCTTTTATCTTGGGGAAAATATGCAGAACTTCCCCTTATATCGGGTCAAAAAGGCAGAAATTCCACTTATTTGGGGTCAAAAATGCGGAAATTACCCTTATTTTAGGGCAAAAAGACTGAAATTCCCCATATTTTGTGCCAAAAAACCAGAAATTCTTATTTTAAGGCTAAAAAGAAGAAATTCCACTTAATTTTTGACAAAAATGCAGAAATTTCCCTTATTTGAGGCCAAAAGACAGTAAAGCCCTTTATTTTGTGTCAAAAAGTCAGAAATTCCCCATATTTTGGAGCAAAATTGCAGAAATTTCCCTTTTTGGAGCAAAATTGCAGTAATTCCCCTAATTTTGTGTCAAAATTCCAGAAATTCTCTTTATTTTGGGGCAAAATTGCAGAAATTCCCCTTATTTGGGGACAAAAAAGCTGAAAATCCTCTTATTTTGGAGGAAAAATGCAGAAATTTTCCTTATTATAGGGCAAAGAGACAGAAATTCTCCTTAATTCAGGGCAAAAATACAGAAATTCCCCTTATTTGGGGGCAAAAATTCAGAAATTCCCCTTATTTTAAGACAAAAATAGAGAAATTACCCTTATTTTAGGGCAAAAAACTAAATTCTCCCTATTTTGGGGCAAAAAAGTAAATTCCCCTTATTTTAGGGCAAAAAGGCAAAAATTCCCCTTATTTTTTAGTAAAAATGCAGAATTTTCTTTTAATTCGGGGCAAAAATGCAGAAATTCCCCTTATTTGGGCCAAATAGGCAGAAATTCTTCTTATTTTAGAGCAAAAAGGCAGAAATTCCACAAAATTTTGGGCAAAAATGCATAAATTTTCTTTATTTTGGAGCAAAAACACAGTAATACCCCTAATTTTGGGGCAAAAAGGCAAAAATTCCCCTAATTTTGGGGCAAAAATTCAGAAATTCCTTTTATTTTGGGGCAAAAATGCTGAATTTCCCCTTATTATGGAGCAAAAATGCAGAAATTTTTCTTATTTTAGGTCAAAAAGAAAGAAATTCTCCTTATTTTAAACCAAAAATACATAAATTACTTTTATTCTATGCCAAAAAAAACCAAATTCCTCTTATTTTTGGGCAAAAAAGCAAAAATTTTACTTTTATTTTAGAGCAAAAAGGCAGAAATTTCCTTTATTTTGAAGCAAAATTGTACAAATTTCTCTTATCTTGGGGCAAAAATGCAGAAATTCCGCTTATTTGGCGTCAAAAATGCAGAAATAACCCTTATTTTAGGGCAAAAAGACTAAAATTCCCCTCATTTTGTGCCAAAATGGCAGAAATTCTTATTTTAGGGCAAAAAGGCAGAAATTCCACTTAATTTTGGGCAAAAATGCAGAAATTTCCCTTATTTGGGGCAAAAAGACAGTAATGCCCCTAATTTTGGGTCAAAAAAGGCAGAAATTCCCCTAATTTTGGAACAAAATTGCAGAAATTTCCCTTATTTTGGGGCAAAATTGCAGAAATTCCCCTAATTTTCTGTCAAAATTGCAGAAATTCCCTTTATTATGGGGCAAAATTGCAGAAATTCCCCATTATTTTGAAGCAAAATTGCAGTAATACCTCTAACTTTTGGTCAAAAAGGCAGAAATTCCCCTTCGTTTGGGGCAAAAATGTAGAAATTCCACTTATTTTGAAGCAAAATTGCATAATTTTCCCTTTTTATTGTTCAAAAAGGAAGTAATGCCCCTTATTTTGGGGCAAAAAGGCAGAAATTCCCCTAATTTTGAGACAAAATGCAGAAATTCTCCTTATTTGGGGGCAAAAATGCAGAAATTTCCATTTTTTGGGACAAAATTGCAGAAATTTCCTTTATTTTATAGCAAAATTGCAGAAATTTTTTTTATCTTGAGGAAAAAATGCAGAACTTCCCCTTATTTCGGGTCAAAAAGCAGAAATTCCACATATTTGGGGTCAAAAAGGAAGAAATTCCCCTTATTTAGGGGCAAAAAGCAGATATTTCCCTTATTTTGGGAAAAATTTTAGAAATTTCATTTATTTCAGGGCAAAAAGTCAGAAATTCCCCTTATTTTGGGGCAAAAAGAGAGAAATTCCGTTTATTTTTGGGGAAAAGGCAGAAATTGCACTAATTTTGAGTCAAAAAAGCGGAAAATCCCCTTATTTTGGGGAAAAAAATGAAAAAATTTCTTTTTTTTATGGTAAAAAGGTATACATTCCCTTTATTTTTGGGCAAAAAGGCAGAAATTCCCCGTATTTTGGAGCAAAATTGCAGAAATTCCCCTAATTTTGGGCAAAAAGGCAGAAATTCCATTTATTTGGTGTAAAACTGCAGAAATTTCACTTATTTCGCGGCGAAATGGCAGAAATTCCCCTTATTTTGGGCGAAAAAGGCAGAAAATCCCCGTATTTTAGAGCAAAATTGCAGTAATTCACCTAATTTTGGGGTAAAATATGCAGTAATTTTCTTTATTTTGGGGCAAAACGGCAGAAATTTCCCTTATTTGGGGCAAAAGGCAGAAATTCCCCTTATTTTAGGGCAAAATTGCAGAAAATTCCCTTATTTGGGGGCCTAAAACAGAAATTCCCCTTTTTTTGGGGCAAAATTGCAGAAATTTCCCTTTATTATGGTGAAAAATTGCAGAAATTTCCCTTATTTTAGAGTAAAATTGCAGAAATTTCACTTATTTCAGAGAAAAAAAGCAAAAATTTTTCTTATTTTGGGGCAAAAAGGCAGAAATTCGCCTTATTTTGGGACAAAAAGGAAGAAATTCACCTTATTTTGGAGCAAAATTGCAGATATTCCCCTAATATTGGGGCAAAATGCAGAAATTTCCTTTATTTGGGCCAAAAAAGCCGAAGTTCCCAAATTTTCGGGCAAAAAGACAGAAATTCCTCGTATTTTGAAGCAAAATTTTAGAAACTCCCCTATTTTTGGGGCAAAAAGGCAGAAATTCCCTTATTTTGAGGCAAAAATACAGAAATTCATTTTATTATGGGGCAAAAAGTCAGAAATTTCCCTTATTTTGGGGCAAAATTGAAGAGATTTCCCTTATTTTGGAGCAAAATTGCAGAAATTTCCCTTATTTTGGAGCAAAATTGTAGAAATTTGTTTTATTTTTGTACAGAATTGCAAAATTTTTTCTTATTTTGTGGCAAGAAGGCAAAAATTTTCCATATTTTGGGGCAAAAAGGCACAAATTTTTCTTATTTTCAGGCAAAATTGAAGAAATTTCATTTATTTCAGGGCAAAAAGCAGAAATTCCTTTTATTATGGTAAAAAATTGAAGAAATTTTCCTTATTTTGGAACAAAAATGCAGAAATACCCCATATTTTGGGGCAAAAGGCAAAAATTCCTCTTATTTTGAGGTAAAATGCAGAAATTCCGCTTATTTAGAGGTAAAATACAGAAATTCCCCTAATATTGGGGAAAAATGCAGAAATTCCCAATATTTTGGGGCTAAAAGGCAGAAATTCCTCATATTTTGAAGCAAAATTGCAGAAATTCTCATAATTTTCGGGCAAAAAGGCAGAAAATCTCCTTATTTTGGGGCAAAAAGACAGAAAATCTTTTTTTTTCGGGGGCAAAAAGTTAGAAATTTCATTTATTTTGGGGCAAAATTGCAGAAATTTCCCTTATTTTGGGGCAAAATTGCAGAAATTTCACTTATTTCAGGGAAAAAAGGCAGAGATTTCTCTTATTTTGGGGCAAAAAAGCAGAAATTTCTTTTATTTTTAAGTAAGAAGGCTGAAATTCTTCTTATTTTGGGGCAAAAAGGCAGAAATTCCCCTTATTTTGGGGCAAAAATGAGACATTTCCCTTATTTTGGAGAAAAATTTTAGAAATTTCACTTATTTCAGGGCAAAAAGTCAGAAATTCCCCTTATTTTGGGGCAAAAAGACAGAAATTCCGTTTATTTTTGGGGAAAAGGCAGAAATTGCACTTATTTTGAGTCAAAAAGGCAGAAAATCCCCTTATTTTGAGGAAAAAATGAAGAAATTTCTCTTTTTATGGCAAAAAGGTATACATTCCCTTTATTTTTGGGCAAAAAGGCAGAAATTCCCCGTATTTTGGAGCAAAATTGCAGAAATTCCCCTAATTTTGTATAAAAAGGCAGAAATTCTCCTTTTTGTGGGACAACATTGCAGAAATTTTCTTTTTTTGGAACAAAATTGCAGATTTTTCCCTTATTTTTGGGCAAAATTGCAGAAATTTCCCTTATCTTGTGGCAAAAATGCAGAAATTCCCCTTATTTAAGTTCAAAAAGGCAGAAATTCCGCTCATTTGGGGGAAAATTCCTGAAATTACCCTTATTTTAGGGAAAAAGCCTGAAATTCCCCTTATTTTGTGCCAAAAAGGCAGAAATTCTTCTTATTTTGAGCAAAAAGGCTGAAATTCCACAAAATTTTGGGCAAAAATGCAGAAATTTCCCTTATTTTGGAGCAAAAACAGAGTAATACCCCTAATTTTGGGGCAAAAAGGCAAAAATTCCCCTAATTTTGGTGCAAAAAGTCAGAAATTCCTTTTATTTTGGGGCAAAAATGCTGAAATTCCCCTTATTATGGAGCAAAAATGCAGAAATTTTTCTTATTTTAGTTCAAAAAGACAGAAATTCTCCTTATTTTAAACCAAAAATACATAAATTA